>NC_055694.1:5471773-6751773 GCF_017639745.1 Melanotaenia boesemani | reverse complement strand
GCAAGTGGATTGCGGTGATATTCGGAGCAGCTCTCTGGAGCTAAATCACTATGCTAAAACAGCTGTAAACCAGGTGAGTCAATATGTTTGAATTTTTTGTGCAAAAATGGGTTAAATCATTGAGGGTGATATATATATATATATATATATATATATATATATATATATATATATATATAACTTATTCAAACGCTTGCTTTACACTTTAGTGTTTGTCTTTTTGTCTTAATTTATTATTGACTGTTTCCAAATGTTTTAGGCCAGAAATCAATCAACAGACCTGGCAAATTTCTCCAGCTCTCTTGCCTGGATGGGGGCTGATGATTTGTGTGACCCTGGGAGCCTTAAACAGAAGTCTACGGTAATACCAGCAATACATTCAATTTAATGTCCATGTCTGACATGCACCATGGAGGCTGCAAATGCAAATTAAATGATGGAACTTTAATATAAAACCATGTAAATGTTTTTTTTTCTCTTCCTCTTCAGCCATGTGTTGGGAAGATACTCAGAGTCCTGATGAGCTACAACTCTGCAGTTGAAAGGATTTCTGGATTTCAATGCTGCTCCAAGTTAACCAAGGATGTGAAGCCAGCTGTAGACCAATTGCAAAAAGATATGAGCAAATGTGTGAAGTCCCTTGGAGAGTGGAAGCATGAGGAGGTAAGTTTAATTCATTTAAAAAGAAGCAAATAAATCAAGGGTTGTATCACAGCATTTCTAATTCCAGATATGTCCCCACAGGACTCTCACATCCTTGAAGAAACTGCTCAGTCCAGTAAAGACTGGCAGGAACCTTATCTGTGCCGCTACACACTGGAGAGACTGTTTTCCTTCTCCATCCTCACCGCTCGTGTCTTTGCCGTTGGTGATCCAGCTCATCACGTCGAAGGCTCGGCTCAGAAATGCATGTAGAGCATCAAATGTCTCAGTGTTAGCTGATGTGCAGCTGCTGATTATATGATCACACTGATCAAAGCATGCAGTGCTAAAAGTTCATTATCTACAAGTGTTTCCACTTGTGTTCATGCCATGCATGCATGGAAAATTGTATTTCAATTATTATCTGAAATATTTATTCAAATTATATTTATTGTATTTATTTGGTATTTATACAAATATTTAAAAAAAAAGATCTATCTTTGTGTTTCTTTTTATGTAGAATAAAAAATATTAACAAAAAAAGCCTTTTCACATTTGTGTTTTGTTTCACACATAATCGCTTTTCATGGTGACTGTTCTTTCCAAAGAAAACAATCATGATATGCAATCATCAAAGAAAGTTATGAAATTACCTGCACTGAGAAACTCCCCTTTTTTGAATGAATTTAAATAATAACATATCAGTATAAGAAGGAAGCTGTGCTTTCCTGAAACAATCCTCCTGCTCATTGGAGATCCACAACTTCCTGAATACTTCCTCTCACACATGCTTAGCTTAGGTTTTTCCAGGTTTTATTATACAGTGTCAATCCTGTGGTAATTTGAAAATTAAAAAGGAAGAAGATGACATCATGTTAAAAAGGAAGAGGAAGTATTAATAATTTTAGTGTAAATGTGGGTCTATGGTTGGGCTCAACAAGGAAGTTTCTCCTCTGAGTGAAATTGGAGCAAATTTTCAGAATGACTTTCAACAGACTAACAGAATTTTTATTTCTTTTTTATAGTTATGGTGTAAAATAGTATTAGATTTATCCTGGACCTCAATACAATAAACTGGTTTCTTGAAAGAAGATCAAATCAGACCATTTTAAATTAAGAAATAAATTAATTATTATATAATGATTAAGTTATTATGATTATATAATGATTAAATCCCCCCCTATTAAGAGGAGCCAGATGAGGTGGCTCGGGCATTTGATTAAGATGCCTCCTGGACACATTCCTGGTGAGGTCCTATCAGGCAGAGACCCGGGGAAAGTACCCAGGGAAGGGACTGCATCTCTCAACTGGCCTGGGAACACCTTGAGATATCCCTGAATGAGCTGGAAGAAATGGTCAGGGAGAGGGAAGTCTGGGCTTCCCTGCTTAGGCAGCTGCCCCTGTGACCTGATCCTGGATAAGCAGAGGAGAATGAATGGATGAATGGATTCATTTTGAAAAGTTGTCCCAGTACCTTATGCTTCAGGTCAGTGGTGCATCTTGGAAATTTTTAATAGGGTGGCCAAAATAAAACAGACAAACATTAGTGTTGGGTGTCAGGTAGATATCATGAACTGCAGTAGTGGTGGGAACCCTGGTTCTCGAAGGCAGCAGTCCTGCTACAATACACCCGATTCAAATCAAATGGATCCAACAGCCTTTCAAGTTCTGCACAGTGATTCATTAATTGGAATAAGTTGTGTCAAAATGTCAAAAACTTGCAGGATGAGGGCTAAGTTCCCCACCACTGAACTACAGGGTTGAGCAGTATCAGTTTAAATTAGCCATGTTTCCACCAAAGGGTTCAGATCAGTACAGGAAGGGTTGGTTCAGCAAATCCTGATCTCTGTTGGATTTTCCACATCCAACCATACCTTTACACTGACAGCATGTCAGCCAGATAGCGATAGATGCATCAACTACATAAAAGTGTGATGTCATAGCAGCGCAACACCTTTTTCTGAATTCTAACGAAGAAGAATGCGACACAGAAACAAAGGAGGGGAATGGTGGACATCCAGCAGGTTGTGTTCTTTGTCCTTGGCATGTGGTTTTAAACCACATAAAGTCCACAGTATATTTAAACATGGTGCTGCATGGGAAGTGATGATGCCTTCGACCGATCACTAAAAAAGGCGATTTAATCAACAAAAAGAAAATCTGTTGCTCTAAACAAGGAACCATTACTTTGTTTTAACACCAGATTGCACAGGAAGGGATTTTTTTTTTCAACCAATCAAATTATTGCAGTGTGTCAAGTTCCACCCTTTTTGGGTCGGATTGATTAGATTGGTACCCCAAAGGAAGGGTCCCAAAAAAGTGGCACAGGTCTGGTCAGAAATTAGGGTACCCTTCCCACTTTTTGCATGTGGAAGCACAAAAAAATGTCCAGACCCACCCCGACCTGCACCTGTTAGTGGAAATGGGGCTTTTGGTTAGAAATAATTGGCATGACATCAGAATAAACTTAAAACATACTATAATCTTTCCAGGTGAACTTAACTTGACTTTCATGAAAATTTTTAATGAAAGTGTACAACAGTTCAATGTTTAAGTACTAATCTCACATCCTGCCAGCCACCTATTCGACCTGCTGCCATCAGGGAGACGTTACAGATCAATCAAATCACGCACCATCAAATTCACAACCCACTTTTCCTCCTGGGCTATAAGAACTGCAAACAAACACTGGAAAAAAATTAAATTAAATTAAAACATCAAATGTCTTAATGTCTTTTATATTGTTTTTATCATGTCTATTTATTCTTGTTCTTGCACACTGTACTGACTAAGCAACTTAATGTTGTTGCATGTTACATGCCAACCAGACATCATGGTGGTTGCTAAACTACAAGAAGGCAGGAGTGATTGATGGAGGGATCCCCAAATGGCAAAAAATCAAGAGGAAGACAAATGGGAAGCTGAAAAAATACTAAGAGCTGGGAGAGGAAGTGAAATAGACGTGGGAAGTGAAGGCAGCAGTTGTGCCAGTGGGAATTGAAAGCCGAGGCTGTGACACTCCAAATGTGGGTGAGTGGCTCCAGCAGATCCACTGTGAATCACCTTCCAACCTTCCAATAACAAATCTCCTTCCACTACAATCAATCAAATGTTTGATATGATTCCATTTTTATTTTGATCACTGGAGAGCAGAAAAAATAAGTAGTTACTTCATCCTGCTCCTTTTCAGACTTAATAACTGTTCATATGGTTAAACAAATTTTTGTTTTATTTAGTTGCTTTTCTAACTATGCATCCTTTTATTTTGTAAATGGAGTATAACTTTGTTTACATGTTTGAAATAAATAAAAAGATACCAAATGTTTGAAATCTGATATTCAGTGTGGCCCAAGAGATGGATAGTGTTTCTGTTTATTTTATTTTTCTAATAGATTATTTGGTCAGGGACCATGTACCGTAAGAACATTAGACTCAGTGATGACAACCAAATGTGTAGCCACAGCTACCCGGTGGCAGACTGACTGAACCTGGCAGCCAGTCCACACCTCTCCAACAACCACAAAACATTTATCCACATTCCATCCATCCATCCATCCATCCATCCATCCATCCATCCATCCATCCATCCATCCATCCATCCATCCATCCATCCATCCATCCATCCATCACCTCCTCTTGGCAAAGCAAATTTGTTTAGCACAACAAAGCAGCCAGACCATCATTCTGCTGGACACAAGTATCCTCTTCATCACATTATTTACGTTTTCCTCTGATATAATGACCTATTTTAATTTAAGCATGGTTTAACTCTGTATGAACAAAATGTAATCAACATGTTATTGTTTCTTTCATTCTGCTCCTCTACCTCACCTCATAGACTTTGTACAACCAACTTCCTATACCCACTTCTTTCTACTGTTTTTGTCCTCTTTCTTTGATTTTAAGCCAAACTACAGATTTAACTCACAGGTGCCTGTGAAACTGCCTGGCCAGAGTGTTTATTTAACGAAAATAAAGAGTCATAGGTTAAAAATGACTACACATACAACTGTCAGTGCTTAAATAATCTTGCGTCATCCTCTCAAAATGGTTTTTGGACTATAACCTTGACAGGAAAGTTTGTTCTTTACAGGAACCCATAGATTGAAGTTACTCATTTCCAGCAACCATCATAAATAAATCCTAAAATAATTATTATTTTTTCAATATCTAAAACAATACACAGCTGGACAATAAAACAATCCAGGGTCTCATTTCTTCAACATAAGCTGTCAAAATCTCTCCTGCATGTACAGATAAAATCAGTGACTCATCTGTAAGTTTTACTGCTGAACTCTGACTCAGTGGATGAAACAGACGTTGTCTCAAGAGTGCTGTTATGCATCTGTGAATATCTGAAGATAGCTGGTGTTGTTATTTTTTAATATACACCATAGTTGTAACAATAGGAGCTATTGTTTTTGTCTAAGTTGAAGGTGAGCTGTCGGCTTGTTTTCTTTTTGCAGCATGGACTTACCAAGTGTGATGCAGGGGACGTGTACAGACTAAGAAAACATGTATAGACGAGTTGGCAAAAGTTTAATAATTCATGCTACCTGGTTGGCTAGGAATAAGAAATTCTGTAGCCTGTGGAAAAGACAAAGGAAGGCTGTGGATAAAGATTACATTATTTGTCTCTCTTCTTTTTAGTAGTGTATTGGTGAAATCAGGAGGAAGCCAAAGAAGGACATATTGATGGACTAATATTTCCTTGAGAAAAATCTTTTATTCTCTCTCTTTTCCCTGCAGGACATTCCTGTATCTTACATTGAATGATCTTCATTATATTCATTTTCACTGACCAAGAAAGTTAAAGTTAGCTACAGTCCTATTACCTCCATTAGATTTCCCCCCATTTTCACTTCCCATTGACTTCCAACCAAGCATCTCATCACATCTGATGTGGGCTTGATTTTTTTTTTTTTTTTCAAAATTTTCTGAAAATGACCAAATCCTTTATGTTTTTTCTGCTAATCACATTTCAAAAATGTTACTGGTTTTACTCTGTTTCTTGTGAACAATTAAACTTCAACTGGATATAGTTTTAATCATTCCCATCATTCCCATTTGGGCTGCAGGGCGGTGTGGTGATTAGCACCGTAGCCTCACAGCAATAAGGTCGGTGGTTTGAGCCTCAGCTGGGGGGGTTTTGAACCTGGGGGGCAGTTGCCTTTCTGTGTGGTTTGCATGTTCTTCCCCCCGTGTATGAGTGGGTTCGCTTCCTACCACCGTCCAAAGACATGCATGTTAGGCTAGATTCTCCCCAGGAGTGAGTGAGTGTGTGAATGGTTGTTTGTCTCGTTCTGTGTTGGCCCTGCGATGGACTGGTGACCTAGGCTCCAGATTAGCCGCGACCCGTGATGAATGAGTGAATGTAAAATTTCCATTTGAAATTCCCATTCATTCACTTAAGGGTATGTGGGATAATAACAGTAACGTATCTGAGTTGATATAAACAGAGATCAGTGGTAAAACCCTCCATGCAGTCCATATGCAGTGGATTCGGTTTGGCACCAAATCACCAGGCATTTCTCCAAAACATCAGTTACTGAGTCTGAATCTTCATAGATTGCGATGGTATTTCATAAAAAAAGGAGAGCTGCAGCCAGATGATGCAACAGTAAGCTTCTCATATGCTATTTACTCCATTTTTCTTTCATTAACCAAACCAATACAATTTATTTATAGAGAACCTTAAACACAAAGTGCTGAACACTAAAACAACATATCATTTACAAAACATGTATATCTATAAATACACTAAAACATAGGCCAAAACATCACTCAGTCATCAGTTTTATTGTTTTTATTGATAAAAAAAAATAAAACCTTAGAAAACATAAAGCCATCACATCAGACCTCTGGTTTCAGTCATAATGCCCCTTGTTTCTTTCAGTTACTAACAACCACCTGCCATCTCCTATTTTTGGTTTTCTTATTTCAAATTCACTGATACATAAATAACCTTTGACCCTGGGAAGCATGCTTCATGATACTTCTTTAATATCACTCTTACCAATTACACTTGCCCTCTAACCATATAGCATCACAAGAGGGTTAGGATACCTGTTTCATATTACAGCGCTTTACATCCGTTTTAGAAAAAGCTGTTAGCTTTTGGACACAGTTGAATTTCTCTCTCCATTTCCTCTTCTGCTTAGACAGTCTTCATTTCATGTTTCTCCAAAAGACACTTTAACCCGTATTTGTGGAATTTAAAAGTCAGCTTTTCATGAATTGTGACAGTTTTGTTCTGGTGACCAGAACCAGCAGATGAAGACTGTAAACCAAACTATTTATTTATCTTGTTTTAAGGAGGAAGTGGACAGATTTGATCAAGGAAATGAACATTTAGAAACTTTCTGTCCTTGTTCTACTGGAGCTTAGTGTCTTAATGGTCTTGGGCCCTCTTATTTATCTGACCTTCTTTTAAATTATGGACCTTCACTGACCCTGATGTCCTCTGCTACCAGCCTTTTAGTTGTTCTAAGAGTGAGGACCAAAACATACAGCAAGGCCTCTTTCCATTGTTATGGCCTCGTCTGTAAAACAGCCTGCCAGAGAACCTCAGGGCTGCAGAGACTGTTGATGTTTTTAAAAAGCGGCTTAAGACACACCTTTTATCTTAGCTTTTAACTAAATTTTATTTGATTTTAATTTATTTTACATAATTTTATTTTCCTTTTACTCAACTGTATTACTTTATCTATCTATCTATCTATCTATCTATCTATCTATCTATCTATCTATCTATCTATCTATCTATCTATCTATCTATCTATCTATCTATCTATCTATCTATCTATCTATCTATTTATTTATTTATTTATTCATTTATTTATTCATTTATTCTTGGTTGTTCTTTTTGTTTCTTAAGGTTATTCAATCTTTGTTTTAACTCCAGTGTTTTTCTAATGGGGATCCTCCATGCTGGGGGTTTTGCCTGCTCAGTCAGGGGGTTGTTGCCGTGGTGATCGCACCTGTCTGGATGGCTGGGATCCTGCACTGCAGCCTTAGTGCTGTGGTGTCGGCCCCGGTCTGCCCTGTTCAAATGACTGCTGTGGCGGTGGCGACTGTGGACATGGGTGGGCTGGTGGACTAGTGTGGATGGATTCCCATGATATTGTTTCCTCACAGCAGCATCAAGCCAGATGTTTATCACTTTTAGTATTTTATACCTTTATTCAGTTTAGAGACAGAAATTGGGGAGTCATGTTTGTGCAAAATTAGGGGGCTGCTTTGGGTGTGTGCGTGCAACTGTGTGAAAGATTTCAATTATTGCTATGTAATCTATTTTGACGTGTGTAAAGGCTTGTTTTATTTTTAATATGCATGAATTGCTTTTTTATATCATGTAAAGCACTTTATAAATAAAGTTTGATTTGATTTGATATCAGTACAGTCGGAGTAATAATAATAAATGTTAATATAAGAAAACATAGGATTGTCCTGCACATGAAATCACCGGGCTTTTAGTTCTTACATTACATCATCTAACAGCTTACATCACTTCCTTTTTTACACATGGTGCTGGGAAACAGTTTCCTCAGTGACTGGAACCATCAGTGTTTTTGTTTTTATTCCCACTGCATTTGTCATTAACCCTCTAATAGGCTGCTCTGGGTTTCTTATTCTAGCCTAAAATTCCTGTCTTCACTTAAATTCAGAATAAATTTCCATGCTTGACTATACAGGTCACTGCAGTTCAGACTGATGTAATATAACTCAGCAGTGTGGCTTCAGGGTGATCAAAAGGGATGTTATGTTTGCAGGTCATTTAGGGGGGGGAAACTGATGACAAAGGTTTATGGCTGTGTAAACACATTGTTTCAGTTTTTTACAATGTACGGTAAAATGACAAACTCTCTTAAAATGTCTGTTTCTCTTTGGTCATTTTGTGCAACACTGCAAATCAGAGAGCATTTCTGTTTTAAGGTAGTGAATTGTTGTATCAGTATGATCCGGTTTTTCCTGGATTAACATGCATTCACATCTGGAAATTTTATCACCAGTTTTTGAACTGCAGTTGGAATTAGATGGATGTATTTTATTTACCAAAAAGATAAAATGAAATGACAACCACTAGGGTAGAAGACAGTAGAAAATGTTGACATCCTTACATAAAATCCTTCATTTCAGACACAGAACTGTTCTTATGTTTTCCAAACATTCAGGGTTTTTTTTATTTATTTTATTTATTTATTTTTTTTTTGTTTTTTGTCAGATGTATTTGCTATGAAATAACCCCAATAAGGTGATAAGGCGCACTTTTGCATTCAGGATCATCTCAAATCTCCCCATGCAGTTGTTGCATTAGGGGTAAGTTAGTTAGCTAGACTGGCACTCATTCATCTGCTAAAGAAAAAGGAAACCATATCCCTGGCAAGGCATACTTTTACCAATAATAGTTGCCATTAATATTTTACCAATGCAGCTGATAAGCGAAATAATTTACACTTGACATTGGTGGGATGTCACTCTCTCTCTTAAACGCACACATGCACGCGCGCACACACATGAAAAAAACTTTCTACCTCCAGTTGCTAAAAACAAGCACAAGAAGAAGAAGTGGGGGGAAAAGAAGAAGAAGAAAGATGATGCGGTGTTGAATTAGTATTCTTGGGAATTAACATTATTGAATAAACTACTTTTTAATTAGAACTTTTGGGAAATTCTTGGAGGACGGCTGCTCTTTCGTGATTATAGCGCGCGGTTTCTTCCTCTCACTTAGTCTGTTTACCTCTCCTTGTTCAGGAACGGTCAGGAGTTTTGAAGGTTGACCGCTGAGGCAAGAGGAACCAACCCCGACGTAACGAGGGCGGGGTTACAGAATAAACAAGGAATTTCCTGGTGCGCTACGACAACAGAGAAAGGTAAAGTTTGCTCCGGTGAAATGTAAAGTTTTAAACCTTGAAATGTCGAACGGGCCAGCTTATTTCCCCACAGCTTAGCAGAAACTGTAACCCTGCTTAGTATTAACGTGTCAGTAGCCACTGTTAGCTACGGTTAGCATAACTTTTAACTTACCATAGCTGGACAACCTGTGGATGTTAGCAAGCTTGCGAATATTCTGTCATTATTATTAACTAACAACATGTAGTTAAAGTGTGTGAATATTGTATGAATGATTACTGTGAGACTCTTGTATAGTATTTAATATATCTGCTTCTTCATGGTCGCTATTTTGTGCCGGGCTAGTGTATGAAAGCTGAGGCTAGGTAACGTTAGCTAAGGGATGGTGCAAGGAAGCGCGTCTTTTGTTTACCAGAACGATTCAGTCGCGCGGAGTTAACCACTCGGGACTGATTAGAGGGATTATAACTATTATGTAAATTGTGTAATTTTAAGTGTCCAATAATACAACAAATTATGACTTTTGTATGTAACTTTGAATCTATAACAAAATTATTATTATTATTATTATTATTATTTTAAAGTAACTGACTAATCATTAAATTAATGACTCTTTATTAACCACACCAGTAGTTTCACAAGTTCAGTCAATAAACCATTAATTGGACAACATTTACACTGCAGGCAGCCTTCAGTTTGTGGCTGATGTGGAGCAAAATATATCATTATATTTACACCTTCAGATTCAAAGTTATTGGCTACACACACACACATACACACACACACACACACACACACACACATATATATATATATATATATATATATATATATATATACATATATATGTACGTGTGTGTGTGTGTGTGTGTGTCATATAGGTGTGTATAGATAGACAGACAGACAGACAGATTTTGGTTCATATTGACATGAATGCATCACACAGTTGCTGCAGATTTCTCATCCATGATGAGAATCTCACGTTCGACCACATCACAAAGCTGCTCTACTGTATTGAGATCTGGTGACTGTGGAGGCCGTTGGAGTCCCGTGAACTCATTGTCATGTTCAAGAAAGCAGTTGGATATGATTGAGTTTTATAACATGCTGCATTATCCTGCTGGAAGTAGTCATCAGAAGATGCTACACTGTGGTCATAAAGGGATGGACATGGTCAGCAACAATACTCAGGAAGGCTGTGGGGGTTAAATGATGCTCAGTTGATACTAAGGGCCCCAGAGTGTACCAAGAAAATATCCCCCACATAATTATACCACCAGCAGCAGCCTGAACAATTGATACAAGACAGGATGGATTAATGTTTTCACATTATTTCCACTAAAGTGGACAGAAGTGGCACCTGGTGTGGTCTTCAGCTTCAAGGTTTGACGTGTTGTTCACTCAGGGATGGTATTCTGCATACCTTGGTTGTAATGAGAGGTTGTTTCTATCATCTCCAACCAGTCTGCCTATTCACCTCAGACATCAACAGGGCATGTTGGTCCATACAACTGCTGCTCACTGGATATTTTCTCCCTTTCAGACCATGCTCTGTAAACTGTAAACTCCAAGTAGATCAGCAGTTTCTGAAATACTTAGACAAGCCCATCTGGCACCAACAACCATGTCTCGTTCAAAGTCACTTACATTCCCTTTCTTCCTTGTCCTGATGCTCAATTTGATCATCAGCAAGTTGTCTTAACCACATCTACAAGCCAGAATGCGTTTTATTCCCAGCATGTAATTGGCTGATTATTGGTGTTAACAAGCAATTGAACCGGTGTACCAGATAAAGTGACTGGCAAGTCTAACCTATGACTATTACATCCTATTCTACTGTATGAATAAGTTCCTCAAGAATGACCTGGTCTAATTTGCTGCTTCAATAACATTGTGTATAATAAAGAGCCATGAATGAAATCTATACAACTTTCTTGCAGCCATATTTACTCTGTCTCCTTCCTTTCAGATGAATGTTGGCGTAGCTCACAGCGAGGTGAACCCCAACACACGGGTGATGAACAGCAGAGGAATATGGCTCACATATCTGCTGCTCACCGTCGTGTTGCACATCACCCTGCTCAGCATTCCTTTCTTCACAGTGCCGCTCGTCTGGACGCTCACTAATGTCATCCACAACATGGTCAGTCAAAAACAATTTTAAAAACCAAACAGTGGTCAGAAACAATACTACAAGAGGTATTTTTATGAATTTATATATCCAACAATTTTCATGGTTGAAGCAATCAGGTATAAGGTTTTCGTGTGATTCTGAGTATCACGAGCATTGTTTTCAATGAAAGAAAATATGAGGTTTTCCTATTTTTTTCTTTTCTTAATGTATGAAAAAAAAATTGTTATGCATAAAATTAACTTGTTGAGAATATATTTTAAATGTGATTATAAACTTGAAACAAAAAGTAAGGAAATTTGTGTTTGGTCGATCATTTCTTTAACAATGTTTTTTGGGCAAATAAGTCTAATATCATCAGAAAGTGTTTATTTTCCATTTAAACTGAATTACACTTGAAAGGAAAATACATTTGTGGAAGGAGAAGCAGAGTTGAGTATCTTGGTTGCTACCATGAAAAACGGGCCATATCTTCTAATACCAAACAGCTTTTTCTGCTATTGACTCTTGTTTGTTATTGTTTATCGGGTTGAATAATTGAAGTCTGAAGAAAGAAAACATATTCAAGCTTTCTTTTCATTTTTAATTACAAGAAAACATATTGGTTATTAATAATTTCTTCATTTAACAAACCGGGGGCTCAGCACACAGCGTATGGATATAGTCACAACAGCCTGGCACCTCCTCCTCATGCTGGTCAACAGCTTGGTTCCACACTGCTGTGGGATGGTATCCCATAATCAACCAGATTTTTTTTACTATTAACAATCGTGGTTGTGTTGGTCACTCAGGCACAAATAGCACACCCAGGCTGATCCCACAACTGTTTATTGAGTTGAAGTCAGAACTACAGGCTGGCCACCGTCCTCTGAACTTGAAGTACTTTCTGACAAACCTCACTCTGTGGGAGTGAGTGTCATCATCTTGGAGAACAGAGTTTGGTCCTAAACTGTCAAGACATGGGATTGCTACTGGTTGCAGAATCTCATCTTCATATTTCTTTGCAGTGAGTTTGCCTCTAATAATGACACCCCTTTTTTCAGTGAGGGAGATGCCACCTCACACCATCACATTGCCTCCACCCAAAATTATAACCCTGTCAGTGCCTTCTCCATACTTTGACCCTACAGTTCCAACTGACTGTTATACCAGGGTCCATGCTCATAGATGCAGCTAATCAGGAACCTGGTTGTCAGTACCTGGACTACCAGACGCTAAAACAAGAATCAATAACAGAATAAGCTCAGAGAAGATTTTTTTCATAAGGTGTAACCCACATACTCAACTTTGTTGCTCATCCCACAAATGCATTTTCTTTACAAACGTGGCTCAATTTAAAAGGGAAATGACTTTCCAAAAGAATAAGATTTATTGCCAAGAAGCATTAATGCACTCCTGCAGGTTTTAGATGTTTCCTTGCTGCAACACACCTGACTCATATGAATGGGTAATGGAAGAGGTTTGTGCAGAACTTGACAAGCTGTTGGAGAATAATGTCATGTGATGTAGCAGGGAAATATCTAAAATACTTTTTCTCAGTCTGCATCCTCAGGGACCATGTCCTGCATGTTTTAGTTCTTACCAACTCCAGCACACCTGATGCAGATTAATTGAACTGCTCGTCAAGTTCTATGCAAGCCTGTTAATGAGCCATTTATCTGAGTCAAGTGTGTTCAAGTCTTGAAACCTCTAAAACATGCTGGGGCAGTGGTCCCTGAGGCCAGGATTGAGAAACACTGGTCTAACACCTGCAGCATACTGGCCCAAGAGATCTGGGGTTTGTGATCCCTGCTCTAAAACCTGCAGGGCAGTGGGCCTCCAGGACCAGGGTTGGTCCCTGCTCTGTTCCTTTGAATGCATATGATTCAGGCTCAAATCTGACATTTTCTTTTTTCTGCATACAGTGACGTTGGTCAGTGAACACATTACATTCTTCCAATGATTCAGTTTAACTCAATTTCTGTGAAGGATTTGTAACATAATTATATAAGCGGGTGGGGAGCCTACTGTCTTTGTGGTCTTTGTGTGTGACAGTCATTGTTTATCCCTGGTGTGTGTTCTTTCCTCTGCAGGTAATGTACCTGTTTCTACACACAGTGAAGGGCACCCCTTTCGAGACACCAGACCAAGGAAAAGCTCGTCTGCTCACACACTGGGAACAGATGGACTATGGTGTCCAGTTCACTTCTTCACGCAAATTCCTCACCATCTCACCAATTGTTCTGTAAGTACATTTGTTGTCTAAGTTTGAAAAGGTCATGTACCTCAGCACTCAATTTCACTTTCATTATAACCAAATCCGTATCTTGTTAGATACATTATGTAAATACTTTACTGGAATAGGTGTGAGGTTTTGACTCACTTTATGTTCAGACTGTTGGGACTCTTCAAGCAAAGGTGGGAGTAAATTAGAATAGATAAATAATAAACAAGCAATTTATCAGTACCAACAAATGAACAACATGCATAACAACATAACTTATATCAACTAAAAATATTAATGTAATGTGTGAATTAGTTGCTTTTTGTGGGTGTACTTATGTTTAATTAAAAGCACTCTGCCAAGCCATTTTTTTGTCAATGACTGTGGGCATTGTTTTTGAGTTAAAAGCTTTAATGATAAAATTATCCTTATCTCCTTATAGTGAAGAATCCTTTAAAAAATTCCTGGATCCAGGCTGTGTTCCGGATTACCACCAAAATTTAACCACCTCTTCCTTATTCTATTCCTGAGTTTTCCTAACAATTTAATAAAAATCCGTCCATAACTTAGCCTTGGCGGAGGTAATAAACATCTTTAATACGACATAAAAGCACTGTTCAAATGCCCTTCATTCAGAATTAGATTTTTTTATTATCTGGAACTTTCTTTTGTTTTTATTTTATTTTATTTTTTTTTTTTTAACATCTTAGCCAAATGATGACCGAAAAATGAATTACACTGTTGCTTTATAGCTAAACTGAAAATGAGATGAAAGTATAAAAACAGTGACGACAGGCCGATTGTTGATGGAAGCTGAGACGTGAAATTACTACATAAGTGTCAGACTCAACATATCTGTTACTGTGTCAGAGTAAATTCACCTGGAACGCAGTAGAAAACATAAACCATTATCACCTTCTAAAAGAAAACCACATTACTTTCAGTGGAAACCAGAGGATATCCGCCCAATTCATCTAGGAATTATTAAGTAATATCAGATGAGGAACTGTGTTAAAGTAGTAAGTAAAACAGTAAACCTGATCAGTTTTGCAGATGTCTTAATAATGATTTTATAAAGGTAAATATCTCAGGAAGCCATCGTTTGATTTTGATGACCTCTATCAATCCTCTGAGTCAGGGTAATCGGCGTATAGTCCCCAAATTTATCTTAGAAACACGAGAGTGAAAACTTCACCACAAAACCTCCTTCATCTGCGGGTAAATTATCAGGACCTTCATGATTCATTTCAAATTAGTCATAGGAGAACACATTAGCAGAGTTTTTTTTTAGGTAGAATAAAACTTTTGACCACAAAATGGCAAAGGTAAGACATGTTTATGATTAAGGTTTTTTAGTTTTTTGACCACTTTTTTGGCTGCTATCACAGAGCTTTTGTCACACAGTGATGACACCGACATCTTTGTAATCATCCATCTTTTAGAGATGTGACATTCATGAACGAATCGATTCTTTTGAATGACTCTTTTAAATGAACGATGGGACACTGCCTTCATCAAATCAAATCAAATCAAACTTTACTTATAAAGCGCTTTTCATGCCATAGGCAACACAAAGTTCTTTACATGATTAAAAACATAAGAATGAAAACACTCAATGAAATCTTTCACACAGTCACACGCACACATGTATACACACACATGCCAAGCCCAACCCCCCATCCCCCTTCCAGCTAAAAATGACTGAATGAATAAATAAATGAATAAATAAGAAGTAGTACAGTTGAGTAAAATGAAAATAAAATAAATAACATGTGACATCATAGAAGTCTGATGTCCAGCACACTCCATTCATGTGAAGCATCTTTGGGCAGAGCGTGTTTGGAAACAAATACTGTGAGTTCTATCCAAAACATTTACTAGAATTTGCACTGACGGCTCAGGTTTATCCTTTTTTATCTATATTTTCCTATGATTATTCAATCTTGTATAGTAGATTTTATACAGGTACATATTTTAATTGTTTGTCATTCTTATATATTGTCAAATTTTGTAAGATATTGGGAGAACGAGCCAGTCTTTTGAATGAAAGGAACGGCTCCTCAAGATCCGGCTCCCTTCAAAGAGCCATAAATCTACCGTCTTTGGTTTCTTGACACCTTGTTTGTGTTGTTTGCTTGACATGAAAAAATTAACAAAACTTCAAAGTGGACAGTGCTATTCTTGTGTTTTTGTCACATTCCCATATAATTGCTTGGGGTTTGAACTGATGCTAGTGTTTAGTGGAGTCTCATAATGGGAGTTTCTCCCTGTGATTTTGGCATGCTACATGTTAGGATTGGTGCTTCCTAGTGTGTGCAATGCATATATATCATGCATATAATCTCTTCTTGTCAAGAAGAGATTAAACCTGTGTAATGCTATTTCTGAAAAAGTTGGGACACTATAAAACACATAGAAAACCAGAATGCAATGATTTGTAGATCTCATAAACATATATATTTGATTTCCAATTTCCACTTTTACTGGTTTGGGAAGAATATTTGCACTTCTTTATTTTATTAACTAATACCATGCACAAGCGTGTGCTCTGGTGAGCAAATGCTGCAGGATATTTGTTGACATGTTCATACACTGTCTGGCACTTTGACGGCCCCAGATAATGTCCAGAAAGAATGTTGTGGACATTTGTGTTTTTACATGGCTTTGCATTAAACATTTCTAAAATATTTCAGGACTCCAGTGCACTATAAGCGACTATATACCTCTGATCGAAGGCCTCGTGGCCACTTTGTTTGATTTCATAGTTCTAACACATGCAAGGTGCTTTTATAGTTGTTGTTTTTTTTTTTTTACATTATGGCACTTCCTGGGAAAGACATGAAATATCTGGTAAAAGATGGGGAAATGCCAAAATCTTTCTCCTAGCACGAAGCTTTGCAACTTGACAGCAGCCTGTGATATCTGGAATTTAATGTATACCATTATTTTTACTTTCCGATATCTCTTAAGTGTTTAAATAAACTCTCTTTGCAGGTACATCCTGGCCAGTTTCTACACAAAATACGATCCTACTCATTTTTTCATCAACACCTGCTCCTTGCTCAGCGTTCTCCTCCCAAAGTTGCCTCAGTTTCACGGAGTACGGATATTTGGCATCAACAAGTACTGACAGAACTCAGAACTGGACTGTAACCACCAACACTGGACCAATATGTTGCTGTTCCTTCTGAACCTTGTTCTGTTTTGAGGAGAAGCAAGTTAGTGAATTGTCTTAACTGTGCAACGTAGAGAAAAAAGTAAATGTGCTCTTCACTGAAATTCCTGATATTAAAATGAGAGTTGTCTCTTGTTTTTAAGAGAGCAAAATTTGAACTGCACAGCTTTCAGATGTGTTTTTTTTTCTTGTCTGTAAAGCTGAGTGGATCATGACTGAATGTTTTCATTTACTGGGGCAGTTCTTTTTTTTCTTTTTTTTTTATTTAAAACGTGCACTTATACAACCACAATAAAAATATTGCCATGTTATAAATCCTGTGATGTGCTTATTGAATCTAGTTCTGCAAATTAGGCTGTTGAAGCCACATAGTTCAGTAGAAAAACTCTTTTGTAATGCTTTGTATTGATGTGTGTAGCAATCAACTGATCAAACACAGACCAGTTTTCAACTTGTGGGGAAATCCAGACACTTTACATGAAGCCACCATGAGGGGGTTGTCACAGTGTTTGCTATATAATCACATATCCAAGGGTTTCCCCCCCCCTCCACATCTTACAGTCATATTTGCTTTGGAGTGAGGTTTTCCTGTCCAGAATGCATGTTTTTGGGGAAGTAGTTCAAAGGAAATGTGGCATGATGTGAATGTGATTACACTGTTGATTATGTCAAACACAGCCTGGGAAACACATGCAAATCAAGCTAGCTGCATCAGCTGTTCTACACAGGCTGAGTAATTGTAACTAATCATTTGCAGTGGTGTTTATTACATTTCCTGCCTTCCAATGCTTCCTGCACTGACAACCTAGGGAAGCCTTTTAGTTGGAATGAACACAACAGCTGGGTTAAATGTCAACATGCCCACAACATCTCAGAAATGGGCCCACTGAAACTAGAGTGGGAGAAAGAATGACTGTACCATGAGCAACTGGTTTCAAATAAAGATAACATCTGGGTTAAAACTGAAATTAGGTCAGTTTTTTAAACATTTTTAATCAGTTCCGTTTATACTTTAAATTTAAAGAAAAAAAAATATCTACCAAGTGTGGCGTAAAATGTGCAGCTCAAGTCTGTTCCAGTCACCCTTGTAACTTTTGAAGCAAAGATTCAGAAAAAATATGTGGGAGGCAATGCACCGATAAGAGAAAGGTCAGAAATCTCAAAAAAAAAAAAAAAAAATGTTCTCATTTGGATGGGATTGTAGATAAAAGGAAAAACTAAAGTTTATTTAAATTAATCAGAAAGTTGTTTAAAGTTTACAATCAAACGTAGCCTGTGTAAGTGGACTGTTTGATTTAACTCAATTCTCTTGATGTGTGTGAAGTGGAAAAGCCTAAATTCATGAGCGTGCCAAGTACTAAGACTGACCAGTAAAGAAGCTGGTTCATAAAGTGAAAACCATGCTGATAACTGATTAAATGGTAAATCTGAATACAAAAAAAATTAAACTTGTTTCATCTTCCAAAATGCCGGTATCAAATTATTCAATCTTTTGATTGATTGTTCAAATATTTTAGGGGGTTTTATTGGGTTAAAACTTGAACTGTTTAAAACATTGTCAGAAGCTCTTAATACTGATCTCCAACCCAACACTGCAATGGCCATATTTGGTACTACAAATAAAAACACTACAATAAGGAAAAGTTATAAAACATAATTGCTTTCACAACATTGATTGTATGTAGAATATATTACACTGGAAGTCACAAAAATCCACTTAAATCGTCTCTGTGGTTCAGTGACTTAATGCAACACATGCAGCTATAGAAGACAAGATACACTCAGGAGGTCCAGGGACTATTTTTTCCATCTGGGAACCACTCAGTACCAATTAGAAGCTCCTGCATTTGTACTTGTGATATTTATCCCTGTGAACCGTGTCCTATGTAGTGCAGTTTTAGCAATGGTGAGCCTGCATATACTTTCTTATGTTTTCCTAATTTTTTGGATTTAATTATTTTCTTTATTCTGTCCTGGATGGATGCCACATATGTTCCTGGAGAGGGGATGGAGGTGTTATTAGAAAATACAGATATTAGCAGTATTCCAGAAATCCTTTTTCCTTTGCATTTGTATTGCCCTGTTCCACTGGTGCTCAATAAAAATATATAATTCATGTAAAACATTTCAGGTTTCACATTTTTTTAACCAAAATAATATGGACTTAAAAAAACTTATTATAGGATATTAATAAACACAGAGCACAAATATATATATTTTATTCAAAACACGTGGGGACACTTTCACTGATGTGTCCAATAAAGTAAATAAAATGAGTGGAAAACAAACACTTTTCTTTCTCTAACAGAAATCTGGAATAAGAGCTGTTTTAGCTGATGTTCGAAGGTCAGAAGTAGAAACATGATGTAAATCTAATTATTAAAGTGAACATCATCAAAATGAGGCTGTAAACTGTATATTTAGAGAACTAAAACCTTTTTATGTTACTAAGGACAACAGAAAGCAAACAACAGCTTTCAATCACTGAAATTCAACGTATTTATACACTTATAGTACATGAACCCATCTTCCCATAAGAATGGATTTGGTTTCAGTGCACATTGAAAGTAGAGTTGTTATTATCTTGTAATGCTACTAATGAATCTGACCTCATAGATATTTGAACTCTTTGTTGTCATGGGGATACAAAATAGTTCATGTAAACCTGGAATCCAGTCCAGTGTTTGGTTTTTTTTCTTCTTTCTTTTAATCTAGCCTAGCCTCCACAACGTTAACAAAATCATTCTGGACAGCCCCCCCCGCCTTTCTGAAAGGCAATAATTGTTTCTGTTTTTACACATCGACTTTGTGCCTTAAAACTCTGGCTTATTTTCCTCCTCTTCGTCATCAGTGTCAAAAAACTCATCCTCAAAAAAAGATCCTCCAAAGCCGTATTCCTGCGCATGAACAGACACCTCGTTTGACATCAGGTGAGGGGACCCTTCAATGAAATCGGCAAACCTGTGGGTCAAGGAGAACAAGTTAACACTAATATTTACAACTGAGGGGGCAACACATCGACGAAAGCAATGCTTTTGAAAATGAGCAGAGTTTGTATGCTTTATTTTATTTTCATACATTATTTTTTGCTCAAATCAGCTTCCAACACTCGTCACACAACTTCTTCTTCTTCTTTTAATAATCTAAGTTAGCATCTGCTGTCTACAAACTTGACTGACGCTATTACAAATTAAAGCGACATAATTGTTCCTTTGTTGATTCTTCATAATGTGGGTGATAGAAATAGCATATGCCTGTTTACATGATTAATTGCAGTGTATGTTAGCTTAAGTGTTTACGTAATTGAAAAAAAGACGGGGGTATGCTTCCCTTGTCTTTTACATAACCAAAAGGGAATAAACATCCATAAAAAGTTACCTAAAATACTAGTATAAGGTGTAAAATACACGTGTAACATGTTTTCAGCCCATTTTAATACTCACTTCATGTCATCCAGCCGACTGCTTTTAGAAGTCATGTCATTGGGTAAAGGAAGATCACCTACATGTAATCAAGGGGTTTCAGAGGATTGTAATTTAAATACATCTGTACTATATCCAAAACTTTCCAACTTGCGAGTCAGTATTGTGGTACAACTAACAAAGCCCCTCATCTAATTCTTTTCTGGTGATTAATGTTATGAGCTTGCCGAGAGAACGATACCTACACAAGGATACATTTAACGAATATTTTGCTCAAGCCTGTGAAAATTACCCTAATGTTGACGTCAGTGTTAATGCAATGTTAGCGACATTCACTTGTTGGTTCAGGTGATGTTATAGTTACTTAAAAAAAAAAAAAAAAAACAAAAAAAAAAAAACAGAACTATGTCAGGTAGTTTTTTGTAATGACTGTGAATGTTTTTAAAAGAAAGGGAAGAACCTGAGGGAGAGAGTCCGGTGACGTACGATAGTAGAGGTTCAATGTTCTTGATTTATCATGACTTTATGTCCTCAAATTCAGAGGAATAGATGTGATATTGATGACCCCAATGATAACTGCGCAATAGAGGTGATGCAAAAGAATATAACAGTTGCTACCTGTTTACTAAACAGTCAGAAGTAGTGGAAGAACCTAGTGGGGGAAAGAAAAGTGGAGTTCGAAAGTGCGGTAGCACATAGATCAAGGATGGCCAACTCCGGATCTCTTGGGCTTACAGGTTTTAGATGTTTCCCTGCTGCAACACACCAAATTTAATTGAAATGGATTTCCAACAACTTAAGTTCTGCACAAGCCTCTTAGTGACCCTTTCTGAGTCAGGTGTGTTGCAGCAGGGAAACATCTAAAAACTGCAGGATAGTTGCCTAAGAGGTTTGTAGGTGCTGATCCCTGACATAAACATTTATATGTCTTTATTGCATTATGTACAACTACATACATACATTTTCATGTCATCTGGCAACATTGTTGCTTTACAACTTTTTCTTCTTTTTTATTCGGAACAAAATTAATAGTTGGAATATTGCTGTGCAGGTCACAGTCACGAGACTGAGCCAAAATTCTGTTCAAGATATGATGCATTAAACTTAAAGAAATGTAAATACAAGAGCATAAGATTAAAAAAACGAATAATAATAATAAAAACCTTTTAGGTGACTGAAGCCTGGACACAGCCTTCCATGGGCTGAACTCTGGGCTGTTACAGTATTTCCGGAGCTCTTCCAGAGCATGTCGAGTCTCTTCCTCTCCTTGCTTCTGATATTCTTCCTCAGTCAGCAGGCGACGTGGCTCAGGTTTCCAGTAAATACGCTTTCTGATTTTCCTGCAATGCAGATCAAATATGTGAAACACGAACCTGTTTAATAACACTTACAGATACAACAGCAAACAAAGTAGATCCCCCCCCAAAAGCTGCAGTATAAAGAAATAATGTATAATTTTAGTACTACAGCAGAATGAACATGATAGTGAGGGAGACAACAGGAACACCACATGAACTCTGTTCATTTTGTAATTTAACAATACTGTTACGCCATCTTCTGGTTGAATTTCAATAGCACATACCTCCAAGCCGCAACTGCAAGAGACACTGGGTACTCCAGGTTTTTGGAGAACAAAGCTGCCACAATGATCGCAAAAGCAACTTGCTGAATCTGAATTCCTAAATAAATAAGAAACAGACCAAACAGCTGCAGCGTCCATGACAGGATGTTAATGCTCTTTTCATCCGACAGAGGGCCGTAACGGTAACAAACAGCAAAACTGATGAATCCCACCACTGATACGTAACCTGGAAAAACCAGAAACATTAACTTACACTGTGTTAAAGCACAAATTGACAAACTCATTTGCATTTTCACTTAACAGTTTTGTTTTTTTATAAATATTTTCATATTGCATATGGTCTCACAATAGTTCTTTATTGTGAATATAAAATAGAATGAGTAATTAAATATTGCAGGGTTTTTTTTCTGTGCTTCCTATTCCACAAAGTCAGTCTACATACTGTCTGTGTTCATGAGGACTTTGTACCTAATGCTGCATGCCAGTGTTCTCGTAGAATTAAGCTGAGGTTCCTGCAGACAAGCTGAATGGTGTACAGAGAAAATGACCAGCCGCTGAGTATTAACAAATAAAAGGGGCTTTTCTGTGGGAATAAAAACAAACACACAAATGGAAATTAAGCATTAAGAAGATTTAACTTGTAAAACAATGTACATTTGGATGTAATAAAAATAAATTACCTTTGGTAAAAAGCGCGCCAGAATAAAAAAGAGGATGATGAGAGAGGCGATCATGCCTGTGCTCATACCAGCAGAGTAGTAGAAAACTTGACTCCTTCACATGGTGACAAATCATGCAAAAATAAGTAGTTAATAATAATAATCCTGTTAACTCAAGCAATGGAAAGATGGGTTATGAAAAACAAATACCTGCTGAGGGAATCTGCAAAGACAAACAACAACGCCCCAGAGAGGAACACCAAAAACAGGTAGATGTCAAACTCTGTGAGGAAAAAATTACAACCAAGATTGGCCATCGCTTATATGTTAATAACCACCAATCTAATTTCAATCACTCATTTTCTACTTACTGCGAATGGCTTTGACAGTGTACTGAGTTTTTTCAGTAGGATCAACCTTGAAGCATGTCTTCTTGCTGAAGAGGTTGATGTTAATGGTGGTTTCATTGTGCCGCTCACGTAACAAGCTCTGGAACCAGCCCCAAAAAGTGAAACGATCCAGCTCCTGCAGCTCTTCCTCACCTTCTACAGTGTCCACTTTAAAGACCTTTGAACTCCATACTTTCACCTATCAGAAATCAGACACCATTAACAGAATTTATTGGAGCAGCCCTCCCCTCCCACTCCAGCTGCAAACCTCACCAGCTTCAATTGAGGAAGTGGCATCATCTGTGCTTTATTTTGTAAAAGGTCTAGGCAATACATCAATTTATATTTGAAGTTACTATGTTTGACAATTTGTTCTTACATTTTTTGGTAACTGTAGATTATAATGGAGCCTGATGACCTTGGTTACGGTTAAACATGTGTGAACATGGGCCACTTCACCAGAAAACACAAAACGGTTTTGAGACTTTGAAACGGCACCAGAACCAGAATGGTCTCTGTCTAAAAGGACTGACAGATACACAGTCAAGGCAGTCGCCATTCATAGCTGGAATTTAGCTGCACACTTGACCACAGAGAGAACTGTTGCCCTCTGTGAGATGCAGAAGAAAGCAGCAGCCACAAACTCCTGCTAAAGCTGGATTTATAAGGTCAGTTACGGAGTCACCACTGTATCAGTGGAAACTTGACGCACAGCTCTTTCAGACCTGACATGGACCCTTGCTTGCAGCACAGTTATGCGAAACTACTTTCTTGTGAATGGTTGGTTTGCAATGACGTCTTTCTAGATTTCTGGAGCTTCTCGCTGGAGCGTCTTGTGTGGTAACTGCGGAAGAGAAACTGCAGTACAATGCCATCACTACGCTGGACTTTGTCAGCACAATACACCAAAGTCAGTATAAACCCAGCTTAAGAAGCAACCTACATCAGGGGAATGGATTTCAGTGTATCCTGTCTGATGAGAAAGAGGCCCCAGTGGAAAGAAATCATGAATATGGTTGTATTGGATAGCTGAAGATGCAGTCTTTTTTTTTTTTGAGTGGAAAAGCCCAACTTTATTCACCATATTCCCCAGGTTTTTTGGTTTTTGTGTGTGTGTGTGTTTCTTTAAATACAAGAGGCACATTTACATAAAAAAGCATTGAGTTTATTTTTGTTGTTAAAGACCCCTCCCTGTGCTGCATATTGCAGTGGAGGGGTTTGTGTGCCCCGAAGATCCTAGGAGCTATGTTGTTGGGGGCTTTAAAAAAGAAAAATATTAAACCCAGAAATTGAATCATTGGAAAAAAAAATAAAAATTTTATTTATTTGGCCATATCGCCCAGCCTTATTTTGCACCTTCATCTGGGACCTTGCTCTAGGGCAGGGATCTCTAACTCCAGTCCTCGTGAGCTACTGTTCTGCAGATTTTAATTGTTTCCCTGCTGCAACAAACCTCACTCAAATCAATGGATCATTACCAGGCAAAAATGAAGAAAAAGAAACATAGCAACAACCAGAAAAATGAAGAACCATGGCAACAACCGGAAAACACAACACACAGCAGAGCAGAGGACATACATAATGAAGTAATGATGGTGGTCCTGCGACCATTATTAAAAGTACCATATTATACATTTTTGGAACAATTTCATACGGTTTTCAGAGGTCCAACAACATTGTTTCTGGACACCCAAATTCAGCCTTGGTCCTTAATTTCAGCCATTCCAAAAGTTGCCCTAGTGAGAACAGGCTGTTTCTGTATCTGAACCTTTAAATGTTCATGAGTGGTATCTGGCCATGCCCACTCCACCCCCTCTCTGAGAGAGAATCCAGCTGTTGCTGGTGCCTGCTCTGTGAATTCAGAAGGCAGGCTCAGCTGGCTGGGAGGGGGGGGTCAATGGCCGTGACCACTAAAGATCTCAGACTTACTCGTTTGAGCACACGTTTGCTTTTCTTTTTTTTTTTTGCATAAAATGGGACTTTTATAAGAAAAACCCTGAACTGAAAAAAAAAACAAACAGACTGGAGAAAGCGTGACCACAGACTTTACATCCTTCCTTGCTCTCCAGTCAGCTCGTTTGTTCTACATCACAATCCACATAGT
Organism: Melanotaenia boesemani; assembly: GCF_017639745.1. Taxonomy (NCBI): domain Eukaryota; kingdom Metazoa; phylum Chordata; class Actinopteri; order Atheriniformes; family Melanotaeniidae; genus Melanotaenia; species Melanotaenia boesemani. The sequence continues at coordinate 6,726,613 of NC_055694.1, read as the reverse complement.
CACAACACAGGAGTCATTGGCTTTCCACACACACGTGAAGATTTTTGGTCGCAAATATTGAACATGTTCAATAATTCCAATTGTTGCCTATGACCTGTTTTGGAGCCGATTGTCAGGACAAATTCGGTCTTAACACAGCTCAGACCAAATGATAATTTTATAGGATAATCTTATAAAACTTAAGATAATTGGGTGCTTGCTGTCCTTGGGTCAGGAAGGGGAAAAATCAGGACAAAAACAGCTGGATAATCTTTATGTGTGTACCCAGCTTTAAGGTGATGCTTCACATTTGAGTCTAACAATCAAAGTACTTAAAAAATAATAAATAAAAAAATTACTTTATTTGACTTGTCTGTGTTTTTTTTCAGTGTTCTAATGATATAATAATAAATTAGAATATCAAATGGTTACCAAATTTATTTGAGATGCTTCTGTCCTTCTGCCCAAATTCCTCTTTCAAGCACATAATTAAAAGACTAAGAGCAAACTGTCATGGATATGGGATGTGGCTGGATATATTTAATAGATCTTACCTGAATTCTTGTCCAGGCTTGCCTCCAAGTTGGTACCACAGAATTTTTGTAGCAGAAGCGGTTGGACCCTGACATGTCATGCTCCTCTCCATCCTGCAGGTCAATCACTGGATACTTGTTACCTAGGTTTGACAAGCAGAGAAACACGAGATGCTAAGACTGAATGTTATTTTCTAAACTGGAATCTCAACTAAAAGATAAAGGTGATATGATTGGATAGTGCTCATGGTTTGAAAAGCAATAACTTATGGCCTGGTAAATTATGGGGTAACACGTGCATTCTTTAGGTTTTTTCAATTCAACACAGAGAAAAGAATAAAGAAGAAAAAAAACTGAGCTTGTACACACTTGTACAACTTTAAGGATCTCTAGACTGGTTCTAAAAAAAAACTACTACAAATTAAAGGGCCAAATACAATCTTATTTCGGACAACAAATATTTTTAAACATCAGTAACAGCTGTAAGTGCTTTAAAATGCGCCACAAAGGCTCGATATAAAATTAGTGTTGTACAGTTTCACTTTACTTCATAAACAAGCTAACATTTATTAGCTTCAGCTTGTTTGAATGTGTACCAGATAAGTGAATATCTCAGTTCCTGTTTTATAGCAGAGCTTCTTACCTGTACTCTGGTGGGATATTTGGGGGAAACTAATAAAGAGCACCGTAAAAACCAATAATGTATTCCTTGCGAAAGCATAACAGCTTATCATTTTCATGCATCCCGCCATGATAATCCTAACAAACGCCCTCCTCTAACGTCTGGTCCCGCCTCTTCCGCTTCTTTAACTTCGATGAGTAACAGGCCGATTATCCAATCACGACGCTTTACTGCTATCGTCATCAACGTCTCTTGATTAAAAAGTATTTTTAAAAACAAGTAAATATACTTACAAGCTGTGCGTACGTTATGTCAGAAGAGATGTAACGCAATGTCACTGTTTGCTTCTGTTTGGAATTTTTCCACTTTAATGAGTTTTCAAACTGTTTTCTGTAATATTTCTTAAAATGCGTTTTCTTTACAAATATATATTTTTGCACACATGACAAGTGTTATATATATACACTGATCAACGACACAAAATAGATGTGCTACAATATGCGTTCATTTCATTGGCATACGTATATATTTTGTGGCCATATTTATTCATTTTGGTATTTATTTATTTAATTATGAATAAAACGATTTTCATAGCCATCAAAGATCGGAGGTCTGCTGAAGTACACGCTGCTCTCACAAGTGAAGGTTTTATCAGTGGTTGATTTTTCTTTTTGTCTGTGAAAACAATGTAAAAATTGAAGTTGAGTAACAGCATTTGGCTCCACCGTGTGGACACAAGACAGAAAGACAATTATTTTGGACACAACCATATGTCTTTGTTGTGTCATATCGCTGCATGTCACATTATGAATACCACAGTTTAATTTAATCTTGTGGCTTGACAACATGCAGCAGGGTGACCAATCCTGCTGTGTCACTGACAGGTGTGCATGTGGGCTGCAGCTTTCTTGTTTTGTCTTTTGTATCAATGTATTTCTATTTCTTTTTACACTAGCAAAAAGTGCTAAACTACTATTCCTGATGTGTATGTGAAAAGATGCTAAACTAAAATGGTAAGTATGACAGTGTGTTAAACAGTCAACAGCCACTGTGCATAGCTGCTTGCACAACTACAAACTTCTGTTACGTGCTGAACTAACACCCTAATGTTTTGGCTAAAGTGCTAAACCACAACACGTTGTTGTTTAGATGCTTTAGCTGTGGTCTACCTTGGTATTTTTATACAAATAGCTTCATCTTTGAGACTTACTGCTACAGTAATGTAGTCAAATGTACTGTAAAACATCTGAGCTACTCGACTAAATACAGTTTGTGACATTAAATAGTCTCACTTCATCTAGTTCAAGCTGTTGTGTGTTCAGTGGAAAATACTGTGTAAAGAAAACACATCTCAACATTACAAACATTCACATTTGAACTGTCACACCTTAAATACATGAGCTTCCAAAATGATTATTTTCACCGTATCAGCACTTGTGACTTTCAACACATTTACACACACTTACATGTCACTTTTTTCCATTAGAATTATGAGACATATCCGTCATTATTTTAAAACAAAGAAGTGCTCATGCTTACAAAACCCTAAAAGCTTATTTAAGTAGGATGACAAGTTGGTGGTCATGGTGTCATTTCTTTGAGTTTGTTGCACAAGACAGATGTTTTTTCAGCAGTCTGATGATGTTAGTGTGTGAAAGAGGACATGTTTGAGGAGTTAGTCTTCCCTTTACAGCCTAACCTTTGAAACAATTATTCAGATTCATCCTTCCATCTTTTATATCACCTCAATTAAACAGCTCAGAGGTTATATTAACAAAAGTAATGCATGATTTCAAATTCTACTTTGGCACAAAACCCATTCAAAAACACAGATGCCTCATTAGAAATTTCTAGTAAAATTGTTATTAATAAAATTGCATATGATTAGTTTACACAAATGGATTCCAGGCAATATACTGCCAGGAAAAAAGTGAAAAAAGTCACCTCCTACCTGAATATGAACTATTCTCATTGCTCATGAAATGATTTGTTTATAATGATTTAAAAGAATTTTAGGAGTTAAAAACAATCTAATAATATAGCTGTTAAATTAGCAAACAACATAATTATAGAGCTCACATTCTAAGAAGATATCTTTAATAATTTTAGATCAGCAGCACCATCTTGATAGACTAGTTAAGTTTTTAAGTGTTAAATCTGATATTAGGAAAACCCCATAATTTAAATATTATCGTGATAACAATAACAACTTAGCCTAATAATTAGGAAGCCACAAACGCCCTAATGAAAAAAAACGTCAAGAGTGATGTGTTTTACGAGGAGCCTTGAAGGCACCACACAGTCGAAAGTCGTGGGGGGAGCACGCGGGGAGCAGAGCTCACTGAGGTCTGAGTGTGAACGCAGCAACTTCGTGTGAAACTTCGACACCTTGTTGTTTTCCTTCCTTCGGGGATTTTGAAGTACCATTTTATCTACAAGGTATGTCAGAAATGATAGCGAATACATTTTAAAAGTATTTTAGTAACGTAAACTTTCCGTTTTTAATTTTCCGAAACGAAGTATTTAACGGGTTCGTCGTACGTCTTCACACACCCACCAGAAGACAAAAAAACGTAATCAAATTGGGGATTTATTAACTTTTTCGACGTACATTAAACTTTAAGTGCTTAGCTGTTAGTGTTTATAAAAGTCTAACTCACTTAAATGAGTTATGGATGAAATCTTTTTTGGTTTGTGTTTGATGTAATTTGGCCTGTGACAAAGCTGCTGCCGTTGTTAGCGGCTATTAACGGTCCAGAACGAAGCTGGACGGCCTCTCAGAAAGACACTTTTATTACTTTTATTTGTGCAATTCGCGCCTGTTCAGTTTTTACACTTTCTGGTGTTTGTCTCGATGAATTTTTATTTAGGCCCTTCCCCTTTTGAGAATTATCTTTAGATTTGCCACCAGTTTATGACTATGTCGCAAAGGCAGGATTATAGAAAATATTTAAACTGTGACTGTTTGTCTTTTTAAACTTAATTTTCAAACGTCCTCATATGTTTATCTTATAGTAAGTTAATGTAGACTTCAAACTAAAGTTTTTCCGTCATCTTTTTTGCTAATAATGATTCATGTCCTCCACGCTGCTGCTGCTCATGTTACAGCTGATGCAATGATCTTATAATCCAGCCTGATTTACTTTTTATTTTTTGTTTTCCTTTTTTTAAAATCTAGGATCTTCATCAGCCATGGCTATAGAAGGGGGATTGAAATGTGTCAAGTTTCTGCTTTTTCTTTCCAACTTCATTTTCTGGGTGAGTAGCACTCCTTTCTAAATGTTTGTGGTAGAAAGCCGGTGGATACCATGTGGAAAACACCCAAAACGTCCTTGTTATGATGTAAAATATTTTGGTTATTAGAATAAAAGCAGCAAGGGAACAGAAGAGAAAGTAAAAACAGGTTCTGATGTTTGGTGTAATTATTGCTATCATCCTGGTAATCTGATATGCTTCTAATACTGTAGTACTGGACTTGTTTTGAACCAGCCATATGACTTTGAGCATGAAATACAATTTTGTTCCACTACTTTAAGGATGACATGCACAGTGTTATCAGCTGATGAACACACAGTCACATAGTCTATTGGACAGCCCCCTTTGACTTATACTTCCTGAATCCTTTTAGAGTGTTTGTTTATTATCACATTAAGGAAATCCTGGACAGTATATATTATGTTTGGATTGTCTCTTTATGATTTGAGAGTTTTAGAGGAGGTGAAAATGGAATGTAAAGTCTTATGACTGGATTTTAAAGTGTAACAGGATCATGTGACTCATCCAAGTTGAGGTGAATGAATTTTTCCCTCCGTCACAGATGCAGCGTTTGCACACTGCGTAACAACCAAGCAATTGCGATTGTGACATGAGGAAGTGCAGAATTGCTTAAGTGTGTTGGTAACACTACTCTTGTCCTTCCAGTTACTTTATACAAATACTTACTTGCCTAAAATCACTATAATATAGGTTTAATCCAGTGGAGTATTTGCATACAGCATTTGTCAGCAGTTACACCCTCTTCCATGAACACATATTTTAGATTTTTATTCATGATGTCTATACAGTGGAGTCCACTTTCCTGGGCATATAAAATATTTGTCAAAGCCAATACAATTTAATTATACAATTTAATATTGTAAACAGATATTTACAGATGCAGAAGACTTCTTAAAGTGGAAGTAAGATATATAAATGGTAGTAGTTACCCTCATTTATCCTACAGTCTCCAACGCCTCATGGCCGTCCCTTGGTGTTAAATGGCATGGGGTTATGAAAAATCTTGTGAGGTTTTTCCCACCCCATTGTTGAACATGTTGATTCCCATTGTGAATATTCCCCATTGTTACCTTGTAAGAGTGAAATTACCCCTTTTCTCCCATTTCTCTTTAATGTACAAAGTACTGCCTAATTTGGCCCGGAGAAAACTATTATGCAGTCTGGAGATCCCCTTATTACAAGTGGATGAAGTGAATGCTGATATAAACACCTTTAAGGTACTTGAGATATCCACTTCAAGTGATCCACTCAAATGATGTAATAGTGTCGAACATGAACATATCTGTAAAAATCATTTCACTTAAGGGCACATTTTCTCTGTAGGAATTCAAAGGTCTTGACTGCATCCTTATGGACAAATGCCCCATAGTTTAATAGGCCTCTGCTTGACCAAACTTTGAATTTAGAGTCAGTTTTATTTGGCAGGAAGTCAGTATAGTATGCACACCATCTAAGCACTCTGAGAGTCCTCAAAGTCTTCTGATTTTACAGTTTCCTGCCAAATGTTCACAGTCGAATCAATCAAGGGATTGTTTTTCACCCCCAGCATGTTCTTAAACAAGATTGGGATCACCAATCACTGCTGGCAACGGAACCACATCACTCACTGAGCTCTCAATATCCTTCCACCGTGAAGAATAGGTCTTAAAACACCAACATATTAGCGGCCTCAACTGGGCAGCCAGTCCTCCCAGCTCTGTCTTTAATAGCAGGATTTTAAATCAATTCCATTATTTATTTATTTATTTTTATGCCTTGACACAGAAATCTAAATATTAATTTTTTCTAGTCTAAAAATTGCCTTGCAGGTATTTCTAAAGGGACCATAATCAAGATCAAATAATTGGAAAAATCTTGAGTCAGTGTAACCCGGGGTAACTATTCAGTTTCATGAAGAAGTGCATGTCAGACGGAAATGTAACAGTAGCCTTAATAAACTATGACTATGCCTCACTTTATCCCTTGTAATCTCATACACTATTCCCTTTGTTTTAGTTACTCAGTAACTAACATATGGGAAATAATTAAGCGGTTCTCCCAGAACACAGCAGTAAATTAAGATTGCTCAATTGCTGAATTGCAAAGTTGATTATTTTAAATTTATTTTAAGGACATTTAATTGATTCACAGAATTGGGTTGTGCAAAGAAACTAGCATGAATGCTGTGAATGCTAGTTTTTATGGCACTTTGTGGTAGGTAAATTTACTCAGTTAAACAAAAGGAAAATAAACGTAGTATTTAGTGAATACGGACACAGCCTTGTTTTATCAGTGTTATATATTCTGCCCAGTATTTTATTCCATGACTCAGTTGCCTTTGTTTACCTGCTCTGTTCATGCCTTCATGTTTTCCAGCGTCAACCATTAGCCACCTATTTGACCTGGCTGCAAATATTTACATTAGTGTTGCAACAAGGAAAGCTTTTAGCTGAAGAGCTTAAGATGGTTAACATAAGACTGGGTCATTTAACTGTAAGGCTATATAGATAGTGGCTATTATAGTAAGTATTTGATAAATCATCTTCAAATATTGTAAATATAAAAAGACACTGAAGAGTGTTCAGACCAGTTTGAGCTGGAGCTGCTGTTAGTCGGCTTCTCTTACTGTTTTTAAACAGTCCTTGAACTGCTGTTTGAAACACTACATAATAGAGAATTCATACAGTATATGCATAACAGTGAGAAATTATGTGTCTTACTATCTTTATTTCTAATGTTGTATTTTTGGGGGTATTTCTAATTACACAAAATACCAACGAGTTCCAATGTTGTTAGTTTTTTAGTATTTGCTGACTTTTGTCATCCTCTTTCTACATAGTGCGTAAGTAATGATTTGCAGCTTTGACTTGAGCTAAACTAATTGTGATTATCTGATTATTACTTTAGGTAGATTATTAATTAACAATTATTATTTTTAAATTTCCCATTGGGACAAATAAAGTATTTTTCATTTCATGAAGCCTTTTTAAGACTTGTTTCTGTCAAAAAGGATAGCAACAAGTACCATGTTGAGTTGACTTCAGATTGTTGGATTTCAATTATCAGTAAATCTCATCTTGTTTACTGTATAATTAATCTGAACAGATATCTGTATTTATACGTAAAACCTGTGGGTAGGCCTGTCACGATAACAAATTTAGCTGTACGATAAATTTTCTCAGAAATTATCGCGATAAACGATAATATTGCGCAAAGCGCTAATGTGTCATTTTGAGACCATTCTCAACTAATACAATAATAATAATGCAAGTACACATTTTCAAAGATCAATAAACTAAATAAATAAAAGCGCCTTTTTCACATAAGCCGGGACGCCGGCCCAAAAGTAATGCAGCCCACTGGGAATCCTCCCAAACCTCTCGATTAGCCGGCATTGCTCTTAATGTGTATTTTGTCAAATACGCTAGTGTTAACCATTCCCGCTTCTTATCCGCCGATAGTAGTCGGAGGACACGGGAGAGATCCGTCCTCTCCAGGGCCGAAGTGGAGTTGGCTTCGGGGTTAACTCCCAATTACTCTCTTCTCTCGCCGCTCACGGCGTGGAGCACCATAAAAAAAAGGAAACAGCGGTTGTGCTGAGAAACGGCTTTATTATAACGCACCGTTATTGTTTTTCCTGACTGTTCTGCCTAACCGCTCCGTCTCTTCTCTTCACACCTTTTCTTCTTCTGCTACTCTCGTTCCTCATAAGCTCTTCTTCTCCTCCCTCTGCGCTCACGCTCACTCTCACGCGCACTGAGCTGCTGGATCGCACACACAAAGTTAGACACATCGCACAACACTAGTATATAGGCTGACTCTATTTGCGTAATGTGCCTGCGGATTACAGGGGTTATTACGGTAGACCAGGAAGTGGGGGCTTTGTACTGACGTCGTAAGCTAGATGTGTGTGTTCTGCTTACATGTGGGGAGCAGCGAAATGATAAAAGAGGAGGTGCTTGCATCTATTATTTCTCCATTCGACTTATTTACATATTTCAGCATGAGAATCGGAGGTTTAGCGCGAGAGCGTGAGAAGCCACTTAAATGCGCAAGTCTCACGGCCATTGCGTGTTGGCAGCCCTGCAAAACAAATGCGGCTTACCGGCTCGTGCTGCAACATGCTGCAGTCAAGTATGACACCAGAGAGATCACTCCGCAACAAACCAGAGCGTTGAGTCGAAATACGCCATAGTGAAACCTATTGTCATACACAGTTTATGGTAAAGGGGGGACTAATAAAAATTATCGCGGCCGGCAAACTTATCGTGCTCTTATTTTCTTATCGTTCAATTAATTGACTTATTGCTTATCGCGACAGGCCTACCTGTGGGTGATAGAAACATTGGTTTATTCATAAGCTTTATTATGAGATAAGTTTTAATGTGTAGTCTTCTTGAGTAGTATTGACCAATCACAGTGAAAATGGCCAGGCAAGAGCTGGCATACAGAGCAGGAGGTCTTGGCTCAGACAGCAGCCATCTGGAATGATATCTGCTGGCTACATGGGTGGCTCAGAAATATTTCTTGCTGTCCCAAAAGGGATAACCGTCAGACAATTGAATCCCAGATTTCATGTTTTATAATCATGAAATGTGAGTTTTAATATTTTAGAACTTAAAACTAGCAAATGTTTGGTGATGTTGCTTAAAATGATAAATGAACAAAACTTTTTGCAATGAGTTTACTTTAGAATAATTTATAGTTGCCGTTCTGATCAGAGCACTTTTTCTTGGGCTCTGAGAAATATGTATACGTGGATATAACTTTGACATGTTCTGTCATTTTATAGCTGTTACAGTGGTTTTATGTAGCCGTTGATTCTTGTTACTGAGTTTTTAAAGGATGATTCAACATTAATTATAATGTATGACTTGCAATTATGTTTCCCCTTCTCTTTATTGCCACATCATTTATCAAACTCCCTTACTGATGTGTTATCATACTGTTAACACACTGACTAATATGCGGTGAAAATTAATAATAAGATACAAATTCCCAGTAATTCTGTAAGAAATATTGTCCACGTCACAGCACACTGCACCTAGCATGATGTATGGTCATGAGTAAATGTAAACACTGCTTGAGTAACTAATGGTTACAGATACTTTGTATTTATTCATTCAAAATATATATATATTTTATTAATGACATTAACTGTTGCAGTTGTCATTACCTATACAATTTTTTTTCTTTCATTTGAAACAATGCAGAATAAAAAAGTTTATAAGACGGATTTTGGCTTGAAAATTTCTATCCTTACTGACATTATGAGCTATAATATAGAAGCTCTGCTCTGACGTCAGACTGAATCCGCCACGTTTATGTCATTGGGCTGAACTCTTCTCTGGAAGAACACAGTTAAAGTGAGAGGAATCAAGTTTTCTGATGTTTACTTAACATCTCATTGATCTCAGGTGATCATAGTCAAACAATTTATCAACGCAATGTTTGTAAAAGATCTGATGTCCTGCTCTTGTAACTCCACCCTGAAGAAGGAAAGTTGCAGGTTATTATATCACGGTAAAATTTGTCTCTGTAAATATCGTGATAAGAATCATTGAGTATTGTATAAGTATTCACTAGCTTTTAAAAATTAATTACTATAGTCTTTCCTAGTATCCATACAATCACATGAAACAGTGATATGAAGGCTACAGACAGCCGACCATAAAACCTAAACTAATCTCTCCCTGTTTCTGCAGTTATGTGGAATTGCACTGATTGTTGTGGGAATCATGGTTCAGATTTCCCTCCATAAGACCTTCATGATCCGTGATGCATCAGCCTCAGGAATTCCCATTGTGCTCATTGGAGTCGGTGTCTTGATTTTCTTCATCGCCTTCTTTGGCTGCTGCGGAGCCTGGAAAGAAAACTACTGCATGATTACCACGGTAATCTATACAATCATTCATTTTATACAACTATCCATTAAATCATAATGTAACATTAAGTTTTCATATTTTTACTGAGTGGAATTTATCTGATTGATAATGAATTATGTGTGCAAAGCACATGTTACATTAGTGCTCAACACACAGAAGATCCCCTTAATGTTTTTAATTCCTCTTCATTTCAGTTTGCCGTCCTTCTCTCACTGATCATCATCACTGAGATTGCAGCAGCAATTGCTGGATACGTCTTCAGAAAGAAAGTGAGTGCTGAGCTTCAGTTTTCTTATAAGTCCACACAGAAGGGTTGTTTTAATTTTTGCTTTCATTTGTGTCTCCTATGTAGCTCTCAGCTATTGTCCAGGACAGTCTCACGGAAATGATTGGCAACTACAAAAATGGCTCAGCAGATTTCATAAAGAGCGTGGATCAACTGCAGGAGGGGGTAAGTTCACTGCAAACACTGCTCGTCAATGTTTACTTAGTCTGACAACGCCCTCTCATTACACTGCTGCATCCTGTTGGTTGGCCCCACAAGCCATGACATTATTATTTTTTGCACCATCTGTTGACCCAAGTTACATCCTTTTACTGTAATGGCCAAACCTTACAGCTGGCACTTCCATGACAATGACTGACTCATTTGCAGTGGAAATGCTGTGGGGTGAACAGCTCTGCTGACTGGAGAGATTTCGGCCCTGATGGGAAGACAGTGCCTGATTCATGCTGTCGCAATGTCACCAAAGACTGTGGAAAAGGGAACATGATGGATCAAAACAAAGTGTACCTCAAGGTAAACCCCCATTGGCAAATGTTTGCCAAGTCAATGCATAAAAATGATATCAAACTGTAGATGGAAAAGGTACTAAGAGCACAAGAGACTTCGTTAGGCCAAACACAAGCTACATTCCTCGTAGATGGAATGTAAATATTAGACAGAAACATGACTCCGGTCAGATAACTGTGTTGCTCTGTGACAAATAGACATGAACACATTCTCGGGATACAAGTACTCACAGGTGCATGAGGGGGAGTTCCAGTGGGTTTGTTGGTCTGATCAGCCTCTTGTGTCCTTTTCTTTAACTACCCCCAAACTATAAAGAATGGTGCCCAAGGAATATCATGTACATACAGATTAAAACAGAAGATGTTTCCTTACGTGTATTCATAGTTTATCATAATTTCCTTTTTCTGCAATCATCACTGAACACTGAAACTTATGTTTTAAAGAAAAAGTTTACCTTCAAAATTTCCTTTGATATTAAGGTTTAGAAACAATAATCATTTAAAGTAATGAAAAACCTGTGAACCTCTTTGGCATTATTTACAATTAACAGAAATGATGCTAAAGAGAGACTTGCAGTGGAAAATGCTCATGTGCCAGAAAGATAACTGATTTTGCTGTTATTTTCATACAAATAGGACTTGAGTCTGGACAATAAAGACAAAGCCAGTGCCAACATGCCTTTCAGTACACAACCTTAAATGGACTGTTTACTCATTGACCAATGTTTAAATTTTTATTTTATTTTATATATTTATTTTTATGAGGCCTATTTTTTGCCTCCTGTCTGAAATGACATACCCAAAATAAATTTTACAGTTACTGTGTCAGAGTAAACTCACCTGGAATGCAGTAGAAAATATAAATAGTTATCTCCTTTTAAAATAATACCATATTACTTTTAAAAAATAACAGCCCAATTACTAGGAATTAGTAAAGTAATCTCTGATCAGAAACTGCTCATAAGTAGAAGGTAAAAAATCAGTGGATTTGATGGCACTTCTATTAATTGTCAGAAACTGGAGAATCGAGGGATGACCCCCAAATTCACTTTAGAAACACCATGAAGATCCAGAAAGAAGTGAAACCCAAGATAGTATAATAAAACGATTGAATACTTCATTATAAACCTCCATCATCTTCATGGAAAGTTAAACGAGAACAGTTATTTTATGTTTTTTTAGCTGGAATAAAACCTTTGACCATAAAACAGCAAAAGACGTGGTTTTGTGATTTTTTTTTTTGTATACTTTTAGGCTGCTAGCTCAGACTTTTTGTCCCACAGCGATGAGGCAAGCAATTTTGTAATCAGCAGTCGTTGCTCTCACATGACTCCTTTCGTAGTTTACTCAATGTGGAGAAATTAGCAGAAGTACTAAAATGGACGGTGCTGTTCTCATGTTCTTGTTACATTCTCATATAATTGCTTGGGGTTTGAATTGTGTTTTGTTTGGCTGCCACTGCTTGGTAGAGTCTTTTTTTTTGCTGAGTTTCTCCTCATGATTTTGTCATGTTACATGTTAGAATTGGTGCTTCCTAGTGCGACGATCTTTTGTACTGCATGTATCTCATGCTGCCTCCTGTACAGGGCAGAGGTTAAGGCTCCACATGATCTAAAAAGTGCATATCCAGCTCTGCAGAATACTAGAGCTGTATAACATATACAAAAATTATATGTAATTATTTAGGACAAGCACAGTTGTGTTAGTGCGGGTTGCTGTGGACTTGCTGTGGTATTTCTGCATGTTCTACAGCCAACTAGCATGCATCGGTGCAAAAATGGAATGCAGCCCTTATTAATACACCAGAGATTAGCTTATTGAAGTTGACTTGGATGTGATTCTCATTGCAGAAATTTTAAGAGGAACATGTACATTTACATTTCAGTGTAGCATAAAATCTGCCTGTAAAGCAACCAGTCTCTTAGATCACACGTCAACCAGGTCGATCTTTGTCATTTTTCCTTTATTTAACCAGATTAAACTTTACTGAGATTCCAAATCTTTTTTTTTTTTTTTACTTGTCCTGTCCAGCATTGTAGCAAACAGAATGATGGTCGGGTTGCTGTGTTGTGCTGAACAAATTTGCTCTGCCAAGAGGGTCTTTTTAGGGGTATAAGGCTCCTCCTGATAATCAAAGTTTTTTGTTATTTGAATATATTGTTTTATCTTATTTATTTGGAATTATGGAATTTATGTAATCTTGCTAGACCTGACCGGAGGGGACAGAGAGAAAAAGGAGAGTAATAAATAAAAATAAAAAGGAAAGTGGAAAAAAGGTAAAGGGGACAAAGATATAGTAGATAATGGCAACGACCCTTTAATCCAATCTAACACCAGACACCCAGCTGCTACACCTGTACAGAAACGCAACAGAGAATTTCCTACAGCTTTTACAAGTTAACTGAGCTGACAGTCATTAGGAATTCCTAAAAAAAAAAAAACAAGACAACAAGATGTATCACAACAACAACCAAAGTACCAAAGACACACACATTAAAAAAATAAATAAAAACAAAAATAACTTGTGTATAAACCCACTGGACAACTCAGTGACTGTCAGCATGTAGAGTGTGAGGAATGAGGAGTGAGCAGAGATGAGTGTGATCGTGCAAATATGACCAAGCCTCCACGGAGGCTAGAGGCAGACTAGGGCGGCCCAGAGACCCGGGCGATCAGCGGCAATCCCGCTGAAATCTCTTCTAAGAGCAACCTGGCCAAGACGGCAGCATAACCACAAGTTGATAAAATACAACAAAACAAAGCAACATTTGTTTTGTTTCAGGGTTGTCATGATGTCCTGGAGACTACCCTGAAGAACAACATTCACTGGGTGATAGTTGCAGCTCTTGTTATTGCTTTCATTCAGGTATGTAAACTGTTGATTTGTTTTTCAGATTGATTATTACACTTTAAATATTATGTTTTGTTTATTTTTATTGTCATGTCTGGGGCCTTCATTTTGTTTCTGAGTATCAGAATTTCTAAGCTTGGTTACTTTTAAAGTTGAACAGGATAAAAAAAAATTCTCATGTATTTTCACCAGCAAAAATATCTTTTTCAGTTGTTTATGAACAGTTTTAAATGTAAGAAACATTAATGCCAGCGTTTTGGACTCTCTCCTTCCAGATAATGGGCATCGTGTTCGCCTGCTTGCTGATGAGAGGCATCCGCGAAGGCTATGAAGTCATGTAATAAACTCTTTTGTAGGTGTTGGCTCGTTAAGCCACTCTAATTGGGATCTTCATTAGGAAACGTTTTCATAAATGTTAATTTGCTTCCTATATCATACACAGAACAGTATGTTTTTACTTACTCAAATTTTGGGTTTTTATTTTAATAGGTGAGCCATATCCCTGCTTTGATGCTGTACATGCATAAGAATGAAATGTTAGAGAAGGTTAATGTCCACTGTAATGTGTAAGTACGTGTTGTTGGTTATGAAGGAAGTCTGAACTCTTTTTCTTTGTTACTGTTGAGAGATTTCAAATCTATTTTTGGGTTGAGTTTTTATGTGTTGCCGGTTGCCAGTTTCCATTTTTATTAAAGATTCTTTAAATTACACCAGAGTTTGATTTAAAGATGAGCACAGAAAATTACACGTAGCTTAAAGATATTTATTTCAGACACATTTCAATTAAATTATATATGATATTGGCACAAGAACACAACTTGAGCAATAATTGCAAAAAAAAAAGAAAAATCACCAAGAGAACATAATCTTGCAGCTCATCGTTTGGATGCATTGTGCCAGTACTTGTAAAAGGCACAGGAAGCAAATGACAAGCCCGATTTTACCATTTACAACAGTCACAAGATTCAGAAGGCAGGTAAGAAATTTGTGCTGAAGTGTAGGAACCTTACTGGGATAACTTCATTTTTAACCTCCAAGGCAAGAAAACAAAATTATTATAAGAAGTAAACAAAGTGCCATTACAACTCTTGCCAGACACTTTGTAACTGCAGCAAAGCAGCAGTTTATGACGATAATGTTCATCAACGGTAAGAAGTTCAGCTTCTCACCATGCGAACACGCCTCAGTGTTGGGCTTCCTCTTTTTTTATCTTAATTTATCAAAGTGCTCTTGAACATTTCAAGTTTTTGGTTTTTTTTCTGTTGAGAAAAGTCTTCCTCTTAAACATGTTTGACAACTTCATGACTAATAAAATTCTAAGTAAAAAGCAGAGCTCAAAGTGATTCAACAGCACAAGAAGATTCGTAATGAGAATGTTTATACATTTTAAATGCCAGCTTATCTTATTAAGAATGGAATATAACTTAAATCAACGGGTTTCCTGCTGAACTTAAATCAGGCAGAATAATCTTTGTTTTCTATTTTGTCCCTGTAGTAAGCAGATGAAAACTGATCATAAATATACAAGAATCCAGCAACAAGTAATCATATCACCATCTCACAACTTAACACACTTAAGTGCATCACAGTCAATTAAATTCCCACCTGAGAAACATAATTACACAAGTACTGATCTCTCAGATAAAGACACTTCTTCTTTTTTCCCCAAAATAAAGCTCTTATCACATATGCATAGGCTCTCCTCGTTTTTCTTGTTTTGTCATTTCAGATGCTTGATCATAGTCCCCTCCTCAGTCTAATAATGTTACAAAGAACATTTTTAATCAACTTTTTCCTCTGCATTAAAGAGCCGTTGACAACTTCTCCAGTGCAGTGCACAAGAGACCGTCGTCACGAGTTTTCGTTTTCATCAGGCTTCCTGTTTGTGGCTGCTGGGGGGATTTGGGTAGTTTGCAGAGAGAAAGACGATGCAGTGCAAAAGTAGTGAGACCTCTGATTCTGAAAAAGAAAAAAAAGCAGATAAACTAAATGATACTAGAGTAAAAGCAATGGTGCAACATGCAGAGGATTTCTGCAGCCTTTAAAATGATCCATTCAGCCTCCTCAAAAAGGCCTTTAAAGTAAATTACTAATGCATTGAATATTTCTTTTCCTTCTATTTAAAGAAAAAGGTTTACTATTTATACATATCAGAATACATTAAATAGCTACAAGCTATTGGTACAACAGTGGACAGAATACTGCACAAATTTCAAACTATACATTTCATATACCCTATATAAGGAAATTAAACTTTCATAACATGCTACAGACTAAATAAGACATATATACATATCAATAATCAATACCTTTTAATGAAGAGGACATCTGAAGCCACTGGGACAACCACTCACGACACTGATAAACATCAAGACTATAAGAATTGATCCCTCTTAAATAACAAGCCTGCACAAGAAAACATGTTAGAATGATCTTTGTGTAAAATAAACCAGACTGAACATGAAAACTCTGGAGGAGTTACAGAACCTGTCTCAGTTCGGAATCGCTCAGCTGGTGAGGGCCCAGTTTGCTGAGAGCCCGATCCAGCAGGAGCAGCTCCACGGCGTGACTCTTTAGTCGCCAGTAAATCAGGAAACCCGGAAGGCGTGGCGTCAGGAAGAGGAGGCGGCTGATGTGTCGCTGATTAGCCACAAAGATGAACAAGCACAAAGATGTCCTGCATTATAAGACTTTGTCATTTCATGTTCAAGCCCAATTGAACTAAATTTAGAGGTTTGCATGGACGTGTTAATTTCTGAAACATTATATGACTGTTCCACAGAATTATGGAGCTGGACTGGTACCATTTTTCAGATTTTCTGATCAGGATTTTTAAGATGGGTCTAAAATTGAAGATCCCAAACTGTGAGTGAGTATTTAAGGAGAACAAGAGTCAACCCTCTCCCTAACAACGATCTTATAAAAGAGTCCCACTACAATGCCTCAGCTGAGACGATTATGCCACCTAGCGGTGTAACTAACAACTAGCTAGCCAACCATTTTGCCTTGATCACTGATGCACAAAAAAAACAATAAACATGGAATCACGATGGTCCTCTTGAAACAAATAATAAATAAATACATTTAGGACAAAGAGAAAAAAGGTTGGCTGCATGACCTTAAGCAAGGTAAAATAATCTCAGAAAGGTTGCCCCTTGTCAAAACATTTCCTGATTACATCTTTAGGCTGCTGAGAGTATGACCCGGCCCATTCCCTTAGATCTTCAGGTCAGTGTTTACTGGCTCCCCCTCACACCAAATTCAGGACCAGAGGAGATTGTGCCTTGCAAGCGGTAATTGTTCAATGCTCTGCCACCATCTGATGAGTCTTTTCAAAAGCAGCTGAATAAACTTGTTTAAATAGGCTCTTAGCTAGATTACAGCTGTTTTACATTATTATGTTTGTATGTTGACTTAGTAGCATTTTATCTATTTTACTTTATATTTTTGTAATATTTTACACTGAAGCACTTTGTGAATCTTTCTGTGAAAAGTAAATAAACTGTAGTTAAACTGAAGAGGAAAAACTGGGTTCATGTTGTAAAGAGAGGTTAATACGGCACTGCAGATGTTAGAGATTTAGACTTGGTGGACTGAAGGATCAGTTTGGTAATCTCGTACTGCATGTTACACAAATGTACCTGAATGTTACCACCAGGGTAGCAACACAGGTACGATTCTGAGGAGAGTCTGAGAAATAAAATCATACGAGTAACTACATCAGGGGAGAGAGCCACAGTGATGGAGACCTGGGGATCACAGCCAACACTTACCTCATTTTCCACCCGGAAATTTTACAAACATTTGGCACTTATTTCTCTGTGATATGACAAACTCAGTGCAGATGTGTCACTGCTTTACTATAGATTTTAAAGAGCGACTGGTGTATGTTGATGCAAAAATGTGAGTGAAAAGTTTTACTGACCATATGATTGGCATTCATCGTCCTTATGCCCAGGGGGGGTCCATCAAACAGGCTTCGAACTGCAAGGATCTCAGACACTTCAGGGTTTTCTCCATTTTGCACCTGAAAGTACACAATATTTACCCCTTAAATCTCCAAGGTCCACCTGTTTTTTTTAAAACATAAAAATGTATGTAACAGCTCTGCCCTTTAATCACAGTCAACATACAGATAATTTTTTTAGGACAGCTTCAGTTCACAGAATATGAGGCTAAAATGATGTAAAATTAACATATCAATAGAACAGTATTACAAAGAGCAATATTTCCAGTTATTTATGCTACTATTTACCTACTATCCTCACACAGCTCGTTTTTGGCGCCCCCATGTGCCGAAAACATCTTCTTGACTTTACTCCAGACATGGAGGAGCATCATTTTTCTTTTTTTTTTCAGACAGACACATAACTTTCTGCTCACTCGTTGATCTTTGGCTGCTCGTGACTGGACATCACCATCAATTTAAGCTAACTGATTTGTTGAAAGTTTGACAGAAATTGGATCCTTTATAATTTCCGTGTCAGAACAGAGCTCACTAACTGATCACTAACATAATAGTGATAGCGATCTTTCTTTTAATACAAACATTTGGTGAATAATGGTGTTGGATCACTCATTGTGGATTTACCATAGAACCTCTGGATGAACACTACATTTTGCAGCTTAATTGTAAATCTCCTGGACAAGATATAATAACCTGAAAACTTCTGTAGATCACCTAAATGGTAAGCTCTGTTCCTGAGAAACGGTTGACAATATAAGCAATAGTGGCTTGGGAGCACCAACGACCTAGCAGAGTTTTAAGGGTTAAAGAGAAATATTTCCCTAACTGTACCTTGTGGTGTCACAAGCTACATTTAAAGGGGTAGTCCAACCTGAAATGTGTTACAGAACCTGTCTCAAGTGGTAACATTCCCTTAACTGTGATGAAAACCATCTATAGTGTTGATAAAATTAGTATTTTTTTATTTTTATTTCTTTATAAAACTGGATTTTCTGGGTTAAAAATAGCCCATAAGGCCCCCTACAGGGTAAAACAAGGTTTTGTTTTTCGTCATGTAGAGCCATACTTGGTGCTTTTCTGTCACGAGAAAATTTTAAAAACCTCACAGCCCCTCCCTCCAGATGCAAATTGGCCAACAACACATATGAACAGATGTGATATGGTGTAGATTTGCTAGTTTCAGACTTCTATTCTTTCACAGAGTTTCTGATTAAATATTCCTGCAATGGGACGGATTTGTGCTTTTGAGGAGAGTAAAAGTAACACCGGACTTTATTCTTTACCTGCTAATCTTTATCTGGTGACAGACAGCAGCTTAAATCGTAGCAGCAGCAGTTTACAGCAGCACTTCCTTCAGCTGCCACAACCTGCCGCGAGTCTCCACAGCTCTCCAGAGCTGCTGAAAGGCCAGCGTAACAGCGCTAACGGCTCAGACTGATACGGTTCAGGACCACCTTGTTCACGTGTAGATGAGGAGATTCAGGAGGGTAAAAGTCTTCCACCTCAAAGACCGCTCTGTGGCATAGCTGCTTTGTGAATCTAGCTTTTCAGCTTGCTAGTGGCCACTGAGCTGCTGTCTGTCAATCATTTCTGCCTGTGTATTCATGGCCCGCCCACTCTCCACCCCCTGATCACCCCACATCCCGCACCCAACCCTTGACATTTCTGACATTTTTCAAAATTTGGCAGTGGGTGGAGTTATGCAAAAAGTAGGGAGTGTAGGTACACTGTAAGCTTTTCTAAAGTAGTGTGAAGTCAAGGAACAGGAGCCTAAGGTGTTGCCCAGCCTGCTTAACAGAGAATATGTGGGATTCACAGAGGCAAACGTGAACCACAGAGACAGGGTCCGAAGAATTCTGATGCCAGAGATCCCATAAACATACCATGACAGGCTGGAGCTATTTTTAAAGCAAGAGGGGACCTTTCAAATTATTCGTAGAGATGGATTTAGGACTGTGACTCATTAGGGCTTCAAACACAGATACAAACAAATAAAAAAATAAAATGGTACAGCTAAAAACTTCTCTTAGATTCACTTACTTTAGCACACAGTTCTTTAAGGCGACTCAGCAGGTGATCATTGCTGTTCTGGTGGCTGATTCGCTCGACCCCTTTGAGCACTGGCAAGTGGTGCTGGGCCCTGAGGGTGTGGTACACCCCCCGAAACTCTACGTGCTGCTTGGGAGTCCAAAAAACAGGGATCAGGAACTGACGGGGAAAATAGTACCTGTGATGGAAAAACACAACTGATTGGTGTGAAAAAGTGGCAGCTTTTCAGAATTCTTTGTTTAACATGAATTAAACTCAAATGTCATCAGAATAAACAAAAGGAACTCACATTATGACAATAACAAGGTAGTTGGCAAAGGGAGGGATAGATAAGATCACCGATGGGATTGCCTTAATAAGGTTTCTGCGATACTGAAACATGTCAAGAAAGTGAGGCTGGTATGAAATAATTATTATCACAGTGCTCAAAGGAGAAATTGCAATGCATGAAATAATAACACAAGACACGTATAAGAATACTACTCAATGTACAGCAACCAATAATAAACAAATCCACATAAACTAAGAGTTGTCAATAGATTTTGTTCCTGCTCTATCAATATTGTCTGCATTTAAAAGATGCTGCAGCAGTCTTCATGAGCATTGGGGAGAGTTTTAAAGACAAATATATTACAGTAAAATCGGCATTAGTGGAATTCTCTGTATCTTGTTCTTGATTTTTTTCTTTTAAGGTCTGCTGTGTTTTTTTTAACACTGAATATATTCTTTTTTTCTAGAAATTTTATTTTGATTTTAATTTAAATATCCTGGAACACCCTAAACCAGATGAGAATATGCAGATCCGCCACATTAAAATCACAGCGGTCCACCTTGTACCACCAAAACAGATCATGAGTATGGACACAGTATGTCTTGGTTTCCTGTGATAAGTTGGCACCAGATTCTGATGAGTGCAGGGTTTTGAATCTTTGCATCAGTCCATTCTGTTGCATCCTGAATGGTCTTGATTGCATTAAAATCTGGGGAGTTAAGAGGTCAAATTAATGTCTAGGGGACTGTGCAGGAGTTGTGCTTGGTCTCAAACAAAGTTTAGATGTGTGGTACTGTCAAAATAACGAAAGACCCAAGGTTATGCATCAATGAGATTTTGAGCAATGAGATGGTAAGACGTTCAATGTCGTTCACCTCTAATTGGTTTAAATATTGTGGCTGTTTAGCTTAGTTTACAAACTTTCCTGGATATAATGGGTCTACAGGATGTGCTCGAAATATCTCCTAAGGTTGAGCCCAGACACACTTCAGAGGAAGCTCAGTTTTTGGTGGCTTGTATTTATGATCAAAGTCTTTCAGATATTATCCAAAGCTCATGATCAAAGGTTATGGTTGAAACATAGATCTAGACAACTTAGCCTTTAAACTCTTAACTCTGTTCGGTTCTACCTCCACTTATGAAGAAAATCCTCTACTAGATAGTAAGAACATCAACGCTCAAAAGGGTACCAGTCTATGTGGATTGGGACTTACCAGTCCAATCCCCAGCTGCTGAAATTGGTTCATTTGTGTCTCTGCAAAAAGCCTAAGACCAGTACTTCTTATTTCTATTATAAACCAAACATGGTGCCGTTAAAGTGTGGTGAGGCTCACCGAGTAAAAACACTAACCTCTCTGAGTTTCTCCATATCTCTGTAGGGCAAATCCTGGACCTCCATGTTGTGATAAGACATTTTTGCTCTTATCCTTCCCACCTCATTGGCATCTTGGAACAGCACCTTGAATCCTGCAATGACACAACCCCTGAGATGTACTCCACTGCTTTATATTAACCTGTGTTTCTCACATTCTGCCCCCCACCTTCATCCGTGTATCATTGGGCCTCTTTCTGGGACAATATATATTTTTATTGTTGAGATGAAAAAGAAAACCAAACGCAGCAAGCAAACGTTAATCGAATTTTTAATTCTTCATCATTTCTTTTGTAGCCAGATTTTCTGTCTTTGATGTCAAGGACTTCTACTTGCACTTTGGCTGACGTATGTGGAAACAATACTTTTTTAAACCATTCTGTATATCCTGTATAGCTTGCTAACAAACATACTCAAAAGAATAAAACATTTCTAACCAACCTTATAAAGTCAGCAATATATATATATATATATATATATATATATATATATATATATATATATATATATATATATATATATAATAACTGATTTAATGAGCCATTCGCAGTTTCACTGTACCGTCCATGTGTACTTAGACTTGCATGCATGCATGCATACATATATATATTTATATATATGGGCTGGGTAGCTGTTCATCTCAAGCTTGGGTCCTCTACCAGCTTGAGGGTCCTACGCAGTATCATAGCTGCTCCTAGGACTGTGCTCTTCTGGATGGTGATGTCTATGTTTCTCCAGGTATCTGATGGAGCCACTTCTCCATCGTTGGGGATGGCTAACATTGATTACTACGGCCTTCCTTTGCTGCTTATCCATGAGCACTATTTCCGGTTGGTTGGGCACCACCATTTTGTCAGCCTATATCTGAAAGTCCCACAGCTTCAGGCTGTGGCTCTCATTCTCCACCACCTTGGGAGGTGTTTCCCATTCTCTTTTATCTTGCATTAATTGCCATCTCATCTACCTTATTCTTCAGAAACCTAGAAAGGGTGTGCAGTTATTATATCCTCATTTTCAGCAGAGTACTTGAAGAATTCCATGTTTACAGGCTTCTGGGACATGATGTTCAAAGCTTAGACAGGATAGTCCAAACACACTATCCATCTACAGTAAGAACGTAGTACGTCATGAGGTGAGTTTTGAAGATGTCTGTGAGTAAACGCTGACCTTACCTTTCAGAAAGGTTTGATATAGCTGAAAAAATCGGGGGAATCGCCTTCTAAGGAAATCCTCATATTTGGTATTTGCCCACTGGAGCTTGGAGACGACATATCGTCCAAGACCTCGTCTAACTTCGGAGGATCTGTAGTGTCTACACAGGACCTGTCTGGGATGTACCAGTAGTAAAATATGACATTGAATGAATGATAATCCAATATATCATTGGGATTTTATATATATATATATATGAACGCTGACAAGTCTTTGTTGGAAACGGAGCAGTGAACATTTAAGTTTAAATACCAATAATAATACACATTAGGTTATATATATAATATATATTAAAATGTTCTTTGACGTTGAGTTAAACAGGTAACTAGCTAGCTTAGCATAGGTTTAACAAATGCGACTAAAATAAGTGATAAGTACTGATGGCATGAACTTATAAAACATACCTGGACTGACGAGACATGTTGGGTAAGTGAAAGCCATGGGCTATCCTGTTGATACCGGGACCGCACAGTCGGATCAAAGACAACTGGCTGCACAGTCTTGAACAGGACAGCGCCATGTTTGCTACCCCGCGTGGTTACCGTAATGATGCTCATATGCGTCCAAACTGACTGTTGATCAGTTACCGTAATACAACGAAAGCCACATGATAAACTGTACGTTATTAATAATAAGCTAAGTTTAATCTGAGTTATTGATTTATATAACTGCTATATTTATGATTATACGAACACTTCTTTGTAATTTAATCAGAAAAACTTCTCAGAATGAAAAATTCTTTAGTGGATTGGATGCCTCACTTTCAATGTGAGTGTTGGTGCTGCCGACCTAGTCTCTTAAAGGTTAGTTTTAGTGTTTGATCTATATAAGTTTTTTTGTTGTAATTTTATGTGATTTTTGTGGCCACAAAGTATGACAAATAAGGGTCAAGGCTGTTTGAGCAGCTAGAATTCTACTTTAGATAAGAAATGGACAATATTCCCAGATAGCAAAACATAAATGGCCCAAATAAGGCCCACATCAGCATTTTTTGTTTGGCCCATATTTAACCTTGACTTGACTCTATGTGAGTGTGGCTACCAAAACTCACACCACTTCTGGCCCACCTAACAGTTGCCATAATTCATGTCCAATCCAACAAGTGATGTTTCAACCACATTTAGCCTATAAAATACTTGCAACCCACATCCTGGCTGGCAAATGATATCTGGACCTCCTCTGGGCCACATAACATTAGCCAATGCTGTAACAAAAAGTAGCCGGATTAAGCCCAAACTTGTCGGATCCTCTCATATGTGCTGCAAGTGGTCTCCTCATTCCACAGACATTTACTGGTTGTTAAAGGTCCCATATTATACACTTTATTCCCAATCTGAGACCATTCATTAATATCTAAATGAAATATTTCCGCCATGGTATGGACAAATCGACCCTCAGTTTGAGTGCAGCGGCTTCTCTTCACCTCCCTCTTTTTAGCAGCTTCAGAAATGTGCCGTTTATGGTGGGCGGAACCCTGGTGGAGCAGCTCAGCTGTTGGCTCCGCCCATCGCATCGCCCGTCATGAGGTGATTGACAGGTTAATATATTTTCAAGCTATCAGACTAATAAGGCCGAAACGATAAAATAACTGCCAGCTCTTACCTCTCCAGCTGTGTCACCGACAGTTGGTATTGAACCTGGCTTCAGCTTCAAACGGTTGGCGAAGCCTGCTTTCCATGCCCCCATGTTGTGGAAACAGTCCTCTTTGAAATGCTGGCCACAGACATGCAAAACCTTTGGAAGTTTTCCGGGTACATTTCCTCCAAAAATAAAATTAATCCACTCAGTCCTCGTGGGTTCAGTGGATGGAAGTAAAAAAACGTTTTCGTGTTCATTTATGCAGCCACAAACAGAACAGTGCTTCTGTCGCTTAGCCATGTCCGCTAACGAGGGTTGCCGAAGAGGGAAAAACACTGGGCGCTAGGTGATTTTTAGAGGGCGGGCTTTGAGAGCCGGTAGACGGGTCCATCGCTCTGTGGGGAGTGGTTATTGTCCCTTATGACGTCATAACGTACACGCTTTCAAACAAGCTCATTTCAGCGCTTACTTCCCTAGAGGTGGAGCAGGGGGGAGAGAGAGCGCCTGAAAGAGTTTCACACTTACGGGTCTCCTACACATGCGGGGGGACCAGTATGACTGTTCCAAAACCATTAAAAAGTGAATTTTGCATAATATGGGACCTTTAAAAGAAAAGATTGTGCACATATTTAATCATAGTCACCTTTTAAAAAGCACAAGATTAGGTTGTAATTGCATGCATGATTATTAGGCAAATTGCATTACAGGGCATAAGCAACTGCTTGGAATGCTACCCACCCCCCAAGTGTGTTTGAAATGTCAAGATATCTTGATTTAAAATAAATTAATAAATACACAAATGTTATTAAATGATATAAATAGAAAAAGTAATACAGAAACTTGACTTTATACTATTTTAATCATGAAAATGTCATGGTTGTCTATAGTTTAAGTTATATTCTATTGTAAGATTACACACTTTTGTACCTCTGTTACAGATTTTAAGTAATTAAATGGCTTAACTTGTTTACTCTGCTGACACTTTCCCTCACTTTTAGATACAAATTCAATACGCAACAATAATACAGCCCTCTGCATATTAACCTTCTTAATGCCAAAGTTGCAAAATTGCAACAAGCACCAGGCCATGTCTCCAGGTGAGACACTATATCTCACCTATACATAAAAATATAGTATGAGAGAAAACAGTTTGACTTTCTCAGGGACCTATACACCATATGCAGACAATTTTCAGACAGCTGTGATACAATCTAAATTTCTTTATAAATTAAATTGTACAACTTTATACATTTCTTTATATATATATATATATATATATACACACACAACTTTTTCTTTATTTTAAAACCTAATGTTAGAAATAAAAATGTGATTCTTCAAAAACGACAACAAATTTACTATAGTAGAAGTTGACTTTTCTCAAAAGGTTTTGTAACATTAGCAGCTCTAAACGAAATTTCGCTGGCTGAGGGGAAAATGGCTCTTTGGATTGTAAAGGTTGCAGACCTCTGCACTAAACAAATAAACAGATTTAACAGCATTTTTCTCTTTAAACAGTAAGAGTTAAAAATATTTCTTAAGAGACATAAAATCAAATATTTATGACAAAGAAGTATGAAATTTTCAAGAATTACTAACTAAAAAGTAAAAATTCAGCAGGATGAATTTAATATCTGATGAATATCAGCCATCAGGTGAACAGACAGAAATCAAGACTAGAATCTCACAGCTTCTAAATTATAAGGACAGATAAATATTCATAATATGCACAATAACTTCCATCCATGCACCTTCAGTGGTTCATTATCCAGATTCCTTGCTTATAAATTCTCTAACTTTGCATTCTTAGCGTGACTGTTTAGCTTAACCTCTTGTGCCTGCACCCTCCACTGCTGGGAGTTAAGGGGTTAACATCCGGATCACTGGTGTAATGTCAGGTCTGTAAATATGGAAAGCCGTTTTATTCAAAATTAAATAAATAGAAAAATAACTAAATTATTGAATACATATGTATATATATATATATATATATATATATATATATATATATATATATATATATATATATATATATATATATATATATATAAATAAATATATATATATACATATATAAATATATATATACATATATATATAAATATATATATATATATGCATTAATTTATTTAATTGGGATCATGAGGACACTTTTATTTTGGAGTAATTTTTGGGAGCAACATATAGTGCAGCACCACATTGTGCTGCACTATTTCGTGCTTCTGTTTTATTTCGGATCCTTATATTCAAATTAAGGGGCGGGGCTTCTAGACGTGGGCTGAATCTAGTAGGGGCAGAGTAGAGTGCCTCTAGAGAGAGAGTGGCGCCATCTCCGTTCACTGCAATGGTTCAGTTTTTTCACAGCAATGGCGGCGTATGGAGCCCCTCAAAAGTTCCCGGTAGTTAGCAAAAGCTAAGCGACGGTCAATGTATTTCAATGGAGCAGATTGTCGGAGCTACACTTCTTCAAGGTAAGATGTTTTAATAGTCATATTTCCATATCAGCTGTGAATCGAAATCAACTTGACAGGAGTAATTAAATATGTCGACGGATTGTCCCCGTCTAGATTAATATATTTAGAGATTATAAACCGATAAAAGTTTATGCTAGCACACTGATAGCAACAGATGCCACAGGCTGATGAATGTAAATTCTGTTCGTCAATATAAATTGATCCAACGCCGTTGATAGCGAGGTTAATGTGTAGGGAGAGCGATTGTAGTTACATTTTTATTTAATTTTAATGTATTTATAAGGCTGTGGAATTATGGACAAAGATATGAAGATGAATACACAGTATTAGATAGCACAATACTCTTAGTATATATGTTTACAATCTTTGCAACTATAAAACCTAACCTGTTAAATGTTACAAACATGTTAACCTTAAGAACAAAATATACATATACAAAATAAGTGGCTGATTGTACTTGAATGCATTTGCTGCACTAGAAAGCACTCAGCACTCTCCCAGTGTGCAGGATGAGAGCAGAGAAGCAGAGAGATGCTTAAGGGAAGTATATCACTCTTCTCTCGTGCAGCATTGTCCTGAAGAACTTTCAGCAGTTCTGGGGTTGCCTGACGTTAACTGGGATACTGTTCTTCTTCACCTTCCTGGTTTGGCCACTTTTAAGTGTTGTTTCCTGTCTTTTTTTCTACATTCTGCAACCTCAACCATATAAATCTCCCTGTGATGTGTTCTCTGTGTTTAATTTAAAAATATTAAACTTCCCAATGATATGGTCTTTGAAAATGTGTAAATGCATTGTTTTAATATGATTACCGCACATATTTTTTTGTTTTCACAGTCCCTGATGGTGGTCAAATGTATCCTGCTGACTTTGGCCATCCATATTTTCCTTCTGTCCCTGTCTTTGGGGAAGCCATACATACGCACGCCTTTCTCTGAGCGATTGGAGCATCCCCATGCAGCACAGCATACCATGGTGAAGACTGTATTCAAGGATAGCAGAGAAAAGAAATGGCTAGATATGCTGATCTAGTCGAGTTTTATTGTAAAGGAATTCTTTTAGGTATTAAATGCATTTGGAAAACAAAGGGTGTTTGTCTGATTTATTGTGTATATGTAGGGAGTAAGTCTTGGGATAGTTAACAAATAGTGATAGAAAGCCATGTATTTTCCATGAATTGAAATCAAAATTTTATTTATTTGCCATGGATTTTCTGTAATAACACATTATATTGTGAGTCCAGACTTGTGTAGTTATCAGTCTGCCTCAGTCAAAATAAGTCTTAAGACTTAAAAGCAATTCACACAAGTAGATAGTAATAAGTAAGAATAGATAACCCATTTATTTGAAATGAATTGGGATCTAAATTTTATTTATTGGATATAGATTTCCTGTAAGAACAGTTATCATTATGCTGTGAGCCTAGATTTATTGTGTAGTCACTTTGTAAATCATTGTCATCACCTGTTGGTATGCCTCAGTCTGAAAGATAAAGTTAAAAAAACAGAAAATATTACGATTTACATTGCTGTTGATGTCATACAGGTTTAGTTAACATGATTCATATCAATGAACACAACTATAAAAATATTGCAAAGCAAAGTCTTCATTGATCATTATTTACCGATTATCGTAGTTTTCTTATTATTTTGTATTGGCCGCCAAGCACTTCCTGGAACTTTTGGAGGCTACATGGACCACGTGATCGGCAAGCGTTTTGAGCTTCCGGTGGCGCCACCCTCTCTAGAGGCACTCTGCTCTGCCCCTACTAGATTCAGCCCACGTCTAGAAGCCCCGCCCCTTAATTTGAATATAAGGATCCGAAATAAAACAGAAGCACGAAATAGGCGCAGCACAATGTGGTGCTGCACTATATGTTGCTCCCAAAAATTACTCCAAAATAAAAGTGTCCTCATGATCCCAATTAAATAAATTAATGCATATATATATATATATATATATATATACATTTATATTTATATATATATATATATATATATACATTTATATTTATATATATATTTATTTATTTATATATATATTTACTTATTTATATATTATTTATATATATATATATATATATATATATACATTTATATTTATATATATATATTTATTTATTTATATATATATTTACTTATTTATATATTACTTATTTATATATATATATATATACATTTATATTTATATATATATATTTATTTATTTATATATATATTTACTTATTTATATAGTACTTATTTTTATATATATATATATATATATATATATATATATATATATATATATATATATATATATATATATATATTCAATAATTTAGTTATTTTTCTATTTATTTAATTTTGAATAAAACGGCTTTCCATACTAATGAGATATTTGATGTATAGATTTATCTGTGGCTTGAATAACTCTGAAAACAGCCTTGTCCTGATGCTGGTGAATCCTAGTTTTAGTACAGTATGTTACCAGTCTTCTCTGTGGAAACACTGGTGTAAGTGTCTTTTATAACTGTTGTTGTTGTTGTATTTGTTTGATGTTTCTTTTTATGGACCTTGAGTCTGACAAATAAAGATGATGATGATGATGATATATATATATATATATATATATATATATATATATATATATATATATATATATATATATATATCCCCATCCTAAAGGACTGTGAATCAGGACAGACAGGCCAAAAAATAAGCGAATCCTATCTTCAACTTTACATTCTCTTAATCTGACCTGTTGTTGTACTTGCTTTTTTAAGTTCCTACAGTGCAAGCTTAGTTTGTTTTCTATGTATTACTAATATTTTCTATTATCTGTTCTGCTATCCACAGTCTGGACAAAACAGATGGCTTTTGTTTTTGGACCTTGACTTGTGCTGTGTTTATGTTGTTGAACAATGTTGGGGAGGGGGAACTCTGGCAACTTAGCCATACGTGTGTCACGTGACTTTCCGCTAGGATAAGAGAGGTCAGGGTCGCTACTCAGGTGAATTAAAGTCGAGGTCGGGTAGACGAGTAAGTTAAGTCTATTAACTGTTCTTGTTTCGAAGTGAAATATCACGTTTTCCTCTCTGTGTTTGAATTCTTTATTTAGAAATGATCACACGTAAAGCTCAGTCCCTCAAGCTCCGCTTGTTTTAACTTTGTTTTCTAACGTAAAAAAATGAAACAACTCTTTAAATGAGCTACTTGAGTCACGCTGCTAATTGCTAGCAAGATTGTCTACGGGCCAACTTCTTGTGCTCGTACCTATTGGGAGTGAGTTTGGGTACTGGTTTAGTTGGGATTGTACTGACAAATGTGTGTGTGAAAAAAGTCTCTTGCATAGTAACGCGTCAACACACAATCTGGCGTCCTTATGTTTCCTTTTAAATAGTTCACTGGCGCGTAAGATCTTTAAATGAAAACGCCGCCATCTTGGCAGGAAGACGCAGTGTTCAAATTACTGTCACATATCTCGTCGCTTGCAGCTCAGCTGAAAAACGGTAAGTATGGAGAACAACAAAGGTCTCTACTCTTGTCAAGTATGTAGCAAACTTTAAGAACAACAGCAGCCGCTACCAGCTTGTTAATGTTAAACCAGGCATTCTTGTAGGCTGTTGGGTGGATGTGACGATTTCGTGCGTGTGTATATGTGTTAGGAATTGCTCACAAACGTTTGATCACCGAGACATCGCAATTGTAAAACTCGATGACTATAATGAAATGATACACTATACTGCCATGAACATCGAAAACACCCAATTTTATTGTTTATTCTTTGCATTTTCAAAAACCTTATTCAAATACCACAGCGTCATTAGATTTTAGTTAACAATATCACACTTCAGTGTTTAAAGAAATACATATAAATAAATCAGACAACGTTGAATGGATGGCTGTATCATGAGTGTGTGAGGAGACCTCCAGTGGATGAGGAGATCTTCCTAACTACCGCCACTGTGAAAGTCACAGGTTTGCTTGCCCATAAAGGAGAAGAAATTGATTTGTTCTATTATGACAAGATTTTCAACTCTTATTTTATTTATTGAAATATTTATTTTTCTAGAAGCTTGTTTTTTAAATGTTTCTCGTAGTAATTTGCAGTGTTTTAAAAGTTGTGTGGGAATAAAAACACAGGAATAACAGTTTTTTCTCGGTTGCTTTCTTGAGTTAGTATTGCTATATTACAATTGTAAAGAGGTAAAATAAACTTTTTAGGTGAAAATTTCACGCATCAGTTACACTCAGAGAAATTCCTCCCTTTTGAAATTGGGAAGCGGATCAGTTTGCACAGGTAGGTCATGAAAAGTTAAATTTTCCCTAAACTAAGACATAACAATAACAGTCCTGGAAAATACATAAAGTTCTATTTTTAAACAAACAAAGCTGTAAATAACAAGGGTAAAGTAGTCCTATACCCCTGCACCGTGAAATATAAGTGTGCAGGGGGTATAGTACTCTCTTTGCAATTGTAATATAACAATACTAATTCAAGAAAGCATCCAATAAAAATCTTTTAGTTGTTCCTGTGTTTTTCTTCACACACAACTTTTTACCACCAGTAAATTGAATCCTGTTGGTCCCAGCATTTTTTACTTTTGAGAGTACAGTCAGACCATGTAGGTCTGAGCTTAGCAGCTTAGCTTTCTGACCAGCTGAGGCAGTTAGGAGCATGCACGAGTGACATATGTGTAATTTACAAAAATCACCCATTCACATAAATATATTCTCCAACTTAATTATTTTACCATTTCATACTGGGCTGGCAGCTGCAGGGGAACCGTAACTTATTTAGCAGATTTATTTTTTCCTGTGCTTTGAACCATAACAACACAACTTAAAATAGGTTTAGATATGTTACATGGAAGTTACCCCCTCCTTCCCCCCCAAAGAGTGCATCTATCTAACAAAAAAGACCCCCACTCCTATGTTTTTTTTTCTTTCCTCCCTTCGTAGTAAGAATCCTATTGCTCCGTGGGACTATGCTGTGGTTATAGATGTTTTGAACATTGCTCAAGCAGCACGTGTGTCTCTTATCTTCATAGTTTTTTGCAGTCTCTCCTAACTCAAATTATATTTCTTCTCAGTTAATCAGTTGGCTTGTCTCAGCACAGTTGGACATGGCAAACACCGTCCGATTTGGAATCACTACTGATCCATGCAGAATTGCTTCTGAGAAACAGGAGGTTGAGGAATACGGTAAAACTAGAAATTCTCACTACTTTTTGTTTATTTTTAGTCTGTCAGTTTTGAAATATTAACAAGATTTATTCATTGTTTTTTTTTTCAGATGAAAAGGCAAACTCTGACCCAGAAAAACTTGTGCAGTGTCCTTTTGACAAAAACCACCAAATCCGAGCCTGCCGCTTTCCTTACCATCTTATTAAGTGCAGAAAGGTGAGTTGAGAACTTTTTCTGTTGGCTAATGCTAGCGGCTGTGGAAAAATGGACGTGCAATAATGGGTAAAACTTGCATCAGTCAATGGCCAGACGTGGAAAAAAATTTAGTTTGGCTGATCGATAACTAAGAAATCTGCTTGCCAGTCTATGTGGACTTTGGCAAAATGCCACCTTTTTATTTTTTATTTATTTTTTTTTTGTGTCCTAACTAGATTGATCAGTGAATCAAGTCATAGAAGCTTATTTATTTGGGGTTCTAAGCTGCGGGTTTTGTTGGTTGTGTGGGTGTCATTGTAGCAGGAAGAAAGTCATAGTATAGAGTTCTTGTGGGCAGACATGACATTCAGACATGAATATAAAGTGAAAGTAAGGGCACACAATGTTGAAGAACCTAAAATATTTGGGCTAAAGGGCTAGCTTTATAAAAAACCTTATCAGTGAGGCTTATTTGTTGGAGGGTATGAATGTTATTATGGATGGCTAGAAATGTGGTGACATTGCATGAACTGATTGAAATGATGCCATGGCAACTGTCCCATAATCAAAGTTAAACATGAGTCAAAAGAATCTTAAGCTGTGACTTATTTCCCCAGAATCTGTATAACTAATTGTTGCTTTTTTATTTATTTATCAATTCAAACTTGAGGCTCTTATCCTGAGTGATAAAGGGATACTCCTCTGTCATAAACTGAAAGTTTATTTGCTTGTCTCATTTCTTACTGATACAGAATCATCCCAAATTGGCCAACGAACTAAAAACCTGCCCCTTCAATGCACGCCACCTGGTCCCCAAGCATGAGCTGGCTCACCACACCGAGACCTGCGAAGACCGGATATCTATGGACACTGAAGATGGTGAAATGATCATTTGGTTGTGTGTGTTGACTCATGTATTCAGAGTTGCATTTTTGGCAATGAGTGAAATTACGCTTTAATTTCAGTCAGTGGAAACGCAAATGGACATCGTGAATGGCATGTTCCCGTCAGTACATGGACAAATCCAAACGCAACTGAGGACTGGGAGCAAGGTATGAGTAGTAACCACATTTTATTTATTTATTTTTTTTACATCTATTGTTTTATTGGAGATATATAACTTGTTGGTGAACTTTAGATAAGCTAATGATTTGATGCTGTTTAAATTTGTAGTCTGCTCCATATTCACAGATGTGTTGACGGTACTGGTCTTTAAAATATGACTTTTTAATTTCTTTACCACGGTTTGCCTTGTTTGAGATTTTGAATAAAGTTAATTTTTAAAGTATTTGTACTTGCAGAGGCAGATAATGAACCGACTCCATTTGTGTGGGGTGTCAACACAATGTTGACTCAAATGTAAGTGGTCTGCTTCACCTCATCTGTCAGAAATTACTGTAACACTTTTTTTATTTGGTTATTTAATTGTTTTGTTTCCCTCTCTGCAGCCCTAATGCAAGGCCCACCAGCAGTCCTGGCCAAAGTCTTAGAGCGCCCAAAAACCTGCCATGGTCGGACTTCTGAGCCATAAACTGTTCTTATTATGCATGCCAAGTTTTTTTTTTTTCTTTCTAGAAATGTGTTCTTAATGTTTCTATGGCCAACTTTAAACTGACAAAACCAAATTTTCTGGTCTGATTTATTTGTTTTAAAAATTTTTTAGGTTACTGGATTTGGAAGTGACATGTGTACAAATTTTTTTTATTGGTCCTGTGTCATTGTTGCATTGCTCTTGTATGTTTTGCTATAAAGGTTTTGAAATTTTGTGGTTTAGAATTATTTATATACTGTACTGAGCAATGTCAGTACACAAGGGGTTTTAGATATATTGAAATATAACTACGGCAGAATGGCTCATTTGATATAAAGTTATTGTATAGAACTGTTCACATGCATTATTAAGTAGTGTTATGTGGGTTGTGGGTCAAATTGAGATTAGAAATTAGATTTTGGCTTATTGGTGTAAATGATAATATAAAATAGGCCTAAAATCTTGCACTTTAGATCAACTTTGCTTCAGCTTTAACTGAAGATTTACAGGTGAAACAAAAAAGTTTGCACAAATTTTAATTTCAGTAATTTAACTTAAAATGTAAACTTAATATATGCAAAGTGAGATATTTCAAGTATAATCATTTTGATTATGGCTTACATCTAATGAAAACTCAAATCAATCTCAGAAAATTAGAATATTACATCAAATCAAAGTATTTTGAAATGTTGACCATCTGAAGAGTATAGTCATGGATATGAACTCTACTTGGCTTGAGCCCCTTTTGCATGAATTGCTGCCTCAGTGCAGCGTGGCAAGGATCTTATCAGCCTGTGACCCTGCTGTGGTGTAATGGAAGACCAGGATGCCTCCTTAGCGACCTTCAGCTCTTCTGCATTGCTCGGTCTTGCTTGTCTGGTCTTTCTCTTGGCATTATCCTATAGATTAATGGGGTTCAGATCAGGAGAGTTTGCTAGCCAGTCAAGCACAGGAATCCCTTGGTTATTGAACCAGGTTCTGGTTCTTTTGGTAGTGTGGGCAGGTGCCAAGTCCTGCAGGAAAATAAAGTCAGCATCTCCAAAAAGCTTTTCTACTGAAGGAAGCACGAAGTGCTCTAAAATCTCCTGGTAGATGGCTGTGTTGAGTGTGGACCAACACCAGATAACATGGCTTCCACGTCAACACAGACTGGAAACTTAATGCTGCATTTTTAAGTGTCTTGGACTGTTGTTTCTCCATTCTTCCTCCAGACTCTGGAACCTTGATTTCCAAATGAGATGCAAAATTTGCTCATCAGAAAAGAGCACTTTGGACCGCTGCTCAGCAAACCAGTTCATTTTTTTCTTTAGTCCAGGTAAAACGCTTCTGACGTGTTTTGTTCAGGAGCAGCTTGACAAGAGGAATACAAAATGTGAAGTCCAGGTCGAGGATCCGTCTGTGTGTGGTGGCTCTGGAAGCACCAACTCCAGCCTCAGTCCACTCCACGGGAAGCTTCCTCACATTTCTGAACAGCCTTTTCCTGACGATCCTCTTCAGGCTGCATCATCCCTGCTGGTTGTTTCACCTTTTTCTTCCACACTTTTCCCTTCCACTCAATTTTTTATTGATGTGCTTTGATGCAGCACTTTGAGAGCATCCAGCTTCTTTTGCAATTACATTTTGAGGCTTTCCCTCCTTGTGGAGGGTGTCAGTGATGGTTTTCTGCACAACTGTCAGGTCAGCAACCTTCCCCATGATTGCAAATTCTACTGAAATAGACTGAACGACAACTTCAGTGCTCAGGAGTCCTTTGCAGGTGTTTTGGATTAATTAGCTGATGACAATGTGGCACTTCGAGGCTACAACATTGAGCCTTTTCACAATATTCTAATTTTCTGAGATTTAAAATTTTTGGGTTTTATAATTAGCTGAAATCCATAATCATCAAAATTATAACAAATATGTGCTTTAAACATCTCACATTGCATATGATTATATGTATTCATTTAACTTTTTTTTTAGTAGAATTACTGAAATAAATAAAGTTTTGCGCAATATCAGTTCTCTTATTTTGCCAATTCCCCTCTGTGAAAAAGACATTCATCAATTTGAAAGTGGAAACTACTGCTGCTGTGGCCTCCATAGATCAGAATCAGGATTTAGTTAAGGGAGTAGTTAACACTTAGTTTCTTTGCAGTGTGTTGTGAGCAAACCATAAGCAATTTGATTAAAGATTAATAGAATAATAATGAAAAATAAGTGTTTATTGGTGGAGAGCAATGTCCCACTTCGCAGGTTCTTTAATGAACAGAGCAAAGAGCAACATATTTGATGTGTAATAAGTAATCTGAATCTAAAACAAAGTAAAAATCTTAATAATTTATCTGATTATGTGTAAAAGTGGCACATGTGTAGAAACTGATAAAAAATAATAAAGTATAGATTACTGATTGAATCATATGAGTTTGGGAAGCTGTTTCCAAGTCAAGAAAGAATTTTGAGTTTAAATATACTGACCACTAGGTGGTGCTACTCATCAGCTTTTTCTGCTTTTAAAAAGCAGTGTGCAGCCCTGACATCAGTAGTCATCTGTGCCTCCACTATTTGCCTTTTTTGAAGACATTATTTTGATTTTATTCATTCAAAAAGCTCCACTGCAAATCAGATGTTTTGAATGAGCACATTTAATATAACGACTCGCGAATCAGCTGTGTGCTGGAAAAGAAATTCCCTCCTCAAAAGCAGCGGTCTAGGAGTGAGCTCAGGGTGACAAGTGTCAGGATAATTCAAGTGTGGGGACTGCCTGCCAGCACACTGTGTCATATCTAAGTGGCATTATTGATTTCATGTGATGAATGTCTATTTTGGTTGTAGCTATTATTGGAAGTCCTCAGACACATCTCTAAGGATGAGATGTGCCTCCTCAGAGTTGAGTACATGCTGATTTTCTAACTTTGACTCAGTGAGTTCCCTCTTAGATGGATTGCATACTGTATATTTATTAGTTATAGAGAATACTTAGAGGGGCATAAAGAAGCTTGTGTTAATTCCAAACTTGACAGGCTTAAATGTCACATTGTACCCTTTAAAAATTTTGAAATAAACAGCTCAGTGGAGTCCACTGGTCATGTCACTTTATGTCATGCCTGCAAGAATTGCTTATAGGAGCTGCAATTTAAAAAAAAAAAAAAAAAGAAAAGGAAAGTTATGCACTCCATCCACTTGCACACCAGCACATGATTACTGGTAAAGGCAATCAGCTAAAAAGATATGCATAAAATGTAAGTACAACCACTTATAAAATAATGATCACTAATACATTCCAAAATTGTACATAAACATATTTATTATTTATTATGACTTTACCGATGTCAGTTATTAATGCACTGGTTTTACTACCTGCTATTATTGGTAGATCCTGGACCAAGTTGTTCTATAAAATATCTGCACAGTGATTAATCACTGTTGATTAAACCCTTTTCCACTTTGGTTGAAAATCCAATGCCAAACCTATATTTACTCTCTTGGCAGCCACAAATGTGACATGAAACCAAATCTCTATTACATCCTGTTCCAGACTGACAGCCTGGTAAGACACTGACAGTTGGAAGAGTACTGTAAGTCAACCAGGGTACTATTTGTCTCAAGGGAAACTTCAACTGATTTAAATACGTCTGAATGTGGCATCACAGTATCCACGACAGCCCCAGCCTTTTAAAAAACAAATATATATTTCTCTCAGCCAGCCTTATGAGCTTTTCCACCAGAATGAACTGGTGGTGCTGGTTGCTCTTCCTACATTTTTTACTCCAACTCATCTACAAACCTCTTAACTTCAGTCCTCCTCTGATTTATGCAATCTTCTTATAATAAATTAAATCAAACATCCACATCTTGAGCTCAGTTTGGCTATTTTTGAGATCGGTACTAATGAACTTCTATGCAGCAGATGGGGTCTTGATCTTGAGTCGTCTTTTATTGCAGCTTTTGACTAATTTTGGAACTGACCTTGATGAAACTTTCAAATAAATAATAAACTATTATTTCTCTTTACTCAAGTTTTGCAATTCTTCCATTAGTTTGCATGACTTGCACAGTTTAATAAGGTTAGTTGCTGCATATTAAGAGTACCTTAGCACAACAAAAGTGCTGTCAAAAGCATCAAAATTGATAAGTAATTGATTTATGTCACCTGAACACCTGCTAACTAAAAACATTTCCATGTGATTATGTCATGCAGCTGCTCAAAATAGCATGCGTAGGTGGCTGCTACAAGGAATGTAACATTCATTTTGAATATAAATCTTTTTTCATGGTTCATATTTAACCTCTTATTGTTTTTATATCTGGGAAAAAAACTAAAATTTGAGTTAGTGGATGTGTTCCAATAATTTGTTTATGCTATAAATGAATAATGTTCAGCCTCATTGTTTCACTGAGTAAACTAAAAATCAATAAGCACCTAACTTCAAGTCTTGTTCACGTAACAGTGCAGAGAGTTCATATGTTCACACTGCTGGTCTGGTGTGACCCTGAAAGGCAAGGCAAGGCAAGGCAGTTTATTTGTATAGCACATTTCATGTACAGGACAATTCAAAGTGCTTTACATAAAACAAAGACATTACAGATATTTAGAATAGTAAAAGGCATCAACACATAATCAACACATAATCACAATAAAATAATAAATTACATTAAAATGATTAAAAGCAAGATAAGTTAAAAAAAAAAAAAAAAAGTTACCGTGCAGATTTCATGCATAGGCACATGAGAAAAGAAAAGTTTTTAACCTGGATTTAAAAATGTCTACATTTGGGGAAAGTTTAATCTCCACTGGCAGTTTGTTCCATTTGTTTGCAGCATAACAGCTAAATGCTGCTTCTCCATGTTTAGTCTGGACTCTGGCCTGGACTAGTTGACCAGAGTCTTTGGATCTACCACCTGACCTAGTGGACGCTCTGCAAACAAGTTCCAGGCACGTCTCTGAAACCAAAGCCTCTTGGCTGGTCTCACTTTGTTAGTGTGGCACTCTCATTTTCTCACAGACACAAGAGTCCTACACAATATGCAGCAGACGGTTTAGGCCCTGGAGCTGGTCTCTAATCCTGTAAGTCTGCGTGAAGCTTGTGATCCTCTGTTGTCGCCTGCATTTCTAGGGGACATTTATGCTGCTCTAACTTTGCCTAGTAACAACTGAGGCATGATGGCTAGACCATTATCCATACTACACTGCCTGGCCACAACAAAGTCCACACCTGGATTTAACTAAGCAAATAGGAACAAGCCTCCTTTGGATCATTACTGCATGGTCAATTATCTTTCAGCTGGCAGCAAGTTATTTAACCCCAAATGATTGATTGAGTAGCTTCTTATTTCCTAAACAACCACGTGGAAAGACACATCCTGTGGTCGTGGAAAAGATGTTAGTCTGTTTAAGAAGGGTCAAATCATTAGCATGCATCAAGCAGAGAAAAACATCTAAGGAGATTACAGATGCTAGCAGACTACCTAAATATACTGAATGACCAGGTTATTCCATCTTCCCTGATGGTACGGCTATGTTCCAAGATTACAGTGCTAGGATTCATTAGGCTCAGACTGTGAAAGAGTGGGTCAGGGAGCAATGAGACTTCATTTTCACTCATGGATTATCCACCACAGAGTCCAGACCTGAATCCCATTGAGAATCTTTGCAATTTGCTGGAGGAGGCTTTGCGCAGTGGTCAGACTCTCCCATCATGACCATGTTGTGGACTGTTACAGTGGGTCATCGGCTCCTACATGCACACGGATAATAATATTTCATAACCATGACCTGCCAGGAACTGTGGCAGTATATCCCAAACAATACTTCAAGCACTACCAGGTGTGCATTCATGTGATTGCACACTAACATGGATTCATGTGCAAGAACAAAAACACACAAAGATAAAGTGGTCTGGGTTATTTGAGACTGGACAGGGAATTCCACCACCTTCTAAAAACAGACCAGCACATAACTGGGAGGTGGGTGGGAAGGGGGTGCATTTTTCAACAGTATGTTCTGATCTGTTGCCAAAAGAAGAAACTGTACTTGACAAAGATTTACAGGCTGCTGCTGCAGCAGAATACTCTCCTCTGTCAAACAATGGAGGAATAAACAGCCAGCCAACCCAATACATGCAAAGGGAAAGATACGGTATAGTCAATGTTTGTAATGACGAGAGAAAGACGTTGTACAAACTTGTGAGCTCATGCGGACGTCACTCTTTAAAACAATAACCAAACCTTATTACTACATAGTTCAGGAGACAATTTTAATACTAAAGAGTAAAGATATTTAAAAGATGCAGTTCTACAATTTATTTTAAGCCACAGTGAAACATCATCTTTATATCATTAGCCTCATAAGATAAATGCCCAAGTCATATTTTAAGTTTTTTATGCAATAATGCACAGCCAATCGGCAAATATAAGGAGAGTAGAGTTAGACAGATATCACAATTTAGCCAAAGTATGACTTAGGTAATTATGCTATGAGGCTAACTGCATGTAAAAATAACAGGCACACAACATTTTCTGAGACTGTTAAATACAGTTCATGTGGCAAAACATCTGCAGGATTAAAATCATGTACAAACAAGATCAGTGTGTAAGACTGTACTGAATCATACACAGTATTTTAGCTGCCCAATGTTGATTCATGATGCATGAATGATACCACTGAAAATTTCTGTAGGTTTAACCTACTTTATTACCACCAAAAATTATTATGTTATTAAATATAAAGTGTAATGGAATTTTGAGGGACTTATGCTTTGCATGTTGATGAAGGAAAACTCTGCTGGAGTTAGAAAGTGGATTTGTGAAATGATTTTCAGGTTTGGATATGAGCTGATTCAACTAGAGATAAGAATAAAGACCATTTTAATGCAGCTGCTAGAGGTGTGATGGTAATGCTTAATGCAGATATTGTTTGCATTTGCTTAGTAACTGATCAGAAAGTGCAATAATTTTCACTCTACAGGAGTAATGCCATTTATGGCACATTGTTGCATGTAAACAGTCACCGCTTGGTCCATAAACTGGCCCTTCCAATCAGTCTGGAGACTACACAGTTTCCCAGAAAGACAGTTAAGATGAGCATAATGTACCAGCTCCAGATCCATGTTTTCCTACTTATCCACTTTATATTTAAAAGAAACATTTTTCTTCTGATGCTGCAGAATCCCTAAGGATTATTACACTCTGTGCATTTTCCCTTTGGCATCTGGAGCAGGAGCGCTCAGTCCGTTCTCTTAGGCTCTCAAATGAACTCCAGATTTCATGTCACAGACAGTCAACCTTTCACTCTCAAAACGGTAACGTGTCCATGAAGATTTTTTCCACAATTGGAGGTGGTGGAACAAGATCTTCTAATTTCAGGTAAAAGATGCGTTGGAGGCCTTGAGTGCAGAGAGTCCTGAGCTCCGGCAGCTTCCCAAGAAGTCTGGACAAATAATTGGGCCGCAAGGACTCAGAGTCACAGCTAGACACGTGGTCTTTAAGGCATGTGACGAGCTGGTTCTGCATGTCCTCCACACGTTTTGGCTCCTTGAGACCATGTCGATCTGTAGTGAAGACAAAAAAACATTATATGACTTTTTCTGACTTTTACAAACACATATTGATAAATGCCATAGCTTTAAAATCATGTGGTGAGAATCCATCTTTTTCTAAACCAAAGCTGACCATATTTAGCAGAATATTACTCTCCTGTATGCATCGGCTATGTCAAGGCTGCTACACTGACATAATTTCTTCAGTCTACAAATAAACCTTCACTATAACTATGCTCAGCTGTGTTGTACATGAGCTCGTGTTCCACTTTGTCATACACCTGTTGTGTCAATCTTCTGTTGTGTAACTGCTGTTTATTGTCCAGTTGGGTTGAAAACCAAAGAGGATTCCTTATGCATTCTCTTGTGACAGCCGATTAAATGAAGTCTTTTTTTGAACTCGAATGGAGGAAGGCAAGTTAAAGCATGACATGAAGGAAGATCTTACCAGCGATTATGACCAGGGCTGTGAGACAGGAGAAGGAAGAAACATCCAGTTTCATGCGATGCAGACTTTGAGAAAACTCCAAGATGGAGTCGATCCAGTCGCCGAAGCCTCGGACACACTGTGTTTTATGAAGTACAGCTCCATTACAGAAGACAAGCTTTTCTGTTTTAGGATTAGATCTTTAAAAAGAGGGAGAAAAAAACAGATTGTTGGTTTATTTATATTTCTGAAAGATGGTGCGGATAACTGCAATGAAACAAAGGGAACTGAGAAGTTCCACTCACCGAAATGCAAGACGCAGAATGAAGAGTTCAACAAATGCAGATTCTAGTAGCAATTCCTGATCCTCTGAGCAGAACTCTGAGAAACCTGGAATGTCCTTTGCCCACTTCCTGATAACCTCCATGGAGGCTGTGAGCAGGTCATAAAACTGTTTTATGTCACTTGCATCCTCTTTCTGGTCCATACTGACTTCCTTCTCAACATACTGAAATACCAAAGATTACAGATGTTCAGACACCTTTAAATGAGGAAAGGAACTAAAATCAAAGGGATGTTGTTTCTTCTCACCTTAGAATAATCCAGAGACCCGGCGCCAGGGTTTGAATCGATGTGGGCCCTCACGAGTGAAGCAATCATGCTCACTGGAGACACAGCAGTTGTCACATCCTGGATGACTTTAGGTTTAGAAGGTAAGCGACCCCTTCGTCCTTTCAGGCTATCCGTTCTTACAACTGTAAAAAAGAGGTGACATCAGCTGTCATTTAAACTTTTTCCTCACTGGAGCCCACCTCTGCTCAGTCTGGCTGTATTTGTTATGAGAGTGCACCCAGCACCTTTTCTAAGGGTGTCCAAGCATGGCACATTCAAACTGAAGAGACTGAAATGAATGGACTTGTTACAATTTGTTGTTCTTTACCATAGATTTTACTCTTAAAATCTCACTCTGGCTTGATTATGTTTTTTCTTTACAGACTAAATTTGAGGGTGCTTTCCGATTGTGGTTTTCTTGAGCTTAAGTAGTGTTTTTTTTCCCCTTTGCTCACCTTCCCTGACCATGCCCACAGCAAGACACTTCTGGAAGCGGCAGAACTGGCATCTATTTCGCCTCCTCTTGTCCACAGGACAATCCTTGTTAGCAAGGCACACATATTTGGAATTTTTCTGTACTGTGCGCTGTAAAAGAAGAGGAGAAATTACTGTTAATTTTGCACAAAAACATCCTGCTATTAAAAAAGCGTGTTTTTAAACAGATTTCTTGGCTGCATGGAGTAGTTAGAACTTATTACCTTGAAAAACCCTTTACACCCTTCACAGGTGCGAACCCCATAGTGCTGGCAGGAGGCGTTGTCTCCACACACAGCGCAGCCTCCCTCATTTCCACCTTTCAGCTTGGGTGATAAGCCTCCATCCAGCTGTTCGGTGCCATCAAGACTACATGCCTGTTCCATTGCCATGGAAGGGAAGGTCAGTGCAGATGGGTGAGGATGAGCCATAGCAAAAGGTTCCTGCTCTCGTAAAAGTGTCTGCCCCAAATGAGACATGTCCTCCACAGAGCCGGAACCAAAAGTGAAAAAAGATGGGGCATGTGCCATTGAGGTTTCCTCAGCTGCCCAGTACCCTGGACTGGGTGAGTATACCCCAAAGGCTGAATCCCAGTTAGATGTTTGCTGACTCTGAAACCCAGGCGTTGATGGCGATGAGGCAGATGCTGGGCTGCCGAAATAATCCGACCCACTGGGGGACACGGCCTCATCTGGGTAACTCAGCATGAAGGATCCAGGGTAACAGCCGTATACTTGGAGCTCATCCAGCTTGAAAGGGCTCTCCTGCCCTGGGGCTGGAGTTATGTGGGCCGGGGCTGTAGTGAACTGGCATGAATATGCATCTATGTCTCCTGCAGGTGTGCCCACCAGGGAGCTAATGCTCGGCAGCAAAGGAGCAGAGAGGTGGTCCCGTGGGCTGCTCATGTCCACAGCCAGCCTGGAGATGAAGTCTGCGCTCTGAAGCTCAGAGCTGCTGAGGTTGTTCTCGTAGGGCTG
Organism: Melanotaenia boesemani; assembly: GCF_017639745.1. Lineage (NCBI taxonomy): Eukaryota > Metazoa > Chordata > Actinopteri > Atheriniformes > Melanotaeniidae > Melanotaenia > Melanotaenia boesemani. The sequence goes on along the minus strand of NC_055694.1, from coordinate 6,682,874 downwards.
GGGGTGTATGCAAGTCATTGCTGCAAGACTGAGACATGCATAATGAACACGTTAAAGGAGCTGAATGAGATTACACTTTATCTAACTTCAAGCTGTCATTCATTAATCTGCTAAATAATACAAAAATAAAAGCAACCCCCCTCTTAAAGTCTTAAAACAACTTCCTCCTCCTAGAGCCCCCTTGCATATTTACATAAACATTTGCTTAAGTAATAAAGTGGAAACAGACTAATAATAGACTAGCTGCAGTGGGTATGGTTTGAGGGAACCCCTGGGTTTCCGGTGCTCTATTTTAGCTTTGTTGTGTCGCCATGAAGAGAATTAGTATCATTCACTTATAAGAAAAACTTAGAAAGTGATTTTCTCTTTAGTGAAACGGAGACCTTATCATGTATGACTACGTAGTAAATATAGTAACGCCTGCAAAGTGGTTGACTTTCAGGCAGGGGCACAGTGCCAAGACACACATGTGCCCACCGCAATGACAGACATCACACTTAAACTTAGAAGAAAAGCTTATTTAGCTGATAATTTAGGCAGACTTAGAGAATATTTGTGCAGCTACAACTTAAAACAGTTCATTTTACTTTAATTAATTAGCAAGAAACGTCAGTATGGTTGCAACAGTAATTTAAGAAATAATTCACACAATTAAAAGAAATAATGATAATAATAATGGTGTTTCAGCGTTTAAGTCTAAAGTATGAAAACTTCAAATGGGTTTCTTACCTGTCTGGCTCGTCTACAAGTGTTTCAAAACTCTGTCACTCTAAAATTGAGTGTCTGTCATCTTCGATGTCTCCCAGCTGAAGAGCTGTCCCTCCGCTTTCTTCGCCACATCTTCTCTTATAGCGCTCGCGCTGCTGTATCCATGACGTCAAAATGTTTTCCATACAAGGCCGCGAGGTGGGCGGGGAGATTTCCAAAACTCAGCCAATCGCACCGCGCCGTTAGAGAAAAGTCGCTGGATGACGCACTACGGGATTCCGTTGACGCGCATTCAGCGAAGAACCGCAGCATTGTCCTCCAACACATAGTCTCACACGCGCGCACAGAGTTAAAACTCAATGAGACTGAATGAGACTCTTCCTGTGCAGGTGGACGCTGTCAGTAGCACAGTTCTTAATAACCTAACTCACCACAGTTCTCTGTATATGGTGATTAGTTTTACTGATGAAATGGAAAAAAAGAAAGAAAAAAGACAACAGACGAGTATAAAAAAGCTATTCAGTCATTTTCATTACTTAGAAACAGGAAGTTAGATATTTTTTTTTTTCAATTTCTGTGACAAAGAGAGAGAAAAAATATCTTCATATGGTGAAAAGCCTCATTTATCTGATACCACACTCAAAAAGAAAGAAAGAAAGAAGTAAAAGGGAAATAAAAATAGTAAACGATAGGTTGCAGTTGTGTGAACTCTTCAAGCTGCTTTGTGGTTCCAGCTTTCTTATCACAAATCAAAAGTTAACCCCTTAAAATCCTGCATTATTCATCTAGACTGAGTTTTTATGGATAAAATATTGGACCCCTGCTGAAGTAACTGGACTGTTTTTGTTGCAGTACCATCTACTGGACCAGTGGTTCTCTGAGGTTTTGGAGCAATGTACCCCTTGTGTAGTACTTTTCCAGCCAAGTACCCCCTAGCAAGTGCGGAGCTTCCTGGTTGGAAACACAAGTAAACAGGACTTGGCAATTAGCGCACAATTTGTTAAAATTTGTACCTAATGAAACCCTTTCACGTTTCAGTCATTTTATAAGGACAAACATGTTATCAATGATTCATAAATAATTTCCTGGGAAAGGTGAGAAAACCACAATACATGTTCTCTCCTAAACACATAATTAAAACTGAATACTGAGAATAAACTTACAGAAAGATTTACTTTATATCACAGGATTTTTTGAAATTTTACTGAAAATATTTTTGTGATTTCTATTTTCTCAAGTACCCCTTGGAGTGTCACAAAGTACCCCTTGGGGTAAGTGTACCCCCATTTGAGAAACAGTGTACTGGACTATTGATTTAGAGGTAAATGGCATTTGTGACTGGACTGAAATAAGTGTTTACTGAACCTGTAGTTATGGTTGCTGCCTGGAATGATATACATAATTCAAATCTCAAGAATATTAGCTTTCCAGTGGTGTGTAACACATGTAGATACTTTGAAGGGAGACAGAGTAAAATACATATTTATTTGTCAATGCATGTTATTTGCTGTTTAAAGTACACACTATCCCCAGACATTAATTTAATTCCTGTTATGAGGCTTTGGCTGTCTCTGTTTTACGCTTTTGCACTAGAAATTCCCAAAATCATTGGTTTTATCTCACAGCAAATACCTTTAAAGTTTGCACTAAGAAAAAAAAAGTCAAAAGTAAAATGTTTCTTTGCATTATTATTATTATTATTAATATTATTATTATTCCACTATAATAATAATAAGAGTTAATAAGAGTTAATTATATAGTAGCAATAGTGAAATAGTCTAAATCTGAAACACTTACTTTTGGCATCACATACTCAAGTGGAAGACATGGCTCGTGCAGGTTTATTTCCACCAGTTTTTGATAAATTTCATTAAGGTCACTGAAAAATTTGCTTTACCAAATGGTAGAGCAGGCCATTAAAGGGTCGAAGCATTTTAAAGCTCTCAGACATGCTTATATCTTATTTGCAGCTTTGTGAGGTTGTATTAATGCTAATTTCAATCAAAACTGTTGTCCTCCACCCGGTAGGTTGGGGGATCATTTCCAGGCTGACTACATGTCAGTGTCCTTGGGTAACACACTTAACCCCACGTTGCCTCCCGGTGTATCTATGAGTATGTATGTGTGTGTGTGTGTAAATGGGTGAATGTGACAGGCAGTATAAAGTACTTTGAGTGGTCAAGCTGACTGGAAAAGTACTATATAAGTACAAATCCACTTACCATATTTTTAGACTCTTTTCAGGGACTCGGTTAGAAGATTACCCCTGTTTCCACCTTGACTTTGGTTTTGTCAAAGCATGTTTGAACCCCAGCATCTCTAATGAGTTGCTCTCTTTGTGTATGGCCCATGGGAGGAAGAGTATTTTATGAGCTGGTTCAACAGAGGAAGCAGACCACACATACACACACATATGAAGCTGAATTTGTGACTACGGAAATGTTGATTATTTAAATAAAGGGAACGGTTTAGTTGTGTGTTTAGTTGTGAAACTGAGACACAGTTGTCATCACCTTCAAAACCAAACATTTGAAGGGTATGTATTTTTTAACCACAGTGGCACAATCTGTATTTGAAACTAACTTGTCCTCCGTTCCTTTTCTTTTTCTTATCATTTTTATTTTATTTAATTTGAATTTTCTCTTGAATCTGTGGCATCAAGCTTGTATCGGTTGGGCCTACCTGCTTCATAGTAACTGATTTAATTTGTTATCTGATCTTTCTTATCAGACACAGCATTTTCCTGCAGTTGTTAACAGTCAATCTGACATCAACAGGATCACTTCTTTGGATCACCTCTGGGCACGTTTTCAAGTCATTTGCTTGATGATGTCGCCAGTCCATTAGCATCTGCTCACCAGTTATGATGTTTCCATGATGAGCAACATCATGCACATCTGTTTTCACACACAAAAACAAAAAGAAGAAAAATAAAACCTCTGGATCTTTGGTCCAAAATTGTTGCAAACCTAAAAGATGTGTGAGTTTATTTATACACTCAACCTTGATTACAAATCTCTCCACACCAGCAGAAGAGCTGCAGGGGATCCACGAGGAAGCTCTGCATTGTGATGAGACTGATAACAGAGAGATGCTCATTACACTGTTTTTCTTGGTATGACAGCTTGGAAAAAAGAGCTGTTACAGCTGTTAAAGTCAGATCCCTGGTAGTTTGCATACAGATGTAAATGAGGTGGAGATGATGTTATCAAAGGTGCTTTGCATCTTTTCCAATCCTAAGAGAATTTCACATCCTATTTGCAGTTATCCTTTGTTAATATCAGACCTTATAGTCTCATGTATTGATTGTAGACTGAATTTATTCATATTCAGAGTAAACCTTAAGTTTTTAAAAAATATTCCAGATATCTGAATAAAGGTCCTATGTTAAGGAGTTAGCTTAAACTTCTTTAGTACGGAGGTGATAGCTAACTTCATTCCCATCAGGTTGTACACAGCAGGTCAATATAGGAACACGCTCCAAGCATGTGTCATCCCCCTGTTCTGCTAATAGTTAGTGTCATCACATAAACTGTGAAGATAATATCGCTAAATACTCAGCTGCTATTTTTAGCTTGGCAATCTGTCAGTGCAGCAGCCTGACAGTGAAGTTTTTGAAACGGGGCGATGAAAAGGACGCTATTGTGAGCATAAGAGAAAAACTAAGTCTGCATGTGGTAATTCTCATAAATCCTATAACACACCGTCTTCTCACACGTACCTCTGACAAGAAATCAAGCAACACCAGCCTCTTGACTCCTTGGACATGCAGTCTGTTTTAGGACTTGCAGATAAATTTGTGTCTGACCCTGCTCATATTCTACACTCAAAATATCTGCTTCTCCCAGTGGGAAGAACATCAGGAACCTTGCAACAAGCCAATCAGGTTCAAACATGCCTTTGTGCTCACTTACTTTTTCATGGCAAGCAGTCACATATATTTTTTTTATGGGCGTGCCAGGTGTGCGCTGTTTGCTTGCAACCTGATATAGTTATCTGCCGATCAGTTTCTACAGTCATGTGAAGAAGAAAGTGCAACCTCTTTCATTTTTATTATTTATTTATTTATTTTTTCACAAATTATCTGATCATTTATAGGTCAGAGTTAGATGTACAACAGCCCATATGTTTGCTGTGCCATTATATGTATCAAACAAAAACTAAGTTAAAACACAGAAGTTGTACAAATGCACTCTTATTGCTTCTGTAGGAATTAAAGAGGTCAGTAAGAGCCAGGTGCTGCAAATAAAATAGAGTTGATATTTAACTGATCAGCAAGCGTGACCATCTTTAAAAAGCAGATGTTGTGGTACTTTACAGGTTTGTGTTAACACAATATCAAGGAGGAAAGACATCAGCAATGCTCTTAAAGAAGCAATTGTTACTGTTCATCAGTCTGGGAAGGATTATAATGGATTATCTATAATCCTTATAATGAATTATAATGTAATTTCCTAACTTTTTCAATCATTGAGAATGAATAATTACAAGTGGAAAGGATTCAGAAGAGCTGACAATGTTTCCAGGAGTAGAGGTTCGTTGAACTATTTGACCTTGAGATCAATGTTAGGCCAGGCAATGCCCAGAGAAATACCGAAAAGCTCCAGAGAGCAGCATAGTTTCATTTTGCAAATTTGCATCTGAACAAAACACAAGTCTTCTGTAGCAATGTCCTTTCAACCTCAAAGGGAAGATGTTTGGTCATAACACAGAGCACCGTGCTTGGTGATAACCAATCACAGCATATCATCACAAACATAATCTGAAAACACAGTGGTGGGGGGATGATGATTTGGGCTTGTTTGGCAGCTTCAGGACCTGGACATCTTGCTGTCATTGAGCCAAAGGTGAACGACAGATCAAATGTGGGCCATCTGTCTGACAGCTAAGGCTTGCATGCAACAGGAAAATGATCCCAAACACAGTAGCAAATCAAAAACAGAATGAATGAAAAATAAAAGAATCAAAGTGTTGCAATGACCCAGTCAATGTCTAAACCTCAAGCTGCTCAAAAGAGGGTTGTGCTCTTAGAAACAATTAAGCTTTAATTAACTACATGATTCTACTTTTATGTTAAGATGTTCGGCTCTTTAACTTAAAGCTGGTTCTACAAGCTGTTAAATCATGAGGTTTAGTTATTTCTTCACACACTGTTTATTTATTTTGTCTTGGATTTTGTTAAATATATTACGACACAGTGGTGTATGTCACACAGTTGTTAATAAAAAACTTAATTTTTTTAACACCTGGTAAGAACCAGATAATTCTTTACTTTGTCCCAGTAATTAAAACTGTAGTAAAGAAACATCGTATGACGTATTTTTCACTTGACTATAGTGGTGTTCCTAATTCATACTGTATGTGCACTTATTTATTAAAATTCATTTAAATTCTTCTTCTGTACTGAGTCTCATGATATGCTAAATCAACCAAGCTTAAAAGGTGAACACTCAGGTATAAATATCATCACTTTAAAAATTTTGTTTCTGTTAAGATTTTTTTGACAATTAAAGAAGTATTTTGAGGTTATATCTGTGATATTTAGTCATTTAGACAAATACCACTGAGGTAAACAATATATATATATGTATGTATATATATATATATATATATATATATATATATATATATATATATATATGGTTGTCTACACAGAAACCATGGTATTCAGTCCTTTGTTAGCACAAGAGACTAAAAGAGACATAAAATACTTTGCTTAATGCCACAAATGGTGGAAATGCATGAAAAGTCTGTAGTGAAACCAGTAGAAAAAAATATATATATACTTATTAAATGAGAATAAAATGAACAACTTTATTCTCATCCCCATAAAGACTTACACAAAACATATGAGAAAGTTCAGATAACACTTAGTTCATTGGCAGGTGACTGCCAAACATGATCATATGATTTACATTCATGACTGCTTGAGCAGCAAATGGAAACACTGGGATTCATTTGTTGGGGTTTTCCCCTCACTATCAGCTGGTTTGTATCGCTTGATACATTAAAAAAAAACGGTGTATCCAGTCACTTCCAGTTAAAGCACACAAGAGACTAAAGGGAAAAGGAGGGAAAAACTTTTTGGGACCATTTTTGCTGACATGGTTCAGTCCTAATTTTCCCCGTAAAAGTGATGTGAATCATGTGATCTGGCCTTTATAGCTAACAAATCTAAACCTAACTTAATACACATAGGAGATTTTGATCTGACGTGTTAGACAGTACTTGTAACCATCATCATGTCACCACATGAGAAAATATCTTCCAGATATGATGACCAAACACCTTTCTTTTTTCTTTATTTTTCCACAAATGCTGACACTTTTACATAACTATTTAAAATATTTTCTCTTTAAATTATTTTAAAACGACTTTTATAATGTTCTTAATTTTTGTATTAACAGACACAGAAGGATAAAACATGGCTTTCCTTTCTTCTTTGTAAACACAGATATATGAGAAGTGGTTTTAAAAAGATGTAGAATTTTCTGTATGCTCCATTTGACACTACAACATGGAATATATTGCAAAAAGCAGAATTGCCAGATTATGAAATGGTCATAGTTAGAGAAGCTGCTGTCTGTACCCATGACGAAAACATGACTAGGTCTCCTTGCAACTCTTCCTTTTTTTTCATCCACACGTGACTGTCTTTTATATCACCCACACATTCCACTTCTAGGTTTAAGTCACCACTGTCCTTATCAGGTTTCACTTTCCAGTGTCAGATGTAAAGCTGATCAGACACCCCATATCAACTATGGCTCATATTTTTATAAACAGATCCCATAAATTATGACCTTCTCCTCTTTTTCACATCTCTAAAGCCTTTAATGTCCTGTTTGTGCAAGTATTTAGATTATGTTTGGTGAAGGAAATACAACCCCTATGTTTTTGTCAAAAGTGTGTGTGCTGTGAGAGACAATTTATAATGAAAAACTCCAGTAAAGGAACAAGTGACATCTTATCCGTTGTGTCTGTGGCCACTTCAGAGTTCTCAATTTTCGCTTACATTTGCAGCATTGAAAGGAGGTTTAACATACCGTTCATGAGCCACCTGGTGGCTCAAACTGGGAAAGGGTCTGGAACTGGAAATCCCTGCCAATAGTAAATGTTAAAAAGTCAAAAGAGAGTCTCAGATTCATTGGTGTTGAATTAAAATAGCACCCTACCACGATATAATCCACAGCTCCAGAAACTTGTGGTACCCTGTGGAGAAATCTACTTGGTGTCAACCTTCATGTATATAAGTCTTCAAAGTCCAGAAAAACACAACTCCAATGATTTAATAGTATCCTAATTAAGTATATATATATACACACACACATATATATATATATATATATATATATATACATATATATATACATTCTTCAAAAGTCCTGAATCAAAATCCCACATACTAAATGTGTAAACATGTTATTATATTAATAATATAATTAAAGTGCACATTTATTTTGCAGATATCTGACAGTTATGAGCTTTTTCTGCCCAAACTTTGTTCAGTTTCTCTGTGCAATCATATAGATTTAATGAACAGCTGGACAGTTGAAAGTTAATCAGAGAAGATAGTGTAATTTTTAACAACCTTACTTGTATTGTTGAGAGGATCGTTGACGCCTCCCTATTGGATCTGGGTGACATCCATAAGATCCACAAACATCCTGCGAGACACCACACACCCTAGGAATTGTTTCTTTACCACAGAAATCCCAAAACAGTACAAAAAACTGCAGAGTGGTGGATATACGACAGTCACAGAGACATAGATGGCAGAGTCAGAGATTGTGCAGTGATAATCTGCATAACTGTTGTCATAACTTGATTTAATTGAATCTTGCCATACTGTCGTGTTTTTAACCTTTTTTTTTTATCTGTTCTCAATTCTTTAGTATGGAAGCAGCCCTGTTATTTACAGTTTATGTGTGAAATCTGTGGAATTTCCCTTTAATGATAAAGCATGTTTGTAGAAGCTGTGGCTCAATGTTGTTCCAGGTTGAGATGAAGCAGATGGGAAGTTAAATGTAGTGCCTACCTTATAATGTCCCAACATTTATTTGATGGGTAAGCATGATTAATGAGAGGAAAAAGAGGAAGAAACAATTGCATTTTACAAAACTTTGCTGTTTTCTTTTTGTAACTAGATGAAACCATAGAGTAAACATTTGTTTTTATTGTAACTGTTAACCCAAGAACACAGGAAATATCATTAGGAAAATGCTTATGTCTGTTTATGTATGTTTTAGTTCAAATCTTGGCCCATTTTGCAGAGTTTAGGTGTGTTGAGTGTTTTAGGATTAGTTCATTTGCTCCATTATATTTAACAGCACAATTTCCTTCCACTGATTATTACAATCCCAACTCAGCTGGGGTGACATTTAAATGAAATACATGTGGTTTGTCGCAACAATTCTTAGATTTCTAGACACTTCACTTTTCAATCTGTATGTCTCAGATATTTAAAATTCATTCAGTTAGCACATCTGCTAAATCCTGACAAGTGTTCTTCACTTATAACTCCTACTCACTGTGTTGATTAAATAACTCAGACGCTGTTGAGGCTTTACAAGAAGGAAGACATCTCTTCCCAGAAGAGTTTTTTTATGTCCCAGAAGGAAGGTGAAAATAATACTCATGGCTGAGTTTCATGTAGCTGCTTTGGTTTCATCCTCTTGGTCTTGTGTAAGTTGGCTCACTGTCCAACTGTTATAATTTACCAGGATGTCCTGGTGTAAAGCTGCATCTTTAGTAACTGTGACTTTAATGCTACGGTTTGTCTTCAAAATGTCTGCTAAGAAAAATGTTGATGTTTAGCATGAATCTAAAAAAATAAATAAAAAAAAAGTTGGAGTGAAACTGATGAAATCATGTAAAAGAACCAAAGGTTACAAGAGAGAAGCAGTCCACATGCTGCAGGTGGATTTAGAGAAATTAAGAGACCTGGTTACCTAAATAAGGACTGAGAGAAAGAAGAAGACAAGAATCCAACGGAGAAAGACTGTTTTATTATCAGAACATTGAACTCTGGCCTTTGCATGTCTTCATACATGTTAAAATGTTTTACTCATTTGCACGGTCCTAACTCATTAATATTCTTACCGCAACTGCAACTTTATTCATAACGCAGTTTAAAAACAACAAAGTTGAACTAAGTGCTGCAATGTGCACATAACATTAAAACTATTAAACAGCATATGATAGACATTAAAATTTTAGATACATTTAAACAAAATAAAATAATTAAAATAAACTAAAATCAGATATTTAAAATCAGATCAAACTAAAATCAGATCAATGTGTCATTTTGTGCTAAAGACCAAAGTGAACAGATGAGTTTTAAGAAGAGATTACTTACAAATAAATAAATAAACAAAAATAAAGAAGAGATTTCTTACTTCTAAAACTATCTAAAATTTATTGTAAAGAGAGGCTTGCTTACTAATCATTTTATTAGCAACATGTTAACCTGGTGACTTGTAAAATGAGCTATTCCCCTTTACCAGGTGAGCTAAGATGGCAGCTCAGTGTGAGCGTTTCTAAAGTTGTTGATTACCTGGATTCTTACTACGTTGCTGCCTGTGAGGGATGCTTCTGTTAGACACAAGCAAGGTTTTTTTTATACAAAAAATCACATTATTTATTTTAATGCCTGAAGATCTGCAGCTATCACCATCTGTAAATAAAGAAATAAACAGATAAAAATGTTGTGTTTTTAGAGGAAGAGAAACTAACTTCAGCAGGTGAAGTGACACCTCTCACCTTAAATGATTGAACTGATTCACCACAAGAGGGCAGCATCCTAACACGACTGCACTACCTCCTCTCACTGGGCTTCAATCATCATGATCATCATCCTGACTTTACCAGATGAAATGACATGCAGTGGATTTTAGCCAAGGTATTAAACAAAATAAACTGTATTATGCAGATTAGCCATTTTCCAAGGTGTTTATGAAATTTCAGACTCTTCTTGTTATAGATTTGTTATGCACTTGTAACAGGACCCTGATTCTCTTCAACACTGTGCAGATTAAAATGATAATAAATACAATTTTATTTAGTCAATCAACTGAGAGGGATATGAGGCAAATTTGTGTTAAATTATCATTAAACGTAAGTAAAACTAAATTCATGTTATTCAGTAAAAGCAACAGGAACACACAAGTACAGATAAGAGTAGATGGAGTGGACATTGAAAGAGTACATGAAACCAAATTTCTTGGGGTAATTAATTGATGATAAAATAAACTGGAAGTCACATATAAAACATGTACAAAGCAAACTGTCAAAAAGTATCTCTGTTCTAAACAAAGTAAAACACAGTCTGGACCACAAATCACTCCACATTCTGTATAGCTCCCTGATCTTAACTTATTTACAATACTGTGGAGAAGGCTGAGGAAATACTTTTAACTGTACAACACAACCACTATTCATACTGCAGAACAGAGCTATAAGAATAATTCATAATTATGGTTACAGAGATCACACAAATTCACTGTTTATAAAATCTGAAATATAAAAATTTACAGATATGGTTCATTTTCAAACAGCTCAGATCATGTACAAAGCTACACACAATAAACTACCTGGGAATACTGTTTCTTAATAGAGATGGGGGTTATAATCTGAGGGGAGGACTTAATTTTAAACATCATTTCTCATGTACAACATTAAAAATGTTTTGTGTTTCCATTTGTGGAGTGAGGTTGTGGAACAGGTTGGGGATGGAGCTCAAGCGGTGTCCAAGGATGATCCAGTTTATAAGGCGATACAAGCACATGGTTCTTACACGGTACAGGGAAGAAGAAGGGCTTTAACAAACAATGTTCCAGTAAATAAGTCATATATATATATATATATATATATATATATACATATATATATATATATATATATATATATATATATATATGTATATATATGTATATAATATTTAGTTTAGTTTTTTTTTGTTTTGTTTTTTTGCTTAAATTATTTATTTTCAAATTGTTGTAAATACCTTATGTAAATGTGTTTTGCTGTTGTTGTTGTTTTGGTTTTTTGGGGAGACTAGGGTAGGTACAAATAAGCTTATGCTTCAACCTACTCCTTTTCGGACATGTTGGGTTTATATATTAGTGATTGTTTTATTATATTCTTTGTGTTACGTATTTATTCATGTTTTGATTGTCTTGTTTCTTTCAGTTTACTCCTTTATGTTATTTGCACATGAACTAAAAAAGCAGAAAGAAAGAACATAGAGAAGAAACTCAAACACAAATAAACAACCAACAACTTTATACACACGATCAGCTTTTATTAATACAAAGTGCCATGTTTAATCAGTCATGTGTACCACATACACCATTAGAAAAAAATACCATTAGAGAGGAAGATGATGCTGCAGAATGACTGTTTGGTTACAGAGCAGAAATTTTCAAATGTTTCACACATCTGATCATAAATCTGTGGGACTGTCAACACTGAACAACAAGTTTCTGTCCAGACTGGATGAAGTGAAAATGAAAAATCACTGACTGTGCCATCATCAGAGCCATCTTTTCAGAGCATGTCTTGAATCATGAGCTCTGTCTTTATGCTTGTTTTTGTCACCACAGAGGATGACAAACTCTTTTCTGTCATCCATTTGTAGTTCACAAGAATGTCCCCCTTTGAGCCTTCCCACTCTCACATTCCTCCTTCATCAGCTGCCCACACACTCTCAGTGGGCCACACACACTGGGCTGCTGCACTCAATTAATATCAGAGACATCTGTCTGTGTCACTGTGCTACAACAACAAAGTAATGCAGAAAAAAATGAACATCTTCAGGGACTAAGTAAACAGTTGCATTGTCTTTTCACCAAAAATACATCTGTTTTGCTCAGTTGGTATAGCACACTAGAAGACATGATGCTTTTAAACGGGGATGGGCACGGGTACTTGGGCGCCTATACTTGGAAATAAATTAGATCTTCTCTTAAAAAAACACTCAGATAGTCTTAACACATTGTAGTTGTTGATTTTTGCCTTCACATATCTGCAGGATATCCATCTCATCTGTACTGATTGGACAGATGAGATGGATGAGATTGTAGTTGACTTCCCTGATTTCCAAACAGACTGTCCATAGGACAGTTTTCTGTTTCGGTTCAGTTAATCTTGAATAGTTCAGGCTCAGTAAAGGCAGTATCTAGATCAGAGATGTCCATTTCTGATCCTTGAGGTCCACTATCCTGCAGGTTTTAGCTGTTTCCCTGCTTCAGTACCCATGACTCAAATTATTGGATAAATCATCAAGAGGCTTGTGCAGAACTTGACAAGCTCTTATAGAACTTTGTTTAATTTGAATAAAGGTGCAGGAACAGGGAAACATCTAAAACCTGTAGGATAGGATAGTCCCTTGAGGACTGGAATTGGACATCCCAAACGAAGATGTAATTTTTTCTAATGTTAAAGTTTTAACTTCCATCAGTAGATTAACTGTTTTACAGCAGTGTTTAGAAGTGATCCTGAGCCCATGCAGTGCAGATATTTCTCTGGATGCCTGTTCAGTTTTTGCAAAGTGGCAGATATTTATTAAGCTATAATTATGAAAGCTTCAACCTATCTGCTCTGTTATGATTGATCATTTTTTAGCAAACTCTTGCAAATTAACTCCATTTGCTGTAAAAAAACAAAATAAACAAACAAAAAAAAAACCACAAACAAAACAAAACAAAAATCTTCCCTTTCCACATTAGACAGCATCCTGTTGACAACAGAGGTGAAAGGTGCAGTGTGTAAGAATTACTGACATCTAGTGGTAAACATAGCAATGACTTCATATGCAAATCACAGCTGAGAATGGGCGGTGGCCATTAGTGGCCAAAATTCTTCATAAACATCTTTTCATCTGTAAGTAGATCCGTTGGTCTCAAGTGCAGTTATGACTGCAAACGATGCTCGAGCACCTATCAAACAAAGTCGTTTTAAAGCTCAGAGTGTTCTCCCTTCATACACAGGGTTGTGTGTCCATTCAGAGACACCGTAGTAAAAATAGTGGCACAAATATAGAAGCTCCCATTTGCCCACAGGACCCACAGCGAGTAAGATATAAATGGTTCATTCTTAAACAATCAAAATATAAAGTAATTCAGTAAAGTGATCAGATACCAATAGAAACACAGTAAACACAGTCACTAACCTTTGACTGTGCTACACATTGCACCTTTAATGTTTCTCTAAACTCTCTAAAGGTTACCAAGATGTATTTGAGAGGTTGTGGGGTCATGATTATGACTAAATTAAGTAATCATCAAGTTTTACAGCACAAGTCTGTTTTTTAAAACTCCTCTTTTATTATCATTTACTTGCGAATTGTAAAATTTAGTGATTGTCCTTCCATAGGTTAAAGGTACTTTACACACTTGTGTTAATTTCTAAATGAATAAACTAAGTGTAGGCGTAAAATATACGCTATAAAACTTTTCTAAAAGTCCTCTCTAGAAGCAGAATGAAATAAAGATGTTCAAGGAAAGTACCTCAAGAAGTGTGTCAGAAGTTTCTAACGCAGAGAAGAACAGCAATGTGGTCACAGCCTGAGACAGGAAGCACCTCTGCCTACATTCACACCTCGGTTTGGTGTCTCCTCTCACTTGGTTTTTTAGGACAAGTTGTAGTAGTTGCGTTTGCTGCTGTCATCTTTGGGCAGAGGTGTGGATGAGGGTGGGGAATGTTTTCATAGGTCCCACAGGAAAACAGTCAGGAAGCATTACACGAGGCCTCAAACACTCAGTCAAGTCAGTGAGCTGGAGGAGGCGTTAAACCCCCTTCAGGAACTCCTCAGAACCAGCAGCTCCTCTCAGGCCTGCACAGGCGGCCCTCACTGGTGGACTGCTGCTGCTTTTTGTTTTGATTGCTCTCCAGGTCTGGGACGGTCGCCACCAGTGACTCACTCATACTGGCTCTTAACTGACTTTGGCCCATTTTCTTTTTTTTTTCTTTCTCTTTTTTCAATGAATTTCCTCTTGTTTTTTCCAGATACAGTTGCTGGATCAAATAGTGGTGTTATTGTCTCAAAGTTTCCTGGACCTCCTCAAGGTCAGGGGCCAGTTGTTTAACAGTAAACTCTGGGACTTTATGAAGAGCTTGTCTTCTGTGGGGCCGATTGCACTGACGCAGGTGAAATCCCCAAATTATACAAAGGCTCACTTCTTCGCATTTGATTTCGATGGAAGCGACTTGTAAAGGGTGGAGGAGAAATGTCAGCCACAAGAACCACAGCTGTTATTCAACTGGAAATGGATAATGAATTTTGCTCCAGTGTGCCTGTGTCTTGGGTTTCTTTTCAAATCACACTGAATTCCCCTGGTCTCATTAGGCGTCAAGTACAGTCACAGCATGAACACTCCTGTACTAAACTGAAATCGTAAAGTGTATTAGACCTATATCTAAAACATCAAACACGTAACTTTTATGTATTTCTGAACTAAGAAACTAACTAAGAAATGACTGTAAAGTCTTAATAAAACAAGAGGAAGAAACAGCAGCCCACAAACTAACGACAAAGTCACAATGCAGACATGCAACTTCCCTTATTCTTAAAAAAAAAACAAACAAAAAAAAAACAACTTTTAATCAGCGACAGTCATGCGTGCTGCCTCCTTTCATAGTCGTCACTTGGCTACCACACCCCCCTCAGAAGAAAACAGTTGTTTCGATAAGAAGTGTGGGCTTGTGTCATCACCGCAAATGAGTCACTTCTACCTTTTTGGGTTGAGTGCGAATGACTTTGAGGTAAAGAGCTGGTGGGTATACGAAGGATACTTGAAGCAGCTTATACGAGCCCACACATTTTAAAATTTGAAATATTGTTGTGAATAAGTTCTTATGTCATTTTAACATTGATGTGAAAGGTTACTGAGGAGGAGGGGCTGTTTGTGACATGTCTGTAGTCTATGTCTTCTTACTAAAAACAGAAAAGTTTAACTAAGTAGAACCATAACCATTTCTACTAACACACTACAGTATTTCTGGAGTCCATTCTTTCTGTTTTCCAGAAGCTTAGCTCTTGGAAAAGTGAAGAAAAAAAAAACATGGTGAGTCAACATCCTCTCTCTTCTCACACAAACACGACAGCTTCCAGCATTCCTGAAGGCCAGACTCTCCACACTGCTCCACAGCCTGCGTTCTCAGACAGCCATGTTGATTTCATTTGCTCAGACATGGTGGCATGTCTGAGGAGAGGACAAAATGCTGCCGATGTGGATGTAAAGGTTGTGTTTGTGCAGCATCTCCTGGAAGAAAAATATGACGTCCAGAACAGTCTGATCCCCACCGCTTCCTGTCTTTGGACACAGGAAGAAGTCACTGTGGCCGTTTCCAACCCTTTAATCTAAGTGTGGATATCAGAACGACTGCATGATGACCATTCAGTTACAGGAATGGACATAATAGAAACAAAAGAAAGAAGCCCTTTGGGAGATAACTCAAATGAAATCTTATATTGCTGAAATTTCTGAGAAGTTTCAAACTGTGGCAGCTGTTAAAGATACAAGCCAAAGACACTTCCTGCCATTGTGTTTTAGGGCTTTCTCTGTCTGTGTGCGCACATTCACAGCTATCAGAGGTTTTATATAACAGAAACTTGATTTTTAACCCTGAAATGAGCAGGCTGGGTCAAAACTGTTCTATATGTGAACATTCATAAAGAAAGTTATCACTTTTTTTTTTACTGATGTCTACATCACTCTTCACTGTTATCAGCTGCCTTATATTACATAACATGACTTATTAAAGTAGCTCTGTATAACTTTTTGACCTTAAAAATGCAAGTTTCTGACTCATTTTAGTGGCACAGTGACATTTATAGGTTGTTTCAGTTGTCTCCCAAGTTAATTTTACAAAGGAATTTTGTCAGAAATTACGAAATGACCTCATATTTCTGAATGGAGAACTCGATGGCTGCGCTCACCGGTGCTGTGTCGAAGCCAGTTACCCCGATGAGATCCAGTCTTCCTCCAGCTCCATCTCATCCATCCAGGACGTGTTCCCCCTGCTATAACCCACCATTTATGACTCAAAAGTATGAAAATTTTAGGATTTATTTATTAAAAGGTATCAAATGAGCAGTATGAACTTGCCCTCCTTCTAAACACACGGGAGCAACGTCTGACAGTGAATTTCCATCCACCAGGATGTGTTGCTTCTAACCAGTTATGATCCAGAGGGATGGGGGATTTCAAGATTTATTTATTAAAAAGGTAAGAAGTAAGCAAAAAATTTAAAAAATATTATTAAATCTTATTTTAAAATTACATGTAATATCAATGAGCAATTGTTTTCTCATAAAAACTGCATTAAAAATGAAAACTGTCAAAGCATTACGAAGGGTTTTTGTACATGACAGCTTTTGTGACTGTTAGCGACACAAGTTTGTTGAGAATACAAACATGAACAAAGTGCAGAGTGCACTTCCTTCCTGTGTGTGTGTGTGTGTGTGTGTGTGTGTGTGTGTGTGTGTGTGTGTGTGTGTGTGTGTGGGTGGGTGGGGGGGCACCTAATCAGAGCTGGAGGGGGATCTTGAAGTGGAAACTGGTCTCTGCAGTTAATTTCTTTCTAATATGTTTTGTGTCAATGTGTATTATAATATGTCATATATGATATGTGTATTTATTATTATTGATTTTTACAGATGCATGAAAGGGTAATGTAATGTACTGCTCAGCTGACAACAAATTAAAATCAATGGAATCCAGATATCCATTTTATGATAAAAAAAAATCTAGATATTGTAAACATTTATCATTAAGATAAACACAAAAATAGAAGTTATTTTTTGACCTACTGGATGCTAGTGTGTGTGTGTGTGTGTGTGTGTGTGTGTGTGTGTGTGTGTGTGTGTGTGTGTGTGTGTGTGTGTGTGTGTGTGTGTGTGTGGGTGAGGGTGGAAGTGGCAGAACATGAGCAGGTGGTTTCTTATCAGACTTTATGTTCTCAAACATCATAAACCCATCATGGAAAAGAGGAAAGAGCTGAATGTCAATCCGAGGCCCATCCTTTATTGTACCTGTGAATCATTAGATTTAATCCAAATTTAAGTCTTCAGAGTTTTATTTTTACAGCAGCAGTGATATTTTTTGTTGTTGTTGTCTTTTACAACTCAAGTTTAACTTTAACACAACCACACAAGTTGCACTGATGCCAAGCTTGTGATTCACCACATCATATTTTCTTAATATGTGACCATTTTTACATCAGGGTGAGCTACGTGCAGCTGTTGTTCCCTGTGCAGGCAGTGCAGTTAAGTGGTCATGTCTGTCTGACACATGAGCCATAAAGAGAACGAATAGTGTATTAGGAAACTAAGTTTCACGCCTGTTGCATGTGAGGAGGGAATATTTTAGTTTTTTTGTTACTAAAGGTCACCAAGTGAAAGGTTGAACAGAAAATGTGGCTGCAGTAACTGAACAGACACTTTCTTTACTACATAAACACATAAAATACATAAAAATTTCAAATAATTAAAGAATGTTTTACTTCAATAAATAAAAATGAGTACTCATTTCCAGAGAGATTCTTTAATTTTTCTTAGTCTCTTTGTTGTGGATTAGTGTTACTCTACTTTCTTTCTTATGCAGTCCTGCATAACTACACCTCTCCCTCCGTGCTTCAATGCTGATGCTATGTTAGCCTTCAGCTGGCTCACTTCAAACACCACCTGAATTGTACAAAATTTAATTGGGCCACATCTGGCTGAATAATATGCACCCTAAATGTCTTAGAGTTTTTATAACCTCAGTGCTAAGAGTCAAGCATTTTCCCATCTGATCAAAGCTAGATTGAACATAGATCTGATTTGTTGGACAAATACAGTAACTCTTGCTAGCTGGTTAAACTGCAAATGTCTTGTAGGACACACTGAAGGACCCTCATTCAGCTCACATATCTTTTCTAATGGTCATCTGGAAAATGTAATAATTAAATTTCCATATTTTGAGAGCATCCCTCGTCATGCATGATTTTATTTGCCTGGGACACACTAATATCTGTTTTTTGTTGTGTTCTGGCAGATTAAGCAGAGCTATAAACATGCAACAGGTTTTTTTTTGCAAACAGAAATAATGCACGCTTTCATTTGCAGTGCAGGGGAAGTGGTGAGCCCTGATGCATCTTAACACCAAGTGGTAATTTTATTTTATTTTTGTTTTTTCAACTTTCTCCTCTTATCTGTTAAGTTAGCCAACTGAACCTAAACATATATATGCACTTTTTTTTTATTTTAAATCATAAAACTGATTAAATTATGATGGAAATGTGAATAAGACATAATATATAAGCCCATAACTGCCCAATATTAGTCTGAGAAGTGTTGTATTATACATAAAGTCTTCAAAACTGTGATCTTCTCCTGGTTGAAGTCCTTATAAAACTTGTGTTTTCCAGTAATAAAATCCAGCAGGTCACATAACACACCAGAAGAGTTTTTCTTCTGCAAATGAATTCACGTTAAAGCTGAGCTAATCTGCTTCATCAGGACAGTGGGGGTGTTTGTTTGATCAGATTTCACAGACAGCTGCCTGCAACATGAGAAAACAACTGCACAACTGCCACCAGACTGCAGTGTAAATGTTGCTGAACATTTATTGATGCATGGAAACAAACGCCCGCCTCCTTCCAGCTAAAAGGAACAACCATTGCACCACTTTTTTTAGATTAGTGAAATATCATTATGTGTGAAAAAATTTTTAATTGACAAAAGAGGCTTGTATATATTGTTTTTTGTTTTGTTTTTTTTACCTGTGATGCAGCTACTAGAAAACTTTATGAACTGTATGTAAGGGTTGATAAATAATTCATTGATGAAGTTCCTAAATCAAGTTTCCAAGTTGTTTATTAACAAAGCCGTTAAACAGAAATTATGAACACCAGCTCTGGGGAAGAGTACACTAACGCCGCAGAAACAAAGCAACCTTTAAAATACCGGCCTGCTGCTGCTGCTGCTGCACGGAAACCAAATCTTTATCTCAGATGCAGATATTGAAAAGCTGACCAAGCTTTGCGTTTGTTAATGCGTTCAGATAGTTGCTGATGGTTACTCTTGCTTAGTTTTACAGCAAAGCTGAGTCATCCAAGTCACGCTGGGCAGGTTCCTCATGCTTCATCATGCAAGTGTTTTTGAGGGACAGCTTCTGTCTGTAATTTTTTACCCCCAAGTCTGCTTTATTTCACAACTGTCATCATAAAGAAGGTGTCCGTTGTAGTTTATTGCAAGTTACCTGTTCTTTCTTTGTTAAACACGCCCACACTCCAACTGACAGCCAAATATAGACAGAGCCTGTTTTTTTTTTTTTGTGTGTGTGTGTGTGTGTGTGTGTGGTTTTTTTTAAGCCCTGCAGTCGGTTGGATTCTCTTATCTTTATAGTGGATTTCCGGCACATTTGTCAACCACATCCTGTGTCTTGACGACCCACGCAAGCTTGTAATCAGACTCACTGAGGCAGCCTGCCCCACCGGCCGTCCACACTTTGTAATAGCAAAACAGTAACATTTCGCTCCAGACAGGTTGATTTCTTGCGTGAGAATAACATTTGTGCCTATATTTGTCTGGTGTCTGTGTAATAGTTGAGCCATGCATCCAACTGCTTCTTTATTTTTAAGTAATGAGAACACACAAAACCAAGTGTAATGTAACCAGAGGCACCAACACCTTATTAGAGAATGTGACGCACACACCACTTGAGAAAGGCCATTCTGGTTGGAGCTGTTTCACCACAGAAGCTCTATTCTGTCCCTTCGGCCCTCCTGCTTCCTCTTCTCTATGCTCCTATCTTGTTGCCGGCAGCTGATGCAAGGCTGGGTCAGCATGCATGTCTTGTTTGCCTACTGTGCCTTAGGTGATCACATCCTTAGATACATTCTTTAATCATTTCTGGTACTTCTTTCAAACAAAACAACCTCAGTGTAAAGAAGGTTTGGAAATGATTTAACTCCTGTGTAAATGCTGGGAGCAGAATTAAAATAAAGTCTGTTTCTGTTGCGTCAGCTTGTTCAGTAAGGAACAAAATATCTCAGTCTATTATAAGTTTGAGGTTACATGTAAAGAGACAGCTGAAAGTTACTGATGTACAGTTATGTTATGTTAAAG
Source organism: Melanotaenia boesemani (assembly GCF_017639745.1). Taxonomy (NCBI): domain Eukaryota; kingdom Metazoa; phylum Chordata; class Actinopteri; order Atheriniformes; family Melanotaeniidae; genus Melanotaenia; species Melanotaenia boesemani. The sequence continues at coordinate 6,662,053 of NC_055694.1, read as the reverse complement.
AGAATAAAGTTATTCCCAGTCATACCCCAACCTGCTTCTCATTCCTGTGAACATTCATAAAGAAATGATCATTTATTTTACTGGTGTCTACATCATTCTTCACTGATATCAGCTGCCTTATTTTACATAACATGACTTATTAAAGTAGGTCCGTGTAACTTTTTGACCTTAAAAACGACTCGTTTTGGTGGCACAGTGACATTTATAGGTTGTTTCAGTTGTCTCCCAAGTTAGTTTTCCAAAGGAATTTTGCCAGAAATTACGAAGTGACCTCATATTTCCGAATGGAGAACTTGTGGCTTGCAGAAATCCCCAAGATGGCTGCGCTCACTGGTGCTTAATTCAGGTATCCTCTTACCTCAATGCAACTTGACTGCTGAATAATCAGATTTAGAAACTTTTTGTCTTAAAAACCTGAATGAAATAATTTGATTATTTGAAATCCACCACTTGCTCTCTGGACATCCTGCCAACAGGGTTTTAAATTAATGTTTCAGGATGCATGGCCTCATATATTTTACACATATATATACTGTAAGCATGGATCTGCTCTCTTCCCTCCAACCCTAAAAACAGCCATCATCAAGCCACTCCTGAAAAAGAACAACGCAGACTCGTCTCTCACGAGCAGCCATATTTAACCTCCCCTTTCTAAGTAAAATGGTGGAAAAAAACTACACACAGTACACATCTTCCTGACCGGTGAGAAACTAGGGATTATCTTGCAATGCAATTAACTGGTTAGAGTTCTAGTTGAAAGACAGGGACTACTTTGTCCATAGGTAACTAGAACTAAAATAACTTGAGGAGTTCCCCAAGGCTTCATCTTGGGGCCACTGCTGTTCAACATCTCCATGTTCCCACTCACTCAAATTATGAAAAACAACTAAATCTATTACCATAGAATTACAGCAAAACATAAAAACAGCTGTGAAGTCAGCTTGCTATCACTTAAAGAACTTAACGAGGATTAAAAGACTGATTTCTCTCAACAGGATTTGTGTATTTATCTTCAGTAGACTAGACTATGGTAATGTTGTTCTTACAGGTCTCCCTTAAAAAGTCCATCAGACAGCTCCAGTTAGTTCAAAACGCTGCTGCTCAAGTCCCCACCAAGACCAAGAAAGTGGATCATGTAACTCCAGTCCTCAAGGCTTTACACTGGCTTCCTGTCTGTGTAAGAATTAACTTCAAAATCCTGCTGTTTATAAAGAACTAAACTGTTTAGGGCCAAAATATATTCAGGATTTTCTGATTCTTCATGAACCAACCAGAACGCTCAGGTCATCAGGGTCAAGTCTACTTTCTGTTCCCAGAGTCAGAACCAAACATGGAGAGGCAGATTTCAGCTTTGTGCTCCTCACATGTGGAACAAACTCCCAGAAAACTGCAGGTTGGCTGAAACTCTCATCTGGTCTAAATCAAGATTTAAAACTTTGCTGCCTTTTATCATAACAGCTGTTAATTCCTCACAATTTTTAACTTTTATTTCTTGCATTTTATCTTATTCTATTTTAGCTTTTTCTATTGTTATTTAATTTTGTTTAATCTTTTTAAAAGTTTATTTCAATTTACTTTTTAAAGCTTCTTCTGTTTTATTCTTCTGTTCTTTTAGTGTTTTATAAACCGCTTTGAATTGTCTTCGACATTAAATGTGCTAATCAAATAAACCTGCACTGCTGTTGCTCTCGTACCGATTAACACATTAATGTGATAAGGTCATTTAAAGTAGTTTTCTTAAAACTTTCATCATTCTACTTGGTTTTGTTACTACAGGAGTCGTCTCATCTCTTCATCAATCCATCTATCCAGGCTGAATTGGAAGACTTCTTCTAAATTTGTTGGTTTCCTGGCTTGCATTTAACTTTCTGAGCTCAGCTCACATTTAATCCCTTTTCTAAAGAAATTGGGTCACTGTGTAAAATATAAGGTGGAAATAAATATTTTTTTTAATCTTGTAAACCAATATTTTATTTACAAAAGAAAACTATTTTTCAGACACATTGGTCCAGTCAAAAATAAGATGAAGCAATTTGATATAACTTCTATGTTTAGTAGTGAACACAAAATTAATTTCTTGTTTAAAGATGATAGTTTGAGGTTTTGCTGCAGAATCCTGAGGTAGTTTTTTTTATTATTCCATCCCATTTGTGTGATCTGCGTTCCATTAGCAGCAAAACATTCCCAGAGCATGATGATGCTTCCACCATGATCAGTGGAACCATCTTTTAGTGCAGAATGTTTATTTTGGCTAAAATACTCTTGTTTTTGATTAATCTGACCATGAAATTTTCCCAGAGGACTTTTTCTCTCATGAGGTTAGCTGCAAAGCTCAATGAGTGTGATTTAGGAGTCACTGCTTCTTTCTTGGGTTATCTAGTCCACGGTGATGAAAGCAACACTTCAGAAATTAACACAGTGTTCCAGCAGCTTTCATTTCGCAGCAGATCTAATCCTCGCTGTGCAAAGGAGCAACGTTACTTGTCTGTCCTCCCTGCTGCTGTCAGACTTTACAATGAAAACATGTAAACTTTGTTTACATATTTATGTACAGATGCACTGTACATGCTCACCCTGTCAGATCATATGGTGTAAATATTAGTATTTATTATTTGTGAGTGTTCTTGTTTGATATCACCTGTGTGCTTACTGCACCTGCATTGTCACAACAAGGCCATTTCCCCACTGAGGGACTAATAAAGGTTTTTCTATTCGTATTTTTATCTGTGTCTTGGTGGTTCCTCACGGGCTTCCTCTCAGCCAACAGGAGGGGGTAAATTGGGGTCTTCTTCTAGATGTGTGCAAAGCAGCTACATCACTGTTTCAATAAATGATCTTGGAATCTAGAGTTGCTTAAAAGATCCATCCAATCTAAACCAGCCTTGATTCATTGATCTTTCCTATTACATTGTATGCTGATCCATCCAATTAGTTTAATCAAAATATTTTATATTGGTACAGAGATGCAAGCACTTGTAATCAATCTCACTCATTAATAATAAATCAAGAATTTAAGGCATGTAAAAACTCAGTTACTTGATAACACAAGTGTTTGGATATTTTATCATTTTTCTTTTAAAGATGTGAACTGCAACCATTCTGCAAGAGCACAATCTGTTTAAAGAAGTCACATAAACTCTCCTTTCCTTACATCTTGTAGATGTGGTGTCACCTGATTATTTTTTAAGGGTTCTCTGAAGTTACTATGAACAAAATAGTTAATTCATTATTTAAGAAAACAGTTACTCCCCTTCTTAGTCTTCAAATGGAATTAGGATTTACCAGAAAATGTAGAAAAACTTTATTTTTGTTGCAGCCTTTTAAAACGTTATGATTGAGTTTCATGGCTTCATTTCCAGTGACAGAGTTTGTGTTGCTGCTAAAAGTGGTCCTTTTTTGTTTTAATAAATTGTGGAAAAATGGAGCAAGAAGCTGAAACTGAGGCAGCCTTGTCTGACCCACTAGTCCACCACTTAGTCTTTAAATCAGCTGTTATTTTAGCAGGCGGGTGACATATTTGCAGCAGACCGCATGCCTTTGCTGATCTCCTACTGTGTTAATTGCTGAGCATCAGCTGCGCCCCCCGCCCCCCTTGTTTGGCCCCTCCGTTTCTGTGAAATGGCCCTTTCACGCATTGTTTTTAGTGTAGCATCATCATGACTAATTAGCGCCTCGTTATGCAGTCAGCCTCTTCACTCTAAACCCATGTTTTTAAGCACCAGCGAGCATGCATAACAATCCTTTATATCAGTGTCCTTTCCAACCCCCCCGCCCCACTCCTGCTGTTTCTCCCTCTCCTTCACGGCAGTAAGAGCAGAGAGCACGAAGAGGGCCCGGCTCCAACACATGGCTGCATACCATCGCTCACCATCATCGTCACTACTGATGCATCTGTGAATGAGGAGCGAAAGGACAAAAGGGATCAACGCTGCAGAGCCAACGGAGAGAGTGACCACCATGACCTCATGGGTCAGCTGGGAGCCAGGAATGAAAAGACCCCGAGCAACCCCCACCCACCAAACAAACTCACACACCCAGCAACCTCTCGGGACAACTGAAGACGCCATGGAAATGTGGGAGCGTGGAAGAGGAGGAATCAGCGTTCGCCTGCGGGAGCTGAAAGAAAGCGGTTGTGTTGGGAATTTCGGGTCATGCTTTTCTCCGCACATTCCTCACTATTCTCCCAACAATAAACTGTGTCAGAGCCGATACAACAGTCTCCATTCTGGACACCTACCACCAGAAAATGCCTTAAAGCAACCAAATCCACACACAAGTCTCTAAAACTCGGGTGACAGTATTCCTAAATGGTGGAGGAATTGTGAATATAAAAAAGCTTACTATATTTAAGCGTCACATGGAAAAGGACATCTTTGGAGACAGATTATGTCTACACGAGGTCTGAGAGCTCATTTTAATTTAGCAACCACAGTTCCCTTTTCTTGCTAGTTTTGAACAGAATAATGAGCATAATGTTTGCAAATGCCACATACTTTATTCTTAGGAACCATTAACTCGGTTTAAAAATAAAACAGGATCTGACTCACTGCAGGTCATCAACAAGTTTGTCTTTTACAAATTACAGTTACAATTATGGTGGGATTTTTCTTCATATGTCAAAAGAAAAGTTTTGTGTGCAGAAAAAAAAGAAATATTTTTCATTCTGTATATAAACATAACATGTAGAAATAAATAAATAACTTAAAAATCAAGATAAACAGAAACAAAAGTTATGTACACCTGTGAAACACTGAAAACTACCGAATGTAGCCAATTGTTCATCGGTCCATCCAGGGTGAGGTGCAGCTATTCAGCCAGTTTGCTTTGCTCCCAAACGCTTCACTCTTTGGGGCAACTTGCTGATATCTTTGGTTTAGTTTGACACGGATTGTTTTTTTGGTCTGTCCTCTAGAGTTTGGTTGAACAGCTCTGTTTGCTGCTCACAGCTTGCTTTCCTCTTCCTCCAGCGGTCGATTCAAGCCAGGGATGAATTTAAGGAGACGCCTGCGGAAGCTCTTCTGTTTGGGTTTCCTTTGCAGCGAGCCCAATCCTCCCGGTTTCTCTCCCGAGGTGGACGACGATGACGACGAAGATCCCCTCATGTAGCTGCGAGTGCTGGCGCTGCGGGTCAGCTGAGTCTTGGCCACAGCGAAGAACTCGCTGGCCGGTCGGAGACGCTGCTGCTTCTGCGGCAGCTGTTTCTCTTTCTGTTTCTCGACATTATCTGAGTCCGCATTGCTGTCGGCATTGAACAGGCAGGTTTGGTAGAGAGGGTCGTCCTCGGTTGCAGTGCTGAGGAAGCTGGCGCTGCTGCTGGTGCTGCCGGTGCAGCGGAGCGCCCTCTGAGCTGCAGGGCTTGGAGCGCCAAGGCTGCCGTAGATGCCTGCTGACTCCAGGGACTCGTACACTGCAGCATCACTCATCACTATGCCTGCGGGAGAGGAGGGCAGTGTGAGGACTGGACTACCACAACATCAAATCAAAACATTACATGTTCTCCCACAACAAACTAAAAACGTACATTAAAAAATCTCGATGAGAATGAATAATGGAAAACTTGGTGAATCAATAGAAATAAGGTAGACTTGACTGATGCTTGTGGAAACTGGTAAAGAGCACAAACTTCATTATATACCTATTCAACACTCACTTCCCTTCATTTAAGCACATATTCATGACTCTAGCACGTTCTTATTATACTTTGCTATGCTGCAGCACTGCCTGGAGAATAGGATCAACCAGCCACTTGGCCAAAAATGTAAATTCACATATTTTTTACTTTTTGAAAAAAAGATCCATTGCAAGACATTTGGTTGGAAAGCTGCTGGTCACAAAAGATGCACAATACCCCAACACAAACCCAAAAATATTTAACCTTTTAATTCCTTTAAATATAACAAATTAATCATATACATATTTTTGGTATCATTAATCTATAGTGTAAAAACTCCAAACTAGCTAAATCTTAAATATTGACGCCTTAATGCCTTAATTTATTTACAATTATATAAAAACAAAATAAATACAGGGGGGAAAAAACAAAAAGGAAAATACTGGAATAAAAAAAAAAACATTTAAAAATTAAACAAATGAATAAGTATTAACAAATAAAGATAAATAATATAAATAAATAAATATATTCATAAGAACGTGCAAAATCAAGTAGATAGACAGAATAAATTGATTTAATAAAATAAATTAAATAAACAAAGGCCAGAAGCGGCTTGTCGCACATTCACAACAATGAGAGGTCAACAGAAGCTCAGCAATGATGACCTTTAAGTATGTTAACACATTAATACTGCCTCATTTAAACATCCTTTGGTTGTCTTCGTCTCATATTTTGAAATCAGCCATCATATTCTTTCTATAGGGCTAAAAAAGTTGAGGCACACGAGACGACCTACCATGAACAAGCCTCTGCTCCTGAACCATCAACGAGCGATATTCATCCCATTTCTCATGAAGAGTTTGCTACGGGAGGAAAACAAAAGATATTTGAGTTAATTGTGACAGAAATCAAAAGCACACAGTCAACAGAACCACTAAATTTAAGAACAGCTGTAACTTTTTAATGCAACCTAAGACTGTGTGTAATTGGGAAAAAGAATTCACTTTTGATTAGCACAACTCTTTGTCTCTTTTTGGTTTTGTCTTTAACGGGTTCGTATTAAAAAAGATATCAAGATTTTAAAGTGCACCAAAAGCAGAGAGTTTCAGCAGCAGGTTGATCTTTAAAATGATGGATTAGTGTGTGAGAAGGCGACTGTGTTGCAGTGGATTAGTGCTGGACAGCTGCTGTAATCTGGCTCAGTCGAGCCACTTGACTGGCAGCTCGAGCTGAGAATGTCTGCAGCGATCTGTGAGCTGGCTGCACAAACTGCTGATGTAACAGGTGGAGCTGCTGGGAGACAGGTGTGCAGCGGGTGGAGGGGGATGTGGCGTCAATATCTAGGATGCAGTGAAATGCGTGTGTGTGCAAAGCTGCTGGACACACAGTTGGGCTGACTTACTCTCAACAAACTGAACACACTCACCTTCAGATACTGCAGCCGCGCCTCCAGCTCAGCTTTTCGGATTGAGTCACTGTAAACCGTCTCCAGCCTGCAAGTGAAAAAAAACAGAAGGCCACAGAGTTATTAAGCTCAGCAGGAAACACTTGTAAAAACTACAAGGGCCGAAAACAGCACTACAAAAAAAACCTCCATTGAATGAAAGGCCCTTTTCATCAGCCAGTGGTGGGAAGGGGTCTGCTGTCGAGCAGCAGTTTACAAGCAGTGAGGAAGAATAAAAAAAACTATAGTTTCCACTCTGTGGTGCTTCAGTGCTACAAAACCTTTTGAATTGCAAGTGAAAGAACAACCTATAGCGCTTGTTAACACTGGTTTATTTGGATTTGAGCTGTGCATGTAATTTGATGATGTCAGTGTGTAAAACCCGAGTTTACACTACCACTCTGATACGTTTTTTTTTTTTTTTTTTCAGTAGCTCTGAAAGCTTCAGCAGAGCTGCACTAATTGTCCTTTTCATCTTTTACAAGCAGAGATGGAGGCTGAGGAAGAGAGGGCACTTCAAATTAAACACCCACTAAGGAAAAGGGGAAACGGGGAGCTTGGACAGCTTTATATGAGACTCAGATCATAACAAAATTATTCCAGCTGAGATAAATAGTTACTAAACTGCTGACTTTTCAAATCAATCTTAATCATTTTTAATATGCTAATCTATGAAATGTAAGGATGAGAATTTATTTTCCAGGAGCCAAAATCCAAATATACACATGATGTCTACATAAAATAAGGAAGGGCATCATATTTCAGAGGGAAATAAAAGTTTCTGTTATTTACTGTGTTGATATTTTAAAGCAAATGCACAAGCAGAACCAAACTCTCCTGCCCCTGTGACAGTTTTCAAAAACAGAACTACACTTGACTTTGCTCTGAGGGGTGTACAATAAGTCAGGCTTTTTTATGCCAACTGCTATGAAAAATACCTGCAACCCCAATGACTTCATTATAACTGTTCATTTTAATCAGATCCTGTTTTCTGTCACATAAAAAGGGTGATTTCTTTCACACAAAGTAAACCAGCAGCTTTCTTTAGTCTAGACACTTCTGTTCTGGTAAACCGAGACAGCTGAGGAGCTCCATTTGAGCCCCATGATGAAGAATTCATGAAAAACTCAAGGACTTTTTTAAAGAAAGGACAATGTTGTCTTCTATTAGCTTAATAATAATAATTTTAAAATCAACGTGGCAGAAAATAAGTTAAAATCATTCTGCGTTTTGTTTTTGCATTTGTAACTGAATGCATACAGGTTCCCATGGCAACACAACACATACAGACACAAGACAATGACCTCAGGCGTCACCAAACTATAATAACACAACGCTGTAAAAATGAATGAGTGAAAATGGCTATTTAATGCTTTACATCCTCCAGAGGGGGTTAGCCATTCCTAAATAAGTTACCATAGTAACCTAGTGAGTTTTTTTTTCTTTGTTTTTGTTCATACCTAAATTGAATAAAAATGTAAAAAATGGAACAAATCGAACATATTATAAACTCAAACATGAGATATTCCTGCTGAAGATGTTGATTTGTTTTGATTGTGTTTACCGGAGCGTGTTGCCGCAGGCCCTGATGAGCTGAACGATGTCCTTGTGTCGAAATCCCTCCACAGTGGCCTCGTTCACACTTGCAATAGTGTCTCCTGTACACACACACACACACACACATAAATGACATAAGAATTAACGTCAGTAGTGAGATCAGGATGCTTCCATCTACTGTGGCTGCAGTTACTTCATGATGCGGCCAAACTGAGGGATGTTTGATTCCAGCTTAAACCTTAACACATGTGAAACAAAAATATGTGCAGTTGTGGCATTCAGCTCATCATTACCTCTCAGTCTCCTTGAGTAAAACATTTATTTTAAATCGAATATCAGTGCAGTGTGTGTTATTAAAGCAGTTAATCTGTCAGAGTCTCGCAGTTTCTCTCTAGGCTCAGCAGAGTGATTAGACGCGTTTTGGACTTTCATTCGTGACAGCGGCCTTTGTGAGGCTTTCCATCACAAAGCCTATTTTCTTCTCATTGAAAAACCACAGCGGTGAAGTCATTGTGTTCACAGCAAGACGCAGCGGACAATAGATGTAGCATGCGAAGAATGTAGGAAGTGAAACTCTGAAGAGAGAGAGAGGCGGCAGCAGCAGCAGACAACCACCTTCCCTCATTTTTTGACAAAGTGATGGAGACTTAACGCTGAGAGCGGCCAGCTCGTGACTCAGCCGTCACGAGTTGCCAAACCAGAGATAATTTACAGAAGCAAAGTGGAGTAGAGAGCTACTTCTCATCAGTTCACTTTAATTTTCCCATCCTTGCCTGACCCTCTCCAGCTCAGAACACCAGCAACTCTGATTCATTAATGCACTGCTTCCACTTAAAAAAAAATAGACATAAAATGACATAAAATAAAAATATCACTTCCTCTAAAATAGTATTTCTGAACCAGGAACATTGACGTGAGGAGGTGGCAAATACGTGTTGCCTGAAACAGACGCTTATTAACTTGTTTGTCGACTGGAAACCAGAGTGGGTGTTGAATTTATATTTGTACTTCCCTAAACAGCTTAACAGCAGGGTGAAACTCACAAATGCTTTTGTTGATGCAAGGAGCACAATGTCAACTGGCAAACACAAAGCAGATGGAGCTGAACCAAAACCTAACACCACGCTCACTTCCCCTCACGTGTATTTCCAGTGTTTTCCAGGTAATTTCAGACATAGATGGATAGACGCAGCTCAAGCTAAAAGAGGAACCATACAGAAGAAAGAAAAATTTACTCACCAACTTTAAGTCCTGCTCGCTGGGCCGGGCTGTCTTCGTGCACCTTACACACAAATGTGCACATCTCTACAGAGTTTTGGTCCTGTTGGTGGAGGCCGTAAGTCTGAAAGAAGTAGAACAAAGTTTCTGAGCAAAAGAGAAACCACTTCCTTATTATTGATGTCCAAGAATGACCTTACATAGTGTGTCTGGTGTCTGCTGTTCTGAAATAATGTGGTAAAGACAATGCAACAAGGAAAAACCACCAAGCGACATGCAGAGGAAGGCAGGACGGACAGCGACGGAGCAAAGGTTTTATTATGAGATGGCTGAGAAGTGACGCAAAGAAGCAAAATGTTTCCTTTTTTCTCATAAAACAAATTCAATAGTGAACTTGGGTAATCTCATTCACACATGACATAAAAAAATCTTCACACAAAACTTGAGAGGCTAAAGTTCACCTCAATGAAAGCTGAAAAAGTATCTAGAAGATACTATTATATGTACTAACTTTGTAAACTCTATTGCAAGTATGCAAATTATAATAAAACTTTATTAATTTGAGCTGCAAATAACAAGAACTTGTCTCTGAACTTATAGATGAATCATTCAGTCAGTTTTGCTGCTACGAATAGAGCAGGTCAACGTTTTCAAATATTTTCTTTTATCTGACAAACAGTCCTAAGATACTCAGTTTATTTTGATTTAATACAGAGAAAATATGCTGATTTCCTGTTGAAACCAGAGAAAACTGTTATTTCACTGAATAAATTACAATTCAATCATTTAAAAAAATCTACTTCTTGTTACTGTTCAGGCAAATCTGTGGCGTGCTGCTTTAAAACAACTCTAAAGTAATTATTTTGTACATATTTCCTTGCATTTGCCTATTTTATTTATCCAACACTTAAATGTTTTGTCATGGAAACGTGTTTTTGCCACTTCCTCATGTCACTTCAGTGTCTGCAAAAGACCACAGAGCTGTAGGACAAAAACGCACTTCCCCTTGTCATGCAACGTCCGACCAGTGAGCATCCTGCTGAGGAAGCTTTTGTCTTTTCTTTGGCTATAAAATAAAATGATCAAGATAACATAAGTGTATTGATGAAAACTGGTAATGATTCAGATCCACTTGTGGCCGTTTTTGCAGCTGCCGGCTTTACTCTCTGCAGCCCGAAAGATAAACATGTTGCCATGCAAATGTCACATTTACATGCTGGATGCTCGGCTCCATATGAACATTACAGAAACTAAAGGGGGAAAACCACCAGGAAACACAAGACTCCACACTGATGGCTGTCACCATCAAACTGCTCCTCATGGCCTCACTTCCTTCTGGCCACAGACAGGCAGGAAGGGCGGGAACGCCTAACGAAAGCGTAAATAGAACACCATGTCTTTTCCCAGAAGAAATACTTTACTCCATTAAACTTTAACTGAACACCAAAGCATTAAATTGTCTATGTTATACTCGCACACTTTAATCGTTTCTGAAAACTATTTAAAGAATGGGCTTTGATAACAAAGCTGACAGTGTGAGACGGCGCTGCAGGGCAGCAGATCGGAGCGAGATATGTGTAAAGCGTCTGCTGCTGGGTGGGTGAGAGTGTAGCAGGTATTACATGGGATGCGTGTGAATAAACCACACAGCTTAAAATACAGATGCTGGAAGGGAGAGGGAAAAAAAGGCATCTTTTCCTTGCTAGAGTCATGGGATTAACATGAACGAGTTATTTGACTGAGGAGTGACCTTTTATGCCCTTCGGGGCAGGGAAACACTCAAATAATCATATTTCTGTCACATAGAGCTGGATCATCTGTTGATAGAGATGCGGTACATCATGAAAATCCTGCTAAATGGTTCTCAGAAGGTTCTAAAACCCTCTCATACTCTATGTCAGGGTTAAACTACTTACCTGAATCTCAAAGCCAAATGATTCCTCTTCTTTTTTCTCCACGACCACCATCTTCCTGAAGTAAGAAAACAGAAAAATTTAACATTTTTATCTTGATCTACTCATCTCTCATCACTTGCTTTATATTTAAAGCTAAAGAAGATTTGAAAAGTCATGTCTATTTGCATTTATTTTGATTATATGCGACTAATTCAAGCCAGATTAATGCAAACAGTTGATAGCTGCAGTTTTAACATGAAATTTTGTTTTTCTTACAGTAAAAATAAAATTGTCGCATTAATTAAATGGAAAAGGGGAAAAACCATTAAAGGAATGTAACTAGAACAGAGCTGCAACAGGAAATCAGGTAAATAACATTTATTTGGTGAATTAATTAGTAATTTTCATGCAAAATGTCAATATATTGTCAGGCTTAATCTATGAGAACTTAGGAAGATGCTATTTGATATTTTATTTTTATTGCTTTCAAATTATTTTTGGATTGATCATATAATTGTTAAATTGAAAAAATAGTTAAAGTAATCACTGATAGCATTCATGTTTCAGGGTTATCTGAAACCAGTCCCTATAGATTACCCATTTCTCAAATTTCTTTGACATTTCTAAACCTGTAGTCCCCAGACTCAAGAGTTAGTATACGGCTTCCTTAAAGCAAATAATTTGGTAATTAAAATACAAAAAGTCTAGGAAGAAACTGAAAATAAAAGACGATTAACGTCTGAATTCATTAAAACCCTTTTCTAAATTGCAAAACAGGTTACATCTGCTGGCTGCACAGCACTTCCTCTGTGTCTAGCAGCATCTGGACGTCACAAGCAGTGACACAGAACGACCATCTGTTAGAAGGACGTCAATGCAAGACGTCTCATGCAGAAACAAAACGATACATGTAAATTCATGCCAGCCCTCCAGGATCATGGCACACGTTACCACAAAAGATCAGTGTGTGCGGGGGTGAAGGGGTGTGCACTTCGAGATGACAGAGATGTCGTCAAAAAAAAAAAGAGACGTGTACGAGAGCATTGTAAGAAAAAAACAATCAACTTCAGTTCAAGGAGATATGTGGGAGACTTCACCTTTGTGGTTCCGGTGACTGTGTTAGGGGTTTCCATTTCTGTGGCCCGCCACCCTGTGAGGAGAAAACGAAACAAGACATGAAGCGTATCAGACACCTGCTTCAGATCACTACAAGATTACTCATAGGGGTTTACCCCCAACATCTCCTAGACACATCTACTGTTTACATCATTGTATCGACTAGTCCTTCAGGTTTCAAAGCCGGACACGTGCCACGCAGTTGTTTGTTTCTAAAAGCCACTGATCCCTTGTGTTTGCCTAAAACACTGCTGTCGAAACCAGAATTGCATGTCTGGCTTAAGTTATTTTACTGTCAAGTGTTTGTGTGCTTCAGCTAAATTTAGCTTTAATTTCACACCACATCAGCTGCCCACTCAAACTGTTGACCTGTTTAAAAATTCCCATCATTTGAAGTAGTCCACACAAACACTGTGGTGAACACTAGGGCACAATAAGTGCATTGAGGGAGAACTGGTGTCGGCAGCAGGTCAGGCCCCTGCCCTTACCTGACTGTGTAAATAAGAAAGGTATCTGCACAGGAGCCTACACTAAATCACTTAAATCAATCCACCTCTGTTCACCCTCAATCATTTTCAAATGCTGCTCCCATGAAAGCCTGCTTTGTGCCACAGTCTGTCCGCCTAGTAAAATGCAGCTTTCTTTATGTCCCAACACTTATAGACTTGTCCTGCACTCGTCTCAATGAGTGCATTTATTCCCAAATACCCACAGAGACCAACGGGGGTGGCTTGACAGGATCTCTGTCCCTCCAGCGTGCACAATGCAGTGTTGTAGCCTCCCCAGCTCTTGTTACTACACACTGGCAGTGTGTGGGTTTGCAGCCAGCCGTGCCTCACTGTACAGTACGCTGTCTGGTTCACAAGCCTGTGTGAAAGCTGCTCTACTTCTGAGATGTCCCTGCTAGAAACCTCCAAGAGTTACAGAACTGGGTGAAACAAACAGTCTAGAAAATGTGCTGACTGACCACTAGAGATGCAGACTGATTACCAGTATTATGCAACACGGACTACAGCTGATGTCATTCTTGACCATAAGAGCAGGGGGGGCTGTAAGTCCTTAAAAAACTTCACATATGGGCTTGGGTTGTGTTAGCTAATAGATACTGTAGATGCCAAACTAACGAGGCAGATTTGTTTCACAGCATCTTCAGGAGCAGATTAAATTGTTTGTGGCAAGTTTTCAGAGAAGTAAACTCAGTAGATTGAGCTCCATTTCATTTCAGACAAGAGCGGGTTTGAAATGCATCTAGAATATAATTTAATTATCTTGTTTAATTGCCTTGTTTCTTATTTTAATCATTTTAATCCTAATAATGAATTCTGATATGAATAACATCACAATATGTGTGGTCCAAACTGGGATACCCTCTCTTTGGAAACTTTAGCTGGAAGTTCCCAAACTTTTTCAACAAAGTACACATACGCATCTCATATCATATCATATATATATATATATATATATATATATATATATATATATATATATATATATTTACATAGATTTATTAATAACTGAATACTAGTTTTAGAACTAACAGGTTATGTTTACCTTTACTGGACAGAAAATAGTGACAGCTTCCAGCTATTTATTTATATTTCTTACCTTTTTTAAGTTTCTGGGCAGCGTCCCACCGGAGTACGCCAGTGTCTTGTAGTTATAAACCTCTGAGGAGTTAGTCGGTAAGTCCACTGTCCTGCAGCTGTCCGACTTTGACGAAGGGAAGTAAATGTCGCTGTCTTGGGATGCGGATCCGCTCTCCGGCCCGCTGGAGTTTACCTTCTTCAGCCTCCTGAACGTCATTGTTGATAACTGAAGTTAAATTGTGTCGCTGTCCTCCAGTAGAGAGAGAAAAAGAAACCAGGTAGATGTTGATCCTCAACGTGGACCTGACTGCCGCAGCTCCCTGCGCGAGCGCTGCCTCTCAAACGTTGGAGGCGGGATTTTGTTGTGAGGGACGCAAATGTGGGTTGACGTGCATCCTCTGTGGTGCTTTCAATGACGGTTTGGATGTTTTTGTTTTACATTTGCGTTGCAGAAAACGAAGGTGCTGCAAAACTCATTCAGTTTAACATGATTATAGTGAAAATATAGTGTAACGATTTGGAGCTGAATATTAATAATTACTTCTTTTTTTTTTGTAAAGTTCCATGCTAATAAACCAGCTTTTCATTGCAAACGTTGATCACAGATACATAAATTTAGCACAAAAAGTAAGTAAATGAGTTATTTACCCCTGTAATAATACCTTGTTGTGTTGTCTTACACATTGTTGGGAAACCTGATTAGATATAAGATATAAGGATTATGTACTCGTGGAAATGAGCAACACAGCTAAACAGATGGGTAGTGTGACCCAAAAATGTGTTAAAATCCCTGCAATATTCTACTGTATGTATTAACTGGTTGTGGGTTGCTTGCTGTAACTGGATACGTGCACTCTTCCACAATAATAATAATAATAATAATAATAATAATAATAATAATAATAATAATAATAATAATAATAATAATGAACACACACAGACTGATCAACTTTGCATTTAATTCATTTTACACCATCAGTGACCTCTGTAGTGGAGCATCTATAGGCAGTTACAACAGCTTGGCACCTCCTCCTCCTTATGCTGGTCACATTTTGCTGTGGGATGGCATCCCATTCCTCTATCAGGAGTTGCTGAAAGTCAACAAACATGAATGTATTGGTCTGAAATTTACAGCAAGCCCAAGCTGATCTCACAATAGTTCAGTGAGGTTTGGGTCTGGACTCATGGCATGCCATTCCTTCCTCTCTACTCCCAAAATCTGGAGGTAGTCTGTGTTCCTGGCTCTGTGAGGGGGCAGTGTTTTTAGCCTGGAAGATGAAGTTCGCCCCTGATTCTGGAGATAAAGGTTCACCACTGACTCCAGAATCTCATTCTAATATGTCTAACTATCAGTTAGATGCCAAACAGGTGCCAGTCGTACATCTGTGACTGGCACGCCTGCCAGCACTAAAATCTGGAATCAAGAATCCAACAATATATAACACAACACCAGTTGGCATTATTAAAGGGGAAAAATAATCAACCTTACAAAAAATTTCATTATATTTTGTGTCAAGTTTATAAATTCTGGTATTACTGATAGGTCAAAACAAGGTGGCTGAGGAGCATTATTGTTGGTTTATCACTGATCATCCATTATTTCAGACCAAATGAAGATGAAACTATCAGTAACTGCTGATTTAAGGAACTCAGCTTTTAAACTCTAATAAAACCACTTTAACCTGCGCTGACACCAAAAGACTGCTCTGTGAATCGGCCTATTGATTCTTGATTCTTTTCATTATAGCAAAGCTACATTTTTACTTAATCTCATATCTGTAGTTGTGATATGTCCCACAGTTTGAAGGCAGCATCTGTAACTTAGGTTACTTCAGTTTTCATTATTCATAAGTATTTTACATGTAAATGTTGTTTCTGCTATTTGATACCATAAATTAAATTGTAAATAAAAGTTAAGTTTAACAGAGACCAGATCAAGCAGAAGCTAAATGGCACAGATTATAAGTGAATGTCGCCCCCTCCAGGAAGAAACATGATCACATTATGTTGTGAGTAGGTTTAGTAAGTATAACAAAGACGGAAGTTCAGATGATTTATTAAAATTGTTACAGTTATTTCAGGCATATTACATTTACATCTTTAAGATATATTTAAATGATATGAATGATAAAGCATTTAAATAAAGATTACATCCAATAAAAGTGGGCTGGGCCCATCATTTTAAATCCAACTTATAAATTCAGTCAGTAGCTCTCCGCCCTCACACACACACACACACACACACACACACACACACACACACACACAGAAACCACTATTGGTCCATATAAAGATAGAAAGACTTTGTGAACACATGCACACAGAGAAACAGAAGGCTGACTGTCGTGGTTTTTTTTTCTGTTCCCCAAAATGCTTTCAAGTATTTTCTAAAATTACAGAAAAAAGTCAAATAACCTCAGTCTCATTTTGAGATGTAGTCTTGTCTTTCCATTGCTCTTGGTTCTGAATTGACTTGGATTTATATTTGGCTTTTAGAGCATATTTACAGGCACAACAAAATACTACATGGTCTATGCTCAAAGTTCATACACGTACAGCGCCTCGACTGTCTTCCACCTAACCACAGCCAGCGAGAGCAGATCATAAAGGCACATGAAGCCAGATATTCTTCACTTAGCATATTTAATATACACTAACCTTGATTTAGGTTCCTACACAGCAGCACTTCCATTAATTGTGAAGCGCAGACAGCAAAGTGGAAGCTATCAATAAAAACACTGAAAAAATTTGGTCAAAATCATTTTGCCATAACGCAAATATACTTCACCATAAAATTGTTTGTATTCATACCATACATGCTATATATATATATATATATATATGTGTTGTGTGTGTGTGTGTGTGTGTGTGTGTGTGTGTGTGTGTGTGTGTGTGTGTGTGTGTGTGTGTGTGTGTGTGTGTGTGTGTGAAATAAAAATAAAGTCTCAGTCCTACACGTTCACATTAAACACATGCACTAATTTAGTTGGTTTTATTTGGAGGTGAAAAAACCTGATGATTTGGCCTGAGGAGCCATCAGCATACAGGCTTGATTCTTGTGTGTGATGTGAATCTGAAACAGAAAAATGCAAAATGCAACAAATCAAATGATCTGGTGACCGAAAGTATAATTAAAATAAAACATTTTACTAGTGCCATTGTGCTTCTGTGACTGTGCTGTATTTACCGTGCAGGGGGGCTGCATCCATGGCTCTCCATCTATCTGCATAGGTAATGCTTTCTTTGTCCTGGTGTGAAGCACAGAGGGGTTGACAGAACATAGGAGGCATTAAAATCTTAGTATGTGATTACAATACTAAAAGGTAAATGTAAATGATTGTTTTTAGGTTAAGCATCTACTAAACACAAGCCATTGTCATGTCTGAAAAGCCACATTTGTTATGTCTGAACATGTCTGTGTGGCAGTTTCTCACCTTATGGTGATCTGTGAACTTTTTGCAAGCCGAACAGCACTCTTGAGGCCAGTGTAAATCTGCCCCATCTCCATGGCTCCTTCGAGGCCGACAACCTCTAACCGACGGTCACTGAGATCTGACAATAACACACACACACACCGAAGCACCAGTAAACAGAAACAACTGAGACAGAGCAAGACAACAGTCATCATATTTATGCTGCAACAGAGTAGATATCGCTTAAAGTAACAAAACCATTTTGTACACAAAGCACATTTTACACGATGACTATCCTTTAAAACAAAGTGCAAATATCTTGATTCAGTGTTGACTTATTAATAAAGAATCATTTCACTATTGTGGTTTACTTGGATGGAAATATTTTCAAGCTTGAACATTTACAAGCTTAACTTAAAAACTTCGAATTCTAACCTTTATTAAACCTCTTCTAACAAAAGTGTTGTCATTATCTCTTGTTTAGTTGCCTCTTGTTGTGTTACAGCTTGTTTTTACTGCCATCAAGTGGTCAGAAACATAAGTAACTGCAGGATTGTGTCTTCAAACCAAACACTTCATCACACGGGCCAATATTTAATTAGATGCATTGAAAGTTTCTTAAAGCTGCATTAACTGACTGAAGAGTTGCCTGGTAACATAACCAAGAGACAACAACAACATTAACATTAATCTAGAATCTGGTAGCTCAGTACTTCAATAATATTTCCACAGTCTGAAAATGTATGCGCCTCACAGCATATTGGCTCAAAACAGAGAAAATAAATGATCTGGTGTCAGCCTCATGTTGTTTTTACATTTGGTTTGGTAAGTTAATTTTATTGTCACCCTATTTTGAATCCTAATAACTTAGAGCAAAAATCTTCGCTTTAGTTGCTAAATGTTTCCTGTTTACACACAAACACGGGAAAATGTGCAGAAAAATGTGCTGTTTTGACACCAAACGTAGCTGTTTTGCGTTTTACAGAGAAATATTCTCTCAAGCACCCTGAGAGCTGCTTGAGAGAACATTAGGAAGGTAGCAGGCTTAGCATCACACAAAGATTGGTGCTTTTGCTGTGTTTGCACATACAGCTGCTATATATGGACTAACAGCTGTTACTTAAGACTTGTTTGCGCACACATGCATATTCATCTAAAATCGTGCATAATAAAAACATTTTTTGTAAATTCTCATCTGTGTAAATGTTTATTGTGTCTTTTGTCAGCAAGAAAACAATTTTAAGAGTTACAACTTTAAAGAAAATTACAAATACAAAGTGTAGTTTGTGACTACGGTTTTTTTTATAGTGAATTTATGAACTGATAGCTGTGAAATAACATCATTATTCATGGAGTAGAAGATAAATCAGTTCCACAAAATGTGCAAATCATAAATTACACTTTTTATTTGTAAATATTTTAAGTTGTACCTTTTTAAATTGTATTCTAACAGACAAAATACACAACAAACATTTTATGTGTGAATTTAAAATTTTTAGGCATGTACAACTTTAGATGGGCATGCAACAATGTGTAGTTGTGCACACACGTGTTCTTTACACCCTGCTAGTTGGTGTAAGCTAGATGTTATAAGGTGTGGTGTTGGTCAGGTAGTGTACGTTTGGTTTATCAGCTGTTTAACTGACAGCAGCTGCAGAAGGAAATCTGGATTTAGACTTTGCTAAAAACAATCAGCTAATGAGTTTTGTACAGCTGACGGGGAACTTTCATGTCACACACTAGTCACATGATACACCGGGTTTAACATCATCACACAGTAGAGCTGAGGTCATTGACAAAATACCTTGGGAAGTCACTTTCAAAATCTCAGGGTTGATTATCACATTAGGCTCCTCTTGACTTGTCAGTGCCTTAGTGTCCCCTTTTTTGGTCTCACCCCACAGGTTGGAGCCACCATGCATGCTGGGGATGTTAAGGACTGCAACCCCCTCCATAGACAGGCCACTGAGATCCAACGGAGTGCCACAGCACTGACATAGACAGAGATAGAGCATCAGAATATTGTCTGTGGGCTCTTTTTTTGTTGCTTGTTTTAAGTTCAAAATGCACACTTTCGGTTCTCCTGCTGCTTTGCTCTCACCTCAATTGTAAGACTTTCGTTGAGTTTCTTGCAGGAAGCAGAAATGGTTTCTGAAGTGGCAAATTCAAAATACCACAACTTGTTCTTCATTCTGCAGAGACAAAAAGTGAGTCTTTTAGGTTAAACAGACATTTCATGTGCATAGAGCATGTCCTCTTAAAGGAGGAAGAGTCATGTGGCAACACTTGCTGCCACACACACCTGCTGTCCCCACCTGCATCTATTTTATTTTAGCTTTAAATAAGGCAAGTAATTACAAAAAGAAATAGCTAAGCATTTTTTTAATTATAAATGGCATGCTGCTGTCTGTTGATCTTAATTAGGTGCAACAAAAATACCTGCTGTTGAATTTCTGAGGATGTTTCTCCCTCATTGTGTGAAACCGGTGAGCAATGGAGGCATCCTATCAATGCAACACAATGTGACAATGAGCGATACAGCAAGCTCCCCTACCTCCCAACTGAAAACAGAACACTTCCCCTTGTGTGTCACATTTCTAAGAAACTTACAACTCCAATAGAGAAGTAGTTGTTAATGATTTCATATGGTACAGGGTCACCTTCCTGATCCTCATCTGTGATAACTTGCACGCTCCAGCGGTCCATTAGCACTTGAGAACTCCCCTCAATGTCTTTAAGAATACGACTCAGATCTTCACCATCATAACCTGTAAAAAACAGAGGCGAGAGGAAGCCGATGTGACGCAGTCCTGTCATGTGCACAAACATTACACAGAGCATTTTGGAGAACACATGCTTTGCAGAAGTACATTTACTTAAGTGCTACCATTTTGTTAGATTCAAGAAGGAAAACTCAAGCGTCTCATTTACTTCTCACCTCCTCCCCAACGCAGACATCGTGCGAGGTCATTTCCTGTGCCTAGAGGAAGCACAGCAACAGGTGGTCGTACCAGCAGATTGGCTTTGTCTGATTGTAAGAAAAGGAAAGGGGGAAGGAAAATAAATAAACACGTCAAAACAATTTCTACATATGCCTTTTATAAAGCCTGACCGTACAAGCTCACCTATTGCATCTAAAATCCAGCCAACAGTGCCGTCTCCACCGCACACCAAGATTCTGTAGTCCTGCAGATTTCTGAAGAAACTCAGTCTGAAATAAAGATGATGATGGGAATTACAACAGCAAGGTATGCAATGATGATTTCTAAGGATACCATGGTCTGAAAAAACTCACCCTGGTCCAGGACCACCATTGGAAAGGTTGTATACCTGCCGTGGGTTCAGTAAATACTGAAATTTACGCAGGACTCTGGAATACATGAAAACAAGCTTAAAAATGCACTTATATTAGAAATCTGTTTTTCCATAAACAAATGCTTCCTGAGCTCACCTTTCTCCCTGCTTGCCACCACTTTTAGGGTTGACAAACACTAGAAGAGGATGGGTGTTTGGCACAGCGCTGATCTGTTGATATATAAATGAGTGCTGTAGTTATTACACACACATAAAACACAGATTTAAAGCATATATTTTAAGAGCTTGTACATTTTTGCAGCTCTCATTCTGCATCACTGCCATGAAAGCTACCTGAAGCACTTGTCCATCAGGAGTAATATTGAGGTCGCTGTCTTCTGCTGATCCTGAGGAGCCATTTTTCATGTTGTTTGGTCTCTCCTTCAGTCACAAAAACAAAACCATTAAGTAAATAAATCTGAGAAAATCTATTAGTGTTCACAGCCTTTAGAAGACAAGAAAAAAATATCCATTATACGTATTTATGAAAATACCACACAGGTATGAAGGTTTTCACAAACAACCTTGGCTGACGTTATGTTCTGCGTTGGTGTGACAGGTGCTGTTTGTACTGTACATGAGCTTGAGATGAGCCTGAGGATATTTCTGTACCTTTACGACAGGATATATTGCCCATGGAGGCAGGATATGGTCTCGGAGCAGCCCACAGGTACACTCTGCTGGCTCCTTGTCTGCACATTCGTCATGGCGCTGGTTAACACAAGGGGGCGATACATTATATAAACTCTTGAAACAGTCGTGACAGAGAGAATGTAGCTCTGTCTTTTTAAAGATTAGCTTTGTGAGACAGAAAAGCAATAAAATCAGATCTGATTATTGCTCAGATTTATACTGATCATCCATAACATTATGATCATTTGCCTAAAATGGAGTTGGTCCTTCTTTTCCCACCAAAACAGCCCTTACACATCACAGCATAGGCTCCACTAGACCTCTGAAGGAATCCAATGGTATGTGGCACCAAGCTGACAGCTGCAAGTCCTTTAAGTCTTTGAAGTTATAAAGTGAGACATCCATGGATCAGACATGTTTGTCCAACACATCCCATAAATGCTAGAGTGGATTGAAATCCAGACAATTTAGAGGCCAATTTAACACCTCATACTCAGGGTGTATTATCCTGCTAAAAAAATGCCACTGCCATCAGGAGACACATTTTTCCACAAGGAGATGTTGAAAGAAACAATGTTTAGTTAAGTGGTCTACGTAAAAGTAAAGCATAAATGGCATGACCCAAACATTTCTGCCAGAACTCTGCTCAAAATGTGACACTGCCCCTGGCAGCTTTCCTCATTCCCATGGTGCCTTGTGATGGCATGCCTTCTGTGTATCAGATCACCTCATCATCTGCTACTGCTCTGTGGTCCAGATCTGATGGCAATGTGCCCATTGCAGGTGTTTTTGGAAGTTAACATGGATCAATGTGAGCAATTTTAACAGTTTACAGCTATGCAGCTCCAGAGTGCAACGCACTGTGTGATCTGACATATTTTTTTAACCATTCTGACCTACTGTGCTAAATGAGCCTTTACTCCCCCAAGCCCATTTGCTCTTAGTGATCATGAGACTGACTGGTGTACTTAAAAATGCACCACTCCTATTAGCTATGAGAATATTTAAGATGTGTGTCATAAAGTCATGCTGTGAAGTTAATGTAGAAACACATCTGTGTAATGATGGACATTCATTCATCTGGCAACATTTCTTCTATAAACCACAAGCGGATGAGTGGCTGTGCCGTTATGTGGTTTAGGCTGTCATAGCCTCATACACACAAAAGATTTATCCACTTATAGCTTTGCACCACACAATCTTTGAGTCCAGTCGAAGGATTTGTCAACTTGCAAGAAGAGTCAGTAATTAAACATCGCTACTAAATTATATGAGGAGGTTATATTTAAATAGGAAAAATAAGTGTGGTGCACTTTTAAAAATTAGATCCTTCCTCACCATTGTGTGACACCACACACAGTGTTTGCCTGTTAAGCCTTGGAAGCTCTTGATCTTCTTTTGGCATCTATCACACTTCCTTGAATCACAGTTCCCACTCACCCAGTCGTGCGCTGAAACCTGTGAAGTGGGACGCATGTCCACATGTAAAAGCCTTAAGATAAAGGATCAAACCAGATTTAGACTACATGCGTTACTGTAAAGGTTGTCATGGAGACACCAACATACCCCTGTTTCTTTCTTTGACTTCACGTACGTCCTGGTGCAAGGAGCTGGGTTCCTGTTAGCACAGCGTCCATGGACTGTGTATTTGCAACCTGCACATAATTCAATTGTCATATAATTCTTAGATAAAAATCACACTATCAAAAGCAAAGTTAACAGATGAGTGATAATTAAAGCAAAATGGATCGTGCAGTTCTGAGAGTCCTGAGAGTGTCGCCCTCCTCTGGTAAGCTTGGGTACTCACAGGTGCAGCACAGGCCTTGCTTCCTCAAACCCAGCAGCAAACTCTGACATACATTGCAGTACACCGGCTTGTTAAAATGCTTCATCCTCCAAAGGTGTTGTCCGTCTGTTTGGGTCATCTGATAGTTCAAAAAGCCATCATTGATGAAAATGTAAAAGAGGGAAGAAAAAAATTGATTATTACCTCTGTCATTTTTATTTGTTTTCTTTTTACAGAAAAAAATCTTTTCAAGTCTAGAAGCTTTTTATCTTCTCTAGCTGAATTTTGAATCCACGCTACAATTGTTTTGCAGTCAAGGTTTGCTTCTCGGTCATTTATTGCACCTACTTATGACAAACCACGCCTTAATGAGACTGCCCAGTACGCAGTAAACACTAACTCCACACATCACTGCATACTGCTCAACATTATGCATATTCAAATCAACTTTGGTTGGTGATAATCCTTATCATCACAAGATTAAAATGTTGCTTTTAATCTATTTAAAGAGTAACCAGTTCTCTAACCCAGATTACACACTGAAATGCTTTTTTTATGACATGATTTATCAGCCGATCAGTTGCTGCATGAGCCGTAGTGGGCAGCAAACTCCAACTGTGAGGGGCTGAATTCATGCACCCCAGGCTTCAAATGTCCATTGGTGGCTAGAAATAGCCTGTCGGGAAGTCCCTTGCATTGTTGTATAGAGGCAAAATCCAGAGAATATTCTGTCTCTGCCTTTAGTTTGGGCTTTAATCATCACAGTGAGCCATAAAACTGACAGTACGTAGCTTCTACATTCTGGGCAACACATTAAAAATCCCTCATAACACAACTGTAATCTGTCCTTAGTTTAAGACTACCATTTTTATTAATACAACCTACATTA
This sequence comes from Melanotaenia boesemani, assembly GCF_017639745.1. NCBI lineage: Eukaryota > Metazoa > Chordata > Actinopteri > Atheriniformes > Melanotaeniidae > Melanotaenia > Melanotaenia boesemani. The sequence goes on along the minus strand of NC_055694.1, from coordinate 6,637,551 downwards.
AAATGATTAATTCCTTTAGTCCAATATAGCGTATTAGCACTAAATATTGATATTTTATGCAAGCACTTAGATGCTGCAGAGTAAGTGGAAAAACACTACAGTATTATGATGGTGCAGAGCTTGCATGGGGGGGGGATGACATTACCACACCCTGTAACACTGAGTCGGCACAAAGGCTTTCAGAGACAGGGAGGAGAAGGAGGCAAAGGACAGAGGAGTGCCACACAAGGGCAGGGTTTCAAAAGAGCAGTTACTACTTGATGAAACACCTGCTGTAAAAATGAAACATGCTCTCAAAATCTCATGAAAAAAAGAGTACCTTCAAACCCAGCAAGACGAGCAAGGGAACGTTGTTCATGCCTCCTTCTACCCACTCATCCATAGAAACTGTTCCACTGCTGTCAGCATCAATCGCTGTCATCATGTCCTTCAGAACCTGATGAAATCTGTTGTTATTACCTAATCAACATGTCTATCACTTTTACAGCATAACAGGTTTATGATTTGTGACAGTAGTTAAGCACAGATTCCACATGCAGGACAGTTTAAAGGTTTATGAATAACCCTTGCCATATCATGAGCTTAACAGGGTAATGGATTTATTATGCAAACAAATGTATATTTTAGTAGATATGTTTACTTGATTGCCATGGCTGAAAATTTAGCTCATACAGAGTTGAATGTTTATGGGATGTTCATGTTTCAGAGCGGGGCATCCTGGGACATACCGGCTTGAGCTCTGACACATCCCAGTCAAGATATTCTGCAGCATGCATCATCTGGGCAATGATCCGATCAACTTCCTGTTTAAAAAAGGTCACAACAGACATATGCTTTTGTTTTTGGTCTGGTAGCATGAAATGATTTGTTATAGTAAAACAATAAGACTTTCTCAACAACTTACAGAGCTGTCGAGGACTCCGTTATTATCTCTGTCATAAAGCCTGAAAGCAACTAAAAGGAGAAAGAAAATGAAAGTGGAACTACTAAGCTGTCAGTCCTTTAATTCTGGGCAAAAAAAGAAAATAAAGACTCACATTCTAATTTGTCTCTGGGCTGGCCATCCTCTAGCAGAGAGAAGTAACATGAAACATCCTTGAGGAAAACCTCCTCTATAGAACAGATGGAGAAAAGAGAGAGGGCTGTGAATACTCTGGTTACCATAACTGCACAAACTGTGCTGAATGGGCATGCAGTGATAAGTGAATGTACGCCAAAAAGGCCATAGCGTAAATTGATAAGGGACTGCTGTAAAGTGCATGTGAATAAATGCTCCACATATAAACTCACTGGTGCTGTCTTCCTGGGTGGGTTCAGAGTTTTGGAAGGAGCGGAAGAGTCTCTGGCAGAGATCCACAGGGAAGTCCTCCACTTCTAAATAAGTCTTCAAGAACAGACGAAAGCCTTCTTCATTGACGCACTAGAGGGAAAAAATGAATGGTGCAGGAATATTTTGGCATTTGAGTGAAATGTAAAATGAGAAGGGTAAACTAGATGTACGCAGTTTACTTATTAACTTTCTCATCTGAAGATAAAGGAAGAAGACAATCCAATTACTGCACCAATGCTAAAATGCCTCTTAGGAAAAAAGACACTGTGCTGAAGTATTAGGTGTGTGTGTTTACTCAGAGTTTAAAAGGCTTTCAAAAGCCTAAGATACATTAATCCTTTATTCATAAGTAAACATATGTCTAAAACAAACTGGAGTGATTGGAGGGCTTTCAAGAGACCGTGACATAGGACAAAAACTAGCTCCTGATTCAAGTTTCCAGTCCATCTGTCAAGCCAAACAGATGGACTGGAAACACATGGTAATGTGCTGTAGGGCTAACAAGCGGTATTCCCTCGATAATGGTGAGCCACAAACCCATTTCATGTTGATATTATTCCATTTCCCTGGCTTATACTCTGCAGAGATGCCCCAGTAATACTTAAAAGTTGCATCAAGGCAGCGAGGTCACAAAAAGAAAAGAAAGAAAAAGCAATTGCGAGTGAGAGACCAAAGGAATTGCCTCACTATCCAGAACACACCGGCTATGTGCAGAGCAATAATTTCACCGCTGTTTATTTCAACAAATATCTGCTGATCCTTTATGGCTTTATTTATGTTCTTGTTTTCTGGTATATCTAAAAGGTAGCCAAATAATCCATCAGAAATAACATAATTTGCCTCCTGCACAAATAATTTGGCAGCATCGACCACTGGTGTACAGTATTTGAAAAACCTTTTTCAATCACAATTATGCTTACACTGCATGAGCACAGCCAGCTCACTGAGCGAGACCGTGCTGCGTGGGCAAATCTAAGGAGGCAATTTACATTTACAGCCTCGGACAAATGCAACAGCTTAGTCAAAATGATCAATAGGTTAGAATCTAATTAAGCAGCACAGGAAAATTAATAACTACCCAACATACATGAATCATGGTCCCATTTCACACTAAACAGCTGCACTGAGAGTTATTATTTTACTCAGTTATGTGAGTCAGTACTGAAAGGGGGTGGATTTGACTGCGTACAGCAGGAAACACCATCCCCTCACCTCTCCATGTCGATGCTGGGCCAGTCTCCCATCTGCATCAAATTCCTTCAGCACATCTTTCACTTTCAGGCTGCAGTCTGGAGACGAAAAAAACAAAGGTCACACAGGTGTACACATATATTTCAGTAAAAGTTAGCAGTTCATTAATGTTTTCATGTCATTCTGAAGTGTTATTTTAATGTTTAATCAAGCAATACATAAAGGTACATTAGGCTATAATAAAACAAAATGTGTATGCTTAACTTGTTAAAAAAAAAGAAAAAAGAAGATGTGGTAGACTACTGCTGCCTCCTCTAGATATGAGAAACCATGAGCGAGTGTAAATGAGGGTGTGTGGGTGGAAGTGTGTGTGGGGAGGGATGTTAAGCGCTGCAAAAGCTGCCCGCCCGCCCGCCTGCTTGCCTGTCTGTACTCACATTCAATATACTGCTGTAGCTGGATAAAGTCGACAGGGCTCAGTTCCTTCACCTCTGGGTTTGTGGGGGTGGACATGGTGCCTGCTTGTGCACTAACCGTCTGCCTGTGTACATACAGGCGAGAGGAAAAGAGAAGGTGGGTGCACAGTACCCTGCTTCTTTGTAAAAACATAAAAGCATGGCTGCAAGCAAAAGATAGCATCATCCATCTTGCACTGTAAAAATCCATAATTGTAGACAGAGAATTAACAACCAAACTTTGTGTGAGGGAGAGAAACTGAGAAGAGGCCTGAGAACATGAAAAACTCCTTCATGATTAATCATTTCTTTTCAACAATTGTGATGCAACTTCACTTGAAAAATATGAAAAATATTGTAGAGTTACATTAATAAACTTTGCAAAGTTTCGCATCATCTTCCATGTGACTAGCCAGCTGAAACTGGGTCTGGCAGAATTTATATCAGGCACCCATGATACTTCGACTCTAGGGATTCCCTGCACCCAAAATCTGTTTCCACATACTTACTGGCCCATATTAGCTTTAAAAAATACTACATCTAGCAAGTGAATGGTTTAGTTAGTGCCAAAGTGAAGCACTACATTTTGGTTTGAGGATGCAGAAATTAAAATCTTATGTAAAGGTTACAAAAAATACATGCAGGGTTGTCAAGGGGCATCCCCATATGTGAAAAGGAAGAGACTTAAATGTCAAACAAGACTGAAAATAAACAAGATATTTAAATCTTTCACAGAGAGAGAGAGAGCTCCTAAGTGCAATAAAAACAACTGACCTCACATTGTTTTGAAGGCGGAAGCGTGAAGCCTGAAAGAACGTTTAGATGGTTTGTTTTGAATGCTTTAATCAGCATAAAGCAGTGCTGTTAAAGCATAATGGAAGGAGATTTTTATCATGACAGAAAAACAAGCAGTCCGTCAAATAAACAACTCATTAATCATTGAGGGAAGGAGAAAAGAGTTAATGGACAGGTGAAAGCTGCCATCCAGACATCCTGTTTAACGCTGCTGCCAAGATGCATGTCAGTAAAAACAGTTCAACAAGAAATATACAAACTGATCATTAATAAACTGATGATGTGCAATTATGTTAGTGAGAAAACATGTCATAACAAGCACTAGAAGGTAAAACGTGCTTCTCTGGTTGTCTGATGCATTCCTCTTCTGGTAAAAAGAATATATAGAGGCTTGTATTAGTTTTTATTCTGCACATTGCAACTGTTAAGGAAGAAAATCTCCCATGCTTATAATGCAGTAGTAACTGTTATGACCATTTCAGAGCCCTGGTATGACTTACAGCTTACAGTGGCTCAATACAGATGTAGATGCTGCTGTTAAGCTTAGTTACTTAGACGTGTTTTATCCTGTTACCAGCACCTCACTAGCTAGATCTTCTTCATATTAGCAATTTTGTCTGATTTACTTACGAAAAAAAGAATATTTTGTATTGTTCGCTAAAGAACATCATGTTTCTTTACAGTAAATGAAACAAACAAGAAACTGAACAAAATGCATGTCTAAATTACATTTCTATAATAAGAAAATACAGCGCATAATTTTTAAATCAATCTGCATTAATGGGCCCTATAAAACAGCAAATACAGTTTTTATATTACCATTTTATGTATACAAGTAAATTAAATAGAAGCTGTCTATCATCTTGAGGATAATAATAATAATCCAGAAATAACCATTAATTATTGCTCATGTTAAAACCATTTTTGATAGATTTTTATACAAGTGTAACATCAAAAATGACTTGTTTGTGATTATCTGGTTGAGTTGGCTAATCTTGCATTCGACATTGTTACAGAAGGAATTACAGGATAAATGAATTAATCATGTTTACTAAAACTACAAAAGCAAGAGATGCATGCTGTTAATCTAATGTGTTACATTTCAAATCCATTATTATCATCCTCTACAAAATGAGTGTATGATGGTTTTTAGTCCAGGCTGATGAAAAGGCCCTTGGTATAAAGGCATTGTTCCCATGTTTTATCACACATTCAAGTGCATCTGGTGCAGGGATCAGTCGCAGCTGCCTGCGCTGAACAGAGTACTCAGGGGACAAAGAAAGTACTGAGAAATTAAATGAAATAATCTGAAATAACATCCGACTCCCTACATGTGATTTGGATCCATTTGCTCTCTTTGGGCTCTGAAAGGTTCACACTGTCCTCACTTAATTCCCTCAAAAGGTCAGCAACGTTGCCTAGCATTCCTGCTTATGCAGCCAATCAGGTGGACCAGGCCTGTATTGACAGCAAAACGACACATGAAGGAATCATGAAAAGCCACCTGCTCCTGATCACAAGACTACAGCCTCAAACTGTTTATCTTGGAAATATTCTCCTGACTCCGTCTTCAAACAATGTCGTACAAATAAACTAAAAATAGGCCTCTAAGTTTATTTGCGCTCTTCTTTTTTTAGAAACTTCTGGGTGTTATTCTTTCTTTCCCGTTCCTTTTATGCTCTCCAGAGAAGCGTGCATCAAGAATACTATCATGTCTATTTTTTCTTCTTACCAACTGAGCATCATCACTATAGTCTGGTTCCACACAATCTTTGAGCTATCTGAGTAATCCGATTCCTCACTTCCTGATTAGATAATGATTTGCATGCACAATGCAGAGAGAGAATGAGGACAGCTCAGAACATGGAGCACAGGAAGAAGAATTATATATTTAGAGGAGAAATTAATAGTGTACTGTAAATTGTCCCCTCACAAACATGAGGTACACTACCGAAAAAAAGATGGCATCAAATAAATGAGCCTACCAAAGCAAGCATGAATATTTCAAAAAGTTTTACAAAGGCTTGAGGACTACACACAGTCAGCGGGACGACTCAGTTCTTGGTAAAGTTACACTGTTTGACTTAAGTTAAATGACAGAATCTTTATGAGGGGACTGTTTATGTTCATTTATAGCAACATTTATGTGGAAAAGTCGGTGTTGTGTAGACATATGAAGGGTTTAAATGCTACCTAACAGGGGTTCAATGAACTGGGATTTACTTTGGTTCCTTCTACTGAAAGATGAGATGCAGTTTGGAATATTCCACACAATCAGTTCAGAAAAAAAGTGAATGGTACATTATCTGAACAGAAATGCACTGAAGCTTCATGAGTGGTTCTTTAAATCTGAGTGCAAAACTATATATATGATAAAAAAAAAATAAGTAAATAAATAAAAAAAAACATCTGACACTTCTATGTCCGAACACTTAACTCAAAACCATGGAAGCAATTTGCTTTCCAAAAAAAGTCATGCAGACATCATATGAATCTCAACGTTGTTAAATAAAAAAGTGAGCAAGAATGAGACTGTTCTCTTCATAAATATCTCTTCGAGGTATGGTTGGGGATGACCTTTTTTCCATGAGGGCTGATGTTTGTGCAGGTTGTTACAACGCCCACGCCTTGTGTCAAGGAAATCTGCTGTTTTGCAACACTTGCAACGCATATGTCACTGACTTTGTCATGCTGTGGTTGGAAAAGACCATGCTTGCTCTTTGGAGAAAGTGAAGTCAAGAATTTGTTTTTCTTTTGAAACTACAACAATTCTCTTTATTGAAGTGTGTGCAGATTGCATCAGATTAGCAGAGGGGAAGGACCAACATGCTTGGTTGCTATGGAAAGAGTTTCCCTCCATCGGCTGCTCTCTGTCAAAGCACTGCACCGGGTGACTAACAGATAGGAGGATCCACAGGCAGAAAGGGAGGTAGCCTGCACAACGAGGGGGGAGCCCAGTCATTAGTTTTAAGTATTTCCCCCTCAGCTCCCTCTCCTCCCAAGCCACAGGCCATCAGAACCAGAGGAAGTGCTTTAAACTCTATTCTTCATGATGAATACTGTGACCCACTGCTTGAATGAGGGAATACTCCCTTACTATAAATGGACTGCTTGTTCAAGGGGTCACTTTGCAGGCTTAGCCAGAAGTCGCAAACCACAGAGAAAAGAAAAAAAGGCACATTTTTATGCACTGAGGTATCCCTGGAGTTCCAGGGAGCCACGACTTCCCCTGTTTTTGCACTTTGCTTCATAGAAACATCCCAAAATATAATGTTGATCCTATTTATATAACTAATTTGGTTTGCTAAATTATATTAAACACTGTCCTGGATAAGTGAATTTTAAATTATAGATGGAGCTAAATTTTCCTCATGAATATGTCAGTTGTATAATGACCCAAAGCCCAGCAGAAATATGTTATAACTACATGTTCACAAAAGATTATGCTTATCTAGAACTGTGTGGGGACATTTGAGGAACTGGGAGGTATGCAAAGCACATGCTCCACTTTGGAGAAACAGAGGATAAACTGAACACGATAAATACAGATTGTATATTAGACCAAAAAATGAAAAGAAAAAAAAGCATCCACTACTAAATGAATCATAGATTTCTTGTAAAATGTTGGCGAGGCTTTGCTTGCCTCCGAGCTTCAAAGTGAGGACTGCCTATCATTCTGAGTTTAGACTTGAATGTGACTTATATAATAGCATTTTTTGTGGAGGCAGCCTTGTAGAATAGCATGCTGTGTGCAGACACAGAGGAGGGTGGAAAAAAAAACTAAAACCTGACCAGACTTGACAGAGAGCATACTACTGTACAACCACACAACTTATTTTTCTGTTAATGTGTCAGGTAGTCTTGTTTAGCTTGTTCACAGAGCGACATCTAAAAATTAAACAACAGTTATTTGATCGGAAAGACAATTATGTAATTTTCCCACAATCATACAAACATCCTAAAGACCAGAAGACAAAAATAAAAAAATGTGCTATTTTAGATTTTTAATTAAAATATAAAAAGGTGAGACTGACTGCCATTATGGTAATAATATATTGGCTAATGACATTGTGTGAATGCCAAATACATAGCTGGTTGTAAACACATAATTTAGGCTGAGATAATATAATTAATTAAGTGGAAATAAAACAGATGATAGAACCACTGTATCCAGAGATGTGATATAGTCTATAAACAAAAAGCTTTAATGTCACACCACTTTCACCATAGCAAATATTTACAAATTATGGGGAAAAAATATACTGAATTCTAGTTTTTTTTTTTAAATCTGCATTATGCACCTGACTACAATACTCTGTGCCATAAAGCGCTCTTGCATCAACAACAAATGAACACCATGGAGACTCTCGACATTTCCTGCTAACAAAACAAACATCTAGAAATGTCACAAGGAAAGAAATCTAGGTGTTTGTTTTGTTTTCCCCCAAAGATTAAAAACGCAGGCCAAACTAACAACAAAAAAAAAAAGCGTGGGAAACAGAAAGCAGATTACACATAATGCCTATCCTGCTTTTCCAGTTGCCTTAGGTCACACTCACCATTTACTGTCAAAAGATGGTGAAAAGTGCAGACTTGAGTAAACAATGACTTCACAGATGTGGTAGTGCCCACACACACCCACCATTCTCTACTTCACACCATGAAACATTCCTTTTATTTTTCATTTTTGAGGTCCCAAAACTAACTAAAACACTACAAAAACCCTTTTAGAGTGTTTAATGTGTGCTGTGGTTGAGGTTTGCCAGTAGAAAAGCACCCTATCCTGCAACACATGATCACAGACGGGGTCGTTCAGATAAGCTCTGATCACAAGAAAGCAATAATCTGTTTCTTCCATGTACCAGTGACACATTAAGTCGTAAATTGTAAAGATAAGTGTAAAAATGTAACTCGATGTTGAGACCTTTACACCAAAATGATGTTTTCTTCAGACATGACCATTCAAATACGTTTAGATGCACTACAGAGGGGTTCCCCAAGGGTAACGCAAGTAGCCTACACACTATAAAGGGAACTGAAATGATGCACGTTTGTGATAACTTAATAAGGCGCAGCGCTGCGCATTCAGATACAGTTGGTGCACTCTGCTGCTTGTTGTTCTGCTCTGCGAATTATTCTGGTTGTAACACATAACTGTGTGCAGAACTCGTGGATTTTTATATCAAATTCTTCCCAGCAAGACAAGTTAAACCAGCTAAAATGATCGCTCTGTATTAGACTGCAGCTAGAACAGGTTTTGGTCTGTAACGAAACTTAAATCAATGCGAGTACGGACATGTACCGTTTGGAAGTCGCTTACCTTTCCTCCGAAACGCCGTTGTTTTGTTTTTGTTTTTTTTTAAGAGCGTCGTGGTACAGCCCTATAAACGGTTTACGATCCTGCTTTCGGGTGAGAAGCAAAGTGGCCTTTAAATTCAAATGGAGGCAGCAGATTCAGCGGAGTGGAAGCCGTGAACTAGTGCAGGGCAGAGTTAGTGGGCGACTGAGGATCCCTCCTGTCAAAGCACAAGCACCGCCTCAGCTGCTCCCTGCGCCCTCATCCGTTACAACAAAGCTCTGTGCGTCTGTCTGTCAGGCAATGCTCGTTAAAACAACACAGCTGTAGCCTTTTACAGTCCAGTTATCGTTTTGAAATCAATGCAGTGTGCATTTTAATGCATTAAAACACACTAATAGCTCAGGTGAAAGCGTTGTTAATAGTTTATAGAGACTTTAAGTGTAGTTCAACTAAGTGAAATTGTTAGAAATGTCATTCAATAAAAGACCTTCCAGTTAACCTACTTATGAAAGTCTATCTTTAGCCGAGGTTACTTTAAAATAATAGCATTACATATATCCCAAAAAATGTGCATTATAAAAGGTAATAATATACTGTTAGCTAATATTTCCTGTAGGATTATAACGTGATAATTCACCTCATGGAACATTTAACTTTGGCTACACATAGAGAGCTGTTGTTATTATTATGGAAATTAACTGAAAAATTGGTAATAAAAATGTAAACAAAGAAATTGTTATAAGAGTTAGTTTTCATCGCTTTACGTTTGTTCTTGTACGTTTGTTTTTGTACTCTTGTTCTTGCACAATGCAGTTGATGACCAAACTACACGTTTGAGAAGTTTATAGGCAGCCAATCAGAAAAGAGTATTCACTGATTATAATTATAAAAAGTAGAGGAAGTATACTTTTTTTATATGACTCAACTAAATGTATTTGATTGGTGTAGATAAAATCCATTAATGGTTTTAAAACGTAATTCGTTATTACCATATAATAAAAAGCACTATTAGTGGTTTGAGCCACCCAAAAGCAGTCTATGTCAAATGAGCTTTTTTGTGTTTCTTTTATATAAAGTCTATGGTAATAACGGTTTTCAAATTCAGCATAGGACAATATTCACCTACTAATGACCCGAAAAATAATGGACCGATTTTTTTTTTTTTTTTAACTTGAGGTCTGCATTTAACCTTTTAACAAATGCATTAAACAATGTCATACGTGGTATTAGTGATGTCACAATTATTGTAATGTAAAAGATGTCCACCAGGGGGCAGAATACAAGAATCGGTTTGTATACAACAGGGTTTTGAGCAACGTTTTTACCATATAGTGGTGCAACAGGTTTGCAGAAACTGTATCAAATATGATCCATTAGGCGTAAAAAGGGTTAATCATATACACAAATATTTATTTTGATTTTTTTAAACACTTTTGAAAACACATTTTGACAATGGGACATAAAAACAAGTTTTTCCTTTTAAAAATCCTTTTAAAGGTCAATAAATGTTGTAATATGTGTGTATATGGAAAACCTTTTTTTTTTTCAAATGGGTGCTAAGGGTGATAACAGGCTCATCAGTATTTGTTAGAGCTCCACACTATGTAGCAGCCAATCATATCACACAATGATATAAGCAGACAATAACATAGCCATGGTATTTAGTAAAGCACATGATTTCACATTCCACTGATCACAATGGTGAGGGATTATGCTCCACAACAAGGACTAAGCTGGCTGGAGAGGATAACAGACAGGGAAAACATGTAGGTGTCTGGGTTAGACAGTGAAAAGGACTATGAGTCAGGTCAGAGCTCTTTCTGTGTGAGTTCAGTGGTTAAACGTTCCTCTTTGATTTCATAATGTGGATCAGGGCCATTTAACACTCAATATCTCCTCTTCAACGCCTTCTCAGTCCGTGTAGTCAAATCTTTACATGATGTAGTCGTCTGATAGATCTCTATGAAATGAACACCGTGCAGCTCTATGAGGACCTGCTGTGGTAAAATAGGGAATTACATTTTTTCTCAATTAAAATTTCCAGATATAAAATCAAGTGAACAGAAACTACTAAATTAGACTGACATTTTATTACTTCTTGTCTGTACAACACAGTACATAACATACAAAACAAAAACATTAATTTTACAAGAAAAATAGCAAAGGGCACAATTCACTTTTGTGGTCTTCTCTATCATCATCTGAAGTTTTTTCTTTTACTACAACGAGTGACCAATGATAAATAAATTTTCCTTCGAAATAGTGTTAAGAGTGACAAATATTTGTACAATCTCCAAGCTGTGTTTGGTAGTAGTCCCCTTCCCAACTATGAAGAACAAATTCAATGTCTACATTTCCAACAGAACATGACGTATGGATCACCTAACATAATAAGTAAACTATTTTGATTTGTCAAATTGAAGTCATTATATTTAGTGAAACCCCAAATGTTAAACCTCCACTTTAACACTCAACTGGACCCACCATATAGAACATGTACAACCGAGGCAACAAAGAAAACACATGAACTTTTCTTCCTGCAGAAGTGCCCAAAAGGCAAATTTCCACACAAAAATCGATACGTTTCAAGCATATATTTTAAAAAAGGCAACACAATAAATAAAGCAAATGGCACAGAAGGTTTAAACAATCTAAACTGAGAAGCAGAATTTCTTGTGAAATATTCACTGGAAAGTAAATACTAAAGCAAGCACGCGGAAATAAATGTTCAGAATCAACATCCCTCCAGACTGTAACAAAGGCTCACTAAACAGAACTGAATTAAAAAAAGTCACAATCTAATTACAGTGATGAGTATAACATTTATGATTCAATATAGTATTTGTATTTACAAGCATTTATACAACTGGGGGCATTAAATGGGGGTTCAAGCTTATTATTATATTAGGAGCAGAACAATCAGATCATATAATGCACTAAATATAAACCTTGTAAACATCACATCTCAACTTTTATCTTAGATATCAGTCAGATTATGTTTATATTTGCCAGGTTCATGAAGTATTTGTCCTTACTTTAAGGCATAGGTATCAAGCTTAGGAGTGAGCCTAAGTTTTCATTTTAAATAAGCCAGATTTTTTTCATGTTTTGCTTTAAAAGAGAGAGAGAAAAAAAACCCTCTTTCACTTCACAGAGTGAAAAGAGCAAAACATCCCCATTTGTCTCTGGATCAGCACAGCTAACTGTACAGTTATAAGATTTCTTCCACGCCGTGCGCAAAGATCATAACAAGACCGGGCTCCAGGATCATATCCTCCCCCATATGCTGATTTTCACAGGCCATCACCACCACTGCCTGCTTGCCAGGAATACGCTTGGCAACGTAGTTCTCATAGTAGCGCCTGTTCAGCTGTCGTGTCTCCAGAGTGGCCAGTCCCTGTGGCCAGTTACGCTCGTGGGCGTTCTCGATCAGGTCGTTCACAATTGACAGGGGGCAGCCACTGTCGATGAGGGAGCGTTTGATGACTGCCTGGAGCACAGCATCAGGGGTGGAGATCATACCACCCCAGCGAGTCACTCTGGCTGGCTGCATGGAGTTCACCCACCTGCAATTGCAATAAAATGTAAAAACCACAAAAAAAAAAAAAAAAAAAAAAAAAAAAATTGGAGCGGATTTCATTTCAGGCTACTAATTTGCAGAGAAAAGAAACTTGGCTTACTCCAGGATTTCATTGTACTCGATGCTCTCCTCAAGGTTTTGGAGGTTGGGATTTGCACTTCGGATTGCTCTCATGTAGGCTTTTAGCAGCTGAATGTCTCGTTTCTGGTCAGGAAAGGCATGTAGTCAGTAAGAACCATTTAAAAATCCCTTAAGTTACCTTAGTAGTCTGCTAACCACATATATATATATATATATATATATATATATATATATATATATATATATAAATAAATAAAAGGTTTGTCCTTGTTTATGCAACTTTAAATCAAAATACAAAACTGGCAGGAAAAAAAGTTTAAATATGTTGTGCCCATGGTTTAGGTACTTACAAAATATAATTAAACCTGTTCAAAGGATTCTTGTTAACCTAACTGTTTTATAATTAGATAACAGTGTTTTGTAATTATTCCAGCTTACTTGTTCCCCCAATTGATGCTTATGCTCTGCAACGGTTTTCTCCAGCTCTGAAATCTTAGTTTGTTGCTGCTGGACGACACTTCGCAGGTGTTTGATGCACTTATGATTGGGAAGCTCATCTTTGGGCATTTCGAGCCTGGGAAAATAAAACAGACAATATGTGGGAAAACATAGATTAAAAATTAACAGAAATATTTTAGGTTTACATCAGTTGTGCTGTGCTTTTTTTAAACACCATTCATAACCAATCCAAGCAAAACTTTAAATACAGAGTCCCCTTTCTGCTTAATGGATGCCACTCACCCACATCCCTCCTCACAGTTGACAGGCCTTTTGGGGTTGTGCTCACAGTCTTTGAGGTGTGACTGAAGCTGGTCCAACCTCAGCGTAGCTGTGCAGCCAAAGCTTGCATTATCGCAGCTGATTTGAAGTTTGGACAGCATGTTGCGCATGATGCGGGGGACAGGCCGGAGGTGGGCTAGTGTCACTACAGTGCGGTCAACAGGACAGATCTGTTGCTGGGCGAACCACTGTGTTATACAGGCATTACAGAAGGCATGTTCACAGTGTGGAGCCTGAAATAAAAACAAACAACTCAAGAAATCATTAAAATGTTTCACACGACATATTAAGCCCTAAAAAGCTAAACCAATACCATTAATAGTTTATATGTATAACAATTTTAAAAGGTGCAGATACAATATATGGATTTTTTTCTCTTGCCTGCACCGGTTCTTCTAGCACTCCACTACATATTGGACACAGTAGGTCTTCATCCACCTCACCCTGGAACCTTGTTACGTCGTACCCCATGGTACACTACCCACAACCTCCTGAGCAACACACAAACAAGGAAATGGATCTTTTCAGGCAAATGCACTTCAAAAAGAAATGACTGTATTTATGGTGGCCTTAGATATATTTTAAGGTACCTTATATTCATACCCATTACACAAAGAGAGGTATCTGATTAATTTAAAATTAACTTGCAACATGTTTGTGCCCTAAAATATAAAATCAGAGTCACTAGTAAATGATGCAGAAGAACTGATGACACAAGATTTACTGTTTGTTTTCATCTAACAGCTATCTTAGTTTTAAATCAATTGTAATTTCCCTCTGAGATAAATAAAGTATTTTTCATTTAATTTCTATCTTACAGCAAAAATTCAGATAACAGCATTTTGTTTTTCTTTTATTAGGAAGCAGGCCAGCTTCTGGCAGGATGTTGTAGGACAATGGAGCAGATGAGATGGAATTTGTGCTGCAGCAAGAGCAAATCAGAGATTGTTTATGCCCACATATGTACAGAGATGTGGCTCCATCACAACTAAATAAGCATATCAGTTTCTGCCTCAACAGAGTGCAGCACAGTATTTGAATTTGCCTCCATTCTTTTGATTTCATAAACAATCTCTCAGTTTTAACAATCAACTTTAAGTTAACTATGCAAGCTCACGTTGTGCATTTACAAATTGGCTGAATGTGGAAAAACTGTCATTGGCTTGTTTTAGATTCACATAACCTGCACACCAAAACTATTGAGAAAATATATTTATATATACACACAGTAAAACATGCAGAATACCATGGAAAAACACTCCTTGGGGAAGTCTGTGATGAATTTAAAAAATATGTGCATATTTGGGGCCTTATCTTACTTCACCTCGCACAACTGATCTGATTATGATCATTTATGTCTTAAGCCTACCTCACACACAAACAGCCTCAAATGTTTCCATTAAGCTCCGTAAGTATTGATCTGCCTGACAAAAAAGACAGACTGCCTGCAAAAAAAACAAAAAAAACAAAGTGCATCAGGAGACATTTAAATTGCTCAGAGATCAACCATACTATCTTGTCCTAATGATAATAGAACAAACTCTTCACTAAAACTATTATAAAAAGCAGAAAAACGTGGATGGCTATAAAACATTTAGTAGTACTGTTATGTAATTAAAGACTGTAATAAATAAGAAAACAGTTGTGTTTATATTCGACCTAAAATTGACGCCATTGATCAGAAGTTCAGATTTTCTGACATTTTCCCTAGCATGTGCAACTGCTTTATGATAACTGCAACGTGTAATGAATGGAACCTGTTATTCCACCAGATTGGTGGCTGACCCAATTTCAGTTAAAGCAACACATACTGGTGTGGATGTTATTTATGTATATTTTGTCTCTTGTCGTTGTCAGCATGGCTTGCACAAAAGTTAGCTAAGCCTCGGGACTAATGTTAGCTACGTGTATGTTATGTCGCTTAGGGCATTACACTAAATCGCAGTGGTTTGGGATTTGTAATATACCAAAATTTTTAACATAACAAAAAAAGATTTCATATTGCATGAATCGGGACACCACCAAAGCTTGGTTGTCACGATTTTACATGTAGTTCCGATTTGCTAACTTGCTAACCATTTTAGCGGCTACGGTTCCGCTGGTCTTCTCTAGATATTAGCTATCGAGCTAACCAGCCTGAGCTAAGTATAGAGAATTAACACTCACCAATATCTGTTAATATTCAGACAGATTATAAGAAAACATGACAAGTGACTGATATACTTACTTAGGCATGAAGTAAAATAGGTCTGTATGACGATTCCTAAGTATTTTCAGCTATCGTAACGTCACTAGCAACTTGCTAGCCACGTCCTGCTACATCCTACACTTCTGCGTAAGCGACATCCAGGCGGGTGATGACATCATGACGTACAGTAGCTAATCATTGATCCCAGTGAACTCTAATTGGTTGTACGATGTATCTGTCAATATTTTTCTTATTACTCCTGAGACCCGGGGGAAAAAAGTTTTTCTTTTTTAATCTTTTTATGATAATTCAAGTATTGTGGTTACAAGAAACATGTTGCAACATTTTTTTCTTCAAAAACAATGTTTATTACTTTTTTATGGACTGTCCCTTGTAGGGGACACCGGGTCTGGTGCAATTATAATAGTGAATTAATTTTTGCATGGATTTCTTTTTAAAAAATCCTTTCATTTAATGACCATTTAACAAGATTAAGACAGTAAATGAAGAAATTACAATGAATTCTCTGGTTCTGGATACCACGGACATTTCTCTCTGAACTTTACAACAGTAATTTGGCAACCTCATATGTTTTTCTAACAGCCATTTTAGAAAAACCTCTTATTTGTTTTTGCGCCTTGGTGTCATCTGACATCTTCGATTTGCACAGTGGAGGGATTTGATTCTTCATAATGGTCCCTGTTCCCATAATACTAATGAACTTCCCAATCCTAGCTTACACATTGTTCCTGATCATTACATATAATTGATATTATCCTCTTTATCCTGGCTCAGAATCAGGTTCAGGGTCAGACTCGAGTGTTGATCTTCCCCCTCTATCTCCACTTCATCTAGCTCATCTTCAGACAGCTCTAGGTCTGAATCTCCCTCCAGAATTCTTTGTAAAATCCCCTCTGCTCCTTGATGTAACAGAAATAGTTAGCAAGTCCTGATGTCCACCACAAAGGACATCACAAAAAAGTTGTGTTTTTAAAGGATTAAAATAGCTGTGTATTTTAAAAATCTTAGTAATTTGAAGTAAAGATTGTCATTCTAAATAAAAAACTTGATTTGTATTAAAAGGAACAAGATATCTGTCAAAAATTGTTGACTTATCTCTCTGGTTGTTGTAAAACATGAAAATTGAATTATTTTGAAAAGACAGTGCATGTGCTGTGTTGGACACATCTCTACCACAACAGGGGCATCAGAAGAGAGTTCAGGATGTCTTCTTAAAGGAAAAGTAGCAATCACATACATACTATAAACAATGCTTGACTTGGAGGTCTGAGACTCATGTCCTGCACAGAGGACAAAAATGAACTGCCGGGTCTTAGAAGGATCAATGTACTCTATTTGTATTCTATATATATATATATATATATATATATAGTTCACTTGAAATTAAAATAATTTAATTCTAAAATTTTATTAAAAGGATGATTTACACAAGGAAATCAATTAAATTTTTATTTATATTACAAATATTTTGTGAGTAGTTTAACTGATTTATTATTTAATGAAAAGGCTTTAATTAAATGAAGAATGACATTGTTTATGTTCTCTGTGACAGAAGGTAAGCAGGAAGGAAATGAACTGAAGCCAGCATGTAGGAAAACACACTCCACAGAGACAAAATGATTCCAGCACTGACAAAAGCCACTTCATTAGTATGCATCATCAATGTGAGATAGATCGATGGATCGATAGATAATTTGTCTCACTACTGAATGAGAAGTTGTCTTTGCTTCGTCATTTGTTCTGCATGAGTCAGGATAATTCAACATAAAACATGAACGATAACAGCCAGATAACAGAGACTTCCTGTGACTTTCAAAATAACTTAACGCAATATTGAACAATTTTAAGAAGAAATACCACAAGACAGAGGAAATATTTAGCAATAGCACTTTATTGAACACAAACAACCCTAAGCCACAATACTGAATGACAAGACCAATTGGCTGCAGCAAACATTTTATAAAATAGATTCAGGTTTAATGTCACTAAATCTTTTTTTTTTTTTCCTTTTAATGTCAGAAAGACAGATGCAGGTTTTCCAAAACAGTGAATGATCTTTTACATATTTAACATTTCTGTAACAAATTATCATTCACATGTTCACACAAAGGAATAACAAGGCAAAGTGCTTTCAGGATTGCATTGTTGAAAAAAAAGAAGGAAAAAAAAAAGAAAAAGAGAAAGAAAAGAAACATGAATGGCTTGAGGTTTAGATTTAGGTGAGACAAGTGGCGTGGGTGACAGAAGTGGGGCTGGTCCTGTCTTGGAGTTGGCATGAGTGGGTGAGGGTTGTGGTTGGGGAAGGGTGGGCTAGGTCAGAAAACCTCAAACCTTTCACCTTGTCCTGTACCCCTTGTAGTCAAACCCAATGTAAAATGTCAGGGCAGTGTGAAGACGGATGCCTGTGCAGCTAAAATTTGGTTCGGAGTGTACAGATGGATTCAAAGGCATACAGCTTGAGGGGCTCTAACTCGCCCTCAAACAGAACTGCAAATCCACCTCACCGTCTACTTCCTTGTGACGTGTGATATCATTACAACTGCAGGGCGATCATTGGCTGATCCAAAATGAAACGTAAACCTTGAATTACTCTTTGCTATAGGGACAGACAGGGAAGCATATGCATAAGAGGAAACCAAAGAAATATCTTGTTAAAAAAAAAAATAAATAAAAGGCCAATGCTTGGTTATTCAATTTCTAAAAGATGGTTCATCTGACCATTCACCACTGAATGTTAAAGGGGAGAGACTATCATCATAATCTGCATCATAACATTGTCTGGCTTCACATTCCAGTGGTATTTTGTTATATAAATGCTTCTCATAAATAATTTTTTTTCCCAACGTCAAGTAGACATATACACATACAGCACAACCAAGCACACTTTATGTATAACTACAATTGCTTATGATAAGTCTGTATTCCCGTACTGTGAATAGACTTTTTACAAAGTCAGAACAGGTGGAGAGACAAACGATATTCAAGGCTGCAAACAAGGAGGTAGGAGAAATGCTACAAAAACAAGGGGGGGAAAAAAAGAGGAAAAAAATAGCAAGGGACGTCAACATGATCATTTACTTAAATAATTTTATGATACACAAGGCTTCCTGAACCATGCTAGTGCCAACAGCTGCTACTGCAGTCAATATCTGAGGAGTTGTTTTCTAACACCAACAACGGCAGATTTTCACTTTCATTTTGGAAAATAAGTTGGGATATTTATTTGAAATCTCAAAGACCGTATCTGCAGCTTTCTGTTGGCTCCAAATACTGACTGGATTAGCAGCTGTTTTTTAGTAACTGAAGAAATCTTAAGAGGCCCATCCGGCCTTAGAAAAAATTTGAATCATGTCTTAATATATTCTCAGACGGGTCATTTTCTAAAATTGGCTAATGTCAGAGTAACTTTATTGGTCCTGTTGTCATCACAGGTCGCAAGACCACGCTGCTGGTGATGGCGTTGACTCCTTTAAACACAGTAGAATAGTATATTTGCAGATTTGTAAATGAGGTAATCAGCGTTAGGCTAAATAGGGAACCCTGTCATTGACACACGTGCCCACTTCATTCACCAGTAAAACAAAAAAAAGGTTTCCTCATTCAGAGGGACAGGACTGTGGAAAATAAAATCAACTTTGGAATGTTGGGATGGACGAGCCAACTTTTTTTTTTTTTACTATATTTGTGAAGGTGCACTGTGAAATTATTTGATTGTAACTCATCACATGCCCTGATTCAGAGTCCTTCCACTCATGATAAGGGCTCCTTTGTATTTCCCAAGATAAGCCACTCAAACTAAAACTGGTGACCCACTATCTATTTTTTTTTCCTTTTTCATATATAGATTGTTTTTTTAAATTTGAAATGAATTAAGGCTTAATGCCTGCTTTGAGTCCAGTTGTGAATAGATTGTAAATAGCTTGTGAGTTGCAATGAGGTGGCAACATCTTCAGTGAAGCGGACTAAACATAAAAACATGGAAGGAACTAACGCTACTAAAATTTCACAGAACATGCAGAATACATCCTTTTTTCTACAGGAAGCTATTTCTAATAGCACATTCATGAGGGTTCTTAATGGGCAAATTCTGATATGGCTCTGCTTTAGAGTAATCAAGCTTGGTGAAAAACTACTTCCATGATGGGCTCACAGAAGGGGCAAGTCAATAAGGTGCTCCATCACAAGACTGCTGCCTTATTTCACCTGCACAAATACTTTTTTTTTTCCATTCAGTTAAACAGTAAACACTGGAAAGTGTTTTGAACGTTTGATTTACTTTGTGTAAATGCACTCTCCCCCCACATTAACATCATCTGCTGGTGAAAACAAACGGCACTTTCAAGGGGAATGTTTCTCTAAAACCACAATCACAGGACCTCAAAGTAACAAACTCTGAAAACAAATAGGCTATACAGCAGATAGAAATCTCATGAATATCTTAACTGTACAAGCTTTAGGCTACACACTGAAAGGGAGGGACATGAAAGGACCCTTAATGCTTAACATTGAAAACAATATAAGGCATTTTATATTTCCTTTTATCCTCATATAAATCACTGACAGCAGGTCTAAATATTTTTGAGAAAACACTTCATTCAAGGAGGAAGAGAGGATGCATATACACACCTACACATGCAAATAAACGCGTCTACTGGTAAGAAACCAGAAGTCCAAACTACAATACCATCAAAGTCCATCCGAAGAGGGAGAGGGAAAAAAAGGAGAGAGAGAAGCACCTACTCAAATCTAGCAACTTGTGCACGGTCCTGTGTCTGAGCAGGCAGCTTTTAAATCCGATTTTGATCACAGTTTTAAGAACGGAATAGCACACACTCCACTATCAAATGCCACTTCTGAACACAAACAAGAGGACCACTTGAAATCCTTCATTTGCTACAGGTGAGTGACTTTTGGTGTTTAAAAGAAAAAAAAAAAAGAGGGCATATTAATTATTTCTCTTACAACTGAGGAAGCGATGATAAACAAAAGGTTATTGCACTTTTATCTATTTCAAACGAGGTCAGCTCGACAAAAGATTCATGCCTTAATGTCATAGTAAAACAAATGTTACGTCACTTCTATAATATGATCACACTGTTATTAAAACGCTGCACACAGCTACTACTGCAATCCTACTTGTAGTCAGTCTACCCTAAATAAACACAAAACAATCGCCACAATCAATTTGCAACACAGTCACAACAAACAATTCATCTAAATTTGATGTTGAATGCGGCTACCGCACCATCTCACAACTCGGTTTGCACTGGAAAGTTACTAACAGGAGATGAACACCCACGAGCTGAGAAAAACAATCAGAAGCAGCTCTGTAATTCCCGACAATGGTCTCTACAGTTAATGTGTTACTGACAATCAAGCCTCATGTTTTCTGCACAAAGGAGTGAGATTGGGTTTCTCACATCTTCACCTACAATTTGGTCTATAGGCTCCTTCGCTTCTTATTAACAGGAAAGCCCAATGAGCCCCGAGGTGCCTTCTTTGGATTTGTGCTTGCGAACTATCGATCCCCATTCATTCACTGTTTGATGTGCCCAAAAATCGCATCAGCAATGTGCAATCACTTCCCACTGCCCTAAGGGAGCACTGGAAACATATAGTGAAATACAGACTAATGTAGAAGGAGTTGTTTAGGCTTTTTCTCTTTTAACTCAGATCACACAGAATTGAAATAATGCTCAGAGGGAGTATGTTTCCATCTACTGCAGTCATGTATGTTCAGTGTAATTTCTTTTTCCCATTATAAGGCTTCTGGGAAATACAAATGGAAGACCGTACCTTTCGGTAGTAACAAATAAAAGGCACCATGCCACCACTGTGCTTGATATTACACAGATCCTTTTGGTGGTAGGGGGGGAATAATAACCAAGCATTCAGGTAGGGAAGGTGGTCAAATCCGCATTAGTCATACAATAAAATTGTATTATTTTGACTTTCAGAGGTAAGGTTTTATAGCTACTTTCATTTCCCTGTACCCTTTACTATGGTGGCTTACACCAGATAACAGACTCATTTCTTGATTGTAATGAAGAGAAATGTTGAAACAGGGTAACTACGCTCTTTTGTTCCAAAAAAAATTTATATATAAAAAAAGAAAAAAAAAAAAAAGGTTTGTGCATGTTAAGACATGACATGCATATGTTAAAAAGTCTCACACACATACTGCGAGAGTAATCTACAAGACTGGCATCAGAAAAAACAAATCACAGAGGATCAATGTCAGCATCGTCGCACAAAAGATCACTGATGAGGTAAAACTGCAGGTCCAATAAAAAGAACAAGGTGCAGATGGCTGCGCCTTCGTAAGGTAGGAAACATGAGACATCTGCCGACACTTCCGCGTAGAACATCTGATTTAGGCTGGTTTAAGCAGGATTTCACTACCCACAAGATGGATCACTAGATTTGAACTCTTTGTTAGCATAGCTGTAAAAGCATCCCTCCTGTCTGAATATTTCCTTGAGGTACACCACTTCCATTCCCAGTGTCATTTGGCTCTGGATAACAGAGAAGCCATAACTGATTGTTTACAAGTGAATTTTGAATTCATTCATTCATTCACAGTTGAAAATATGGCGATTTCCCAACCTCTCTGAACAATCTCTGCACCATGGCAACCTTGAGCTATGTGCTACCTCCTTTATGTGTGTGCTTCTTGACACCCAGAGATGTCCATAAGACCAAAAGCAGCCACCATTTTTTTTTTTTTTTAGTTTTTTTAGCAGTCAAACTAAGTAGCATAACTCTACAGGTGATGTAACTTATTAGGTTCAGCCAGGTTATCATTTTCTGTTTCAGCTTTTAAGGCAAAAGGCTCAACAGTGGATCAGAGTTGAATTGAAATTTGCCGTTTACTTCAAGTAAGAACCAAGACATCCATTGAGGCAAATCAATTCCATATTGTATATACCATGCTTTTTTTTTTTTCTTTTTGGGACATCAAAAATGTTTTTCTTCCTTTGTAACACACGCACGCACACACACACGTTATTATTCATCTATGGATTGCTTTGCCAATACCAAAGGGACTACCTATATTCTTCAAAAATGCCCAATTATAAAATAGAATTCTACAAACACCAAAAATTAACAGAATACTCGCATTAAAGTACTAATATACCATGCAAATGTGTATATATATTGTTTTTTCTAATACAATTGGTGACATGCGGCTCCAAACATAAAACTGTAATAATCCTGCCTACGTCTGAATATGTTACTGAACAAGTAAATATGATTCATGTCTAAAGGCAAATCAAGGTTTCTATGGCACTAAATGGGTGTAGCTTAGGTGCATTTTGTCAAATATAGGCTATTTAATATTATGTGTGATTTTATCTACTGTAGACCTTTTTGTCTCGTTTTACTGTACTGTAAGGCAATCTCAATGGAATGGATGATCATGAATGTTAAATTCATCTGAACTCTTGCCCTCCGTTTACCTTGTAAGCTTTACTCTACACGACTGTGTGTATGCATGTATAAGAGAAAGTGGTGACATTTCACAACAGTAGGTCTATAACATTAGCAATCATGCCAAAATAAGAAAAAAATGAATAAAAGACAGAGAGGGGGCAGGGGAGACCTAAACATATCCAGACCTTCAATGCAGGAAGACTACTACATATACAATATAATAATAATGAGTTATTTTACTACATGCTACCTGTATAATCATATCTATGCAAGACAAATGAAGAGCAACAGTTCAAAGCCGGGAGAAAGCAAATCATCCTGCTCTAAACTGACCCTACATTCATTTCAGTCAGAAAATGCATGGCTCAGATTTGATGGTCAGACTGTAAACTGCTTGAACATATGCATAAATCCTTTGCTGCTTTACCAAGAGGGATTTCCTCTCTCAACACATTTTGGCAAACAGGCCTTATTTGTGACCAAAGTTTATGACATCTAACCCGCATTTGAATCTTCCATTGGCATTTATGCTGCGATTTTCTGAATTGGCCTAAATGGATGGCAGTGCAATATTTGTGCTGCACACTATTACACACACGCGCTATTGCTACAATTGGACCTTTCATTGCTTTCCATCTCTTGACTCCAAGTATATTGTATATGCTCTGTTTCATTGCAGCTATATCACAATTGTGATGTAACTCTATGCACAATCACAGGTATCACTGGTACACACAAATGAGAAAAGCATGTATAAGAATACTGTGATGCAACAAAAATATTTAGTTAAATCATGTATCATTGCAAGTGGCAATGGCTCCATTTACTGGACAGACAAGGACATCACAAGAAGAAAAAAACATCCCTGTCTTAACAGGGTGGCTTGACAGCACCTACAGATGGCAGAAGGAGAATGGAGTACTTGGAGGAGCCTGCCTGAGGTGTCTGTTAAATCAATGGACTGACTTCATGTGACTTAGGCCAGAGTTTATCTCGTTAACAGGATGCTGGGTAACAAGACCTGGCCTCTTTGCTGGGCCGCCTGCCCAAAAACAGATAATACAAACAAGTCATTGGGCAGTGATACTGTCCCATAGTGCTTAGAAACACTTTTTTTTTAATCCTTTTCTTTTTTTTAAGTTTCAATAATGCATTGTTGGAGTACAATTATGTTGCCTTTGCTTGTCTTTTACAAACTCTACTTTCTTGTTTAGCAGCAACACACATGCATGTAAACATAAGTACATACATTTCATCTGCTCGATTTTGCACACTTAGAACCTGAATGCACTAAAGTGCGTGCTTGACTAATTAAGTGCTGTGGGATTAGGGTTAAAAAGGAACATCCCATAAAAAAAAGAGTAGACGTTATCATCCTGCGGAGGTCTGATTGGATTCATAAATTCTACCTGCTGCTTCCGCGCAGATCCTGAGATTACAAAAAAATAGAATAAAGGATGCAACTATCTCCGCTGTTAATATTACTACTGTTCTAATGAAACTAGCTCAAGATAAGAAAGGCTGGGGTTACCAATTAGTTCCATCTCATTTCAGTCAGTTATGGAAGTTGAACAAAATGCCAAATCTTTATAAACTCATAAATCTACATCACTAACTCATGGGAAGGTTGAGAAAACTAAATTTAACACACTATTGTGATAACCTATTTGTAAGGAGTACTTAACACACCCTCGTCTAGGTCCTCATCCAGTCAACTAACATGTGCAATTGTGCCACTTCATTACCAGTGGATATGAAGTTATCATGCCAATGAAAACAATCTGACTCAGTGTAATAAAACCACCTTTAGATGGTTTTCTGTTTTTTTTTTTTTGTTGTTTTTTTGTGTGTTTGTTTTAAAGATACAACTAAATAGCATAGATATAACATCTAAAGGTCACAAACAGCTCTAGTGGTCCGATACAATCATTTTTAGTATACTTAGTACCAGAAAATGGGATGAGGAGACAATTAAATGAACACCAAAAAGCACATATTTGGATTTCTGCTTTTCCTGAAATCTAAACAGGTATTGGCCTAAGCAAAGATCCCGCTCCTTCTCTTCATAGCCCTATTAAATTCTTTTAGGGATATGGACTCCCTGGTCACCTGTAAAGCCGAAACGTCAAAATAAGCCGGGCAATATATTTCTTTTCTTACCCACTAGATACAGTGGTGCAAGTGTAGTTAAATATTATCAATTGGGTGGAAACATACAGTTAGTCTTAGGGCTTATCAGACTCTGCTATTAAGCAATCCAACTGAAAAATGATGCGTTATAGAAGGCATGGATCAAAAGGCATTTCATGAGATGCCACAAAGGCAATCCAGTGCATTTGTGTTGACACTGACAGTAAAATGCCTGGCACGCACAGAGCCATTCGTTTAGTCTTTAGGTAAGGTTTTCATGAAATAATAATAATAAAAAAAAAAAAAAAACATGGAAAAGAAAAAGAAAGAAGAAAAATCAAACACATTCTGGGGAAACAAAAGCCCTTGTGACAGTGATTGTCTATTCAATAACGCTCAACAAAAAAAGGCCAAAAGAAAATATTGCTTGAAAACTGCCCAATAAAAATAGCAGACAATACTCCATCTGTCCAAACTAATCAGAGTTCACCACGAAAAAGCTGCGTTTATAAACTGTTAAATTCTTAAGACGAGTTCACCAGCTCCGAGAAATACTCCTTTAATGAGAGCGTAAATCCACAATGCTAATGGCCAACCAAAAAAAAGGAATAAAAGAACAAAAATGTCTTTAGTGCCTTGAAATAACAAAAACTAACTGCTCTCTTTCAATAATCAGGCCATTCAAATTCTGAAATCTTTTCCAAAAACAAAACAAAACAAAAAAAAAAAAACACTGTTAAAGAGATGGGAAATAAATTGAAATGGCTTGTTCATTTATGTGCTCAGATATATGATGCTTTGATGAGGTGTTGTTGGCAGATATTACTAGTAAAGCCTTCATCTAGAAATAAACAAGGCCTCAGTCAGTCACTATATCCTACAGTAGTTCTCCAGTCCTACAAAAAGAGAACATTAGGCCTACGGACCCTGGGTGAAGATGAAGCAGCTGCTAAACGAGTTGACGAGGTATATCGAGATCTATTGTCTTTCTCTATACAGTACAGTTCATCTCAAATAAATAATTTATAGCCATAGTAGTGTTGATCAACTTTGGTCATAACTTATATGCTTAGAAACATTCTAGCTTAAACACTTATTTAGCATATTTAAAAAATGTGGTCAACATTAAGAACGTGAGGATGTTACATTGCTGACCCGCTCTCCTTTGGAAGGAGACATGCTAATGAATTCAGCAGCATTACCAAATTATCTTAAAATGTCAAACAATTCTAGGCCGTACATTTAAAGTACACTATAGCATTAACGTCTTTGTCACCCTTTTCCAAATTTCAGATTGTACTGTAGTACAAAAAGCATTGCACTCTTAACCGAAAATTTAGATTTTTCCCTTGTGTGGTTCCTTCATAAAAATCTAGGCTAACAGACAAAAAATGTAAAAAGAACAAACAAAAATTCTCAAAAAAAAAAAAAAAAACTCTTTGATCATTCTTTCGGGAAGGCTGGATGTTCCTCTACAAGGTCACCACAAGTGATTAAACATGATATGACTTCTCTGCTGAATGATATGAAGAAAAAGATGGTTGATACAGACACATCCATGCTCTTAAATGTTGGTTATATAACTACGTCAGCATGGTTTTAAAGGGTTACATGATTTAGTGATGGCCAGATTGCTAGTAATTATTCTGAATGCCTCGCCTCGTCTGAGTGACCTTGTAGAGCAATCTGCCTCTATGTATTAAGCACTACTAGGAGATGGAGGAATAGGATCTAATTGCATATTAGGTTTGACTGCACCTCAAGAAAAGACCAAATGCACACGCTCACACAGACGCACAAACACGTACATACAGAGAAAACAGACACATGGGTGGGTGCTCTCCTGGTCCTCTCGACCAAGTTAAAGGTAGTCACCCCCTGGTGGTGATGATGGTGATAGCAGCTGACTGAGGTGGAGGGCCACGAGACCTCACTCAGACAGACACCCGTCCAGGCCAACTGGTGCACCGTGGCGGTCTTTGACGTAGCCATTGTGGAGGCCATTGCTGGGCAGGGGGGAGCAGGCGGCGGTGATTCCGCAGTGCTTCAGCAAGTTGAGACCCGGGGAGGGGGAGACCGTGGGAGAGGAGCAGGAGCAGGAGGAAGGGTCCCGCGGGGGGAAAGGCTTCATGGTAGAAAGGATCAGAGCCAGGCAGTCTGCCACGTCCTTGTTGGGAGCACAGGCCAGAGCAGGGGTGTGGCCTGACAGACATCAACACATCAAACATGAGTACCTTTTCACCTGCTCTAATTAATATTTGATACCATAATAAAAATAAAAAAAAACATGCGAAAAGAAGAGGATCTGCAGAAAACTATCCTCCAAATATAAAGCTACCTTCATCTCTACAGAGCATTTCAGTATCTTTACTGTTTTGGTTTAAAATTGCTGAAAACTTCAGTTTTGCTTCTCTCACAGCTTTCACTACTGACAAGCCAAACAATAGCAAAAAGAAACAAACTACAGCAGGGATCTCCAACTCCGGTAGTAACCCTCATGAGCTAATGCAACACACCTGACTCAAATCACTGGGTTATTAACAGGCTTGTGCAGAGGTGTGTTGTAGTAAGAGACATCTAAAACGTACAGGACAGTAGCTCAAGAGGACTGGAGTTGGAGACCCCTGACCTAATTACAGAGATTGACAAGTTAAGAAATGCCTCACCTTCCTCATCCACAGCCAGCACCGTGGCTCCCCTGCTCAACAGCGCCTGCACCACCGTCGCCAGGCCATTTCGTGCTGCAAGGTGGAGGGGCCTGAGCAGGAACAAGTCAGAATTTAAGAGACAGACAATAATTCAACCAATTTGGGATCAATGTGCAGTAAATGGTAGCAGTAAAGGTGACCCTCTTTTACTTCCAATCTGATAGTAGGAATGTACAAGTGGCCAACCCAACAGCACACAAGACCAACACCATCACCCCCAATCACACCATTAACACCAGTTTCATGGTGGGCATCCAAAACCAGTGTCACCAATAACCAAAGAGAAAAGGTCACAAGTTACAGGGTTGAAATGCACACTAATTGAAGTGTTTCTGCACTGAAAACTTTTATACTTTATTATTTGTACAGTTTTGTCATTAGTGATGGAAATGTTATGGCCATCACTGTGTTTTGGGAGTGGAGAGTGATCTTTGATAACAACGTTCTCAATGAATGTCTCTGCAGTTTGACTTTGAGATATAGAATGAGATATTCCTAAAAATCACCATCTAATCGTGGTTGTTTAAGGCAGAGTGACACAAAAGTGACATTTGGGTATACATAGTTTGTGGAGCATTTTTTTAATGTGGTAAAAATTTTTGTTTTAAAGTGTTTCAAAACTCCAAATGTACAAGTTTAAAATGCTGGCAATTTCTTACATTTGCAGAGCACTATTGGTGGCATTTATAAGAGTGGGACTGTGAATCTCGCCCAGAATCAGCAGAGCACACATCTCATGGGCCTAAAAGAAGACAAAAAAGGAGGCATGTATAACTATCAGAATCCATCACTGAGCTTGTGACGTGCTGGCTTTGGACTTGCGTACCTTGCTGCAGGCCAAGTGCAGGGCAGTGTTCCTGTTGTCATCCAGCAGTGTCAGATCAGCCTTGGCCCGGTGAAGGAGGATGGCTGGGTAGCACCAAGACAAAAATATAATCATTACATTTGACATCTATTGTCAAGCTTCTCAGTGCAGTAGTGGTGATATTTGCACTGCATATCTTATAAATACACCATCGCTCTGAAAAACACCAGCCTGACTGATGTAAGACTTACCCACAGAGCCACTGTGGCCCTTGTCAGCAGCTACCATTAGAGCAGAGCATCCACTTTTGTCCACTGCATTGATCTCTGCCCCATGGCGAAGCACCAGCTGAAGTCCCGCAACATCCTCTGCAAATGCAGCAGCATGCAGTGGGGTCCTACAGGCACAGATACACAGCACAACCATTTTTTTTTAATCACACTACTGAGCAGGATTTTCGGATCTGCCCAAAATGTATGTCACAATTCAAAGGAAACATGCTACTATATATAGTATTTTGTGTGTGTTATCACCCTGTCTCTTTGTCCCTGTCTTTGTGTGGTGGGACTCAAAGAAAAATTATGTTCCCCTTTACTTAACACACCTTCATCTTATCATGGTTTCTTTTTGCAACACAACATCACATCCACCATGTTTGCATTCATGCATACATGTCAGCACTACTAATTAGTCAACTGAAACATCTCAAATTTTTCCTTTGAACGTTGTGTTGATTTTAGTTCATAATTAAGAAATTTTTGTGTTGCTTCTCATTCTTTGTCATGGTTTTTTGCCAGTCATGAGGTGGCAAATGGAGCTATTTTCTGCACACAGACTGCAACCCTGCAATTTTCTAGACACAAAATAAAAGCGCTAAACATGAAAACATAAATAACCAAAACTAGACATTAAGTGTACTTTCCTCTGTAAAGTCAGAATCGTGTGCAATTTCCTAAACATGCAAGTAACTGTCAGAAGACATTATTGTGAACATGCTTGTGCGCCGATGTTTGTAGCTTCATACAGTTTATGGTATTATGGTACAGTTTTTTTCTTAATAGTTTGCAGTTTTATAGATGTTACAATTTTGTAAATAGTGGAAGGAGAAATGTCCAGGATATATAACAGGGACTGAAAAGTTCTGTGGAAATTTGTGAAAGATGGAGAGGATGATATGGGAGGAATGCCACCACCACAACCACAGTAAGTACAACAGTTTTTATACTCTGGATTTTTATACCCAGCTTTGTTACAGTGATGTTTTTCAGTATGTAACATATTTTCTCTAATTGCCTTGGTCTCAAATTGCTTCAATATGGCTTGATCAAATCAAAATTTATAAAGCGCTTTTCATTCCAAAAGCAACACTAAGTGCTTTACATAAAAACAACTTATGCATGTTAAAATAAAACAAGCTTTCACACCAAAGAACATAGCACTTAAAAACACGCGTCTGATTCTAGTCTTTCTTTCACAGTCACACACACACACACTCACACACAAAAAGCAAATGTTTGTTGGCTTTCTTTCTTTGTTATTCCTGTAAAGCACTGAGTTGTAAAATTCCTTGAAAAATACTGTATAAAGTCTGATACAATAGGATAGACTTTCATTTTATCTAAAAAAAAATCTTCAAGTACATCTCAATTATTAATAAAGAGAAACATGACAATTCAAATCTTTTTTTGTTAATATATATTATTCTAAACATTTACAGCATATATTAATGACAAATACTTGCCAGATTTTCAAAGTTAGAACTTTGAAAAAAGGCTAAAAGGTCCATGCAGCCTGTTATAATTACAGTAATTAAAGAGATAAGTGTGTATGATATCTTATATGATTGAACAAAGCTTTAAGACTTAATGCCTAATTATTTACAACAGAAGGAGCGGATGCATGTAAGAATACTGGAACAATACATTAAAATTATCTAGTCTATACTTTCCTATTTGGTTCATACTTATGTGGGATGCTTTGCTTTATAACCAAAGTTATTTCTAAATAAATTAGCGGCCGTATGTTCTGCAGACTCACCTTCCTTTGGCGTCTCTGGTGTTAATCATGTGGACCCCGGCGGATTCCAGCAGCCTCTCTGCAGCACCGCTGTGGCCATTCATCCTGCAAGCAACACCACTGAGTCAGTGAAATGAGCCAACCTAATGACTTTAAAAAAAAAAAAAAAAAAAAAAAAAAAGTATCCAAGTATATGCGAGGGTAATACTCACAGAGCACAGTGCAGGGGGGTGAAAGGGTTTCCCTCTTCATGGATAAATGTTTTAAATTCAAGTAAAACCTCCAAACAGTCTTCATGCCCTGAAAACAACACACACAACACATGCTATAGTGATTAGCAGCAACACGATTAGTGTTCGGCGAGCTATTTACAGTTAATGAAACTGAGCAAACCTTTGTAAGCAGCCCAGTGTAATGGGGTGTATTGTTTGTTGTCCAGCAATTTATCTTGTGGGTCTGTTGCCACGGCGGCCTGCACCAGACTGGCCAGTATCTCTGTGTGGCCTCTGGAGGCAGCATAGTGTAGCGGTGTCCTACCCTGGGTGTCCCGACATAAAGCAGAAGCCTTGTGCTCCAGCAGGGCTGTCACACACTCATCATGGCCCAACACTGCCTGCATGTAGACCAACAAGAAGCAATGAAACACTCCACTGACATACGCAAGACAAAAACTCAGATTTAGAAAATGCAGGTATATTTTTGACTTACCGCTCTGTGCAAAGCTGTGCTGCCCCTCTTGTCCTTAGCATCTGGCGAGGCACCTTTCTCCAGCAGGAAGTGGACACAGTCAGTGTGACCTCCCAGTGCAGCCAGCATTAAAGGAGTCCTAAAGCAGAGAAATGTAATGGTAAAGATGAGTTTGTGCTCCTGCATTCAACTAGCTAATAGATTTTAGCCATTAAGATTTTTTGTTGTTTGTTATAAAACTTAAGCAAGAAATCCCAGAGAGAGAGAGAGAAAAAAAAAAACAACTTACTGGCCAAACTTGTCTGTCACATTGATTAGATCCCCCTCCTCTCCATAATCAATCATCATTCGCAGGCAGTCTGAGTGACCGTTGGCAGCTGGCACAGAAAATTACCCAAAAAAGAAAAAAGAAAAAAAGAATGGGACAAAAAATACCATTAAAATCAGGAGCAACTAGAAAAACATGGCTATGGCCTGAAATATTCCAAGTGACAGCACACTACCTGCAACATGAATTGGAGTCCACATGAGACGGTTGTCATTGAGGAGACAAGATGCCCCCTGAGCCAAAAGCACCTCCACACAACGTGTGTAGCCTTTCTGCGCAGCCAAGTAGAGTACAGAACGGCCCGCAGCATCCTGCATGTCCACGTAGGCCGCAGTCTCTGTGAGCACACGCAGGGCCTGCCAGTGGCCCTTATCAGCCTGAAGGAGGAGACGAGGTCAGTCGCAATTTTGCAATTAGTCAAGATTAAAAAGCCAATTACAAGAGGCGGTGACCTCATGTGCAAAACTTACAGCAAGATGCAGGGGACTCACTGGAATACTGCTCTCTATGTCTCCTAGTGCATTGAAGGACATCTCCAGGAGCTAAAGTAAGGCAGGGCAGTCAATGCTGATTAATCCAAAGTGAAGTTCAACAAAACATGTTAAAAGTCTTTAACATAATACTTAGACCATAAATGTTTCAAACACTATTTGGAGAACATTCAAATTAAAATAAAGTTTAACATTTAGTAATTTGTTTCTTGTAAAATAGTAGCTACTGAGGTCAAATAACATGGTTTATCCAGTGGAAAAACATGTTAGTTTGCCAGCTCCAAGCTGTACTGAAGGGCTTCACATACACTAACATGCAACTGCAGTCAGACCTGCAGCGTTACTCAAGCAACTACTACTCAATTTTGAAAATATCTTTAAATAGCAGGTTTTTAAAAATATTTTATTTACCATTTACTTGTTTATTCTTGGCACATAACATGACTGATAAATGTCTCTCACCAGCTCCAGGTTCTGTTTGTTGCCATGGTAAGCTGCATAGTGAACTGCACTGTAACCTTTGGAGTTGACCATTGAAGGATCAGCACCATTGTCCAAAAGATGCTCCAAGCAGCTTCAAAGCAAAGGACAAAACAGATATATTTAATCCTGTTATTTTAAACTGTTCAGACATCTGATTTAGGATAGAGGAGAAAAACTCACAAGTACGACTCCTTCGCTTCATCCTCGTCATCCTGATGGTTTCCAGAAAAATGACGATCAACTCTGAAAATAACATAATAGCAGCTTGGTGACTCCTGTAAGTGGCCCACTTCCTACCCCACATGCCACATTAGTTAAATGCTTAATGGCATTAGTGAGTGAGGAAGTACATAAGTGCAGCGTGTAATTTACTGGGGAATTCTTGGGTTCAAGCTGGCTTAGCGTAGCTCATTCTGGCTCTCTTCCTATTAGGAACCACTTTAACACAACTTAAGCTTATACACTTTGCAGTTGACTAAAGCAACATGAGTAAAATTAATAAAAAAAAAATAGATTCTCACATCCCACAGCCAACATGCTATACCATACAGAATCGCAAGTGAATTTAGGTTGCTGTAATTTTGACCACATGATTATTAAAAGGGTAAACTGCAGTCAGAAATTGGGAGCAGGTCTCAGGAGCTTCTTCTCTGGTCCACCCTACTGCTCTGTGTGCTGGTATCTGTACAGTTAAGCTGAATTTATGCTTCAACGTCAGACTGACACTGGTGTGGCTATTTAAAGCTGTGGGCTACGCAGCTGCATTAAAAAAAAAAACAAAAAAAAAAACATGCTGTACCATGCAGACTATAACAAATGTGTTTACATGGAATAACACTCTGCTCAAATACAACCCCCCTAAGGAACAAAAAGCCAAAATGAGGCAGTCTGTAATCAAGACTGTTCATTATGCTAACACAGTAACCACTGTCATACCTACGGCTACTTTCTTGTTTTAAAAGCTCTATAATATTTAGTGTACATGCTCAATCTGTAATTTTGTTCCTGGTTTTGCAGAATCTTTATTTTACTATGTGGCTCGTTAGAGACATTAAACCACATCAAGCCTCTTCATGCAGTAGAAACAGTCCATTTTTTTATGAATTTTAAACTCTATCATCCAGTTTTACCAGCTGATCTGTACTCTGAAACAACTACTGACCTTTTGCCAGAGTTGGGATTTATTTTAATGTGTTCAGTGCACTGTGTAATAAGGAACACAGAAAAATAAACGTGTTTCCAACCTGCTGAAGGCTTGGGAGGCAGCAGAGTAGTGCAGGGGAGTACAGCCTGTCTGGTCAGGCTCGTTGACCTCAGCGCCAGCGCTAACCAGGGTCACAGTGCACTGGTACCTCCCATTAGCAGCCGCATAGTGCAACGGTGTCCTGCAGGGAGCACGTCAGAGGAGAGATGAAAGGTGAATAACGCAAACACTGGTAGAATGACTGAAAAGCACAAACAAGTTGAGGAAAACTTACCTTCCCATTATGTCCCTCTTATTCAAGTCGGTACCGCTACTTAAGAGTAAATTCAGACATTCAACATTTCTGTGGAGACAGATTACCACAAGAAGAGATGAAGTAAACAGATGACGTGATGGCACAAAATTTCTTTTAACAGATTGTGTACATTACCCTCCAGAGGCAGCAGCGTGTAGACAGGTCCTCCCAAAGTTGTCGGGGGTGTTTATGTCAAACCCAGCCGATAGTACGTGCTCTTTACTCATAGATGAAACAATACTATACAGCTGACCTGAAGGGTAATAAATAAAAAAAAAAAAAAGAAAAACAGTAGGACTTAAATATGTCAAACTACACCTGACAGACTTAGAAAACAGAGAAAACCAGAGCATAAATATTCATGAAACCAACCTGAGGAGAGTAACTTGCGACAACAGTCTGAAAACCCGTACAGCACAGCTAAGTGCAAGGGGAACATTCCATGGATCCCACGCCTGGAAGACGGCAAAACCAAACAGAGACCATGACATAAAACTTCATTAAAACTCGGCTGTACTGGACATTATTTTACCATCAATCAGCAACACGATGAATGATTTTTCGATACCTGGCCGTGTCTGCTCCGTTGGTCATCAGAGTGCTGATCAGCAGTTCATGGCCATACTTAGCAGCAACGTGGAGAGGGGTATTGCCATACTTATCCACACAATCAATATCCCCACCTGATGCAAAGCAGGGAAGAGGGGATGTGTTTAAGGCCCACTTAGAGATATGCATCAACATAATAGCATATCTCAGTTTAACGGGAAAACTGTGGTTACCATTTTGGATGAGGATCTGAGAGCGTGTGAAGCGTCCGTGAATGGCTGCCATGTGCAAGGGGCTCTTCCCTTCTTTGCTCTAAAAATAGTAATAAAAAGAACAAAAATTATTTCTCAGTAAAAGAGAAGATAACACAAACTTTTACATGTTGACTAATGTTAAGGTCCCCAAAGCTATAAATATGGAATGATGAATAGAGTATGTAGTGTAGAGTTCAGTCTGTGTGTCTCGTCACATTTCCTGAAAACATGTAATTTCCCGTGCATTTCCATGCAAATTCTGCACCCCTGCACATTTACACTTTTACAAAGGACTTCTACAGGCAAAAACAGAATTTATAGTTACCAATTTCTCTCTTTATCCACCCTTTAGACTGAATTAGCTTGAAGAGATGCTAACAAATCAAGTGCTTGCGTGGGACTAATTGGTTCATGAACCTGTTGCATGAAAGCATCATAGTATTTGCATTTGTCCTACCTTCTGTTCTTCTACACATCTTAAATGTACTGTATGTGACACAGATCTCATGTTGTATGTCAATTATAAAAAAAGCAACTCCAATAAATGATCAGTTCAAGTAAAAACAGTTCAAGTGACATTACACAGCAGTTCTTTTCATACCTGCTGGTTGACATCTGCCCCATTGTTGACCAGCAACTCCAGACAGAGGGCACCGTTGGTGGAGACGGCAGCCAAATGCAGAGGGGTGTAGCCACACTTGTTGGGCTGGTTAACATTAGCTCCATGGTTCACCAGCTCTGTAGCCACAGCCTCCTGCCCCATGTAGCAAGCTACATGAAGCGCAGTGTTTCCAAAACCGTTGGGCTCATCAATCTGACCAGAAAACACAAGCAAAATGTCAAACAGGAACTAGAGTCAGAGAAATTAAGTGCACTCTGACCAGATTTGATATAAATGCACACTTTACAATATATACTCTATAATACCTAAAATACATACTCTAATATGTGGGTTAATTGATGACTGAGAAGATTAATTAGATTGGCTAAACTCAAAGAAGATGTTAGAAATAAATGCGAAACCACTCACCTCTGCTCCCATCCTCAGTAGGTACTTTACAATTTCGATGTGACCACTTGCAGCAGCAGCGTGGAGAGGTGTGTAACCCAGCTTATCTTTGCAGCTCTTGTCGGCACTGCGAGACACCAGCAACTTCACTACCTCCAAATGCCCTGCAAGAAGCATAAAAAGATAGAAAAGTTTTATATAAATTATTACTTGTACCAATTCTTTTTAAAGACCATGACTGCCTCATTTAATATCTGTTGTGTCTTTTACCCAGACTGTGTGAAAATAATTGTCCATGTTAGTCCTTCTCATCTGACTTATCATAATCAGTCAGAGCTGCTACATGAGAAAGAAAGCTTGAAGTGCAAAATGGGAAAGAATGGTAAATCTTGCCTACCCAAATAGGCAGCACAATGGATAGGCTGTCTCTCCTTCTTATCAATGGCACTCAGGTTGGCCCCTTTGTTAAGCAGCAGCTTCACCATCTGTAAGAACATTTAAATATTTAATTCTGGAAGAAGCACAAAGGAAGATACATGTTAAGTAGAAGCAAGTCTGAACAGTCTCACCTCCTGGAACCCACTCTGAGCTGCATGGTGCAAGGCAGTTCGGCCGGTGCGATCCGCCATGTTCAGGTTGCTCAGCTGGGACAGCAGGGTCTCCGCGCAGCGCGTGGCACGGTTGGCGGCAGCCACATGAAGTGGCGTCTGCCAGGACTTGTCTCGTGCATTTGCCTCAGCTCCACGCCTTAGCAGCAGACCCACTGCCCTCTGGAGAGAAGGAAGCAATAATCTGGACTTAAAGTCTCTATTTAATTTGCAGCTTTCTGCATTTCACTTCAACAAAGCAACATTATTTAACTTAAACCTAAGTGAGCAATAGAAATCTGGGTGAATACATCCTATAATTAGAAAATTAAGCTGACACAGAAGTCATTAAAATTGATGAAATGAAGACGTACCTCATTTCTGGAAGCAGCCGCCCTGTGCAAAGGGGTCAACCATATGTGGTCTTTAGCGTTTACGCTGGCACCTGAAAGACATATATCCATCACTTGCAAGGGGTCTTAAAGAATGTTCAAAACAAAAACAAATTCAGATTTAATAGTTCAGAAAGAGAAGGATGCTGCAGATTTAAAGTGTTATGCTGCTGCAATGAGGCAGCACTAAACGTGTGTTAAGATTATGACAATGGATAAGAGAAGAGTATCTGGAAGAGATGCAGCATAATCACCTGATTCAATGAGGAGGTCCATTATATGGACATCACCCACACAGGCAGCAGCATGAAGTGGTGTACGGCGCTCTTGGTCCTGTCAAACGGATAAATCACCAGTGGAAGGAAGAACGATGTTTAATATCCGTGTTTAAGAGGGGCTAATGTCCATTATGATATGCAGTTTCACGCTAACTTTATGCATTTAAACATACCAGTGCATTGACATCCTCCTTTTTGTGCAATAATAGTTGAACTTCTTCAGCATTACGATTGAAGATGGCCTGGACCAGAGGAGGCTGCAACACAAAAACACCAGCTGATTTACTGCTAATGTAACGCTAAAGGAAAAAAAATCCTAAACGTTGATCCGGACCGATGAGTCGAAAATATCATCTCACATCAGTGATTTCTGAAAGCCAGTAAAAAGCAGTTTGCCCCACTGAGTTAAAAAAAAAACTAAAAATACACATAAATGCATTGCAGTAAACATTATTTTAAAGCATTAATTGCAGTGTACATCACTGAAAGTGATCCTTGATTCTTCCCAGCAGATACACCGTGCCCTGGCTGAGGCCTACAGGCCTGTTTCTCAGTACTTACGTCAGCTAGCTAAATGGCTTTTGCTAGCTAATGCTGCTACGGAGCTGGCCCTGACCCAGAGCACGGCCCAGGCTAGACTTCCAGCAACGCATGCTTTAATAAATGTAAGCACCGCAAAGTAAATCGCAAGAAACGCTTTTGCGATGGCCAAGATAATCATATAAATAAGTATGCACCGTAAATGAGCAGGGAAACGTCATGGCTCTAATATGTTGCGCACTACAGCAGGTCCATCCCAGCAAATAGACTGCGCCACAGCTCAAACACGGAACGCTTTCTTTTACCGTACCTGGTCTGCAATGTTAAGTACTCCCATCTCCCAAACTCAGCCAGGACGGAGCTCCTTCATGAGGATAAAACTTCGAGGTAAGTTACGGCACGCTACTGTATCTACCTCTCAGACTACACCCATAACTGAATGCAAACAGAAATGCGGTCTCGATCTGTCACTGTTGTTGTCTGTATCCAGTGTCTGGTCTGACGATGCTGGCTACGACGGTGCTGGTCCGCCTACAGGCGTGGCGGTCCCCTTTCTGCCTAGCTCCGGTTAAATGTCGACATCGTGTGGCAGAAAACGGCAAAACATTCTGCAAGGTCTTATCAAAAGAAGCTTTTGTGCAGCAGAGTTTTTAAATTAATAACTAATTTAACACTAGCTCACTTGTATATTGTCCTAACGGGATAAATTCCTGTAACTAATTTCAGCCAAGTTTAAAATGAATACAAGTTAAATGAACTATCTAAGATCATACAAAATGTAATTTAGAGATAAGATCATTTCAGTCATTAAGTGGCCACCATTCGCTTCCTGGATATAAATAACACCGGTATATATTATATGCTGTATTTAAAATGAATATTTTATTATATCTGAACAAAGTTGTGGTGTTTAAAAATAAAATAAAATAAAATAAAATAAAATAAAATAAAATAAATAAAATAAAATAAAATAAAATAAAATAAAATAAAATAAAATAAAATAAAATCCTGCTGTTAACCTCCGGCGCAGCAGGGGGCAGTATGTCGTCGCAGAGCCGTTGCGCTAAAGCGATCAGACAGAAGAAAGGAACAGCTTGTACCGTCACCGGCGTTTTATTTAGCAGCAGAAGGTCGTCCGCAGCTGGACGGAATTTGACAGAATTTCACATTGAAAGTTCTGTATATTTTCCAGTTTATCCACCGTTCATACTCTAGATACAGAGTAATGTGAGTATTATTGAAAAAGTACAGGAACGCGGCCCTACGTCGCGTTTGGTTGGGCTGTTATGAAACCTCATTAGCCAGCGTTAGCCGTTTACCAATTTAACCAGTGTTAGTTACGCTCAAAGCTTTAAAAAGGGTTGGAGAAGCAGTTCCAGTAAAGCTAGTAGACTAGCTAGCGCTACTTGTTACATAACCGCTTTCAAGCAGTGGCCTGGGATCCTGAATCCCACTGCCCGCCTTGTTTTGGACCAGACCCGGGAAACAGCTTGTCAGACCCAGGATCTCACTGGCTGGTTTGATGGCAGCCACAGCCGGTGCCCGGCGGTTACCCATGGGTGTGCGGACATTCAGCGACTTTCTCCAAATTGCCACTGTGGGCTCCCCTCGCTCGTGTCGTACAGCTCTAACAAGAGGATGCGTGCGGCAAAACATCAGGTGAGCTTGTCACGGAGATTTTGGAGGGTTTATTGTTAATGGTACACAGCGCGACACTCTGTACTGAGGAGCTGACAACTGCTTTAGGATCAGACGCTGCTGAGAGAAGGTCAAAAGGTAAGGCTACCAGGGTCAATAGTCTTGTTGAAGCTATTCTTGTCTGATATTTGTCAAGATTTTCCATTAGGAAAATAGACAGGTGTTTTGGATACCACTATGGTTAATGTTCACAGAGTATATTCTCAATGAGGCTTGTGTTATGGTTTTACATACAGAAGCAGAAAGCACAACTGTAAAGCATTGTAACAAGAAATGTATTTTTATCACTATATAAATTAATTATAATTTTAATCAACAAATATTAAATATTTGTTGATGCCAACTGTGTCGAATGTGGTGTGTTCTCAGTATTTATTGAGATGAAGGCAGTTTTCCCACATTGGTGAACAATAACCATCTATTCTTTGTATTCTGAAGCAATGTTGTTTAGAGACTAAGTTGCTCATTCATGACCCCAAATTTCTGCCCTTTCCCCCCCGATTACAACCAGTACCGAGTAATCATAACACATTTGGTTAGATCACAGAAAATAAAGATCTAAATACATCACATTTGGATGTCAAAGCTTTTTGCTCTTCTTATTAAACTCCAGCTCAGAAAATGCCAGCATTTTCCCAACCCAGGCCTATAACCTCCTGAGTCCAGATCACTGAGTGCACTAAGTGCCTTTGGAAGCTTTAAAACTAGAATGTAGTGGACTTTTTCTTTGTTGTTTTCTGTTGTTAATGTATACTGTGACATGTATTGAGTCTTTCCAGAATGTGGCTTACTGAAAATTGGCTTTTACCCTGTTAGACACCTGTCATCGTGTGGCATATTGATGACAAGAAGTCCCAGGGTACTTTGCCTTCATGACTGGGACACAATGGCGACCGTTTCCCAAAGCAGAAGCTTCATCAGCCTCACCAACAAAAGGAAGGAGTACTCTGAGCGTAGGATACTTGGGTAATACTTTATAAGCTGGAAATAATTGTATTTTTGAGAAACAAAAAGAATTTCTTTGATCAATTTTGTAATGCCTGTTTTCACAGTTATTCTATGCAGGAAATGTATGATGTGGTAGCCAATGTTGATGAGTATAAGCACTTTGTGCCTTGGTGTAAGAAGTCTCAGACCATCATGAGAAGAGCAGGTCACGCCAAAGCCCAGCTTGAAGTGGGATTCCCTCCAGTTGTGGAAAGATACACGTCGATGATCACTAATGTTAGGCCTCATCTCGTCAAAGTAAGTAGCTTTTTCTGTTGTATATGGCTATATCTGATGTTCAGTGGAATACACATGGATGACTATCTATTCAGAAAATGTAATGATGCATCTCAGTCTGTATTATGATGTCCACAGTCAGTCCTCTGTATTCTAACTTGTAATCACACCAGGTCTTTTTTGTGTTATTTTAGGCAGTGTGCACAGATGGAAAGTTGTTCAATCATCTGGAGACAATATGGCGTTTTAGTCCTGGCATTCCTGGTTACCCTCGCACCTGCACAGTAGACTTTTCTGTAAGTAGCCCGTTGTTTGATTCATGCCGTGGTTTATTGACGTATATTTTGCTGTTTTTCAGACACATCTTTTGTAATTGTTGGTAGAAATAATTTTATATTTGTGGATAAAAATGCTTTCCACTTTCTGTCTCAAAGTTAGAAGAGAATATTGATGCTAATTAGAAGTGTTGTAAAGACAGGCTTAGCATGAAGCTTAGAAGCTTTATGGATGTGTCCACAATAGTACTTATAGTGGTATTAATTATTTTAATTAATGACTGTTTTGACGTTGTTGTTACCATGTTTCATGTCGGCCATTTTCGTGAAACATGCTAAACAGATAATACTTTTTTTTTTGCTAACAGATATCCTTCGAGTTCCGCTCCTTGCTGCACTCCCAGTTAGCCACCATGTTCTTCGATGAAGTTGTAAAGCAGAATGTTGCTGCCTTCGAGCGGCGAGCCTGCAAGCTTTATGGTCCAGAGACTCGAATCCCACGAGAGCTGATGTTTCACGAGGTGCATCAAACGTGATCTCAGCAACTGCATGTCCTCATCTGGCCTTAAAGTATACCAACCTTTAGCCCATTTATACATTCAAACCTGCATGATGCAGCCTAGTCAGTCCCCACGTTCAATCTCCAATGCTATATAGATATAGCAGCCTACTGAGGACATCTAATTCTTGTAACCATTACTTTGGAAATCCTGCCTCACCAAGTTCTTGCTTCTCTCCTTCCTCCTCATGTTAAGTCTGTCTACCTCCACTTCAGTCTTTGTTACCAGAACCTGCCATTGCTTTCACTCCACAGGAGTAACGAGCTGTATTTATGTAAACAAAACAGTAAATCATTATATTATGTAACCAGTGATAGAGTCGGCTGTTATTTTAAAACCCCCACCACTCCTTACCCAGTTTCCCTTTTTTTTAATGAGACAGAGAGGCTCTTGGTGCTACATCTGCAGAAGAACTAAATATACATCACCATGTTCACTTTAACACTGGGATCAGCTGATCATACTGTATTGTGAAAGCACAGTCTTTGCCTTTTACCATTTGTTCTTCAAATGGAAGTTTTAATATATTATTTGACAGAAAGTAGTGTTTTTTGCTGCAAAATATTTCATTCTTTTTAATTTATTCAGCATTGGATGTATGGAAGCTTTTGTTTTATTGGGGATTATTAAAGATGCCATGTTCTGGGACATCAAGTGTGTTGTCACTGACAGTATTATGAAGTGTTATGTTTCTCAAAGGGATAAGGGGACGTTTCTTAATCGACACTGCTGTCTCGCTTGAACAGGGTTTCATAAATGTAGCTTTAACCTGGCTGTTGTGCTGTGAGGATTGTATTTTTGAACATTGAGACTTGGTCTGCCATTTTTAATAATGCCTTATTTTACAGCCCAGCACCAGAAACCATCAGTTTAGGTGGGGCTTTTAAAATTTGCACAATATGTCTGAATGAAGTCATGAATATGCTGGAGTGTGCTGTGAAAATGCTGTGAATGGAAAGTACAACAAAATTCACAGATTGAATTGAAGAAAAGGAGAAAAAAAATTCAACTTTATTCTTGATGTAGTGTGTTTTTATGAACATGTAAAGTTAAATCAGAATTTGTGGACTGCATTATACATGATGCTGCTTTATATGGAGGTTAGATGGGGGCGCATGATGTGTAGATGGGGTCTTTTTTAGGAGGATGACTGCACTCGTGTATATTTTCATTCTAAAACATTCTGGTGGGCTGTAGAATAAAACATTACAAATAATTTATCATCTGGGTTTCATGCTTCTTTTTTCTTTTTGGATTTATATTAAAAACATTATGATGCGTCATTATAACTAACAGGCAAACAGACACATCTAGCAGTTGTGTTGCATCATTAGGGCATGATGTTGATTTTAATGTTCATATCAAAGCATTTTATTCCAGAATAAAATGCTAGATAATTATTCATAGTGTGGCGATTGCTTCTGTTGTTAAGCAGTTTGGAAAAGTAGACAATTCGCATCATAAATGAGAAATGTCAAATCTAAAGGGGTCTGACTATTACAAAAACAAAGATATCTATTATGATGGGAAAGGTCATGTTTGCCAACACATCCAAATATGGAATAAAATTAAAGCATTTTATCTTTAAAGTGCAAGAAAAATATTTAATTTTATGGTAAGTTTGAGAAGATACCAGAGCATAATGGGACGCACTTTCTATTAAGTCAGAACATTGAAAACATCTGGTTTAATAGTACTTGTAGGAGCTGTTCATAGATACAATGGCAGCTTACTAAGTTCAAATCACATCATATTGCGAGCTGATATGCATGTTTGTAAGTACGATAGGAGTTTTTTAAGCTTGAGAAATCTGACTCTGCAAACTAGGTTGAAAATTCCTTCACTGGCTTCACTGTTAACCATCTTTTCCCTCCATCTGCAGTATACGTATACTTCTGTGGAAAATAAAGTACACAATCTTTCAAGAGTAAATTTAATGTATCAGGCCATTAAAAAATATATCATGTTCTTCATTAGGTGTTAAAATAATTATAAAACCTCAAATGAACAACTCCACATTTTGCACCATGTTAGTTATTTTTTAAAATCTCATCTAAGCAGCTTGTAAAGTATTAGTGCATCTACAAATTCAATAGTTTGCTCAACCACCTTTATTCAACTTTCCTTTGGGGGTTTTGTAAAGCTTTGGATTTGAGAGTTTCATTTTTTCGGGTCCTTGAATTTAGCCAACTTCTCTTTATAATATTGCATCAATAAATTGAGATTTGAGGTCTGAACTTTGACTTGGTCATTACACCTTAAACTTTAACATGCTGAAGCCTGCTGGGCCTGAGATGCACCTTCGGGGTTTTGTTGAGCAGTTTCTTTGATTGCTGCAGAGGATGATCTTGGGGTGACCTTGCTAGGACCTCCA
The DNA here is from genome assembly GCF_017639745.1 of Melanotaenia boesemani. Classification (NCBI taxonomy): domain Eukaryota; kingdom Metazoa; phylum Chordata; class Actinopteri; order Atheriniformes; family Melanotaeniidae; genus Melanotaenia; species Melanotaenia boesemani. The sequence continues at coordinate 6,593,510 of NC_055694.1, read as the reverse complement.
CTCCTGGGAAGATTTGTATCTCTTCATCCTGTTTTTTTTATGAATAATCTTTCTAAATAGTTCGGAAATGACCTTCTAACCCTTCTGAGGCTGATGCTCAGCAGCAATTGCTTCTCAAAGACCGTTGCTTTCTTTTTGCATTTTTTTAAACTCACTGTCTGTTTATATTAAATTATATTTACCTAATCAAGAGACTTGGTAGGAATAGATTTTTCTATCATGTACCAATACATGAAGACTTAGATTTAAAAGGTGTACTATAATATATTCATATTAAACCTGGTGTCATTTCTGATTTAAATTCTTTAACACTGCTTACCTTTGTTGCAAAAACATAGTGGAAAGATGGACACAGCTGAACAGCAAGAAACCAGAGCGGGGTTATGGTATGTGGGCCAGTTATTAATAACGGTGCATGTGAGAGCTGGGCATTTGTACCATCTTCTTTTCATGATCATGAAGACACAGAGTTGAATCATAAGATTTTGCGCTAAAACTATCAAAATATTAGTACAGATTTAGTCTACACTAATACTGTTATAGTCTGAACATAGTGACTAAGAACACCAGAATTTTTATTTCTACTGTAATCCTGATGTTACATTCAGGACATGGGCTCTCTTTAAAGCCAGAGAACGTCACTTGGCTGACTGGACATCAGTGTATTCAGTGTCAAATTTCCTTTTTTAAAACTAATTATCAGACATTTCTAAATACAAAGTAGGCTTATCTGATTTTCTTCAAGGATGCAGTTATAAAGGGGGGAAAAAAAAATAAAAGACCAAACGGGTGTTAATAAAAACCTTTATTTTTCTTTTTTTTTTGTTAGGTTTTTCATGAAGTACTTCTCTTGCCCACTTGACCCATCCAGCCCCATCCCCTAAGTATTTCTCCAATGAAATCTTTCTACGATAAATTTTCCCATATATATATACAACCTTTATGCTCCTCTACGATCAAAATAACCCCATCTCTCCAACAAGCCGGCCGCATGGAAGAACGCAATAAAACAAAGACATGCCTGATGAACGCAGAGAGAAGACGGAAACGAGCAGAGCGAATCAAAAACCTGTCTGATCTACCGACTAAACAAAGCAAACGGACTATTTGGAGAGGGGGAGAAGCAAGAACTTAAACGACACAAACATGGAGTGTTGACAAACCTAGAACTTAAAAGCAAGCTTGAAACATTCAAGTGAAACACCTTGAAAGCAGCACCAGCTAAGTCAACAAAGCTCGGTGAGAAACTGTACAATATAGCTGCAGATTTTCTTGTTTTATTATTTTTTTGTTCGTTGTCAGAATTCCTCGGTGACCAGTGAGTGAGCGTTGCATCGAGACTGGACACTATGCAGTGTAGGTAAACTGTGTTGCTCATTGTGGTTATCACAAGCAGATGATCACATAGAGCTCATACATTCAAGCTATACATATATATACCTATGTACACAAAGTATAAATAAAACCACAAAATGAGAAAGCAAAGACTATAGTTTTATACATATTCAACACAGAAAAATGACCTTGGTAGAAAGTACGCAATCAACCCCGGATGATTTTATTGCTACAAATTAGTAAAACCGAATCAAGCAAGTACTCATTTTGGAGTATGTCATGTTTAAAGCGCTCTTTAATGGGGGTGAACTTCAACATTTCAATATAACAGGGCAACTACCAAGTCCCCCAATCTCACTTTTTATTCAAGCTTGCTCTTAAGGATTCGCCACAGGCTGCCAATTACATCACCCTTTGCTCAAATTAGTTTTGTTACTGTACATTATTCTTGATTCTCTACTATTCTTAAGACCCTTTGAGCAAAGACTCTTTAAAATAGAAAAGTTTAAAGGAAAGAAAAAAAAAATTATACAGACAAGACTTATTTTGATCATAGAGGTAATACAGGTCATCTTTAAAAAGAAAAAAAAAAGTTGGAGAAAAGGAGGAAATTAAAGATTTAAAGGGGCAGTATCTTTTAACTGACTTCTTGCTTTGGAATATTTTTCTGAATAGATTGCAAAATGATAACTTAGGACCTTTTGTTTTTCAAAACTGGAGTGTTTCATCATGGGAGTGAAATGCACGGACTAACTTGATGGGATGATAAGGTTGCATAGAAGAAAAAAAAGTTGAGTTTTATTTGATGGTCTGTTGATTGGGAATACCATCTTTAAAAAAAAATCAATTAGCCAAAAGCAGCAAATGATTTAGTAGAGCTTTTAACAAATACAAAGGAAGTGTAGTTCACTCCCACAATTCCTTTTGAATGCCACTGCCCACTCTTATTTCAGACTCAGCATTCAATGAGAAACACACAGGCAATGCCCTGGGGAAATCTTTGAGATGTAGACCGGTACATTAATTTGAGCCTACGAGGGTGTTATATGTATGTGAGCCTTTAGTTTGTACCTCTCATGTTCCAAAGATGCAGACATGATGGGAAAACTTTTCAGTGGTTAACTAAACACATTTCAACACTAATGGTGTGACAATTTAAAAGGCCCTTCTTTTGTGAAATAACATTAAAAGCGTACTGTCTCTTTGAATCCCATTAAATCCCTGGGGTTGGAAATGACAGAGGGTCAACTGATGTCTGCCTTTCGATATTTCCACATCCTCCCACCCTTAACACTAACCCCCAGCTCCTTTCAGGTGGTGCCTCAGCCTGATTTGGTTCCAACCAGAGTCATCAGTCCATCTGTGCTCATGGACTTGGGGCGCTCCAAGGGGAAGCCCAGGGCTCTACTCCACACCAGCTGAGCCAGTACGCCAAGAGCCCGAGACACACCGAAAAGTACGGTGTAGTAGTTCATCTCTGTCATTCCATAGTACTGTACACAGAGGGGGGGAAAACAGAATCAGTCATGCATGAATTTGAGGCTAAAATAGTTAGCAAATGCATGATTAAAATCTCGGTGTGTGCCATACCTGCAGAAGCACTCCACTGTGAGCATCCACATTAGGCCAGGGGTTCTTGGCCTTGCCCTGTTCCAGGAGCACATTGGGTACAATCTTGTATAGCTGTGCAACCAACTTAAACATGGGATCACTGGGCAGATGTTTCAGGGCAAACTCGCGCTGGCAGGTGTAACGTGGGTCAGTCTTCCTCAGGACGGCATGGCCATAGCCTGGCACCACCTACAGGAAAAGACAGCAAAAATTTCCCTTTACATTATGCTAAAATACTACTACACCGAGAACTGCTGGTACGATAGTATTTCTGGAAGTTACTGAAAGTTTAAAAGGAAAGAAGAACTAATACTACTACTACTAATAATAATAATAATAATAATAATAATAATAATATAGAAAAAAGATTAAACTTTGTGCTTAATGTGTAAAAGTGTCAAATGTCAATCAAACAGTAGCTTGATAGATGAGACCATGACCTCCCTACAAGGCTTATCAAGACATTTTCCAATGTGAGTGCAAAACAAACAATTGTTTGAGATTATGTCTTCACCCTTCCAGACTTGAGTGTGTTCCAGATATAATCCCTCATCCTTTCATCAGACACCTCTCCTCCCAGCTCCTTCTGCAGGGCAGTCAACCACACCAGCACTTCCTGTAATAATAAAACAAAATCGTTATTAATCATTTATCAAACATAACAAAATACACAATTCCAGACTTCTCTGTGATATAGTCCCAAGTTTGAGCTCTTTTTTTCAGTGTAACTGAATGTGTCCAATTGACTCTGGGAAGTCAAAATGTCAGCATTGTTTTTAGATGACAAAAAAACCCACCAAAGACATTTTACAGTCAGTAAAATTGAATGGTGATCACAACATTCCACACTGAAACTACCTGGACACTGTAACTGAAGTGTAGGACACCAAACTTATAAAAACTTGAACTTTACTGGCGCTTCTGTACATCATAAGAAATTTTTTAAAACCTCTTAGCCCCCTCCCTCCAGATGAAATAGGCAGGTCCTCGCCTTGCAGACATAGAAAACAAAGAAAACCACACCCACAAACACATATGAACAGATGTGATCTTGTATGGTGTAGATTTGCTAGTTTCAGGCTTCTATTCTTTCAGAGTTTCTGATTAAATATTTCTACAATGGGATGGATTTTTGCATTCGAGGGGTGTAAAAGTAACACCGGAATTTATTCTTTACCTGCTGAGCTTCAGACGGTGATAGACAGCAGCTCAAATCGTAGCAGTGGCAACTTACAGCAGCCCTTCCTGCAGCTGCAAGTCGCCACAGCTTTCCAGAGCTGCAGGAGCTGCTGACAGCTCAGACTGATAAGGTTCAGGACCACCTTGTTACCATGTAGCTGAGGAGATTCAGAAGAGGAAAAGCCTTCCACCTCAAAGCCGCTCTGTGTGGTAGGTGCTTTGTGAGTGGGTGGAGCTACACCCCCTACAAAAAGTAGTAGTAGTAGGGGGTGTAGCTCAGAGTCATACAATTTAACACTGATGCAGCCTGTGAGACTGCAAGCTTATTTTATTAAGTCATTAATTTCCTCTTTAAAGCTGCTCGTCTAGAAAAACTCAAGCCTGATCTGCCGTGTCATGTTTTCAGAACCAACAAGTACTTATCCAAGCACATAAGATAGCTGAGGCACTCAGAGACATGAAATAAAAACCCTTTATTATATCATGGCTAATCTAATAACACATCCATGCCGACATGTTTCAGCCCAAAAGGCCTTCGTCAGGGCAAATGGCACAAAAAAAAAAGACACATACTTATCCAACTTGGAAAATAACAGGCTCTACTAATAACATTTAGTCTGTATGAAACAACTGAGTGAGTGACCATCACAGGATCCTGAAACTTTAAGCAAATTCATTCCTTCATTACAAACATCTGAAATGTTCCTCATGTAACATTTCAAAAATCTTGGATGAGACGCTTACAGGGAGTTTACTCAAAGCGAATAAAAGTGATTTGATGTGTACGAACCTGATTGGCCAGGCCGTGCAGAGGACCGGCCAGACCATTCATGGCAGCACTGAAGGACAGGTAGGGATCAGACAGGGCGCTCCCAACTAAGTGGCTGGTGTGGGCACTGACGTTGCCTCCTTCATGATCACTATAAGGTTACCACACAAAAAGTTAACATTATTATAATGAAATTACAAAGCAAACATTTTAGCTAAGTAATTTGGAGATTAAAAAAAAAAAAAAAAAAAAAAAAAAAAAAAAAAAAAAAAAAACTGAAACCAAAGGTTTCTATCCAGTGTTGCACTGCTGCTGATACACTTCAGTATAAAGTATAAAACAGTACTTTGTGGATACTGAAGGATGGCCAGTTACATACCATTTGTATCTGTGAACCTCTGTCTAGTCTTTAATAAATAAACCGACAATTCTTGATCACTGTTGCGCTTTTGCTTTTTCATTTTCACTCCAAATGTCCTGCTTGACTGGAAGCCTTATAAAACTAGAGCTTTTGCTGATTAAAAAGAGCTTTATGTTGCTTGTAGAAAATTCAGAACAGCAGAAAGTCCCGTCTCCTCAATTACACTCTCACCTCACATGACTAAACTTGTGAAGATACTACAAATACCCACCAATCAACTTGCAAACTTCCACCCAGTATGAACTCATGCAAGCTAATTTGATCTACTAAACTAATGCCAATGTAACACTAGTGTTTTGTTAATACCATGTTAAAATCTGAATTAATTTAGCAGCTGTGTAAGCATTTGATGAGAACTGGACCATGTTCTATAAAGCAAGTTAAACTTTAAGTAGTAGTTCTAACAATATTGTTCATCTTTGTGTGGAGGCTATCACATACCATTTTCAGTATTAGTAATATCTTAGATTATGTAAGTGTGTGCTTCTCATCCATAAACTGGATTTAATTTGATTAAAGTCATAAAAAAAATTAAACAGTGTGCAGGTCTTAAAAGACAAATAGCAGCTTGTCAGATGACACCACATGACTCTGATCAAGGTGATAAGAGGGTATAAATGCAAATGTTTCACCTGTGGATGGTAAGGTAGAGCCTCATTAACTCAGTGAACTGGGCATCAGTGTAGCCCAGCATGTTAGTGAAGTTGTGGGACCAGTCCAAGTTGGAGTCAATGGCTCCGATGCTGCTGCCTTCACGATACAGGTTACGGTAGATCTTAGCGGCAATGCAGGGTAGCTTAGCAATCAAGTCCATGGAGTCTTCGTAGATAAACTAAGAAAACCGATATAAAACTATTATAAATGGTAAATCTGACCAAACAAAGTCTGAAGCTATGTGTGTGAGCCTTTAAGGCTGAAATATTATCTATGCAACAAACAATAAAACTGTTGGGAAATTAATATATCATTTCAGGACTAGAACTACATTTCAATATCAAATTCAATGCGACTCCAGATATTTCCATAACTGATGCAAGACACAATTTTAATAGAAGATGAAGAGTATGACGACGTAAACCAACCTCCCAGTACTTGGACTTGTGGACTCCCTCAGAGTAGGCCCGTGCAAAGCTGCTCTCGCTGTTCAGAGCTGTGATAGCAGCACTGAACTGAGACATGGGGTGTAGGTTTGTGGGGAAATTATCCAGCATGGTGACAACATGAGAGGGGAGTGCTGCTCTCTTCGCCCACTCTTTGGACACCCAGTTCACCTAGAGAAGAGGCATGCACAACATACATTAAATACTTGTTTTGTCACTTTTTCCTGGTAAAGCCCAGCTAAGTTAACAAGTGGACAAATACTTAAGATGGAAAGTGTTGATCTAAGCCTTTTTTTCCTTTTTTGTTAAAGCTTGCAATATTAAGGAGCAAAGGTTAAAGAAGTGAAAGTTAGTCTTTCAGCGATTTACAAATCACTTAGGAGGAGGAAGATATCAATTGGATTATCTTCATTATCACCCTTCCAGACGATAGCTGGCTGCAATAAAATCTCACCAGACTTTTGTGTCACAGATTAGATACTTTAGTCAAGCTATGTTAGTAAAGAGGCTCAGGCTGTTGGTGTATCACTGAACAGCCTTTGAGCGGTTATCACTATCAAGCACTACCACCAATACTGTGGTTACTATTTGTAATCACACCAACTTAATCCAACTAAAATTGTTTCCAAAGATACTGTCTTGGACCTGCTGCTATATGCATTGTGATTGTTTTTTCTCAGGCATATTGGTAACTTTACAGACATCAACACATAAGCAAACGTAAACCTATTTAAGACAACAGCATGTATAAGGATTTCAGCTACAACTAGGATGTGAAATGTTTGGTTTGTTGAACACTTAGTCTGCAGAGAAACATAACTGAGATAATGATGTTTGCCCTCACCGACAACTGCAATTCCCCCTTTCAGCTGTCTAAACAAGGACCCCTGAACAGCTTACGAGTCAACTAAATTTCTGCTGCCAAGTCATCCAGATGGTCTCTCACTTCCTAGGAAGCACTTTTGACTTTCACATCAAATTGACAAACTAATCAATATTTTTCAAAAGTGAACAATGAAAAAAAAGACATTTTTTTTCCCCATGTCTCTTTTCTCCTACTCACCTGCTCTTCAGTGGGCACCTGTCCTGTGACCAGCAGCCAGAAGAGGCCCTCAGGAAGTGGCTCCTCTCCTCCTGGAGCTTTAGGCAGCAACTTCTGACACTCTGGAATGCTGTAGCCCCTGAAGCGGATGCCCTGTACATCAATAGAAAGAGAGGAAATTATTTAAAACAAGTTGTTGATTGTGATCATTAAATATGAAACCAAATTTTCCTAAAATGCAACAAAAATGCAAAGTCAGATGAGTGCAGCAAAGTTAAGTTTAGCTCTAAATGCTTACAGAACAACAACAATGCCACTCTGCTGCAGACAACTTACACTTTGAACCGGAAAACATGGCTAAGCCTATAAAGAAGGTCAACATCAAGTTTAACAGTTCAACAATGCAAATGATAAAAGGCTTTGGTCTTTGAACGACACATAAACTATGGCCACATGATGAGATTCTCAGGCTGGGTTAGGGTTAGGTGATTGCCTTAACTCATCAGCAGAGTTAAGTTATATCAAAACTATCTTGAAACTCATCCCATTTTTTCTTAAAGTTCTTGGTTTCATCTATTGACATACACCAATACTAACAAACGTACAGCATGGCGCGGTCAGGGTAGGCCTAATACTCACCTCTTCAGGATCCAAAACAGAGGTTTCATATACCAAACCCTTCATCCCTCTCATACCTCCATAGACCTATGAAAAACCAAAAATACAGAACACATTACACTTCAAAAACTGTCTTGGTAACACTTGTTGTGTTTGAATTAATTACAGTTATGAAATACTGGAATTCCAAGCCTAAGGCTACTGACATTTTTGCAAATATGTAGTTGAGTCATCGAATTTGTTGCCAAGTATTCCAGTATGTAACACCATGACTAGACTATACAAAGAATAAAATTAACTAAATGAACAGGCCACAGACGAATGCATTTTCGGTATGACCCTAGAACTAAATGATAAAATAAATTCCTCTTCAATTTACATGGATACTGGGCGATGTGCATGTGTGAAAGTCCACCTGTGCCTGTTAGGGAGTGGCAATATACGGCAGACGTTTGAGTGACTCAGCTGAAATATCTGTTGGCAGGAATCGGTTCATATCGTGACCTTTGAGGGACATGACCGCACAGTGATACATGACAGTAAACAAGCCTGAGCAGGCCTAACTGGATTATGTACATCTGCCATGCCATAGCTAATCTTTGTCATGGTTGATGGCCTAAATGACTTTCCCTAAAATAATATGAAGAATTAAGTATCCAGCTACCTGTTCACCAGTGTATGTTTCTCATTTCATTCTACTCTCTTGATATGTGTCACAGGACACTTTCTGTACTCATCATATGAGGGTTTACTCACCATGTCAACAGTAATCTGACCTATGTTAGTTTTTCCATATTGTTGTTTAAAGTTCTTGATCCTGGTCTGTTCTTTTGGGATGAGGTCTGCCAGAACATCCTTCAGATTCTGTAAATAACACATTTGATTTAGAATGACTGAATATTCCTCTGATGTGGTCAAAACTACTTTCCACACTATTTCCACATTAAGCTCCACAAAGTTCAGCATGTTCCACAAAAACACTTGAGATTACAAGGTAAAAACCAATGCCTATAACTACTGAAACAAACTTCTCCATTTCAAATATAAAATAGTGTGTGGACATCTGAAGTAAGCACAAAGATGCAGAGCAAATACGAGAACTTACTGTTGTTGACGCACTGGCATTTCTGGCAGCCACAAATAAGTAAGTGGCATTCTGTGGATTACAAAGAGAGGGATTGTTTTGTATGAACTGAGGCAACCATAGAGTATCAAATATAGATATATTTAAATATTTTGAATAGTATTTCCCATTAACTCATGTTAAAAATTGATCAAACCTTGTCAAATATAGAAAACTATTTATACACAGATCAATATATTGATCATTATAAGTCCAAGTTCTTTTTTGTAACACTTTTCGTAGAGTTGTGACCCTGCAATCCATGACTGTAAGGGGCCAGTGTAAATATTGGGAATGCACATTGATTTTCCATTTTTATCTTTGCTGTCCTGATTTGGTTAACTGGTGAACACAAAAATCATTAGGGGTGGGGTGGGGGCTTGCTCTCCACCAGCCAGGGAAGGAGAACAAGTCGAGCAACTACACTACACCGGAGGTGCAAAGGCTCCATTTATAAGAAAAACATGAAACGAGATTCATCAATACCTAGCATTCTCTTTTGTTAACCCTTTATCCCTTCTAAACAGATATCCAAGAAAATCTTACTTAAAATCTTACAGCCTCTTAAAAAGTACAATCTAACTTTAGAAAGAGACATAGCTTGAAGCAAAGAGACATTTACTAATACTCAGAAACAAAGAAGTCTTATTTCAAAATAGAAATCTCATTTAAGTAATTTAATCCTTTTTAAGACAAAAATGAGATTTTGACATGTAAACAGAAAAGTTTAAAGGTCACTTTTCTTAGAAAATAAAATGAGCTGAGGTAGGAAAGCTTCACAAGACTAATTTTTAATTTTGTCTCTCATTTAAAAGGTGATCCTCCATCATATTTCAAAGACACAAGATATTATGTAACTGCTTAAACCAGGTTACTAAAAAAATCTAATGTACAGAGATAACAAATGATAAGAGGGCGCTTGAGTGTGTCACAGGTCAACTCTATGCATATAAATGCTCCAGTCTGTCTAAAGTTCAAGTAAAGTGGAAAACTTTTAAGCCACTAATTATGTGCTCAAGTGTGGCTCTCCGGAAAAGTTACTGTAAATATATCACAGGTAGATGACACATTGATATGAGGGGTCATCAATGTGAGGTCACTGGAGTAAGACAGTAGGTTGCACTTGTTGGAAGGATCCATTCAGCATGTAGGACAACTCCGTCTGTGATTAGCAGAGTTGATGAATATTTACAGGTGAAAAAAAGTCACTCAGCTAAAACACAATATGTACATTTTCAAAATTACAAAATGATAAGGTCTTCAATTTGAGATCATGTAAAAGGGATTTTTTTTTATTAAAGTTGAACGACTACAAATGCACACAAAAACACAAGTTTATACAGCATTCTTAAAATATTGGATTCATAAAATGTATATTCCAGACTTGAACAAATGAGACATTAGGTAATTGATATCTTAACGTGAAGGTCAATGGGGGATAGGAATAAGCACGACAATCTTACTATATTTAAAGGCAATCGTAATGTTTGTAAAAGGCCAATAACAACATGGTCAAAACAGAGAACGGGGTAAACGAAATCTTATGCTCCAAGTTAATTTAGTCTGGTAACCAGTTGGAGGAAACGCGTCGAGGCTGTGACTTCACCAGGCCGGCAAAAGAACCAACGTTCAAACGCTAACGCTAGCCAACAAGAAGTACACCAAAAGCACAAGTGCATGTCTAACAATCATCGTATAAAACATCTAGTAAACCATGCTACTTTAAAACCAATCCACATTTCTTTTGATATTACCAGATACTTGGTCAAAAGCATTTCACAATGTGGTTTACATGGCTAAGCTATTACGCTATTTGCAGACTAGCTTGAATTTAGCTTAAAGGTAACGTCAATGGCTTTGAGTAAAAGGAAAAGCACATAGACGATTTCCAAAAATCTTACCTTTGAATTGAGGAGTTTAGGTGCTAGCCTGCTGACAGTCAGGAAGGACATTGTATCTATGTTAAAGTGTTATTTCCGCTTATTCTTTACAGCAAAGCAAGCCACTTCCAGTGCACCGCAGACCTGGTTGAAGGTGCCCCTACAGACAGTAGAAGGTTGAAGAAGGATTCGGGCCTGCAACTGCCATGAGTATTGATTGGACGATAGGCTGGCTAGTCTAAATAACGTAGAAGGATCTGATTGGCCAGAGCTCAACCACGTGCATTCTGATTGGATAGGGATCATCCTGAGTCTGTGACGACAGTTGAAGCTGATGGTCTATTCAAGATTAGACTTTATAAGCGCCAGCATTTCGTTCACTAGTAGCAAAAAACTTGGTGACGTTAACGGTAGACGCACGTGTTTAACAGCCTGACCTAACGTTGATTTTCCTCCTCACTGATCATGCTCACCTTGTACAGGTGCAGTTAAAGGTGATTTGGTTTGTTTATTTTAATAATCGGAAATTCTAGTGTCCCCAACGCAAAAAGAACATTTTGAAAAAATAATGGATCAGTAGAACCTAACAATAATGTCAGCTTAGTTATATAAATGTATAGTCCTAAAAATCATCACCTTCAAATGACCTGTCGGACATGTATATTTGTTGTGAAAGGACAAACTCAGTGGTTTGTCAGTGGTATTTTCTTTCCTGGCCTCTAACTGTATGCATGCACCATTGGATAGTTTGGCCCATAGTTACTTTGTGTAACATAATACAAGAACCGTTTGTCCAAATAAATTATTTAATTCTGCAATACACAATTCATGGTTAAAATGCCACGATGTATCAAAACAGAAATGTTACATCCAAACACAGCACAAAAAATGCCTACATGTTCTTGTAATCACTCTTGAATTTGAGCATTTTATAAATAGTCTCAGTTGCATACTAATTATTAATCACACAATGCAAACGAAATGATGTGGATAAAGTCCACAAAATGTATTTGGCACATTTAGAATGATCTTTATGCATCATTAAACTTCATATAAGCCGGGAACACACTATAAAAATACTAAAATAGCTCTGATTTTGTATTGACATCACCAGGGACAGAGAGACAGTTTGTATAGTACCTTAGATTTTGGGATTCAGATCCACTGCATTAGAGCTGTCCCAGATATTTGGTTTGTAAAACTAGAATACACCTCATTCTGAAGGTCATACTGTGGCTGGTTTATTCATAAACTTGTATGGAAAACTTCAGGCATTAATGCAATAATTCAATGTGTAAGGCAGAGTCTTTTTCAAAGTTTACAAGTGTGTTCCCGGCTGTTGTTAGATTTTGCACTTTTAAACCTTGTGAATGAGATTTAAAACCAGCAAAACAGACAAAATGCAAGAATCAACATCATGCAGCCATTACGACATGCATGTTTTAAAATCTTTGTAAACTTTTGGCAGAATCAATGTCCTTCTAGACCACATCATCACATGTGAATTTTGTAAACAAATCGGGCCTCAAATATACAATTAGAATAGCCGAAATAATTGTGTGCAACACATTATACAGTACATTAATTTTACCAGAAATTACAGGAGATGAAGTTATTTGTTTGGTCCCCACTCCTTTGCTCTTGTGTCTGGTAACTTGACCCAAGGTAAAGTGTAACATAGCATAGAGTCCTCTTGAGAGTCCTTTCAGAAGAAGTAAAGGGGGGTCCTCTGGTCTCAGTCATCTTCCTCCTCTTCCTCCTCTAGGGAATCAAGAACGGTGCAGTGCTTCAGGCAGGTTTGGAGGTAATTCACCACTGTCCGCTGGAAGTGCTGGATGCTACGGGGCTCTCTTAGGATGTGGCCTTCATCTGGGTACAGCTGCAGTGAGTAGTTTGCCTCAAACTTCACCAGTCGGTTCAGGAGTTCAGCGCTATGCTGGAAGTGTACCCTAGCTTTGGATGAACACACATGCTTGCATTACACATAAACACATGAATTATGATGTTAAATAACCCATTAATTACATCTAAACTTATATATAAACCAAGAAAAACATCACCATCTGCAGTTCCATGTAGAATTAGGAAGTTCTCATCCTTAAGCTTGTTAACATCTTCCAGCACAGAGGCAGTCTGAAAAAAAAACATTTAATTACTAATATGTATGCTTTCTCATCTGATCACATCTCAGCATATCTAAACAACCCTGCAACAAATTATATTATAAACTATATTACCAATTTGAATATAGTATGACATCCATTTTGTTTTGGCAGCACTAAATAAATAAATATTGTAGGCGTCACTCATAGAGCCAAAGCAGCTCTGACTCATCATGGGGACATGACCTCTGGGTGTCCTGTGGTGGCTGGAACCAAACAGATTCAAGGATAGTTCATATGTTGGAAAAGGGTGTTAGCATATGGAGGTTTAGCCACTTTAGGATAGTTTTTGTGGGCACAAGTGGTCTAATTTGAAATAAGAATCACATGAAAAGGGGTCAGAGAAAAAGACGGGGACGACATGTAGATAAGGGCAACAGGCCAGGACTGTAACCTGGCTGGCTGCGTCAAAGAGCATTTCCATGTACATGTTAAACTACTGCCACACAGTAGTAGATTCCCTTTGCAGGATGGCAGTGGGTCACTAAAAAACTACCACAGAGAACACAGCAATGAATCTGAGGTGCTCATCCAGCCTTCAAACTCCCTGATAATAATGTGATGGAATCTGAGGACATCTGCAGGAAGCAAGTCCTATCCAGAAAGACCTCAACCCCACAACCCAGCGCTCATTTAGCACCATGAGGAGGACATACCTACTAGTAGGTAAAAATGTTAGGGCTGATCAGTGTAAATGAGAAGCATAAAATTGTTGATTGTCAAGGAGCAATTTAGTAATAATAATCATATTAACAGTAATAATGATAATAATACAAATATAGTAATATGTATAGTGTTAACATAATCTATAAGCTTACAAAAATTAATTACAATGGTGGAGTTATGCTGTAGTACTACCACCACCACCACCACTACTACTACTACTACAACCACTACCACTACTACTACTACTACTACTACTAATAATAATAATAATAATAATAATAACAACAATCAGTCTATATAATACTACTTAGTTCCATTCTAAACACATGATGCTGTAAAAGAGCTGTAAAATACAAATACAGTCCAACAGCTCTGCAAAGCTACTGCAGATTTGCATTAAAATCTCTCTAAAACATCCTAATCCTAATCAAATCAAGATTTATTGTAGGGTTGTATTTATTTGCATTAGGTTTGAAGGGTTAACGTTAAACTATGTGTGGCTACTTACTTCTGTAGTCACTACGAACATACAGCCTTAAAGCCAGCTGAATTACTGAACTGAGAGCATTAGCTATTGAGCCTCACCAAGTAAGCATGCTCCTCCTTTGCTGGAAGACCAAGATACCTTTCTGAAAAGGCAGCACCTGGAAAAAGTGGAATAATGCAATTTTAATACCGTAACTGCATCTGAGTTTTAGTGTAATTTCTATGGGATGAATGCTATAATCTCAACTTACTATAAAGCCTGAAGTCAGTTATTGGTGCCACAGCAGCCGTGCACTGGAAGAGGTTATCTGTTGCAGCTAACATTTTGAGAGTTAAATAACCACCAAAGGCCTGTAATGAGAAATAGAAACATGGTAAAGGGTGCTATCAATTTGATTACTTTGATTGGATGGAGTTTATTTTTTTTTTCACATCTAAAGATGCTGCGACCTTTCCATACAGGGCCATCCGACGATCATCAATATACGGGAGTCGCATCAACAACCTGTGAAAAGATCACAAAGCCCTTTAGTTTTTTAGTTACTAGCCTTTATGCTCATATTTCAAGTGTATAACTGTATATTGTTGTGTAACTGCACTGACTCTGCAACTCCCAGATAATCTTTGACTCTCAGCGAGCCAAGTTTCCGTGGATCCACAGTGGTGGTCTTCTGTCCCCGCCCGACCCCGCTCCTGCCATCTACCCAGGCCAAGGCCACATTGTATGTGCTGCAGAGAACCTGAGGCCAGTCAAGGGCAAATTCCTCCGTCACTGACTGCCTACCAGGAATGCCATCCCTGAGGGTCAAGACACGATAAGAAAGTGTGGTAATAGTTATAGGTTTTAGAGGACTTAAAAACTAGGCCATGGATCCCAGGAAAATCAGAATACTAACAGCTCTTAGCTGTCCTTTAGCATGCCTGTTCAGTGGCACTTACACAATGATGAGTAGCGGATGCAGGTTGGACTCATAGCCCTGAGGTAAAGATAGTTTCAGGTGCAGATCTAGGGAAAGTAAACAGAGTCTGAGCAACTGTCCATAAATGTTTGAATACTTTGCTATTCGTCTGCTATTCAGACAAAGTTGGGATTATAGGGAAAAGCAAGAAACAAACAAAATTAAGTCATTAATACCATTATTTTCCACTTATGTCACTGCACAAGGCATTTTTTTCCCACATTCACCCCTGAAGTTTTATTGGCCACCCTAGCTGATTGGTAGCTAATCAAGTTTAGCTAATCAACATGGGAACCAAAAGTAAAGACGTTCCAGTCTTTTTTTTTTTTTAAATCACAATCTATGTTATTATTCACTTTTTGCAAATTGCTTTTATTTATTCATTTTTAATCTATAGTTTTGAATGACTACAATTATTTAAATTACTGTGTCCTTTCATGTTCCTTTTGCCCTTTAAAGCAATTTGGGTTGTTTAATATACACAGGCAAGGGATACGCATGGTAGGGTTTGGTTAACCCTCTGTTAACAATAAAAACAGAGCCTTCAGTCAGTAAATTCCAGTGGCTACAAGCAGAGCTTCACAGGTTTTCTGTGTTTATTCTTCAATAAAAGTCATGTTTAAAGGCAGTCTTTCCTTTAAGAGATAAAATCCTTCGTAATACCAATAAGCTTCTTTTCTAAATTCATATACTGAATGATATTACTAAAAATATTTACCGAAGAATCCTGTATTTCACACACAGACTACTCAATTCAGTCCTATGAAGGCCGCAGTACTGCATGTTTTCCATGTGCCCCTGCTCCAACACACCTGACTCAAATTAACTGCAGAACTTTTTAGATTGTTGGATCTATTTAATTTGAGCCAGGTGGATTGGAACAGGGAAACATTAAAAACTTGCAGGACTTTGGCCGTCGTAGGGTCTTATTGTCTTACTGTTCATTCTGTCTGTAACTATAGAAAAGTCAAATTAACAATAAGACTTACTATTTTTATTTTTTCCATTTTTGTTTCATTTAAACTTACATTTTTTCAAACCTTGCCGATCTGGGGGTGTAAACTATTCAGAGTTCATGCTATAATTACACCAGAACAACTCAAACCCCAGAGAAAACAGACAAAGAAAGAAATATAGTTTTAATACCATGGTTGTCTGCAGGAAGTGTCCTGAACAGAGTCTCAGGGAGCCTCTTGTCCTCTAGAGCTTTAGAGAGACGGCTGTTATCCTCCAACGTGACATATCCTACAGGAGATAACACTGCTGTGTTTCAGTTTTGTTCTAAACAATAACAGACATTCTACTATATTGATAAAAATCTCATTAATTCACACTGTTGCTTTAATAGAGAGCCACAGCCAGATGGCAGTGTTCACAAGCATGACAACAAACCCTACTTTGGTCTGCTTGAAATGTATTGCTCTCTGCAGGCTGTCAGGGGAAACTGCAGACAGTCTAAGAGCTTGCATGCTGTATTTATTATTACTACTGTCAGTCAGACAGGCAGGTGTTACACTCACTGGAGGGGTCCTTTGTGCTGTGAACTGTCACTTTAGGGATTCCTGGGCCTGGGGAAATATTCAAATGGCAACCATGTTAAACTGACCAAGCAGTAAGGAGCAGTCCAATTCGCAGCAAGATTTCATGAACATGTGATTTACCCAAACAGTAGAGAATGAAATATGTTTGATTTGGGCTGAAAACAGCTTTGAAGAAACGACATCCATCAATGAGGTTACAGGAGATACACTGGCGCTGAAACACTCCATTTACGTCCACACTTAGAAATGAGAAAAAAGGGTTATTGGCAAAATTTAAAAGAATGGACGACTATAAAGTGGTTTGATTTGCTTCGGGACAGAGTCAGACAATTGCAAACACATTAAGGAAGGTAGTTTGAGACAAACTACTCAAGCAGGCAACTTTTCAGAAACATATAGTTCAACAAGGTTAGACAAAAAAGTCGATACATAGATTGCTCTGTTAGACTGAGTCCCTAAATGTCCCGTTCTGCTCCGCTGCTTATAAATTTCAAACAGATTTAATCTCCAGCCAGGTTTAATCTAGCCATCTTCACTCTTCCATAATACAGAGCTGTCTCCTGAAGCCCAAAGCTATGTACGCTAATAGCGATGAGGATAATGATGGGAAGAGACAGGTGTTTACCACAGGTGACTCAG
Source organism: Melanotaenia boesemani (assembly GCF_017639745.1). Taxonomy (NCBI): domain Eukaryota; kingdom Metazoa; phylum Chordata; class Actinopteri; order Atheriniformes; family Melanotaeniidae; genus Melanotaenia; species Melanotaenia boesemani. The sequence goes on along the minus strand of NC_055694.1, from coordinate 6,575,979 downwards.
ACTGTAAACAACAAGCAAACCTTTTTTAACCTGCAATTAATGAGATATTTATTAAAAATATTGACAACTTGGACCCAATTTAAGTTTAGCGCAGACATTTGTGCTTTGTAATAGCGCTGGCTATCTCCTGATTTCTTATTGACCCTATTTGCAGGTGAAAATACAACAGGGTAGCATTGCTGCAACATTACTGAACTCTACTTTGTGTTCTCTGATCAATTTTAGCACTTGAGCAGAGCTTCATTGAGCTGTTAATTTAGCTGAAAGCTCTTAGACTTATCAGTTAAAGCATGCTATAATATGGGATACTTGGTGCAGTTTGTCTACTTTTTAATAACATCAGACAAAAGCCACCGGGATGAAATGAATGAAACCTGATGGAACAGCCAATTTTCACAACTTTCTATATCTTCTAATGTAGTAGCGTCACAATCCATGGTTAAAAACCACAAAATGAGAAGATATCTGTAGGCTGCTGCCTTATAGGATAACTTCTGTGTGATATTTAGGTAAACCATGATCCATGAATATGAAAATGTCCTTTAATTTAGATGTGAACCTATCTATACCGTATGCCTATCATGAGACAGGGTTGGATACAGAAGTAGAGCATGTGCAAAGAAGAAACCCTTAAGATTTTGGTGCAGATCTATATCACATAATGGCGGATGATTTTTTTTTCTCCTAATGCCTTGCAAATGGATTAACCACTGCAATAATCATAACATCAAATCAAACTACAATTCTATTTATAATTACATTTTAGATGTCAATAATACATATTGTTCTGTGTCAAATATAGAAATGCATACCAGCTAGAATAGAAACTAAGCTTATGAACAAAATAGAAAAATGATTAACTGTAAAATCTGCAATTTCAATAATAGTTTTTAAAATTTTTCAGATGATTATATTCAGCTGTCCATGATTGAAACAGCCTTTAAATAATTGACCATTGTCCTATTCATAGCTAACATTTTAGGATATCTACGATAAGCAATGAAACATATTTAAGAAATTTTAAGTTAATTTTTTTATAAGACTAATTACATGACTTTTTGTTTCATATACATCTAATATTGTTATTGAGCATGGGGTACTGAAATGGAATACTTGATAATTCATGGTGAAACACAACATTTATAATGTGCTTGGTGAAAACCACTAAAAAAAGATTTTGTGCCTCCGTGTGAGGGATCAGTCTGTAAAACAGGCAAACAGGCAAAATCTAATATCTGCACATTTAAATTAACATATAAAAATATGGTACTCAAACAGTAGAGAAATAAGGAGCAGAACCAGTGAGGTGATGATTAGTAAGCCTAACAGTAACAAGTTACTATTACATGTACAAGTATTACATGTTTTGCTTGTTGCAGCTGATTACTGTTATTACTGATATTATCTTCATCATAATAGTTAATACTATTATTTTTACTATATATAGCTCCATTACAAACATGTATTGTTCTTAAAGGAGATTCTGATGTATAGTATATGCTGAGTGTTATTATCATCATCATCATCATCATTAGCATCATTCTTCTTCTTCTTCTTCTTCTTCTTCTTCTTCTTCTTCTTCTTCTTCTTCTTCTTCTTCTTCTTCTTCTTCTTCTTCTTCTTCTTCTTCTTCTTCTTCTTCTTCTTCTTCTTCTTCTTCTTCTTCTTCTTCTTCTTCTTCTTCTTCTTCTTCTTCTTCCTTATGTTCAAATAAACTTTCTCTATCAATTAATTAATTGAATATCATATATTTTGAATTAAAAAACATGAACATATCTACACTGTATATTGGGCTTTCTAAATATCCTGTGAATAGTAAAATGCTATTTTTGATATCACTGATTAGATATCAGATTGATATTTAGTTAAAACTAAAGGAGGTATCCACATGTAACATATTGTAAATTTCTGTTGCTGTGAGGAACCTTGGAGCAACTTTGGGTCAGGACTGCAATATCTTTCAGTTGATCCAAAATTCTGCAGCTAGAGTGCTGACTGGTACCTTCAGGATATATCACATCTCCCTTGTTTTGGCTTCCCTACACTACAATTAAAAATTCTTCTCATTAAACACACTACTACATATAAAGCCATAAATAGCCATCCTCCCTCTTGTATAAAGAACTTCTGGTTTCCTACAATCCTATCAGAGCTCTTCATTTAAGAACCACTGGTCTACTTGTTCCTAGAATAATAGGTCCAGACTGGGAAGTAGATTTAGTTTCAGCCTCCTCTCTTGTGGAACCAGCTGAAGGTCTTTGTGCGAAACACTGACAGTCTCTCCATCTTTAAGACTAAGCTTAAAACATACCTCTATGAGAGAGCATATTTATAATTTTGTGAACAGTTTCTGTCTCATTTTACTAATCTAAACTGGCTTTAACCATATTTTTCTTTAAATATTTTATGATTATCCCTAACTCGTTTTTGTGATCAGTTTTATTATTCTTTGTTTTTCTATTCTGTTTAATTTTGTCTCCTGCTTTTTATGTGCTCTGTTAAGCACTTTGATTTGCAATCTGCTTGAAAAAGTGCTACATAAATAAAAGGCTGATTGATGATTTTAAAAGGGAGATTGACATTTGTATATGTTCATTTTAAAGGTTGCAGGATTCTAATGATAAAAAAAAAAAAATTAATATGCTGTCCAAAAAATAAATTCTCAGTTTGGCTACATACCTGTACAGGTGTCGGCTCTGTCTGGAATCTTCTGTGCTCAGGAAATAGCTGAATATGAGACACAGACAGAAACTTCAATTCTCAATATACTCAGTCATCTTAACTTCATCCTTCATTCTGGGAATCAATCATTTACAACAAGAATCTATCAGTACTTATTTACTCACTCAGTTATTTTAATGAGGTCAGACTTGTATCAAATCCTTTTTTAAAGCAGCGATGGTGATTATGAATTCAGACATTACAGTGTGCTTCAGTGTGTGAGTCATGCTGACTATCCACTTCTTCATGAACAAGTGCAGCCCTCGCAGAAGAAGAATTACTTCTCTAGAGGCAAAAAGCAGGGTGAACCCGAGGGCTATGTCATTTGAAAATGTCATCTAGATTTACAGTAGACTTTCTCTGCATGTCAGTGAGACACACACCTCACACAGCTGGTCCATGTCAGGTTTATTCCCCAGCAGGATAAAGAGCAGGTTTAAGCAATAATCTGCTCGGCTCAAGTCTTAGTAATCCTTCGCCCTCCTTCAAGTCAGTGCATCGACTCTTAAGGTCTGAGTGGAAGCTACTTCATTTGGCTTGATAACCAAGCTCAGTATGACAAATCAAATGGCTTTTTTCATTATTTATAATTACAATCACAAGCGTGTCAATCACTAACCGTAAAGTCAGACCATATTATTGAATTTTCTCTTGAGCTGTCTACGCATTAAGTTATTACGCCCAACTTACAGCTCGAGATGATCATCATAATAATGGCCATTATGTGGGCCTACCCTCACTGTCACTTGTGTGCGCCTAGAAGGAAGCTATGAGTTTATAAAGGGTGATTCGAGGGAGCTCTACACACAGTCGCTCTCACATACATTTTTCCAGCCTTCTCGTCTAAGGCGCAGAGCAAGGTGACGTCCCAGCTCCCCGATGTCAAGAAGCGAGGGGGGACAGAGGGGATGGCAGGCTGCGTTACACACAGAAACAGAGATGAAGGGCAAAACAGAAGCAGTCACACAGAGAATAAAAATAGGTGCAGCAATACAGCGGGTGTTTGTCAGAGAGTGGGAGCACAAATGAAGATGGGTTCAAAACAGGAAGTTCAATCAAGGCACTGGAGATTACAGAGTTCAGAAAAGGTGTCCTTTAATTCATACATTGATTTTGATGGGATTGAAAACTCTGGATGTGGACTGATACATCTAATGACATGCACATGTGTATTTCAGACCTTAAATTTTAGTTTAAATTGAGAAAATAAAAAAATAATCAGATATTATTTTACCTGTTTCTTAAAAAGCATCATAAACCTTTTTCTGTTAAATATTAAGATGCTTCAAAGCGCAATGTGAAAACAACCCAGCTGAAGTAGACCAATATGGAGAAGTGGTTTCAAATTAAAGTGTATTCAACTCACTGAACCCAAAAGACCCCCATGAGTACTATTGAAAGAAAGGCACCAAAAAGCCAGATTAATGATAAGCCATTAACTTTCTGGGGTAATTTTCTGGGGGCAAAGGAAAGCAAAGAAGAGCTCTTTGAAGAAGCTAATGCAATGCATTCTTAAACAGGCTAGAATTAAGTTTATAAATAGGAAAACACTACCAGTGGTCAAATATGTTAGAGGTTGTATCATGCTGTTGGATTCTTTGGGGCAGGTAGGCCTCAAAAGAATGAATTAAATCAGAATATTAGCAATACATTTTAGAGAGTGTGTTAGCCAGTGTCAAAAAAGAAGATTTAAGCAACTTTATGAATCATTCAGCAGTAAAATCCAAAGCACCTATCCAATAAAAGAAGAAAATGGCTGAAAAGGAAAAATGAACTGTTTTAAACTAGACAATAAATCCTGACCTAAAATTGATAACTTTTTAGTTAGTTTAGAGCCGAGAGAATATGTATCAAAGAAAATACTGCTGGAATAAATATTGTCTTTTTGCAGTTATTTGTGCAAGCAGGCAGAAAATAAATGCAATCAAATGTTTTTCTAATGAGAGATGTGAATGAAACTGAAAGAAAGAAGAAAAATAACTTTAGCATCTGAGATTATATCTGTGATCACACAGTTTAATATAACCTCCCCAAAGGGATGAAAAGTCAATGAGTAAATAAATTACTGAAGGCGTGTATGAGGGAGAGAAAGTACTTGACCCAAAACTGACCTGGGCCGAAAGACCTGCAATGTGATGAAACTCTCCACGAGCGCCTTGTTTTGCAGGCAGTATCGTATAAAAAATAGAGCCATCTGATGTAAACAATGGCACATCCTGTAGACAGGAAGCGCTGAGTCAGAAGAAAGACGGTAGTGATAAACAAAAGTATGCAAATCTTCAAAGCCATACGGACCTGTCGCTGGTTCTGCATTATGTCCATGGTCATTTTGTGTTTCTATGAGGTTCACAGAAATCACAGAAAAATATATCAGTCACACATGGACATTATGTTACATGAACCCAAAATTACTTTAGATAACATGTAGCAATAAAATCAGGTCAGTTTATTCATAAGTAAAAATAGCATAAATACTAAAAATCTGCAAGGGTTTCCATAAGGGCAGAAGTAGTAAAGTACTGCAGTGAATCACTGAAAATTCTTCTCATGCAGCAAATGGTCTCAAATATTAATCCATCCAGCAGAGATTTGAGAGCTTAAGGAAATCAATCCGAACTCCCAACACTGTGTAAATGAAGCAAAATTCTATTAAAGTTGTATATTGCAGCAGAAGCCACTCAGATTACTAATGTGAAACAAGTGATGACTGCTCACCTCTGAGCATGCCCCCGTGGTGGCCTCGCACACGCAGAGCACTGATTGGTTCTGGGCACGATTCAGCCAGCGTACAGCAAGCCGGGTGCTGCTGATCCAAGTCACCATGGAGATGTAGCTGTCTCTGAAGAGGTGATGCGGAAAATAATACATGGGGAAAGCAATGGAAGGTGGTGCAAAGTATTGGAAAAAAGAGGAGGCAATGACAGGAGAGATATTTGGTATGAGTTATGATTTCTGACAGGTGGTGTCTGGAGTCATTGAGATTTTTACTTAATTCACAGAAATGTACCTGGCCCCGAGGGAGTCGGGAGGCATCATCTCCAGAGTGTGAGCTGGACCATACAGATTCACCACAAACAGACTGACTGATGGGATACTAGAGCCAGCCTGGGAACACATGCAAAGGAAAGAAAATAATCAGCTAGTCAGTATTAAAATTTTCATTCAGGCTGAGACACAGGCTGAGTCATTTCAGAAAGTGGAAGATAGTGTGATTAGCTCCTTTTGTTTACATGTCAAAAATGTAGAGGTGTAACAATCCATTGTTATAAACTGTGAGATAGTAACGTATCCCTAAACTGTGATTTTCTGTAGGGCAGCATCCAGCATACATGACGGGAATCGCAACCCATGAATAATGAAATCTCTTAGTCTGAAGAGTGTATATTTCCTAATCTATCTAATCTATTCTGTTACATAGATTTAACTATGTATTTTAATTCTAACCTTGACCACTTGTTTTTAACTTATAGCCTAAACCATTCCCAAGTTAAAAGGAAGAGGAAAAGTGGAAAGACTGTTTGGGCATCTTTTAGCATCCCTTCTTCCTCTCATCAGCATCTACAGTCATATCAGTGGTGCCAAACCTGAGGAAAACTGACATGACGATCATGTTACAAGGTTTATTCAGACCAATATTTTGTCTATATCCACTAAAGTCTAAAAATCCTCTGATGATTTTTTTCTGCCTCCAGTCCAAAATGGAGTGCATCTTCTTAACTGCAAGGGTTGTATCTGCAATCTTGGGCTCATCAGAAAGGCAAGACATGTGTGAGCCCTACATATGTTACAGAATAAACTCACCTTTAACACAGTAGAAAATTACAATTTCTACCCCCCCGCAAAAAAAAAGAAAAGAAAAAACAAATAAAAAAAACATTATTTAGAGTTAGAACCACCTTTCAATCATAGGATAGCAGCCCAGCTCACCTGGGAATTAGTAAAGAAATCTCTGATTCACATTAGAAACACCAACAATGACAAAGAAAGTAATTCCAAAGATATAATATTGTGGAAAAAATGCATACCATACTTCAGAAAGTCCTTTGTTTAAACAACCAGGAACTTCATGACTCATTTGCTTCACGATTAATTCATTACTTCATGATTCATAACACAGAGTCATGGAAGTAGAGATAAGCTGTGTTTTTTCTAGCTGAAAATGAGATATTTCTTTGCTCTACTTTGGCTGCTAGCTCGCTGAGTTTTCATCAGACAGTAATGACACAGACATCTTTGTAATCAGGATAGTCTCTGCTGTCATTAAGTGAGCATCAGCTGTGGCCACTAAATTAGATTAAAGCACAAAATAACAAATCACTTTCAATTGGTACTTCCTCCAGACACTTAGGAATGTTTTGGTATACCCTCCAAAAGTCCCTGGTCCCTGAGAATTGTTCTTGTGAATAATCTGAATGAAAGTAAAAACTGTAAATAAAAAAAAAATGGGTCTGAAGTATTTTTAAACAAATATTGAATTAATTTTTTTATTTTCTGGGGACACTTATTGCAAACATTCGAATAAGCCTGATTTAAAGGTGCATTATGCAACTTTTTGACCCTAAAAATATGTTTTTTTTTTTTTTTTACTAATTTTGATAGCACAGTAACATTTTATATATACATACAGGCTGTCCTCAGGCTGACAAACTGCAAAATTTACAGCTAAGTTTCACTGAGTATCACACACTAGCAACTGAATATCAACACACTGGCCGTTGTGAATGCACATCATGGCTGATACAGCAAAGAAATGCAAGAAGTCACTGTCAGAGGAGGAGAGGAAAAGAAAGAGAAGTAAACATCAAACTGACTTTTATTGGATGAAGAGAGCTCAGAGTACAGGTAGGATGCAAGATGGATGCCAAACTAGCTCTCGTTAGGGAACACCTCACTGAGAAAATCTGCCAAAGCTCAGTAGTGCTTCCTCAGTTTTTTAACATTTAAAACTATCAATCCAAATATTTTAAAAGCCCTTTTCACACATACATAACATCAATGACTTTATCAAAGTGACTTTGTGTCACTTTTAACAGTGTAGTTTAAATTTTAGGAAAACGACCATCCCCATACGCTCACAGCAACCTCCATACAAATTACAAAACCTAACAAACACAGAGCGTTCTGTTGAACTGAACTGCATTCAGTGTGAGTAATTGAAAATATTGACATGCAGCTAGAGAGCAGGAGCTGCAACTTAAACACTTTGTTTCTAATTCATTTGGCTGAGATGCTGAATATAAAATGGCTTGGTGCTGCGGGTAATGACTGTAGATAAACCACGGAGGGTTTAAGTTTGGATAGCACAGTTCTTTCTTTATATTAATGAACAGCATTTGTCATATTACCAAACCACTGCTGTGTGTATCTGTCCTTTAATGTGATTGCAGCAGTCCAGACTAGTGTGTTTATAAAAACGTTTGATTTAGTCAGATTTCTGTCTCAAAATGGAAAAGTACTAGGGTGGCAATTCACACATGACACACATGACATTGACACGTTCAGTTGCCATCAGATGAATGGAAAGCAGTGCTCGTGTGAAGCGGAGTTTGATATCCACAGTATTAACATACCACCAAACAAGTATTAGATCTTTAAAGGGAGTACTGTCAGCTGTTTTCACCTTTGGGTAGGGGAAGAGTACATTGGATGGATAGAGGCCACCTAAGAAGTGAGGTATTTCCATCACAGGCGTAGCAGAGTTGTTGATGCGGAGGTAAGCCAGCCGTGCACCATCCATAGACCACCAGTGGGCAGTGTACGTCAAAAGCACCTCCTCTGTTTAACAAAGACAGAAATCTGCTTTTAGTGATAATTGTTGTCCACAGGCTGTGAGAGTGTAGAGCTGGACTACATCCTACCCTCATAAGTCCAGTCAGAGAGCCCATTCACCACATTCTGCTCCTGGTCAGTGGATGTGAGACGCAGTGGTTTGCTTGTCATGCTGGCCTTGTAGTAGATATCTCCATCAAACACATACGCCTGGCAGGAGCAGCACACATATTGCCAATCCATTATCAAAGACAGCAAGGTTACAGACTTTACAGCTGGCTGCATGATGTGAGCATTGAACGCCGTCCAAGTATGAATGAATCATTGGCTAGCGAACAGACAGACAAGAGCCACTTGCCAGTAAATATGCAGCAGATGAGCACTGCCATAGCAGCAGAAAACAATTACATTACAGGGGAGCTAGATGAATGATACTATCAGTATGAAACAATCCCATTAAAGTGACACAGCCACTGCAGATGGAGTTCATCTCATGGTAGCACTGATGTTATCATAAAGGGAATTTTGTCAAATGGAGGATGCATTGATAGGTAAGCGGGAAAATCTCCAAATCATATTGCTAGTTTTAGTTAATGCAGATGACAATATGTTTAAATGGAAAATAAATGAACCCCTTGCTTACCAGCTGGTTCCCCTGAGGTCCCCAGGATGCATACTGTAGCTCTGTCTTCTCCCCCTCTGGAGGATTTAGCTCCAGCAGATCCCTAAAACACACACAAACATTCAGATATAAACACCTTGTTAGGGGCTGCTTTCCCACGTAAAGTCCTCTTACGTCCACTCATGCCCTGCACTCGACAAGGCTGCTGCACTGTAGGGACAAAAGAACAAGATGCAGAAAGGCAAAACAAAACGGAGACTGGGGTTGGTTCATGCAGAAGTGCAAGATTTTCTTTTTTAATATCTTCATCTTCCCCAGGGTAGTTTTTTTTTCTTCCCAAGCCTATCAGGCAATGACTGATGGTGTAGGTCTTTCTTCCAAATCACTCTTCAAAAATTCCAGGGATCATCTACATCATCCAAAGAGTTTTCCCCCCGATAATACTTAAAACAGATCTCAGGCAGTGACATTGAGAGTACAGCACAAAAAAACTTACTGTATGCTGATTTATGGAACCTGGAAAGAACGACGACGAATGGATGCAAATCTGAGAGAAACACAAAAGTCTAACCCAGCGAGACGCACCTTTAGGGACAGTTTTTTTAATCTGCATGTCTGCTTGCATTGGTAACGCTCATGCCCAGTGCATCTCATGCATTAGCATTCACGATTCCACCTACCCATTAGCCACATTGTAGATAGCATAGGAGGCTGTGAAGGACTGAGAAAACACCTGAAAGAGGTAGAGGATATCATGCAAACAGGTGTGTTGCAAAGAGATGAAAACACATAGATTTTCTAGATCTCTTACATGCTCCTACACATGTAAAATAAAGTTAAATGCAAATGTGAATGTGAGTTCAGCCTTAGAATAAAACAATAAGCAACAGGAGGTTGTGCTTGCATTCTCAGAGCAAACTGCAAAGCTTCAAATGCCCCAAAAAGGCAGCAAAACTTTTAAAATGTACGAAAATAGAAAGGCATATGTTCGCTGATTCCCTAAATGACTGCACTGACCTAACTTAACTAGTAAAATAATAGCAGGCAAGTGTCTCACACTGACAGCATTTTATTATCCCTTCGACTAATACTGAGACCATTACATCTTACTGCTGAATACTTCTCATTAAACCACTGGCAGCAATTTCATCCACACTACATCATTACTGTGATCACAAGTGAATAAAAGAAAGTTTCACCCCTACCACTGGGAGAAAGGAGACGTCATGAAAAAAAAAGTACAAAAATTGAAATTGAGAAAGACATTCTTATTAAACAGTATCATTACAGCTAATATTCATCCAGCAGAGATCTATTGTGGCTGGCAGCTCTGACGCGAGCATCAGCAGCTCTGAATAATTCAATTAAGATGCAAAAGTAGAAAATTTAGAGAGCAGAATCAATCAACATGTGCATGTGTATGTTTGTGTGTGTGTTTGTGTGTTAATCAAAATTGATCGAAGCCTTATCCAGTGATCTCAAGCTAATATATTGACTTCTACCTTTGCCTTTTTTTTAAGCAGAGGGTTGGAGGCATTGTATTTAATACCAAGCCACTTGGAAAAACCAGTCCCTACAGAAATAAAATGTCACATCCTCTATGCAGCACACTTAGCAGGGAAATTGGATTTTTCTCCAGTGGTGTTTGTCTGTTAGAAAATGCAGGGTTGGGGTTGCACGGCCACAGAGCTGCAAGGATAGAGGAGGGGGAAATAAATTCCAAGGCTACCTAAATTAAAACGAAATTTGATTGTGGTGTAAAGTCTGAGCAGGAATGGCAAGGGAGTATACGGGGAAAAAAAATAGGCTGTTTCACAACAGAAAAAACAGCAGCGAGGACAGAAACACAAAAAGACAACTGGTCAAACACTCCAAGGAAAAAGTGAGTGAAGGAGACAGGGAGAAGCGCACAAGAAAGGATGTTAAAGGGCACATCACTGAGACGGAAGGGCAAGGCATTGCCATCAGCGCCATGTTCAATCAGCTGTTTATGATTTGTTTAGAAACTCTGTTATTCTGCTTGTAATTTAACATCATGTGACGCCTTTGGCAGTCTGCACATTATTGTGGTTGTATGTGTGTGTCTGTGTGATAAACAGAAAGGGAGAGTGAGTGCATCTGTCTTAGAAAGGCAGATTGAATTCTTATGCGAGTGCCAGCAACATATCATAAATCCTCCAGTTCGCTTGTCATCCTTCTTTTACTACCCACTTCCTCCGTAATGCCAGAACAGAGGAGAGGGGGCACAACACAGATTAAATACTTAGGATGTGAGAAAGGATATGTATTAAGGCTTTGAATGGGCACAGATACTGTTGAATATAAAAACACACAAAGTACAAATGATAGCATACGTCCTATACAACATTGTTCCTGCCGTACAAGCATTTTCTTAGCAGCACCACAATGCACTGCTTTGATACAGGCACCCATCAGTGTTTGCTGCAGAATGCAGACACAACTCCCCAGGCATTTTATTTTTCCCAAAACCAAACTGTCTTGGCAGGCTCCAGTTTAGCAGCTTCTGCTCATCAATTCCAAAGCCCTCCCCTAAAATAAATCGCCTTCATACATAAAAATATGCAGGCCCTGTCTCTTTCTTAAAACACAAACTCTAAAAACAAACTTGCCTAATTCAAACAGGCTTGGAGGGGAGACATTTTCCTGTAAAAAAAATCTGCTTTCTCTTGTTCCTTTGTGGCAAAATCCCAAACTCACATTTATGCATATACCCTCCTATCAAAATCCATTTATTCTTACCCACAGGCACCCTTCCCCTTCCCCCCTCCAAAGCCTCCTGAGCTAACATAAAATCCAGCAAAGCCTTTTAACTTTACACATACTCTACTCATCTATTTTTCTTCCTTGCAGCTCTGTCCTTATTGTATCTCTGACACTCTTTAATAATCATTGCAATTGATTTGAACTGGGCAGTGTACCTAAGGGCAAATGGTGCATGTCCCATTTATCATCCCCCTTCCCACCACCCTGAGTGGCTTTCCTCACAGTTCTCAGTTTTTCCTTCTGCATTCTGTACCACTCTTGAGCTGCACGCTGCTCCTCTTCTGAACAGCAAAGCTGGTGCCTGGCGCAAACTGCTTCAGTCAGCACAAATCCCCCCAGAGATAGACAGAAGAAAGTGAGTGAGAATGAAAAAGATGAAGGCGGGAGAGAGAGGAGGCTATAGAGACAAGTGGGAATGGAGGGATAGCCTCCACACACACAGACAAAACATGCCAGCTGATCTGGCGCAAATATCCATGTCTAAATAGGCAAATATTTCCAGGTGACGTGCCTGCCATTTCTGATTTCTTAGTGCTCATGCTCTGAGCATATTAAAGAGACAAAACAATTCCTGCTGATATCAAAGGAAATATGCAAATGACCTGGTAAAAATCAACCCAAGCAAACCACAAACTGGGCAAGGATCTGAGCCCTTTCTCTCTATATATATGTGAAACACACTGAATGCATGTTAACCATTTAATAATTCAGTTAGTGGGGATGCACTGTGTTTGTGATGAAAGCAGTAACACAGCAACAGGCTCATTCGTTCCCCACACAGAGAGAAAATATGATACGCAGTGATTAGAGGAGAAGTAGGTCTCTAAAGGAAACCCGGAGAGAAAGGAGACTAAGGGGCTGAACAAATGCAAACAGTAAGATCTGCTCGCAGATTTTTAATAAAAACATGAGGAAAAAATATGCTGAGGACCTTCATTTTCTCCTAATTCTGTTTGTATTTGCACATTACACAGCTCGCTTGGCCTTTGAGAGAAAGAGTCACCACAATGTAGGTATTTGCAGAAAGCTATGTGTGGTTTAAGTAAACAGAGAAAAAGATTTGTGTTTTGTCTTATCTAAAAACCACCTGCAAGTGAGATTCTGGGCAAGTTCTCATTAAAATTCCCAAGGGAACTAGCAGGGTGATTTCATTACTGCAGATCCAAGTTTACCTCTTCATCTCCTCAGTCTTCCCTTCCCTTCTCTTCCCTCTTGCACGTTTTTGCTACACGCTTCACAGCAATCTCTCCTTCCGAGTTTTTTTACAACCCTCTGCATCTTCTCCAATCAGCCAGTTTAAATATTCAAGTCTTCATATTTTATATGAGTCATTTTATGTTATAGAGCTATATACCGCTGAGGTAGCACAAAGATACTGGGATCTGTTGTAGAATAGATTTTTGCTTCAACATAACACTTACCGGTCGAATGTTATATGCCAAAAGGACAAACTTCTTGTCTGCAGACACATGGAATTTAGTAGAGGTCAGGTCCTGTAGAAAAAGGCAGCGTTAGCAGTAGGATAGGCTGAGATCCTCTTTCAACATGGTAAAAGTTGTAAGGCCACATCAGTAATCTAAAAGTAAGATCAGGAAAATCATCTTGAGGTATTAAAAATAGCGGATGCAGAAAATGGTCCTATGTTTTTATATATTATAACACAAATGTATTTCTTTCCTTGTACATTAATGTAAAAGCAGCAACTGACTGAAGTGAAAATAATTTTTACTGCTTTTGTGAATTAATCTGAAGACTATATTCTTAGTTTAAGGGCTGAGAGTGTAGAGATTACAAGTTCACTATTTTTTGTCAGTAAAATAATGTTCAATTCTATTAATTGATCTGTGGTAAAATAACATTTTTAGCAATGCCCAACTAGCTGTACAATAAGTCACGTTGTGGGTGTGAAGCTGGACTCTGACAGCAACCTTATCTCTGACACCACTGTCAAAGTTAAGGAGTAAACAAGACAACCCTTCACATCCTCTCCACAACATGATGGAAAACTCAGGAGCATGAAAAAACAGATTCCCCCACGCTGCAATAATCATTCCCTTCTGTGGGCATCAAACTCCATAACTCAGCACTGTAGAGAAGGATCTTATATCTTTTATCATAATCTCCTGTAAATATTGTAAATAAGCATGTTATTCTACTTCTTTTTTTATAAGTAGCACTGTAATCCAGAAATTTCCCTCTGGGTTTAATGAGGTATTTCTGATTCTGACAAATGTGGAATAACTTACTAATGTTCATCTGCAATACACACCACACTCACTACAAAACTATTAGATGTCTCCATTTGCATTTCAAAGTCATTTCATGTGTTAAGCTATAAGTTAAATTGCCCCACATAATTGAAACACACATTATTTTTACATTTACAAAGCTATGAAAATGTATAGAAACATGCCTTTATGTTACATTAAACTCTCATAACCATTACATGTCAAAAAAACATTTACAAAGAGGTAGGCACAAAAAAAATGTGCTGGACACAAAAACATGTACTATCTAAACAGATACTGAAAAAATATTAATTAATTATTTAAAAAAATATGATAAGTGTTATTGATAAAAGAAAAACAATAAAAACACAGACTGAGCTGCTTAATATTACCTGACAGTTTAGCTGTGTCTCCTATTATCTCAGTGATGATTACATATTATTTTTTGGCTGTATTTTTTTCAGATAACCATCATATAAGTAAAAATGATCAGCAGTGCTAATTACCAACTAAGCAGGCCAATAAAAGTTCTCAGCAAAAGAGACCTAAACTCAGAATACATTAACACTGAATTGCTAACAACCAAGCAACACCTCAGGTCAGTTTTTAGATGCTCTAAAACAAACTAAATTTATACCCCTCCTTAACCTTGTAAGATCTCAGGTTTCCCAACAGACTTTGAGAATAAATGGTTCCAAACTGTGCCAAAATGGCCTTTTTGGAGACCTTGCCTGAACTCTCTTTTAACTTCAATTTATCAGAGTTGTAATTTGGTGAGATTATGTTCATGTATTTTACTATTATTTGACAGAGTTTCTGAGGTACAGCTGCATCATTCCAAACAGATATTCGTCCTGAAAGTGTTTTTCTTTGTTTTGGCAAACCTGAAACTTTTTTTTTTTTTGTGCTGTGTTCCATCTTCATTTATTTTTTTTTACCAGTAACACATAAACTGATATTTCCACATCTTAACAGATCTCATATGTGTTCTCATGAGTGTAAAGTTAGCTGAGGTGGAAGAGGTTCAGTGAATTGATTCCTGGCTTCCCCAGATCATATACCGAAGTGAGAATAGATGAGACCAAGACATTAAACCAGTGAATGTGTCTGATGGATGAGTGTGTGTGTGATCAAATGAATGTGACATGTAATTTAAATGTGCTTTGATTAGTCGACATATTACCAGAAAAGTGCTTTAAAAGGGAAGTCCACTTACTATGACTCCAAAAGTACTCAAATAAACCTTGTGGCTGAAGAGATGTCAGTTTCAGTGAGTGTACGCAATTTTCAAGCCAAGTTCTTAAAAAACAAGAACAGGGCTCAAAGAGTTAATTTACAGTTCAAACATATTATGTGTTGTAGAAGAAGTGAAGAAGGACAAAGAGGTGGCATGATTATTTAGATCAAATCTTTTTGTATGTTTAAAAACTAAAAACACCACAGGACTTCCTTTACGTCCCACCATGTATGCTTTTTATGCTTCAATTTCCATATGTTTTAATCATCTTCTTGCACCACTGAAGCTATCTAAATTCAGTTTGAAAACGAAAAATTTCACTTTAACTCTTAATCCCACAGGCTGGCGCTAAATTGTCTCGGCTCATTCATCTTAGGATATCCTTTGTGCTTTTTTGGCAAAGAAAAAATAATTTTCTGGAACTGGAAACAACTGCAGAGATGACGAACTGATACTGAACACAGAGACTTCTCAATTTGACAACACAACCCTGCTTTAAGCTGTGATGACCCATATAAGTCTGTCAGTGTCGCGCAGAGGCAGTGCTCTGAATGATGCCCTTGCTTGGAATATTCTCTTTGAAGCCACATGTTGCAGGCTCACCAAGCAGCCAGATTGGTGGAGGAGGGGTAGAGATGAGCTGATACCGTCACTCTGCCAAATCTTTTTTTGTCTGAACTGTGGGATGTGTTGCAGTGGGACTGTACAGCATCCATCCTTCATTCTTTAAGCGCATTTTTTGTAGATCTCCCATTCTGTTTATTTTATATGCGTATGAGCCAGTAGACGCTGGAATCAGTTCTTATAAGTTCTGTTGTTACCTACCAGTGAGCTGTTGTCCAGCAGACTAGTAGTTACGTTGTTGGTGAGGCTGAATGTCAGAACATGTCCCTCTCTGGTGTGCAGGGCCACTTCATTTTCTAACAGGATTAAAACAGTTCATAGAAAAGGTCCTGCATTATTATTATTAATATTATCTAATGCACATCACAACACAGACAGAATGAATAAATAAATAAATATACTACAACAATTTACATTCCTCTACATTAGTCCAGCAAACCCAACAATTACATCAATTACATCACCATCATTGTATCAATATAAAAGCAATAATAATAACACTAATTCCATTACATATTTGCACAATGATACATCACTACGATCTACATAATAGTCACTGTATCTTCAACCATTATTATTATTTCCTAATTTCCACATTGCCAATATCATCATATACATCAGGGATCCCCAACTCTGGTCCTCAAGGTCCACTGTCCTGCAAACATTCAATGATTCCCTGCTTCAACACACCAGACTCAAATTAATGGCTCTTTGGCAGACTTGTCCAGAACTTGTCAGAGAACCATTTAATTTGAATCAGGTGTGTTGCAGCAGAGAGACATCTAACACCTGCTGGATAGTGGGCCTTGAGGACCAGTGTTGGGGATCACTGTTTTAGAGCTAACCCAAGAAAGTTCAATAATCTGAGTCAGCTGTGTTGGAGTAGGAACACATCTAAAACATGCAGGCCAGTGGGTCCTGAGGACCTGTGATGAGGAAAAACTAAACCAGAGGGATTGCTGTTTCTACAAAAAAGATCATTAAAATGGTGTCAGACTGAAGTCTTTGTCAGTCAGGAATACATTTTAATTTAGAACATGGATCCTTACCATTCAACCATGCCACACAGGGGTTATGAACTTTGAACTCTTCACTTTCCAGATCCTCCATAGTTACATGGGAGCGGAGTAATAGGTGAGACTCGTCTTCCAAGACAGAGAAACAATAGTTAGCAAGCTCATTAGCGAATCCTTTGTTGACAGAATTGCAAAGCTTGCCCTACATTTTAGCATCCTCTTGGATTCAGGCTTTCCATTTTAAGCTTCACTGTAACATTCAAATTAAGGGGGCGCTCACTTTTTAATGTAGTGAAGAAAATAAAAGACTGATGCCACTCTCGTAACGATCCTTTAAATGTAGCTAGCTAGCTAGCTTACCTGAGAAGTGGGAGGCAAGTGGGTACAGCCTCTGTAATACTGAAATAATTTAAAAACAAATTAATGACCCCAATAAATGTGATGGCTTTTCCTGTATGGCACACTAATTAATACATTGTATCTTGTTGGCACTAAAAATCAAAGTGTGAAACCAAAAATTACTGTTTATGGGCTTTTATGATCTGTCTGATGCTCTTCCATGGCTGAAAGTAGTTACCTTCTTGATTATCTTCTGGTTGCTGGGCAACTACTATGAGCCAAGAAATAGTCAAAAGGATTTTAAATCCATAAAGAGGTAAATTGGTGCCTTTTACTCTGTGGTTTTCTACAGATTATACAAACATGACAGAAAGTGTTACTAAGACAGCTTTAGAGATGCTGGTGGGAGGATTTTTTTAATCCTTTTCTGAATTAACTCTGAAACTCTTTCCCTCATTTTGTATCAATGCTAAGCTAAGCCTAAAAAGCTACTGGCTGTAGATTCTCAAAACTTGAGGAAAAAATTTATCTTCTTATCCAACCTGCCACCAGAAAGCAAATAAACATTTAACCTAAAATGTCAAATCATTCATTTAGTTCCTAACACCACAACTCCTCTCTGCTTTGATGTTTTTATCCTCCAGCACTACCCACCCTTTTTGTCCCCTCTTTCTCATTTTCAGTCTTCTTACCAGGCGTGAGGAGGATCACAGAGAGTATGACCAGAGACATAACAGCCAGGATCACCACCATGGCAATCCCTATGCCCTTCCAGTTTCGAGGGGGACCGTCTGAACTCCCCAGGTCCTGATGTTGGAGAGAACACAAACATACTGATGAATGTGAGCACAACTAAAAAGGAGGACATTAGTGATGCTACATTTTCACAGTCCCAAAGGAATTTCTTCCCAACAGACACATCAGTGCAGTGAGCCACGGGAGACTGGGACTGCTTCAGCATCTCAAAGACCCTTACCAAATTACACAAGTTTTTTTCTGCTGGAGAACAACATAAAATTGCTGCATATGAGAAAGCTGTCTTTAATTGCAGCAGTAATTTTAGCTGCACTATCATTTTTCTTCCCCATCGGTTCATTTCACCTGTTACAGTTCGTGATTGATGGGGCATGTGGTAAAATATAGGGGGATGGGAAAAGGGTATTTGTGAAATTCTGCTGCCTGAATGAATGGTGTGTGAGAGGGAGGATGGTGTATGTGTGGGAGGATGAGTGGTGGAGGGATGATGTGTGTGTGGGAGGATGGGATAGGTGTGGGAGAGTGTATGGTGGAAGGATGGTGAGTGTGTGGGAGGAAGGATGGTGTGTGTGTGGAAGGATGGATGGTGGAAGGATGGTGTGTGTGTGTGGGAGGACAGAGTATGTGAGGGTTGAATGGTGTATGCGTGGGAGGATAAATGGAGGAGTGGAAGGAGAGTTTGTGTGTGTGTGTGTTGGTCTGGGGGGGGGCAGGACTGGTTCTCGGGGTGTGCGGCTGGGCGCTGGGGTGTGGGGCTGGCCTCTGGTGGTGGCCGTCTGGGCGGGCCGGGTCCCCCCGGGTGGCGTGCTGGCCCTCGGCCTGTGGGGGGGGGGGGGTGTCCCTGCGCTCCTGGGCCCGGGCCCTCTGCCCCGTCTGTCCCGGGCGGCCGGTGCCCGGGGGGGGTCGGGGACTGCTGGCCTCGGCCCGCCGGGGCCGGTGCCCTGTGTCCGCGGGGCGGCTCCTGCTGGGGTCTCCTGCTGCTGCCTTCCTGGGCGGGCGAGTGGTCGTCTCTGTGGCCCGGTCGGGATCTGTTGCCTGCGGGGGGGCTGGTGGCCTGGGTCTCGGGACCGCTGGCCTGACTCTGGCCTCTGTTCAAGTGAGGTGGCATCTGCATGATCACTCTGCATGGTCACTCCTTCCTGAACGTCTCCACACAGTCTTTGCGTCACCGTGTGGCCGAGTTCTCCAACACATCCACACAGGTTTCTCTGCGCGTGTTCTTGAATACAGCAGTTTCACTTATATCTATTATCATATTTTTTTTCTTTTTTTTTATTATTTCTGTTCTTATTATTATTATTACTCTTACTCTTATTATTATTATTGTTACTATTATCAACTAGTTGTGTAATGACCTACTGGCTAGGATGATCTTAGCTATATATGTTGTAAGTAGTATGGATTACATGGTCTTCTGTATGATGTTTTAAGTCCCCACCCGCACTCCCCACACCCTTTCTGTCCCTCTCTCTCCCCTCCCTCTTCTCTCTACTTTCTTTTCTCTCTCTCTCTCTCTGTCCCCTCCGGTCGAGTCCAGCATTAAGAGTCTGATTTAATAAAGTTTTTCATCAAGAGGGACTTTATACATGTAGTATAAATCCCTGCTTGATAGAGTAAAATTGCCCAGCACCAGACAGCAACCAGACAATCATTCTGTTTGCAACGATGCTGGACAAGACAGGTTTTAAAAAAAAAAAAAAAAAAAAAAAAAAAAAAGAAATTCTGCTGCCTGAAATGCAAGTAGACCTTCATAGAAAAAGAAAAGAATAGCTGTGATTTGCTTATCTGTTTCCAAACAAGTTGGAATGATGTAAAAATGTGGTTAAAGCCAAAAGCCAAAGATCTTATACATGATATGATGGGAAAACAGTATAAAGAAAATGTTTAAAGGGACAGCTTGTATTGTAAAATATGTGCTCATTTTAAATTTGATGTCAGCAACGTATTTAAGAAAGAAATGGGACAGGGGCATTTTTACCATGTGTTGCATCACCTCTTCTCACAACAAGACAGAGGCAACACCAGGAGAAAATGAAAGAAATAAAACACCTTGTAAAAAATGTCAAAACTATTTGGGTTGACTGGCAACAGGTCGGTAACATGAATGAGTATTTAAAAAAAAAGGATCCTGCAGAGACCTTTGCAGATATAAAGATGTGGAGGGGGTTCCCTTCTTTTAAAAAGATTCTACATACAAATAACTAAACAATGAGAGAGAGAGAGAGAGAGAGAGAGAGAGAGAGAGAGAGAGAGAGAGAGAGAGAGAGAGAGAGAGAGAGAGAGAGAGAGAGAGAGAGAGACTTTTCCAATTTAGGCTAATGCAATGAAACAACTGGAAAAAAAGCCCAATACTAACAAGCTGAAAGGGGGCAGATTGTGACCTACTTCGATCAATACATTGATTCCCTTCCTATGCTTGTATACTGGGACATAGGCAGTAGTCCAAATAAAAACAGTCTTATTCAGCTAAAACTGTAGCATCTAAATGAACTGTCAGCTTAACACAGAGCAATATAAGATAAAAGTTTCCTGGCTCTGTGGCCAAACAATCTGTGTGCAAAACCAGCCTGTCTGCAGCCCAAACCTGTCAGACTGTCACTTTTAAACTAGATGCAGGGCCTCTTGCTTAAGGTAAAAAAAAATGATAATAATAATAAAAAAAAACTTGGCAATTGGCCTGCAAAAATGTTTAAAAACACTCTTGAGTTGATTCAAAATTGAAAAACACTAATATGTTGGACCAACTAGGTCTTCATCAGGGTCATATTCTGTTTAAGTAAGTGTTAAATCCTTACTGATGAGCTAACCCACAGCCATGTGTAAGCTTACTGGTCTGTAGCTTGAGAATCAGTGTGCTTAACTGGCTTTTCTCCAGCCAAAGCTGTCAAACTGTCATCCTTAGAAACATATCCTACAAAATGAAATGAAAAGCGTTGAGCATCTCAGTGGGAAACATTTCTCTTTCAAAACTACAGCAGTTGTTCTCTTCAGTTCCTGTAACACCACTTGATGCAACCCAGTGGCAAAACAAGTTTGAAAATGTTTTACTGGCATGAAATTCAAAATAAGTGTATACTGTATCTTTTAAAAAGCAATATGCCTTTCACTATTTAATTTGTTGTATTTGCATTGTGTTTAACTAAATCTGGGATTTTGCTTTTATTCACATCTTACACAGCTTCCAAACATTTTTGGAAGTCGGTTGCACCTTTTCTAATAAGCTGCTTTGGTAAATCAGGATAATAATCAACAGTTCAAGATGAAGTTGTTAATAAGGTAATGAATATAATAAGAGGATGGAACTATAAGGATGTGACAAAGCCACAATTACTAGAAGAGCAAAGCTTCAAGTTTAATTTCAAGTCCTCGTATACCCTCTAAATGCAATCAAGGGGAACTGATGGAATGCATCTGCATCAGTATCAGTCACAATTAAACACAACTGCGAGCTGTTCCCAGGCTGTACTCCACTCCCTCATAATGAGTGGCTGGCACTGCTGGAGGCACATACTTGCTGGAGTGTAAGAGATTGGAAACAGAGCAGCCATAAAAGTCAGCCTTCATTATAGCCGCCCACCCCTTTTGGCTTAACCCACAAAACCTTGCTGGTCCCACTCACCGTCCTCTAGGTGGGCAGCGGAAGAAGGGCATCTGTGCAGCTCACTGGACAACAAAATTATGCTTTTCCATACTCCCTGTGAGACACCAGCTGTCCCTGATTCTGTTTGGCACAAAAGCCTAAATAGCCACTTTTAATACCTTCCTGCTTCCTCAGTCCAATCACATGTCTCCATCTTCTTTCATCATCTCACCTGAAGCTCCAGATGGTGTTCCCACTGTGAAAAAGTAAAGTTACCCCCTTTTCAATTTCAAAGTTCTACATGTCAGAACACAATAGAAAATCACAAGGTCAATAACCCCAATCCTATGTCCTGGCAGCAGATTACCAGGACAGTTTCCATTAACTGTACAGACACTTCTGTTAATCCAAAAACAGACAATTCTATATTTCTACATAGGGCTGGGCGATTAATCGATAAAATCAATAAATCGAATTTTCCATTTCTGCCGATTTATTTTTATGAAAATCTGGATTTTTTTTTTCCATAGTTAGTTAGTGGCAGACTTAACCCTCCCTCCACACCAGAACGGTGTTTGTCTGACAGATTTTCAGTGATGTGACCCTTCACTCATGCCTGGGATTTAGCTGTGCGTCTAACTGCAGTGAGAAATGCTGCTCTCTATGAGATGCAGAAGTCAACTTTAGCCCACAAACTCTAGTTAAGAGACAACCTTCATCAGGGGAATTGTTTCTGCAGTGGATCCTGTATGATAAGGATCCAGATGGAAAGAAATCACAGATTCAGTTGTGTTGCATATTTCTGTGTAAGATATGAAGTTGTTTATATGGTGTAAAAGTTATATTATCTGCTTTATTTTTGCTGGCATTTAAAAAACTGATTAAAATCGGAAATTGGATTTGGTTATAAAAAACCTGAGATTTTATTTTTAGGCCAAATCGCCCAGCCCTACTTCTCCAGTATTTCCCTTGTTGCATTTACAAAATGATACTACACTAGAAAAAAGAGAATAGCTTATCCAAATTAAAGGATTTGCTTTTGTGTATCACAAGTTATACTAAGTTAATAGGAGATCAGTTGTTAAGTTCGTACCCAGGCAGGATCATTTCTACCCTTAGTGCAACATTTAGTTTAAAGCTACTGGTGGTGACTCTCTCTTCCTCTACCATCCTTTAACATTCAAACAGAACATCCCAACAACATTGTCTCTAAATGTAAATACAACACAGGCAGTAAAGCACATAACTTCAATTTAAAGGGTAGCAATCACAAAAGGTTAAAGTTCTGCTGAATGCAAATTTCCCATGAGCCTTTGCAGTCTTTGCACAATTGGTAGTGTGAATCTGTGAATCTGAAAAAAGTGTATGTCATTAGGCTATTAAAGCCATGTAAAACTTAATTGTTGAACTTTGAGAGTAGAAACTAAACTTGGATGACAAACTCCACAACACAAGGTTCCAGATATGTTGATTTTTGAAAAGAACCCCTTTTCAAAAGTCCCAAAAACCCAAATTAAACTAAATCTGGCGTCCAGCGACCCTCTGTCATGGCATTTGTCCTCAGTAGTTTTCCCACTCGACTGAGGTTCTGATTCCCAGGTAGCAATGCACAAATTAAAAAATATGGGTAAAACTACTACAAAAAGTTACAATGCTACATTTTATGGTACATTTAACCCTGTTATTACAAATTTTTCTTACAGTGCAGGAGGAAGAGGAGAGAGAGAGAAGCTCTAAGAAGAATATTGCAGCACAGCTTTGGTTTGCAAAGTTGCATCTGAGCAAACTACAAGATTTCTGGAACAATGTATTTTAGATTGACAAGGCCAAAGTGGAGACATTTGGCCATAAGGCACATTGGCATGTACAGTGAAACCCAAACACATCAGCACAAACACCTCATATCAGCTTTCAAACATGGCAGCTGAGGGCTGATGAAGCCACAGGACCTGAACATCTTACAGTCATTGAGTCGAGAATGAGCTTTTCTGTTTTCAAAAGTATTCCAGAGTCAAATGGGTCTGTTTGATAACCAAAACTTCGTCTAAACTGGGTCATGCGACATGAAAATAATCCCAAGCCCAGAAGCAAATCTACTGCAAAATGGTTTTGAAAAGAGAACCAAAGTTTTGTGGCCCAGTCAAACACCTCTAACTGACTGACATTCTATGGTGGGTTGAGAGAGCTGTGCATAAGCAAACTGTAAGGATGAGTGGGCCAGAATTCCTCCACAAAGATGTTCGAGACTGATAACGTCACACAGAATAAAACAACTTCTGTATTTCGGTTCTGTTCTGTTAAATCTATAAGGACACACTGTAATAAGTCGTATGTTGTTGTTCATCTGAGGTTTTACCTCAGTTTAATACCTGCTAAAGGCCTCTTTTCATTATGTTCTTATCTGCAAATACTTAAAATTGAATTATGCTTTTCTTTTTCTTTCATCTTTTTTCTTTTTGCATGTCTGAAAACACAGCGTCAGTAAGGAAAAACATGGTAAAATCAGCAAGATCATCGAATTTACAATAATTGCACTTTAACCAGAAACATTTAGCACTCTTTGTACATTTTTGTTCTGTCAGTTTCCACAACACTTCTGGTATTTTTAACTCAGAGAAAAGTGTGTTTCCTTCATGCCTGAGATAAGTGAAAGACACACAAAGTCTGCCAGCAAAGAATTCCTGCCAAGGTCTCATCTTTAATAGATCTACTTGGCTGCACTATCAGAACATGTTCAAATTAAATTCACTATTAGCTTCACCTGCAGGAGCAACATACAAGTGATATTTGAACTTTCACTGCAGTCCAAGTCAGTATGACTGATGCACAACACTGTCTATGTACTGGCCTTTCTAGCAGTCTTTGTTATTTTGTTCTCACTCTCCTGCCCTCTCAGCACTCATTCCCTCAGGCTGCCACCATTATCCCTCTATCAGATAAAGAAACCTACAATCTGTGAAGGTTTTTACAGTACAAACACATTGCACCTTTGGTGCTTATGCTTGCAAGTCTGAAAAATGAAAATTTTGAAAACCTGCTGGCAAGATTTATCTGGCAACAGCAGTGATTGTGCATCATGGGGACATTGAACAAAATAAAATGCAATTCAAAGAAAATCTACACTGAAATTCTAAATCTCATGGTGAACAAAGACATTTCAAACTGAATTACTTGCCTGACTGACTCCAACACAAATCCTCCCTCAAATTATAGGAGCGGCATCCTCCTCAGGGTATGCACATTTCCTTTCATCCCCCTGGAGTCAGGACATTACTTCCAATTAAGGTCATTTCAGACAGGGGAGAATCCCACATTCAGGTGAATAAAGAGTTATGTTGCTCTCATAAATGAGGTACAGATGCGCTGAGCAGAATCCCCCAGAGTGAACACTGGAGAAGCTACTAACGGGGACTGGCTGCTGGTCATGCTGCATTTGGGAATTCAATGCACCACAATCTGTTAGCACAGGTGAACAGATGACGAGCTGGGTTGTGTGACAGACCAGACTTATCTCAGCCAGCATCCTGACGGATGAGCAGAAATATCTGTGAGCAGGTTTTTCTGCTGAGGCAAATCAAGAAAGAATCTTCCTCACTGTGATGGGGAGTTAGAGTATGAGGTGTCAGGCAAACACCACCAGGTGTGAGTATACAAATGATTTATGTTCATGGATTAATCACTTGAAGATATTCCCTTGAGAGGGTTTTTGGCAAACCATGCAGCACTGAAAAAGAAATGAGAGATCTCTTACATTTGCCAGCAGAGCTGTGGGATTTTCACTCAACCAAATGAGACAATCGATATGGTGTACAGTTGTACAAAGTCCACAGGGAAACAATTAAGAAAGGGAATACAGCCATGGAGAAGACTTTTAGACAGACACTCTCCCTCTGAACACTATTTTTTGCCATGTATGACACCTCATCATGAATTCAAAGATCGCTATACCACTTCATACTTTTCATACATCAACTATTTATCAAGCAGCTCACTAACAAATCCAGCTGACTGACTGTTTGCTCTCAGAGCTGAACACAAAACTCAAACAATACCATCTGTATTGATTAAGTTTGCACACTAAAAAAAAAAAAAAAAGCAAGCCACGCTAAAAACAATTACTCAATCAGCACAGCATGCACCACAAGTAGGTTGCGCAGGATTCAGGCAGTGTTTAAAATTAATAAATTAGGCTCTGGAGACCTCCTTAACTCCATCTTCTATGTCTTTAAGGCATTGAATAATAAATCACATGAAGCGGAATAAGGGAACCAATGTAGGCTGTTCTGGGATCGTGGTTTGGATTTGCATACCTCTAAACTCCCCCTATTAACATTGGCTGATAATGTAATCACGTGACACAGAGAAAGGCATCAAAGAATTAACAATCAACATAAAAAGGGGCTGATCTATTGGCAGACACATGCGGCCCTCAATATAACCTATAGGTTGATTTTAATGATTCATTCTAATTGCTCACAAGGGAAAGATGTAGATTAGCAGGTAAGCAATATGTATGATCTTGTCAATATTTCTTGCTGCCTCATTAAAATAGAAGATCATCATTATGGCAGACTATAAATTCAGTAGGGCCAGGATGAATGGTAACCACTCTGCTGTAGTAATGACATACTACAGCCCAGTAATGGTTCATATCTAAGCTACCTTTCATCACCTACACAACAACTCATTTACTTCCAGTCCCTGCACCAGAATTTCTCCCTTTGTGCAAAATAAAAAAATAGTAGGTGGTTTAAACATTGTAAGGGACTAACAGGGCAGGCTTTTTTTTTTTAGCCCCCGAGGCTTGTGCCAGACAATGCAGCAAAAGCCTTAGTGAAATGAAAGACCAGCTGTTTTATCTTAGAGCCGCAAGGCTGCCCTGTCTTTTTTTCAAGCCCCCCCACATCCCGCACAAGAAAACTACTGTATAAAAGGACCCAGTATGAGGGAGCTCTTCCTCAGCATGTCCAGATCCACTTAAATTGACTGAGTACCTGCCTTAGGGAAACAAGTAGCATCAAGAACACACGTGGGGGAGCTGTGGGTGACATGATATATAGTTACAGTAAAACATGAGAAAAAGATGGCCATTTTACAGCACCCAAAGGCTCCTCAGACGTATCAGTAAATACTAACGTCACTGAGGAAATTCGCTTTTCCATTTTATCAAATATTGAAATAACTTTTTATTGTATTGTTTTGTGATAAATGAAATCATATGACATTAATGTGGAATCTGCTGCCCACTTTCTAGTGATGAGACACACAAACAAGTAGCACAAGTAAAACAACCACAGAGATAACTAATGGTTTTCAGTCTTACTGGAGATAAGCAAATACGTTTTCCACAGTCATGTTTAATGTGTGAAGCTCATTGATTTAGAGACGGAAGTGTGAGATGACATTTGGTGGGAAAAGGTTAAACCCTGCAGCCTCTTGTGTACACTGCAGGATTATGAAATTGATGCATCTTTTACAGCAATTAAAAAAATCATTGTGTAAGTAAAAAGGTGTCAATTTGAAGCATCATCATGTCAACGATTCCCCTGCTCTGTATCATACCAGAGAGACTAAATACTCAAACTTTGCTTTCAAACCTCCAGATCTCCACCAGAGACCCTGCATAACATTTATCTATAGGTTGAAATTCCTTCCTAACTGTAGAGATAGTTTGATTAATAATTAGTTGACTTGAAGAGGTTTGAGACTGTTGCATAGCACAGAAAAAGACACAAAAAGAAGAGGCATGAAAGAAATTATTTAAAGATGGGCAACGAATATTTATGAGCAGATATTTCTGAATGAATAGTCAAATCTGATGTGTTTATATACTGTATTAACACACAGACTGTTTCTTTGGATCACAATTTCCACACACTTCAAGCCATAAAATCATTTGGCTAAATCTTTATTTAAAAAAAATCATGTGATTATATTCACATGAAAAGCACATGGTTAACCATGGAAGGCAATTCAGCTGAAAATAAGATATGCATTAAAATCATAATTTAGTCTATAATTCCCCTCCGAACACACACACACACACGCACTAGGTTTACTGTTATATTTATAAAAGATTGTTTAGAGGGACAGCATTAAATGGTATTTGTTGGTGTTTAATCTTTATTCATTGACATTACACCTATGCAGCAGAGGGATAATCGATCTTACAGTGCAGGGTACCGTTTGTCAATGTGCACGTCCATGCTGGAGGGGACAGGCTGCTGGGACTAATTCTTATCAGAGAAAATTGAGCTTTATTATTGATGCAGAGAAATTCTCTGCAAGTCTGCACGGGACGGAAAGACAGCGGAAGAGTAATAGAGACTGGACGTCGAGTTACACCAAGCAGCAGCACCGCACTGCACACAGTCAGCCTGTCCAGGAGGACCTGGATACAAGCGAGGAAAGTGTGAATAAGAGCAATTTCTATCTCCTGCAGAATGCCTCCTCACACACATACCCCCAAACGCAGAAAACACACACGTGCTCCGAATCTAAAAGAGGGGGAAATAAAAGTAGGAGTAAAATACACACATACCAGCTCCGTGGTCATGTTTTGTTGAGTTGTGGCAATCATTGTAATCCGCAACAAGCTTCGCTGTCTATGAAGCCTCAAAACCCGCCGAGCAGCAGCTGCACCGTTGGCTTGCGGAGCTTTTTCTGCATGCTCCGCTTCTTCCAAGTTTGTCCTCAGTGGTTCTCTCTCTCTCTCTCTCTCTCTCTCTCTCTCTCTCTCTCTCTCTCTCTCTCTCTACTTGTTCACACACACAAATTATATAGGTAGGTATATATATTTACAGCCTTGATTGCTAAATGCGATTTCATTAAGGGTCAGCAGCGCATGTGGCTTAAAACAATTAACTGGAATTAAAATAGCTGTATATTAAATTAAATGCTCCTAAAACAAAATGAATTAAAATATTTTTCAGTGACCATAACAAAAATACATAAGATACATAACTCAAAACAAGCTTTCTCAATATAAGCCATATTCCTTCATTCTAAATCGCATGTGAAAAAGTCTCAATATATTTGAAAATGGGCTGCATTGTGGTGTGTTGGTTAACACCACAGCCTCACAGCAAGGTCACTGGTTCGGGCTGAAGCCTTCCCTCAGCTGGGGAGAGGCTTGAACAGTGGCCTATCTGTGTAGAGTTTGCATGTTCTCCCTGTGTATGCATGGGTTCTCTCTGGGTACTCTGGCTCCCACCGTCCAAAGACATGCACATTAGGTTAATTCACTCTAAATTCTCCCTAGGGGTGAGTGTGAGGGGCTGTTAGTCTCTCTATGTTGGCCCTGCGATAATCCCTATCCGTGATCATAATATCCGGTTGGTTGGCCACAACCATTTTGTTGGTCTGTATTTGGACGTCCCACAGGATCTTAGCCCTCTCATTCTCCACCGCCTTGGAAGGTGTTAGGGTCTTCATTCCATGCTACTTGGTCATAACGTTCCACGTATTCCTTGCCTGCCAGTATCTTGCACCCTGCTGTGAAGTGCTGGATTGTTTCAGGGGCCTTTTTGCACAGCCTGCACCTTGGGTCCTGCCTGGTGTGGTAGATCTGGGCCTCGATTGCTCTGATGCTCAAGGCTCAAGCCCAGCTGTGTTGTTGTAATTCAGCAGATTTTGCCTAATAGTTACACTGTAAATTTCTATAGAAATTTCTATAAAAAAAGATTGAAATGTGCAGTGAAATCTCTACAGATATGATAACTGCTGAGATCATATCCTATAATCATCAGTGACTATAACGCACATGTGGCCTTTAGTATCAAGGCCACATTTGTTTGTCATAGAACTTCAGACATGTTGGGCACCTTTTAGCAAATGTAAGTCAGTATATGAGTGTTTACCCTTGTAGCTTCTTTACTTAATTTTCTGTTTCCCCAACCTTCCTTTTATGCCATTTTACACCCTAGGTTCACTCAATACTGGATTCACATTTTTGTTCCAGTATTGTATCCAGTGGTTCTGCAAGTACCCAGTGGTTATTTAGTTAAAGGGTCAGTTTCGTTCAAGCTGATTGCAGGTTGACAGAAATTTGACAGCATTTAATACTTTATCAGCTTAAAAAAATAGTAATATTAGCCTACTAAACTAATGATTATTATTATAATGCTATCGCCAATTTCCCAGTTGCTGCAGTTAGATACAAGATAGTTCACATGAACTTTACCTTAACCTGTTAACCTCTCACTTTATCTGTTGGTAAAGTGATATAAGTTGATACAAATAGCCAATAACAGAATCAGCCAACCACATGGCAAAAACTGAATGGATTTAGTCATGTAGAAGTGGTCAAGAGGACATGCTGAAGTTCAAACCGACCATCAGAATGGGGAAAAAGGGGAATTTAAATGAATGGATGTGGCATGGCTTGCTACTGTCAGCTAAATACAGGAAACTGAGACTACAGTTTACACAAGCTCACCAAAATTGGACAATACAAGATTGGAAAAACATTGCCTGGTCTGATGAGTCTCCATTTCAGCTGCTACATAGGGTCAGAATTTGGTGTAAACAACATAAAAAGCACAGATTCATCCTGCCTTGTTCAGACTGACGATGGTAAAATGGTGGAGGGGAACGTTTCTTAGCAAACGTTTGAACCCTTTGTACCAATTAAGGATGGTTTAAATCCCTCAGCTTCCTGAATATTGTTGCTGACCATTTCCACCTCTTTATGACCCCAGTGTACCCATCGTCTGATAGCTATTTCTAACAGGATAATGTCCCATGATGCAAAGTTCACATCATGTCCATCTGGTTTCTTAAACCTGACAATGAGCTCACTGTACTTCAATGGGTTCTGCAATCACTATTTCAATCCACAAGAGCACCTTTGGGATGTGGTTGATATTCTGTGTGATGCTATCGTGTCAATATAGACCAAAACCTCAGAGGAACGTTTCCAACACCTTGTTGAATATTTGCCATGGTCAATTAATGCAATTATGAAGGCAAAAGAGGGTCCAACCTGTTAAGGTGTAACTAAACATCCTGTACCACTGAATGTTGAGATGTTTACAGCTAAAATTAAATTTCAAAATGCATCCATGGTACACAATTTTGCTTTTGCCAAGTTGATACAAATATACAATTAATATGAAATAAATTGTTTTTACTTGACAGAAAACCATATTTAATCTTTATTGTAATAGCAGTAAGCTTGTATTTTAAATTGACCAAATAACTCCAAATGTGTAAAGCAGTTTATCAAAGAAATTAATTTACAAATAAATTAATTAATTAAAAATAAATAAATTTTTTTAATGAAAGAATAAATACAACCTTTCCAGAAGATGTGCACTTTTCAGCCTACATTTGAATGAATGAATGAATGAATGAATGAATGAATGAATGAATGAATGAATACCATAACCTATTCGTGCTGTTGTCTGATTTTTATGTCCTTTATTATGAAAGCCTCCACCGGATGTCTATTGTTTTCGTTCTTTATCTCCGTCTTTCGTTTTCTGTTTAATTCAAATTCGTAGGCAGTTATTATTTGCGCTTATATTTGTAAAGATTTCTGTTATGTTTATATATATTTGTTTCTATTTGTGGAAGCACTTATATGACGGGGGGGGGGGGGGGGGGGGGGGGGGGGGGGGGGTTCATTACAGTGGTTTTATTTAGAAAATAAATGCTCGGAAGTGATGCCCGTTGGTTGCCTTGACACCGGGGAGGTGTTCTTCATTCATTGGCTAGCGGCGAAATTTGAAATGCAACGCGCTCAGTAAAGTTGTCGCTGCGCGAGGATGTGGACAAAGTGGTTGACCGCTACAAAAAGAAAAGGAAAACAATAATCTACATACCAAATATCTACGGAAAACTTGCGGTACAATTTTTCTCCAGGTAGGCAGAAACCTTTTGGTAGGCAGTCTTTACTTCAAGGGAAAATGTAGAAATGTTTACCTCACCGCCTTGTTTTTGCTAGCAGTTAACGTTGAATGAGGTTAACGTTACATTCTGGCGAGGAAGTGTTGAAAGACAAACCGTCGATTTTAAGCAAATAAATTAGCTTGAAAATAATGCAAGGCTGTGGATGCTTGTGAATACAACAGGCCAATTTTAAGCATTATACTGATGTAAAACACTGAATGATGCGTTTACGGCACATGTTCGCCTGCGAAGATGCGATTTATATCCAGCCACAAACACTACAGTACTATACTTTGACTTAAATCTAAATTAACTTGCTGTTTATTTGTTCTTAGAAGGTCTAACAATAACAATAGCAATATGGAGACCGTGGTGCTGGACCTCCAGAGCTTATATGATAAGCTGAGGACACAAGTTGACCTTCTTAACGAGAACATTGAACCCAGTGAGTAGCCTGGCCCTCAGTTTTATCTTTGTCATTTGACAAAATTGATTTATATAGTTGTCTGTTGCAATAATATGTATTAATTCTTTCTCCCAGACTTTATACAGATGGCACAAAACTTTGATGACTGCCGTCGCAAATGGCAAAGGACTGAGCTGGAGCTGGGATCTTGCAAAGACACTCTCAAAAAAGCGGAGATGGAGAAGGGAGCCTTGGAGGTCCAGTTGAAGCATGCCCGCAACCAAGTAGATGTGGAGATCCGGCGCAGACAGAAGGCTGAGACTGACTGCGAAACGCTGGCAAGTTTAATCTATTACCAACCTCTGTTTTGTCCCCCCCCCCCCCAGCTGGTTCTTATAACGCCTTTCTTGCAATTCTATAATACAGGACCGTCAAATTCAGTTGATCCGAGACCTTTTGACAAGTGAGGGATCCACTAACAGCATCCAGCTGAGTGCAGAACAGCGTTCTGCTCTGGCCTTCCTCAATGCAAACAGTCAGGCAGCATCCAATTTGAATGCTAGTCGAAGGTAAGAAACTTATCAATGAAGATGTTATTGAATACAGTCCTGTTTCTGACTTGTGCTCCTGATGATTTGCCCTGTGTTTGCTTTTACTTACACATGGGAATGCTTCCATACCAGCACTGGTTTTGTGCCAAATAAAACTGATGACTAAAATGTTTGGGGTGGTGCTACATGACAATAATCTTTGGTCTAACATGTATTTTCTGTTGTTCCTCACAGACTGATGACAATAGATGAGTCTGCATCCATATTGTCAGATATAAGCTATGACAAAACAGATGACTCTCTTGTAAGTATAAATCTTTTCAGCGTTGTCTATATTTACAGTTATGTAATTGTACTCTAAAATATCCTACTTTAGTTTAGAATCTGACTCTGTTGTGTTTGATGTTGTACAGGACTGGGACTCCTCTGCTGTGCGGACAGTGCGACTCAAGAAACGAGAAAAAAGGGTATGCTAACTACACATGTCTACTGCTTCTCTCTGTATATTGTGACATGAAAAAATGCTCAGTGTAAGTATGGGTGTTGTGGCTTCTGTCTGGATTGCAGCGCTCCTCAAGAAATCATATTGATGGTCCTCCCGGTGCTTCTAAAAGGTCTCGATCAACAGGCAGAACTGCAGACAGGGTTGGTATTTTGGTTCAGTCCGGGTATTGTCTTTTTTTTATTACTGTACTATTACAGTATATATTAAATATGACCATAATTACTTGAAATATAAGCAATTTAGATCTGACAGCTGCTTTGCTGGCAAAGTTGTTTGTAACCAAATTAATCATCATATAGGCCTGACAGTGTTTTTATACTAATGTTTTCTGATCTTCTCTTATATTATATTTCCACAATATTTGACAGGTAAATGAAACCCTTGTGACGACAACAACAGTAACTGTCCCGCCAAATGGAGGCCCAGTTGAAGCGGTTTCTACCATTGAGACTGTTCCTTACTGGACTCGCAGTAGAAGAAAGACTGGTAAGATTTTTGTCATATATCCATCCATGGTATCTCTATCCCTTAAAAAGTATTAATTAGATTTATTTTTGTATTATAAAAAATGGCTTTAGAGAGAACCGAAAGTAATTTGATTAATAAATATTTTGAGGGTGAAGTGGTTATTATCCGATTGTTAAGGTACCTGTGACCTCATGAAACGTACCAAATTTGGTAATGATTAAATAAGTACTAATGATGAAGAGGTCAAGTTCATATCTTTTATGATTAGGCCTATAGTATATATTGTGGCTCACTGGATGTCAGCTATGGTGAAGTCTGCTGATTTGCAGACTAATTAGTAAATGAATTGATGGTTTTTTAAGACCTTGCTATTCTAAAGGTGAAGACTGGAAATTTCACCAGTTCTCACCAATTTTTAATATTTATTCTGGTAGGATAAAAGCACTTAAAAACTGATACTACGCTCTACTTACCAACATAAATATGTCCCATATTTGATTTCTGCTGCAACTATAGCACTCAGATGGCCACACGTTCTCCCTTTGGTAACATACAATTGTTGAAATTGGAATAAAATGTCATCATGACACATACACAGAAATCTTTTTCATTTCTGTGACATGTTGCCCACATACTGACTCAACAGTGAGAGGTGCAGGCCCATCGTTGCTGATATCAGTCAGTGTAATGAGCAGCAAATGTCTTGGCTATTAATTTTTACTGACACTTACCTGTTGCATGAAAACCACAGGGTGCTGAAACTCTAGATTGTATGAGGCAGAGTGGTTTCAGCCATGCACATCAAGCAGCCAGTGATCATGTTGTACCATGTTAAGCCATAACACACTAACTCTCACTCTGAAAAGGGACCTACATGAATATGTTGAATGTAAATAGGGGAGGGCTTCCCAGACTTGATTAATATCTTGTAATAAAAAGTAAATATCTGGATGGATGCCTTGAATAAAATCCTGTGTACTTTATTGGTGAATCAACAGCATATTTTCTCATATCTACAGAAATGTACATGTTGTCTTAAGAGACTGTAGTTTATTTTCAACCTCTCCTGTTCAGCTGCTATGGAGTGGGATTCTGAATCTGTCAAGTCTGGGGATGTTTTCAAGCCACCTGGCAATCCTGAGGGACCGATGAAGGCTGAGCCCAGCACTCCACAGAGCAACGGAGGTGTCCGTCTTCACGAGTTTGTTTCCAAAACTGTAAGTGAGCCATTTTACTTTTAGTAGGTGCACCAGAGATGTTTCTTACTCATTTGAAGTCCATTGTAATGTTTGTGTTTAGAAAAAGCTCCATATAGGTACGTGTAGCTCCAGAGTCTAGTAACAAATATCTTTTATAGGTCATTAAGCCTGAATCCTGCGTCCCATGTGGAAAGAGGATCAAGTTTGGAAAGATTTCACTGAAATGCCGCGACTGTAGAGTAGTGTCGCACCCAGAATGTCGTGAGAGGTGCCCCCTGCCATGCATCCCCAACCTGGGAAGCACACCGGTCAAAATTGGGGAGGTATGTGATTGCATTTGTATTAACTTATCTCCTGATTTACAAACTCATGCATATATTCATATCCAATCAGGTGACATAATTTCTCATCTTGTTTTCAGGGTGTACTTGCAGATTACGTCCCAGACACATCTCCAATGATTCCCCCCCTTGTGGTCCACTGTGTGAGTGAGATTGAACAACGGGGCATGCGTGAAGTGAGTGGTGTTTTATTGTTCTAATACTATGCAGAAATATGAAGGGCAGTAAACATCCCTGTCTTTATTTTTAATGGCTCTTCCTTAAACCGAGACAGTGCTGTGAGTAAGGTTTTACAATCTGTCCCTAGGAGATTAAAGTCGTAATTAAGTGATGAAAAAGGTCCAAATCTATTGATTGCTGTGTTATTTTGCTGCTGTCCCTTCTCGCTGTTTGTTTTTCTCCTGTCTCACTTTCTAACTCTACCTTCCATTGAGACATTAGCTTTTTCCCATTTTGTTCATATAATAGATGGGCTTTGCCTTCATGTATCCACCAATGGCTAATATTAAGTGATCTGTCAAATGTTGGCCATGTTCACCAGATAATTATATTTAGCAGCCTTGTTGTCTGTAAACAGGTTGTAGTGTTCATTTTAGCCTTTATGCTAGAAAATTTACCCACTTTTTTGACATTCTTTAGCTGCTCTTATGTCTGATGTTTTTATTCATTTTTATTTGTATTTTTGTTTTTATTTGTATCTTGATTTTACTTGTATACAGCACTTTGTTCAGGTTGTGGTTGGTATGGTATATTTGTCTCCTGTACTGTTCATACAATGAAACTCGTGGTTTTAAATGCCCACCGTGAAGTTTAGTTAACAAAAACAATAACTTTGAAGTTTTTCCATTCTTGTAATTAAAAATAGCCAACACTAATTAAATCGTATATGGTTTATAATTGTACTTGTCTTTTGTTCTTCAGGCTGGGCTGTATCGGCTGTCTGGTGCTGATCGTACAGTGAAGGATCTGAAAGAGAAGTTTCTCCGTAGCAAGACTGTCCCCGTGCTCAGCAAGGTGGATGATATCCATGCCATTACTGGCCTCCTCAAGGACTTCCTGAGGAACCTGAAGGAGCCTCTGCTCACCTTCCGCCTCAACCGTCCCTTCATGGATGCAGCAGGTATGTGTGTGTTTCTGTATGTGACTGGTTTGATGTGGACTAGTGCCTGAAACAACTGCCACAATGAAACCTCAATGGAAGGTTTATAAGTGCTCCTATTTAGTTTTTGCAATTGTGTCCTTGGATGAAAATATGGAGTCAGACTACTTTGATTGCTAAAACCACACAATGTTCTTTTTTTCTTGTTTTCTTCTGACAAAGTCGTTTGTTTTTTCTACAGAGGTTTCAGATGATGACAACAGCAAAGCTCTGATGTACCAAACAATTAGCAACCTGCCACAGGCCAACAGAGACACACTGGCTTTCCTAGTCCTTCACCTTCAGAGGTTAGCAGCACCTACCCTTCTCTAAACATAACAATGTTTAATCCTTAATCCTGGGATTTGCTGACATTTTTCCATTTTTTTTAACCTTGGCACACTATATCTTAATTTTCAGTCAACAGTTTTCTTAAAAATACAGTTAACATGTTATCTCCTCATGCACGTTAATCAGACGTAACTCAATCTTGCAGAGTTGCAGACAGCTTGGACACTAAGATGGACATCAGTAACTTGGCGCGTGTTTTTGGTCCAAC
Source organism: Melanotaenia boesemani (assembly GCF_017639745.1). NCBI lineage: Eukaryota > Metazoa > Chordata > Actinopteri > Atheriniformes > Melanotaeniidae > Melanotaenia > Melanotaenia boesemani. Next base: position 6,539,245 of record NC_055694.1, on the reverse strand, counting down.
TATTGTTGGCCATGGAGTTCCCAACCCAGAGCCAATGACAATTCTCCAGGATACCAAACGACAGCCTAAGGTAGGTCTGGAGAATTTTTCATGTTTCTTGTACACGCCCTAGAATTCTGTTCATTGAGCGAATGCTGTGCAGCTTCTCAATAAACTTAATAAATATTAAAGACGAGCCGCTGGTGCATGTGTTTAAGCAGCAGCCATGTAAACAAACCCGTGGTCGGATTAATAAGACGGTTAGTTATGTGAAGTTTTCCACCCATGTCACTAGAATGATAAAAGGAGTGGTTCTCATTAGGAGTTAGAGGTGTGCAGCTTGTCACTGGCACATCTCCATCTAAAAGCCTTTTATGACTGTTGTTACTACTTCTGTAATACTTACAGCTGACCCACAGACAATAGTATGCCATTACCCATGTCTTTGAAACATAAAGTTGGCTTGTTTTAATGGGTTTTTTTTTTTTTTTTTTGCTGCGGGCATCTATAGAATATGTAATTTTCCCGGAGGTGGTTGGCCTTAATGTAACCATAATGTGCAATTCATTTTTATGCAATTTCATCGCTGTGAAAGCACTCCTCTGTCTCTGTTTTGCCAAGCGAATACTTCAGTTTTAAATAACCAGCTAATGAAAACCATTCAGTTTGGTGTTAGTGGAATAAAAACAACTCTCCTGTGGATTCTTCCTGTGCAACAAATAGCAGTTTGAATTCGGTACAAGGATTCAAGATGTGAATATAAAATGGCCTTAAGCGTGAATGCATTTTTAATTGGGTTAGATTTTAACTAAAGCCCAAAGAATATAAATGAGTCTTTGATCGTACATTTGTTTTAGGGTTGCTAAAAATTTGAATGTAGTATTCAAACGATAGTGCTTGTCTAAATTCAAACCCTTAACCCGTATTGTGATCAATCAGTATTGCTGTGTTTAGCAGCATGTCTAGTTTTTTAAGACTGAGCTTCTATAACATTTATCCTCAACCAGCAGGCTTTCAAAAGAAGAAGAAGAAAAAAAGAAACAACTCAAAACTGTGATGTTACACATCAGGAAGTCATCACAGTCCCATGCGGTGTTTTTTAGTAATTCTCTGCTGTCTAGCTCAAGGCAAGCCGAATCAGTCGAACAATGGTGGAATAGAATGAGGCAATGCACTGAAATAATCTCATCTTCTGAATTTTGTTTTAATTAATCTGCTTTCTATTTAGGTAGTGGAGCGTCTGTTGGCTCTGCCAGCGGATTACTGGATCCAGTTTGTTATGGCAGGGAATGAGCAGCCGAACTTGGATCATTTGGTCATCGAGAATGCAAACTGCTACGCCACCCCTGAGAAAAGTACCCTTCCTCTTAACACCTGTGTTGCTGCACTGTTTCTATGAGTGATTTTTCATTGGAACCTGAGATGATAATGTTGATTGTTTGACTTGTTGCAGTGAGCATGCTTGGGCCTCTGACCACTCCAGAGTACCAGCTAAACAAAACCCCCTCCTCCAGCTCATTATCTCAACGCATGAAGTCCTCTCTGACACCCAGGTATACACACAGTCTGCTCACCTGCCCAGCTTTAACGCTTTTATAATCACTGCTGACATCAGAGATTAGACTGTGGTGCAATGCCTGCTTTTACTCCAAATAACTCATTTTATGATTTGCACTTTTTATTGCAGATTTGGGAGCAAGAGCAAATCAGCTGTGGGATTTTCTCACCAAGGGAAGTTCTTCTCATCACCACTCCTCAAATAAACAACAGTTTTCATACTGCTATATCAGTATGACTCCATCATACGTTCTTCACATAGCTTTGTTCCACATTTATTAAAAGGTGGATTTTGATTGTTATACATGTCTAAAAGGGCTCTTTTTTCATAGTTTTCCCTCTCTATGCACACTTGTGTCTTTAGAGTCGTTGCTTTTATTAAATTATAAACATGCCATTCTCATTTCGGATCATATAAGAATGTTATATTTTAAAACGGTGTGCTCATAGATTATAACAAGTACTGTATGCACAGCTTTATTGTGACCTGCTTCTACATGTAATCATTTCTTTTACAAGTTCTTCAACTCATGTTTCACTCAGAAGCTGGAGAACTGATTGTTTGGCATTTCATCCTACAATGTTAATGAACGTGTGAGGCTTGTTGCATGATTTTGTTTTAGTTTTTATATTTGTATTTTGTTTGTTTTGGATCTGTAATTGGGAATATCTTCATTAGCCAGTGATTTGTGGTATAAATGTTTAGAATCATACTTGTTTCCCATCATTCTTCAGCTATGGACAGTAGTAATGAAATCTGATGGATGACCATCATCATTGGCAAGATTAATTTGGTCATTTTTTATTTTTGTACATGTCTTGAAGTCAAAGCTTCAAAGTTGCACTGCCAGTGATTATCACAAGCTTCAATCTTTGCTTTGCCTGCCAGTGTTTATTGCTCTGCAGTGTTTTTACTAACGCTGCTTATGAGCAATCCCAGAAAAAAGGCCATTACTTTGATATTAGCCAGTTTATTATGCCGTGGCATTACTGTTATCTATTAACACGCTTTGTGCACAACTTTTCTGTCTGAAATTTGTGTAACTTATAAAATACATTTCTAACATTGACAGAAATGTCTCCTGTCCTTTTTGTTAAATACATCTGAAAATCTCTGACCACAAACACAGCATACAAATTTTGGAAAACCTGTAGAGGTCTGCTTTATTTATTATATTTTTTAAAGTAATTTTTAGTGATTCTGCAGTAACATTTAAATGTCCCTCGTCTTATCTAATAAAACATACTAAATCAAAGGCAGCTGATCTTTTGGATTCTTTTAAATGTTCTCATCTGAAGGGCTCCCCAGGTGAGAAATCCCAAGAATTTATTGAGTTCACATAAGCAATGGGGATGAGAGCAATTGCCATGTCTTACATCATTATGATTATATGCACAGACAGCAGGATTAAGTATATGTAAGTGGATCAGCCTCCCATGTTAAATGACACTTTTCCTTTAGACATAGTTTTTACTTACTCTTCTTTCTAACCACCAGTTCCAGGACAGTTCACACCCAGTTCATGATTCTAACATCTGAGAGGTTAAAAATTTGAAGGAAGACTGAAGACTGAAAAACACTGAGAAAGCCAATTACAATGGTATACAAAATTAAACCCATTTACAGTTTTAATGTGTGTTGTAGTTTATGAGAAATATCACAATTTTGGCCATGGCCAGAGAAGAGGAGTGTTCTTGATGTAGTCCTGGAAGGCTGGATCAGATCCCCACTTCTTCATGGCCTGCTTCTCCAGGATGGGGATACCGCTGACGTAACGTAGCAGGAACCAGACGAACAGAGGTGATGCCACACTCAAGTACTGGGGACCCTGCATCACTGATGAGGCTGAGAGCCAGAGGCCTGACCACTGCAGGATCTCTCCAAAATAGTTAGGATGTCTGCTGTAAGACCACAGTCCACTCTGGATGAACTTCCCCTGGAAATCCAAACAGAAATTCAGCAGTCAAGTTGCTACACTCTGAGACTTAGGTGTCAATGCAGTTTAGGGGTATACAGCATGAGAGGGGAGAAAAGATTACCACATTATCTGGGTCACGCTTGAAATTCCACTTTTGCTGGTCAGCAATGGCCTCAGTAGCAAAGCCAAGGCCCCAAATTGTCCAGCCAATGCAATCCCTCGTCCCCAGAGGCACATTACGCCTCTCACTGTTTAGCATGAGGGTGGGCAGGAGGGTAATAAATACCCATGCGGCTGAGAGAAAAAGGAGGAAAAAATCATTTTCAACCAGCCTTGCACTAATCATTCCATGACATAAATTAACTTAAGCTACTGTAAATAAAAGCTACAGCTTCGAATAAATGAATATAAAGAGCTTGAAACTAGACAGTGATTTATAAGGGACATCTTTCCCTGCAAGTGTGGTGCTGAGCAGGAAAAAGGAGGGAGGAGTAAATATCACTTCCAAGTACCTTGAACAGTCCAATATACAAAGAAAGTCCCTGGGCTGTCTCTAACATTGTTGAATCTGCGATCGTGACCGTCCTTCAAGATCCGCATGAAAAGGAATGTCCCGAGCCTGCAGAGAGAACATGGTTAACATCTATTCACATTAACCAAGGTATTATTCATTAACTTGAGTGACCTATCTTTAAAGTTTTACATTTATTAGTTCTATGACCTCTCCAAGGACCCTCCATAGCTCAGCTAAACACATAACGGAGCATGAAGTCTCTTAATTCCTCAGCTGGGCTTTAGTAAACCATTACAACATTTAGGGTCAATGCCTCCTGACTTACCTCAGTCCCCATGCTGTCACCAACCCGGTCTGCACCTTCTGACGGGTATGGCTGGCCCCACCCCAGATACAACTCAGGTGTGCAAGTAGTATAAATGTGCCAGATCCTGCAAAGAGAGAGAGCTGGAAACTTAGGGCAGTTGGGACGTAGGCATGGCAAACGACTCCACTTGCTGCACATTAAGGCGTGCCCAATAAATCTTTTACCCAGGATACGGCAGACAATTGGTTCCAAAGTTCAAGGGTAAAAATACACAAGAGCACTGAGCAGAGAGGAGAACCAGAAGAGGACGAGTACAGAAGTGTCGGACTAACACATTATTAAAAATTAATAGCAACAAAAGTCTGCCAGTGGTGTGAACAGGTAAGCCATGCTGTTCTACGAGACCTTGGGTTGCAAATGGACTGTACTGAGGTTTAGACGAGCTAAATCCTGACAAGTTGGATTAATTTTATATCTGTAACTTCCTCACTGGTAGTGTACTTTAACTGTTAGTTTCTGAGTTGCAGCTAATGTCTATTATCTGATTTAAAGTCAATCTAAACTCTTAAATGAAGGTAATGAAAGCATCAATGTACCTATTTTTTTATTTATTTATTTATTTGAATCAAGCGATGATTCATTTGTAGATATATCTGATAAAATGTTGGGAAAGTTTTTGTCCCAAATGCAAAAGGTATTAGTTGAATACTAGATGAGACGAGGAAAATAAGAATCAGGTTGAACATTTTTTAAGAAAAATAAAAAAGATAAATCTGAATCAAGGGTTAAAAGGAAATCCTGTTATAACTTGATCAAATGGATGTGTCCTAGCTTTTAAGGCTGCAAAAAGTAGATTGATTGCAGTAAGGGTGTGTTAGTATTTCTTCTGTTATCAGAAATCAAGGTGGTACAGCATGAACATTCCTGATTGGGGCCCACAAAAAAGCCTCCTTTTGATTTTTCTGTACGGCCCTGCAGGCACGCGCGCTGATTGGATCTCCAGCTTCTTAAGCGGAAGGAGGAGCTCTTCCTCCTGACTTGTTTCACAACAAACCCCTTTGCTATTGTAAAGGTTTTGTAACGATTACGTTTCATCTATTATACAACGAAAAAAAAAATCTACATAAATCACACAGTTAAACGCGGTTAACGTGTTTTTGTTCTTTAATTTGCTTTTCAGTCAAGTCGACTTCACGCAAAATGAATTTATAATAAGCAAAGCTACAAAAACAAATCAAGCGCAGGGACGCAACTGGTTGCACATGAAGCGTTATTTTACTTTACCTGCTAAATCATAAAACTTCTCCGTTTTGAAAGCTGCGGCCAGAGCCCAGCCTGCCCACTGGATCGCCAGGTCGGTGGCGGCACACTTGGCCAGAGTGCTTCCCATGATCATGTCGTGCAGCTCCGCGAGCACCACCGCAATCTGAGGGTTGGTCATGGAGCCACTCCTCCGATACCCAAGAAATATTAACCAAAAGTTTAAAAGCTAAAGTTCACACAACGTGAGGGAAGTAGGTTTCCGCGGGGAATTATGGGTATTGTAGTTATAAGAGGATCAGCGCCTCTAGGAACGTGATTAGGGAATATGCGTTGGGACGTTGATGTAATCAGATTACAAAATCATTTGAGAGAAGCTACAACTTAAAGTCAAGATTGAGTCGATTACAGTTTACACTTTTACTAGCATGCTCCACCTTTTTTGTTTTTGTTTATTTTTTTTTTAATGGTTCACATAAATGGTCCTTTCAATTTTAATTTAGTGATCAGACAAATTAGAATTTCAGAATACTTTTGTTCATTTCATTCTCAACAAAGGGGATTTGTTTTTGACTCTGGCATAAATACAACAAACTACAACAAAAATGGCTAATAATCAGTACATCCAACACATTTCACAATCTCTATTAATCAATAGAAATAACCTCACAACTCTATTTTGTGACACTTTTACTCTATTTAAGCATTAGAATTTTCCATTGTTTATAGATTCATTGATTATTGTGCTGAAACCAAAGGGACAGTTTTGTTCTGTAACACTAATAAATAACTAATAAAAAAAGATGGAAGTATCACTGGCATTACTTTACTATAAAAAAAGTACCTGCAAAAAAAGCTACTCTGTGTGTAACAGTAGAAAGACAACCTCAAATCAGAAAAAGCTGGGAGTGTGGAAAATTGATTTTCTTTTTTTTTTAATGCACTGATTCTTGAGTGTGCTTCATTTATCCCACTGCAGACATTTTAAAACAAAGAAATGTAATGCTTTGTTAGCATCCTTTGTTAACCTACACATCCATGTTCAAAGACAAGTTTGGACTGTAGACACTTTTATTTGGAGTTTGACAGTTTATTTGAACACAAGGCAAAAAAAGAGAAAAAGAAAAAAAAAGAAAAAACAAAAACAAAAATAACAACAAAATGTCCCTTGTTCAAAAGGAATAGAAAGAAGCCAAAGCTTAATAAATCCCACCCCTCCAAATCCAAATGATAATTACCATCATCATAGTCATTATACATACCACAATCACATAATAAACTCCAGGCAATACCATACATCATATTATAATGAAGCAAATTTGAGCTACTGTCATTCCTTCACACAACACTTTCAAAAACATCATGGTAATGAAGACACCAATCCACGAAGAGCTGGAGTTATTTTATTCCATACTTTCTGCTAAAATGCATCACGGTACATAACAGTACGGTGTTGTCACAGCATCTTTTCCATTTCAAGAACTTTTTTTTCTTCTTTAACTCAGTATTTGCTCACTCTTTTTCAGCCATGCCTCGTTAATATGTGCAGAATGTGATTCTTTGTTCTGCTGAAAAATGCATGAACGTCCCCAGAGAAGATATGTTCTTGCAGGAAACGCATGTTGCTCTCAAATCTGAAAATGAGGTTTTACTAAAGGCAGTGATACACATCCATGCCATCATCACAGCTTTTCTTTTTCTCTTCTAAAAAATAAAGATAATACATTTCTGGAATACTGGCCGGTCTGACCATTATACATGCTTCCACTGTGTGATGGTCTGTCCCAGATACCTTGTAGCACAGAAAAGCCATCACCACCTCTGGACATATTTCATGTATCATTAAAGACCTTAGTGGTATTTATGATTGTGAAGCTGTATTGTAGAGGTGAAAGGGTTTTCTGCAATAATCCCTTTCCCATGAAGTTATATGAGCTGATGATGGATAATGATTTTGATTACGTAGGCTTGCATCCTCAGTCCTCACACACTGAAGATCCTAATAGTTGCTTGAATTGTTTAAAGATATTCTGCATTGTAGAAGGAGAAACATGAAAACAATTTAAAATATTTCAAAAACTTTTTACTCAAACATTTGTATGATTTTTTTTTTACACATATCTTAAACTGGAGATCCTCCACTTGTACAAAATCATAATAATATGGTGACATCACTTGTTTAAAATAAAATTTTTAAACTTCATTACTTACCCTAAAATGCTCCATTCAACTTTTATTTTATTTTTTTTTACATTGTTTTATGTTTCAGGCCTAAAATACAGGTAAAGCTGGATATTAACAAGTTAAATAAAACTGACAAGAAAAGTTATTAGATATATTTGATTTCTTCTGTTGTGAAATAAAATTAATCCTAAATGTAAAGATCACACGTTTAGTTTGTATTTTTAATTCTAAATGTTCTGATTCTGGTTGTTTAATATTGGAGCAACATGTTGGATTATTACTACTGATGATGTAATCTGACTAATGTTTCATGTTGTGGCAACAACAGAAATATAAAGACAGCATGCTGTGATCCATAGGCATGTGTTTTCTTTCTTTCTTTTGGAATATTTTGGGCTCTAGTGGCCTTCATTTAAACAGTAGCTTGACAGGAAGTGGGCCAGTTAGAAATAGGAGGGGCATAAGCAGCAAATGGGTCCCAAGCTGGGATTTGAACCGAGGCCAGCTGAGTTAAAGACTGACAGCTTGCATTCAGCTTGTGTCTCATCTGATATTGAACTTAAGCTAAGATAAAAACCTCCCTCAGGATCATAATTGTTATACAATTATAATTTTATAGATCAATTCTCTGGAGGTTATAAAAATGGAGAGCACTGTATTCCCTTGACTATGATGATAATTTGATCCCAAATGTTGTAATTTCTCCCAGGTACAATGTGTTTGCTTCATAAATAATTGTGATGTAGAATTCTCTCTTTTCACATTTAATCTCAGGAGGAAACAGAACAAGACCAAACATGGCAGACAGCACAAGTTCAAAAGGCACCTCTGGTGAATTTGCAAAAAAAGTCCAGAGACAGCTGAGCAGAGGCAAAGAAAAGGTACAAAACATGTCTTCTGAAAACTCTTGTTTTCTGAAAAAGAAAGAAAAAAAATGCTTGAGATTTAAAAATTTCTCTGCTTTTTCTACAGGTTCTGCAAAAGCTGGGAAAGACCATGGAGACTAGAGATGATGAGTTCGAGCATTGCCTCCTACTGTTTAATGACCAACTGGTAATCATCCCCCTGCTAAACGAAAACAAGAAGTTAGGAGTGAACAAGTGGAAATTAACTTTCACTCTCTGGCTGAGCTTGTTTTATTGTAGTTGTAAACTCTGGGAGGATTTATCTATTATATGTAGTAGATAAAACATCATCTAAGTAAGAAATGTAAATTATATAAACCTCTTTTCTATTTACAGACTGATGGGAACCGAATGTACAAAGACTTTAGGAACTACGTTAATGCCGTTAGAGGTGAGAAACTGTTTATCTTGAAGATGCTGCAGAGCTGTAGATTTGTGCCCTCTGCAGGTGTCAAATAGACGATTCTGCTCTTTTCAGACATGCGTGAAGCTTCAAGACGCCTCTCTCAGTCTCTGTTCGATGCTTATGAGAGTGACTGGGCTGCGGAGGAAGATTTGGGAGCCATTGTAGAGGTTAGTGGTACTGAAGAAGAAAAAAAAAAAACCCCAGCTCTAACACGGTAAATTTTATTTTTACTGCAAAAACATCTTAACCAGAGCATCACCAGGGGAACAGAAACCCTTATTTCTCCCTCTCATTATACATAATTAATGCTATATTTATGTTGGGCCTTTAATGAAGGGGGAGGACCTACTGTGGAATGACTATGAGGTGAAGCTTTTAGACCAAGCCGTGCGCACCATGGAGTCTTATGTGGGCCAATTCCCAGATGTCAGGGTAAGGCAATGGATGGATGAAAGCAAACATAAGTCAATATACAGACAAAACTAAAAGCCTGAGAGCAAACTCACAAAACTAAGAAAAGGTGCACACACATTCACGGATCATATACGTAAAACTTTTTTTTTTTTTTTTTACTGTAGGAGAAAGTTGCAAAGAGAGGAAGAAAACTGGTGGACTATGACTGTTCTCTTCACCATCTGGAGGCACTGCAGACAGCAAAGAAGAGGGATGACATCAAGATAAATAAGGTTATTAATCTCTATATCAGTAAGTTTTCCTACCTTAATTAGTTATAATGAATTAAAATGAATCGTTTTTTTTCTTTGCAGGCAAAGGAAGAGATGAAAGCGGCCAAAGCTGTCTATGAGGGGATGAACAATGAACTGAAAGAGGAACTCCCTGCTCTCTATGACAGGTCTGAAAGCAGATTTTCTTCAATCCTGTCAGATCATTTGTGATTTACAGGGTTTTTTTGTTCATAAGGTGTTAATGTTTTCCCCCACTTCAGTCGAATTGGATGCTACATTGCTGTTTTCTCTGCTCTGGCAAATTTACGAGACATCTTCTACAAGGAAATGAGCTCGGTATGTTCTCTCTCTGCACAGCACATCCATTGTAATGGAAAAGTTTGGGTTTTGTTGACCGTCTGTCTTCACTTTTAGCTCAATGGGGATCTACAGAGTGTGATAAAAGAGCTGCATGATCAGCATCCAGACAAAACGTTTGCTGTGAGGGGACTGCAGAAGTAAGTTTTTTTTTCCTTTGAGCTTTAAATTTTGAGGTAATTTAGCAATTTTAGGGAACAGTTTGTCCTTTGAATCTTCTTAGTTGAAGAGTCACCAAAGTTCACAGAACACAACATGCTTTAAATTAACTTCTATCCTTCAAAGAATAAAAATAAATAAGATTTTATTTGTAGCTAAATTCTGTTTTGTGATTAAAGACATTCCCCAGTTACTTGAAAACCTCCACAGCACAGATCTGTGCTTATGTGATTAGTTTGTGTTTCTATCTTGCTAAATATTTCAGGTATGGCTCCTTGAAGAGACGGACTCTTATGTCCCCAAAGGCCTGGAAAGCCAGTTTTTCTGAGTTTCACAGGAACTACAGCCCTGGAATCAGGCAGCGGAACAGTTTCAGGTCCTCAGACAAATCTCGTCATAGCACTCTGTCCAGAGAGAGCAGCACAAGCGCAGTCTCCCCACAGTCAGTGTCTTTGGAGAACACACTATCTGAGTCAAGGGAGCTGGATGTGGCGCCATCCCACACTGAGAATCAAGAAGATGCGGAAGTGGGTACAACAAAAAACGAGCTGAATCCTGGAGGAGACAGCAGTCAGGCTGAGGAGGAGAAAGGCTTGAAAGAGTCAGATAATAAAGGAGATGGTGAAAAAGCTCCACCAAGTGAGAGCAGCTCTGAACTGAACAACTCCTTTGAATCAGAGAGCTTAGACCTGCAGCTGTCTGCAGTGGACAGCAGCGTGCTGCACATTGAAGAAGAGGATGACTGCCATGAAACCCTCGACACTCCTAAAGCAAATGGACTGGAGAATGGTAACGTCAGCGGGTTAAACTCTGACTCTAAGGATCTGAGCATTCCTCACAAGGTTTGTCATTTGATTATCACACAGCTGGGGCATCTTGCTGCCAACCATTATGTTGTATGTGCACACACTGCCATAACTCTTGAACCGTCTTCTGTCCTGTCTAGGATGCTCCTGCAGAGAAAGCAGTATCCCAGGACTCAAAAAGCACAGTGGTTTAAAACTTTCACACATTTATGAAAAGTTTGTGTTTTTTAAGCATCCATTATGTCACATTTCATGATCTCTTTACTTTCTTTGTTGGATATTTCTATTTGACAGTTTTTCCTTTCTGTATTTTTTTTATGAATCTCAGAATGCCAGCACAGAAAAGCGAAGATGAGACTGAAGACGACAGCTGCTCAAGAGCAAAAAAATGTGAGGACAGCCGTGCTAATGAGTCCAACTGTGGTCGCATGACTGACACAATGCTGCTGTTCTGTTTCTCCTTTATCTGCCAGTAAATTCAGATTTATATGCCATTCTGGGAAAAGCTAGACACTAATTTTCCATTTAAAATAATACAACTTAGAGCTTTTTGAAATCATTACAAGCTTAATAGTAAATAAAAAAACACTGTAAAGGTTTACATTGTTAGAAACATACTGACTGACTAGAATATGGCTGTTTGTTGGTGATCTGTGTTAAAGACCAAGTTTCAAGGGGGCTGAGCTACACTCCACTCTCACGCTACTGACCAAATTACTAAACTAAATACTTGTGGTTGTTTCCATGTATTCACTTTTCTTTTCTTCTTTTGTTTTATTGCATTTTTAAACTACTTCTGGAGGCAAGTCTTCAGTTAAATGTAAATTGCTCTGATCTGTACCACTCGCAAATCTGTAAATTAGGTTTGCAAATTTAACATTATGCAATCTTAAAAAAAAACAATTTTTTAAAAATCATTTTTGGGTTCAGGTCACAGGAATGGACTGTTTAATTCTAATTATTGTACCAATAAATACATTCAAGGCTAAAATACATGGGAATTATTAGGAATTGTGTACACTTTAAGTAATAAAATGCAGTTAATTTCAAGTTGTGTGAGTGTAGTTGCTTCTCTGCCAAAGGAAATTTAGCAAGATGAAGGTAAAAAAAGACAAACAACAAAAAACAGGGGACTTCACTTACCCAGATTTCACTTATCCTCAGACTTGATTCTGCTTTACATCATCGTGTAAAGCAGCAACTCTTTGCTGCAAAGCATGCTTCATTAAAAAAAGGGTTGTAAACGCTGCAAAAACAACAGACGCTAACATTCCTAAGATGAAATTAAATCAGATGGGAATGACCTGATTACAAGAGATTAATCACAGATTATGGCTGACAAAATCTTTTGTTGTAAGTATTAGGTCAAACTTACAACTGATAATCATTAAAATGCTGAACAAGTATATACAGTGACTACAGACATTTAAAATGAGAAGTACATTTTGAAACTGATCATCAGAATATGCCTCTGTTACACCCTTTTGCCTGCTTGGGAATCTCTACAAAGTTTATAAGCACATAACAGAGTTCAGCAAAGAAACATGAGATCATGAGGCCTTAAGGAAATGCTATGCTGAATGTGACTGGTGTTGCTTTACAAGAAACAATGACTAAATTCTCAATGCGAATGGTAATGAAAACCAAACTTCATAAAAGTCCCACTCCAGCAGTTATTAATTACCTGCAAACGTCTTCAAAATAGTTCATTTCAAAGTGTTTGCCATTAAAAGTAATAATCATGGCCTTAAAAAGTATCTGGTCAGAAACACAGCTGGCTTTATTCTGCAGGTGTTGTACCTGTGAAGGTTATACCTCAAGTCATGGTAGTGTACTAAGTTAGCATCATCCTTAATGTTGTGCTTTTCCACTCTGGTGTGAGTTCAAATTCTTCTTGACAAACTTGTAAGATATTTTTATTTAATCTGAATATTATTTTTGGGTTGGGCTTTTTATTCAGAACAGGCCTCCACTACATCAGGTAGGTTTGGTAATTTTATGAAGTGGACAAAGTTTAATAACTACTACCTGACGTCCGGCTCTCAGCAGCTCCCGTTGACCTGCAAGGATTTAAATGTGAATGTATATTTCTAATGTGAGACTGTGAACAATGCAACCAAACATCATGTTGGACAGCTTAATAAAAAAAGAGGGACATTGAGCAGGACTGCTTCCTTTGGTTTTCCAACAGCTGCCACAGATGCTCCCAGCTGAAGGATGCCCGTTAACATGGATGCTTGTTCAACAGTAACACCGGATATCTTTGCTTGCCTTAGGTTGAGTCATGGCTGCTGGCCCCTGTTTAACTTCTCAAGCTTGCACCAGCTTTTAATTTAAAAGGGATTCTCATAGCAAATACAAAATAACTGCACAGCCCCACCCTACAAGTAGTCAGGATTTGTTCTTTCAATGTTTTACATGGAACATATGGGGTGTCTGACTTCACCTTTCTGAGACTTTGGTTGATGCTCTGCCCACCCAGAGCATTGCTGGCTCCATTTTTTAACATTATAAACCTAGCAAAAAAAAAAACCCACACGTTATATACATGTTAATGGAGGAAACTTTATGCAACGTTTTGTGTTCCCGTTTAGAAACATCAGGTTAGTATACTAGCGGTCAAACTAAAAACATAATCAAATATTAATAATATCACACCACAGACCTTTTTAAAAAAATACTAAAGAACAAAGGAGAAAAACACATGAAAGCCAGTTTTTACTAACTGCGAAACACAGTGATATCGTCATAATAGACGATCTTTGACATGGAAGGGGGAAAGGAAAAAAAGGGAGGAAAAGGAGGGGCGGAAACCGAGAGCGTGCGCTTGACTCACGAGTGCAGTGGGGGAAAACTTTTCTGTACTTACTGTATTTCACAGACGCGGTTTCAGACTCCTCAAAACAGTCGCAGGGCGTCTGGAGTCCGAACTTAAAATAGCGGCGTGTGTTAGTTTTCTCCACCGTAAAAGTTAGCCTGGGTTAACGGTTGGTCAGCTTTCGTGACGCGCTCGTGCTCTTCTGCGCCCGCAGGTAAGCGCAGACAACAGCTGCAATGAACAATGTCTGATTGATTAGCTGTTTGAGCGACGTGTAAACTACACGCGAAGGTGTGGTTCATATGTTGTTTTTGACCCAAAAATGCGTCAGGCTTTGTATCAGACAAGTGAAATAATAGCGAATATGGCAGCGAACAAGTAAAGTTCAGGACAATTGACTAACAAGACAAAGAGATTAAGCTAGATAGTGAATTGTGCATCCAAACTAGCTTAACACGTCAGGAAAGTTTAAACGGAAGTCCAGCTTTGTTGTGTTTTCACAGTTTCTGTGTTTCTTTCAGGTATCGAATCAACCAGCTGTAACAATGAATAGTAAGTCAATCTTTTAATCTAGTTTATTCAATTAAAAATTGATTGCAGCGCATAGTAGTGACCTGTTTCTTCTTCTTCTGTTTAAATTAGCTGCACTGAAAACGTTTCTCTTCCTGTTTGAAACTGCTCCACTGAGGCTTTTTATTTATTTTAAATTAAGTATGTAACATGTTTTTGCCCTACTACATAAGACCTGTCACAGTTCTTCAGGGAATCGTTTAATAGAAATTTCGTGGTTTTATTTTCATGTAAATTATGCTTATTTGATAGTCTTTTTTTGTTTTAAAATATAGCAAATGGAATATTTTTTTATTGAATATTATTAATCAGGAATTTTATGGAATATTTTTGTGGGTTTTAATCTGAAAGTTGGCTTTGATCATATTTATTTGAACAATCAAGTGTAAGTGTTGTCAATCAAATGTGTACAATTGTACAATTGTATGCACAATGTAGTAATGAGTAATCTTAGTAACCTTGTAATTTACTTTAATCCCAGTTAATTTGACATTACACTGCATAGTGGTTATTAATTATAATGCCATGAACTGCTTAGACTGAACCCATTCTGGCACCTAATGAATACTTCTGCTGTTAAAGGTTGCTAGTAACAGTCTAAAAATGCATCAGATTTTAAAGTAAAATGTTCTTTGTCCGGATGGTAAGCTCTGTGTTTATTCTGATTTCCAGTTTTGCCCACCCAGCTAACAAAAAATAGTAAATACTCAGTGAACTGTAATGTACAGGCTCTGTATAGCAGTCTTCAAGCATCACTTTTTCTTTACATTCTGCCTCTTAAGGAGCCAGATTTTCTTGTAATGTTTTTAAATGGTTTTGAATTAATAGTTCTTTGTATGTAAATGATTTTCAAATGTTTACTTTAGACATTGGCTGCTTTTTAAAATGATTATTTATTATTATTATTATTATTTTTTTTTTTTTTTACAAATTTGCAGGCCAGTTCTTGTGATAATTTCAGAGGAATGTTTAAATTTCACCACAGTAAAGTAAAAAAACAAAATGACAGAGGCTTTTCAGTCCTGGCCCTTAATAATCAGATTACTGTGTCACAACACAAAACATGCAGTGACACAAGCCTCTCTCTGCAGGCTGTGTGCTGGAGATAGCATGACATTTTTAACATGCCTTTTTTTTTTTCCTTCCCCAGATACAGATATGGAGCAATTGACAACCCAGTCATATAAAAGCACAGCTGTGACAGGGCGTGAGTACATTGTGTTTTACACATCTGCTCTAAATGTCTTAATCATCACCAAATACTCATTCTGCACAATACTAATTCAGTTTATTTCCACAGTGGTAACAACAACAGCACCTCCTTCGAATTCGGACTCCGCAGTTATTGCAGGTAATTTACGCAGACATTTACTCTAATAGCATAAAGTTTGAAAAATGTTCTGAATTTGTCCAAATCCTTCTCAGTGGTTATAGTTCTCATCCTGCTGACGGTAGCTGTTTTGAGTTTCCTGCTTTACCGGTATCTCTGCCACAACAAAGGAGACTACAGGACGACAGGAGAGCTCGCTCCAGGAGAGGACCCCGATGAGGAGCATAGCAGCCAGGCTGCAAGTGAAAAGAAGGAATACTTCATATGAATCAGGTGGACGATTTACTGGACATGAATGAGGCTTAAAAGAGATTTGGGGTCTGTGGAAAAATGCTAATAAGACTGCTTATTTCATGTGTTGGAAAGGCTGCTACTGGCTGTCCAGTTGGCAGAGAACCATGTTTAAGATGTTGTCCTGAAAACACAAGTAAAACCAAAAATAGGAACGTGACTGCATGAATGAGTGTTGACTGACGTGAAGCAGATGATGGGTAACAGGTGTGAGCAGAACAGCAGATCTGGGCATGAAACAGGTGGTGGGAACTTTTACATGTCTGCGGTCAGTTAATTAAATCAGAAAATGTGCAGCAGCAATCAATGTAAAATGTGTTAAAGTGACATTTTTATCTGCCATGTTTTAGTTTTCTCAGTATTGGAAATATTAGCTTCTTTTAGACATAATGTGCTTTTCTCAAATATTATATAAGAAGTGTTGCAGTGTTGGTGTGGGGCTGTTACTTTTATATTGATTTTACTATGCAGTTTTTATAAGCTTGTTTAAAAACAAATGTCCTGTTCTTGAATGTAAGATGGTTGGACACGATAGGTCTTGTTTGCTTGTGTTGCATGTGGTTTATGTACCATAAATCTTTATCAGACATGGTTACTGAGGACTTCTTATAAAAGAAAGGAAGGCAATAAACCTGTTTTTGGATTAATGTCATTAAAGTGTGTACAATATTCTTTAATCAACTCACAAAAAAAAGAAAAAATTCCAAACAGGGCAATGTTTACCTCAACTAGTTGTGTGGTGACCCCATGGTTGGATGCTGGAGCTCTTTGATGTCCTGACCTGCTGCCCTTTGCTGCATGTCAACCTGTTCTTTCTCTCTAATGATCTTCCAGTCTAGCTACCATTAAAACAAGGCAGCTACAGTCCAACAATCATTTGTGTACAGCACCTTGTTCCCAACATAGGATGCATATGATGAGGTAATTTCCTACTTTTCATTTACCTTGTTCCCAACATAGGATGCATATGATGAGGTAATTTCCTACTTTTCATTTACCTTGTTCCCAACATAGGATGCATATGATGAGGTAATTTCCTACTTTTCATTTAAATACCTTTTTATTGCATTTCTGAGTCCTCTAAAACTTTTGGGACTCTAAAAAAAGTTAAAGAAATGCAGTTTCTATGGTGGCATAAATAATAGAAATTAGGGAATGAGCATGCATTACAAAGCTAAGTCCAAAGCTAAGTCAGTTTAATACAGATGATCTTTAAGACCTTACAAAAGAGTATTATTTCTAGAGTATTCTGTTGTTGCCATGCAAAATTGATAACTTGAACTAAAACTCATGTTTTAGTTGGTGCTGATATAGCTGGTATTGCTACATCAGTAAAAATGGAAGCTACATATACTTTTCCATGTATTCTGAGTCACATTTTAGATGAATATGCTAGCCATTATTACACATATTAGGCAATAAAACAGCACAAGTGGTTCTTATGTAACACTGCATTGTTATTTAGTTATTCAAAGCCTCTGTGGTCATGAGTTTACCCTTCAAGATAAAATGAAAACAGTAGAACTTGGAACACTAATGTTTTGGTGAGAGGATGGTACTTAGGTTTACTCCAAAAACATGCATGTTAGGTTAATTAGTGTCTATAAATTCTCCCTAAGAGCGAGTGTGAGGTGCTTTCTCTTTGATGGACTGATGACCTGTCCAGGATGTTCCCTGTATCACCTGGTAACAGCTGGGATAGGCCCAAGCCCCCCTGTGACGCTGCTGTGGATAGACAATGGACGGATGACTGGGTTACTTTTATAGGTTTGTGGTGTTATATTAGTTTTAAAGGTACAGTTCGTAAGAATTGATATGTAGTAGTAAAGATGAACATAGAAATGGTTTCTAATGCCAAGCATAGTTGTGAATAGACGGTAGCTGTCAGTGGTCAGCATTCTTCCACATGTGAACATGTTTTCATCTGTGAGTGGGTCCAGTGGCCTCAGGTGCATGATTGCACTACAAGTTACTACAAATTTGTGAAAAAATGTATAGGCGGTACTAATCCCAAATGGTGCTGTAGCACCTATCAAACAAATCTGGTACTGCAGTTTTGAAGCTCAGAGGATTTCTCATGTCACACACAGAGTTGTTTGTCCATTCCGAGGCACCGTAGTAAAAATGGTACAAATGTGGCAGCTGCCATGTATGTGGAGCCAGGGCAAGTAATCATAAATTTCTCATAAGAGAATAAAAAGTTATTTTAGTAAAGTGATTTTATACCAACAGAAACAGTTTAATGATATACTGAATGTTTCTCTCGTTGACCTTTGTTTGTTGATTTAGGTGATTTGTTATACACTGCACTTAAAAAAAATCAGTGCCAAACCAATTATAGGTTGTAATGGTTTAGAAATAAGATTTCATCTTCACAGTCATACCTCTCCTATCCTCAACACAATATACAGTACTCAGTTTTTAACCTATATTTTCAAATGAACATTTATTAAGTATTGGAGGATCTTTGTGACCGGTGATCTGGTGTGTTCTTCATCTGTAGTAATTTTTGGAAAGGGTTATTTTACAACAAGTGATCAAAACCAGCATAAATACATACACTACCAGTCAAAAGTTCAGACACACTTTCCCATTAGATTTACTGGGAAAATGTGTCCAAACTTTTGACTGGTAGTTTATGTTTTAAAATATAAATGCAATGTCCTGGATGTCCCACTGAGAAAAAGCTGCAAAAGCAGCATATTTACCTGACTCAGCCATATAGCTCATACAAACACGACATGGCAGTGATAATATTGAGCAACAACGCTACCCGAACCTGGTAAATAAAATCATGTCTGGCTGAACAAAGCAGCAGATCATTTCTTTCATCACTTTTCTCTGTGCATGGACAGCTTGTGAAATATTAAAGACACAGCAAACATCAATCGCTCCGATGTTTACTGTGTCCGAGCATTGTTTAATGTTTTACCCTCCATTTTAGCGATATACTCCTCCCTATGGCCCGTTTGTGCTGCTGTAGGAGGAGAAGTTTATCCGGCAGATGGAAAGAAGCAACACAGTAAACCACATACTTGTCTGGAGTTCAGAGGCGCAGATTCACGCTACTGAGGCACATCTGTGGATTATCTATAAATCACCCCTTTAACATGGCTTTCAGCCACTTATTCATTATTTTAATGTTATACTAATTGCCAATAAGCCACAATAGATACAAGACAATTTGCCATTTTTTCCTACCTAAGTTCTACAGTCAAATTTAAAAAATGAGTGTATATTTACAAAAAAATACAATAACTGATTTGGTCTCTTTGTACTAATGTCAATTTAATATGGAATTTAATTAACGTGCAAATTATTGCATTCTGTTACACATTTGTTTTTAGACATACTGCTAAACTTTGATCATACTATTTACCTGTGATCAAGCCTTGGAAAAAAGAAAAACAACAAAAAAAATAAATTTACAACAACCACAATCTCAGGTGTTACCTACTTCCAAAAGACAAGACTGAAATATTTGCACGGTTGTAATAAAACACTAGACATGTGAATAAAAGAAACTTTCCACGTTTCAAATTTCCAAAATAACCTTTATTCTAAACTTACATTTTAAATTTTAAGTTTAGTATAAAAAAGTTAAGTGCACCTAAGTACTTTCCTCAAAGGATTCCATCTTTGACATGTCTCAGCAAACTGTAGTGACACTCATCTCCTTTAGTAATCTTAAAAGATAGAATGTGTACCAAAGTCCGTCACATCACTTTAGTACATACATCTATTTTGCAAAATATTGTAAAGATAATCCCTGAACTATAAATGTCCATAATCCTTCAACAAAGAGTGTTTCATTTGCTGGCTGTGGTTGGCATAGCATCTACTGGTCAGCTGTACTTTACAGTACTCCATATTGCTGAAAGGAAGCCACCATTATGCTGCTTTACAATCAGAGCAGAGATGGAAAAAAAAAAGAAAGCATTTGTTTGAATGATACTTTTTAAGTTTTGAAAACTGTGGCCTTTTCCCCAGAGAAGCTGTATAGAAATGAATGAACACTGAAGATTTATAAAAGAAGTGTGACATGTCAGTCACATCTGGTGCGGCAGCTTTGTTGTGAGGATTTATCGTTGCATCAGATGAATGAAGCGGGTTTCCAGAAAAGGTTCTTTTGGATTTAAATAACACTGGAATCACTAAATGTGGGCTGAAAGTGGTTTTCTGGTAGCCACAGCTGTTAAAACTTGATATAATATGTCGGATACCCAGTGACACACTGACGCCACAATGAAGAATATTTACAAATATTAATTGATAGTATTCATACCGATGACTTACCAAGCTTCAGCTGGTTTATTAAAATTTACCAGATACTGTAAAAATGTGAAGATATTTCAAAGCATAAAAACTGGCTTTGAAACGAACATGCTGACAGTTATGTGGCTTCTTTGCAAAAAAGTTTGCATACACTTTCAGACTAAAAAAAAAATAAAAATAAAATTGAAATTATTTCAAAATGGAAAAAAACAAACCAAACATAAACCTGGATGTATTTCAAAATGTAAAGTTGTTTGAAAATGTCACAGCTTTCTTAGATACTGATGAAAAATTAAGAGAGTGTGCAACATCTCAGTTTTGCTTAGCAGTGCATTTCAGATAAAAAAGTACGTAGCAAAAAGGTGCAAAAGTATGCAGCAACTCAAAAATGCAAGCGATCCACACAGAGTGACACAAACACGTTAGCAATTGCAGTCATGGCAGACTGAAGGTTCCAGGGACCAACAGTGTCACAACTTGTTGTTCAAGGATATGTTTGTTTTTAAATTGTGACAATTAAAATGCAAAGTCCCAACCAAACATCAATGCACTGTAGACCAAATCTTTGGTACAACCAGCTCATTGGTTATACTACCATATTTATTAGCCTAGCTACTTGTGTAAATCACATGAAAGTGGACAGGAAATCAAGAAAAAAGGAAATGTCTCCTTCAACCTTTGTGACTATAAACCAATGTCATCATAAAAGGTGATATTTTCTAAGTTGACAAAGAACTTTTAAATGTGACTATACTAAATTTGACTGTGTGAAAGAAATGATGATAAAAAAAAGGATAGCTCTTGAAATCTGTTTAATAAAACATTTAGTGGATAAGCTCTGGGTATCCGACTGTGGAATAGAAACAGGATACATAAAAAGCTAAAATGTTACACCAACCACCCCTTATCATCTTACTATTTGGATTTACCTTAAATTTCTTTCCTTTAAGTTTACTGAAGTTAATTTGCTTCAATTTAGGGCTATCCCCAGTGCTCTTTGGCACTTGACTATGTTCATCTACAAGTTGCCCAACAAGGTACAGTAAACCACTTAAGATACTGAATTCAACATTTTCTTGAACTTAGTTTTAAATTGAATGTGTTTAATTTACATGAATTTAAATTGAACTCTCTCTCAGACAGTTCCTTGTGCAACAAATTTGATGTGGCATTTTTTTGATACTGTGCAAAAGACAAGACAATTCTACCTAAAAGCATCCAGGATGCTGACTTTTTTTTTCCTTTTTTTTTTAAATGTATAGCCGAGATGTAACATCTCATGATCATCATACTGGTATTTACACAAAAACTATTACATACCTATTAAGTGAACTACACTAAAGATTTTCAAACGATAAATGGCTTTTTTTTTTCCATTTGCGTTTTAACAGGAACTTTGTAACTTTGCATTTCACTTTCACCATAAAGCAGCTAAACTATATAATGCAGGTCTGATATTTCAACATTTTATCTACGTAGTTTCACATGAATACAAGAACACCTCAATTATATTTGTGACCATTTGATCAAAGGAGAGTGGGTCTCTGGAACTGGCATAGATGTCTGAATGAAGGCCAATCAGTGATGGCTGAAGAGATTAGATCCAATGAGGAGTTTTGGAATGAATTTTACAACATTAAAAATTTGCTTTCGACCTCTGTCGGCAGTGAGGTTTATCATTTGATCACTAGGTCAGAAGTGGAGTACTGTACCTTTCACAAGGGCTCTAAAATATTACATTCCGTTAGGTGAAATCAGTATTGTGGCATGGCCAAGCAGCCTGAAGAGGGAGGCATATGATTTGGGATAAGAACTGGGGTATCATCAGGGATGGGGTCACGGTTTAGGCATGACGAAGGAGGGGAAAAGCTGCTGTTACCAGATGGTATAGCCTCCACTGGATCCACCCAGGAAGAAGTTATTCTTGCGCTGTGCCATAACAACATTGGCACCCTGCATGGCAGCCAGCTGAGCTGCGTTGGGGGGGTGTCCAGGAGGTGGGGGCTAGGGAAGGTGAGAAATAAAGTTAGAAAATCGATCAACTTCACTAAGATGTCTTTTTTTTTTTTAAGCCATGGTTTTGTTACATCACTTAGCTAAGCAGGTACTCACTGGAATGGAGACACTGGTACCAGTTGAGAAGCGAGCACCAGCATCAAAGCCACCTTCCACCATCACTGTTGATCCATGTGGATAAACGGCTCCCATGGGGTAGTAAGCCATGGGGACATTCTGGCCCACTGGTCCAACAGGCATGGGTGGCTGCATGGGCATATACACCTGAGCACCAGGGTAGGGGGAGGACATCTGAGGCACCTGACCAGGCACCTGAGGTGGAAGCACATATCTGGGCTGGTATATCTGCAAACACAGATGAACAGAAGAAAACAAAAATCAGATTTAATACACTTCAGAATCATTACTGTTATTGTTTTACCTTTAAATGCAACAATTACCTCAGAATATGCAGGTGGTGTGTCTGTGTAAGGAGGTGCCTGAGGAGACATTTGCATAGCAGGAGGGTATACAGGTGCACTGCTCTGCTGAGGATACACAGCCTGCTGTGGATATGAACCTGCAAAACATTTTAAACATTTTATAGCAAACACTTACAGTCCAAACAGTGACAGACACAAAAATCTGTGGTCAAGTGAGCGAGTGCTTCACTAAAAAAATAAAAGTCTGAAACATCAGACAGGAGCCAAAACAATAAAAAGTCACACAAACAGCCAAGAATGCATCAGTTTGAGTAGCCATAATTAAAAACAGAAAGAAATTCAGCACATGTAGCATTGCTCAAGGGGTGGAAGGTCATGTCTGTTCCAGTGGCTTACCTGAAATAAAGCCAACAAAAGATTAAAGGTATTTTATGTATCATATAATTTATTATTCTAAGGACTGCACAATAATTTAATTATACATGGCGTGCTTTTTTCATGCAAATAACTTTATATAAATTTGAAGTTTATTCAATCTTATTAGTGCCTTTAACTTTGACTTTTTTGCTGCAAATGCATTTTCCAAGGTACTGAGGTCTCACTTTTTTAAACTTAAGAGATGAATGTGCTTACAGCAATATTATGGTGTTTGGTTTTGTCACTAAGTTCATAACTTTATTGTCATTGGAGATGACAAATTGTGTTTGACTGAATGCCAAATACTAAGAGAAATTTAGATTTTTTTTTTTACTTTTAGCTAGAGCCTAATTTTATTGTATCTTGGTATAAATATTAGATACACACAACAATCTTTGCCTATCTGACCTATATTGTGTGAGAGCATCATAAGCAGTGACTGATAAACAGCTGCATTTTAATATACCATGTCAATGTTGCTGTAGTCTTGTGGGAAGTGAGTTGTTGCAGCAACACACAAGTCCACATATGACACAAAGCAACGGAAACTGCCCTGGGAAGAGTGGGTGGGTTTATTAAAAAAAAATCAAGTGTTTTAACCATCTTAAAACATTCAGTTGGTGCCTCTAAAAGAAAGCACAGACTAATACAGAAATAATTATGAAAATGTGACATTTCTGGTAGCTTTAAATGGAAATAAATAATAATGAGTTTCTAATATTGCACCTAAAATCATCATGGTAAGCTCAAATAATTCCTATTGAGTGTTCCTGTGATGAAGGACAAACCTTTTTTAATATCTGTAAAATGAAATTGTGTGTTGAAAATTTAAAAAAAAAAAAAAAAAAAAAAAAAAAAAAAAAAAAAAAAAAAAAAAATTAAAAAAAAGAAACGCACAACCAATTATTGCTTCTGGGGACCTGAAAGCTGATAATATCCATACAGAAACAAAAGAAATTGAGGAGATTACTGTTAACCAAGTGGTTAAATAACAGAAAATATGCCACATTGGGTAGTCTATTAATCATTGAACCAAAATGGCAAACATTATCTGGTTCCAGCTATATTTAAAAAAAAAAAAAAAAAAAGGAAAGGAAATGAGAAAAAAATATTTTCTTTGTCTGCCATCCTGACAAAACAAGACAATAGAAAATAAAAGAAATAGAATTATCTTTTTTATTAATACAAAATGATCTTTTTATACACCAAATAGCAATTAAAACGGCCAAATTCCAAAGGAATTATTGAGACTAGCTTACATGGTGACAAAACGGAAGAACACAAAACCAACACAGAGAAGTCATGTCAGATTTGCCTTTAAAAAGACGCTAGCTGGATGGAAAATACGTGACCTGTTCAATGATGATAAAAGCATACAATGTGACGGTAAATTTAGGTATCCATTGTTAAAAGCTAGTAACTGATAAGTGTCTCGGTTCAACGTGTGCGTTTCCCATAAGGCGTCAGTTTATTGTTATGTACGTAGCTAAACGTGAAGTCCGCCTCAAATAGCCATAATGACAGTTCTCCGTTTTTGGTTTTAACGCCAACGTCGTAAAGCGGACAGTTGACCGATTAACTAAACATGGTCTGAAGAAATACCTTTGTTATTCATTGTTGTGGACTGTTCCGAAGGCTGTGGAATATCAGGTTGAACGGAGCTCTGCGTTTCTTGTCACGGCCTTATTTCAGGTTACGGCTTGACACAAACGTCCACTTCCTTGTTTCTTAGCTTCTTGTTGTTGTGGAAGTGGTTACGTCACCCGTTCTCTATCTGCGGTTGGACGCACGTACAGTTTCACTTGCGCGCGTGCGCCCCTTACTGGTAGAAACGGAAGCAAGCTCAATATTGAAGAGAGAGTACTTTTGCAATCGCTACACTTAATTTAAATTAAGCATTATGTAACTACATAGTTAGACATTGATATAGTTGTTATAGCGGTAACATCATGTAATACACGCTTAAATAATTAAAGTGGCGTCGTTGAAGCTAATGTGAAACTAAAGAAAAATAGACTGAACCGATCTAAAACTACGACCGCATTCACCCAAACTCAATGTCCAATAATATTTTGTCCATCCACTATATACAATGTTAAGCATATTTATACTGATAAAAAAGAGAAAAGTTATTGTCAATTGCTTGTGCAGTTAGACAATAATCTAATTTTGTACATGAATATTTATATATTCAAGTGCCCGGGGTCGTAATCACAAGCAGCTAAATGAGGATTTTGCCTTGTAAAATGCTCGAAATGACTTATTACAAATGTAAATAAATGATTAATCATTTGGCCAACAACACAGCACACAGCACCCGTTTCAATCGGCCCAAAATTTGTGTTTAATGACCTCACAGATAAAAATCATCACATTTCTGACTGTTTTGCTTGATCAGTTTTTAATCAATTAATTTATACACGCAATACATTTAATCATGTAGCAAGTATTTTAAAGTAGTTCAACTCCGTATTTCTTTGTTTGACAAAAATCAACAGACATAAAGATGGAAAGAAGAAAAAAGATAAATGAAAGGTGTTTTGCCACGATAGAAATAATAATGATTAGCATTGATTGTCACAACCAGAAGGATGTTCTGCTCAGATCATTTCTAAAGCTACTCATTTCAATAGGCAAAAAAAAAATGTAACCAAAACATGTAAACTTTTTGTAAGTATAACTGATGCATATTTATTTATTTTTTAATGCATAGAAGAGACTTGCACGGCAAAATATACCACATCAGTTAAACACAACAATGTCAGGAAGCAGTCATGAAGGGGTCTTTGCCTGTCTTTTGCGCGCGGCTCGGCTTTTCTGTGAGCTGCGTCCCCTTTAAGAGAACCATGGCACCGCTCAAGTCGAGGCAGACATTTTTCAATGCAAGATTTTTTTCTTGCATAAATTATGTTCATGACGTAGTGCAAAAGGACTATTTTGAGGCAATTTTGTCCGACTTTACAGCTTAAATAGGACTCTGTGAGACACCTCAAGGATTTTTTACTCTCTGAACAGTTGCAGAAAGGGCATCGTCATTAAATATTAGAAGAAAGGAGATCCTAACATTGCAGCCCTCTTTATCAATGCAAATACGTCTCTTTTGTGTGCGGTCACAGCGCCTGTCTGGGAGCTGAGATGAATTTCTAATTATGTGTGACTGAAACAAACTGTGACAAGGACCCTTTTAAGCACGGGGGATTACGAAAAATAAGCTGTATTTACGCGGTAAGTTGCATATAATAACTGGACTGTGGTCTAGCTCGGTCCTCGCGCGTAGCAGCGAAATGGCGAGAGGAAATGAGTTTTGGTTAATATGCAATGCTCGTAATTAGCATAATTTATATATTTATGATAAAGAGAAGGAAATACATAATATTCGATCTCTCGGCACGGGTTGAGGGGATTTCTGTCAGCTGTGCTTGGTGCTTGTACTCAAAAGTGGCCGACGCGGCGAGACTTTTATTGGCCAGAATGGGGGTGGGGTGCCCATCAACACCCGCTGAAGTTTTGACAGATCCTCATTTCTCACGAGGCCTCGCTGCAGGAAACGCATCATCTTGGGTGTTTTTTGGCATCTGTGGTGAATTTGTAACCACTTCGTGTTCACGTGCGGAGTGTTTCCTTATGTTTTTTTTTAATTTATTTCAGATTAAGTGCATCATTTTATGGCCTGTTTATAGGCCCCTTAAAATAGTCTGACTTTGCAATGGCAATAATAGCCATGAATAAAAAGAAATATATTTCTCACGTTGGTCTGTTTAAGCAGCAGTTGTCTCTAAAGTGCAAATTGTTATGAAAGAACAAGGATCACCATAAAAACTACGCCTTTTAATTTTTATGCCAAAAATGGCTGCAACATAAATTAAGAGTGGGATAAAGATTAATAAATAGTGCTTGTTTTACACAGAATGCCAGGAAGACAGCCAAAGTGGAGGTGCAGCGAGCCATGAACTCCCAGGATCTTCCTGCCAAAGCTGCCCCGCTTACAGTCAATGAGCAGGTAACACTCACCTATTTCCCAGGCAGCACTGAAGGACCTTCAGTATAATAACAGTGAGCCAAGCCTGACACTGATAACTTGCATTGCCCTTAAATTCTTCACTGCTGTTTGCTCCTCTCATCCCTCATGTCCCATTCGCATTGCAAAAAAATTAACTGCTATGCAGCAGTCCATTGAGACCTGGACACTCCCCTGTTTTATTGCTGAATAATGCCTGCTGCTCTTTGCTTGTGGGGGTTTTTGGTCCTTTAACTGCAATGCTTAATAATTAATTGTGATTTTTCGCTAGTAAATTTCTGTGTAGAAATAGTCAACAAACCAAAGCATTGCTCTAGTGGATGCACAGAGCTGAGCTTGAACGCATCATTGCTTGAGTTGCTTGTTGGCTGATGTGCTCTTATCATTGTTTGGTGTACTCATGCACTTTTCAAGTGGTTTTTCTTTTTTTGGTTTGCTTTTTGTTTTGTGTCATCGTGTCCTAACATGTGCTCGGCTTCTCTGTTCTCCTTAGCCATTCACTGTCTGACAGCAGAAGTCTTTTTTCAGCCATTTAAATCCTGCACTTTGAAATTCCCTGCCAGAGACCACAAGGTATGCATCATCCTCTCTATTCCTGCATTGTGCCTCTGCACCCTGTCCTCCAACCCAGTTTGTCTTCCTGCCTCTCTGCTAGGTCTTTCATTATTTCATAATATGAATCATAAGCTGAGTCAGTACTGATATATTACATGCTATTAGAGCGAAGAAATATTAAAAGCAGACAAACTTTGTGACCTCCTCAGGTCATCTGTCAAGTGAGACACATTGTTTTTTAAGTTTTTAATTAGCTAGTAAAACAATTACACGTACAGTTCATCAGTTCGTTGGCAGGTTATTTGGCATTTGAGTCATTTGCTCCTGTTCACTACAGGTTATTGTCATGTCTGGCCATGAGACTATTCGGGTACTAGAAGTAGAAGTTGACGCATCTTTGCCGTCATCAGCAACTGATGGAAAGGGTGAGGGTAAAGCTGAGGAAGGGGTGGCTCAAGCTACAGAGCAATCTGAAGCCAGCAACACCCAGAACAGAACTACAGTACCCCAGAGCGCCGGTAAAACAGGTAATTCATGGTCAAACTAGAAGATACATACTGTACATGATGGAGTTCTTACATGTCAGTAAGAATCAACAGCGGCTCTTCTCCTGCAGTGGTAGTTGAGCAGCAGGTGGTGTCTGTAGAAGCTCAGGCTCCTGCTGTCGAAACGTTGACTCCTGCTGCTCCCATCAGCGTTTCCCTGACCCAGCCACAGGCTGCCTTGCCCCTCACTGTACAAGGCTGTCCACAGGTACTGACTGTGAATTTACACACTGGCTGCACTCTCCTTATTCATCTCTGTCTTGACTGAGGCAATTCTCTGCTGTACTGTACTACACTAGGTGCTGACACAGGAAAGTCTGGCCACTCTGATGACTGGTATGATGGCTCAGACAGGGTCACTGGGCCAGCCTCTGCTTATCCCTCTCAATATGGCTGGCTCCATCGGTGGCCAGGGCGGTTTAGCTGTTCTCACTTTGCCTACAACCAGTGTAGCAACTCTCCCTGGTCTGGCTGCAGCTAACCCAGCTGGAAACCTCCTTAAATTGCCCTTTGCTGGCCTTCAAGGTAAAACACAACACAAATGTATCATCATTTCTGCTTAGTGACTTGCATAAAGACTTATCAACATTTTTTCCTCATTCATATTGGTACATGAGTAACATTTTCCACTGTGACAGTGAAATATAAGCATAAAAGTTCTTAGCATCAGTACATATGGAATCATGATGCATTCTGTCTTTCTCAGCTGCAACAGTTCTGAACTCAGTCCAGACTCAGCTGCAGACAAACGCACAGACAATGTTCCAGCCTCAAACAGCCTCCATACAGCCGGTGCAGACTGCTATGCAGCAGCTGATACCTCAGCCAACACAGGTCACCAACGCTCAGGTAGCAACAGCGCAAGCAACCTCAGCCTCCACCACTATGTCTCAGCCCAGCATTTCTGTGGCAGCACTCCAGACAGCGGGACTGTCCATCAACCCTGCCATTGTAAGACCTCCAGGATCCTTCTCTGTTCATGCAATTCTTCACTGTTTATAATTTTCGTGTGAGTGATGGTTTTATTTTCCTTTTGCTTTGCAAACATGCTGTTATTTTCCTCTCAAGATCAGTGCTGCTTCTTTGGGAGCGCAGCCCCAGTTCCTCAGTTCCCTCACATCGACTCCCATCCTCAGCAGTGCCATGTCCGGCATGGCTGGCATCACCAGCCAGATCATCACAAATGCCCAGGGGCAGGTAGGTGCCATTAAAATACTAATAATCTAACTAGAAGCAGGCCTCCCCAAGCCATTGTCTTTTTTTTTTTTTTTTTTTTTTTTTTTTTTTGAAAATAATTCTGGGCATTATCTGTTGAGTTAGAAGCTCTAATGGGAAAATTATCCCAATCTCCCAATAGTAAAGAATCCTTAAAAACATTCCTGGATCTAGGTGGTGATCCAGATCACTTCCAATATCCAATCACTTGTTCCTTATTCCATTTCTGAGATTTCCTGAAAATGTATTCAGAATCTGTCCATAATTTTTTTAGATATGCTGCTAAACACACAAACAGACGCCTCTGAAAACATAACTTCTGCCTCATATTTGCCTCTGTAGTAATCAGGCTAAAAGCAAATAAGAGCACTTGTCAGCCTTAATGGAGTACATGTATTTTAAAAACATTGATATTGACTACCTTGATCAGTAATTATTCTTATTCTAAGAACAATCTAAATATGGGGGCAAAAGAAAGGAGAGAGTAAACAAAAGATAAAAAGGGAGAGTGAAGTAAAGATAAAGGAAACAAGGATGCACTGATAACATTTTCAAGGGAACAAGTCTCAGACTTTTTCTTTAAAAACTGATTGTCTCCTCTCACGGCTCCATTATTTGGTCTTCCCAGAAGTACGGCTCATTGAAGCTTTGTTGCGCTTGATCTTGACAGTTATGATTTTATTTTCACTGAACTGCAGTTAGAATTAGCTGCAACACAAAATCACTTACTTAATGTTGTGTAGGTTCCTTTAATGAAAGCAGAGCAGTTCTGATATGTCTGAGTATGCAAACAGGACCTCTGTGGCAAGCTGTTTAATTACTGACTGGTTTTTAAATATCCATAACAGCATTCCTCATAACCTAAATGATATTTTTACAGGTTAGAATTGTGATTACAATTGTGATTATTTTTTTTTTCTAAAATAAAATGCTCTAAAATGCTGCATTTAAAAAAAATCCGCGTAACAGCCAGACCGCAGAAGATGAACCGCCATATGGCGAGGGACTACTGTAATTGATTTATATCAGCTACAGTGTCTGGAACTAGGATCTTTAGGCAGATATCTGACAGGATGACACTCTGCTAAGTTGTACTATTATTTACTTGTTGGCATTTTTATTTAAAAAATAATTAATAAACCCCTAAATGTTTGTCAAAGAAATATATAGTCTGCAATAGTATGAAATTTTAAAATGGAAAATGTGTAGAAACCATACACACCCTTTAAGTTGGACCTGTTCATAATAATGTGAGGAGGCTGGGAGGAAAATTAGTTACACAATACAAATGGTTTTAAGCCTGAAAAGAAAAATGCTGGAGTGGAAAAGGTCTCATAAAAAATGTTGTAATCTAAGAAATAATAACAAAGTCCATCTCTTTTGTTTTGGGAAAAGACCTGGTTTACAACAGGGATCCTCAATCCTGGTTCCTGAGAGCTGGTGTCCCGCAGCTTTTAGAGGTTTCCCTTTTGCAACACACCTGACTTAAATCAGCAGACATTTGCAGAGCTCTGCCCAAATCGAAGTCAGGGAAACTTTTAAATCTTGTAGGACAGAGGTCCCCAACCCTGGTCCTCAAGGTCCTCTATCTTGCAGGTCTTAGATGTCTCCCTGCTGCAACACACCTGATTCAAATTAAACGTCTCTCTGAAAAACTCTGCACAAGTTTGCTAATGAGTCATTAATTTGTAAAAAGGTGTGTTGCAGCAGGGAAACATCTAAGACCTGCAGGATAGTGGGCCTCGAGAACCAGGGTTGAGGTTTCCTGCTTTACAGTAATGGTAAGCTCACAGTTACATTAATTTTGTCTTTAATTTTGACAGAAATGTGGTGATTCTGTGTGAATTGTAGAAACATTGGGCCTCATTCATCAATCGCTCTTATGAACAAATTTGTTCTTAAATCCTACTTACTAACATTTTACAAAAAGTGCAGTATTCACCAAAATATCCATGTCTTAGATTTGTTTTTAGCTAAGAACAAATCCTACGAACACTCAGGAGGACTCTTACGAACATCTGAAAGCCGACACGTTCGAACAAAATCAGCATTTGTGTTATTTTCTGCTGTTCTGCTCATTAAAATACACTAAAACTACAGCAATGTTTTTGTCAGATTTTTAAATAACTTTTTGGTGAAGTATAAATCATTTTGTTATTTAAGATAAATACCAATATTGCACTTTACCAATACCAATATTATAGTTTGGCAAAATTAAACAATTTTTCATCCATTTCATTCATTCAAGAACTAGTCGCAATCATTCCAGATCCATTCCTTAAGCTACAGGAATTTCACTCCATAAATTTCCAAGTCACCTGTGACTTCCAGTCAGGGTCTACAACAGTGTCTTTTTATCATAATAATTACTTTTGTTAATACATCCTGGTTATTTCCTGGATAATAACACCTATCAGACTCACCTCCAGGATTCATCAGATGCACCACTCGCTCCGTAGGTGAACCACATCTTAAAACGATGCCACGGCAGGTAGAAATTTGCTTCACAAACTGTATAAGGTACAGCAGCTATGTAATGAATTTTTATTCTACAGTGTACCACCTTCCCCTTTAGCCACAGCACTGTGAGCAGGCAGCTATCCAAGTTCAGGAGTAATTAATGACCCGTTTGTATATAAAGCCCTTTTTATATAATTTGAAGCCCACCATGTGATTATTTATGATCAAATAAACACTTTAAAAGTCAGGAAGCGAGGAATCAGGCTTCATTGCACATCTTTATTGTTATTTTTTCATTTTCATTTTCATTCATCATTTTGTCATTATGTTTGTTATTTTTGCTCATCTGGTTCTCCTCTGTGTCTGTTTGCATGCAGCCCATAAGTCAAATGAGCATTTCTTTGGGCGTTTAGGGTTGACTGGTTCAGCCTTTCAGCTTCACCAGTCTAAGATGGACGATACGAAAAATTCCGCAGTCAACAAACATGTTCATGAATCCGATGGAGGGTGTTTATAAAAAACTTCTCACGTACAATTTAAGAACAAATTTAAGAGGATTCTTAAGAAGATATTGGTGAATGAGGCCCATTGCTTTTAAAGGTGAATCTCTGGGGTTCATGTGTTCTCTCGCAGTAAAACAACCTGTATTTTCTGAATAAACAGCACCACCCAGCAAACTGTGGTATAGTCCTGCTCATTCAAAACATTATCACAATATAAAGATGGTGTGCAAGCTAGGAAGTAGTAGGGCTTGTTCAGACAAAAGCTGCCAGTCCAAATCTGCACGGTGATGTTTTCTGTGATGGAACATTTCTTACATCTGAAATTACTATTGTGGATTGGAAAAATGTCCTGGATTTCTGAAATGTTTGCAGTGGCTTTTCAGGATAGCAATGAAATGTTCTAAAGATTTACCATAACACCCTCGGGGTTTCCCAACAGCCTGTTTGTCTTGCAGGGCTTACATGGAAGGTTCTCTGCTAACTACATCCTGCAGATGCTTGATCAGACTGGCAGCTTCTATGTTGAATTCAAAATAAATTGTGTGTGTATATTTGTTTTTCTTTGAACAATACTAACAGGTCTTAGGGACCCTCCCATTGTTTGTGAACCCCGCCTCTCTGGCTGGAGGTGCTGCAACTTCCACCCTCCCTCTTCAGAGTCTGCAGGTCCAGACGGTTGCCCCACAGCTGCTCCTCAACACCCAGGGCCAAATCATTGCCACTGTAGGAAACGGACCTGCTGCTGTGGCCACTTCTGCTGCGGTTTTGCCTAAAATGGCTGCTCCTCCAACACTTAACAAACCCAGCACACCGGTAGGAGAACTAGAATTAGGTTGAATATTGCTGTGTTGTTAAAAAAAGAACTTAATTATTACTGCATCTATACGTGAAAAAAAAAACACAAAAAATACTCAGGTAACTGACAAATTGCAAGCTGTTCTTGAACGTAATTTTTTCCCCCCATTTGGACAATATTGGGTTACACTTAAGGATATTTCTTGCAACTGTTCGCACTCTTCCAGGTGTCAGTAACAAGTGTCACCCAGTCACCAGTTGTCATTGCACCGCAGCCATCTTTACTGAAGACTGAAACTATGCTCTCCTCCACAACGCCCGTCACCTGTGGAGACATAGCAAAAGTGGGGCAGCTTGTCAGCAGTATGTTCTCCTGCTTCTCCTCCCTACAGCATAGATATATTTAATGTTGCTAGATATTTTTAACAAGATTCTCCTCAACTGCAGAACCCCAGCAGACGGTGAGTAGCGAGGAAGGCATTAATCTGGAGGAAATTCGAGAGTTTGCCAGGAATTTCAAGATCCGACGGCTGTCCCTTGGACTTACTCAGACACAAGTAGGGCAGGCCCTTACTGCAACCGAGGGTCCGGCCTACAGCCAGTCCGCTATTTGCAGGTAAACAACTCCCCTAGTCCTTCTGCCTTCCATAAGGAGGGTTTTTTTTTTCCTCCTGTAATAGACCATGAAAATACAAATTCATTTCATAAAACATCAGCAGAAATCTGGCAGACCTCCTTCACAGGGGACATTTTGACTCCTCATAACAGGGAAAAGGCACAGGGGGAACATGACTGATGGACCTGCTTCACTGAGAAGGAAACGTCTCCTGTGAGACAGCATGTATAACGTCAAACATGGGCTTTTCCCACTTTAAACATATCAAACGATCTTCTATGGAAAAGGTCAAGAACCTCAATTCTAACAATTATAAATCCTGGTTAAGCATCTGAACTGCAGTCGTGCTCAGACATGCTGGGGTTTTAAATATTTCCATTTTGATGCAGGCAGCAATGACAGCTGTTATAATAACTGTTATTATGAATCCAAAGGATTTTAAAGTGTCATCTGAATATGGAAATAAATAGACTTTTCAGAGTCTAAGGATACACTATGTTAGTAAAAAAAGATCTGAAACCAACTCCAAGTGAGTTCTTTGGGGCATCACGACATTAAAATTCCAGTTTAAAAAGTTGGAATGCTGTGAAAAGTAAATAAAAACAGAAGTGAATGGTTTGCAAAACCCATAAATTAATCTCTTATTTACAATAAAACATAGAAGATTTAGCAAATAGTAACGTAACAGTATTTCATGAAAAATACTGGCTCATTTATAACTGGTGGCAGCAGTACATCTAATCCTGTTATCCGGTGTTGTATGTTGTATTTCATTAAGCACCAAAGGTTTTTTAGTAGGTGGCAGTCCAGCACCTGGACGCTTCTACCACAAAGTCATGCTGTTGTAATAGATGTGGTGTGTCTTCCTGTATGTAATATGCAAGGCTTACACGATTAATGGTGCCTTTCCAGTTGTGAAGGTTGCTAGTTCCATAGGCGTGAATGCATCCATGCACCATCAGAGATGTAGGTGTTGAACTGATGGCTGATAATAAGCTAGATCAGGGATCATCAAATCGGGACCTCTTGGGCCACTGTCCTATGATGTTCTTCATAATGACTCATTATTTGAGTCATTATTAATGAGTAATGAGTCATTTTCACGAAGTAGTAAAATATATCAATTTCAAAATATCAAAATATATGTTTAATCTTTAATGTGGTATTATGAATAAAATATTGGTTTATGAGATGTGGAAATCATTACAACCTTTTTTAATTGGCATTTTACAGCGTGTCAACTTTGTCAGATTTGTGTTTCTTGGTTGTTAGATGGGGCCATGATACATATTATATCTTAATGTAGAAGTTAACGTTCTTTTATATTACAGATTTGAAAAGCTGGATATTACCCCTAAGAGTGCTCAGAAGCTGAAGCCGGTGTTGGAGAAGTGGCTGGCTGAAGCCGAGCATTGGAACCAGAAAGGCCAGCAGAACCTGATGGAGTTTGTCGGTGGTGAACCTTCCAAAAAACGCAAGCGGCGCACTAGTTTCACCCCGCAGGCGATAGAAGTTCTTAACTCTTATTTTGAGAAGAATGCTTTGCCCACAGGCCAGGAGATCACAGAGATTGCCCGTGAACTAAACTACGACAGAGAGGTTGTGAGAGTATGGTTCTGCAACCGGCGGCAGACACTTAAGAACACAAGCAAGATCAATGTCTTCCAGGTTTAGTAGCGACCTAATTTTGGGAGAGTTCTCCACTCCTCCTTATCCTTTTGGGAATTTGAACACCTAATGCAACGGCACACACGTGGATTGTGTTCTGAATTCATCCTCAATAAGGTTGAAGGAAAATAAAGTTTTTGAGGAAAAAGAAGGTAATAACATGTTATGAAATAGTACTTAAAAAAAGAGTTATAATTGTGTTTTAAGGCATTTGTGAATATTATTTATGTGTGATGCATACTAAGTCAAACTGCATGGTCCTTTTATCTCATATAGTAATGGTAACATGTTTAAGACATTTAATGAACTTTTATATAAGTGGTTTTATAAGCTCTTGACTTATTTTAAGTGGCTGTGCATTAAGTCACATTAATGTTTGGTCACATGTATGACATTCTGTGTCAATGGCTGACATTATGCTGATATTTGAGAAATAAGCTTTGGCCATAATGGTTAATGTGACTGTTGTAGCTGCTCATTTATGCCGTATCTACGTGATATCTGTCATAGAGCAGCTCTGCAAACATGAATACATTTCTACAATACAATAAGTTTAATCTGAGTCATTTGGCTTAGGACGTTCAGCACTTACTTTGCTCTCTACAGACCCCCAGTACTGGCCCCAGTGTTTTGGGACAATCAACACTGATATTTCCTACTGGATAATCACTAAGATGAACTTAAAAACCTTACGTTTTTCAGCTGTGTGAATTTGATCACACTGAATGTCAGTTGGGAGGGTCCTAGCTTGTGCTGCATGGACAAGTTATACTAATTAAAACTGTAGCTCACGCTGTTGTCTAAGGTGCCACACTAGTTAAGTGATTTTAAATTTTGATGATGTTTGGTTTATTTGTGAGTGAATTGTACAAATATTCATAATGTCATACATGGTTGACACATAATGTGTGTGAATTCACTTTTGTTTTCCCTCTTTCTGTTATATGTGCTTGTTATACTTTGAGATTATTATTGATATTATTTTGTTTACTGCATTGACTGTTCCCCTTAACCTGACAACATTTCTGCTGCATTTTCCATATTGAGGTTATTTTGAAAAAGATGCTTAATTGGCCTGTCATTAAGTCAACCTTATATATATATATGTGTATATATACATACATATATATATATATATATATATATATATATACATATACTCGTGTTTTCTAAAATATTAGTGCCAGATTATTTAGATGTTTATATTAAGCCCAAAATCAATTGAGCTGATCAAGTGAATCATAAATTATATTTAATTGTTCTGCATAGGGAAAGGAGTTTGCGGATTATTGTCTTATTACTTTCAGTGTGACTGAGATAGCGGACAGTTTGCATATGCAAAATGAAGTTATTTTCTGTAGGAAACATATATTGGCAAATTTCTTCATTTTTGCCATTATTTCAAGCTCTGTTTGCACTTTAGTGACAGCAGGGAAAGTGAAGGAGTTATGAGTGGTTTATGTGCGGTCCAGGTTTCAGATTTGTTGTGCAAAGCGAATCAAATGTTTGCATTTTATTGCTCTCGATTAGTATGAAGCTTTGCGAAAATGTAGCAGTACTGGCAAATTTGCAATTTTCCTATTAAGATTTGTTTAAGTTTTATGCAGATGAAATGTAAAAAACTGACATATAAGTTAATATGCATTCATTACTAAAAACCTTAATTTGTATAATCATATGTTGAATGATGCTTTTTATCCTGCACCTCATATTTGCCTTTTGAAAGACTGTAGGCCTACATTGGAGTATACAAACCACAGACATTTTCACAAGTGTCATGTTTTATTATACATTAATGATTAATAATTGAAGACAATATATGATATTGTTTAATAT
This sequence comes from Melanotaenia boesemani, assembly GCF_017639745.1. Lineage (NCBI taxonomy): Eukaryota > Metazoa > Chordata > Actinopteri > Atheriniformes > Melanotaeniidae > Melanotaenia > Melanotaenia boesemani. Next base: position 6,501,856 of record NC_055694.1, on the reverse strand, counting down.
ACTAAGTAAACAAATAGAGAAAAAGATAAGCTCTATAGGAAGTAAAAGCTAATATTCATTTCATGCTGAAAAAAAATCAGATCTTAGTGAAACAAAAGGAAAAACAATGGTTGGATGTGTTTCTTCATTTTCAGTCAGAAAAATAAAACCTCTCTTTATTACTCACTCTCTTTTGTTGTGTATTTATACTGTATATTTTCAATCTGTGTCGGTTGTAGTTGAAAGTGACCTCCATGAAAAAGTGTTTATTTAATTTATTTTATTTTATTTTATTTTTTATGCACCCTGCAAAATTTTTGGCCAATTTAATGCAATAATCTCTTTCACAGTCATGATAATAATACATAAAACCTAAACACTAATATGACCAGTATTATTTAATTATTTATTTATTTTAGAAAATAGGTGAAAATTATTACATACATAAATTAATATACATGCTGACACTTAACTATTTTAACAAAATATGAGCAGTTACGTGTCCGGGTTTGCAAAGTAAGTTTAGCATTGCCTCGACGTTAGGAGGCGGTAGTGAGTCATGACGTTCAATTAGCGATAAATGGAAAGCCAAGAAGAAGAGAACAAACCGGAAATTACGGTGGCTCCTTTTTCCGACGAAGCTAGATAAACAAACAAAAGCATTACATTATTTTTTCAAATATTAAGAAGTGCGACGTTAATTTTGCGTCCTTTCACATATAAACATGATTATCTGTATCAAGCTGGTAAGGTGATTATCAAAAAGCACATTTAAAGAAAGGGCTAGCTAGCTTTCTGCTAGCTACGTGAAGTGGTAGGCAGGCTACGAAGCTGAACAGTTAGCTCGAAATGTATATTTTAGTGCCTCGGCGAGGAAGCGCGACATGATGGCATGAAACTGTTGCGGTGTTAACAAATATCCACAGTATTCATCTTAAGGTAAGATATATAAATGTATGTTGCTTTCATATGGCTGTTTGTTTGAATAAAATTGCTTTAGATTTTTTTAAATTATGTTTTATGTGTTACCACAAGTTAGATTTTAATTGTGCATCAGTGCACAGTGTCACAAAATGTGACTCTCGTAACAGCTAAGCACTGTACATTGATGAGAATGTCAACCTGTTACTGACACTACACAGTCTTATTTGATCCCTGATTCCTGTCGGTGTGTAGTTATACTTAGTTACTAAGTGCTGCTGTTTGGAACCGCCATATTTTAGCGTTGTTGTCACACTGTTGATAAGCTCTCTTTCACTTTGTCGTCTAAAATTTAGAAGGTTGTGAGAAAGAGGTAAAACTTGCCTTGAGATCTTACCGGAACTACCCTTCATAAAATCTACACATCGTCACCATGGCGTGGGCTCTGAAATTGCCACTCACGGATGAAGTGATTGAGTCCGGACTGGCCCAGGACTTTGATGCCAGCCTCTCCGGCATAGGACAGGAGCTTGGTGCAGGGGCATACAGTATGAGGTATGGTATGAGATTTGTGCGAATTGTTCCCTCTGTACAGTTGAACTGAATGGCACTGTTAATACAATATAACGTTTCAGATTAACTGTAAGAGCTAAGAATTGTTTCAATGGGAAATTGTTCGTGAAAGCATTGTCGGTAATGATACTTAAAAGCAAAGCCTGTTTCACTTGCATACATTTAGATTCCAGTAGTGTTTTTCACTTAACCCATACTGTATTTAGTTGACTATTGATTTTGCACTGCAGTTGTTTCTTGTGTTCTTATATGCAATTGCTTTCCAAACTCCATCTCAAAGTCTTGGTCTAATTAGTCTTTGCACTGTTTTAAGGATTAGTTTGATTTGGGGATTTTTTTGTTGTACTTTTTTAACAGGTAGACTTTGTTTCCACATCAGTAAAATCTCTTCACACTTTCAGCGGTTATGCAAAGTCCTGTACTGTGAGATGACAAAGTGCAAATTTACCAGCACATGCAGATAGTGCTGCTAGTGCTGTCCTAAGCCATACACCTTTCGTGAGAAATAGATCACTAGAAACCGGCTCCAGAACACTTTTGTTTTTAAAAACATCCTGCAGCATATCCATAATTCTTTAATATATATTCTTGCGAGATTATTGGTAATAGTATACTGTAGATCTCCACTGTTGATAGAAATGATTTAAAATCCTTTTAGGCTCTTGATGACTCAGGCACTTTGCTTTGCTGGAAAAGCATCCTTCACCTTTTTATTCTTTTTTAGCAGATTAAATGGTCTGAGAAGTGCTTTGCTCTTGCAGAAATTCCTGTGTTGAGAGAAGCAATAACACATTGACTGGATACCTTGGTATTTAGTGGTGTTGCCCCCCATTATAGCAAATTACTTACTGTTTTTCTTATGGCTCTGTTCTCCAGCGATGTACTCGCCCTCCCCATCTTCAAACAGGAGGAGTCCAATCTGCCTCCAGACAATGAAAACAAGATCCTTCCCTTTCAGTATGTTCTGTGTGCAGCTACCTCGCCAGCCATTAAACTGCATGATGAAACACTCACCTACCTCAACCAAGGTCAGTATTAGGGTTCAGGGCAGTGTATTCTTTTTTTCTTTTACTTAATGTAATTTTATTTTTAGATCAAGTGGTACAAAGTCAGAAGCCCCTGAAAGCACATTCAACTCTCATTATTCCAGTAGAATTTAGAAGTGGGACAAGTGTTATTTTATTTTATTTTGTTTATTTAGTCTCTCAATAATAGCCAAAAAGTTAGATTACATTAAACTATACATATAGGAAATTGAATAAAACAACACAAAGTTTATTTGGAAGTTGAGTGTATTACAAAATCATACAATCAAAAAGTACCTTTTATAAGTTATCGCCAGTGGGGAAAACTTAAGTCAATCAAAACACGTACATCTTAATTTGTTTCCCTTTAAGTCGCAAAAAAAACTACATGTAGAGAGGTCATTTAAAGTAGTTTGCTGATTCCCAACTAGAGCTTTAGTATAAACACAATTTTTTTCAAATCAGTACTGTGTGTGTGGGGAGTCTTGAGAATGAAAACAATAACTTTCTGTCCTCTTTTAAAGGATTCAGGCTGGTAGATATTTAGGGAGCAGCAGACCAAGAAATAACCCTGTAAATAAAAACTTGCCATTCATAAAATGTTGGATGGTATATGATTGTACTCCATCTAACATGAGCAGGCAACATACTGTGGGTAAGAGATTTAAAATGTGTGAAAAGGAGAACAGATGAAAGTCAGGTCAACCTTTTAAAAGACCGATGGGAAGAAAAAAGTAAATGCAAGGCTTAAAGTGGCTCATGTTCCAAAATTGCATCACATGAAGGCAGTGTGATGACATGGCCTCCGGTGGCACAGTGTCACTAATGTTTAATGGTCATTCTGAAGCAGCTGGAGGAATTCTTTGTACATAGAGTACTTTGTACTTTTTGCTAAGATTCAGCTAAATGCAGCAAATCTTATTGGATGGAACTTCATACTACTGATGGGCAATGACCCAAAGCATACTGTCAAATCAGTACAGGAAATTTTTAACTTAAAGAGATTGAATATTCTGAAGTGGCTAACTCAGTCAGCTAGTCTCAACCCAGTCAGGCTGCGTTTCATATGCTGAAGACGAAATTAAAGGCAGACCCACAAGGAGGCAAAAACTGAGGACAGTTCGGTAAAGGCCTGGCAGAGCAGGACGTCTTCAGTAATCACCACAAGTTCAGACTTCAGGAAGTCAGTTCCTCCAAAGGTTTCTCAACAATTTATTAAATCAATCTTGTGTTATCTTGCAATCTAAACTAAGCATCTTAGTTTAGGTTGGGCTGTGACTTGAAAACCTTCCTTTTTTAAAAAAAGCCCTCTGCTAAATAGTATTTTATTGACTTTTTTTTTTTTCTTTTATTCCTGTTTTCTGTAAGCACTTTGAGATTCCCGGCAATATAAAGTGCTATACAAATAAACTGTATTATTATTATTGTTGAACTTTTTTTAAATACATTGATATGATTTGCAGAGATAAAATTATGAAAATTCTGCCACTTTTTATTATTTTATGACCCAAATATGCATCACAATTACTCTGGTTGTACTGATACAGGTACCAGTTCGATATTATGTGTGTGTACTCACACCTGGTATTCAAAAAAGTGTTGTAATACTACAGAACCCGATACCTAAGTGAAAAAGCTAGGGCTGTTATTACTCATGCCATATTAAAAATCCAAATTTATCTGAGAGAAGCTTATTTTGGGCATGTAGGTGCTTTGTTACAGCGTTCGACCCAATCCACCAAAAACCACTTTATCTTTATTATTTATGAAAATTCTGATTGTTTTCAAGCCCCAAATTTAGAATTATTATCATCGGGTGGCTAGAGAAAAATTTATTATGGGTGCTGTTTTAAAAATCCAAATTTGGCATCATCTTGGCAAGTGATGCTGATATAGGCGCCCTATTGCAGCTGTGAACATAATCCACCAAAAAACACTTTATCCTCCTTATTTATGAAGATTCTGATCATTTTCAAGCCTAACATTCAGAGGATGGCCACAGGATGAGCCATTTGATATATCACACAATTAACAATTGATTGTACTTAGTTTGAAAAAATGGGGTATTGGTGCATCCCTAACAATTATAATTGTTTACAGAATTAAAGTTTACCAGTCTTAGATGATGCATGCTGAGATATTGTATAACACATCATAGACATGACAAACACAGACGTGATTAGTATGACTGAGGTGTGGATATCAGCTGTAAATGCTTTCTGGCACCCTTGTTGGGTTTATTAACTTCAGTTCTTCCTGTTTGTTTGATTAAAATTGCAGGACAGTCCTATGAAATTAGAATGCTTGACAATCGGAAAATTGGGGAACTTCCTGAAATCACTGATAAAATGGTGAAGGTAGGCATTGAGCTAATAATGTTGTAGGCTGCTAAAAACAACATTTGCAACCCCTTTAAATTATTATTATTATTATTTTTTTAAATGCTGTTTTCTCCTCCTTTCAGAGTATTATTCGGGTGGTGTTTCATGACAGACGACTTCAGTACACAGAGCACCAGCAGCTGGAGGGTTGGCGGTGGAACAGGCCTGGAGATCGCATCCTCGACTTGGGTGAGTACAGAACAAAACTGCTGTTCATCTTTTTGCTGTGCTGGTTTTTGGTATAGAAATAATACTACAGAACGGCTCATTGTGTTTATTAACTGTTAAATCAATAAATGAAATAATGATATTTACGGATAACCTGAATCGTAAAGAATGAAAGTGGTGTTGTCCTAGAGAAGATTGTAAACATTTAGAAGTTCTTTGATAAAAGCTTGTTTTGCATTGATCCATTGCAGATATCCCCATGTCAGTGGGCATAATCGACCCCAGGGCTAACCCTACTCAGCTTAACACTGTGGAGTTCCTTTGGGACCCCTCAAAGAGAACCTCTGTTTTTATCCAGGTAGCATGATTGTCAACACTTGCTTTCAAACTGCATGTTGTTACATCTCTTTTTCTGTAGTGTTGATTTATTTCTGTTCAATAAAGGGAGTGGAATGATCCAAAACAGTTTAAATTGAATTGGCATCACAGAAACAGGACACAGTTAGATCCTAAAGTGGAGAGGAAGGGAATGCACCAGCTCTTTGTTGTATTTGGCAAACATACCTCTTATGTACATCTAATAGTCACTGCTATCAAAAAGCAAGATAAATTCTTGAATTAAAAACAGGTTTTATAGAAATGTGCATGAACATAATCCCTGCACAGAATTGTGGGAATTATTCACCATTTTTGGAGTACCCGGAGTATCTGTTCAGCAGTGGCTCTCGTCTTTATAATCCCCGTCTTATTCAGAATTTCTGACCAGTATTTTATCATTTTTCCTTTTGTTATGTACTCTGCTGGAGCAGCTTTGTGATCAGCGCTCAAAAAGGAAATAAATCAGCGGATTTTTATCCTCCGTTTCAGTCTTGGTGCAGTGAATACATTAGTTATAAACATCACTGTAGAACAGTGGACTTGTGCAGAATCTTTTCCAGGTGATGTGCTTCTGACTGACCCGTGGTTTAGATAAAAAGGACAGTTTGGGCTATAAATAAGCAGAAGTAAAGATGGCTGCATTTACAACGTGTCAGTTATGAACTGGATGATGAGAAAGCAGGGCAGGTGGTAGGCTACACCCGAGGATTTATGTAGAAAGGGTCAGTGGCTACAGACACAACAAGTATGTGATTTTAAATGCAGCGGTACCGATCTGGATAATACTTGGAGGTGCAGATGGGAACATCACTTTCCTCCACCAGATTGTGATCGTTTGTTCTCTGATTATAAGACCCAGTTTTGTTTTGTTGGACATTCAGGACTGTTCACTCTTGTCAGACATTTCAGAGTAGATCTGCCTTCTGATCCAGTAAAGTTTTTTTGTATATTGTATTTTTCTTGTAAAAAAATATACTTCCTCATATTTTTGACTGCTTTCATAGTTTTACTCTTTTTGCTTAAACAACATGTATTAAATGAATGAATCCTGTATATTTAGACATGTCTTTTCCTTTTATAACACCCAGGATATATTAATTTATCAGAAATCCACACAGATGAACAGATACTTTGATTCCAAAATCAAATAAATTATCACAGCAATAAATGTTTAATTAACATATAAATTGTCAATATGATGGTGTAGTTTTAAACCTTCAGGTGGCTGCATGAACATTTAGTGACAGGTAGTTTTTCATTTAATGAAAGTTGTAGGAACTTAAACCAAACACATGGTAAACAATGACATCTGAGACTGAAACAGGTGGAAACACATCTAAACCTAAACTTTACCGTTTTTACAGCAGATTGTAATGATCTAACTTATCAATAATTATTGTTTCTGCATCTTGACGACTCTTCATTTCTCTTGTGAGTTTATCGTGGTAAGGATGTTTACTTTGAGCTCGTTTTAGACATTAACAAAGTTTACTAGAGAGAAATCTGAACGTGTAGACGTTAACAGTAGCCGGGTGCCCCAAAAATGGCAGAGAAATAAATGTCACATGAGCATTAAGTGAAGGTGGATACAGGTATTTGAGTGGTATAAACTTAAGCTTCAGTTACTTGTGTATAAATCAGAAGTGGTCAACACTATAATGCAGAAAAAAACAATCATTTCTCACATTGGATTAATAACAAAGCTATATATTAATGGCATGTTTGTAAACACTTGACTAACATTAACTTTTAACATCAAATCTAACCCCAAATCTTTTTAATTAACTACAGCCCGGTATCTATTGTTTTTAGGAAGCTGCAGGCATTATTTAAACTTTTAGCATTTTTTTGTCATGTCATGGAGACAACTATTTTCACAACAGGGCATGAAAACCAAAGTACTATAACACTAACGTTTGGCAGTCATATATTCTCCTATTAACAAGTAATACTAACGGTCTGCAATAACGTTTAGCAAAGATCTGTTGATTAAGTGGTTTCACTGACACAATTTTTTATTGTTCTCATGGAGATTTCAGCTTCATACTCCGTTCCTTTTTAGGTTCACTGCATCAGCACAGAGTTTACCATGCGCAAACATGGAGGAGAGAAGGGCGTTCCTTTCCGCATCCAGATTGATACTTTTAAAGAGAATGAGAATGAAGAGTACACGGAGCATCTCCACTCAGCTTCCTGTCAAGTCAAAGTCTTCAAGGTTAGAGGAATGATTAAACTGAAATAAAACCCCTTAATGCACTGCAGTTCAAGTTTGTTTTACTGATGGTGTTCATAAATGCCTCCTTCATTTACCCCCACACGTCTTGTTTTAGCCCAAAGGTGCAGACAGAAAACAGAAGACCGACAGAGAGAAGATGGAGAAAAGAGCTCCACAGGAAAAGGAGAAGTACCAGCCCTCCTACGAAACTACAATCCTGACAGAGGTAAGCATGTTATAGAAGAGTCTAAATGAGTGAGTCACTGTGATCAAATGAAACAGTCTAATCTAATTTACCGCACCACTGAAGATTAAGCCCTTACTTCCAAAAAGGTCACAGAAAAAACCCCCGAAACTAGCTTTGTGATACGTATAATTGGCTAAGTTTGTCTTTGACTTGATTAACTTTATTTTCTTGATTAACCTGTTAATTTGTGAGACAACCTATTCAAAGATGTTAATACACTTCAATATCAAGAAAATCAAAAAATATGTTTTGATGCTGTAACCAGACTGTTGAGCCTTTTTTAAATGGACCGTATCAGCTTTCTGTTTGTCATTGACGAGCTTATCTTTTTAACTAAAAATCCCCAAAAGATACTAGGAAATGGACAACGTATTGCAATACACAGACAGACTAGGCTGCAAACAGTGTGGATAAATTCAATTTTAAAGACTACAGAGAAGTTTAAATCTCATCTGAAGACATTTCTTTGTGGTTAGATTCTACGGTAACAGAAGCGTTGGTCTTTTGCAGTGCTCTCCTTGGCCTGAGGTCACATATGTCAACAACTCTCCGTCTCCTGGCTTCAATAGCTCACATAATAGCTTTCCAGTTGCTGAAGGGTAGGAGTGTTTCACAGTTTCTGCCAGTGCTTCATGAATAATACTGCTTGGATTTGGAGTACAGCCAAATCCACCTGGGCATGAGTGAACTGAGAGGTAGACACGTACTGTTTTAGATTTCATTAACACAACTAATTCTTCTTCTGTTCTAGAAACGGATCTCCAAACCACCAGCCTGAGCCCGTTGTTCAAGTAGCAGATGTAAGTTCTTTTTTATTTTACTTCCACTTCACTGAATATTAGTAACACAGATACAGCTGTGAGGTGTTGTCTGTGAGAGCCACCCCGTTCATTGTTGAGGGGTTCCTGCAAGGAGTCATAGAAGTCAAGAAAGGGCCTCCACATTTTGAAAAAAGATTGGGAGGATCCTTTGAGTGTGTACTTGTTTTTTTTTTTAATTTTTTTATTAGTGTTATAAAAAATACATAACGTCATTGATCCACTAAGAAAAGGATGGGGGCGTTTGTTGCTTCCATCTGAAAAGTGTGGTAAAGGCTATAACAACTTAGGCTTTAGCTGGCAGAGCGGCTCAGGTTTCCTCTGGTGCTAGACCGAATAGGGCACAGATTGGGTCTGGATCTAATTGGGTTCCAAATATTTCACTAAAAGGTTTGAAGATACTTTTCCAGGAAGTGGAAAGGTTTGGACATCGCCTGAACATATGTACTAGGCCTGCTGGCTGGCCTCTACATCGGGGGCATAATGGATTCGTATCTGGATAGATCTTTGCCAACCTGGCCTTAGTAAAGTGAGCTCTATGCACCACTTTCAGTTGGATTAAACTGTGCTTAGCAGACATGGATGAAGAATGTATCAAATTTAAGATGGCGCTCCAGGGGATTAGCCAAGGGGAGTTTTAAGAGAAAATGGGAGATTAACTGAATATTTAAAGATGTTGATCTTTATTTTTTCTCATCTGTCAATTCTTCCCTCACATTATGGAAGATCTGAGATTAAAATCCTGCTTTTTGTCTGTTCCAGCAGGTAAACACACCTGATAGCTGAAATTCACTATCAGATTGTTTCCTTTATGTTTAGAAGGAAGGCAGCTTCACACAGATTTGATATTCATGCTGCTGGTGTGTTAATTTTTTTAACTAATAAATCCTGAAATTTCCGTCCTTCTTTGTTATAAATATTTGATTTTATTATTAATAAAATTAAGTTATATTTTAAATAATAATTAAGTTGAAATTTACAGGAAATATTTTAACTGCTGTGAAGAGAATAATGCTGTTGAAATGCAACTTATTTGCTTTTACAAATAAATGCTTTTAAACCAAAATGTTATTGCCTTTTGTACATATTAAAAATTTGCAATACGTCAATTTTGAATAATCAATTATTAATCACGGTTTAAATTTTTAATTATTGTACTGAGGAGCACTAATTAAAAAACCAAACCAGACCTAAGAAATATTAATAATATTTTTTAAGATTTTTTTTAAGATTTCCTAAGATTAAAATAAGAGATTTAATATTTTACAAATTTGGGTTTGCACTTAAATTATTTTTTGGTGTTCGTAACTTTATTGCCGTGTGAACCAGTGTATATTTACTCAGAAATATATTTAAAGCCCTGAACTTGTTACAAAACGTTTGATCCGTTTACAATAATTTATTTTTATTTGTTGTTTTCTGTTTTCACGTTTACTCTTCATTTTCATTGCAGCTCAGTTTTTAGACTTTGGATGGATGCGATGAGTTATTTCTAAACATTTTCTTTCAGAATTTGTTAGCCACAGCAACGCCACAAGACGCACAGCAGTGGCTTCATAGAAACCGCTTCTCACCTTTCTGTCGTCTCTTCACCAATTTCTCAGGTAAGACAGAGTTGTTCTCCATGCAACACTGATTTATTTTAGTTTATACCGTGGTATGGGTGAATACTCAATTCTGATTGGCTGGAGGGTGTCCATTAAAAAGTGATAATGGACACCTATAAAAGAAGCATTGTTGTGAAAGCAGGTGCAGGCTTATTGGGCTCCGTCAGTCCAGGGCAGATGAGAATGGAGCAACATTTTGTCGTCCCACAATGGTCAGGGTCCACAAACATTAAACTCCGTCCTTCAAACGCCACTATGGACATGCCAATATCTTCATGAGATGTCGATCAACAGCAATGTTGCATTTAATTTTAACTAGGTCGTCGCCTGTCTTTCTTTCTTGATGACCTTATGTGGCGGGGTGTTGTTGGTAAGACGAAAAAAGCAATAATTTCTATACAAAAAAGAAGAGTGTGACAACCCAACTGGAGAGTTAAAACCCCCAGTAAACCTAAAAAGGGTAAATTCAAATAAAATGCGCCTTGGCAGGTGGATTCCCATAAAAATGACATTTTATTTAAACAATTTCTTTTAAAACAATTAATGATAAAATATAAAAACTGACAGTTTTCCAAAACCACCCTATATGCCAAGGTTTAGATCGTACGGAGGGCCGATGAACTGGAGGAGCTGGCGGAAATCCAAGCGGAGACAAAACGGCAACCTCTCACCCACAGTATAGCATAGGGCACACTACTTCACGTGTCTAAAAAAAACGAGGAAAACTCTCCAATCATATGATGCAGATTAATGTCCCGCTCCGTCTGACGACCGAAAGCAGTCTTACCAGTACATCCAGGGAGAGAGAAGCGACCAGGAATACCACGACAGGTCCCATTGAGCTGCCCCAGCACCAAACTCAGTCACAACCCAGCAATGCACCGCAAAGGTGAAACTGCCCGTCATGCGGCTTTCCGCACAGCTGCGACAATCAGCACACTGCAACGCTGGATAGAAACATGCAGGTGTAAATACCCAAGGACTGCCACAGCCCCAGCAGAGAAGGAAAGAGATTATGGCACTTAAGATTGCAGGGGAGGAAATGTTGACACTTTGGCACGCTAGCCACATAATTGTTAACGTGCAGCGCATACTAAACGGACAAACACCTGCTCAGACATAAAGGCGCTCTACTCAGCCCCGCAATTACTGCCATGTTCGCTATACCTTGCGGCTTCAATGGGGGAGCGAGGAGATTGGAGTAAGAAAAACCTACTCCACCACACTTAGGATAGACTTGCTTGCTTGATACACATTTAATGATCAGAGTGAGCGGTGGATAATATTTCTTGCGATAAAAAACGATTTAGGAAACAATCAGTGACTGAAACAAAATGTCACATCATCCTGTGGACAAGCTGTAAGAGCTGCACCCGCCCTCTGAAATGATATTTTGTGTCATGTAACATAACGTTAAGCATTCATCTCCCTTTCCTCCACTGATCAGATCTAAAACAACAGCTGCAGCCGACCGAGCTGCAGGTTCCGTGTCAGAGCCGGTTACCTTGGCAAGGCGTCACAACGAAATAGTCCACTCAGCTGCTTCTTGTGAATAACTTACGATTTTAAGAGTAAAAAAACAACATTAACGCATTAATAATTTATTTAATATTTTTTTCTTTCATAAGTGACCATGGTATAAGCGGGATAATGCCCTTCAAGGTGTCCATTATCATAAATTAATGGACAACGCTGAGGCGTGAACCATCCATGAAGACACACATTAATGGACTTCCATTAATTTATGATAATGGACACCTCGTCGGGCATTATCCCTTATTTATTATTTGTGGCTATCATACCACAGCTGAATGCGAGCTCTGTCTAGCCCTCTCTAGTTTAAGATGTGGAAGAAAAGCTGTGAATGTGAGCAGAAGTAGAGGAAATTTCAGATATTTGATGGTTTAAGATGGAAAATCATAGCATGTCAAAGCTGGTCTTACAGCTTTAGTGGGTGCTAATCTGTGGTCTATTGGCTTGTGTGGTGACCTTCCCTAAGGAAAAACAAGATAAATGCTGATATTTTGAAAAACATGCTAACTTTATACTTTTTTGTATCAGGGGCAGACCTGTTGAAGCTCACCAGAGAGGATGTTATTCAGATTTGTGGTCCAGCTGATGGTATAAGACTCTTCAATGCACTGAAGGGAAGGTGGGTTACACTCATTTTAATCAATTTTAAAATATGTCATATATATATGTATATATATAACTAACTATAATATAAAACATAATTCCTCATTGTGGATACAGGGTGGTTCGTCCAAGGCTGACCATCTACGTTTGCCAGGAGCCTCAGCAGACTCGGGAGCAGCAAACAAAACATGAAAATGGAGACGCTGCTGCCAGCACTTTCTTTGGTCAGTACATGCTCATGCGTGCTTGTTTAAAATATAAAAAGTTAATGAATCAGAGTAAACAATCAGAGGGCCTGGACAATCAAATGTCACAGCATCATTACATTTTAGTAACAGTTGTTGTTTTTAAGAAAAATATCATTCTTATGTGTGTATTTTACAACTTTTGACAGCATTTCTGCTCATGTGCAAACAATTGTGACAGTGATGGAAAAATGCTGCCAGTAAGGCACTTTGTCATGTGTTTACTTAAATGATCTTTTTCTGTCATTAAATGTTAGACTTTTTGAGAAAGCTGCTTATTAGCTCTGCTGCTATGAGCACTCTGAAAACCACCAAACACCAAATACTTGGTGAGAAAATCTCAAGAGGAAAATGTGCCTCACTGGCAGTAATGTTAAAAAAAAAAAAAAAAAGAAAATTAGCGGACACTCTGCTGTGTTTTGGTAAGCTACTTCAGCTTCTGTCTGTATCCCAGCTGGGCTTTTTTTTTTTTTTTTTTTGTCTTTTCCAAACAGTATCTTGATTCAGCTTTCCACTATGCAGCCTCTGACTGGCTTAAATTTAGCTCTGTATATATATTATATTTAATATATAAGGTTTATATTTATTATCTCTATGAAATATAATGAAATGTCTGCATATGAGACACTGATACAAAACCTCATTTTATTTATCATCTGGTAAAACATGTTTGGTTATTTATTCACTCATTTATTTAATCTATCTATGTCTTATCCTGGGGAGTCAAAAAGTTAATTTTGGACTCAGCTGATGACTTCAATAGCTTATTTCTTTAATCTGAGGTTGTCAGGCAACCATCAGAGACTCTTTTAAGTCATCTGTCTGGTCTCTAAATAGCCACACAGAAAACTCTGTGAACTCTTAATTTGTTTTCTCTTTTCAACAACCTGCCGCTGTATATAGATTCATGTTTATCATGCCGACATGAATGAGAGATGTATTTATCTGTTGTGCTTGTTGTAAGAAAGCTACAAAAAACATTTCCCAGAATGTTTTATCTGTGATGGCCCCTGCTGTTTTAATCCCACCTGCTTTTCCCTGCAGTATATCACGCCATTTACCTGGAGGAACTCACATCTACTGAACTGACAGAGAAGCTCGCTCAGCTCTTCAACATCTCACCCAGACAGATAAATCAGATCTTTAAACAGGGTCCCACTGGTATCCATGTGCTGGTTAGTGATGAGGTAAGATAATCCCTTTGTTATGACTTTATAAAAAGGCTGCACTTTGATCATCATAACCACGCAGGGTGTAAACATTTATTTCCTTCCTAACAGATGATTCAAAACTTCCAAGATGAAGTATGTTTTGTTTTGGACACAATGAAAGGTATTTAAGTGTTGAATTTTTTTTCTGTATTTCATATAAGACCTTTTATAATATATCATTGCAAGTTCATTAACATCTATCCTTTTTTATGCTTTTCCCTCCAGATGATACAAGTGATGGCTACCACATCATTTTAAAGTGAATACTGGGCCGGAGAATGTCCTAACTCTTCTTTAGACCCGCTACAGTCGGCCTCTCTAGAGCCTCATTGGTGGAATTTATGGAAACACACCAAGAAATGTCTTTGTGGCAGCTAGAAGGAACATATGACTGAACTTGACCCTCTCCACAATATTTTACTGTTTTATTTTACTGTGACTCTGCTACCACAGTGAAATAACAGTCACCTTATTTTTTATTCCTCCTCTGCCATTACATCCCATTAATGGTGGTATTTTCATTTGTTGCTTATGTCTCAAGAAATGGTTTGTGGCGCTGTAGCTGATGTTGTCCTCTGTTGTGCCAAAGCTCTGTGCTCTAGAACCAGCCATTTGTTGTACGTTTGTAAAAATTAAGAGGGGGAGATTTTTTTTTTTTTTTAAATAGCATAGAGAGAGTGGTACTGACAGCACTTAACCTTAACTTTACAGTTCAGTGTGATGTGTGGTCTAATGCTAGGTTGCCTTGCAAAGCCAGTCTGCAGGAAGCCCAACATGGCTGACAGTCACAGAATTGCATAAAAGACACACAAGAGGCATCAAAATAAACGACTAGGACATGAAGGGAAACTGCTGGAATCTGGCTGTCCTTTACACTTGAGATTCCGTTGGAAAGCTAACTATTTTTGTTACTTTTGATTTTAAAAAAGCCTTTTCCAAACACCCAACCACTGTTAGAACATTGGGCCACTGTTGGGCCATTTTTGTGACATTACTTTAGGTTTTTAGGTAGCAAATTCTTTTAAGGTATTTTCATAATGGAACATCTTTGGCAGTATTTTAAAAATTATAATTTTTTAAAAACATTCTCTTTTCATAGTTGTTTTGGATGTTTACACTTCCAAAGGCTAATAAATGTGATAAGTTGCTGGGCACACCACAGCTGCATGTGAAAAAGGTATGAGTAGATCATGTTCAACCCTTTTGTACATGACAACTGATAGCTTGAAATTTTAGATATCAATCTCTGCCCCATCTTGTTAGCATTATTAAAAATAATTACCCATGTGCTGACTGCCATCTGTTTGTTTCTGTATGATCTTAATAAAATAAGATAAAAAGATTGATTTATTGACTTTTGTTTATTGGTTTTTAAACCTTGTCCTGTTAAGTTTCATTGCTAGCAAAATGATTGTCTGGCAGCCTAGTGCCAAACATATGTGCTTTACCTTTATATTTTATTAGTATATTTTATTTAATTACTTATGTATGCATTTGTTTGATGTTGGTTTATAAATTATACATGATTTGTGCTCTAAAGGTATTCAAGCTTCTTAGAAAACAGTTGAAAGTTTTATTGGCGCCAATTAGTAGCTTTGACATCTGTTCCTTTGTTATCCTTAATATGCAGTAATTCAATCTGTTGCCATGGAAACAGTTTGACAGGATGTAATGATGAAGGGGAACCTAAAACTCATCTTTAATGCTACCTGTGTCATATTTTGCACATTTGCTTCTCCACAATAAGAACAAAGAAAGAAAGGGGGGAGGGATAAAAGAAAACGAAAAAAACTCTATTTCCCAGCATGCTTTGACGCGGGGCATGCTTGTGATGTCACAATAAGTATATATACGGCTTCAGGAAAGAATTTCTGCCTCCATTGTTACATTGTAACAAACGGGGCCGGGGCGAACCGGGGTGGGGGAAGAAACCGACTTCTCGGTAGAAATTTTTTTGCAACAATTTGGCACCAAACGAAACAACCCAAATCGCGTTTATTTATTAAGAAGATAAAGTAAGCCCAGCCGACCGAAACTGCCCCGGTGAGAGATAAAAAACGGAATAAATGAGCACAAATGTCAGCGGATTTCTCTGTTACAGTCATTTTAAAGCTTAAATCGAGAAGATAAGACATTCGGCTGTGTTCGTCATTCATGCTGCGCCGAAAATGTTGGCATATAAACCGCAGCTAACCCTATGACGCCTTTCTTTCTTTCTGTCGCCTGTCCTTTAAATAGAGAGGTATGCAACATTTAAATAAAACCCGCCGGTCTATTAGATAGCGCTTATTTACTTAGTAATCGCTAATCGTGCAGAACAATAAGCTCAGATAGCCCAAGTAGCCTAAAATAGTGGTATATAAGTATTGCAAATTGACAATCAAGGAAGAATACAGCGAGATCACTTTGGGTCACCATTGCTCCACGGCTGCAGTCCGGATACACGGTTCAGGGATATCGGCTTTGGCACAAAAAGCTTCTCACTGGGCTTTCAAAGATTGATGTGAAGCTCGTATTGGAAAGAAAAACGACCTCCGAGTCGGTTGGATTAAGAGTCTCTGATTCTACTCCAGGTAAGAGGGTTTAGTATCTCTTTATCTGGGCGGTTTTGCTTTGTGTGTTTCTGTATGAGTGTGTGGAAAATATGGGGAGAGCTGGTTGAATGGAGATAAGGTGACAGAGCGAGCCTCTGCTTGCTAGACGGATAATATCCAACAGACCCTCCCAACACAGTCTGGCCATCATGTGCACAAACACCTCATTCACACTGCATGTCCCTGACTGTAAATGTGCCAAGAAGTCCCAATTAGCTTGGAAGTATGCAGCACCTTGCTACAATAAAACTAAAGTCACAATGGAAAATGCACCTCTCTTTAGTTGCTCGTTTGTAATGGAGTCCTGGTAATATCCGGTTATACAGCAGCATCTGTTCAGAAGCTTTAAGACCATCCAGTGCTTTGCAGCCTCTTCAGGTGTGACACATTAGAAGAGATCCTTAGTCCTAATAAGCAACCCTTATTTGTTTTTCAGCAGCTATTTGCTCTGCAACATCACACATGTACAGTACCCTGGGTATCAAACCGTCAATGAATTCATGCAAATTTTTCTTTGAGCAAATATTACCCACTCAACATCTGCAGTTCTTTCATTCAGCTTAGTATTATTCCATCCCTCTGTCATCTCTCTGTATATAACAGAAGGACAAACTATTTTAGAAATGTTACACATGAAAATCTGAATGGACTTAGTAGGAGCTGCTCCATTTAGGACAATAGCATGTTGCATGTTAACTGGCCTATTAAAAAATGAAGACTTATAGTAAAATGATTAATTACTGCTAGTATTGCCTATTTAGAGTCTATTAATATGTATTTAAAGTATGTTTGTGTTAATTTATGGGGATTATATGTCAGCTGTAGTGCATTAATACAGCATAAGGCAGCACTAGAATGTAATAAAAGATATGTAAACTTAGCACCTTTCATTGACCTTGACTGATCTTCGCATGCGATTGATTCCACCTTGTGTTGTCTTTAGCAAAATCTAGGGGCCACAGAGATCATTTTCTTTAGGGCTGCTCTCATCAACCATGCTTGCCTAGTTGCCATGGTTACATTTCTAGACTTGATAATTTCAGAATAGGGTTTCATGTGAGATGGGAGGCAGACAGATGAAATGATGGAGCTGGAATACAGATGAAAGGAGACAGGACTGCACTGATGCCCCTCTTTTTTTTTTTTTTTTTTGCGGTCGCGTCAAGGACTCAAACACTTTGATAGGCTATATGTGACCCAGCTGTCATAAAGACAAAAATATTTTGCTGGAAAATCAGGAGCGGATATTCCACAGTAACACAAACATTATTCGTTCTGTTTCTCCCTACACATTCACACAATTACTGATCCAGAGTGCACTTGCTGTAGCTCAGCCTGCGCTGCTCTCTAACCCCCCAGACACCACGTTTCCATGGAGGCAAGTTCGTCCCTAAGCCTCAAACGAAGATATGAAGAGGTGGACAACAACTCTCCATTCTCTACACCTAAGGACTCTGATGATGACATCTCCAGTAGTGACAGTGCTGACAGCTGCGACAGCCTCAACCCTCCATCCAGCACTGCATTTACCCGTAAGGAACACCAAAAGACACACAATATGACCAACACATCCTCTTAAAATCAAACCTGATATCTGTTGTGTAACAATGCATCTCAAATCTGTCTCCAGCCACCTCCATCCTCAGGCAGCACAAGCCATCGCTGGGGGGGAAACGGGTGCGTTTTGATTTGGTGACGGTGTATTACTTCCCCCGGCGGCAGGGCTTCACCAGCGTGCCCAGCCAGGGGGGCAGCTCCCTAGGCATGGCCCGTCACCACTGCTCCATCAGACACTACACGCTGGGTGAGTTCGCACGTGAACAGGAAACTAGTCACCGGCACACTTTGCGGCAGCACCTGCGACAGGAGAAGCTCAAGGCTCGCAAGATGAAGGTAAGTCTGATTGGCGAGTGACTGAACTAACATCTGTGAATCTGGAATATCTTTGGGAAATGATATCAGAATGTTATCAATCCCCCTGATTGATCACTAGGTGAGCCCTTTACCTTTATTTACCATTAACCTTTTATATTCCACATTGTACATCATCATGTGAAAAAGATGGTACACCCTCAGTAAATTGTAAGATTTTACTAATCAAAAACATCGTAAAACATAATTTGATCTTCCTTACATAAACAACAACGCAGGAAATGTTTTACTATGTCACCGTGATTATATATATATATATATATATATATCCAAACACGCCATACTTGTTCAGTCTTTTCTAATAATTCTAAAGTCTTAAAATTTAAAATTTAACATGCAAACGGAGGCTGGTAGAGTCTGGGATGTAGCTCTCTTTTTTTTTCCAGTTTCTCTGATCATCACAAGGTCTGATCTTGAGCTGCACCTGTAGGGATGACCCACTCTCTGCCTAGTTGTGATTGATCTTTCATAGCAGAATGGTGGACTCAAATGGCCTATAACCCTTCTCAGACTGATGGCTAACAACAGTTGCTTCTCTATGATCATTGCTGATGTATTTCCTCCTTGACATTGTGTTAACACAAAACTAAATATTCAATTCAGTCAATTAGGCATATTTGAAAAAGCATTAAGGTGTGCATAATTTTTCCATCCTCCATCCATCCATTTTCTATACCTGCTAATTCCATTGCAGGGTTCTTGGGGGCTGGAGCCCAGCATCTGTTAGGCAAGGGGCAGCACCCTGGATGGCTGCCAGACAGGGTCAACAAAGAGAGACAAACAGCCATTCGCTTTCACATTCACTCCTATGGTGAATTTAGAGATGGCAGCTAACTTAATATGCAGTACCCAAAGACAACCCACACATACATGGGGAGAACATACAAACTCCATGCAGAAAAGCCTGACTCCGGCTAAGGCTCAAATCAGGACCTTGTTGCTACAAGGTGACAGTGCTAACCACCACATCAGCCTTAATCGTTTCCATACTCTGCTTTCTTATTTAACTCCTATTAAATTCCATTTGTTGTTGATCAGAGGATGTATTTACCTCATTTTTTCAGACCGGGTGCAGAGCAGATAAGTTATTCATTATGTTCTGATTCATAAAACCTTAGAACTGAAAGAGGCTGTGATTCTTTTTGTTAATAATTTCTTTTGGGAGATTAATAAATAATTATTCCATTTAGACCAATTAAAATAAAAACACTGCATAGTAAACTTTTCCAGTTTTGAGATTCTTTTGATTTGGTAGCAGTTTTGCTAAAGACTAACTACTAACTAGGAAGGAAAAGGAAAACGTCAGACATGACACAGATTACAGAAATATCCAGATAAATGTGTGTTTTATGTAGTAGTGGGTTTTTCTTCTTTTTGCCCTCATTAATCTTGTCACTGCGCCTCAGATTTATCTTGTGACTCTACTGGTGGGGTCAGATACACCGGCTGGGAACCACAACACTGAATTACTGAAATAGAAAGCATTAAGAAAAATGTTGGAGTGGGCAACAGCATTAGCTTAAAAATGTAACTTAAAGGTTAATAATATACATGTATATTAATATTTTTTATCTTGTACATGTACAATTTAGGTATGAAATTTATTTTCTGCTGTTATGTTTGATAGGAAAAGTTTTTTTTTATGAAGATGGAGTTTTACTTTACTTGTAATCAAATATATTTTTAGTGCCTTTACTTATACGAATGATCAGGGTACTTCCTCCACCGCTGTGCATTTGAATTTTTTTCAAGTAGAAATGTGAAATAAGCTTTTCTTTTTTTTGCATGATCAGGTATCAGTATACATTTTGAGCATTAAACATGGAACCAGAGTCTTCCTGTTCCTTGCTTACAGTTCCACACTAACTGTCATCCACAGCTGACAAGGAACGGCACGGTGGAGTGTGCTCAGGCCGACCTGCTCACTCTGGATGACGTATCGGATGAAGACCTCGATGTGGATGCCGTCGAGGTAGACGACTGTTTTTTCCTTCAGCCGCTGCCAACAAAGCGCCGTCGAGCCCTCCTGCGAGCCTCCGGCATCGCCCGCATAGATGCTCGTGAGAAGGCGGAGCTCCGAGCCATCCGCCTCTCCCGGGAGGAGTGTGGCTGTGATTGCCGTTTGTACTGTGACCCTCGTCACTGCGGCTGCAGCCAGGCGGGGATTAAGTGCCAGGTAAGATGCACATATAGACAGAAGAGAGCCACTGCGGTCTGCAAAGGTTTTGCCTTTTAAAATGTTTCCCCCTTGTCAACCATCCTTCAACTGCCTTCTATTTAATACCAGATGTATAGTTATATTATCTAAAACACTTGTGTTTTTCTAGCTGTCACACATGTCAAAATATTAAGTGTAAAAAAGGCCTGTTGAGTAGATTTTATGACCTTTATTAAATATTTGATTGAATTTTTAAGTAATTTCTAAATATTGAATCCAGTATGTATGCTTAATATCAGTAAAATAACTCATAACTTATTAGTTAAATCACTTAAGATGATCGTTACTCTTTGCAAAATCAAATTTTATTTATGGAGCACTTTTGTACATAAAAGCAGCACAAAGTGCTTTATACAATACAAAGATTAAATATTAAAACAAACCATAACTGTGTTATCTTAAGATGTGATTGCATAACTACATTTAAATGCACTCTTTAGTAAAATCCAGGTTTTATTGGGCAACACCAACTGCACAGTAGTCATGACAGATCTGAGTGTTAGAAATATATGTTAAGTATTTATTTTTCACTTTAGGAATAGGGATTTTATGTCAATGGCATTTCTGTATATAATAGCGCTGCAGTTGGTGTGAACCGTTTTATTCTGGTGTGTGTGCAGCTTGTCAAGCTCCGCTCAGAGACTCATTCATTTGAATCAGGTGTGTTGAAAGAGGGAAACATCTAAAATTTGCAGGACTGTGGGTCTTGAGGACTGGAGTTGCCTATGCTGGGTGTGGCGAGTACATAAGGCCTTAGTGGGTTATAGATTGAAATGCATCTGTCTACTATTGATCAGTGCAGTGAATTTTCATCTCAAACATGGAAAAATCTTTTATCTTTTCTAATTTTTGTAAAACCACATTAAAAACAATATTTATGTGCATTTATGTAAATGATGATGGTCCATTAGGGCTTGACATGTACAATGTCTGAGCTGGTTTGTTACATACCCCCCAAAAAACACAGGTTAACTTTTTAGAATCTTGCTGTAAACCCTTTGATTTGATTTCTATGTTTTTTCTTCTGTTTCTGTCTTACTCTTGAAATATTGCTTTATTTTTGAGGTGGATCGAATGTCTTTCCCGTGTGGCTGCTCGAGGGATGGCTGTGGCAATGTCGCGGGGCGCATTGAGTTCAACCCCCTGCGTGTCAGAACTCATTACCTGCACACCATCATGAAGCTGGATTTGGAGAAAAGGAGGATGCTAATACAAGGAACTGGGGACCAGTATGCTGAATCCGACCCAATGTCTTCCCCATCCTCCCTTTGCCCTACATCCCCGACCTTATCATCCATCACTGGCCTGGACTCTGAGCTGGAGGAGAGCGAGGTGCAGTCGGTTGAGGAGGTTCAGGGTCTCCTGGTGGAGCAGGATATACTGGAGCGAGAAAATGAGACAGCAGTGCTGCACTTGCAGAGTGCAGAGGAGCAGGAAAGGAGGGAAAGGGAGGAGGCAGAGGGAGAGGCAGTGCAGCAGGAGCTGAATGCTGGCGGTCTTACAGAGCAGCCTCTCTGCATCCTACCCAGCACCTTGGGAGGGGAGCTACATGAGCAAACAGAAGTGTCAGGTGTGGATCAGGTCCTGCTGCAGGGTCCTTTCCCCACTGGGACTACAGTGTTGTGCATCTCTGAAAGCCAGGAGGAGAGCCCCTCTGATCTTCTCAAAGACTCCACCTCTCTGCTCTACTATCAGCTCAGCTCCATAGAGCCTAGAGCCTTTGAAACACTGCCCAGAGCAGAGGAAGATGAACAGGAGAAGCAATCTGTGAATGAACAGGAAGCAGAAGGAACAGAGTTTGTAGAAAAGAAACAAGTAAAAGTGGAGCTGAAAGATGATAAGCATGAAGACAACGCCAGCAAACAGAGTGTGGATGAATCTTTGACCAATGAGGTTCTGGGCTCAGAGGACTGTGCAGCAGAAATGGAGGAGAGGCCTGCAAGTCCTCGGCAAAACGTCCCCCAAGAGCAGTGCCAAGAGGAGCCCTGCTCAGAGAAAGAAGTCAATCCACTGCCTCCAGAAGTTTAGAATTGGCTGCAGATATTTTGCACAATAGCTTCATCTAAGATGAGTAAATGACATAGTTCACATTTATTACTTGCATCATCAAGAATGACTTCAAGTTGCAATCTCCTATAGTGACTGTCATTAAATCATGTGCAGAATCAGCTTGAGTATTACAATAAATGAGAGAGGCGAGGTGCTGAAAGCACATACACATCCCTCCCAGAGGTAATATGAATGCAGTTATGAAAGGCAACATTGTAGATATGTCTGTTGAATGGGGGAGCGATGAAAGAGGCCTTAATGGAAAAACATAAAAACACTTGTGTAGAAGATGATAAGGAGTACAGCAAGTTAGTGCTTTGTTAATTCCAACGCAGCAAACAGAAAACACAGCGTGTGAAAGCTGACATGAGCCTTTTGTCTGGTGATGTATAAAGCATCAACACTAAACACAAACTGTTTTGCAGTGTGCAAGATGCTGGTGTATTTAGGTACTTGCTGGCTCACTTTTCATTACAGTGAACTTGTGCTGTAGTCAAGCCAAATGAAGGCCTCTGATAATACTCTGCTAAATATAGACCTAATAATCCTGGAAATACTTGTTTTTGTGTACTGTATATGCACTTGCAATGTGCAAGAGAGCTGCTTTTTTTTTTTTTTTTTTGACCTGTGTGCTCATTGTGAAGTGGAGGCAGCGAGTGTTGTGGCTCTGCTGCACCGAGACATGAAGGTAAACCAACACAGAGCAGCAGACTAGCGCTGACCTTAACTGTTGCTCTCGCTCACCTGGACTGCTCATACACGCACAGTTGATTCTTCAAAGTAAATAAGCAGGTTACTTTTGGCTGCGGTGCAGACAACATCATTTTTTTTGAGTGACAGGTTGCGTGGATTAGACGCAGATGATTTTTGAAGTTGACGTTCTTGCAGTTTGTTGTTTTTGGAATGAAAGGAAATATTTCTTTCACACATGGTCGGTCGCGATGGGTTTTTGATGAGTAGATCTTCATGGTCCTTTTCAAACGCGATGCAGAGGAAAGAGCAAATTCTGAATCGAGCCAAATTTCTTATGAAGCATTAAAAAGATTCAAAAGAAAAAAAAAACTGCAGCATGTGCTGTTAAAAGTACTTCAACAGATCATGCAATGTTAGTAATTTATGGATCAGATTTACAACAAGCTGATTTTATATGTATGGAATGTGTGTGCTTGTGTGTAAACCTACTTTAAATGTGTATGTCAATGTTAGAGAGAGAGAAGTGTGTTTGCATCTGTGTGCATGCACATGTGTATGTACTTTATTAGTAAGGACACATATTTTCAACCCGAAAGGTGCTGATGTTACAGATTCACAGTTTACTGGTTTATTTCACTCCAATCATGAGAAATGACTTCACAGTGTTTCTGTACTGGAAAGCCTCTTACTGGACCACAATAGCTACCACACTATAAAAATCATAAATGTGATTATGAAATGAGGTGTTTAGTGATTGAGTATGTAAACGCAAATGTATAACATTTCTGGTCTTTAAATGTCTTTTTAAAGCTCTGATTATTGCTGATCTGCAAAAGTGAGCTGACACTTCTTACACAAAATCAGTCCTTTGTTTTGTTGCCTAAAATTCCTGCTGTTGCCACTGGCAACAACTTGCCTAACACAGGATGTGCTGCTGTGTATGAGCTGTCTGATGTATTTTTTTGCCTTTCTTTTTTTTTTCTTCTTTCTAAATTGTCTTCATATAATCCTGCTAAATAGCTGCAACAAAGCAGTGGTTTCAAACCTAATTAAATGATGCTTTCATCCATCAGGTTTTAACAAAGCCGTCTCCTGTAGTTATTGTGAGGCTGAAGATTTATTATGGCTCTTTATGTTTGCGCGACTTGCTTTGACAGAGTACCATCTTTGAAGTGATGATGATTACAAGCTGCCTATTGTTGAGCTTTTAGTCCTTGGCGTTCTACTAATAGATTTAGGTTTGGGACCACTGCACCAAATTAACTCTTGTACTCTGTGATTGTGTGTTTATCTGTGTGAAAGGGGGTGTGTGATTGTTAAGAAGACTGATAAGCTTAGACTTCATCTAAAGGCTGTGAGAACTACTCTCATGCTAACTGTTGCCTAAAGTGGGGAAAAAAGTTTTTATACAAAAATAAAACAAACATACAAAAAGAGTATGCTGTTTTTTTATTTGTTAGTGTATTGAACGATAACTTTTTAAAACATTTATGGCTTTTACCTCAACTGGTTGGATGCTACAGATACAAAGTGTGTAGGAGGAGATAAATACATGACCATAAAACAATGAAGTCAATTTCTTGTAATCTTTTTAAATTGTCTTGAGCAATCGTTCTCCAGTTTTCTCTACTAAGTTTTCAGTCATTTTCAGTCCAGTCCTTATATCTAATTATTTGTTAAACCTCTTAACACTGAGCTTTGTGGTCATTCAGCCATTAAAAAGGCATCTAACTTGAGGAATAAACCACTTTTTTTCTACGAATAACAAGACAACTTGGGCACTAGTTTATTTCCATTTCCTTTGCATCTGTTAAAATTACAATAGTGAGAGTCTGACTGGCATAAAATAGTATTTTTGCAGCAACAAATTGATTTTTTTTTGCAGGGACATTGAAAGTAGAAAAGTAAAGGAGAAAAGAAGAAGAAGAAGAAGAAGAAAAAAAAAGCAGGTCTAAAAATGATCTACAGCAGATTAACAAAGACTTTTTGAAAAAATTACACAAGGACTTGACACTGGACCTGACAGATGCACCTGGATCTTCAGGGAATGTGGGAGAAAAGGTTGAGGTATGCCAAATAACAAAATACCAGACTGGAAATCAGAGACAAGTTACACATCTTATGGATTAATGGATCCTCCCCACAGCCTGGAGATCAACGTTAATGAAGCAGTGTAAGATCATCCTGTTATAGAACAGGACAAAAAGCAGCCAATGTCTAAAGAAGAGCTTTGGAAAGTCCTTCAAGAAGTCTGGAGAATTTTCTGAAGACTACTTAAAAGAAATGAGAAGGCAAGAAAAGATTGTCTAAGTGGGTGAAGAATAAAGTCAGATATAACAAAATATTGATTTTCAAGCTTGTTTTTCAATCTTCTTCTGAACAACTGTGCTGACATAGTAGCAGCTTTCCACTGATAAACCATGAGCCAGATCTGAGGGACATTTTGTTTTCAGAGCTAACATGTGCAAGTAAATTCAATAATTCTTTCACAGAAGGATATTTTGGTCGTTTTGTCACCACTGCTATTTACTGAAAACATATATGAGTGATTACAGAATATGTGAAACTGCACATTGTGTTTGTCACACTGAAAATAAAAAAATTAGAGCATTTTGTCCTCCAGACGTTAGAGGTCATGACGTGACGGTCCCTGCAGCGCAGTCTCTGACCACTAGATGGCAACATAAATTCATTCATTTATAGCATTTCTTAGTGTGTTAAGGAGAAGTATAACTTGGAGCTCTAACATCAGTGTTACTGCTCAACTGACTGCAAATCAGGCTCTAGTAGTACATGACAGTCAAGTCAGTGGTGGCATGATTCCTGTAAAGATATTACGTTCAGGGAGGTGATCATGTCTTCATACATTAAGGACGCCACCACTTTTGCATTAAAACCTGTCAGTGTGTTAATAACACTTGTGCTCAGTGAGTATGCGATGGGCTTGTCAAATACAAGAAAATAACCTTAACTACACAAACTGCACATTACTATTTGCCTGCAGTTTGCTTTGTGGCCATTAGATACCAAAATACTTCCAGACGTAAACATATTTTCATCTGAGTGGATCCAGTGGCAACAGCAGCAGCGATGACTGGACAACAGGTAAGTACTTCTACATTGTGAACATGTGTACTGTCTTCTTCTATGTGACCTTTGAGGAAGACTTATCCCAAACAAAAATCAATGGAACCACTTTCAATGATATATAAATATTTTTTTGACTTTTGATTTAGTTACATGCTGCACCTTTAAATGAGTGTATCCTGCCTCTCACCTGCTAAAATTCTGGGATAGGCTTCAGCTTATCCATGACCCATATTGGACAAAGCGATACCAGTTATGAATAAAGAATGACAGCGCCACACCCTTTATGCTAACTGGAGTTATTTATAATTTCCTTCATTTGTTCCTCAAAGCTGTCCTCCATCACTGCAAAGATAGCATAAGTTAAGTCATTCATTGCACTTTATACTCTGAAATTCTAAATTTCATTTTGAGCTTTGCGTACACTTTTGTGGAGGATCTTTAACAGACATGAAGGGTCTAACACAAAAATTATATTACAAAGCCAACATTATAACTTGCGGTAATGTGAAAATAAAATACCCTCTCTTTAAATGAAAAGGTTTTACACATCTGACCAAGGAATGAATGAATGGTTAAATAAATAAACAAATAAATAAGTAAATAAAAAAACTGGTTAAATGAGATAAATCTATCCTCAGATAAACAATACATAACACATTACACTATGTCATTATGTATTCAACAAAACCCAGCACACACTTAAGGCTTCCATAAAGAGAAATAAAGAGAAGTAAAGAGAATACGCTGCAGCCAAGTGCTGCTAATCAAATAAAATGGTGTAATCATCTCTGTAAAGTACAACATTTGGTAAAAACCAAACACAGCATAGCAGCACAAATACTGTACCTCATAGGAACTATTAAACAAGGCGGCAGAGGGAGAATGATTTGAACAAATTTGTCCATGCAACAGGGCAGCAATCAAAGCAAAGCAGCAAATCTACAACAGAAAGATTCTAGGTGTTGTAAATGATCCAACCAAAGTCCAGACCTCAACTTGATTTAAGTCCAGTGATAATCATTAGAAAGCTGTGCATAACTGAATACCCACAAACTTGATTTACTATAGCATTTGTATTTTAATCTATTCTCGTGTAAGTTTTCCAACCTAACTGAAGCCCACTGCCAAGTCAAAGCAGTATGTCTAGGTATATCTCTTCACTGAAAGCTACCAGAGCATAATGCTTCTCTGTTTGTGTGTGTTTTGTGCCATGTTCTGGACTGAGAACAGGCCAAATAAAAACACAGAGAAACAAATTAGCTCTGGAGCCTGTGGAACAATTGTGGGCAGAGCTCCAAAACTCTGAAAACTATGTCTCATCTGTCCCAACCTTCCTGCCTCTGACTTTCTATTGTTTTACCTCTCCAATACCCGGAAGAAGCCAGCTCAGTCTGATAGTTTCCAAGACTGGCGATGGAGCCAATCACAAGCCTGTCGAAAGATTTTTAAAACGACATTAAAGAAACATCATTATCATTCATCTCAAAGCATGCTGACAGATGTTAAAATTCACCAGCTCAAGCTGGGCTCTGATTTTACTGTTGTGACTGGACAGAGCTGCAGAGAGCAACTGGGTGTTCTGAGTTACGTATGTGAAATGGAAAGTTGCGTCACCACTTCACTAAAGTGTGCCAGCCTGAAAAAGCTGCTCCCTCGCTTGGAAAGCATGCTCTCTCTCCCTCTCTTTCTCTATGACGCCAACAAGATGTCAGCATTAGGTCTTCACTTTTCCTTTTAAAGAGCACTGCTCATAAAACTCATGGCATTTTCACCAGTCTGCTCTGCTATTCACATGTTCGCTGAACTGAAGAGGGAAATCTAGACCTCTGCCACTGAGTTCACTTTGTGTGCTCAGGGGACAGGATCCAAATAAACCACTGAAAGCCGGAAAAAGGAAACAATGGAGGCAGTAAAGATTAACACAAAACTAGCTGCTCAAACTGTCTCTTTCCACCCATCATCATTACAAAAAGCAATACATCTCCCTAAACATGTCAGCCTTTATGGTGCCTGCATGGTGCACATGCCCAATACCCTATCAGCTTCCTCTAAATGTTTTTAGACTTTACCGGACTCAAAATCATGGGGGAATCATGCTACCTCATCTTTGGAGCAAACAGCTCGCCTAATAAAAACAAACTCCCAAAATGTGTAACTTAAGATCAGTTTCTGTTAGTTCTGGCACATACTCCCACATAACATAGCAAACTTTAAGTTTCCTCCTTAGATTTTTGTGAACTTTACAGCCACTGGTAGTTGGATTTTGATAACCTTGAACAAATAGAAAATGCATGTTTGTGGTAGCACACTGGCCCAACAACAGTATAAATCTTATCATCCATCTCTCTTCGAGAAAGTTTATTTTCTAAAATATAAAACTGCTACTACTGTAGTTCAAACACTGATAAGGAAACTGTCAGGACAATACCTTCCAGTTAACTTGAGCTATAAATGTACCTGATCTGTGCATGGTAGAGTACTGAGCGAGTGGGCTGGATTATAAACAGGAAGGCAATGACAAAGATTGTTATCAGGTTATCTTCCGTTACAGATGTACATGCAGAGTAACACAAATCTGTGTGTCTGTATAGACTACCTAGAGTGGTATGAATGCAAAGGTCTAGTTAACTTATGAGGCAAATGGATTTGCATCAGGTTAAAAGTTTGTATGAGGTTGAAGATATCTCAGATGTCATTCATTTTCTACACAGCCACATGGTTAAATGTGAACAAAATATGAAAATGAATGTTGTCACAAAGCTGGTGTTTTAATAATTCTTTGGTAAACTGATTTCTGTGGCATCAGTTCATACGGCAGCTGGTGTCCAATTCATTCCTATCAATGAAAAATGCTGCAGTGTATTTGAAATTTAGACTTATTTGTTCTGCTGGCTCCAATCATCTTAAAAGGCTCAAATGGCTGTGTTTAGTCACAAGATGGAGTTCTTCATTGCATGGTCTTGCCCTGACATAGTGCTGGGTCAGTCTGACCACAGTCTGACAGGAGTCAGAAAACAATGACATGACCTGAGTTTATTGTGACCATTCGGCATTCAGTTTGGCAAATTAAAATTTATGACCTTTCATGGCATTTTCTTTTTACAGTATCCTCTTTACTTCTGTATCAGTATATGTCTTTTAATGGATCTAGTAGTGATTCATGAAGTTAATGGATAAGCATAATCCATAAGAGGTCAAATCCCTACAGAAAGCCAGTGTTGAAATGCCCACCGTTATAGCAGAAATTAAGTTTTGATTAATTAACTTCTTTTTTCACAACAGCCTGGTATAATAACTCGTTTTGGTCTCAATATCTACAGAAAACTGTGGTGGGTGAAGCTTAGCTAGCTGTCAGCTAGGTGCCACGTTACCTAATTCAAGTAACTGACCTGCTGTCTGCTGTGTTTAGTGTACCAGTTGTACAAGAATTTAATCTTGCTGTTCAAGTGATTTTACTAAAAGATCATCCAAAACGTTTGTGTCTAATTTTTTCTAGAGCATGAGATTTATTTAACATATGTATTAGCTTGAGTTAGTTTCTTAGCAAGATTAGCCAGTGATGATTAAAATTAAACTTTCTAATAGACCAGTGTTAACCTATGAAGTTAAGGTAAGTTGGCCCTTGAGGGCTGCTGTCCAGCAGGTTTTCAATGTATCCCTGCTCCAACACACCTGACTCAAATTTAATGTACCTAACAGCCTATGAAATCTGCACAATGATTCAAATAATTTGAATCAGATGTGTTGGAACAGGGAAACATAGAAAACTTGCACTTTTGAATCACTCTTGAATAAGTAACAAACTAATGAAATGAATGAAGATTATTATTGGTCTCTGTTTTAACAAAATGTGTTTGAATAATTGCTTTAATTTGATTTGGTTACTGACTTAAGTTTGGAATAGGTTCAAACATACAAGAAACACTAAGAACAGACAGATGATTGTTTTTCTTACACATCTACTAACATAAATGATATGGCACTGTTGAAACAAGCAACACTTAAGCAAAATCATGACAACACAGCTGAGTAACTCTAAAAAGAACCAGAAAAACATCTGCAGACTCACAGCGGTATGAAATATAGTGTGTCTTGCACTGCCTGCTGGTCCCCAAGGACCTTTCCGTCACTATAGCGACATCTAAGTTTCCTAACAACAAGAACAACAGCACAAAAAAGATCATACAAGACAGTATGCACTTTCATACCAGTGCACGTTTGCTTGTGGTTTTTCTTAAACGGTACGTGTTCCTCTTTCCTTGTAAGTGTTGTTATGAAAACCGTCCCATTAGCTAAGCAGCTGGCCTTAGGCCCAGTTTTCCTGGAGGGAGAAGTTTAAATATCTATATGCTTACACAGTTTCTTAACAACAACCAGAGGGAAACCTCATCTGAATATTTTCTAGCTTAACCCAGCAGGAAAAGAGATTACCTCATATTAGAGGTATCTGGAGAGAAAAAAGAAAAGAATTTGTATCTCTTGGTTGATGCTTTAGGTGTATTTAAAGATGCCTTTTATTTATGTTAACATGAAAAACATCCTTGCAAATGGCCTTTTATATTAATTAGCTGAAAGTAGTGCTTTTTGGATTGCTTTAAAAGGTATCTTCACTTGTTTAGGATCACAATTACCTTTTATTTTAAATCTCAAATTGTAGCTGAACAGTAACAAAGGGTGACTTTATTGGGACAAACAGTGACAAATTTCAGGGAATAATATTCTCTTGGAGTGTATTATGTCATAAAATGTTATGTCATAATAACAATAGTGTTTCAAGATTACATGACAATGAGGGTCACATTCCTCATTTATTAAATCACTTTTTAACCACACCTAGGATACCGCTTCTAACTTTTGGGATGGAAATGTCAATCAGTTCATCAGTTTGTTCCATAACAAAATACCTTTTCAGTAATTTGATAGAATGGATGAAAATAAAAAAACAGGCATCTTGTGCAAACTTGGACAATAAGAACAACTCTGAGAATAAGATGAAATGAAAACATGAGAAGTGTGTCAGCATAGTTGTTTTTTTTTGTCATTTTCTGACAACGCTGTTCAGCTTAAACTTGACGTTACTCAATCTTTGTTATAGCAGTGGTGGGAAGAGGAGTGATACTGGCTACTAAAAATCTGGGAAAGGATGTAGAGCCACTTCCTTTCTGTGTGCCCTATTCCCCTATGCATAATTAACTGAATCATGTAAAAGTCCCCAATTGTGGCAAATGTCTAACCCCCATCATGGCAGTTAAGGTCAGTTAGCTATAATTAAAACCATATTTCTACATTTCTGCCTTCTCTTCTTGTATAAAACTAGCAGTGTGAGTCATTCCCAGTGGGGGACAGGCTGTGCTGGGATTTGTAGTAGTACAGTTTTCAGTAGCTGCATTGTGTATTGATAATTTCATCAAATGACCTCATTTCCTGTGACAAAGGGGTTCACTGGTCTACCTGTAAAAACAATGCTCTGCCCCGCTGCCTCTAGGGATAAGACTTTCCAGTGTGCTGTACAGAATGTTGAAACAGGGACATTGGTGACGGGGAGTTTGGAGAATGGAACATGCTTTCCATTAGTGGAATAATCTAAAAGGGTGGTGTTTACTGAGGAGATATTTCACATTTAAGGTTACAGGTGAATGAAGCGATAAGGTAAATATGCAGCATTGTGTCATCATACTTAATAAATATGTTGTATTTGTGGAATAGTTTTTTAGTGTGTGAAAGTGGCACTACACTCAGCATTTTTTGCTGCAGCGCCCCCCCCCGACAGTCATCGGCTGAAACACAACTTTTGTAAAAACAAATTTCTGTCTGATTTTTGATTATAAACAGAAATAAATATGAATTTGTTGCCATGCTAAAAATGATGACAAGAACACTAACAGTAAACACCAAACATAAGGGCAGGGTCATGTTGGAGAATCTGATGACACTGCTGATGAATAAACACAATTACTGGCAAATGACATGATAAAGCAAAACTGTAATAAACAAAACAGTGTGTTGTTAGACTGGTAACCAAAGTTGTGAAATGCAGTCTCTCACTTCTCAGATGTTCCTGAGCATGCATGTTGGTCCAAAGAAATTTCCTTATTAATGTCAGCATGCCATCAAAACAAATCATAAGAACAAACTTTTGTAGTTCAAACACATGTCTATTACTATTAATGATTCTTAGATGCATAGATGACATTAAAAATACCTAAAACATCTTTTTAAATCATCATGAATTTAAGGAATTGGGTTATAGACAAGTGCTATTTTCTACCTGCTGTCTCACTGCTGCCCATGCGTGCTGGGAAGAAGAGCTTGTTCTCAGCTTACAGCCGGGAAAACAAGCATAGCGCGAGTCCAACAGGTGATGGGCATGATAGAGAAGCCTGTCATAGCACTGCAGCACGTCATTGCTGGTAGACTGCTGCTGAAACTTAATTATATCTCAGGGATGACTTCAGAACTCAGATTATTTATACCTTAGCTTTGGTTTTAGTGGAAAGGGGATTCTCCTCAGGGAGACTGAAAGTAGCAGAAATGGCTCACCCAGATGTTGTCCCTTTGACATGTGGACGAAACAAAGTAACGTGAGGTCATTTTGAGTTTGGCCCTTTAAATATCTGCTTTCTGTCTGGGCTGATGTACAAGTTTTACATGCTAGATGAACAAGGTTAAGCTGTAGCTAATGCTCTGGAATGCTGGGTTGGTTTCTGTTTTCCTCTCTCTTTTATTCGATTACTTTTAAAGTTTGTGTTTCATATAAATCTCTGAAAGTGTGAGATACAGGAAAAAAAAAGCCCAAATCTCTGTTGATACATCTTCTTCAGGATTAAAAGATATCAGCACTGGTATGCAGAGTCACCTGTGCAGTGTAAACTGGAAGAAAGATAAAAATGCAGCACCATGAGATCAGACTTAGAAAGTCAGAACACTGCTAGATGTAAACTGGATCTCATTTTTCTTTACTTAATGACTGGAAACTCCCAGCTGCTCCCAAAGAAAATGTTATGGTTCAGCACTTTCCTGAGATGAACAAGACCCCAAAGGGAATCATAAAAAAATCTGATTACTGGGATCTTCATCTGTGTGGGTTTTCAAGGGTTAACTGAGACAGATGAGGCGTTGCTGAAAAACAGCAGAGGACACTCCTGTGATCTTGGAACAGATTTACTTGACTCCCATGTCAGGCAACATCCTGGGAGATGATAAAATATTTCGTCAGAAACCCAAAACGCTCTTCCCTGAGATTAAAACTCCTGGGAAGCGAGAGTGAGACCTCTGAAGGGAGATGAAGAGTTCAAACTGCCATAAATTCTTGGCGTAGTAACATGAACTGGAGAGCAGCACGATGGTTAATGAATACGTCTCGATCTGCCTCACTTCACCCTCTGGTGCAGTTTCCCACAGCCCCACATGCCTTTTCTTCTTTGGGTTACAGTTTGAGCACTGAAAACAATTGTTATGAGCTCAAAGGCATAAAATGCAATTAGTGTACGTCTTCGTGACTTGAAGAAACAATTAAATGAATGGGCACAGACTTCTTGAGGATGTTTTGGCTACTGTGTTTGTTAGCGGATATTTTTCCCACTGTTCCACTACCAATGTGCCCTCCCACTTTAAAGGATATGTTTAGTTAAAGTGCCATTTGAAAGGTCAGTCCACCCATATTAAATTAAAGCACATTTTCTCATTAATCAAGTTGACAAATTGAATTGAAATCATACGGAAGAGAATCATGTGAAGCATTTCAGCAGTTTTTTTTTTTTGCTATTATTTGTACAGATTTAGCTAATAATAATATTTTTTACTTTATTAGGCTCTGAATTTTACCCATTTCTAAAAGATACTGTAGCGGGCTGAACAGGGAGCAGTTGGAGGTTAAGGGCCTTGCAGAGGGGTCAACACTGGTTCATCTCTGTTGTGCAGCGGTGAAACACTGTGGGCCCACTCTTAACTTGGCTACTAGCACTTCAGTTTAGCATAATTATCAGACAAGAAAAGGCTGCAGCTCATAGATCCAACCACAAGCACACCATGCAAAACTATTGGGTTCCCTCCTGTAATTTGGCTTTAGTTTCACAATCCGCTTATGGAGATGTGAATGTTATCTTTCTTTACTGTAGCTTTCAGGAAGGAATTGAAAAAGAATATGTTATATTTGGCAAACATCAAAATCCAAAATAAACCACCTCCGAGTTTCCTTAGGTGTTGGGATGCTGTGTGAAATATTTACTTAAAAAAACAATCTAACTCATCCACTTTCAGTGGCTGCCTAATTCAAGCATTAAATGGGGTATATCTTGGACAGGTCACCGATCCATCACAGAGACAAACAAATAAAATATGCTGACTCCTACCTTCAACCTGGAGTCAGAAATTATTCTAATATGCATGTTTTTAGGTTATGGGAGACAGAGATCCAGAGAAAACATGACAACTCCACATAGATAATCCCTCATCAGGGTGGGAACTAGGAGCCTTCTTATTTATAAAATAAATAATATGGAACCTAAACAAGAATATATATATTTTTCCCCAATACACACATTAAGAATTTTATGTCTGCAGCACATTGTTTATTGTAAAAATGATCCCCATACGCTGTCTCCACAGTGGGATGAGCTAGTCTTCCCGTGGTCCATGCAAAAAAAGACTAAATACAAAACATCCAACACACACAATAAAAACTTTGAATCATGTGACAATGATAATCTAAAAGCACTGAAACACTGCAGACATCATAACCATCAGAAATTATTCAGAAAAAGTTATTAATTCATCAGTTCTACAGTCCATATTACATTCATACAGTGGGCGTGTCCAATTCCTACTCACAAATTTAAATAAGTACTCAGATGGTACTTATAAGATACTTTGGTATCCAATTTACATATGTTCAGTAGGCAATTATTTCAATGATTGATTGCACAATAAATAACTGTTCTCTTTAAAGCGTTTGATTTTGGGCATGGCAAAACGATCTGGCCATCAACTGCTGACCCAGTAAAAAACAAACAAACAAACAAAACAAACATATATATATACACACAAACTTTAAAAGTTTGGCCAAATTACACACACACACACACACACATATACATATATATATATATATATATATATATATATATATATATATATATATATATATATGCGTGTAATTTGGCCAAACTTTTAATTTTTTCAGACGTACAAGTTGTTTTCATTTTTGTTTGTGTTGGTCATTTATGAATGGTAGAAAAAAAAGTTTTATGAGAAGTGAATATAACTGGGAAAACTGTGTGGACCTAAGGGGCCACTGTCTCTAGCAGATTTGACTGTATTATAACCTTGATGCTGTAGACTAAGCACTTCTCATGATATCCAGTGTCCTTCAAATTGCAAATTATGTGCGTTTCCAGTGGCTCTTTCTGTCAAACCATTTAACATGTTGATGAATCTTTAAAGTAGCACAATGCAACTTTCTGACCTCAAAAATATGTGTTTCTGACCTGTTTTGATGGCACACTGACTTTTAATATACACATTCCTGGAGATGTTGCTGTCCTGTAGCTTCCAGAGGCTGAGAACCACTTCACACTGGATATCACACCCTGGTCATTTGTTCTTTTTTGAGGACATGAGGACTGGATCAGGACTCTGATACAGACCTGCCTAATATAGTCTTACCATTCAGTCTTTAATTAATGCTAATTCTGTGGTATTGTAAGACACTGATGTTGACAGAAGACTTTAAACACATTAATGCAAACTGAGAAAAAAATTAAAATAAAAAAAGAACTTCTGAGCCAGTCACATTTAAATCCCTCAGAAATAACTGGGGGCATGAATATGATACATTTTCTGTTAGATGGTCAGAAGATCTGGTC
This sequence comes from Melanotaenia boesemani, assembly GCF_017639745.1. Classification (NCBI taxonomy): domain Eukaryota; kingdom Metazoa; phylum Chordata; class Actinopteri; order Atheriniformes; family Melanotaeniidae; genus Melanotaenia; species Melanotaenia boesemani. The sequence continues at coordinate 6,465,513 of NC_055694.1, read as the reverse complement.
CCAATCTGGACCTGGATCTTTAGATGGTCACCTGGAGGGACAGTGAAGTCAGCAGTGAGGTGGTCTTTCCTCTGAGGACACATCAGTCGTGCTCTGCTTGCTTCATAAAGTCAGGAGAGGAAGACGCATCCATCTCCACTGCCGAACATAAGCTCCATCTCCTGCATTTTCATCTGCTCGGGGCCAAAGTGGCCCTTCCAGCTGCTGTCTGTAGCTGTGAAGGACTGACTGGTGTTGAACTGCGGCAAGTTGGAGTTTCCCCTGTGGAGCAAACCCCAGAATCTCCATTGGTGCTGCTGTCCTGACGACTGTGTCTGCCACTGCTGTCTGGCACCAAGCCGGATTGGTCTGCTGGAAAGTCTTCAGCTGGAAGGATTTCCAGGACATCTGGCTTTGGACAGATGGTCACATTAACACACAGAAGCTCCAGCTCTGAATCCGAAATGAGGTGAGGAAAGTTGGAGCCAATTGGGTCAAAAAGGTCCTCTTTGAGAGAGGAGGACAACTCTGGGAAAAACATGGCTTTGCAGGTTTTAAAGCACCAGAAGGAGCCGTAGATGGACATGAACATTATCAGGAAGCAGATCACCAGAAAACCCAGGAAGTATCCAGTGATCTGCCACCAACGTGCAGCACCGTCAGTCTGCACACACACTGGTGGCGAGAAGTTGCTGCTCTTGTTGCACAAGTCGTATCGGGTCTGGACGCTCACACAGTACCAGGTCCAGGCTTTCAGGTCCAACACGTTAACCACGTTTACCTTCCTGCTTAACATATGCACTGTCAATGCCTGTCCCTCTACTGAATACTCCCAGAAAAGAATATGGTAGCAGAGATCGGACAGATGTTCCCTAAAAGAGGTGTTGGTGCTGGTCAGAGGGTGAGAGATGGAAACTTGAAAGGCACTTTCATCTGGAGTAAGATCGACTTTGGATGGAGGACCAACACGAGCATCTTTACAAGGACAGAACTCCGTGTATATCCAGCTGGAGTTACGCCCGTCGACGGCGGCTCGTACACGGATCACGTAGCTCCCGAAATAATGAAAGTTAAACAGTGTGAAGTCACATGATCGAGCAGATGTTGCTTCACATGCAGTGGACCAGTTTTGAGTCTTCCGCTTTAGCTTGTACCTGGATAAATATTGTGTAGTGAAGGTGACGGTGTTAGTTTCTGCAGCACTCTGGTCCCAAACCCAGCTGAGGGAGTACTGTGTGTTCAGCGTGGTCATGTTCACGTCCCTCGGTGGAACCAACTCGGCTTCATCGGCGCTGCTGCGATGACACCAACAAAGAAGAAAGACGTAAACAGTAAACATGGCTGGTTTCTGGACACGGTCTCACAGCTAATCCTTTAACAAAATGTTTCCCAGGTGCTCATTGACTCCGGCTCATAAACATATCACCCAGCTTCTCTTCTTCTTTTCCTTTATGTAGCTCAATGGAATTACTTCACTGCCTCCTACTGGATTTACCTGCATCCAGAAAAACCCACTGGTCGTTTTGAATGTGCACTGCGGTTGATTTAGTAAAGAAATCCAAGAGGACATTATTGGAAAAAGTGGGGTAAAGAAAGAAAGAAATGGACAGAGCAAGAGATAAGACATGAGTCAACATTAAACTGACTTTTTATCACTAGAGAGAGCTCAGAGTAGTGATGGATGCTGAAGCCATTGTTAGAAGGCGTCTCATTAAGGAAACCTGTCCAAGTTCAGCAGCTTCAAAGTTTCTTATCTGCTGTGAAAAGGGCTGTTGTTTTCCGATGCTCAGTTACTTTTGTAAAGCCCCCTCTGCTGTGCATTTTGTTGACTTTTATTTCTGGTCTTAATTAGATAATTATTTAATGCTTGTTAGCCATTAGTTTGTGGCTTCAGTATATATTCACTGCCAACTCTTCTCTGTTCATTGTTTTTCAGTCTTCATCATCCATGCTGGTTTGTTTTCAGCCTGTTCTCCTCCAGCTTCTTTTCTGTCAGCTGTTTGGATCCTTGTTGGATATTTATTTGGACTGTTATTCTATTCTTATTTTATTCTACAGTCATTTTGCAGATACTTTTCTCCAAAGCGACTTACATTTTAATTAAGTGGTAGTCAGATTACTGAGTCCAGATAGATACAGATTCTGTTGTGTAGTGCTAGAGGCAGTGATTTATTTATTTATTTTTCCTCTTCCCCCTCCCCACAATAGTCATTCTTTAAATTGTAAGATCATGATTTCATCACACAGCATCATCTTGGGCGTAAGTGCATGCAGCTTATTCAGAGCACCTGCTATTCAAACACCTGCCTGCAGCCCCTATAAAAACATTAATATTAATTTTATGGCAAAGAGGTCCTGAATGACTGAGTTGCTGAAATAGTTAAATCTAGTGAGGAATTTGATAAACGATTTTGTTTCTATTCATTAAATATTCATATAATCCTGTGGTGGAGGCAAAAATAATAACTGTGATCAAGTTTACTCTGTATTTACAGTAAATTGGTTCTTTAAAAGGCACTTCGGCTAAACCACATGTATACACATACACTTACACACACACATGTGCATACATGTGTCTGGGCCTCTGCCCTCTGTGTTGGGTGTCACCAGATTAGAAGCTCCTGTAGTTTCTCTCTGACCCTGTAGGGCTTTCTTTGCATTCAGGCCCCTTCATTAGACTCCTGCAGAGTGTGACCACTCACCCAGAGACTGGAGGTCATCTCCCAGCCTTTTACTAATCACAGCCTGCCCTCCTGAGTAGTCAGACCCCCCCACTAGCAGCTGGCAGGTGGATCAACACACTCTTTGTAGAGTCACCTGAAAGTCTGTGTTCTATCCTGCTTTTTTCTTTTTCCTGTTACTGGTGATTAGAGGGTACAAGCCAATGAGTCATAGAAGTACTTTGTTGGGTTTGAACAGCTGCTCCTCATTCATTACCTTAATATTTTCCTTCTTTCGCTCTCCTGTCTCTCTAAATTAAGTTAAGAATGGAGTGTGTTGAATCACATTAGATTTAGAACAATAAAGGAAGAACTTGTACTTCCATACGAGAAGAATTAAGTGACAGAATGTGGAAGGTTTGGACACCCTCATAATTGTTAGAGCGGGGTGTGGCTAAAGTAAAGGAAAAAGCGAAGGTACAGCCTCATGCTGTGGTAATGATGGTACCCAGTGCCTTTACCCAGCTTGCCTTCTTTTACATGCAGAGAAGGCAGTTGGAAAATTTAGGCTCCCCTCAGTACTTATACATGAATTCCATGATTAGCTAAAGATTAGGCAACATAGAACAGAGACTGAGGGGAGTAGTCTCGCTGGCTTTCTCATCTGTTGACAAAATATGTCTACTTACACTTCTAAAGCTCAATAATTAACATAGCTTATCGTCTGGGTTAATCTGAACAAAAACAGTGTGAAAGCTGCTGGTAGATATAGCTGGACTGGCTGTCTCCTACTCCCTGACATAAAAGAATTTTACCCAAGTTGTTAAACTGTTTCTATAAATGAATGTGGGTTTTTTTTTTTCTAGTTCAGGATGCATTGTTCTTTAATTTATTCAATTACAGAATAAACCTGACCATTGTAAAAATGTACATACTCATTCAGACTGTGAAGTTATCATACACAAGTTGTTCTTTATCTTAGTTTATTACTTATTTTGAGCAAATTCACAACAATGCCTTTCACTAATGGAAAATGTTTTTAATAATTATGACTGAACTGCTTTTGTAAAAAAATGTCTTAAGAACATTTTTTTTCTTCAGAAATAATGACTTGAGAGTCCTTTTAAATCTGAGTCTGTTTAATGTGAAATACAATTCTCAGTTTAACAAAATAGTGATAACTGTTGTGAAAACAAGAATAGAACAAACTCGAACTGACTTCTTTCTGCCATGTTTCAGAAAAACATCATGCAACACACCATTACCACAGTAATGATGTTTCATTACAATACTTTTTAGCCTTTTTACGTACTGTATGACCACCTTATGAAAGCAGTTTGTCAGATTGTTGGTTGTGAATAAACATTAAAAGAAGCAAAATTAACAACAGAATGTGAAGAACAATTAAGATATAGTGAAGATATCTGTTGATTGTGTTGCTGAGGTATTTAATGAAGTTGATGCTAAGGTACCACTGCTTCATTTCTTCTGAAAACTGCTTACTACCCTGAGATGTGCCATGAGTTTATAGCCCTTTTCACACAATCCTTGTTAAGGTAGGCCTCTTTTATTTTTGGTTTCCTGTGTGTACATATTCCATGATAGTTTGTTTAGAATATTACACTTGAAGTGTTAATCCATTACCTGAAAAAATGAAGAAATACTTTCAGGAAGTCTCATGTTTTTGCAGATAATTTTGTCTACTCATTTTCTAGATGTCTGCTCTGACAGGCCAGTTTAAACTAAAAAGGTGGGATGAATACTGCCAAACACAATGGGTTTGGTAGCCTCCTTTTTTAAATGAAGATAGCAAAGCAGTAAAAATGGAAATATTTACATTATTAGATTTTAAAGGGGCGGTGTTTAGTTGACTTGGTAGTGCAGCTGTAGTGCTTTCAGCAGTTTGAAAGATGGACATATCATGCCCAGCTACACTTTTGTCCAAGTCTTTTATACTTTCATGGTATTCCTTCTTCACTTTCTTAAGGGAGCAATGTTTAACAAAATCAAAGGTTAGTGACAGCAATTTTAATCTATCGTTAAAAACTGTCTCTATTGGTATCTAATCACTTTACTGAAATAACTGTTATATTTTCATTTTCTTAGAATGACCCATTTACATCTACTTGTAGTGGGATTTTCTTTGGTCTTAACATGCTGGCTGGCTCAAAATTAAGTTCAGAAACCAGCACCGGCACACGGAGTCCTGCTGGTGTGAAAAGACTGATAGAGGCTTCAGCAGTCGACCCAGGTTCATATCTTAGCCTGGGCCCCTTTGCTGCATGCCATCCATTCTCTATGACCAAGTTTACTGTCCGGCTACTTTGAGCCGTAACTAGACAGTGTGCTGGAAAAAATCTTCGTGGGGAGAATCAAAAATGATGCCGAGTCAAACTGTCTTTTACAAGTTTATTATAGCAAAGAGAAATATATAAAAAAAAATCATGCAGTCAAGCATACAGAGAGATCTCTCTGACAAACAAGGACGTGTCACAAAGTTATATAGATTTCTGATCACGCCTTTACCAACTGTCATCATCATCATCATCACTTGATGGAGATCTCTATTAATAGCTGTTGCTAGGGGTAATGTAGAGAGAGTTCTTCGTAAACTGAACTATTTGGAGAGAGTTTTACATAAGATGAAACTAGACAAACTTTGAGACAGTTCATGATCCTTTGCCTTTTACTTCACCCTGCTAGTGGACAGAAAAGGAAGCTACAAGAGAGTCTGGCCAGCGTCTGTAAGTTTCGTTTTTAGTGTGAAAAGGTCACCTGATAATTTGTAAGTGTAACAGTAATGCTTCATCTTTATGACAGCTTTAAAAAAGTTTAGGCCAGCTCACACAATAATTTCCATCACAACAGGAAAATTAACTAATTTAATGAAAAAGAATATGGAATTCCTGATTTATTTCCCTTGCACACTTCAGTATGGTTGGTGGTGGTAATGCACTTTTTAATTGATTTGCGAACTGCCAATAAACCCAAAAGAGGAAAACAAATTTGAGTTTTGGCCTCCATGGAGGAGATCATGGCTTTGGATTGCAAAGTTTTATTTACTGAAGTATAATAAATGGAAATAAATGAAAAAAAAAACATTCATCCATCTATTTTCTGTACCAATTATTCCAATTCAGAGGGAGCAGGAGTACATCCTATCAAGGGACAGGGTACATCCTGGACCTGTCAGCAGTCCATTGCAGTGCCAAAATGGGTTGGTAAAAATGGTAAATTATTTACTTTAGTGTGTACAAATAAAAAGGTGAACCAGCCTCCTATCTGATTTGTTTTGATACTCAGTAACCATAGTAAGAGTTCACAGGAAGTCACTGTTTCAAGAATACCATAAAACTGTTGTATTTAATCACTAAAATGTGCAAGTCAGCAGACCCCCCAATACACACACACACACACACACACATACACACACACACACACACACACACACACACACACACACACACACACACACACACACACACACACACACACACACCTGATGTCTCCTGAACAAACTCGAAGACAGCAGACATGAGTAGGAGTGGAGTCACAGACTGCAGATGCAGGTGTAGTTTGTCATTCTCGTAGCAACACTTCATGACCAACTCTTAGTGCTGTTTTATTGACTCAACCTGAATCTACAGCCTTTTATATGGTAAACATCAGCAAAGAGAACAGGCTGGCCTCAGATCAGTCATATGGTAAATAAAGACTTTCCAGATGCCAGAAGTGGGAAATAACTGGTTGTTGTCATGAAGTTACCGACACAGCTTCCCTTGCTCGAGACAAAGGGATGTCAGTTTATCATTTCTGATGCAGATGTTTGTGTTGCTTCTTTGTGAAGCTGCATGTGTTTGTCCTGATTTCATGTGAAATCTTTTCTTATCAAGAAGTATTTTGAGAGATATGAACACCTGGTACACCGAGGTCAGAGGAACCAGAGGGAACCTGTGGAATTCTGCCCCCCTTTTCTGTCGTCCAGGTTGTGGATCATTCAAACACCTGGATACAGTCTGGACACTGAGTTCATTCTGTTTGCCTCAAAATGTCTACCTTTGACCATCTGTGTAAAGGTTCATAAGACTGACGTGTTGATAACTGAAAAAAAGTCACATCTTCAGAGGCTACTACAGATTTCCAGCAGAGCCTTGGATCAAAAAGATTCTTTTTACTTTGAACATAAAATATCTTTAACATGTTTTTCATCAAAATTTCTCAACTCAACATCTTAGGGTCTTTCAGAGTGCAGAAAGCAGTTTAACATACAAACTATTCCTTTTTTGCTAAGCATGTGATGATTTTACTTGGCTGTAAGAGGTTATGGTTCAAAATGTTACAATGCCTGACATCATTGCTCTGGAAATAACTCATCATGAGTGGAGGAAAGTTCGACTTCCACAGTAAAGACAGAGAGGTCTCCATAGCTGTGTCATCGACAGGCAGGCCTCTCAGCTGAGACAAAGGGCCAGTATGTTAACTCTCTTTGCTCTCTTCATCCAAAACCTCGTTTCTCTCCGTCACATTAACATCATCAGCATGACCTGTGCCACGACTAAAATACAAGGAAGCAGCTGTTGAAGCAGACATGGAAGCATTCAGGGTCTAATGAAGGATGCTATCAAAAAGGATAATGGGAGGTGCTGGATCCAGACATTAAATGTGGCATATGACACATAAGATGAGCTTTGATTTGGTTTTTTGCATGCTTTTCTTAAGTTTTTAAGCATATCTTAGCATAACAGTCAGATATTGCTGACTATTTAAAGAATGCCTAACATTAAAAAGGAAAAAGCCAAACTTATAAATTGTTTTTCTAAATGGTCAACAGTTTTGTGGAGTTCTTCTAAGATTCATATTACTTCCAAATCCACTATTTACCTTTTTTTCATATACATCACTTATCAAACCTTATCCAATTTTTTTCTTTGATCTTCAGTTCTTACTCACAGACACACGTCATTATTGTTCACATGGGGTATTACGAAGACAACAAAGTATTTAGTCTAAGAGTAAATTAGCTCCTCAGTGGCTGTGTTTCAGCCAACTCCCGATAAGCTGAGCTGGGTCGGTCGAAAAAGAAGCTGACCGCACCCATGACGGCAGCTCCTCTGGGAGTCCGACCCCCGCCTCTTACTCATGGAAACATGCATGCTAACACACAAGCGTTACAGGGAGACTCAAATGTTCCGGGCTGTTCATGTTCCCTTGTTGCAGGGGCGGTACAGTGGGGGTGACTTTGGGTTGTTACAGTCTATATGTGCGTGAGTCAAAATGAGAGAGACAGAATGAGGGATGGAGGTTGTCTCGTAAAAAGGGAAATTTCAGCCTTAAGAGCTCCTGTACCTAGACAGAATGCACACAGACGCCTGAGCCAAATCACTAATAGAAACCAGACACATTTCACATGAGGAGTGAGGCTTTTGGTGCATTGCTCTGGAGGGAACCTCTGAAGGAGTGATGAAGGAGAAAAGGAGGTGGGAAATGGGCAGAAAAAGAAAGATATAAGAACTGTGCCAATAACTAACTTTTAACCATCATTTGCCCTCAGAGGCAGGCTTTGTATCTGAGATTTCACCATCCACTCACAAGATCAGAGCCGCTGGCTGATAAAAAGAACATCAGCAAAACACTTAACTGAGATAAGTCTTTAAAACAGAGGCTGCTCAATATTTGAGAAAAATTTCTGCTGCTTGACAGTGTATTGATTTAGCCAAATGGATAAAGCTCCTAACGGCAATCACATGCACACACAGATAACCACCCAGCTTCAACTTTGAACTCGGTTAGGCCAGCAGTGAGCTGGAGGAGACGAAAGGTTAAGTTTTTCTGAAATGGGAGTGGAGGGGAAGGGCTGGAGTACTTGTGTAATTTGGGACATTGGGACATCAGATGATTCATCTCCATTATTTTGTGAATCAGATTTCAAGGCCACTAGACCTCTCCTCTCTCCTTTTCCTTTCCTTTCCTTTCCTTTCCTTTCCTTTCCTTTCCTTTCCTTTCCTCTCCTCTCCTCTCCTGAAAATGCTGGTCATGCGTAAGAAGTTCTATAACAAACAGAGGCTACATTTCATCCTTTTGTGACTTGTTTGCACTGTGTCAGGTCATAAGAGGAAACAGTGAGCACCAGTGAGTGCTGATAAACAGCACAGAGGAGCACACTGCCTTATTTAGAATTGCTTTTGGAAGAAAAACTGAGTCACAAGACGCTGGCAGCTCCATCTCTTCTAAGGGAAGTCATTAGGAAGAATGAATCAATTTTTGCACAAACATTAGTGCATAGTGTTAGATGCTCAGCTCTTTTTTTTTAATGAGACAGGTATTTCCATGAATGGTCAGTTACTCTTTGGTGTGAGATATTTCAACCCAGTCATAGAGATGAATCAGCATTTCGAAAAGTACTTCCACTTCCTGAGGGATTCTGGAAAGGAAAGATTCATCCTTCTGTTTATTTGAATTGTCAGGGGCATTCAACATTGTAAACCTAATTAAACTGAGTTGTAGAGCATCAGATTAGCTACATGTGAATCTGCATGAGATGATAGCACATTCTTCAGGTGTGCATTAGGAAGGGAAACAGCAATCTCATGACAGAAAGAGGAAAATGAGGGAACATGTCTGTGTGTGTTCTTGTCTTGCTGTTTAAATGATGAAAAAGAAGATGTGTTCTTGGCTCTTGCACACTCAAGCAAACAGTAGAAATACAAATTATGGGCTACTTGTAGATGCTCAGGGGTCAGCATAGACCCTTGTGGGCTTACACAGATGATTAATTTTATATCATGTGGGGCCATGAGAACCCCTGTAGAAAGGCAGATGGAGAAAACATAACTTTACTCTTTACAGCTGTATTACTGTTGCTACTGCAAACTATGATGAAACAGGGCAGCCAAAAATGCCAACACTTGCTCTTTAATGCCATCATTTTTCAGCTCATGTGTCAAGTATATTATTAAATATTGTCACAATATAATAATGGTTGTTTTCTCAGTATTCACTGGAGGACCTGATGGCTGCAGCTGAAACAACAAAACTACATATTTGACTCAGTGTTTAGTTAGTGATCATCTTCAAGGGTCATGATAGCAGTCATAAAAGCTGAAATAATTTCTTATATTTTAATTCTCCTCTGTTGTCATCTGATCTCAAGAAAACAAAGCTGTTTTTTTCTAAATGAATTAGTTTATTCGGCTCAAGAAATGCAACAGGTCACAAGAAATTTAACTGTTTATGTTGTGAACTCATGATCTTTTTTGAGGTCATGGCAATAAAATAAAAAAACGCTTTTTTAAAAATCCCTTTCCAATAAATAAAATAAATAAGAAAAACAGTTAATAGAAAATCAAAATGTTTATTTTGTTGAGTAATGCCAACCTTTCATCTCCTGTGGTTGTTTTATGAGATTCTAAGCATTTGGTAAGATAATATCTTCCTGTTGTTTTCTACCTGGGTGTTCCACTACAGAAATTTTACTGTGAGTGAAATAAGAGCTGAAGCTTTGCTGTTAAAAATGTATATTTTGTCATCTTCTCTGCAGGGAAGACAATGCTGCTGCAGCAGCTGCCATGAATGTAGGTGGTCTTTTTCTAAGCCTTTAGCTGTGTTATGTTACATTACCTGATATGTCTGCAATGTGTGTTCAAGAAAGAACATTTGTCAATGCTGTGGTTATAATTCCATTATTATAATCATGCAGTGCTGTGTAAGTTCAATATTAAAGCAGAATAAAGGTGATTGAGGTGATCTTTTCTTCCTGAGACAGAAAGAATGCAGCACTGAGCATAGTGTCAGATGCAGACATCAACATGTTTGTCACACATGTGATGTTAACTAAGCTGTAATATGAGTCCCTTTCCTTTAAAGAACAGCAACAAAACATAACATTCCTTAAAACAAATGCAGGAAGACTGGGATTGTTTCACTGCGACACTGGAAACATGGTTCTCTTAATAATTCAGCAGGAGCTCCTTAGATGTGCCAAGGACTCCCAATAAAAGTCTTTTCTACAAATTTGGGTTATCCAGAGGTGACTGGGCCCAGGCTCCGAGCTCTGGATATGGATAAACCCTGACAGAACAGAACAAAAGACAAGAAGGACAAGCTATTTTTACTCACAGAACAGGCTGCTTGAATTATGGAGCCAGGAGAGTAGCTGTACAAGCTATGACAGATTCAGTGTCGAGGCTTACTGATGGCCACAAAAACAAAAAGATTTTCCATAGAGATGTCCCAGAGTAGGAATCAACAGCAATAAAAATACCTGACTCTAGTTTTCCCTCCACATTTTCATATGGTACATGCATTCATTTGACGCTCAATGAAGATTTAAGCTACATGTTCAGGTCACGTGATGATTTGCTACTTACAATTTTAGCTTATATTTCAAGAGGTCACCTGATTGAGATCTTTTATAATCAGATTTAATAAATTAGTCAAATTTCAAGAGGTTTTAAAAACAATAATACATGCAGTTGACTTCACTTCCACTCGTCCATTCTGTTAGTTTCCATGTTTTAGTTAGTTTGAGATGTAACCTTATTCATATAGAGGACATGCTATATCCTTCTTCAACCTCAGCTTCTACTTGTCCTGTGCTTGACCTGTCACCAACCCTCACTCACTGAGAGAAAGGGTGTGAGCTATTACCAACCAATCTCAGCAGACCACTTCAGTGTGACCTTGCTGTGACTTGTACATTAGCAGCATGACAGAGAATCTGCATGTTGATTCACACCCGCTGATGCTACTCAAGCAGCGATCATACCCCTCTGATGGCTTCTATATAAGGCTCTGCAAGTGTACGTGACACCTCGGTGGTCTGGACAGCATTAACATCAACACTGACTTATAAGGAGGAGCGGGACAGATTAAGGGAAGTCAAAGAGTAGGTCTAACGTTTAAATAGGTAATGTGACTCACCACCATACATGTTGTTTTTTTTATATTTATAGAAAGTGACACATCTGAAGTATGGTACATTCTTTTGAGACCTCCACATCAATTACGGCCAACGACGTTGTTCAGCAGTGGCAGCTAAGTACAGTAAGTCTGGACAGGAAGCAACACAATACACCAGGAAGTGGTCAGACAGCAGAGATAAAGCATGAATGTTCATAGTCACGTTAACTGCACAGCTGATAGTTAGTCAACCACTTTCCTGTCAGATTGCCCATTTCTGTCATCTCAGTACTACATTACTTGGCCGCAGAATACTTGCAGTAAACTTTTCCCCAGTAAAGGCTGGCTTTGGTCTGACTCCTTTTGGGTTTAGGGCCAAGAAAGAAACTTGAACAATAAATGGACATAACCACGAAGATTGTACTCATCATTTTGTGGGCTTGTGCTTTGAAACCTTGACTTGCGTTTTTTCTCAACACCATCCTGGTCATTTGAAACCGAAGTTAGGCTGGATCAGAACCACAGAAACTATGCACTCTCTTTTAGGTTATAACTATAATTTTGTTTGAAATGTTAATGAATAAAATGAACATCCCTGTGATTGTGAATTGGAATAAGTGGTATAGAAAATGAATGAATGAATGAATGAATAAATGAATGAATGAATGAATGAATGAATGAATGAATGAATGAATGAATGAATGAATGAATGAAATTATCATGATCTGTGGTTTTGGGTTTTGTTGGCTTTACTGTTTCTTGTTTAATTTTGTAGTTCATCCTCTTGTGTGTGGTTTCATTTGTTAATTTGCTTCACCTGTCCCTCGTTTAATTTGCTCACCTTGGGTTATCAATGAACTTTTATTCCTGCCCTTATCTGCCTCCTGCCTTTTCATCCTGCATTTGGTTCCTAATCATCCACACACCTTGACAACTGTATGGTTAGGTGTAGCATGTAATCACAACATCCACCCCTTCTATAGTGTTAAGAAGACTTTGAGGATTGCAAAAAAAAAACATGCATGAGACCAGTATTTAATCTGTCATGATAAGGTGGTATTAATTCCCTCCTGCAGCTTGTAATAGCAGTTGTTCAGAGGATGCCACATCGGGTTGCATTTAAAGGTATGAACTAATTTGTTTTGATCGAAGGGCTTCTTGTATTAGAGTGCAAGCATGTCTAAAGTACTCCTGCACAGTATTCATTTTTCCAAATAATAGCTTGCACTGCATGGCACCCCTTAAGGTCTACATATCTTCCAGGGCTTTTCAGTGGTGTCATTTGTATTGCAATCATTGTCACCTGTCATTCAAGTTGTAAATCCTCCATTATCTTAATTCTCAATAAATTCTTCTTCCTGTATTTCAGGTGTGCTGCCTTAGTGTTTTGCATTTTAAAGACTAAAGTGAAGAGCTTCTGTCTATATATGTATGGTCACATTTTGTTTGTTAAATTTTCTTGGAACTGCAACTATCAGCAATACTAAATTCAGACACAAAAGAGAGAATTAGGAAAAAGCTCCTGCATTCATAAATGATTCCAAAATAATATACAAGTATAATTAACAATATGCTCTGTATCTACAGACAACATGATTTATGCAAGCAGTGGTCACTATATGATGCATAAATGTGTAAGGATTTAAAACGTTATGTTTAATGATCGTGCACTGTATGGTGGAGTGAGACAAAACAGTGATAAATGACAACTTCTACTCCAGGAAGGAAGAGAAAACTTGAACACATTACCCACAAGCATTCAGGAAACAGAGATAATGTATTACACCCATAATGTTGTTACCTCCCCATCCCCCCAAAACAGGAATGTCCTGTTGTCCACCTGTCTTTTTGCAAACACTTAGACGAGGCCTCATGGGAAACTTTTTTCTTTATTCAGTTGTTCCATCTATATGGATCTTGCTGTTGATGGTGTAAAATACGTGTTTCCATTCATCTGATGAGGTGCTGAAGCTTGCTGATGTGTCTGCTGATGCTATGAATTAGTCGCATGTAGCTTCTCAAGTTACTACATTTATATTTTAAGATATTCCTAAGAGGGCCATGTCCTTTTCAATAATCCTAATATAAATATTTGTATATGCTTAAAGCAGCAGTGATTGATTTTCAGGCATACTGTTTCAGCAACAAGAAAAACAGGCTGCAAAAAAGAGCATGTTTGTTTAGTCTCTGAAAATAAGAAGAAATTGTATATTTAAATATCTATTTTAACTTTAGTGCAGTTTGTTTTTGTCCTGGGAAGCTGGCTGCCACTGCTTTCATGTGCATTGTCAGATATGTTTAGCCAAGATAGTGGGTGTGGGAACACAACAGCAGCAAATTGGAGGGAGTATGTGAATGGTTAAATGTGTGTGTGTGAATCTGCATGTGAAACAATACCCCAAGGCTCTCCAGTGATCACACTGATTCACTGCCCTCTCCAGCTGTACCCCCAGATACACACATTTTTAACAGCCACATTCCTTCACTGCGAGGCCTGGCGGCGGCTCCGCAGCACGCCTGGCCCAGCGGCAAAACACTGAAGGGGGTCGGGGGGAGTTACAACATTACTCTGAGAGACAAATAGGCCATCAAAATAAAACATGACACCTCAAGCATAGGCCTAAATGCAAAACTGTGAGATTGGCTGTGCATGCATGTCATTTTGGTTGTGATCTTTTAATATTCCTGTTCATAGGTTTGCCAATAAAACAAGTTAAGAAATTTTGCCTTCTGCAGTTTATGTTGTTCTTTCATTGTGGTATCAAATATGTCTTGCTGTGATTCAGCTGAAAGTGTTATCAGTTTTATGGTTCAGTATTTACCCTGGAATTTGAGAGGGATTTGCTCTTAAGCCCACCTTGGTTCATGCTTTGAGGCTGAGTGCTTGCATCTTGTCTTGCTCCATCAGCCTGGGCTCTTTGCCTCAATGACCTCCCATTAAATGATGTCAAGCATTTAACACTGCCTTTTAAAAGTTGTATATTTAGGCAAACAAGATCACTGATGTGGAACAGACTCCAGACTTTTTCAAGCACAGTGCTTGCTTTAAACGCAGGTAGGTCAGTTGCTGTTTGAGACACTTGTGTCTATGTTATTGGGTGTAGAATGGGGGTGTTGGGGTTTGAAAGGGAGGTCGTTTCACCCCCCAACAGTTTGCATGCCGCTGCTTTACTGCCCTGCTCCCTCAGACTGATTAGCAGATGTACATAAAAACACCACTGCTCATTTGGAGGTGTTTTGTGGCTGTTTTAACAAGCCAACTAAACAATGGACACTGTTTGGATCATCTTGTTACTCACACACGTTGTTTAACTTGTCTGAACTGACAGTACAAGCTCACAAGAGGAAACCATAACGCACAAGGGTGGGTAATCTTTGCCTTGTAAGGATCCTCTGGGATGATTTCTCCTTCTAAAACAATCAAATGATTCAGTCAGCCTCTACGTTGCTAAGAGCCTGTATTGAAAACAATGGACAGTCCACTCAGCAACAGTGGCCAGCTCAGGATTTCCCCCCCTTCATGACAAATCTGTCATCCAGTATGCAATGTTTCAGATTGGCTGCAGCAATCATCAACACCTCACCACCCTTCTTTCTTGTGCATGGGGAATGTTTCGGAGCACAGAAAGGAAAGCAAAGCAGTAGAGAATTTAATGTGTGTATGTAAGGTGTGCGTTGGCTTATAAGTGTAACAGAGTAGGAAGTTGGTGAAACAGGAAGCCCAGGCAGGCTTTTACATTGGTGGAATTTCCTGTCAGTGAGATGTGTATCACTGCATTTCCACGGTTAGAGGAGAGGACGGTGGAGGAAGGAAAGTGTGCTTTGTGTGTTTAAAAGGTATCTCAACAGAAGCTTCAGGGTTGGACTTTAAATCTATAACTCATTCTGAGAATCTGTGAAGTTATTACATGGTGGTGTCGATTATTACCTCCAATATCCTTGCTCAGTCAGACTTTATCTTTACCAAAATGTAAAAATCTATTACATTTGAATGGATCATGCAGACTTGAAAGAAACAAGCGAGAACCAGAAAATTCTAGTTGGTGGTAAAGTTGGCTTGTGGTGTGTACAGACATTACTGCTGTGGACTTTATTTGTTGTCTCTTTCAGAGTGTTTGTTCTTTGTTTGTTGTTAAAAGGCTAACAGTTGTGTAATGGCAACTGCCAGGGTGTCTGCACCCCATGGAGAACATCAGCATCAGTTCCCTGTTTGTGAGAGAACTAAGAAGAGGGAGAAGTTTACAGCACCAGGTGTTTGTATTCTTCTTTTTTTTTTTTAATCTGATAGCTGATTGTGATCCTGCTGGTTCCTGAAGCCCCTTTCGGAACTTTCTAAAAGCCAGGACTGATGCACCTTTGTTGCAGGGTGCAGGTGAAATATTGGGTAATATTAGAGGAAGAACGGACCTGCCTCATGTGTGCTTTCACACACCAAGCTGGCATGGCGTCATGACAGTGTAACATGATAACGCATGATGTATGAGACTAGCACACTGCAAGATTTAAAAGTGTAAACAAGCAGCACTGAAACAAGTCTAAATATTTTAATATCGTGTGGCCATTGTACACAAAACTGTGTACTGCTTTTTCCTAACTAGGGATGGGAAAGGGATATGTTGGACACACATTTTATGCACCACACTACGGACCAATGAGTTCACTTGAGGCCTCCTCTGTTTTCACAAATCAGTACACCATATTGATTTGTGAAATGACACACCAGCATAGAAATAGGCCAGTTTGTGTGGTAGATTTATGAAAATGGGAAAAGTTGGCTAAGAAAGGGGCTCCTCGTTGTGGCTATATGCCGGAACAGATCTGTGACAAGGACTTAAATCTCACTGTATCTCTTACTAGGCCTTCACAGTTTGGGGGAATTTTTCTGAGTTTCGTATTGTTTGTTAGTATTTTAGTCAGTTCAACTATGTATTTTCAATAAAATAAAACTCACTTTCATAATCAATTAGTTCTAGTTATTTCAAGTGGATTTATCTTAAGTTTCTACTATTCATAAGTATTTGTTTATATTTTATCGTCAACATTTACCATCTTATGGTTTCATAAAGCAATACAACTCTGCAACTCTGATTTTGAAAAGCTGTCTTTTCTGTTTCATATTATCATCATCATTATAATAATTACTGCTGTTTTAAAACCTACCATGAAACTTTACTGAATTAAGTTCAGTCAGAAATTTGAGCATTTTATGCTAGTAGCAGCTAAAGTAATAAGACAAAGGCATCAAACTGCTGAACAAGTTCATTTCTCTGACTCTCCACTCTCATCTTCACCTTTATCTGTGTAAACAATAACTTAAGTCAACATATTTAACAAAGACTACAAAGATACTAAGTTTTTTAACTTTTTTTTATCTTTAGCTTGGCGCAACCTTAGCTAGCATAGCACATGGTTGATAGAAAGGTGAAACAGCTAGAAGCCATAAATATCATGAATCTTTTCACTGTGTTCTTTGTATAAATTAAATAAAGGTAGAGATATAAGATTCTGTATAATGTGTAAGCTACTGAGACTTAAAAGGTCTGTTAAGTGGATTTACATTTCGATCTAGAGAATCAAAGGCTAATAAATTACACCGATGTAGAATGTTCCAAAAGCAACAAAAACTTTATAGAACACAATATTAAAATACCCTAATTTACTAAACAAATGCAAAAGTTCACAAGCAACCAATCAACAGATAAATTTCTCTCATCTACTCAAATTCACCACAAATAAACATGTTTACTATAATCTACTGATATGGTTTGTCCCAGTAACTGTTTCACAAGTTGATATAAAGGGCTAACTCTTAAGATAATTTAAAAAAGGTCATATGGATACTAAGAAATTTTAATAGTACATACTTTTTCCCAGAAATCATTTCATACCTTTACTAGTGTGATGACACCTTTTAAGTGTGAAGATAATAGCACTTATCCTCACACTTAGTAAGCTTCTATTATGAATAGCTTGTCTTAGTTTAGAGCAAATCATATTCTATACTAACAGAATGAAAGACAGACATCTGTGTCTCTATGTATGTTCCCATACACTATATTTAAAATTGTTGACCAGCTGTGTAGAACTTTGCAAAATTCTCTGTAAGTGTTTTGCTGCACCTCAGATGTGTATGTCAAAGCCAAAGCATTGGCACAAAACCACACCCCCTTTTTCAATGGAAAAGAGGAGATGGAAATACTGTAGAGTTAGCAAGGCCAAATCACCAAAAGCGGAACAGAGCTCAGGCAAAAAATATGCTTAATAAACTAACAATCTTGGTGACTGGACTGTAAGCTAACTTAGTGCGTGTAAAGAAAAAGAGGAGAGAAAATACTTGAAAGAAATATTTAACCTATCTCAGATTCTAAAACGTCTACAGTTTAAACAGATCATTGTGTCTTCACAGATAAGATGAGAACTGTGATGTTTAATCAGGTAGAGAGTAAAGATGACTAAAAGCTGATACCAGCACTATCTGTTTCCAAAGTATTTGCTTGCCCCCTCATATGTAAGATCAGTGAGTCAGAGTGTGTGACTTGTGGTTCCAGACTTTCAGAATACAACAAACACACACAACAAATATGCATAATTTTAGCTAATCAATATGTGTCCATACAATAATCGTATTCTAGCCAATCTGCAATCCATCTTTCTATAAACCACACCTTTAACTTTGGCTCCCATTCATTTACAGTCTTATTTTAAAAACACAGTAAGTGAATGAGACCCCTCTTGTATTAAGGCTTTGAACTATCCAGTGCCCTCGACAGCTGTAAACTGGCCCCTCCAGACACTGGATTTCTCCCGTCAGTCTACAGTAAGACTTGGTGTGTTCGAGGCACTTGCATGAGCTATAAATACAAGCAGCACTTGAGTGAGAGTTCATGTTGCTACAGCCACGGAGCCAAATTTGGCCCCTGCATTCAATCCCTGAGGCTTCAAGTGAATCAACAAAACCAACAGTCACTAATTCCAGCAGGCCTGGATTGGTTTATTAAAGGTCTCATTGGAGTGAGTTGTTGCTTTCTGCAGTCTAACCACTTTTCTCAGTCTTGTGTGGCTCAGAAGTGGGAGTATGAACTGTTCCCACACCCCCCTCAAACATCACCAAGGAACCTCATATGTGCAGTCACATCAATGCTGTAATTAGACAGAAATACACATGAATCACACATTGAACTGCAAGAGATGCAAATAGGTCATTGCTGTAAGTTTAAAATTGGAAACTGTAACAGTAGGTATTGTGTTTGTGGTTTTTGGATAGAAAAGGAATCTAGTTTAAAACGTGTTGTGAAGTTTTATTGAACTTTCCATCACTTATCTAGTTGAATTCTCTGGCAACAACTTTGATCTCAAAAGGCCATGATAAGTGTGAGATAAAATCAAAGGGAGGATCGTGGATCCATTGTTCATCTGGCTAATAATCTGTGTTTTAGGGATAATGGTTACTGTTTTTTCTACCACTTGTAAAGTAGGTAGGTTAATAGATGAGAGGTTCCCTCCTCGAAGATGTTTTTTTTTAGGGAATCACAGACTCCACCTCCAAATTTCGCCACGGGTGTGGGAACTCCCTGCGCTGTGTATTAGGTGAGCAGAGAAGGCGTGGGCCTGGAGAGAAGCAGAGTAGAAGACGCTGCGGAGCTGACGCTGACGGCGCATTAATGAGATACTGGCTGGTCAGAGTTACAGAGATGCAGTTTTAGTTATATCCCTTCTCTGTTCTCCAGGATCAATCAGCGGACTAAAAAGCTTAGAAACGTGGACAGTTTTGCAAAACGAACTTTAGTGGATATTTTTTTTTCTTTTTTAAAGAATGGGGTTGGAACCATTTCGCACAACAGCGCCGGGGACTGTAGCCTTTTTCACCCGCTCATTCCTTTGTATGATCGGGCTCATAATCATTTTTTCTCAGCCTGTTTGCGAGGCGTTCAATCTGGACGTGGAGAACCCAGCTGTTTACAGCGGACCTAAAGGGAGCTACTTCGGATATGCAGTTGACTTTTACTTGTCTGAATCTGCCAGGTGAGATTCTTACAGATACAGGATACAAAGAAAAGACTTTCTTAAACAAACAAAGAAACAAAGAAACAAACATACAAACAAATAAATTAAAAAATCTCCCTCATGACCACTTCAGCACACCCAGTTGTTCGCAAATATGTTACGCACAACGTCCAAACTTTCCTTTGGACTGTATTCGTGGGTTTTGGTCAGTATTTTGAACATTTACAACACCCTGTTAAAGATATAGGTTATTTTTTCCTATAGAAAACGTCTTTATCTTCTATAATGCCGTTTTGGCTTTAATATTAAGCCTAATCGGGATCTTATGTACTCTGTGCTCCCTGGGCACATGCTTTACGCACAGCGCAGACGCCCTCAGCGTCCAAACAGCTAACTGTAATTGAATATTTCCATGACAATTAATTTGGGTCCTGAATTATATATAGTATAAATCCCGATATCAGAGTAGATACCTCGTTATTTAAGGATCTGAAATAGGAAATTACGAATGTACAAAAAAATATTAATAATATTTTTTATTTTTTTTATTTTGGAGTATTTAATTTGACCTTGCCTCATAACTCCAGAACATGCTTGCTTACTTCAGTCTTAAGAAATCCAATTTTATCCCGCTGAGATGCTACCTGTGGGATGCTTTTTGACTCTGTTGGGATTTGATCCCTGTGACACTGCATGCAGTGACTGTCTCAGCATTCTTCCAGACAGGCTTTTTTCATCAGTCATTTTTAGAATTTAAACTCCCCTATACATGCCTTTGCTCTTGTCAAATGTCACAGTAGTGTGTAGTGAATATAATTTAGTACATATAAAGATCAGTTTTAGTTATTGCCAGTATTGCATTTGTGTTGACCAGGCTCAGATGCAACCATGTAGTTGCAATAATCAGGAGCATAACTTTCACTGAGACCCATTCCGACTTCCTGGCTGTGTCTGCTGAGCACCAGAAGACCACTGTTCAACTAGCCGGCATGCTGGGATTTCAGAAAGGGCTTTGTGCCGAGTGGGCCGCCAGCAGCAGCTTGAGTTTCCCTGTTTCTCTTCTTCATTTCCCTGGACGGCAGACACTCAGACACGAGGGAGACTTCCCCCTCTTCCCCATCTCCCCCCTCTTCGCCGGCCTTTGCTGTCTCTGTAAAAAGTCTGCAGCTATTTGTCTTACTTTTTTTTAAGTCTTTGGGAAGCAGGGGCTTCAGGAGAATGGTATGATTTAGTATGTGAAGCATATACGCATTCACCTCTCTCTCTCTCTCTCTCTCTCTCTCTCTCTCTCACACACACACACACACACATCCCCCTCTTCACTCCCTTCTATGTTGATGTCATTCTGCAGGGCTTTTTAATTCATCTATCGCCCAGACCTTCCCCCCTGTCTAGCCCCTCTCCCCATCATCTCCGCTTGTGCCATTTAGTACCAGACACAGCAGACGTCATCTTACTGGTGACTGAATATGAACCTTTTTTTTTACAGTTGGAACACCTTGGTCATAGAGGTGGAGACAACATTTTTAATGTGAAAAGTGGGAATAGTGTTCAAGTGTTGCTTCGTACAACTCCTTGGCCTGTAATTTTCCTCCTGATGATATGTTTTCATAAGTCAGATGTCAAACAAAACAAAGTCTGAGAGAGCAGATTTAAGACCATGACCCATCCCTTTATCAGTGAGCCACATATATCTGCCACTTTTCATCCGCAGTTTTTCTGAGGTTTATACATCAAAACATATCAGACATGAAATGAGTTTCTCTTATCTGTTCCTTTGCCAACACATCATCCTCGCCCACACTTTGGAGATGTGGGGAACGGGGAGTTGCAGCAGTCCTGTGAGGTCAGCTGAGGGTTGCGCTGACAGATTCTCCTTGTCATGATGAGCTGCCATGAACCTAGTACCAACCCTGTTGATAAAATTATTGCAGCTTTTAGACAAACATGTTTATCTCTGCTTACACTACCATAATATATTTGCAAAATGAAACACATGGCAGATATAGCTGTAGAGAGGAGTTAGATATTTCTTCCGTCCATAAATACTACCCATCAAGCCTACAAATACAAAGGCTTACTTTCTCCAACTTTGACGCTAATCCTTGACAATGAGTTTATATATGTGTGCCTGTCTTGCCCTTTGGCCTGAGTAATAAAATTAAATTTGGACACTGGTAGATGGCCCACCATGGTAGTATGCCTGAGGATAATGACTGTGAACTGTGTGTGATAGCTCTTGTCAGATATGCACAGGAAGGGCTGGAGGATTTATTTTTTTCTGCTGTGCATGTTTTTTCAATGTTCAACAGAGATGGACTTTTCTCAGTTTAGCTGTAGTTTATGTATGTCAGTGCTTGCAAACACCCCCCTCCATGAGAACTGCAGGGATTTCTGTGGGATGATTCTTTTGTCAAATGACAGTAACTGGCTCCTTTTTTTACTTTCTCTGGTGCCTGGCAGCAATAATGGAGTGGATTGTACTGAGATAGAAAAGGTCACAGGTCAAGGTTGACAATAATAACAGACCTGGCCGGGTGTGTAAAAAGGTTTGTGTGTTGCAGTGATGTGCATCAGGTTACAGATAGTTTGGCCATGACTAGAACAAACAGAGCTTAACTTTACCATGCTGGGGGCTCTCCTGTAGTTTATCCTCTCAAACAGGGTTAGAATTGAACAAATATTGACATTGGACCAGGGCCTCTTTTGTTTTTTTGTGTTGTCTCTGCTGAAGTCCCTTCTCATATACAATCATCCATATTACCATTGTCGTTTTCACTTCTGTTCTTTTCTGTAGATTAGTTTCTAAATCAAACCAATACGTATTTGAATTGCAGGAGCACATGTTGTATATTTTAGCTGCCAAGCTTTCCTTCATCCAGGTTCTCCTTGTTGCATGCAGACAAAGAGACCCTTTATCTGATGGTTGAAACTGTTCACTGTATCCCTTCGTAGGAGCTCTCACTATGACTCACTACTTTATTGATGTTGCTTTAATTTTCTCGTTTTGTCAAATGTATAAACCTATGGTAGTCAGCTTGGGACTATTATATAGATGTTTATTGTGGTTACAGGGCATTCTTTCTCTGAACCTTTCGGTAGCCTGTTCATAAACGAGACTTAATATAATGAGCCCGTGTGTTTCACTGGAAAAAAGATGTCAGCATGGTTGGTGATGATGTGTTTAAAGGGTCCGCAGACCCTCCGCTGTATTGGTTAGGGAATGCCCCGAGGACGCCATGTCTACTTTGGAACGGAGTTGCTGATTGGTTGGGGTTATCCTGACTCACACTTCGCCAGATTTAATCTGTGACTGCTGGCAGGTCTGGTTTGTTTTAACTCCAGCTCCTGAAATGACTCATGTCTATGGTAATTTGATAAAAGCTATTCTTTTTCAGCTATAACCATATGACGACATTTTCTTCAAGTTAAATTTAAATGTGAGTCATTGAAATTTGAATTGGGATGCAGTATTTGAGATGGAAATGGCATGTAACCTCTGCCAGTACTCATGAATGTGTGTTGGTCTGTATGCATGTGTGGGCAAAGAAGGAGTTGGATTATGTAGGGGCAAAGTTCTCAGACAGCTGCAACCCCCTCCACCACTCCTCCTTTTAATACAACAGTCTCTCTATCCTGAGGTGAGAGGACTGGACCCCCTGATGTGGCTATTGTGGAGAGGTGTGAACCACCAGCAGTTAAACCCCTTTGCAGGGGGATTTTTAGGGCTGTGAGACTGTGACAGGGTGCCCTGCTTGTATTTGGTATGAGAAAATGCATCAGTGAGACCCTGAGTCATTGCACTCTTTTTCTGGAAAAACAAGATGTTTCAAATTTCTCACTTAGCACTACTTGAGAAGTTAGTGGTTATGATAAAACAGCTGCTGCTTCCTCCACATTAACTCTAAAAGCATCACAAGGATGCTAAAATCTGAAATGATTGCTGCCTGTTGAAAGGTTGCAAGATAAAAAAACTCCTTCAAGGTGGTGTCAACTTGCTGATTTACTTAGCAGACTAGCAACTCCTACGATCTGTGGTGTGGCATAAAATCATAAAGCCTAATCTATTGTCAAATCGCATTTCTGGGTGCTATGTGACAATAAATGGCATTTTGTGAATACCCTTGCTAACACTGCTTGTAATTTCCAAGCCATCTGTTCCCAAACGATAAAATCCTTTTGAGGAAACAGAGGAAATGTTTTTTCTGTGATGTGGGATCAGATCCTCAACAGACTGGACTGTTTATCTTATCAGTACTGGTTTGTGTGGGCACAAACCCCCTTTTCAAGTCCAGCCTAGGTTATGGGAATGCCCATGAATTTGTTGCAAAGGACATGACTTGCTCCAGGCTTGTAGAGCAACTTGCAGATCTTTTTTCCGTAACTCGGTCTTCCACAGCCATGTGACCGTTAACAAAAAATGTGGCCTCAGCTCAGCACAGTAGACTGTCTGTAGTCAGCACACACCATCTCAGCAGGCACTGCTACTCTCATCATCTTCGTGCTCCTGGACAGCAGCATTGACAGTGTGTATGTGGTGTGTGTGAGTAGACGATCGTCCATATGGCAGCTGTAAGGACTGAAACAGTTTGTCTGGCCTTGGCTCTGAGCGGGATGCAAGACTACTGAAATGGCTCCATGTGGTCTAGAATGAGTCATCACACACACTTCTTGTGTTTCTCATATCAGTCATTCAGCAAATCTCACTTTTAAGTTGCACATGCTTTGAAAAATCCATATTGCTCTGGTACGTTACTCAGTTATTACATTTTTTGCTGAATGTGCAAGCTAACAGACCAGATCCATATTCCAGCTCTTATTGGTCCAGGCACTATTTAAATGTGTCAGTGAGAAAATTGTATCTTGCATTTTGGCACAATCCACCTGGCTTCCACTTGAGGGGTTTACAAGGATACAAAGGTGTCTTTTAACCTGTTAAAATGACCATGGTAATGCTTCAGATTTGCATGAAAAGAAGCAGCATCCTTTCTCTGATTATTCTCCCGATGAGATTTCAGACAGTAAAATCAGGCTCAAGCAAAATTTAAATGTCATCATGCTGAAGTATTGGTGCCTGACATCATAACCTAATGAAACGGGTTTGATTGACGTTGACTAATAAGCAAACTGTCAAATGACTGACAGAAAATCAATAATTCAACCATCATTTCAAAAGTCAATCAGTTAATCATATGATGACAATTTAATCCCCACTACTCATTGCCCAATGACATCTATTTCTTTAGGATTTATAAAATAGTTTATAAACTTAGCTAAGCATGAAACTTTTAGTCCTGAACTTGTTGTTAAATTATAAATTTACAATGATTCTCATAGTTATTTATGAAACTCATTGAGCCACGTGTTATGCAAACAAAGAGGCAGTCACAGTGAAACAAACAGCAGGTTGTCATCATGTCACAATACCATTAGCAATCATGCATTCGGTTGTTAGGATAGAGAATATGAATGAATGAATGAATGAATGAATGAATGAATGAATGCTTTATTGTAAATTGCTGATGTTGGATGTAATACAGATTAGAATGAAATGATAGATATATTTATTTCATTATTTAAATAACAGCTTTGTGCAGCTAGATGTCAGTGGCAGCCATATATAATATTATTATAATATATTAACAATTTGCCCAACTAACAGTTTTCAGTTTGCAGTACGCTGTTGTCTTAACTGCAGCAGCATTGTTATATTTTGTTGCAATCATTGTTATATTCGGTACATTTGTATTTCCTGCACTTCTTATGAATAAAATAACAGGACTTTTATATGTTTGGTGTGGGAGAGTAAAGGCTGCTGCACACAGAAGGATCAGAACCAGCAAACTAATCCCTGTTATCTCTGATTTGTTTTAGGTTTTGTAGTAATCCCTGGCTGTGTTCCTTCTTAGTGCACCCTCTCAGCTCACTGCATCTGACTTCTTTTCACTGATTTGGAACCACTCCATTGTTTAAGTATGTGTTGAATGCTTGGTATAAATTCCATGAGGCACTGTGCATGTTTTACTTAAGTGCTGGTGAATTTTGAAAGCCTCTGGTGCTTTTACTTCCCCCACACCCTCTTCCTTGCGTAAGTGCTATGGCGTTCATTGAGACTTGTTTATGGCGGCAGATGGGGAACTGCAGCCGGCACTGGTCAGGCTTAAGAAATGTGATTTTGATTTTTGTTCCCC
This sequence comes from Melanotaenia boesemani, assembly GCF_017639745.1. NCBI lineage: Eukaryota > Metazoa > Chordata > Actinopteri > Atheriniformes > Melanotaeniidae > Melanotaenia > Melanotaenia boesemani. Next base: position 6,439,781 of record NC_055694.1, on the reverse strand, counting down.
TCTTTCAAGCTTAAAGCTGTTATAATAGTGTTCAAGTGACATCAGCCTTGCAGCTGGGTGGAAGACAATTAAATCTGGAATGATGGGGTGCTGGGCTGGCTGGGAGGGTGTAACCTTGGAATTTGTCTGTTGACAACCTCATTCTGTAACCTCATCATAAACCCTATTAGCCATGGCTGCACACAATAATGTCACATCAGCAAGTTCCAGCACTCTGCATCAGCCTTAATTTTGCAACCCCACATAAAAATAGTGGTTACAGTCTGGCAATTATAGTGTGGTGAGTCTTTTTTTTTTTTTTTTTTGTAAAATCTCCCCAGATTGCTTGACCCTTAAATGAGACAGGCCTCTGTTACAGTGAAGCTGTTTACACATTCCTGACTTTGGACCTCTAGTCATTAATAGAAGCTTAATTAATGCTTAATTGTCATTTGGGTGATGGAAATCATTAGTGGCAGTTGACATGACAGCGTGACGCTGCTAGTGTGTTTCATCTCCCCTCTGCCTCACCGCAAGAACATTGTTCAAATATCTCCTCTTGTGAAATGGGTTAGTTATAACTGTAGGAAGAGGTTATGAGATTACCAAATGAAGATTAGTTTATATAAACTGTTGTCAAAACACACTGGTGAGCAGAGTAAGTTGCCCAATGGCATAATCTTCACAGCGTTTCAGATCCGTACTGAGCTGTGGCTGTTGGCATGGCGTTCCTTCGCAAACCTGTGATGTTCCGCTTTCTCTTACCATTAAAAAAATCTTTTGTTTTGCTTCATTGTAGTAATTGCCGCACAAATACAACCCCACTTCATGAGAATGTCTGTCCTTTGGTGAACAGCTGAGGATTTCTTGCCCCCTCCCCACTAATTACATATTTTTGCATGCCAATCCCAAGAGCCTCTGCTTTTACAAAGGAATTTGTAATGCAGCACTCAGTCGACTGCAGCCAGAGCTTCATTAAATGCGAGCAATGCAACAGCTTTACCTTTTAAGCACATAGGCAGTAGAATAGGGAATGCTTAAAGGACCCAGATCCTACCCAGATAATGGCTCATTAAATGCTAATTTTAGCTCATTAACAGAGCTCAGAGATTACTATCAGTCTGTGTTTGTGTGTGAGAAAGAGAATCTGTATTTGCACATCTGCATGTATGAGTGTGAGGCAGCTAGAAAGAAAAAAACTTGTGTTAGCTGCCAACTTTTTGATTAAAGCAATATCTACTTGTTTTGTTATTTCCTGTATTTTTTTCCTTTGAAAAGCTGCCATAGCCAAACATAGCTGGACTCTGTTCAAATCTGATTCAAGGAAAAAAGATCTTGCTATTGAGTGCATCTTCCTTTACTGGTGTTATTTATTGCATGCACATGTTTAGATATTATTTCTGCAAAGTTTTTTTGTTTTTTTCCTCTTCTTTTTTTCCCCTGTGCTCTGAAATGTTTTGCCTTAAACAGAACTAATGTAATGGTGCATGTAGGTTTTGAAATGCATTTCCCTCAAATAGATTTGGATGGCTTACAGATGACAGGTGTACATATTTACTAACTCCTGCTGTATTTGAGCGTCAGCATTTTAAAGATGGCGAGAACAAGTTCTTCAGCTGTCTGATGAGAATCCCAATCCAGGAAACCTCTCTGTGATTTACATTATTGTGCAGGTGGATCTCTGTTGGGAGATTCCAGCATTTGTATATGAGGTCAGATATAAAGGGGGGGGGGGGGGGGGGGGGGGGGGGGGGGGGGGGGGGTGTACACTAGCTCTTCCTCTCCAAGTTGAACAGACTTGTGCTTTTTTTCCTTCTTTCAACACAAACTGGGATTTCCTGCTTCACATTTGGATCTGGCATTGTACTTTATCTCTTTTGAGGTATTAAAGCTACACTAATGATGAAGTATTAAACCCACATTCTGTTCTTTGACCCAATCTTTTTTTCCCCACACTTTTGTATTTTTAAAACCATAAATGCTAAAATGATTTCAAAGCTTTGCATTGACCACCAAAGCACTCTGGCATGCTTCTGTTTGATTTTTTACCCATTAGCCATCCCTAACTTTCTGTATTTTCTCATCTGAGGTAATAGATGGGTTAAGTGGGATTAATTGCAGCAGATTATAAGGCCTAGAAATATTGTACATTTTAACTGCTCTTTCACTGCTCTGATGTCTTCTTCTTAACCCTGCCTAATATCTATCCTTAGGGACAGGATGCTAAGTTTAGCCAAACTGTAAACTTTCGAGTGCTATTGGAAGATCTACAGCAGGAAAGGGTGTACTCTTCCTGTTTTAAAGCCCTCTAGACATCGTCTGGTCTCAGTGGCCCCTTGCCTTCCTTACCCACATCAAAATGACTGTAACTGTGTCTCCGCCGCTTGTTGGGTCAAGTGGTTTCAGAATGAGGTAATGGTTAAACCATCTACTTAAGCCACATTGTCTACTGGGATTTTTGTCCCTTGGCTTATCCTTGCCCAGATCTTCATTGTCTCCATTAACATATCATCACTCTACCTTTTCTTAATCTCTCTCATCTCTGAAGTCTGTCCAGGAGTGTTATTGCCGCTGGGCTCACCTGTAACCTCCCTATACTGTGAGTGTCTGTTGAAGTGGTTGGCCGCCCTTCCTGTACTTGTACAGTGGTGCTCCAAGGACACTGTTTACCATCCCAGCTGTAGAAACAGGAATGTGACTCCACTTAGCCTGCTCTCTTAGTCTTAGTCTGCTCTCTTGTTTCCTGTTGAATCTGGCCCCCGAGGAGCATGTGTGACCATGCAAGTGGTTCTCCTCGTGTGTCTCTGACTGAATGCAAGCAGAGTGAATGTGTCTGCCAGCATCACATGTGCACACATGATTGCAACAGTTTCCAGGGACTGTACATGATCATGTAAAGCAGCAGTGCAACCTCTTAGAATGTTATGCATCTGAGTCAGAACACAGCTCACTAAGCTGTAAAATGGGCATACCGCGTCATGTTTAAAGCTGTCAGTGGAGAGGCCTGGGAATCTACGTTTCATTGAGGACAGGATAAGAGCTGCAAGCGTTGGAAGATTATCGAAACCACTGATAACATTTTATCTAAGGAAAAATGTCTGTGTTTTCTTCCAGAGCGAGTGTGGTGATTGGAGCCCCCAAGGCCAGCACAAGACAGGTCAACGTTATGGAGGGAGGCTCTGTGTTCTACTGTCCATGGAGCCTCAGCCAAACAGACTGTCACACCATTGAATTTGATACAGAAGGTAAGATCAGTGATTGGCACACAACTAGGCATTTTTTTCTAAGAAGAAATGTGTTTATAAGCAGCTTTTAATTGTGCACTTTCATTAATACTGACTTTTGCCTGATTACCTGGTTGCCTTAGAGGCTGAATAACTAGAGATAATGTTTCTCTCTGGATCATACATCACTGCTTCGCTTCACTGAAGTGTTTTCTTTGGGGATAAAGAGAATAATGGGGTTGTTGAAGAAGTTTTTGAGGAATACTGCCTCCTTCCTGCAGGTTATGTTTGTGTTGTCTTGCCTCAGGACATAAAGGGAGATAAGCAACCAATAAACAAACAGGTGTAACAAAGAAATGTCCTGTTTGTATGACAGGTGAAGCCGGTAATTGTGATAAAAGGGTTTTAGTTGAGTCAAAAATTAAGTAAAGTGGTTTGGCAGAACAAGAGGATGTTTGTGAGGTTGTCCAATGAATGGATTCATGTTCCAGTATGTTGACAGAGTTACCATCAGCCCGTTTTGCACAATGGAGCTATGGGGAAGTGAGGAAAAGTTCACTCAAAGTTGTCTTGAAAACACACAGACACACACACACACACATTATAGATCACACTTGTAGAGGGACAGATGTTGCGTCACATTTGGCTTCTTTCCTAAGAAATTAAAGCCTTGCATTTTGGGCCAGCATAAAATTACTGTCTATATGGCACAATAGGGGGAAATATTCCACCGAGTGATTCACAAGCCTGTTAAAAAAAGCACTCTTTTATTGGACACCACTGCTTGGCTCCACTATTTTTGCAGTTTATCTTGCAGTGTTAAATGTGCAGTGCATCCACGGGTGCTGGCTAAAGACCACAGAGAGTGATGTCATGGGTAAGCAGTGAGGTCTTTCAGTCAAGGTTGGTCTCCTGGGCTGTCGGAGAGTGTCCTTCATAGTTTGAAAAAGGCTTTGAAGGAGCAGATTAGAGTGCCAGAGCCAGCTCTGACATCTGGATCATGGAAGAGCTGTCGTACAGTGGGGTTTGGGGGGGGGGGGGGGCACTTACTACACGGATATCTGCATGGAAATGTGCCTATGACAAACAGCTGTTACATGGATGACATTTACTGCTGTAGTTCATTTACTCTGGCTTCGCCTTGGCTTTCATTGCCAGTTTTGACTGCAGAGACTTGAGCATTTAAAAGGTCTTCAGTGATTTATTTATTTTTTCCCATATTCAATTCTAACAAGCGGCTTTCTGCAAAATGCGTAGTGTATTTCAGACAAAATAGTGTCAGGGTTCTCCCTGTTTTTTAGTGAGTTTGAGCTCTGACCCGCGGGCCACAGACCCTCTTAATTAGCCTAACTAATTGGGTCAAAGTGTCCAGAAGCCCCCACCCATCCACTTCCTTTTCCATGGAGATAAGAGCCGGTCTATGGATTTGAGAGGAGGAGAGGGGACTGAGGGCAGCAGGGTGTGAGAGGGCAGGGAGGGAAGGGACTGAGGAAATGGGGGGAGAAACCAGAGCCCCGTTACCCTCCTCTGTCCGCCTCTCTTCTCCTGCTACTCCCACAGGAGCAGCTGATGTGATGAGTGAATTCAACCATTTGTCTTCCACTCCATTGACACACACAAAAATACACACACACTCACATTGAGAGTCTCTAACCCCTCTAATGGCTATCCACTCACAAACAGTTCAAAGTAGAGACGCACTCCAGAACCCCCCTCCCCTTCCCCCCTGCGCTTGTCCTGGGAGAGACTGGGCCTGGCACCAAGTCACATCAGCACACTGCACTACCCAGCCTCCCAGAGGGGGGTGGAGGTGGTGGTGGGGGATTCCTGTCAGATGGCATGCTGTTGTGGTGTGTCTCTGTGTTTCCTTTAATCTCCCCTGTGAATCTCCTCTTTTTTTTTTTAATAGTCTCAGTCTTTCACGTGATTTCAGCTGGCTGCCCTGAGTCTCGTCACAGACAACAAGCAGAACTTTTTATCACCCGTCATGGTGACAGAACTAATGCTGCTATGTGAGAACATGGCAGCATATGCTCGCTGTGCGGTCTTTCTGCAAAATAACCAGTCATTGTTATCCAGTTAAAATGACAAGATATCTTTAGAACTGTTGTACTCATTTGTAAAGGCAACAGCACTTAAATCAAGACAGTTACTGTTCAGCTTTAACCTGTAAAAAATGTTCAAATTATAAAGTTATAAAAAAAACATGCAGCTGATTACATGAGGTAAGGAGCTGTTTAAAGTGCAGTTATGAACACTTGGAGCATGGCTAGCTGCCACTGACCCACGATGTAGCGGGAAAACCCAGAGATGGAGATTAAACAGAGGTTCTTAAAAATCAATATTCTCTCTGCTTAATGTTGTGGGGAAGACGCAATAAGTAAATGAGAGAATTGGCTGTGAAGACAAGGAAACAGTGTAAGAAGAATTTAATAAAGAAATTGGAGATTGCATTGAAAATAAAAACAGTGAAAGGGAGAACGAATAGTGCGCCTAAACAGAGATGACTGGGAAGTTACTGTGAGGAAGCCAGGCCAGAGTGTGTATGTTTTCCTTGGACCACAGTCTTGCGGCAGTTTCCACAAAGACAAGGAGCAGACCGTCTTCCTTAAAACTCCAGCCTGCCTGGCTGGCTGGAACAAAAGACTAAAGGCAGACAAGCATGATAGAAAACCTTTTCTCTCCACATCTGCAGAGGTCATAATCTCTTGCAGTATTTATCAACGCTTCCACATTCTGCTGTCGTCTTCTTCTACAGATGTTCGCTCAGATGCATAATCTGGTGTGAGCTATATGGTGGCGGGGGCTCCTCCTTGCCTAATCAATTTGTTTGCATGTCATTCTTTATTGCAGTACAGATGTAACGTCTGCCTTCCAATAAAGTTGTGTTTAAACCTGACTCCCCGGACCATCTGTCATATCACCTGCTGCTGTCAAAGTGGGAGATCAGTGTTACTGGCCAGGTGGCCAAACAGAGCAAAGGGTCAGCAGGGTCAACCTGGTCCAACCCTGGGCAAGCCAAGACCACTTCCATCCCTTGGGCAGTGGCGTGGAAGCAAACCCTCACCCAGCTGATCTTTGCATGAAAAATGGTGTAACTGGAGTCTTAAAGCCTGCTGTTTGCCAACCACAGATGTTTCCAAAAGCCTGAGAGGATGTGGACAGTAGAATTACTTTACATCCAGCTGAAGGAATTCATGCCTTTTTTTCTGTTCTTTCCAGGGGATCGCACTGTCATGATCAATGACACAGAACACCAGATTGATTTCAAGTCCCACCAATGGTTTGGCGCCACAGTGCGTTCCCACGGTGACACAATTCTGGTAAGATGACCCTCCTCAGAGGGATGTGCAGCAGTTGGGCGCAGCTTGAGCTTATCTGCAGATGCATTATGTTTTAGATTAGAATTCAATTCATAGAATGCTTTTGGTATCATGCATTGTCCTACAGCTGAGAAAGAAATACATCTCTTCTCACACCAAATTATTCCTTAATGAAAGTGTGTACACACTACACTCTAAGCACCAATCAGCAAGGGATGTAAGAATTTGTCTTCCCAATCTTTGTCCATTAAATTGTTTTCATTCAGATCCAATTTTCACCTTCAGCCTCAACACACTGTAAAGACATGCTTTGTGTCCACACCTGACATTAAAGTCCAGCCGCCTCTTGTTTGTTTTGTATGGGTTGTGACCTGGGTTGAATTACATAGTTGCCCCACTCCAGATGTACCACTGACCTCAGCCTGAGACTCCTTCTGAGCTCACCAGAGTGCTGTTGCAAGTGGAAAAACATCTCCCACCTAAAAGCTCACCCTGTTAATTACAGCATCTCCTTCCTAACATTCCCCTTTTCTCTACCCCTCCTATGCACTCCAGGCCTGCGCTCCACTGTACTCCTGGCGGACTGAGAAGGATATCCCTCACTCTGATGCTACAGGGACCTGTTACCTCTCAGTCCAGAATTTCACTAAATTTGTGGAGTATGCTCCCTGTCGGACAGGTATCTGTCACTGTCCTGCTAATCTATCATAAGCATTTGCTTTTCCTGTAATAGGTGTGTAAACGATTCTTCTCTGTGTTTCAGAGATAAGTGATAGAGAGGGACAAGGTTATTGTCAGGGAGGATTCAGTGCTGACTTCACTGTGGTAATTATTTCGTTCCAACAGAGGTTTCCTGCATCTTTTTTTTCTGTTGTACTAATTCACACATGTTATCTTTCAGGATGGTAAAGTGGTATTGGGTGGGCCAGGAAGTTACTTTTGGCAAGGTATTTGGGACTATGATAATTTAATGGATAAAGCCAACCCTCCAGAAGGACATTTTCTTACTGTTTTCCTCATTTGTCTCACTTAAGGTCAAGTGATCTCTGCAGCTAAGGAAGACATTATCCAAGCTTATTATCCAGGCTACTTTATGCAAGCTGTGCAGGGTCAAATCCAGACTAAACAGGTCACGGCTACACGTGATGACAGCTACCAAGGTAAGCAAATCTGACTTGGAATAATGCATCAATATACTTTATCTTTAAATGTCTACAATAAAAATTGAAGCAGGGTCCTTTTTGTATTTTCAACAGGCTACTCTGTTGCTGTCGGGGAATTCAGTGGTGATCAGGTGGAAGGTGGGTCATTGAGGCTACAAAAGTGGCTCATTTTATCTTGAGGTGTACAGAACATGAAAATATTTATCAAAGAAAACATTACAACTGATGTTAGGCAGGTAAACTAAAATCCTTTGGGATTATTGAGCTAAGATTCTATTGTCTTTCCCTCTGAGCTCGATCTGATTTGGTAAATCTTTGCTTTCTCTCTCAGATTTTGTAGCTGGTGTTCCAAAAGGACTCATGCTTTATGGCTTGGTAAGAATCCTTTATCATCTCCCTCATGTTGTTTTTTATTGAGGTGCTTTGAAAATAGGGGGGAAACATGGGCTTTAGACTTGGGACCAATGCAGTAAAGTAAAAGAAAGAAAAGAGGCTTTGCAATACTGGGAATTGTTTTTGCAGCAAATTCCATGCCAGAGACTGTGCTTATACTTGACCTTATAAAAAGATGTTTGCCATATGTGCTTGCTGTGTTACAGGTGTCCATTTTGAACGGTACAGATATGACGACCATGTTTAATTTCACTGGTGAGCAGGTAAGGCTGAAAACCTATTCACTACAACTATTCATTTACAGCCTTATGTTTACTACACAGTCTGGACTCTTTCATGGTTTCCTGTTAAGCTCAGTTGTGAAGGGAAAGTGTAGTTGCAAATTGTAGTGATGTTTCTGGGAAGAGAAAAGTAATGTCCTTGGTAAAACTGTGAGGATTTAGCTGAATAAACACAATCTTCTTTTTTCATTCTCAAGATCTTGGCAGAAAATTTAAAAATGAAACTGAACTAGAACAGTCAGCTTCGTCTAACCTTTGAAAACCAGTCAGTTTGTGCTTACTTTCCCTTTAGTCTAGTACTGGCATATGATTTTTTTCTGTTATTTAAAAGAAAATCAAATAATAAACATGTCTTCAGGCTCAGGAATGAATTGATTAAAGTCATAAAAATCTCTTGTTTATAGATGGGATCATATTTTGGCTATGCATTGGCAACAACTGACATCAACAGTGATGGGTGAGTTGAAGCATTTTCTTCTTTTCTTGCTAATTGATTAGCATGGTAGAGTCTAAATTGAATACCATCAACTACCCATTACCGCTACACCCTCAAGTGTCTATTTGTTTTGAGTTTATTGAGTTTGTGTGATTTTCTTGTCATGTCTGCAGGATGGTTGATCTGCTGGTGGGAGCTCCTATGTTCATGGTCCGAGACTCTGATGGTCGTCTGGAGGAGATGGGCCGTGTCTATGTTTATCTACAGCTCGGCCCCTTAAACCTGGAGCTCCGCCAGCCTCACCTGACGGGCACTGAGGTGTTTGGTAGATTTGGCAGCACAATTGCACCACTTGGAGACTTGAACCAGGATGGTTTCAATGGTAAGATTTGGAAATTACAAAGAAATGTTTTTAAAATTAAACAATGTTTCTGTTTGTGTAGATGGTTGGAATTGCCTAAATCTTCCCACAGTAATGAATTGTTTCCTTGTAAGGCAGCTGAATGCTTGCCAAATTGGAGATGTAAACAGTTGTCTCAGCTCAGTTAATGTCCTAAACTGGTAGCAACGGGCAGGATTTAGGAATGACAAAAGGCCAAATTACCACTAGTAAAGACTGACAAAGATTTGCGCTGCAACAGTTGTAGTAGAATAAAATATAATAATGAAGATTGTTTCCCCTTTTGGTAAAGAATTTTTACATCCTCTTGGCTAGCAGTGGGATTCTACAAATTAGTTCCTGTCTGATCTAATTTGATGAAGCTAACCCGTGATAAACAGAGAGATGGTTTCTCCAGTTGCCTGTCAGAAAGTGTTTTTAAGTGCTTGCTCTTTTACAGACTTTTTCTAACTACAACTTCTCTGGTTCTGTGTACTACATGCAACCTCAATATTGATGAAAATAAGCTCAGTTAGGTATTAACTCCACTTCGTACTAAGACGCTGGTGAGCTGAATTCACCAATTTAATGTCCTTTTCATTCTTATAAACAGCTTCTTGGGTCTACACCGTCTAAACTTCACGGTTGCCTGAATAACTCAAATAAGTCTGACATTAGTTAGCTTCAATGATAAGTTGAAGCAAGTTAATGGTCTAAACTGGCTTTTGTACACAATTTAATTGTTGTCTTTTTGAAAGAAAAGCTAATGTTTTACTGACCTTTTGCTCTTTGGAAGACGTGGCTATAAGCTGTCCGTTTGGAGGGGACGACCGGCAGGGACTGGTCTACATCTATAATGGATACTCAGAAGGTCTCAGGGAAAAGCCGTCTCAGGTGATCATGGGTCAGTGGGCTGCAGGTGCTATTCCTGCCAGCTTTGGGTTTGCCCTCAGAGGTGCTATGGATCTGGACATGAACGGATACCCAGGTAGCTGAACATGATATGTATGACTTTGTAATGACCATTATTACCTTTTTCATTTTTTAAAAAATGTTTTCCAAATGTTTCCTTCTTTTTATTTTCTCAGATCTCATTGTTGGAGCATTTGGTGTCAATAAGGCTGTTCTCTATAGGTATGATGTTTTGAATCATAACCTGTATCTAGTTACAAGCTAGTTTTCTTTAATACTAAGCATGAGATGATAAAGTCAATGCTGAAGTTTAAGCTGAATAGAAATACTGAAGACAGGAGAACTTCTATCCTGGTTCTGCGTTTCTGCTATGCTAAGCTAACCATCTACCTAATGGATGGACAAACAGATTTCTGTAATCCTCCAATGTTTTCTTAAGGCACTAAAAGTGGAAATGTAACATCCGATTCACTCCTCAAACTACACCCTTTTTATTACCCATAGATCCCGTCCAATCGTCAACACCAGTGCCTCTCTGACAGTTTACCCCACCATGATCAACCCTGAAGAGAAGAACTGTATAGTCACCAATGGAAACTCCAGCATTCATGTTTCCTGGTGAGTGTTCAGCTTGTCCAGCACATAGAGATGTCTGCCCTGTGACTCATTTGGTATTTGTTTGACCTGAAAGCAAAAAAAGATGAGATTCTCAATTTCCCTCCATTCATAAACACTACTATCTTGCCAGGAAGTTCTGATAAGCAATATCCTTAACATCAGCAGTCATGGTATTGGCCTTTAGCGAGCGCTGCCTTTATTTGACCTCTTTTCATAATGTCTTCATATCACAGCAGAGGAATAACATGCTGAATAGCAGCATTGTTAGCCGTTTTTGGCCTCCTCCAAATGTGCAGTGTTCAGCTCCAGAAACTGGGAGAGGAAACAGATGACGGTTACTCGCTGCTTGACATGGTTGACGCTGCACTCATGTGTCTGCTTGTTTCCCCCCCTCTCTCCACATCTTGATCCATAAAGGAAACTCTTGTATACACATATGTCTTGATTATGCTGTGTTGCCTGGTGATGAGGAGTTTTTGGTGGGGGTGAAAGGAGAGCAAAGGGGGATAATGGGAAGGAGGTCCGGAGGGGAGGGGCTGGGAGGCTCTTGCAGTTGCTTTGAATGAGATATTGTTTGGCGGTGGAACACAGCTGGGAAACATCAGGACATGTAGACTTCTGTGAGCTTGTGCATGCAGTTGTGCAGACACAAGCGAGCATACATGAAGTTATTACTATTCCTCAAAAGAAGTCTTTGTATTTTCTGCCTTTTCTCCTCCTTGTTTCCATTCTGATGCCAATTTTCGCTGTTAGTTTTTTGTCTCTGTTTCTCTTGCGTGAGCTTAGCAGTAAAAGGTTTGGGTTTTAGAGTTGCAGACTTGGACAACAGCAGCATGTTGTGTGGCTGATGTCATGGGAGAGAGCTACAGGCTTATACAGCCAGCCATTGACTGGTCAGCACTGAAACCTGAGTCTTTGCACAATTTCACCCTTCTTAACTCTGCTAGTTCTTGCTGTGTTTTGTGGGAAGGGGTGGAGGGCTGTGGCTAGAAATGGAGACACACTGCTTTATCAGCCCAGCTGGCAAATGTGGTCATATGCCAGCCCTGTCTCCAAACATCTGACATTTTCTGCATATTATTCATTGCTTTCCCATTACTCCTCATGGCTTGTAATGTGAACCATGTAAGGAGCTGACACAAGTGCACTGGGCTATGAGACAAAGTCTGAGAATGAGTGAGGGCAACTGAGGTGTCTCATGTATACGGCGTATTCGTGCTGAATCTCTGCCATTCATTAATATGCTTCTCTCATTTTGTTTAAAACAGTGTCAACCTGAGTTTCTGCATATCTGCTGAAGGGAAGCACCTACCAAGCAACCTTGGTGAGACAATTTCCTACATCTGCACTTTATTACAAGTGTGCAAACTAGCCACCAATGTTAGTGTTTTAGACTAAAGTCAAAAGTTTTTGATGGATGAAGTAGATTTTGCTTGATTTTGCCATGACAAACAAGATTAACTCTGTGGAAAATCCTTTTTTTTCTTGAGTCTCTTTCACTATCAATCTTTAATTACTCCATCTTCTACATACAAATGCTCTCCCTGCCATTACATTCAAGCTACATTGACTACATTGTGTGTGCCTAAGAGAATTTATGGTGGTCCTTTTCAGACCTGTCATTGAGTGACTTCAGGACATTCATCACACCATGAATGCTCATTTGTGCATTATATGTTCCAGATTTCCAGGTGGAGGTACAGCTCGACAGTCAAAAGCACAAGCAGAAGGGTGCAGTGAAGAGGGCTCTGTTTTTGGATTCCCAACAACCTTTGCTCCGGAGGAGTGTGAAGGTTCGCCATGGCGAGCGTTTGTGCGACCACAAAAAGATCTACCTAAGAGTATGCCTTCTCTTTTACTACTAATAAAAAAGACTTAATAACTAAAGTCTGTTTAGTGTTTTTGTCATCTATCACCATTATAAACTATGTGATATGTTTCTATAACTACAGGACGAGAAAGACTTCAGAGACAAACTCTCCCCTATTTTTGTGGCCTTTAACTTCAGCTTGGATCCAAAAGCTGCTGCTGACTCCCACGGCTTGCGGCCCATCCTCAACTATCAGACCGCCAACGTGATTGAGCAGAAGGTACTTTAATATCATTTACTCTTAGCCCATTTTCTATCAGTAAAGTAAACTAACCCTCGAGTGATCTGCAGAGCTGCTAAAATGAGTGTAATAGAGAAATTTCTGCTGATAATCTAAATCGGGTGTGGAAGTTGCTTGGACTTATTCTCTCAGAGCTGATAAGATTATCTACTGCAAAGAGTTGGCCCGATCATTCATGGAAGTTGATTCAGTTGCTCCATTGTCCCTGGCAAGAATGAATCTCTTAATGTTAATTCAAAACTACACTGATTGGAGGTGATGAAGTGTGTGTGTGCGTGTGTGTGAGAGAGAGAGGCTGTTTTCTTAATGGAAATGTGAGACACATGTGCAGCGGAGTGTTTCCATGCCCTTGCAGGGATAGTTTTTGTCTTCCTCGTGTGGATAACGGTGCATCGGTGACCTTTTCCAGACAGATGCTTGATATTCCAGGAAGGGGTACAGCTCTGCTTTTTGCCCATCTGGTTGAAGTCTCTGCGTATCACCAGCTCTCTGGCAGTGAGCAGAGCTGGCTAAAGATGTTGGCATAGTTTCAGCTGTGGTGCAGGAACAGCTATTAGATTGGGTCGTTTAGGAAATGGCAATCAGCAAAGTTTAAACTCTGTTTTTCACTTTCTTTCTTTGTCCTGGTGTGTTTCTAACTTTTTCCCCCTGTTGGTCCCTTTAACTGATGTCTCTCCTAGATATCAAAGCAATTTGGCCTCCAACAGATGTGGTCTGTTGCTGAACCAAAAACCTTGAGACGAGCCTGAGCTATAATATCAATCTTAAACCTGACGAAAAGGCATTTTTCAAACAAAGACTGCAAACCTGATCTGTGTATTAGTGTGTACAAAAGGCCAGTGGGAGTAGTGTCAGACTGCCAACATATTTCATTAATCTTACTTCATATTGTGTGAAGGCAACTGTGTATAAACACTGAAGAGTGACCATCATACCACAGCCTTGGATTAGATCAGACATACGAGGCTCTACTGAGTTTCATATATACTCAGAGTGTGTGGCAGACCATGTAAGATTTCACTGACTCTGCCAAGTTCTTTCCAAGCTGGAGTGGGAATGAGAGGTGGCTGATCCGCTTGGAACAGCCGCTCTCGTCTTAACATTTCCCACATGTCTCTATAAAGACATATGGCATTATTATTTCTCGATTAATTAACACAATCTCTATATTTTGCACAAAAGCCAGCATTCAAGTATCCAGCTAGTAAATATTGCAGTTATTACCGCTTTTTGTAATGAAAAAAAATAGTGAAATTGTGTATCAATTGCCTCATTGTTCATAAAATAATATCATCTGACCAAATGGGAATGACTCTGATAAATAGACTCGAAAGTCTAAAGTTTTAATTTCCATTATGTCACATGCTGATGTAATTGTTGATGTTGCTGAAGTACATCTATGCTACGAACATTGTTTTCCTGCCCTACACAGACACACAGGCCAGGGTGCACATGTGGCCAAGTTAGCATGGTGGTTACTATGGTGTCCATAATTAGAGCCCCTGGATGGTGTAATGACAAGGGAGGTGGCTTTGCTCTCTGTAATCTCTACCTCCACTTCTATTTATTATCCTCATCGTCATGAGCATCATCACACTGTCAGTCGCAGCGGGATGCAATTTAGCTATCCACAGGGCTTTCCCTGCCGCTGCCCTGCCACACTTTCAGCGGTCATCCACTTATCCGGCGCTGTTTCTGCTCCTCCACTGTAATCTGTGAACCCTCACTCCTGTTTTCAGGTCAGCAGAGGTTTCTTGTATCAATACATCCTCTAAGCTGCTTTCTCCTCCCTCTCCATATGATCATATACTGCGGTTCAGAGGGTGGTGTAGTGTGTGGTGAGCGTGCGGTTCACCGCATACTGCTGTGATGTGGGACGTTGGTGAGAGCTGGCAGCTGTGTGCTCAGTATCTTTTCTGGCTTGAGCTCTGAGCTGCACCCGGTTCATTATTTCCACTTTTCTACATTGTAGAGAGCATGTGTAAGTCAGGACAGCTGATTCATGCAGATGTGTCTGTTCTTGTCATGACCTCACTATGCCAGTATTGTCCCTTTGAGACACATCGTTGTTTCAGACAGTCTGAAGTACAGAGATGATTTTGTGCAAATTAGGAGGGCTGCAGTCCAGGTGTGTGTTTGTTGGTGGTCGGGAGATGGGGAATGGAACGTATTAGTCATGCTGCATGTTGCATCTTGCTACACACATCCTGTTGTCTCCTTTAAACATATATGTGATTTATCTCATGTTGCCTTCACTTGTAAAATAATTGTGTTTTCAGTCAGAGCCTGTAAGATCATAATAGCCAGCTGCTGCATATTAAAATGTTGTCATCCCAATGTGCATTTTTTAGACTCAGATTCTGTTGGACTGTGGAGAGGACAACATCTGTGTACCTGACTTGAAGCTGGAAGTGAAAGGGTGAGTCTTTTTATTCATTTTTTAAGTTTAAAAATCCACGTCAATCCAGTTCAAGGGATTCTACATGGCAACCCCAAATCTGAACTCCTCACTTCTGCTGTGTAAACACAACCTTGGGTTTGAGTGCTGAACATAAATACAGCTGTTTTTGTTGTTTTGCTGTTTTGTTTTGGTTTAACATACCCAAGAGTGTGTGTTAACAGCCACGGTGTTGCTGTACAGTGAGGGGCACCACATTCTTTGAAAACAGGAAGAAGCTCTGCTTTACAGGTGTGATGACAAACAGTTAAAGGGAGAAGATAGGAGAGAGATGAAAGGAATCTTCTGGGAGAGCTGTTCGCCAGAGAAGCAACCTCGTCTCTGAGGCTGTCATGATCACCCGGCCTTCCACACTTTGATTCGAGAAATCTGTTAGCATTTTTCTCAAAAATAACAACCTCCCCGATACTCCCTTCTCTGCTCTGTCATTTTGATTTTACATTCCTATATTTATCTGCCATCTGCATACATTTTTCCTTTTCTTTTTCTAAATGTATGGCTGATCCATCACATATGGACCAATCTGTTGCAGCCAAGTAATGTAGAAAATGGGATTAGTGCAATTAAAATAATACCTTGTTGTTATTTAACTGCTCTGTAGTAAATTACACAAGCTTAATGGCAGTTGGAGGGGTTGACAGGATGGTCATGATTTAGTGGAATTTCAGAAAGGAATAAAAAGGTATCCACCATTCCTACAATGTTATTTCTTTGTTTTTGCTGCCAAATCACACAACTTGTCGGACCAAAGATCCCTCAGGGAGGCTTTATGGTTTTGTGGTGTTTTCTGATTTGGAGTCTTTGTTTGGTTTAAAAGTGTGAAGCCAGTCGGCATCAGACTGCTGCCGTCTCTCAGGCCAGCAGAGGATCAGCTTCAGAAATCTTCTCCGTCTTGCTCTCCAGTTTTATGAGAATGGGCTGTAATTAAAAGCATCTGCGTGGCCCTCCATATGGAATTTCTCATTGTTCTTAACTGTGGAGAATGATGGTGGGAGTGAAGTAAAGCGAGGAGTGGGGAGGTGTTTCAAAGCTCTGTCATGCTTTGTCATCCTGCATGTATGACTTTATTACTACATTACAAACCTAGAAAAAAACATAGTTTAATTGAAACAGCAGCAGCTTATTGCATGTTGAGCAGCCAATAAACACAGAGAACATTTATTATTGCTATTCTGTTACCCTCACACAAACTGATCTGTATTTATTTGTCCACCATCAACCAAATTAATCTATTTCCTCTTTGCCTGGACCTTCAGTGACAGGAGGGAAGTCTATCTTGGTGATGACAACTCGCTGACCTTGACTTTTAACGCCAGGAATGAGGGTGAGGGAGGAGCGTACGAGGCAGAGCTGTATGTGTTACTGCCCCCTGAAGCAGACTACAGCGGTATTGCCCGAAATAATGAGGTGAGAGGAAACACCGCATAACAAAGTGAAAGCCAACACCTGGCAGGGACTAAAATATCAGTGTGTTTCTTGATTTCCAGAGCTTAACTCAGCTGACCTGCAGTTATGAGACGGAGAACCAGACCCGGTACCTCAGCTGTGATTTGGGCAACCCGATGAAGGCTGGTACCAATGTAAGACCACTTTTTTTCTCTTTTAACATAACTTCTAATGAGTTTAAAAGTTTAATAATGCATGAACTCATCTTTAGCATATGTATTTGTAGTTAGAAATTCCATTTTTTTTAAATTTATATAAACTATGCAGGTGCGGGGTGGATGGCACAGGAAAAGTTAGTATGTGTCAGGAAATGTGACAGGAAGTGCAGACGCCATCTGTGCCTTATGCTCCCTGCTGGGAAGAGTTCCTCCTTTTAATGACTGAGTCACAAGCTGGCATGTTTTAATAGGTCTGCAGAGGAAGACTATCAACTGCTTGTGAACTAAGAGGAAGACTTGTCTATTTCATCAACATACTGAAGGATTTATATGAGTAAAATCAGGTGTGAAAAGCAGATTAAACTAAAATTTTTGGTGAGCGCACCAAGTCTGAGCCTCATTTTTGTACATGTAGTTCATGCACTCAACATCAGATGAAATGACTTACAAGAGTCTTTGTTCTTTCTTTGTTATCTAATGTTTTCATTCATTTTATGTCAGTAATTCTGTTTATTTTTGCAGCTTTGGGCAGGTCTGCGCTTCACAGTGCCAAGACTGAAGGACACACACCAAACTGTCCAGTTTGAGGTGCAGATTCGCAGGTACAGTTTGAACATTCTGTTCAGCATGGATGTATACAGCTTCTCCATGGACCCCTGACAGAAGAAAATATACATTTGGGAAAACAAACTTTAAAAAATGTAGAAGAACTGATTTTTTTTTCATCTAAATAAAGTGTAAAAAGTACAGGAGCTGAAACAAAATTCCCTGATCCTCACTTCACATTTCTCGCTCAGAAAAATAAAAAACATATATAATAAACAGTATAATGGAAATAATAAATACAACATATTAACCAAAAACCATTCATGCAGCTAAGTTGACAGTTTCAAACAATTCACTTAAATAAAACCGTGGATGAGGAATCTGCTCCTTGTGCAGGTTTGTCGGTTTCTTCTTGTCACGGACATTACATTCAAATCTTCTGTTTGCCTATTTTTCATTGTTATGTCTTAATAAATCTATGGTGTGTCAACGAATATGCCAATAGATTTCTAAATGTTACTCACACATCCATGTTGGCTGAAATTGATCCTGATGGTAGAAAATCCCAGAATGATTTTGAATGGATTCTATTTGGGAAATATAAAGAAGTAGTTTTTACTTTGCATCTTCCAGGCTTTTCTTTCTAATTTTTATTTAACAGTTCTGATCTCCACTTCTCTCAAATAGTACCAGCCAATCAGAATATTTTTCTCTTATTTATGGTTTCCACAGTAAAAATGAGAACAATTCCCACAGCGAAGTTGTGCCGTACAAGCTGGAGGTGGTTGTTCAGGCCGATGTCATCCTGCAGGGGTGAGTTGAGTACTTGGATTCCCTCATTTGAACCTACAGGACTTTATTAAGTCTCCTGCGGCTCCCTACACATGTTCTCACAGTTCTCTTTCCCTTTTCAAGTGTGTCCCGACCAGATAAGGTCTTCTTTCCACCAGCCAACTGGAAAGTGCCCAAAAACTATGGGGTGGAGCAGGACGTTGGGCCTGCAGTGAAACATATTTATGAGGTAATCAGCCATGCGCTTTATCTGTACACACACAGTCGTTGCAGAACAGATTAGACTGAGAAGTACATCCTACTGTTAATTAAAAAAAACAAAAAAACAAAAAAAAAAAAAGAAAGAAAAAAGGAAAACTGACTTCCCAGAAGCAGCAGAAATGAAAAATCAAAGAAAATGAGCTCCAGATCACACAGGGGGATTTGGGTTGAGTAGATCTACCAATCTGGATAGCAAAGAAGTATGGTAGATAAGAAAACTTTAGCATGGGAAAAGAAAATCAGTTAAACAGTTGAAAATTAAGACCACTGGTTCTATTTTCTCTTGCTTTTCCAGCTTGTGAACAACGGCCCCAGTCGGATCAGCCACACCGTACTGAAGCTGCACTGCCCTCTCCGTGTCCATCCTCACACTATCCTTTACCCTCTGGAATTCTCTACGGAGGGCCCCATCAACTGCACCTCAGACCAAAAAATGAACCACCTTAATCTCAAAGTGAGGATCTCACATTCACACCCACGTCTTGGGGGTCAAATGAGGCTAAATTATATATCATTCTCCAGCCTGATATTCCCATGTTTGGCCTGCATCCACATCCTCCCAACTTCCCAGCCCCACCCGGGAAACTTACCCCACCACTACTTTGAAGTCACAGCTCTTCCCAATAAACCACCTCACCCAGCTCCACACTTGCTCATCTACAACAAGCAGCGACACCCTCTCTATAAAAACTAGTAGCCTTGTGATTTTGTGGGCAAATCATTTCAGCACAGTTGTTTTTTGTTTACATTTGAAGTTGGACAGATGTTGAGCAGGACTGTAAAGGGACAACAGTCTTAGCTGTGACCTAATGTTTTTTTTCCCCTGTGAATTTCTAATTATGGTGTATTTCCACTGGAATATATGAGGAGTAGAGCTCACATGATTCTGATTAATGACAGCGTGCCTCGGGGTCATGCTAACATTAGGTCTTATATTGACAGAAAGGGTGGTGTGCTCTGCCTGGTGAAGTCACTGAATGTCCTGTTCTAATGAAGGGTGTGTGGTTCTGTTTGTATCTTTTAGCTCCAGCGCACATCCACTGAATCTCCTATTCTGGCACTGAAGGCCCATGAGCATCATGTTGAGAGGAGAGATGTCCACAAGAACCAACTGGCTCATCTGACAAACCTGGTAAAAGACCTTGAAAAGAATTGTAGATATCTCAAGCTGAAGCCCAAAATGAATGGGGACTGGTTTGTGACTTGAAAGTGAGTGTTTGCAGCTTTGACTGAACCCATTCATTCATTTTGTGTCACTCGTGCAAGTCTGTAAAGTTCATTTTAGTGTGAAAGTCTGGATCTATTTTGGTGACACAGGTCTAGCACAAGGCTCTGGGGACTGGGTAATTAAGTTATGATGTCATTAAAAGGGAGGGGTCAGAGGGCACAGGCTGGTCCTGTTGTGGCGATTAACATTAAAGAGGCTTAAGTAGTGGTGGGAAAGGCTGAGAATATATGAGTCATAGGTGGGGGGATGCACTGCTTACTTCACAGACCGCTTTCTAATTTTTTGGCTCTGGGTGTCATGAGTCTCCTGAGCCCCCCCACACACTGGTCCCATTGATCCACCCAGCTGCAGGTAACTGCTTTATCTGAACCCATCTGTGGATACCTGCCTCCACTAAAGAAGCCTTTGTCTGCATGCCAGTCTCTTCTAACTGGGCCTGTTTATCAAGCATGTCCAATGACACTTAAGGATAAAGGGCCCCTTTCTCCAGATTTCCCTGTGTCTGCACTTGTAGTTTCTTTTGCCCGACAGTGTGTGTTAGTGTTTAGCAATGTTCTGATGAAGCTGTCATTGGAGGTCACAATGTTAGAGACCTGCTTTGTCTCTGAAGAGCTGAGCCAAGCATGAAGGTCAGAGGTTGGTTCTAATTGGACTAATTATCAAAAGCTTTTAAGAAATTACAACCTTAAAAAAAAAAAAGAAGAAAAAAATTGACAAACAATTGAGGAAAAAACAAACCCACAATG
Source organism: Melanotaenia boesemani (assembly GCF_017639745.1). NCBI lineage: Eukaryota > Metazoa > Chordata > Actinopteri > Atheriniformes > Melanotaeniidae > Melanotaenia > Melanotaenia boesemani. The sequence continues at coordinate 6,419,327 of NC_055694.1, read as the reverse complement.
CAGGGATTTTTTGATTTATTTAAACTTTTTGTCTCATCATCATTTTATTTGTTAATATTCATCAATTTTTACATGTCAGCCTGCAAACTGCAAAATGTTTTAACTGTTTAAAACACAGTTCCTCAAATTGCAAGGGATTTGAATAATTATGCTTCCTCTTCTAGGATGAAATAGTTAAAAGAATTTGGAAGAATTTCGGTGCATGAAAAGCTAAGGCTCAAGCCTAAGCTTGACACCTGCAATATCTGATCACTCTAAGAACTACCATCAAGAACTAGAACAACTATAACCGTCGGAAGCTAAAGTATGGAGTTTATTTCACAAATGCTACTTAAAGCCTTCTGTTAACTTCATCCAGAGCTACTGTAGAGCTATCACACAGTGGAAACACGTACTGTAATGTCGCATGACCGGTCTGCACTGCAGATCTGGAAGAAAATGTACATCGTTTGAAAGACAAAGAGAGTCATTCAGACCATTATCAGCAGGTCCAAAAGCAATACTCTGTGATGGTATGTGGTTTCATCAGTGCTCTTCTCAAAGCTCATTTCCAATTTTGTGATGGCAGCATTAAAACAGAGATTTGAAGCAACATATCCTGTCCTAAAGATGACATATTTTGCATATTATGCAAAACCACATTCTATAAATGTGTCTGCAGAGGATTGCACAGGTGCTGGACTGTCCTGCCTGCAGTCCTGTTCCTACTATAGAATGTGTTGAGAAGGAATGGCAACATCAAGAAGTGGTAAAGCTTTAGCATACTGACCTTTCTTGGAATGTGTTGCAGGGATGAAATGCAAAAAATGGATTTTTATTTGCAAATGAATGAAACTGATAAGACAACACATGGAATGTCTGTCAACTTTTCTTTTCATGATTATTCTATTTTACAGACTGCATACCATGTAAGCTTTTGTATTAGAAATTCTGAAGAACGATTTCAACACACAATAGATCAGTTACCAGCTGTTTTTGCTCATTTCTCATCAGTCTTCATTAATAAAAATATTAACCATGAAGCATATTTAGCAGTTTTGCCTGTCAATGTATCATTGAGATAATGTGTAAGGGTTACTTCAGGACTAAACTTTCCAAGCCTACTCCTGGTTTTGAAAAGCTTTTTGACAAAATTGTCAGCCAATTGCATGCAGCAGCTGTGCAGTCTGGTCAGGATGTTATTTTATTAAGTTGTGGGAAAAAGCTCCTATATCCAGATCTTCATTACATAATCCCTTCACGGGGGAATATGTAGGACGTGGGTCTGAGGCATCTTCAAAACCTGGACTACGCATGTCATTTTCTCAGACTTTTGTAGCCCTGCAGCCCTGGAGGGCGTCAGGCAGGTCTTCTAGGAGGAAGTTCCCCGTCTGTCTCAATACTCATTAAATCTAAGGCTGAGCCTAAAGGAACTGGGCGGGCACTCTCCTCTTTGTTTGGCCTGCTTGGTGTAATAAGTAAACTTATGCGCTCCTGCAGGAAGCCCACCGAAACCTCTCGGTCTGGGGGTGGTCTAGTTAAGGCACCAACCCTAAAGGACAGTGTGTGTGTTTTAAAATGTTAAAGCTGCCTGTGGGGTTCTAATTAAGATTGTGTATTCTACAGTCTTGAGAGAAATGGGTTGGTTTTAGTGGTTGGGCAATAATGTGGCAAGTGGTGCATGCTGCATTTTTACAGTCTCATGACATTCCTTCAATCTAATTTGAAGCAGGCGTGGAATAGGGATCATAACATTAGGCTCTTTGTTGCATTTATTCGACCTGCAGCATTAACATGGCTGTTATTAGCTCTTTCCAGATTTATTATTAGTTTTTCTGTCTCCGTTTTTATCTGTATTTAATTCCTATCATCTTGTTTGCCAATGTTTTGTGGGAATAATATGGTTTTCATCAGTGTGCAACATTCTCTGTTTCCATAGTCTTGCTCTAATGTGGAGTGCTGGACGCTCCAGTGCAATGTGGGTCTGCTGGAGAAGGGAACTACCGCTATCCTCGAGGTGCGCTCCCGCATCTGGGCCGAGACCTTCACTGAGGTTAGTGGAAAATGAACCCTGCCACTTAAACTGCATTAACATGTACCGTGCACAAACATGTGTTTCCAACAGAAGAAAAGATTGAACACTATAAATTAGTCTTTTCCCACCGCTGCTTGTGTATTTTTTCATGTCAGGCTTTGGCAGACAGTAAGAAGCCATTTTCCTTAAAACTAAAAAAAAAAAAAAAAAAAAAAAGAAACTGAATTTAAACCTCAAATGCAAACAAAGGCAAATCACTACAGTAGTCATTCTTACATTTGCTTGTGTTCACTCAGCATTTACACTGATTCTGAACCAGCTGCCAAAATGCTTAGTTTCACATATGAGCTTCAGCAAAAGAGACGTTTGTTTTCTGAAAATGTAGATGGCTCCAGATTGGCGTACAGACTGTTGCTGTGTTTTTCTGTAATGTGTGAACAATACTCTGTGTATTTACCGACTGCATGCTGTAACAGATTATGTGTGACGTATTGGAAATTCATTATCTGCTAGTCACAGCTTTTCACAGGATTGTAATGCTTTAGGGAGTTTCTTTTAAAGACTGACATAGTCTCTGTCGCCATCTTGTGTATTTTTAGTGTACTGTAAGCATTTTCTTTTTTTTTTTTAATAAGATTTTTTTCCTTCTTAGAGAGCTTATAAGCAGTATGTGCTGGAGTGTCTGGCTACATACAATGTGAAGAAGATGCCATATGCGATACCACCCAAAGTTTTACCCAGTGGACACAAAAAGGTATTTAACATCTTTGCTCATTCATTATGCTGAACTTTCCAGTTGGCTCCATCTCACACAGAGGAAGGATGTGATGAAAATAAACTGTTCCGTCATCCTCAGGTGGTGACCCCATTGGTCTGGAACAAGCCAGACATCCAGAACTCAGTTCCGCTGTGGATCATCATCCTGGCTATTCTGGCTGGTTTACTGCTCCTGGCGCTCCTTATCTATGTCCTCTACAGGGTCAGTAGTGGATTTAAAAACAGCAACCAGCTTCTTTTTTTCTGAAATACTAAAGACAGTGCAGGTACAACTGGTTCAATGGGTCCATCTAATTCTTGCATATCTGAAATGTTTCTTTTGCAGCTCGGCTTCTTCAAGCGATCTTTACCTTACGGCACCGCCATGGAGAAAGCGCAACTCAAACCGCAGGCTGCCTCTGAGGCCTAACTGGCCAGCAGAGCTTCCAGAACCAAAATATCTGGCCATATGATTGCAATGATTAAACAAGATGGATCATGTTGTGGATCAAAAAAAGAGGGGAAGAATTGCGTGGAAGAGAGACTACTGGAACTCCACTGTGCTGCACTAGAGGAAGAAGAAAAAGAAAAAGAAAAAAAAAAACACAAAAAAACACAAAAACAAAACAAATATCTCCAAGCCAAATGAATGTGTTTTGTTTGTAAATTCTTTAATTTATGTTTTTTCTATCAGGTTGGGATTGTTGTCAAATAGAACTTATCTCAGTGCCTAAAGGCTAATATTGGACTGTACAATAGAAGTGACTGCATTGCAGCTACCTTCAGCTTTGTGCATGCAGCACCATGTTTGGTTTACTTTTGTGGACTCTTGTGATGAATAATACCCATTTAGCTGCCTTATATTGGTGCTAGTGATCGGATGTGTTTGCTGCCTCTGACAGGATTTGGCCACTCATTGCTTGTGGCCTCCGGGAGCTGTGTACTGATGAGGCCTAAAAAGTCTGTCATCTCCTGAACATAGAAGATTGGCTAATGGTTTTCAGGTGGAACTTTAGCTGGCTAACAGCAGCATTGCATTGCAGATATGAATAATTGTCAAATCTTTTTTTAATAACACAGCTTTGTTTCTCACAAGATTTTAAACCTCAAGGTGTTTCCCTGATTCTGACCCATTGTATGCTGGGATGTGCTCAGCCACCCCGCAGCCCCGAGCAGGAAAAGCGGGTATTGAAAATGCAAAGATGGATGTTTTTTAGTTGATGATGAAATGGTCACTTTCTGCCTCAGGTTGGTGGACAGTGTTTTTGCACTCAAAGGAAATCTACTGATATTACTCCAAAGATACCAAAGACTAACTGACTGACCTTCCTTTGAGTTCTGAATTTGACTCCTACTGATCACTTTGTTCAAGTCCTGTATGTTTGTGCTCAGAGTTACCACTGCTGGCATCGTCAGTGTAGCTGTCTGTCTATAGTCGACTGGGATGGGACTGGAACCACCACAGACCTGTGAAACCTCATATTAGGCCTGAAGCAGCGTGGTGCTTCTGTCTCCTCGAGAAAACGTTGCTGTCTTTACTCCTGCTTGTTTGGGGTTGAGCTCATTCAGGACAAAGACCACATGCAAGCAAGTGATGCTTTAGGGGAAGCCACAGAGTTAACGAGCATGGCATAACGACGTCTTTAACGGAGACATGACAATCAGCAGTGATGTAGCCTTTATGGAAGGTTGAAGACCGATGGATTTGATTTTCAGCTTACGGCTGTGTGATGTTGACTGAAATACTGTATTATTAATTTTCTTGTGAGTAAAATGAATGAGAAGTGGCTGACGTCACCCAACAACCAAAAGGTTACAGGGACTGAACATTTAAATGCTTTGTGTTGATTTCCTTTGTCATGTACATAGGTTTAATGTGCCTTAAATGTAAATACATGTCTGTGGGTCAGATGTAAGGGTTGCATGTGTGTGCATGTATGCATGTGTGACTACATGCGTACATGAACTTGTGTGAATGCTATATTTAAGGAAGTTTCTTTTGTACATGTGTGTGGTTATTGTCTTTCCCATTGCCTAGTCCTTTGTAGCTTGAGATAACTGAGGTCAAACAGTTCTTCATTACTATTGAACATGATAGCATAAATACCTCAAACAAAGGGATAACCACTAGGCACTGGGAGCTACACGTTGTTTGGAAGTGCAATATTTATATTCACTCTTTTTAATATAACAATGCTTGCTTTTGTTTTCTGTTTATTCGTGATTAAGTCGTGATGAATCAGAAGTTTGTGTGTCAAAGATGTGATGAGCATGAAGATGAAATTCTTAGTGGGTTTTGGGGTTTTTACGTTATCTCTCATTCTCACTACCTGCAGAGTGAAACTTTTTTTGTTTTCCACTTTTTTTCCCCACTTCAGTTGTACTCACCTTTTCACTGGATGTCTCTGAACTACCTTCATTATTGCATCGGGTTTTATAGCACAGGCTGACACAGAAACACAGCCACCAGAGCATGTCTGAGTTGAGCTTGGAGATGCTTACATAGTTTAATAATTTATGTGCTCTGCTGCCACAGCTGTCCAAACACAAGCCTTACATTAAACATATGTAATACTATTTTCCCCCTTTTTCATTCAGTCTTCACTCTTTTAATACATCCCCTTTGACTGTAGAGTGATTTACCTTCACATGGTCTACAAAATCCCCATTTGGTTATAAACTTATACCTTGTATCACACACACACACACACACACACACACTCTTTATATATATGAAAATTCCTTACTGGTGATGGTAAATCATTATTTATAATGACAAGCTCATTTTACTACTTCCTTCATGGTCACACCAGGAGAAGGCACTGTTTTCTTTGTGTTTTGATATGTCTTAGCCCACTTTCACTCTCCAGGACTTTTAAAAAGATGATGTACATATTTATGAGAAGGAGAGAATTTTGATTTTAACTGATAACTGATTTGTTGTGAAATTTCTCACCCCATATTGGGGAGACCTTTTGTAGTGGGTGAAAAGTGGCTCTTTAAATGCCAGTTTTTTTTTTTTTTTACCTGTTACGGTTTCTACCTTAAATAAAATATTTCCATTTTTACACATTTTTGTGTTGTTATTGAATACACATAACTGGGAAAATAATTTATTTAGAATAATAACAAAATAGTATGAAATTATGTGCATGTCAGTTAGAGACTTTGCTGCCAATAATGAAAATACAATATATTATTTTTAAAGGGGAACTGAAAGTGCAGAAAAAGCTAATCTAAAAAGAATATTTGTGGCACAGATCTGTGACATGTTATGGAGCTGTTTGTTTGTTGTTTGGCTCTTCTGCAGACACATGTCACATGAAAAGACACCAAACAGAGCAACATGTTGCTTTACAAAATGTTATGTTTTTCTTTGAGGCGATATAAGGCTTGTTGGATGAAAAGTGTCCCAAGAGTCTTATACACACAGCCATATTTAGCATTGGAGGTCATTACTGTGCACGCTGCACATTTTCACTCAGTGCTGTGCGGTGCAGAAAGCTTTATTGTGACTGTCCAAGCTCCAGTCAGTGCCTCCAGAGGCTCATCTTCTTCACTGGGAAGGTTTTTGTTCATCCAGCTGCAGTCTGTTTTTGATTCAGCAATACTTTCCAGTCTTTTCTGTATTAGCAGGCTGAGTTCCTAACACTCGATTGTCCTCGATAGCTGCGTCAGCTTCCGCTGGTTGTCGATCACCTTTAGGTTCTGAATGTAGTGACGGATGTTGGTGGGATTCCGCAGCGGGAAGGCGTGGTCTGAGTCTGGGTGAGAAGAGGAAATCACACTCGATTCAGCACATTTTTAGGTGCTTTTACTGGCAAAAGAGAAATTGTAATATAGTAAAAAGGCCATGGAGAAATAAACCAACATAAAAGAATTCAAAATCTGAGCTCACAGAGAGTACAACAAGATAAACCAGTAAACTGTTGAATTATAAGGCTTTAAGTTATCAGTGCTAAATGTGGTTGTACAAGCGATTAAATTATGGGGAGTAGGAGGCTTTATTAAGTTATTTTAAGACCTGGTAAGGAACAGGAACATTTATCTGTATTTATTTTTTGGTAATCAAAACCTTATACTTGAAAAACATGCTTTCTTTTCACATGACTGCAGCTTACATGTAGAAAGGCGAGTTGCAGGCCCTTCCAGAAACATCCGATCTGCTAGGCCTCTCTGTGGAGATGAAGGCACTGCAGAGGGGGCAGTGTTTTATTTACAGTAAATAAAAATATCTGTATAGTAAATTACTGCATGCATCATTGTAATGTAACATTTAGTGCAACATGCATGATCCATCGTCAGACCTATGAAGGATATCACTTACCATAAGGTTGGCTTCTGCATCCTCGTACAATTTTCATTGTCTTTGCAAGCATTCGCTATAAAAATGGGAAGAAAATTAATCATTTCAACCTAAGCTCTTGACTAGGAGGACATCATTTACAAAAAACAAACAAACAAACAAAAAAAAGTCATACCATCTTCTCAAAATTGACCAGTTTGTCTACATAGTTTGGGTTTCCCTCATGGATGAATGTCATGTCTGGATAAACACAGAAACAAGAAGTAACGAGTGATCATTTAATCAAAGATATCTGTAGATTCATGACTGGCTGACTGCTGGTGTTTGTTACCTTTCAGCAGCAGAGGCATGAAGGGAATGTAAGGAGGACTGAGCTTGGCAACAGCCAGTCTGTAGGCCCTGTGGTTGCGTGAAGGATCCTAACAGCATAGGACACAAATCCAGAAGGTTTGTCGCTATAACACTAAATTTACAATAATGAGACGAAAACATATGCAGATGAATGGCTTGGTTTACCATCAGTCTCTCATAAGCACAGTAGATTCTTTTGGCTTTACTCGGTATCCTCTGTGAAAGACACAATTGAAAATGTCATTGTGAGATAAATGTGAGACATTGTTAATATGAAAGTAGCATTCTCACCTCCCAGGTCTTGTAAAGCCTGTGAACTGCACTGTTGCTTAAGCCAAACATCACAGCGAAAAAAGAGTTGAGATTCTTCTGCTCCTTCAGTCTGCAGCACAGAGGACACAGGGGTTTGCTGATGCTTGAAAGAATGTCAGTAAAAACAACACAGCCATGCAAAAGCTCTCTCAAGCGATAAACACATAATTCCTGTGAGCTGCATGCTAAAGTCAGCATGCTCACCTTGAAAAGAAGAAAAAATATTTTTGTTGTATGTATCACACATACCAAAATTAGTCCTCTGCATTTGACCCATCACTGATTACAGTTACGAGGAGCCTTGCTCATGAGCCATGACTGGGCCACCTCTGTAAGCACACCAGGGACTTTGACCCAGTTCTGTAACCAGTAGGCTACTGCTCCCCCTGATAATGATTGATAGCGGTATTAACAAGGATTATATTTACTTTACTGCCTGTTCAGCGTCTTATTTAATCAACCATTAAAACATCTGAAAAAAAAAACAAAAATAAAAATGGAATATTTAAATGAAAACATGGAAAATGTTGAAATCCATTCAGTGCTTTTACCACCAAAAATAACTCCATTTAAACATATTAAATGTTAAAATTGAGAAATGCTGTTTTTTTTAAAAGACAATGGTGGTCAGTGTACAAAGACAAAAAGAGGGAATTCTACTTTTGTTAAAGCTATGATTCTCTATCAAGACTGAGAAATTCCACTTTGGGGTTTCTTCTTAATTATTGTAATAAACACACAAATAGCATTTATCTCATAACTCTGACTCATGACTGCAAAACTAGATGAAAAATATTAGAAGTGTGGTAACAAAGTGACTAGAAAAGTTATGCAATGATCCTGAGATACCTGGTTTAACACCTCATAACCAATTAAATTAATTAAAGGAAAAGATTTCTCAACATAAAATTCCCATGAATTTGGAGAATTTTATCATCTGTGCACATAAGGTTAAAAGATTCAGAAAATCGAGTGCAATCTCCTCACAAGTGACACAGCTATTTAGTGACTGTGATCTGCAGACCCTCAGGCAGGGCTGCATTAGAACAGTCATGATTATGTCATGTGATTTAGTGCATGGGTTCAGGAACACTTCTGAAAAGTATTGCTAGAGAAAACAGATCATAACTGCATAAAAACAAAAGCAAGTCTTCAGGCTTTGGGGCAATATATGCAGCTAAAACATATTGTTTTCTGGGAACATCGATGACAAACCATTTTCTAACCATGTTAACTTATGACAACATGTGTCATAGAAAATATTTACCAATGGTGGCCCCAAACTGTGGAGCAGCTGATATTCTGTTACAAGCAAAAATGTGGAAACGCTGTAGGCAAACATGTCCAAGCCTTCTTTAAATGTGTTGCTGGCGAACCAAAGTGAGCCATTGTGTTGGACCGGCTGTAAAACGCTGTCTACGTGTCAGCTTTCTTGTATCCAGCTCTTACACTGAAGCAATCTTGATGAACTTCTTTAGGAGGATGGCCCGTTTCACCAGGTCTTCACAGAGACACAGCTCCGTCACCACCCAGTACTGCACCTCATTGAAGCGACGCACAAACCGCTCCAGGTTAGCTGTGATGGCACCAGGAAATTTATGCCGACCAAATATGTAGTACACAAGCTCCACCTGAAGAGACAGGAGCAATGATTCATAACCACCCGCATAAAGTGTAAACACAGAGAAGTCTCTTCAGGTGACATAATGTCGCACTGACTCAAAATCAAGAGGACAAAAAGGACAGCCTGATGGCGATGACAGATAACACGGATGCCAAGATGAGATATCTACTTCTTTGTCTAAATACCAGTTTCAGTTTTACACTCTCCTGTAAGACAACTGGAATTTTTAACTCTTCGTTCTTTAGCAGCTTGTTTATATACTATTATCAGACGCAACATTTTTCATAACTGCAGTGTACCTCATGCATGGCAGTGAACAGTTCCCAGTCATAGTTGGTAAGTTCAGTGGCAATGTCTTTAGAGCTCATCTGCTCAAGGACATCAGTTGTCCCTTGCTCTGGGCCCTGCTGCTCCTTTAGGGACCTCTGAAAGACAAAGACACAGGGTGTAAAAGAAAACCTGCAGGTGCGCATTTCTTCTCTTTTCTCTAAAGAAGAAGAAGAAAAAAAAGATTGTACTAAGGTTAAAGAGGGCACCCCATTTCTCACCAGTTGTTCCACTTCACTGCTCGTGCAGATGAAGAGTCTCTCATTGAGTCCTAGGGCAGTGTAGACTGCAGTCGCATCCAGCTTTAACTGAGCTCTTTCTGTGTGCATTTACAGGAATATCACAAAATGTTGTGTTCAGTATAATGAACAAAAGTAATAGAAGTCCTATAAAATATTACTAATTGTACATTTTTTTAGGTAGAAGAATAGAATCATCTTTATTTATCAGCAACAACATTAAAACCACTGAGAGGTAAAGTAACCCTCATTTGATTGTTATAACGATGAATGAATTGAATCATGTGGCATCTGTGGGAAGCAAGCCCAGTCCACAAAGAATCCACTCAATAACCAACTGGCTCTATTGGTTTTATCCCAGCAGTTGCTCTAGGAAATGTTTTCTGTTCATGTCCTGACAAGTCAGAGGTCAGTTGGTGATACTCAGTATTAAGTAGGTGAGCATAATGGTATTGTTAATCAGATTATCTGCTGTGCTCATGAGAAAGATAAGATTTATCCATAAAATGAGTCCTACCTCCTGTGGAGTTCATTTTGACCAGGACGTGATCACCCACAGGTTTGACTATTGCTGACATCACATCCTGTACAGACGTGTTCACAGGCAGCATCAGAGTGAGAGGTTTGTTGTCTGGACCATACAGCTCATACAGCACTGAAGTGAGATGGACAGAAGCCAAAATATTAAGACATGATGAGTTAATGATTGATAACATGAGTTATGTAGTATGTGGCCATGAGTCATCCAAAGACATGCAGTGTATGCAGTTATTGCTTAACAATATCACATGTAGTTTCAATATGTAGAGATTCAAAAAAGAAACATATATATATGTTTGAGGAGCTACAGTGATTGGTTATATCTGTTTTAGAGCCTGAGCCTGATTTACTTACCTTTATCCTGCGCTCTGATTGGTTGTAACCTTCCAAGTGGCTCCTCACAGTTTGAAAACCAATCAAATGGCTGGCTCTGGTAATGGCAACAGAATAACTCAGACATAAGATTCAGATTGTGTTGTCACATATTTCTGGCATAATCTTGCATTTTAAATAAATTTTCTTTAAAAGCAAAAAGTATGCAAAGCTCACCCTGCTCAGGGACTGATATCCGTTCTCCAGCCTGTCTCCAATTTTCAAAAGGAAAAGAATGTGTTAGAAAATATATCACAATATATACTTTATAAATTGGAAAAAATGCAGAAATAGTAGAGGCTACAAGAAATGTATTTACACTTTTGTCCTTCTCCTTTCCCTAAATTGTTCCCTCAGCATGTTGGACAAACGATAATCAGCTGCCACGTCTTTTTTCATCATCTGTTTCAAACCAAACATAGAAATAGAAATTCATTTATTTCCTTCATTTTAAGAAAATCACTCTTTGAAATTCAAAAGACATAATTCAGATCCATATATATAAAATAACTGGATTAGAAGCTGACATCTTACCTCCAAAAAGTCCAAAGCAATGGGGTCTTCTTTCAGCAGGAGACCATACAGTGCCACCCACTGGCAAATCAGCTTCACTACCTTCTGCTTGGTATGGAGAACATAAGCAGCTTTCTCCTGTTCTGAACCTTCAGAGAGCTCCGCGTGGTAGGTGCAAAGGTGTTAAGGGTGTAACATGAAAGCACATTGGCTCTGAGACCTTTTAATCTTTCCATGGTCAATTTAAATGGTAAACATAACTGTTTTCAGCTGCATTTGTCAGAATTAACAATACTGTTATAAGAATCAAACAACACAGGATATTGGTGCTGTAAAATAGGACACAGCTGGCTGGATGGCATGAAGACTTTGTGGGTGAGGAGGAAGTCGCTCACGCAGGGGTCTGCAAAACAAAGCCGACAAGCAACCCAACGTTACACAGTTGAGCAACTTGTTGACTAGCTCCGGACTAGTAAGCAAGAAAACATGAGAAGGCTCTTTAGGACTGTGATACCAAAAACATGTCTGCAAGGACTGACCTATTGGATCATTTCCATTAGAGTCCAGTTTTACTGTTTCAAGGAGGTGTTCCAGGATTTTCTCAGGTGTTCCTGACATAACTGTGTATCTGCAGAGGGCAAAACAGGACAGAAGCAAATGGTGGGATAAATTATAACTTTCCTACTCTGTGTGTTTTTTTTTTTTAAGTTTGAGTGAGGGTTGAGTGATAACACCAACAAGAAGCAGAAAAAGACCCTTGATGTAACCAGTTCACCCTGCAGCTGGTTTCAGCTGAATGTTTGCAGCAGTTCGCATGGCAATGATAAATCACATCATAGTTAAATAGTTTCTCTTTAATAAAACATCTTACCATCCAGTTATTCTGTAAAAATAATGGAAACATGGGTGAAAAAAAATAATTTACATGTCTAACATCTTTAATTGTAACAACATCTAAACTGGTTTGGCAAACATAAGACAGATTCAATACTTATTTATTGGTTTGTTTATGTTTATGTGTTGGCGTTAACATTAGAGTACTTTATTTAATTAAATACTGTTTCAGAACATGGTCGTCTTTCTCTATACTGTATAATTAGATAACACAAGCAATCTCATTAAACTGTTAACTTTCTAAAATCAATCTTGGGTTCTTAAAATAAAAAAAATTAAATTTAAATATAAAACTGCTTTCCATGATAAGGGAGCTCTTAATTTGTTCACCACATATTATATAATCGTATTATTGTGTCAACATTAAGTTTCCAGAAAAGGAAATTTTACACAAACATGTGACAGATTTCCTACAATGTCATAATGAACTAAATCTGTATGTTTAATTAGATCAGGCCCCAAAATGAAATTCTGGATGTTAACATTTAAGCTAAAAATGTTTAAATGTCCCCCCTTTTTCTCACGATACTGGCAGTCTTTGCTTTATTATTATGATATAATAACACCCAGCTACAGTGTGAATGGTTTTTGTCTGATGTGAGAGCCTAAGTTTCTTACTTGCTGTTTGTTCCTGCTCCTCCTTGCTCAGCTGAGTCTGCACTCTTCTCCAACACCAGCACGGTCTTTCCGTGCTCCTCCAGTCGCACCGTGTTAGCTTCCACATCCTGAGGGACAAAACATTTTTAGCAGTCTTATAGATTTCTGTAACTGGTGGCCAAAAAGACAGCATATGCTTGCAAGCGAAGCGAATATGGATATCAGACAAACCTTGAGGATCCGAATGAAATCCTGCTTATCAACACGGAGGAAATGGCAGTTGTCTTCTCTCAGGATGATGGTGGCAGCACGAGGTGCATCATTCAGCAAAGCCAGCTGCCCAAAGTCCTCTCCCTCGTGCAGAGTGGTTACAAGACCCTGCACCAGTACAGAAATGCTTTCAGCATTACAAGCTTTGCTTTAATGATAGTTAGTTTGACTTCTTTGTTTCTTTAAATCGTTGTATGGATTTACCTTGCCATGTGTGATCACATTTACAGAGCCTTTCCAGATGATGTACCAGGAGGTGCCTTTATCCCCCTGACTGAACACTATATCACATAAAGACATTTAACATAAATCTTTTACACATGTCTCTCAATGAATGAATAACAATGACAATGACACCGACAGGACACCTTTCTGCTGTATGTTGCATTAACTATCACATTCATGAACAGAATGGCAGTATGAAGAGCAAAGATATGATGACCTGGTTGCTTTCAGTAAAGGAACAAATCGGTCAAGATGAGAGGAGTTTGGAGATTCCAGTTATATACATGTGTTGGTGGAGCTCAGTCATGTGAAAGGAGCATTTAAAAGAAGAGCAACAGGGTTCAGCTACACAATGAAAGTGTGTGTGTCTCAATGTGCATGTGGTGAGACTCTAAACGAGCCCAAACGTCAGCAAAGCTGTCACACTCACACACTGTTCCGGCCTTAACATGAGATTCAAAGACCAGCACTGCAGCCAGCTCCTTACGCACCTACAAACACAACGGGGAGAAAATGCAGTTGAGCAATTACAACTTGATTTTTGTCTGGTTCATTAAACCAGATAACTGATCTTTATATTACTCAAAGTTCTTATCTGTGGTGCAGTACTTTAACAACCTGGGCCAATTTAACACAGGTTTATAATTAGATTTAGCCTAAAAGCAAGTTTAAAAGTTGGCATTAAAGCAGATTAATGTAATATTTGACAACTGAATGCCTAACATTTTTCTATATCGTTTTCTGTTAATGTCAGCTAGGCACACTGTGTGCTAGTCTGAACCCTAAGGCTAGGTATCCTTTCTAACATTCTAGTATTGTGGGTCTGGGGGTATTTAGTGTAATTTGTGTCCAGATTTGCATTTCTTTGGTCATCACAGAGAAAACTGATCATAACTGCATAAAAACAAGCAACTATTCAGGTTTTGGGGTAATATATGCTGTTAAAACATACCAATGTTTTCAGGGAACATCAGTGCCATCACTGTCATCATAGTTATACTACTGATCTAAAATTAGACATGAAAGGATAATCAGATGAAAGAGGGTGGAGTAAAGTGTCTCCCTCCACCACCTAATACCTGCTGTTATGAACAGACAGGGCTGTGATACTCAGTATGGCTCCATGCAAAGCTCGGTTAAGCTACAGCAAGAGTACAACCTAATCATTTCTTTGGACTTATCCTACTATTAGAAAATCTCTATCCTTATCCCAGTATACATACATGGGAGAAGAATTGAGTTATTGATACCAGACGGTGTGACGGTGCAATGAATTTGTGAGACTAACTTTAAAGACATTCTTCAGGCTTTCTCTTTGGGAGGCCATTGTGTATGAATGTTTACTTGAATTTACTGTGCAGATATCTTTAAGTTACTTGCATAGTTATTTTTGGGATGACTTTGCAGCTTTAAAATCAGCGTTTGACAGCACAGAAGGGCTTAGGGAAATCTGGAGTTGACATGTAGCCTTAAAGGGCTTATTTCAGTCACAACGTCTGATGCATTTAGCAGTCTGACAAAAGAAACAGAAAAATATGTGAATGAGAGCTGTTTTATTTGGCTAAATATGCAAAATGATGGAACTTTGGTTCATGTGCAGAGCACCTAGGCCCATTTAAACTCAGTTGAGTGTATATATGAAGAAGTGGTTCAATCTCCAATCACATTATCTTTTATTATTGAGAGTCTTTAATTCAGTAGTTAACATATTTAAATGCATTTTAGAAGTATTGTTTTGGGATGACTAACTGAATATATTTATATATTTGCCATGTAAACATTCTAAGTGTAATCCTGTAATACATAGCATGTCAGAGAGATTTTATGATGACCCAAGGTAATCATATCAACTGGAAAGAAAATGGGAAGAGTATCTAGTATGTTATATCAAGACTTCTCATTTTTAAATTGCATACCATCTGATTAATCTACCATTAAAAACTATTTTCAGGGGCTTTAATGATGTTAAGAGAGAAATATAATTAGTGACTGACTGAGGTGGAGAGATGAGCAGCAGCCTTCACATGAAGCAGCTCTTCATAGATGACCTCGAGGTCTTCAGCACTTCGCTGACTGGGGCTAAATTCAAGAAAACAAGGTGTTTAATGAGCCACATGAAGAACAGAAAACTGAATTGTTGTATGAACGTATAAGGATAAGATTATGTTATGATATGATTCGATACAATTTACTTTATTGTTCCTATAGGAAAATTTGTTTTGGGCTCAAAGATGTGCCCATTAATGTCTTCACCAAACAAGACAAAACCACTCAATCATCATAACAGCACAAAGTAATGCACTTAAGGTGAACAGGGATTTGTCTATGCACATTTTACAGACACAATCCTAATACCTAGACCTATAGAACACACCCCGCACACCTAATAAACACAAGCTGACATAAATTAATAATAATAAAATCATAAAAAAGTAATTAAAATCACAAACCACCATTAATCTATTGCACATTCTCTTCGGCCTCAGGCAAAATCCTGTAACGGCAAAACAAACTGACCATTTGCGTAGAATCATAGTGAGCAGAGCATCTGGACCCAGCTGAGAAAGCAGGGACAGCGCTTCCTGCAGTTCATCCTCCGAGTCCTTGTCATTTACAGAGTGGTTCAGGCCAAACTCTGAGTCCTGGAAGCGGTAGAACTGGGTGTCCTTGTCATGGAAGTTCAGCTCATGTTTCACTGGACAGAGATGCAAAACAGAGCTTTAACTTCAAACAGGAACCTCAAAAGGCTTCAGATAAATGGAAATAAGTGCAAATTCTTTCCAAGTAAATCCTTCCATTTGATGATGAAGGATTTTTGTCCTGATTGGAGTGGTTTTTACCAGGAAGACAGAGCCTCATCCAAGAAACATAAGTAGTCAGTGAGCTCTTGACTGAGTGAGAGTACATTGTAAAAAAAGATGCCATGATGGACTTTATCACATTTCAAGCTCTTCAAACCCTTTCTGGAAATTTTTGAGTGCAATTGCAGATGTTACCCTCAGAATATTTTAAAGATAACAGGACCTATTTGTGGAATAATTCTTCCACAGTTTATGCGAAGGAAGGCTGCAAGAAGAATATTATTATAAGTGTTCCTTGATTCTGACTGCTGGTTAAAAGATCTCTTCAGTTCTTACCATGAATAAGGATTCCCTCATCCACCAAGACCTGCCACATCCCAACAGCCTGGCTTCTTGATTGAAGGCTTTCATTCTGTTTCAAAAGCCAATCAACGAGTTCCTTACCAGAGCCACATTGTCTGCGAGAGAAATTTAACACATTAATTTCCATTTAATTTACAAAGTAAAGGTCACATTTGAAGGTGGAAGGAATCACACCTGTATGTTTTCAGGTGATACTTTCTGTCTCGGATCAGACCGGGGTTCCTCTCGATCATAACGCTGTACACTGACCTTGCTGCCTTCACAACACGATCTGAAAGAAACTAAATAAACACAAAAAAGGAGGTTTAACTATTTGAGTGTTTTGATCAGAAAGATCACCAATACTGTGTTTCCTTTTATGAAGCTGCATGAAGGAGGATTCATAACAAGATTCATCATGTGTGCTGAAATGGCCAATTTCTGTCCTTTTAACAAACAAGTTAGCCAACACAG
This sequence comes from Melanotaenia boesemani, assembly GCF_017639745.1. Taxonomy (NCBI): domain Eukaryota; kingdom Metazoa; phylum Chordata; class Actinopteri; order Atheriniformes; family Melanotaeniidae; genus Melanotaenia; species Melanotaenia boesemani. Next base: position 6,402,370 of record NC_055694.1, on the reverse strand, counting down.
CAAATGTTCTAACAAATGTTGGTGTGCAAGCGAAAGGGAGGGACACACGTCTCATTGCAGTTCTACACAGTGTGGAGAATATACATCCACAGCGAGATCTGGGGATTCTGTAGGAGTCAGAGTGTGATGTCGTATGTGTGTGTGTGGGTTGTAAGGAGGTGAGAATGTGTTATAAATGGCTGTGTGAAACTCTCCCACACCTCACTGAGTTCCCAGCCTCTACAACTTGCTCTGTGGCTGGCACTCAGCAACAACAAACTTTCACTTTTCTGACCACCCTCAACGAATTTACGCACGCACGCACACACAAACACACACTCACCCACCCACACAAACACACACACACACACACACACCCACACACAGTTGTGTTTCTGTTACTTGGGAGAACTTAAGCTACTTTCCTGGAAACTTACCCAAAACATAACTAGAACTTACACAACCCCTACTTAGCCTAGCTGTACAGTGAACCACACTATCCCCTCTACTTACATATAACATCTGACATTAAAGGGACCTTGTGTTTGCAAGTTTGTTAGACAAAAAAACCAAACAAACAACAACAAAAAAAGACAGTGGTGTGAAACCTGTCAGCCGTTCATGCAGAAGCAAGGCTTATGTAAAAATATCCTTGTTTTGGGGCTTAGTAACAGCTGTCCTATTTCAGGCTTTTTCATGCTTGATGTTTGACCCATATTCTAAATACTACCATCCACCATCGAACAATATTTACTCTCTTTATGTCAAACAGTGCCAGAAACGTAAAATTTTTCTCCTTCCCGTTTGACTCCCCCTCGGCCACCTCCTGCACATCTTGTGATTACACGAGAGACACGATTGCCTGTCTGTGCTTTGGATATTCCTCAAGAGGCTGTTGTTTGCCCAAGGTGGTGGTCTTGAGTTGTACACAAAACCCGAACATTCACAATTTTCTATAAGCTCTCTTAAGATGAGAAGACCTCCAATGAACCCTTTAACCTTCTCTGGTCTCCTGCAACTTCCTCAGGATGTAAACACACCTACTGACCTTTCTCCTCCCTCCTGACCCATGCCTCGATGACGTAAGCACAACCATTGCTCATTCATCTAGACAGAGGCCCCACCACATGCCTATCAGGTCAAAATTCACATGGGAATGCTAACTTTAATGCAGATCTAGTACGATTGATTAGTGTGGGTAACACAAACGTGGACACTCTTCATCCTCTCATCCTCACACTGACTTCTTCCCAGGCCTTCCATCAGTGGAGTTAATGTGTCCTGAGGCGTCTGCTTAGCCCCCCTGAAGTAAGGCTGTCTGGAGGTCACCAGTATTCTCAGGGGCCCATTTTCCCCTTGGACTCCCATGGGAATATTTTCAAGCGTGTCAGCTCCAAAACTTATTTTCCTAATGAGACGATTTTCCATTACCTACGCAAGTCCTTCCCCAAAAAAGCAACAACATCAGCAGCCATTCATCATCGAGGAGCCTGCTCCTCATTGCTAAACCTGACAGTCATGTAAACACGCAGGAAGAGGAATAATTTGTTTCTGCATTTGTTATTTATTCTGCTGCCGGTCTCCTGTGTGTTGCAGATTGTCACCATGTCGGCCTCCGAAACATCTTATCTAGGAGCTGTAACCCACAGGTAATTGCTCCAAGTGAGTCGAATTGCAAAGCAAGCATGTTTCCCATAGACGTGCCGGCTAATGTCACAAAGTTAGAAGAATACACACTCTGTGTGCAGACAGAGTGGATTGGACATGCAGCCATGGGGCTATTCTGCTGTTAGTGTCACTTAACAGTCAAGAGTTTATATTTAAAAAGAGGCTTTTGAGTGAAGATTTTAAGAATACAATTGTATTGCGCTTTAACTCTTGAACTTTTTTGATCTTTATCTGTATTCCCAAATAGCAACACCCTATTTTTGCAGAACAGCTGTTCAGCAGCCTACACAGTTTATTCAAACACAGTACAAGACCGTTAGAAGAGGGTAGGAATTGGACTTCATCATGTCACAAGTGTGTTATCTATTATGTCCAAACCTCAAAAATTTCCATCTGATCTTGGCTAAAATGAAAGACTGAAGTATGTGGTATAATTTTATGGCTTTGTGGTGAAACTGTGATGAGTACATTTATCTACTCTAATGTCTCCTCTGTAGCCGAGACATTTCTTTGCCTCTTAATCTCCCCGTGACTTGGTGGGATGTGCTGTGTGAGAAGCAGCCTGAGAGGAGCACTGTGTGAGTAAACAAGCAACTTAAATTGACTTTCTCGCCTCCATCTTTGTGAGAAAATACAGGACCACACTACCAAGGCAACACAAAAATGGTCTATTGAGGCCTGACATGCAGCCAGATCTTGCAGATCTTTTAAGCTGCCCCAGAACAGAGCTCCATGTGGACTTGTGTGAGGTGTATGGGAACAGAAAACTACTCTACATGAACTATGCATCTAACAATGCCATGCACCTGCAGACCAGAACCACATCAATACAAATCATTTTACAAACAGATTACACACATCTTGCTGCTTGAAACAGATTGTTTCATTAAGAAAGATATATTTAACAGCTTATCAAAACAATCTGTCTTGTGCAATGCTATTGTAGTGTATGATGCAAATCAATAACATTTAGGATTGCTAAGCAGCTAAACAAAGCAGCAATGGTCTCCTTCAGACAAATCTATCACCCCTCTACTTCCTTCCAGAACAAAGAAAAACAAATCATGGACATTGATGACTTGGGAGTTAAAAGATGCTCATTACCTCATCTGTCATAGACCACTTAACTTAAACAGGAGTCGTTTTCTGGGTTAAACTGTGTTATCAGTGTTTGGAAAGGTTCTCTCCTTGTCATGGTTTTGAAGAAGCTGAGATAATGCAGCTCAAGACGTTTGGACTGGGTGAAGCAGGACTCTGAAGGATGGGAGGGTCAAATAACAGTAGGCCTTAGAGTGCCCTTTAGACTTCTTATGACTGCCCTGCAAGGAATGTGCTTTTTAAGACGCGCTTGAGTGCTAATGCAGGATATTATAACAACAAAAGAACAAGTTCAGCAGTTTGAAGGGATGCAAGCACTGCAAGTCTACTTGTTACCGGAGGTCAGTTAAGCTCAAAGCCAGCAGGGCAGAGAAGACTTCAAAGTCTATCCCAGACGTTGTCAGTGAGTGGTCAGTTCACTGCTGGGGGACTCGTGTCTACTGATCATACTTTGTTTTTATGGGGGCAAGAAGCTTAAATACAAGATACAAAAAGTGTCATATCACTCAGCTATTACAGTGATATGCAAAAGCCTTGAGCTAACCATCTTCTCTTCATAAATTCCTTTGAAGGACCCATAAGTTTTCAGTATCCTCCAAAGTTGTCTTAATCAAAAGTTATCTAGAGTTTTTGAGAGACTTTTAAAGTTCTCTTTGGACATTGGCTGCTTTTTCACACATTTTCAGCCCATTCATTGTACCTGGCTACTTTTTAGAAGCTCACGTTCTATTGTTGCTAAGGCACTTGACCTCAACCTGTGGGTAATTCAAGCATATTATAGGCATCTAACTCAGGTGATTATGCAGTTCGACATAAATTATAGTATTTTTGCATCAACAAAGCAAATCCCAAAGTATGAATACTTGTCCATCTCAGCATAGTGTGCAATGTGTCCTTATAAAAACTGAGAAAACGGAACAAGTTGAGGACAAAAGAAGAAGGGGCTGAGTCATGCATTTAGATCCTTAGTTAATCCATCTACTGTATTACTGGGCTGGGGAATGCCAAATGACACAAGAACCGGGCTGAAAAAAGTGGCAACAGGTCTGATGGAGTGATGAATCCTCCCCAGAGCCCAGACCTCAACATTAATAAAACAGTGTGGGATCGTCTTGATAAAGAGTGGAACAAAAGGCAGCAAACATCCATAGAGGAGCTTTGGAAATTCCTTCAACAAGCCTGGAGAATTATTCCAGAAGAATACATAACAATATTACAAGGAAAACCTGTCTAAGAGGGGCCAGGCTATGTTGAAGAATGAAGACTCACAATAAATACTGACTTTTAAGATTTGCAGAATAACAAAACTCTGGTTTTGCCTGATTAAATAATCATGGTTGTTTGCAGCTTTTAATAGTTACAAGATTGTATCTCAGGCTGATCAGGCTTATTCAGTTACAGCTCCAACACTCAACACACTTGCTTGTCCTCCTCAGTATCAGACTTTAAATCTCAACTAAAACATAACCCTGTTCACCGGCTTTTAAAATGGTTCTTCTGTACTTTTTATTGTATGTTTATAGCATTTTCTTTTACCTTATACCTTTCAACAGTTTTTAAGCACTTTGTTCAGCTTTTGTAGTTTTGAAATGTGCAACATAAATAGACTGACTTCACTTTCTTCAGCTTATTTACTAAATTTACATTTATATTTGCATGTCTCATTAAATGACTGCACTATTTTCCTGGTGATATATGAAGAAATAAGGCATGGTTTAAGACTTTTGCATAGCACCATGAGACAAAAGGGCAAATGCTTAAAGAAAATCCCATTTTCAATTCCATATTTTTTTGTTTTCTTAATTATTTGTTGCAGCTAATCATGAAAGATGGTTTTTACTTCCTAGATTCAGCTTCAACCTCAATTATGTGTGTGTGTGTTTAGCAAGAGTTAAAAAACACCAGTGAGAACACTGTGTTACTCTTTGCTTGTGGGGAGGTGATGTACCAAAGAATGTCTGGCATACACACCTGCTTCATAGTGTCCTTTGAATCCACAGCCTCTGGCAACGGAGTCTACAAGAGACAGAGAGCAACTTTATTCCCACTGAGCCATTTCTTTATATCCACTGTAAAACTTCCAAAACAAAACACTTTAAAGCAGCATTCCACAGGAACCAGATGAACCAGCTGATGGTAATCTTGCTGTGGCTACACCAAATAAACAAAAATAATCAAACTGCACGGTTTAAATAGAGGCAACAATACCTTTATTTTCATTGTGATGAGGGTCAACACAAGCCCGTTATCTAAACCTGTGTTGTCATTGCCTCCACCGTGGAGTAGGTGGGTACCAAGCGTGTAATTAAGTGGGTGGAAAGTGACTACAGCCTGTCGCTTCCCATTTTGTTGCTTTAAACTGTCGGCCATTCTTTCTTGTAAAAAGGCTTCCAATGTTAAGATGAAATGAACTACAGCACCTGCCACAAAATAAGGTCGGCACTATCATCCCAAACTTAAACCTGCCATGTAAAGAAATCAACTGGGTGGTGTCTGTACTTTGACCTATGTCTTTATTACTTGGATTTTATGTTTTTATGACTGTCTTGTATTTACTGCTCTGCACCTCTTCCCACAGTAAATGTTTTCAGTAAATGCAATAAGTAATATTTTATTATTTAGTGTTTCTCTCCAGATCAGGTAGATTTTTTTGGTACTTCATGCTACATCTGACCTCTTAAAAACAGAAACTACTTACTTATCTACCACATGGTACACAGCTACTAGTGTGGGTTTGTTTGTATTGTGTTGGTGGATTTCATGAGCTGCTAAAAAAAAAAAAAAAAAAACTAAATTATGTAAAGCAGTCACATTGCTCAGCTTCCAGTGACTCACACAGTAGCTGATGGCATCGATCATAAAATTGTGATAAAGTCTTTACGTTACTGATATTCTTCTGTGTTCATCTGTGAGTCCGCACCTTCTGAAGCCAGACTCTATGTATTGTCTGGCCTGCAGTGCAGCTGGTTACATCACAGGAGCATGGGCTGAACAGCAGATTGCTTTAACCTATCCATGACAAAAAAAAAAACAAAACAAAACAAAACAAACAAACAAACAAAAAAAAAAAACTTAATTTCGCACTTAAAACTCAAATTTAAGGAAACATGAGTCTAAAGCTGAATGTTAGCCCATCAAAGAGTTATTGACTGAAAATGAATTGATCATTTTTGTTCATAATAGATCAAGAAATTGTGCATCGAAAGTGAACAAAAATGTGGAGAAACCAGTGTGCTTCCAGGTCTGCAAGGAGACACAGTCAAGTGCCCTCAGGTATGCGGTTTAGGTATTTGGCTCTGCTTTATCTCCACGTCTTAACGCTGGTGTGAAGGAGCAAGAGTGACAGTCAGGATGCTGCTACTGTATGGCCTCTCCTTATGAGAACTTTGCTGTGTCTAAGGAGCTATTGAATTGATAACATGCAACAATCAACAGAGAGACTGGACAACATACTGAACACTTTGAATGTTGACTGTAACTTCAAGTAACAAATAAGTCTCTCATACAATCCTCCATATGATGCTAAATCAGTGCATTTATTTATTTAATAACTATATGAAAATTACTTTAAAAATGACCCTATTTTGGTGCAGCCATGGGGAAGCTGTGTAATGTTAGATGAACTGAATGCACACAAAAAACTGTTTTAGTGTTAAGAGGTAAAACTGGAAAAGGCATGAACTTTGTCAAGATTCTACATTGATAAATGGCTGTTAAAACTATCAACACTGGAGATTTACAGTCGTCTCTGGCTCACTGATACTTAAGCGGCAAGTAAATTTAGAAGCTAAGCCTTTCAACTCTGCTCTGTGTCTTCCTGTGACCTGGAAACAAGGACCTTCCCTTCAGCACATTCTTCTCCATGCTCCTCTGTAAACTGAGTGGGGGCGTTGCAGGGAAGGTGAACAATAAACAATACACTATTTATAACACCAGTTTAATAAGAAAAAACTTGGTGCTTTGTTACCTTCCTGTGTCCTCTTCTCTGCGGCTGCTAACACAATAGAAAAAATTCTGCTGCAGTCTACTTTGATGCATTCTTGAAACGTCAACAGACTGTTTGTTGGTGGGGTGTGAATGGTGTTACAGCAGAGGTGGGAGGCAGAGGTAGACAGTGTATTCAGAATTGAACTGAGGTGGAGCTGACTGTTATAACTCCTGTTCATTTATATATCTCTTTCAATAACTGAGTTCATTTTACAGAATCAAAACACTAAAAGAATGGTCACATCGAATTCTGGATGAAGTCATTTTGAGTACTTTGTCATATTTCATATGATGTTTTTGTGATAGTTCACTGTAAAATAACTGACATTAACTTGGGAAAGTGCAAGAGGAATATTTTCCTTTGGGATGAAAATAAAAAGCCATAAAATAATCTAATCAAACAGCTAGTGTATATTTGATAAATCAAGCTGTTGATTAGTTTTGGTCGCTCGTGAGTCCAACATCATATTCAGATGTCAGATATTTAAATAATTCTAAGCGACATTTTCATTGTCACTTTACGCATTACATAAGTTTACCTTTTGCACTTTTAAAGGGAACAAGACATTGCGACTGATTTCATATCAGTCCCCATCTTTCTTCATCTTCATCATCATGTTGGCGTGGCACCTTACATTTCATTTATTTTTGTCTATATTTTCTACGAAGCACTCGACAGTATAGGCTATGGTTACGTGAAGGCAGCATACCCAGCTGATGCCTCGGATGGTCGGTGTCTCCACTGAGTAGCGGTCCGGGAACACTTGGTAATTATGAGTCCGAAACAGATGCATCTTGTCTCAGATCAAAACAACCGACAAACAAGTTTCCCAGTCAGAGGATCCGCACGCGTCCTCGGCGTGTCCAGACATTATTCACGGCACCATAAACCGCTCGCTCATTACTGTACAGCAACTGTCAACGCCAGCTCAGGACCGCACATTTTGTCCTCTGGTCCTGTTTGTTTTGCCGTCCGTTTCTAAATCCAAAAGTCTGACTTCGCTGGACGAGCCTGCCTCAGTGAGGAAGGGCTGTGCTGTGTTCAGCCATCCCTTGAAAGCAGCACAGGCGCACTTTGTTTCTGAGTTGCGTGTATGCGCACTTTGACAAAGAACTGCACCAATGAGACGGCCTCCTTTGGCAGTTTTACAACCTTATTAACTATGTTTGATCCATTAATTTGCCACATAAGCTTATTTTTTTGTGTTTGTCAATCTTGGCAGAATCACTTTTTAATATTTGTTATTTATTTTCAAATCAGCTGGTCATGTTAGTGAGCTCTATGAAGGTTCAAAAGTGACATAAAGCCTGACCCGTAAAAGTAGTAAACAAACCCCTGAGATATTACTGACAACAGGATGGTTGCAGGCAGTTTCACCCAAATCCAAACAGCTCATGGGACTTTAAACCACTGGAAGTTCACAAGACTCAGTTAAGGGTATAAAAAGAGGCATAGTGTTCCATGCAGACACTGTAAATGTTTAGTTTGTTCAGTTCAGAGGAAAGCTGCAGAACTCTGCACTACACTTATCAGGTTGTCCAGCTGCCTGGCTCAACCGGGTCTGCACAGGCTCAGATAAACTGCTCAAGGAAGAAAGTAATTAAACTTGTAGAACAACACATGATGTGTCTCATTAGTGCTCAGTGCCCAGTTTCTCATACCTCAGCTGTCTTCAGGTGTTTGCCCTTTGCACAGGTGTTAAACTGTTATTCTCATTACAGGTTTATTGAATCATAACCCCACCCCCCTCCTATTGTACTCTCTTCTATTCCGTGTCTCTTTCACTTAGTTTTTGTGTTACATTGCAGATAAACATGACTTACTTCACCGTCTGGTGTGCGGCGTCTTGGCAGAGAACACATGGATTTGACCAAGTTCTCCATAGAGAAGATGGCTTGAAGAGTATCTAAGAAACAGAAGAATCAGTGTCTTTATTGGTAAAGAAATAATTTGCACTGTCATGTTTCTTTCCATGACAGCAGTTAGCTCAAGCAACACAAATGTATAAATCCACCCACTGTTAAAAGAACACTTAACATTACTTAAGTTCCCATTCCCCACCAGATATAACTGGACTGTATCATCTGTGAACTGCAGACTCTTATGCAAGAAATGCTTAAATCCCTGCTATTGTTTTGGTGCAGGGCTGACCTTCCTGAACGGACCTCAGTGTCAGTCAGCCTGCCAAGACTTTCCACAAGACACACGCCAACAAGAACATCCATGTCGTCATGCTTTCCCCTGCATGGATACGGTTGTTCCACCAGGTGCAAAGATGTAGGAGGGCAGCGTATTGAAACAGCCCCTTGTCTGTGTTCATAAAACCACAACACCTGCTGCTCACCTCTGCTTCTTTTTATCTTTTTCATAGAGCCTTACTCTATCAGTGTGGTGAGTAAATTCAAAAGCCTAAAGGAAGATTTTTGTTCTGAATCACAGCCTCCGCATTTTATTTAAGTAACAGAAGGCTAATCACTCTCCCTGTACTTTGTAACATGCAGTGAGACGTTTCTGTTGGTGCTTAAAAAAACATAACAAGAAAACTCTAACTTCTTACCAGGTTTATACCTCCGTGGAGTCATAATGATGATCCTGTAGCTATCCAAAAAGGCAGTGTTAAAATAAAGTAAGCATTAAAATCAAAGCAAAGCAAACAGGAAGCGCAGTTTCCACATGGTTGAAAAGTTCGCTGTGCTCTGACTAAACTGTGTCTCTCTATCTTCCAAATGCCTCACAAGGGCTCTGTGATGCCACATTAGGAATGTTCACGATGAAGGAATCCAGTTTAGTTCCTTATGACCTCCTGAGGGGGAATACGTAGTCAAATTGATAAGAAAAGGCTTATTGGTACAGTTTGATTGTATCTGACAGAGTGACAGTCTCCATTGTCGTCTGTACACAGCAGCACATACCTGAGAAAACTATGACTGCTTAAAATGATTCATGACACATGAAATGTTACAGCCACACAAAAGCTGCAAACCGCCTTCTTTTTTAGGCTAATCTGGGATGAATGTAGATAATCTCAGGATACATTGATGAAAAACCAGAAAATTCAAGAGTGGTAATTGCTCTGCAGCCCTGGGATTGAAATTAAAGCTCATTAACTCTGCTGCAGGTTTGGGTGACCTTGTTTTACGTTCAGAGTGTATTAGATAAAAAGCCATGCATCAGACGACTCCAAGTCCCACAAGAAATTAAATTTAGGCTGTTGACACCTTGAACTCTTCAGTAGCACAAGGTCAAAGTTATCTTGTACTGAAGAAAACTTCATTCCTTCAGCTATTCTGGAATTTTGAAAATAAATGGCGCCCTCTGTTGAGAACTCAGCTCTAACATCAAGGAGCAAAAAGAAAATTAAAAAAGGCCTTTAGATTTAGAAACTCTGAGAACGGACACAATGATTAAGCTAAAAGGTTTAAACATTTAACTACTGACAGCCATTTCTTTTCATCAAGCACAACATGGCAAAGAATACACCAAAATAATCCTAGGTTTGATTTATGATTATTCATATAGTTATATGCTATTACACTCATTAATTTACCTACATTGCTTTATGTGTTCAGGTCATGTCTATTTCTCTCTCTTTCTCTATCTGTATTTATTTTTGTGTGTGCATGTTTCTATTTAGATCCTTCGGGAATGGGAGTGGGATTTCCTGCAACACATCTACGCCCATGGAATGTTCTTTGCCAACTGTCTTTGTTGTGCTTGTCTGGAGTTGCACACACACATACATGCACAGACACACGTGCACACACACTCACACACGTCCACCTTTTCCTTCCTTTCTCCTGGCCACTTAGCAGTGACAGGGAAATACATATTTGATCTGTTTGACCTACGTGGTCAAATGAGGACTGAAGCACAAAATGAAGCCAATACGAGCAAATGTTTTAAAACAGTTAACGTAAAACATCCTACATGTCACAGCACCTCAGGTTTGCCGCCCACGTTCCTTTACACTTGTTGTAAAGTCACATGTCGATATTCACCAAATCAATTCAGTTTCAAATTGTAAACTGATCAAAGAACCTTCATACATTATTTATTGAAATTAATTTTTAGTTTTGAGTCTTGGAACAAGTGTAATGAAGAGTAATTTGCATCTGTCAAAAATTTGTCATTTAGTAGCCTGTTAGTCATTCACAACCAGAAAATCATAAATAAAACAAGTGTTTAATTTAAAGATATAAAATATCTTTAAAAATACAGGTTTGAAATAAATCAAATGACATATTAGTCTTTTATTTCTAATCAGCGATTGGCTACTCACCACTGGGGTCCTTTTATAAGACTCTTCAGCAGTTGTTAGTGTTTCTGCTTTTCTTTTCCTGCCTTTGGTTCTTTCATATGTCTGAAGATGATTTCTCAGTCTGGGTCGTCTATGTGAGTTGTAGGGGGAGTGTTAGTGGACACGGCTTCCTGTATCTCCCTGATTGGTCATGAAAGTGCCTGAGGGCATGGGCTGAGCACAACACTGACACACAACAGTGTATACTTGTGTGAATACACTTAACAAAAACAGTCAGCTACACAGATTTTCATTTAAAGCTTTCACATCACAACTGCAACCAAGCCATGTGGTTTTCGTCTGACACTATTCACTGCAGCATAGCTGCAAACAACCACAGAAAAGCTTTGAAGCTCAACTTTGGTGCTCAAATTTTTGTGTTATGCATCATTATCATTGGTTCTCAGACAGTAAACATTTCTTAGACTAGATAATATTCTTTCCTGAGGGAGAGTCACTTCATGGTTGTGCTCAACCAGCTAGAGTAATATTAGTGTGTGAATAAGTCCTTTATAGATGGAGAACTATCATAAAAGCTCAGTGCAAAATGTATACATGAAAAAACATACATTTGAAAATTTCTAACAGAAAGAAAGAAAGAAAGAAAGAAAGAAAGAAAGAAAGAAAGAAAGAAAGAGCCTAAATTTATAGAATAATTGATAATAAATCAAGCTGTCTTGAAAATACATGAAAAAATCATTTTAGAATTTCCTGTTATACAGAGCTTTGTTTTATTTATTTATTCGTTTGATTGCATCTTCGCTTCTGAGTCCAACCTTGCACTAAGACATTAATCAACACAGCCACAGGTGCGCCAAAGTTGCTATTTGCCTTTCCTCCACTAGGGGCAGAATATGGATAATTTGGGGGTTTCCTCTAAGCAAAGATATTTGAAGACTACGGGATAGATGAATTACGTGCAAATTGGCTTTTACATACCTGTGATATTAATATTCTAAAGGTCGCAACGCCTTCTCTTTTATACAAAACAACCGCACTGACCAATTGAACCTATGACATTTAATCCTCAAAACTGTTTCTTAAGCGTCTGAGCTTTGCTGCTGTTGTTATCTCGCTTATAGCGTGATATCTTGGCGGATGCCTGATAAACACTTATCAGGTTATATTTGTGCTACTTGCTAGCTCCAGATGTAAATTGGTTATTTCGTGTGTTCCAGAGTGCATAGACCAGCTATTATTAGCTGTTCTGAAAGCTAGTTTTGCCAAGAGTGATAGGCGTTGCTTTCCTTCTGTCTGAAGGGAATTTTTTCCAGTCGTTTTCCTGTCGGTAGGAATATTACATAATGTGGCGGTAAGCTGTTGATGTAGGTTAATTCGAGGCTGTCTTTTAAAAGAAAAATATATACCTGTCTCGTACGACAACACAACATTTGTGCGGCATTAGTCCTCCGCAATGGGAGTTAGCAGGACATACATTAGCATAGGATATGCTACGTTTGGTACTCTGGTTGGACTTTCGGCTTTCTTGGTCTGGAATATCGCTTATAAACAGCCATGGACGGCGGCAATGGGAGGCCTGTCAGGTACGTAAACACATAATATTGTAACTGTAAATACGGAATTTTATTCGCGCATTGGTTATAAAGCATTCAGGCTTCCTAATCCTGGCGCAGGCCTACCAAAGTCCAACGCTGTAATCGATGTCTTCTTTTGTGGTTCCCTATTTGTTCTAATTCAGTAAAACGTTGCTTTAGTGCGGTTATGTCCTTACTAACTTGGTAAAACTTTCACAGGGGACAGTTTGGTAAACGACAACATATGTAGCTGATCAACTTCCACAGCACTTTTTGTTTTTCGTCTTTCACGAGAGGGGGTTTAAAAAAAGCTCCAGAATGTCACGTTTTTGTCACATTTTCACTCAAAGCTTGACCCATGTGGTCGAAAATGATATGTAGTGATTTTAAAACTTGTCTTGTAGGAGATACCAGAAGATACTAAGTTTCTAAGGGCAGAGTCAATAAACCACCAGGATCCATAAGGACTAATCTTCTCCACAGCATTTGAAAGCTAACTTATAATTGGAATAGCAATGAAAGGCAGACACTAAAAAATAGGTCAAACCCATACTGACATTTTTGTAGTCCAGTTTTTCAGTTTATACACTGGGACTGATATCAGTAGGGAGCTAATATTGACTGGCATATCTGACTAGTTAAGCTCTGACATGTACGCTTGGAGCTGAAGATGGGACATGCTCAATCTGTTATAGTTTTGTAGAGTTGCTTGGAAGAAACTTAATTTAATGTCTTCCACTAGATTGTTATATTTTGTAGATTAATGGCAAAATAATTATGAATGTAATAAAACAGGAAATAAAGCTGGTAGTTGGCCTGTATGTATTGGACATTTTACTCATGATGCATTTTTTCCGGTTATATAGGATTAGTTCTGAATTCACTCTATTTTTTATTTTTAATTTTTTTGTCTTCTTGCAGGAGTGCTAGCACTGTGGGCTCTCGTCACGCACATCATGTACCTGCAGGATTACTGGCGGACCTGGCTCAAGGGCCTCAAGTTCTTCATCGCTGTTGGCGTGGTCTTCTCGGTTTTGGCTGTGACTGCCTTCATTATCTTTCTGACCCTGGCCATCACACAGAAGCAATGTAAACCTCATTTTAATAGTTCCTTCTTTATAATGAGTGTCCTTCAGTGTGGTAGAGAACTACTATGAATTGTAGAAAGGTGGATTCTCCTACAGGTACTTATCGCTATGTTTGTTCTGTCTCACAGCACTTTCTGATCCAAGGAGTCTCTACCTGTCCTGTGTGTGGAGCTTCATGACCCTCAAATGGTCTTTCCTCTTGGCCTTGTACTCCTACAGATACCGTCAAGAGTTTGCAGACATCAGCATCCTCAGCGATTTCTAGTCAGTTCTGATTTTATAAACTGAACTTTGAGGGATTATAGGCTGGCAGCGAGGGCTGGTCGACAAGCTTTGTAACAAAGAGGACGAAAAGCAGACATGGCTGCATTTGAAGTCATCTGAATTTCAGCACATGGAGCTTTACTTGTTGCACTGGCTCAGCAAGCTCTTTCTTTATATTACAACCTGTTCTACATAATCACATGTTACAGTCCTGTGTGAAGGTAAAAGTTGAAAGCTCTGAAGACTGGAACTACTTAGAATGAATCACTCATGGCCATTTTATGAAGAAAGAAGCAGGTAGTTTTTCAGACAGATTTTTATGGAGTTTTTAACTGTAGGACAACAAATATTACGTAAAAGAAAATTCCCCACAATAATGATGTTTTAATGTCATTAATAGTTAAAATAAAAGTTAATACACTCAAAGCAAAAAAAAATTCTGAATCAAAACAGAAACATTATCCCAGAAACCACAATAACATTAAGCAAACAGTGTTGAGAATGCATGATCTAGCATCTCCAAGCAACAAAATACACAACTAATGTCTGAAACACCTCATCAGAGGATGTCACACTACCAGAACTTTGGTGCACTGGTACCATTTAAAATTCTATGAACTTTCATACCAAAAAAAAAAAGAATGAATGAAACGTATTTATATTAAAAATCCTGCTGCATAAGTAGCGTTCTAACACTCAGTGTATTTTTGCATTAGCATAATATCATGGGCACAACCTTGCTTACTGTTAAGCTAACACTACTTTAGCTTAAACAAAAAAAAAGCATCGTAATCAAGTTAGCATTAGCCTTTGTGAATGTCTGTGGAGCCTTGCTACAACACATCCAGCTCTTGCAATTCATTAACGTTACAGTACATTTCTGCATGTGAACATTTTGACATTAACATGAAGTAAACGGCTGTGACTCACTTTCAGTTTATTAGGGATGAAGATGCTGCTTTGTGAGCTCCTTAGATAAGTTTCAGATGTTTCTTCCTTTTGCTCAACAATGTGTAGAAATACGTTTCCCTGATCAAACACACATGTTGATGTGCATATTAAAGTGGACCTGATGCTGCAGCTGCTCCACATGTTTTGGCCTTGATCTCTAACTTCCACAGTACCCTCTGTATGTGTGACATCCCCATCTCCATCACATTATCGTTATTACTAAGATTTTTTTTAAGTTCATTATCAGTCTTGCACACTGATTGAAAACTTTCTTTAAGACGGATTTTTAATGTAATATGATAGGATTTTTTTTTACTTTTATTGAAAGAATGGAGACATGTCTGTCACGCTCGATGGAAAATATTCTCAAAGATAATGTGCTTTTCATATTTAGTTTAGCTAGGAGGAGACTTCCTTCTCTGTAAAGAGTCTTTCTTCTGACATTCCTCTTTTAGAAAAAACACCAATGGATGAATAGTTGCACTTTAGTCTTTGACATTGATGCCCTTGTTTTGCACAGTTTCTGATCCAAAATTATATTTTGCTGAGTTATTTCTGTCTTACCCTTTTATGCTTGGAAGAAACCATTTAAACCTGTCATTTATTTTCCTGTTGGTTGAATTGTGCAGGTCAGGTTAAATTAGGCTTTGTCTCTGGTCTTTGTTCCAGTTGTACTTTATGTCTACCTTCGACCAGAAAATGTGTAAAATTGTATTTTTGTCACTGAGAGAATGAATGTGTGGAAGCTACATGTATATAGAAACTGAAACCATTAAAGAGGCTTTTATTGTTAACGGAGTCATGTTGTGTTCTTGCTAATAAGCTATTTCTTTATAAATTTAACTGTTTAACTATTCCTTACTCTAAATATGGTAATATTTGATTACACAAGTTAAATGTAGTAAATTCTACACATACTTGTGTCCATGTTGTTCTATTCATATCCTTCAAAAACACAGATCATCACTTGTGTTTTAAAAGTTCTTCAGCTTCCCTGTTCTGCAGTGACTAGGTTGCTGGATGTGCGGTTGCCAGATATTGTTACCGAAAAAAGCAATTACTCTGAAAACGTCCAAAACAAGCAACTGGTTTACAAAAGAAGCCCAAAATGACTAAAAATAAGCAGACCCGGCAGCTGATAGTGATGAAGACATGCATTTTAAAGGTACAGCTGGTCTTACCCGAGGCTGTGAAATTTTGATCAGGATATACACGCTTATGACTACTTTATTAGGTACATCAATTGCTTGTTAAACGTAGGGAAGCAGCACATGGTCACAACTTCATACATTTAGGCATGTAGATGTGGTCAAGTGGACTTACTGCAATTCAAAGTGAGCATCAGAATAGGGAATGATTAGCAGGAGTGTTGGTCGTTTCAGAAACTGCTGATCTACTGGAAAATTCACTCATAACCATCTCTAGGATTTACAGCGAACACCCACCCCCCCTCAGAAAAAAGAGAAATTATCCAGTAAATGTCAGTTGTCTGGGTGAAAGTGTAGACTGGTTGGAGATGATAGAAAGAGTAACTGAAATAATCAGTAATTACAACCAAGGTATGCAGAATAGCATCTCTGAACACACAACATGCCCATCCTTGAAGCAGATGTTCAACAGCAGCAGAAGACCACCCAGGTTGCCTCTACTGTCAGCTAACATTCAGATGGTAGGGTCAGAATTTGACATAAACACCATGAAAGCATGGATCCAACTTGTATTATATCAATGGTTCAGGTGGCTTAAAGTTTGGACCCTGTTGAACCAACGTAGTATGGTTTAACCCCCACAGCCTACTTAAGTATTGTTGCTGATCATGTCCATCCCTTTATGACCACAGTGTAACATCTTCTGATGTCTCCTTCCAGCAGGATAATGCACCATGTCACAAAGCTCAGATCACCTCCAACTGCTTTCTAGAACATGACGACTCCAACGGCCTCCACAGTCACCAGATCTCCAGTAGAGCAGCTTTGGGATGTGGTGGAACAGGAGATTCTCATCATGGCTGTGCAACAACTGTGTGATGCTGTCATGTCAATGTGGAGCAAAACCTCTGAGGAATGTTTCCAACAACTTGTTGAGTCTATGCAACCAAAAATTAAGGCAGTTCTGAAGGTAAACCAAATTCTAGCAACATAAATCTAATAAAGTGGCCAGTGAGTGTACATGTCTACAAAATGCAACTGAAATTTGTTTTTCTATTGTTTGCTAAATTAATGAAGTTAAATCTAAGATAACTGAATAAATTTCAGCATTTTCTCTCATTTATCTATTTATGAGATAGTTAAGCAGTCATTGACTCTGTGGCTGATCCTCCATCCTTAAACATTAAATACCAGGGACATAAAACAGCATGAGCATACTCCTACTGTCCACGTCTGTATTAACATACCACCCAAATTAGTTGTGATAAATACTTGAGTTTCATTTAAAAGCACAGTTTTGAAATTTTATTTGGCAATATGAAATAGTTTGTAACATTAACAAAATATTACTGATATTTACTGGGCTGCATAGTGGTTTGGTGGTTAGTAATATTGCCTCACAACAAGAGGGTTCATGGTTTAAGCCTTGGTTGGGGGGGTGGTTTGAGCTGGGCCTTTCTGTGTGGAGTTTGCATGTTCTCCTTGTGTATGTGTGGGTTCTCTCCAGGTACTCCAGCTTTCTTCCACAGTCCAATTACATGCAAGTTAGGTTAATTGGTCAGTATAAATTCTCCCTAGGTGTGAGTGTGCATAATTCACATTTCCACCTCTTGCCAAATAGTTGCTAGAATAAGCTCCAGCGACCCTGAAATGGAATAAGTGGGTATATAAATGGTTGGATGGATAGCATGATATTGATGCTATCTTACTTACTGTCACAAATTTAGCAAAAAAGAAAAACAGAACAGCCTGACTGCAACTCCTGGACATATATGGTCTCTGTTTTGGTGAATTTTCACTTTGTGTAACTCACATTGAGGATTTAGTGTTAAGAAATATTTTCCCAGGTCTTAATATTCTTCAATATCTTGCTGATACCCACTGGAAATGCCTACGTTATGCGACTGACAGGCTGGCACACAATCTACCAGACTCTGACAGTTTGACAAGAAGAGCAGTTCCCTCCCAGAGGAAAAAAAATGAAGAAACTCTTCCGTTACAGAATTGCAATCTTGCTGCAGAGTTAACGTGAACTACATGTCCTCCTCTCACATAAACTCTATGTCTGACAAGCTTTGTGGGAGGATCAAACAGTGGAGAGCACCATAGCTGTGACTCAGTATAAGGTTTAGACATGTGTTGTGGACTTCTGTGAAGGAACAAGCAGAATCCTGGAGCTCTTCAAAGATTTTTTCTTGTTTGTTTCTGTCAGATGCTCTGTGCCAAGACTGAAAGGCTTGTTATTCACACATCTGCCTGAGCTGGCTCACAAAGTTTGAAGCGAACAAAAAAACCTGCTATGGGATATCATCAGCAGGGTCAGCACAGACACCACTCAGGTTCCCCGAGGTGGGTCAATCCACTCCTCTCTGATGCCTCCGGATAACAGCCTCTGACTGAAGCTAGCTGCTGCAGTGCACAACTTTGTTTTTCTATTATATTTTCAGGATTTATTTGACAGTTTCTGTTCTTTTCAGGCACAGTGTTTCACCCTCCTGGCAAACCTCCCTCCTGTCAGTGGTCTCTATTCCGCTTTCTTCCCCCTCATCCCATTTTTCTTCATGGGCATTGCTCACCAGATGGTCCCAGGTAAATCAGAGTGATTTATCTGCAGCAATTTTGTATGATGACAGTGATAAGTTGCCAGATCTGCACAGAGCTGCATTCAGTCTCACTTTGCCCACTTTGCAGTATAGCAAGGAAATGATTGTGACACACCATTTTCTATGTCCAGGTATTTCTGCTGTCATCAGCACTATGGTGTGAATCATGTCTCTTAGGCCTGCCCTGGAGTTGGACTTGTCATTTCAGTACCACTCTGACTGCTACATGTGGACAGTAAGGAGCAATGAGGCTCCCAGGAGAAAAATCTGGAACTCTTGCTCACCTCGCTGTAGTCATACAGGTATTTAACCACTAAAAAGTGTTTTGAATTAAAACTTTGAACATGCTGTGGTTAAGTGTAAAGACACACTGCAGGTGAATTGTGGTTACTCAAATGCAGTTTGGATTTGTGGCCATTTAGTCGTCAGAATCCTTCCTCAGTGGCATTGTGACTGCTGTTGAGTATTCGTATAAAATATTAACATACCTTGAAGAAATCAGAAGAGCCTGGACCTTTGTAATCTTATTCAAGCATATCATGTTTGGCACTTGTCGTTCATGGCTATTTTTTATATATGTCCATTTTATCTAAAGAGGATTTAATGAAAATATAACCTAAGACCTTTTTGGCACCAATCTATAACTCTTTAAATCTAGATATTATCTCAGCTTTCACTTCAATTATGCTGATGAATGATGACAATTCTGAACTCTCCTTGAGTCATTCTGTACCTCCCAGTGTCCTTCCACACACCCATCCTCCACTCAGTTGGGGTTTGGATCATAAACCTAATGAGCATGAAAGTACTGATAAAGATTATGAAGTGGTTTTTAGTACTAATGGGTACAGACTTAAAACATGTGATAGTTTACTGAAATTTGGTCTGTGTAGGCACACTGTCAGTAATATTGTGGTCTGGCTCTGCTCCTTGCTTTTCTCTTTTAGTTTGACTGTGTCCTGGGTGTGTCTTTCCCCTGGGCAAGTCTGCAGCACATCTTTTGGCTTAGCAGTTTATCTTTCCCGGTTTCCACTCCACTTGTTGCCAGATTATTGTTTGCACCAGTAGTAAACCTTAGTACTCTCTTTGTAATTTACTTACCTTGGTTTTCTTCTTGTCCTCAGGAATGCAGCCAGCCTGCTATTCTACCATCAAAGCGCTCTCTTCTCTTCTGAAGACATTACCTGTATACCTAAACTCAAATCCAATGCTTCTTCTTACTCTCTGCTGGGCTTCAGCTCTGTCTAAAGGCCTTTACCTGCAGAAGAGACTGTGATGCACACAACTGTTGCTTATTGTTAGCTTCATAGCATGATTGCCTAAGTCATATTTCAAGGTTTTTTGGGCAATAATGTACAGTCAATCGGCAATATTAGGCGAGTACATTTATAGATATCACAATTAATCCAAATTATGAGGCTAACTATGTTTACTGTATGCGACAAAAACGACTGCTTTGAAGCTTTGCTAGCTGTTTTAACTTTAGCATGGTGGATTTGTAAAAGTTAAACAATGTAGAAACACAAGGAGTATTTTTCTAAATTGTCTCTCTCATTACATTTAGGTTATAGTGGTTTTCAGTTCATAAAACAAAATATTTTGCTTTCATGTGAGTTGCACAGGGTTTGATAATGGCTTATTACTTCGTGTCATGGTCTATGGACTTTGGGTTAGTGTCAAATTTGTGTTTAATATGTTCTTTGATTTTCAATTTTGATTGAGTCTTTATTTTGTTTCCTGTTTTACTTGTTTTTTTTAACTGATTACCACACTTTCTCTCTATTAGTAATTAGTGGCTATACCCCTTCCTTCTTGTTGCTCCTTGTCAGATTATTGTTCCTTATCTTTCTTGTATTGGAGTTTTCTAGTGTTCTTCACAATTATCACAGTGTTTCTTGTTCTATCGACTTTTGTTTTGCTGCAAGATTTAAACTTTATCCTACCCATATAGCACTTTTTTATTTTAACTTTTAAATAAAGTCTTCTGCGTCCATCGTGCATTTATGTCTTTTCTTCCACACAGCACATTAACACTTCAGCAGCTAAGTTAACAAACAAAACTACACTCAACTACTTTATTTGGTAGACATTGCTAGTACCAGGTACAGCCCACTTTTCTCTTCAAAACTGCCTTAATGCCCCATGATGTAGATTCAAAAAGGTGTCAGCATCGCACAGTTGCTGCAGGTTTATCGGCTGCATCCATGATGAGAATCTCCCGTTCCATCACATCCCAAAGCTGCTCTATTGCACAGAGATCTGGTGACTGTGGAGGCCGTTGGAGTCCAGTGAACTCCCTGTCATGTTCACGTAACCAGTTGAAGATGATTTGAGCTTTGTGACATGGTGCATTATCCTGCTGGAAGAAGCCATCGGAAGATGTTACACTGTGGTCATAAAGGGATGGACATGGTCAGCAACAATACTCGGATAGGCTGGGGTGTTTACGCTATGCTCATGTTGGTATCAGTCGTTCCAAAATGTGCCAAGGAAATGTTCCCCAAATCATTCCACCACCATCAGCTTGAACCATTAATATAAGGCAGGATGGATCCATGCTTTCATGTTGTTTATGCCAAGTTCTGAGCCTACCATCTGGGCGTGAAGCTGAAATGGAGACTCATCAGACCAGGCAATGCTCTTCCATTTTCTATTGTCCAGTTTTGGTGAGTTTTTGTGAATTATAGCCTCAGATTCCTGTTCTTAGCTGACAATACCGGCAGTTCTAAAATATTTTCTAAAATACAGACCAGCCTGTCTGGCACCAAGAACCATGCCACATTCAAACTCACTTTAATCTCCTTTCTTCCCTATTCTGATGCACGGTTTGAACTTCAGCAAGGGATCTTGACCATGTCTATGTGTCTAATCACATTGAGTTGCTGCCATGCAATTGGCTAATTTATGTTAACAAATAATTTAACTGGTGTACCTAATAAAGTGACTGATGGGTGTTCAATTGTTTATCTTTGTATGTCACAGTTATTCTGTGTTCTCGTATCACACATAGAAGAACCCAAGTTACACTGAGCATTAAACTATACATGGTTAATTTTCAAGGTTCTGAAATGACCTGAATACATTCTCACTTTTTTGGATCCTGAACAGTTGCTATGGCAACGACAACCTAGTCAGTCACACAACACTGAGTTCATTGAGTTTGTGAAGGACACTGGGAGAATGCTGGAAGTTAGACGTAACACTGTAAATGTTAACTCATCGTGACTAATTACTTTAAAGCATCACATCTCTCCTGATTCCTCTTGTGTGAATTATTATTGCAATGTCACATTAGCATTAGGTAAAAGTCACCAAGCTGAATGGTGTAAAACTCATTGTGTAACAGTTTTCTAACTGTGCAGTCTGGCTGTATAAGAAACTATTTGAAGGCTTAGAGGAGCTCTTGATTATGTAAATTTAGCTCACAGTAATGTCGTTACAAAGATGTTCTGTATCCCTGCCTCAAATGTAGGCACCTTCTGTGAAAAATAGTGTACTAATCTTCCAAAAAAATTTGAGAATGATGGAAAACAGTTTATTGCCTTGGTGAAAATATTCTCTTTTCAGCACAGCTTTTGTCACCCTATCTGGTTCAGCAAGCGTAAACAGAAAAATCACAGATTTTTTTCCCACATTCTGTGGCACAACAAAGTACACAAACACATTCTGTGGGGAGTATCTGAATAAATATACTTTATTCTGTTTAATGCTCTTTTATTGCTTCTCAAACTTGTGTCACATGCAGCTTTCTCAGTTAATGTGGTTACAAATGTTGCAAAATTGGCCTTTTGTAATCTAAAAGATGTAAAATGAATTTAAAAAACTGTTTGGAGTCATAATAAAGGAAATACTTCCTTTAAATGCTTAGGTTTTATACACCAGGACATAAAAAGAAAGAGAAAAACATCACATGGTTCTTACCAGGTGGAACAGTGATGCTGTTCAGCTTTAGATAAACAACAATATATGGCATATTATAAGGTATCTTATGTTACTTGACAAAGACTAAGCCAAAATGCAGACGCTGTATTTAAAAACAAACTCCCTGATTGAATAGCTTGTAGAACTATCTTTAGCAGCAATAACCTGATTAAATAATATTCTGTGTGACATTATCAGTCTCAGAATTGTGGAGAATTTTGGCTAATTGTTGTTTCACTGTTGATACACTGGCATATGCAGATATTTTTTATGCACAGCTATTTGAATATCCCACCAAGCTTTCCAGTCAGGTTGAGGTTTGGACTTTGAATGGACAATTTCAAGACCTTCATTCTTCTCTTATTTAATTGTAGATTTGCTGCTGTGTTTGGTATCATTGTCCTGTTGCATGACCCAATTTGAGTCAAGCATTAGCATTCAGACAGATGGCCTCATTTGACGCTTGAATGCTTTGGTATATAGAGGAGTTCATGATCCACTTAATGACTGCAAGGTGTCCTGGTCCTGTGGTTGTAAAAGAAGCCCAAATCATTAGTGCTCCACCATCATGCTTGACAGTTGGCATGAGGTGGGTTCTGTTTAAACATCTCAACTTTGGTTTCATCTGTCCAATTGATATTGATCCAGAAGTTGTATTTTTTGTTGTTATTTATTTCCGATACAACTTTAGAAACCTAAACTCTACTATCATGTTCTTTTCAGAGAGAACGGACTTTCTCTTGTTTATCCTAAACACACCATACTTTCTGTCTCTTTCTAATGATTATGTCATTACCATTAAAATTTAACATGTTGACTGAAATTCGTAGAGTGTGAGATGTAGTTCTTTGATTATTTTGGTTTCTCTGAGCATTGTGCAGTCTGGCTTTGGCATGAAATTGCTGGACAATCACCCTTGACAAGATTTGCATCTTTCGGCACTGTTGTGAATAATCCTTCTCTTCGGCTGAATAATGGACTCTAAAAAGGTACTCAGTATTTTGTACAGTACAAGTTGATGCAAAATGTCAGCTTTACCTACTTACATTTATTCATCATAACCATCCTGAGACTAAGTTAGCGGGAAATGTTTGATTTCTGCAGTAAAGATAAGCACAATTTAATGCATTCTTTGCCTGATCTGCATCTATTCTCATCTCCCAGTTTTTGTTTGTTAAATTAATCAGTACTTCACTTCACAGGCAGGGGGTGGTACATAACAGTGCAAGAGAGCCCAGCAACAAGAATACGATGAGTGGAGCTCTGAGGCTTAGTTTGCCTACCTTTCAAAATAGCTGTGGAGTAAACCTGCTGAATGTGCAGTGCTCCTGTAATTAACTGAGAGTGTGCATGGACACAGCTGTGAGGTGCAACCAGCCGAGCAGTCTGGCCAAGTCCCTGTGGAGGCAAGACACTGCAAAGGCTAACCTTAAATGAAAAGAAGATTACGAAGTATCAGCAGTTTCTTGGCTTTGCTGTCTTGCAAGGTCTACTGAGAATCACAGTTTTCCAATCTTTTCCCCCCAAAAAGCTGGAATGCTGTGTAAAACAGAAATGAAACGGACTGCAATTAGTAGCAGATTTATTTATTTTTAACTCTGTATTTCACTTAGAAGAAGAAGAAGAAGAAGAAAAAAAACATGCATTGTTCCCTGAATGTCTGAGAGTCACAACCACTGAATCCTGGTTTGTCCCATGCAGAGAAATTTCTTTGGACTCTGAAATCTTTAATTAGAGCATGTACCATAGTTATCAAATTCCTCAAAATATTTGCAGTTTGTTTAAAACCTTGTAGTCACTGTTAAGAACTATGAGATGGCAATACAGCAATGGGGGGATGCTTTGTATAGTGCAGAGTGTATACACGTGAGGTGACCTATGATCGATTAGTATCAAAATGTACAACCCATAGCAATGCATACTTATTTAACCATAACCAAATTTTTAAAATATACTTGGTGTGAAACAATCAGAATGAATCCCTTTCAGTGTCAGGCCACAGTCCTTAGTCAGAAACAGGAGACTGCCAGCCGTCAGGTTTGATGTGACTTGTTGCCCCTGGTGAAGGAATTTAAACCAAGCAGTAGTGAAAAATAAAGACATCCTTATTAAGCCACTGCTGCTCTTTATCTGTACCAAGAAGAGTAGGCTCAGTCCCACATCAGTGTTAATGATGACAGCATTGGTTAGAGTAATAAATTTCATGATGACAGCTTGTCCTTATGCACACAGGCATTCTGCTTCTTTATGTCTCCCCTGTAGACAGAGGCACATTAGCACTGGATCAACATGTGAAAAAGCCTTAAGTATATTGAGATCATCCACAGAGTTGGGGTAGAGTAGAGCAGGAGATTGGATGAGCATCTGCAGTGATTTGGAGGCTGTACTAGTGAAGAGCTGAGCCAAGAGCAAAGCTGTTGATTTACCAGTTGATCTAAATCACAACCCTCATCTATGATTATGAGTTTTAGGTAGTGATAGAGTGAAATTGGGAATACAAGCAGCCAGCATAGGCTTCTTTGGAAGGGTCTTGGCTCACCTTTGGGGATAGGTCATCCAGGAGAGGTTCATAGTAGAGCCACCGCTCTTCTGCACTGAAAGTAGCATGTTTAAGTAGTTTGGGCATCTGCTTTGAAAAAAGATAGAGAGGGATCTGGAGCTCAGACTGTTGCCCCTGAGACCCAGTCCTAGAACACCAGAAAATGGATGGAATGAATTCAACCTTGTACATGAACCTTAACCCTAATCATCCCAAAGTAAGAAAAAATTAGAAAAAAAGGGAAACATAAGCGGAGGAGGGGGAAGTAGAAACATGAAATAATTGTGGAAAATAATGTTCATGATAAGAATCAAAGTCACAATTTCTCTTTTAATGTGACTCCACAGCGCCCACTATGTAGCAGGCCTGCTATTTTATCATTGTGTTTTCAATGCAATTTATTTTAATAATTGGCTTTGTACAAGTTTTACAGTTAGTTTATATTTATATTGCTAGTAATAAGGTATAAGTTTGAAATGTCACTGCGCTAAATGCATAATGACTGGGAAATAATTGGTGTAATTTAATAAAAAAAAACAAAACAAAACAAAAACAAACAAACAAAAAAATAAATACAAAAACACAAAAAACAGGATTACAGTGTGTGTAGGCCAACAAAAAATGTGGTTATGTTGAGCTGTGAGCATTCTGTTAATAAAAAAACTATTTTTGGGGGCACCTTTTTCAAAAATGGGGGATTATGTTTCATTGCATAATGCAAGAATGGACAGCATCATGTCAGTTGACCTTGTTCACAAAACAAAAACACAAAGACGCTGACCCTTTATGGAAGAAGAACTTTGGACTGACACCAACTAATTTTTCTTCTCAACAAATAATTCAGCTTCCTGTCCAGATGGGTTTCATTTCCAGATGGGTGAACAACATATAGGATAGTTGCCGACTCCAACTTAACAGCTTCATGGCAGTAGTTATTCTCTCTTCCTTTCATTGATTAGCAAGTCACTGCATTGTCATTTTCCTGACCTCTCACACATTTAATCTTTTTTAAAAAGATGAAATGGCATTGGATGAGCTAGCAACCAAAATAACCCTTTTACATTAATTGTTGATGCAGCTGCACTAATAGAAACTGTAACAAAGAAAAACATGTGAACCAACTAACTTTTGTTTGTGTAGCAAAATATTTAGTTCTCTAGTGCCTGTGTAGCCTAGCAGCAGCCTGTCAATGGTGTTGGTATGCCTGTGATGCCTGAATGAATTTATGGAGCTATTAAGAAATCATCCTAAGGTATTCTGGCACACATCTGCTGCTCTGCTCCCCTTCATCTCTGCAGCAAATTGGCACCACAAGTGATTACAAGGTTTCTATGGCCATCAGCTTTAATTTGGAGCCCTGGGAAGATCCTTCATTATTTAATATGTGTGATTGTATGTGTGTGATTTTAATTCCATCACCTGCAGCTTATTCTTCTCATGCCTTCCTCCCATTGTTTTCATGCTGATTCCAGAGACTAAGTTTGATTAATTTGAATGAGTATGACCATTGTTTGGTGCATGGTCATAATATCAGTGTCCTATTTCTATAACTTTAAATGTTTGAATTTGATAAAATCATCACCAAAAACCAGCAGAATGACTAGCTATTTTACTGGCTGTTTTCTGTCTTTATGACATCGATGTTTGACTCAGCATTGCACCATTTACCCTTGTTTAATTCCCTTAATTCACTGTGCTTTTTCTTAATTTGACCTTAATTTGACTCTTGTTATTGTACCATAAAATTAAAATTAGCTCTTATCTCTGAAGGTATACATACAAAACAACCTTTTCTGCTGGTCCAGTGAGGATTACACTGAAATATGAAATACCCTTTTCAACCTTTTTACTCTTATAATGGACTAGCATTCTTTTATTCTGTAATTGCAATTTCAGATAAAAATAAATTTTACACCCCTCACCCATTCATTGACCATGATGGTTTAATTAACAGGGTTCTTTTTGGAATTCAAGGTCGAAAGATTTATGTATTAAATTTGTTTACATGGCCAGTGGTTTTTTACTATTGAGACTAATTGCGTGCTGTCAGAGGTTATCTTTTCATTTAATCATGATACATTGTCATTTAGCACCCAACTGCTTTGTGGTGAGTCTTTTGCTGAGAATTTATTTAATTTTGACCTTTTGGAATCCGGATTTCAAATTGAAGCATATTAATAATGAACCAGGAGGCCTCATTTTATTAAAAGATTGTAGCTCTGATGAGCTATGGGCTTGTAAGATTCATCTTACAGTGACAGAGCAAAAGCAAAACCATCACTGGAGTTTTGAATAATGGAGGTTTTGACATTGATCAAGCAATGGTAGTTAATACTTTGCATATGCATTTTACAGACCTGTGTTTGGGGTCTATTCTGCTCCATTAACAAACCAGTTTTCATCCAGAGAATCATAAATCTTGACTGTGTAATGTCAGCAAAATGCCTTTAGACAGGGTTTGTTTACAGAGTTGCTGAGAGCAAATCTGACCACTGATAGCTGGTATTAATTAATGCTGCCTATTGTCTTGCTCTAGTAGTTCAGCGACAATTAAATGCACCAACAATGGAACACTCTCGTGTGATTAATTAAGGCATAAAATTATTGAGTCTGAGCCTCTGATTGGAGGATGGTTAATTATTTATAGCTGAATTAAGCTGCAACCCCATGTGTGTTAAAGAACACCGTTTAATCTACTTGCCATTGTTTTTATTCTTTAGTAACTTGCAGATGTAATAAATTCTCTCAGTACACCATTATCATATTAAAAGTAATCAAAATCATAATTAGTTTTAAAGAAATTAACACTTATGACGATGCAGAGTCAAAGCTAAACCGAAGCTTGACAGAGGGAAAACAAAGTCAACCTTCCATCTGTGCTATCAAGACAAAGCTAGATTTGCAGCCATGGTGTTGGGCAGGTATGCAAGTGTTGTATTAATCACACCATCAACTCATTAAACAGAGCACAGGTACTCTTTGCACCCCTGTCTTCTTATTAGATTTTTAAAAACAGGAAGAACATTGAGTGATAACCGTAGATAACGGCTCCTTACTGAGTCATTCAGTATCAGTAGGGAAATTAGACAAGACAAAGAAAAACAGCTCAGTGTGGTGCAGAGCTAGGGGAACTCATTAGAACACTACAGCATGGAGAGAAGCAACATGATGCTTTGCTATGTGTGTGTAGGGGAGTTGTTATTATAAGTATGTAGGTATGTGTTATTACACAATTATAATGTGATAGCTTGTGTACAATTACTTTATTTAGTTTTAAAACTTTAGGATAACCTTACAGACTAACAACAGTGGAAACCCAGTATGAATGCTTGTAACACTCTCCTGTATATAAGCAAAGCTGTTTATTCTTACAACTTAGTCTGAGAAGCCCTCATCATTGTACATGGAAGTCGAGTAAAGACATTAAACTGCGATTAGAGTAGCCCAGTTGCCATTTCACTTCAGAGACAAAGACAAGCCATGTCTAAGTGTCTGTCTCACAGAGCAAGCAGAGGCCATTAACCACACAAACATTAATGAAAGTGCCCCCTTCCTCAGCTGCATAATATATCGAATTCATTAACAAAAACATTTGCACATTAGCATTCCATGGAGTTCTCCATGAAAGTGCTCCACACAATCTGAACAATACTTGGAGGCTGAATAAAAGAAAACAAAAGTAATGGAGAAAAATTGGATTGAATTCTAGACCAGTGTTTTCCCTCTCTTTCTCGGTCTAATGTCTCTTGAGTAAATCTGTTTGTCTCTGGTGTAGAGACAACACACACGCCTGAAGCCCAGAGGAGAAATCTCCAGATTTTATCTCAATAAATACACAAGCCAAGATGGCAACACTTAGGAGCACCTCACTATTTTTGTTTACCTCAGTGTTAAATCAGGAGAATTCAAAGCCAGAGGTGTTCAAATCAAATCTGAAGGTCAATCTCGAAAGCTGTCATCGGACAGTGGATCACAATACCAAACAACACATTTTAATTATATAATTTAATTTATTTTTAACTGTCTGTTCACGTAGTTCACATGTTCACAGCCTGATGTTGATTCTTTTATAATGTCTAGCTGTCCCTTTCTATCTTTCTTTTCTTCTATTTCCTCAATAATATTCTCTTGTGTCCCTTTACTGAATCAGCCATGACATGTGTTCAAAACGGCCAGTGTGTTGATATCCAGTTTCTGGCGTGTGACAGGGTGTATAAAGCTAAATTTAGCTGTAATGTGATGTGCTTGGGATGCTGAAGGGTAATGACAGCTCCAGGAATATGCATAGTAAATATCACGGTGCCATTTTTGTAAGGTCAGAAAGTTACATAGTGCTTCTTTAAACTAGAGTTTCTCACTCCTGTCCTGAATATTTTAGATGCTTTTGTACTATAACACATCTGACTGAAATGAATGGCTCTTTAACAGGCTTGCAAAGAATTTGATGAGCAGTTCAGCTGATCTGAATCAGATGTGCTTGATTTGGGAAGATCTTAAACATGTAGGGCAGGGGGGTCCTGAGGTCCAGGACTGAGAAAAACATCAACAGCAAGGACCAGCGCAGGAACCATGAAGTCATTCCTGCTCACCACAATCGCCTTACACAATGACTTTCTCAATTTTTCCCACAATTTTTTTGTTTACAATAACAATGTTCTTATTTATTTATTTGAAACAAAATCATACACATTTTTGTATTTTATGAGCAACTACTTCACATCTTCAAGGTTCATTTCCAAAACTGCTTTTGTAACATGGTAGAAATTAATATTTTTCCTTACATGGTTTATATTTTTTCATCTAAGTTTTAGTTGTGCATGAATTGGATTTGTGTTTAATGAATTTTATTTGTATGGAATTATTTTCAAAATGCAGCTTTAGTTTCAACCAATGTGACACTCTTAGTGGTAAAGCAATAACCACAATGCGCTATCTTACTAAATGACTATTAAATTATTTTCTATCAGACTTCATGCTGCCATTGATAACTGATCATAAGTTGACTTGTGTAAGAAATTCTGCACGCTACATGTTGCCTATTTGCTGTAATGCAGTCTTTTGACCACCTGATGGCACTGTGGTTTAATCTGTAAACCCTCATAAACGCTCTTGTCTCATCACCACAAATAACTTTGAAGAAGTCTCCGATTCCCTCAAGGAAACCATGAAAGACAAAGTTGTGAAAGCCAGAGCAGAGGCGATTAAAAAAAAGAATGACTTTAAAAAAGCTGGTGTTGTGATCTTGTTTCCTGTGATCCATATATATTGAGCAAAAGGAGAGGGATGGTTGATCGGGGACTGCAGCACCTCCGTGGCTCTGCAGATGAATGAAGATGCAAATAGAGGGAGGGGGAAGTTAAAG
Source organism: Melanotaenia boesemani (assembly GCF_017639745.1). Classification (NCBI taxonomy): domain Eukaryota; kingdom Metazoa; phylum Chordata; class Actinopteri; order Atheriniformes; family Melanotaeniidae; genus Melanotaenia; species Melanotaenia boesemani. Next base: position 6,371,929 of record NC_055694.1, on the reverse strand, counting down.
CCTTTAGTGACACTAAGCACACCCCAGAGATCCCGGTGCAGAACGCTCCACCCCAGCACATCAAGGACACAGCACCGCTGTCTGAACGTCCCCTTGGCACGCATTATATCCAGTCCATCTACATTTTCATCTAGACAAACACTTAGCTCCATATGCTGAGCTGAGCCAGTGACAAGAGACAGATGTGTCCTCCTTAGAGAATGCTGTTTGATAAGCTGCTGCTCCACAAACTATTAAATACCCCAAAGAAATCAACAGGATAAAGAAAAAAAAAAAAAAAACACATTCTATTTTACATGAGAATAGATATGCCTGGAAAGCAAACCCTCATACACTGGCTTTGCCTTGGTTGTAAATGTCAATTTCATGTCAGATTCTTTCTCCATCCATCCATGTGATTACCTCAACACTTTGCATGAGAATGGAGCACTGGTCTATTCTGCAGATTTCTGTGAATCAAAGACATCTAAAAAGATGGGGTCAGAGACAATCGCAAGATCAGACTCTGCTGTGTAGAGTATGAAACTGTGCACTAGACTGTATATTTCTGTAGATACAGTGGTAATTGAAGGTTAGCCTATTTCCGCATGAACACCCAAACCATCACATTTTCACACAAGTCCTAAACTGATCCACATGATATCTACGAGCCAAGGTTTACAAGTCTTTAAGAACCAGTGTCCTCAACAAGCTGGAAGTGTTAGTTTTCTGCTTCCACTGGGAGAAGCTTCTTGGTGGAACCTTGCAAAAGAGTGTCACAACCATGATGCTAGCCCCATGTGGCATGTTGTTTCTCTGAGTCAGTCAGGCATACAGAACTGCAGCTTTCCTCTCCACTGCTTTCAGAAATACGAGCAAGCCCACAGCAGGTGAACCTGTCACAGTCAGCACCTGCAGGATCCTAACAGCCAGCGGGGGAAACTGAGGGACAGAGGATGTTTCTGTTGTGGAGAGCTTAGTGATGGAGATGAAACACCAAGTTTTGTAAATACAAATGCCATTGTTTCATGCCACTGGGTTTATGCAACAGAAATGTAAAAGATGTTCTTTTTAGAAATCCAAATCAAGTAATTTTTTTTAATGATTGTCAGTATAACACTGTCAAGGAACAAAAATAAAAAAATGAAAGATTTCCATACAAATGTGCAATGTTTTGTAGAGTTGTAGCATAATTTAGGTAATTGGAAGTAAAAATTGTAAACTTTTCCTTTTGGTCCTTCACAGCTTCGCTCAGGCAGTTCTTCTTGGCACTGTAATTTGTTTAAATGTTGATTTATGAACTAATAGACAGTAATTGCTGCTCAGTGCCACTGTTAATCCAAGCAGTCGGCTTCCTGAAGCACATTAGGCCAGATTTGTATAATGAAGTAATTAGCTCAATTATGACGAAGAAAGTAGGGATGGTGTAAAAGAAACTGGGAACTAGAAGCCAGAAAGTACTCCATGAGCCATGAGCTTGTTTTCTGTCTTGCCATTATGAATCTGCTTGTCTCAGCAGAGGATGTGAAAATAATCTGGTTGTAAGATAAAGATTTTCTTAATTAAAGCTTATAGAAGGCAACAAAGTCAATTTGAATTTTTTAATATAGACTTTTTTCCATTTTGTTTGGTTTTTAATGCCAATTTCTGGACCCATTTCACTGTAGCGTGTCATAGATCAACTTATTTCCACTTCCCCTTTTTACATTAAAAAATATAGCCCTATGTTTTCTGTTTGGCGTCTTTCACCCAGCAGACGCTGCCATCACAACCGAGTGTGCTTCATTGTCTGCTAGCATTGTCATTGTTATTAGTCTTTTGGATTGCCTGTGGAGGTATCGGCAGGCTCCGGGGGAAGCAGGCGCCAGGCTGGATAATTAGTTGTTCTTCGATGCCAGACGGGCACATTGCCGTCTCTTGGAGGGGAAATGGAAAGTGGCATGACTATCAGAGTAACACCGGAACAACCTTTGGTGTGAGGGCTGGGTTCCAGTGCATCTGTCACACCACTAGTCATCTAGCCACTGGCAAGACAATAGTCCCTACTAGTCTAGAAATAAACAGTAAGGATAATTATTTATCCGAAAGGACATTCTTTTAATTGTGTTTGTTGTAGTCAGCAGTGGAATCAATACAGAGTTTCTGTGTGTTCTTGTGATTATATGGCCAACAGAGACTTTATCTAAACAAAAAAAGAATAAAAGCAAAAATGATCAGGTGTGTTGTGCTTATTTTATGTCTGTTTAATGTTTACACCTTTATAGATCATTAAAATACTTCATCTAACATGTAACACTTTATAGTTGTCTTGTAGGCCTTCTTTGAGAAATGTAGATGATGAAAAGTAAAGACACCCCTGCAAGCAAGGTGCCTCCAAAGCCCAGCAGGATGCCACACAAAAATGGCAGTGCCATTTCCAAAGGCCCTCTTGGGTACACAGGGATGGGAGCCCGCTCCACAATCAGATCCAGGTCAGACCACGTCAGATCCCTCACTAACAAACAGCACACACAGGACAGACACATTTACCTCCTCAAAGACCTAAAGGGGCATTTTTTGTCAAGTTTTAACCTGAAGGAAACTCCCAGGAGAGAAAATAAACGGACAGGTGATAATTACATTTTTGAATCTCTAGCTGTCGTGGGAAATATTCTTTGTATGGTGAGAGTGTTGATGCTGAGAAGTAATGAGTTGGAAGTGTGCCCACGGCAACCACATCTTATCCAGAATCTCATCTAAACGCTTAATAGATTCAGGGTTGAGTGAAACATTATATCATTTGTCATTCAGACAATCTCCAGAGGTATAACCCCAAAAAAAATCTCTTCTTGGCATTGATCGCTAGAGATACTGGAACTCAGACGTGGACACACATGCTGAGCTCTCTGTCACTATTTCTGTTTTGTGATGTTATCAATCTAAAAAACATCTCTTTCAGGCACCGGGATGAATGATCTCACCCTTTTTAGTTCTGACCCTCTGATGTGCATGCTGGTGGGGTTTTGTGTCTGCCTTCACAGATGGGATGTTTAAAGACTTGACAAATTTGTGATAATCCTCAACGTAGCGTTTCAAGCTCAAGGCTTTATCCTGGTTGATGTTCTTCCCCATTTCTGTGGAAACAAAAGCAGTAAACATGTTTAATGTCTATATAAAGTATTCTGTCCTATGATGTTAACTCTGATTTAAAAGTTCACGTCTTGTCCTGCACATAATAAATTCTAGCAGGATAGCAAGTTCTGTTAGCAAAACAAACTTCTCAAGTTAATAAATATGAGTTGATCGCCTCAGAACTGCAATGAAGCGTTCCATAATTGCTATATTCTGCATCACAGTATTCTCCATCAGAACTACTATCATCTCTCTCGCCCGACTCTTGTCTGACAACTCATCATCCTTTCCTTGTTTTGTATTTATTTCCTTTTCCCTTTTCCCTTTTTTTTAAACTCCAAAGCTGCTGATTAAAGGAACAGATGGTTTGTTCTCTGGCTGGTGTCAGCTCCACTGAGTCCTCTGTCAGATCATTTACACCTCCTTCTACCCAAACGCCACTCAGCTGTGGAGTTGCATGCACACCGGACTGCAACACATGCCAGAAACTGGAAGTGTGTAAACTATGCCATTTTTGAAGTCCCAATTAAAATGAATCTCAAAGTAATGAAGCAATTATGCAACTGTTGTTAAAATCTCGAGGAGGCCGACCTGACTGAAATAAACCAGTTTTGAAAATATGCTGCAGTTACGCCAAATGAGGCTTTGTTCCAATTTCTTCGAGTCGAGGGACATGTTGAGAAGTGTACACCCAGGGATTTGCTGCTATCAACAAGCAATCACATAAAGGCCAAGCTTTTTTTTGATTTTAAAAAACAGTCCCGTTGGTAGCATCGCAGAAAATGCTTTTCTGGAAACATGTGTTCTTTCTGCCTCCGTTTACTTCTCACCAACAGCGATGTCTGTTCTGCCGATGTGCTGCAAGGCGCGAGAAAGCTTGTCGTAGTATGTCCTCTCACCGTACTTCAGCAGCCAGTCTGTCAGGGCTGTTCGGCACTGAGTCTCACCATCTAGCAAACACAAAACATATGGGCTTCAGATAGACAAGTCTGACTGCCAGCTCGCTGCCACAAACTCCACAAACGGAGTTGGACATGTGAGAAACAGACAGGTTTCCTGGTGGGGAGTTTTACCTCCTTACAGCTTGTCGTTTGCTTTTCTATAACTCTCAAAGGTTTTTTTTTTTCACATTTTCTCAACTCCAGATGTACATTAGAGTTATTGGGTGCTGAAAACACACTTCCTGGTTACCACACTGGCTATAAATTGATGGGGTGACAAAATCTGCAGTTTTCCTGAAAAAGATGCTCCCTGCTGTGAAGCATCACAGTAGGAGTCTAAGAAGTTGGAAATCAAAAGAACCCTTTCATAAGCTTATTTGTAAAATCAAGTGGTGGAAAGTAACTATTTATATAAGACCAAAGACTCACTTTACTTCAATTTTGATGTATATTTTAATTCATAAGTCATGGGATGAGTTATTTTCTAGCCGATGTTATCTACAGAAATTGCTGAAGACTGAACCATTAGTGTAAAAATATTTGAATGGTTCTTCTCTCAAAACTGATCAAATGGTCTTATTGGTGTTAAAAAAAATCCAGTAAATGAAAATAGATATTTCTATTAGAAATGTATCCTTTCTTCTTCCAAATATTCATGCCAAAGTATGTCTTATTTATTTTATTTTATTTTATTGGGACAGCGCAGGTTGATGAACATCAGTAAAAGAAAGCATGATGTAAACAGGTTGGATTATAGCAAAGAATGCTTGTTTCCATCTGTAGTCCCAAGGCAGGTGAGAAGATAACAGAAACAAGACTATACATGAAGAGATAAAGCAAAAAATAGAAAGAAAACACACAACATAAACATGGCAAATTTACTTCCTTTCGCTGATAGCGCAGCCTGTCTGATGCCGTATGCGCTCTGATGGTACCACAAGGTCCGCTCTCGTGGTGGTCCTGGTACCACAGTCAGGTCTCCAAAAAAAAAAAAAAAATCATTTAAAGGAGGAACATATATATACAACAAGCTAATTTCAGATTTTCAGATTCAAGTACTTTTAAAGCTTTGTTGAAGAGTGATTCTATCATTTTAAGATTTGCTCTATAAACAACTGGTGATAAAATATTTGATATGGGCAAAGAAAACACAGAATGGCAACACTGATTGTCCAAAGTGACTTTATTTATTTAAAGTTCTGTAAATTAAAGACGCACTACAGAACTTTTACAGATTTTCTAAGATATATCTGTTTGCTAGCATGTGACACAGTGCGCAAAGCAAAACGTTATGTGTTGTCCCGGCAGAAAAAGTTGTGAAGTTTCTCAGCCTCGAGAAGCTGCTGGGTAGTGTAAGAAAGCCAAGCAGAAGGCGCCCGCCAGCGACCGGCTTTCTGTTGCTCCATACCGCCAGCTCCTTTTTCCTTTCTCCCCCACGTGAGCACGCGGTGCGTGCATGACAGCTCGGTGCTTCAGCGGAGCGGAGCATTAAAGCCGAATGAACATGTTTTCCGTGCGTAAAGGACGATAAAGTGAGTGATATGTTCCCGAGTGTGCTCTACTTATATTATGCTGTTGTATTTGCTAATTATAATGTGTTTATTGCTACGTTTTTGCACGTGTTTCGGTCGCCGCATAGTAGACCTCATATACTTGCCGAGCCAATTTATATTTGTGCTCTTTATTGTTTTGTGCTCTTGATACGCTTTATGTAGCCGAACAGCAGTATTGTTGCATATACCATATGTCTGTGTGTTTACATATGACTGCTAAATACTTACCTGTTTATTGTAATTGTTTAAAACAACTATGTACACATATTCATTATTGTTTACTCTGTTTGTCATTACAGCCACGGAAACATCACACGAACACACACGACCACATGAACCCACACAACACATATTCAGCTATAAACCCCAGCATGTTCAATAAAGAATCTTAAAGGCCTCCTTCTCCAGTCCTAATTCTCTAACCGGAATTAAGCCATACTGTACCGCCTCAAACCAGTGAAATACAGTAGCGGGCACCACAAATAAAGTGCCACCGCTTCAGGGTAGCGACCACTCTATAAATGCACATGATAAATGTCACTGTGCCATCAAATGAGTCAGGAACGTGGGGCTTTAATGTTTGAATGTTACATAGTGCATCTTTAAATGAAACTGTTTTGACATTTTTTGTAAAACTTGTATGATATTGAGTCCTACAAAATCCCAAGATAATTAAATCCTTTTTAAATGTCCAGCTCCTCCCCCTCTCAGAAAAACAGAATGAGACATAACTTCTGGTCAACTTATAAACATCATACACACCAGTTCTTTTTTTAAAAGTTCTTTTTAAATGAGTAATAGACCCAAGAAGGACTAAACCACTTTACCTTAATGCTTTAACTACAGTACATTAAACCAATTAATTCCATAAATTGTTTTGTGCAGGACTTTTCCTTGGAATTGGGAATTTTTACACTGATAAATTGGGAATATTATATTAGAAAAAGATTCAAATACTTCTTCCACTATTAGTAAAATGTTCTCTCTGAACACTCAGTCTTATAGTTGTTTCAAGGGAACATCCAAATGAATAATTGTGTATTAAAAATGATTAATCTATTCATTACCTGAATCAGCATTTTGTAATGAAAACAAACAACAAAAAAACTGACCTATAACTTGAACCAAATACTAGATACCTTAAAACCCAACATAACTGGACCATGTTGTGGTTTATATGAAGCCGATGGCCTCAGATGTGCAATGAGAACACACCTGCAGCAGAAGATGCATCTCTCTTGAACCGAACTTTCAGATCCAGTTGATTTTTTTCTGGTGAGAGGCGATCAAGATGCTGGAAGATGTTTTCCTCTGGGTGAGACAGGGCAAACAGGAGGTCCTCACATTCCTTGGATGTCAGCAGTTCCACCAGACGCTCCAGCTGGTGCACATCAATGTCTACTGCCACTAAGAAGCAACAACACAAACTAATTAAGGCACACAGGGAGAACACCACTTTAGCTGAAAGGCAGTGGAACCACAACTTGTACGCTTCGCTGTCACATGAAGCTGTGACCATACCGTTCAGTGCACAGTTAATATTACCTAATGAAGCATGCTCCTGACACAACAAAGCATTTTTTGCACAATGCTTGTGCTTTTAATTAGGAAGTGCTGCATGTGTGGTGAGAAGCTGTCCTATTACTCTACTCAGCTGCAAAGACCAGAAAGGGAATTACGTACTTTTTACTACAGAGGACAGCCTGATCCAAAATTTCTAAAACACTGAGTGTAACGCCCTCACCTGTGTCCTGTCTGAGAGCCAAACTCTGTGGCAGAAAGATGAATAAGAAACAAACTTTCCACTCTTTCATGTCAGCTGTTGTAGCTCAGTGTGCTGTTTACAATCAGGATGGTTTACTTTTAAAACTGACACCTAGAATTGGTTAAAATGCTTGATTCTCTTTAATAGCTCATCACCATGGATACTAACATCATTATGAATGGATCTTTTTTTTATTATTAAATTTTAAATATAAATATACATTTTACAAATTGTATTTATGAACCCATTCCAGGAAGGTTGTCAGTTTTTTAAAGTGTCACCAAAACCTTGAATCTTTTATTTGTTTATTCATTTGAAAAATGTAAAGAAAATTACTTTCAATTTCTTGACCAATTCACTTCTCTGTATTTAGGAAATAACATACAAATGGAATAAATTATAGAAAAAAATTAATTGCCTTTACACGTAACACAGTTCTGGAAGATCCTGCAATCAGCAGATTTATGGTCGACAGTTCAGGGCTTCAGGAATCCACCATCCATCCACCAAAAGCTTAGTCTTTTCATCTTTATAAGGCACCGAATGGCGCTAAGCAAAAATATATATCTGATCTGATGATGTCTTGTAAACCACCAAGACTATAGAGATCATCTGGGTCAAGTTAATTTCCATCCTAAGAGTTGAAACTGAACAAAGAGAATCTGCATTTATTTTTTGTGCTCCTCAAATCTGGAACAAATTACCAGCACACCTGAAGTTTGCTCAAACCCGAGATCTTTCAAAGCCACAAAACCCAACGTTGGCAGATTTACACACTTTGGAGCCTCCCAATGATGGCTAATTCAGCCTCCATCTTGTTGTTTTCTTATGAACTAGTTTGAAGTTCAGTTCTCACAAGTTAAAATGAATACTTCACAATCAAGAGTTCACCATTTCAATTTTAATCTAGTTCAAAGTTCAGTTCATTTAAAATCTTTTTATTCCAGTATATATCTATTCATTTTTTATACCCCTTACTCTAACTGAGGGTTCCGGGGGAGCTGGAGCCGATCCTGGGAGTTACTAGGTGACAGGACAGGTCGCAGGTCTATTAAAAGGCCAATACAGAAACCATCCAATGTCTATTGCAATTCACCTAAAATCTGAAGTTAAGTGGAATAATGAAATAATATTGAAGAAACTATAAAAAACTGAGAAGAAAGGGTGGATTCAAATCCATGTGGTTAAATATAACCATGGACTGAGAGTTTGCTGCTTTGCTCTATTGTTTTATTATGATTTCACATTTTAAAAAGTCTCTGATGGGATCAAATTTCAGTAAAGCAGCATGTTCACAACCTTCTGGGTGAAATGCTCAATTATATTTAAAATTCTGTTTATAAGCTAGATTTAGAACAGGTTTGAGTAAATCATACTTAGTTTATATACTTCACATATTTGATAAAACCAAAAGGACTAGATTAGAAATGACATCTATATCACACGTATTAAAAAACAATAAGGTATAGCAAAGTAAAGACTTTTATGGTTGGTTTTGCTTTTCATGGAGAGAATTGTGTGGGTAGTTGTGGTGATGCAGCTGCGTAGCTGAGAGAAACATGTTTAATGGCCTCTTGGTGAAGGCTATGGTGAGGGAATGTTTTAAATTGTTAATAAGCTGCATCTGCCAAGAAGTAAAGGTTGTTTGTGTGGGCAGAGTCAGATATTCTCCGTGTTGGCTAATGAAAAATAAATAAAGAAAGAAAAGAAAAGAAAAAAGCATGCTCTGGGGCTGAGAAACACAGAAACTTAGGTGTGGGTGGTATAATGAATCGGTAATGATTTGATGTAGTGCACTTTTACAAAAGAGAAACACAGGGCACAAGGTCAAGGAATCAATTCATATTACATTGCATTTCTTATTAATAAAAATATACAATTTTCCCGTCATGCAAACAAGATCAAGTTCAACTCACACACAGAAATATTGCAAAAATGATAAATGTATAGTTTTCTTCACACAGAACATAGACAAAGAACAAACTGAGTGTCATGTCTGGCGTATCATGTGAATGCCTTCTGGTCTTTTTGGTCGGCTTGTGAAGTCATATCCCCATGTCTTTTACTCTTCACACCACTGAAATCTGTTTAAACGCACATACAGACTCCGGTGGAATGAAGGATAGAACACATGGGTTATTCCTGCAGCATCTGAAAATAAAGATAGAAAAATATATTGTTAATAAAAAATCCTTCATACACAGATTTTCACTCAGAGTCACAACAGCCTCAAAGTACTGAAACACAGTGAGTTTTATCACAGGGGCGGCTGGTTACATTAAGAAAAGCCTTAAGCTTTACTTTTAATGTTAAACTTCATGGATAGAGGCCAACCCGGTAACCTGGTGCTGATTATGCAACTGGGACTTCATGATTTATGAGGAAGCCTCCAAGGTTGAAGAGGTGGCAATGAGTGCAGGAGGAAATGGATGTTGGCCCTTTTTCTTTTCTTGAGCTGAAGTTTGAGCTTGAGCGAGACCAGGCATGCCCTCCTCCGTAGCTACGGGGCTTCAGGCTGCTGTCTAAAACCTGGGCTCTGGCACGTTGTCACAGGCCTGAGCTCAATGACTGCTTAGTCATCGGTGATGCAACCCCACCATAGCCCACTTGAGCCCACTGTGGCCAAGCCCTGCTATCTGCTCACCTCAGAGTCCAGCTCCTGGGGAAACACCTTGTACACTTTCCCCACCTGAATCAGTTTTCCATTGTTTTAATGTACTTTGGCTTGATCATTTTTTCTCTTACAACTGCAACCTCTTGTACTCCAAAACACTTTTGATTCTACTAAATTTTTAAAACCAGTTAATCTCAAGTCTTTTTACATTTAATTGTAGCTAGCAGCAAAATCATCTACAACACCTTACCTTGACAATTACTCACCTCACGATCCCTTCTTTTCTTCAGTGACTGTGACAGCAGACGGCATGAAAGGCTCAAACTCGGCTTGAAGTGGGCTAAAGGCATAACTGACAAGTTGCTTTGAGGCTTCTCTCTGAATTTTTTCTCTACCTGATTCAGGTATTGGTGTTTTAGAGGACTGCATCAGCCAATAATATACAAGTACCTGAGAAGGACCACCCATTTCCCAGAGCTAAAAACTTGCCACACCTTTCCACGAGGCATGGTTTTAATGCCAGGAATTAAGGAAAAGAAGATGTAAACTGCAATGAAAGTAAAAATATTATTCCCCAAAATCAACAACAGAACAATGGATCTCTTATTAACATAACAGACTAAGATCCACTTTGAAGGCACTGAAGCAGGACTCCTGGGGAGGCAAAAACCTACAAATCTAATAAAGGAGGTTCATGTAATATTCATCTAATAAGAGTCTTGTGTTCATTATTTGATGAGTCTCTGCTGTAATTTGCTCCTCTTCATCTCCCCCTCTAGAGTAAACCACATTTTTCATTAGACCAGAGCGTTTCATAAGCCCTTTAAACCAGTTCTTATAAATGTGTTTGAAATAGAATCCTCTGCTCTAATATGAATAATAAATAAATAAATAATCTAATACATGTGCAGTTTGTAAAATATCTTCATCTGCTCCCCCTGATCATGATTAACCCAAACATACCAATAAACCAGATGATAACAGCTTATTAAAATAAACACTACAGTCAAGTTAACTAATGTGTAAGCCTGCATACTTGTGCTTTTTAAAGCTATAAAGCTTCCTTTAAATGTGGGAGCATATTTTCAGATTTTTTGCGGTTTGAGTACAAACGAAAAACAAGGTATCCCCACATCCCTCTCTTTGAAAGAAGCAACTTTTTGGAAAGCATTCCTTCCCCTCACAATGGCAGGGTTGGTGGGAGAGAAAGGGGGATGGGTGGGGAATAACAGCGCTGACACATTCCTAAGGTAGAAAGCTGCACCGAGCCTCACCTGACAAGATATTCCTCTCCAGGGCACATTCATTTAGGCCCAATCCTTTTCATTTGTGATTTTATTGACAAGGACACCAATATCTTTGAGTTATGAGCTGTTTTTCTCCAGAGGCAGGCGGTGCTTTACCTCTGTGTTCGGTGTGGGCCAGAAAGCTCTGGACAGTGTGACTTGTTCGGGGTAATCTTTCGGACCACTCAGAGGTGACAGGTGAAAAACGAGCCTTTAAAAACATGCTCTTTGAAGGCAGCAGCACTGTGAATGGCTTACTAATCAAACTGAGAGAATTAGTAAGGTTTTTGTTGCACTGGTTTTTGTATTACACAACTCAGTGGCTCATCTGAGCTCAGAGTGTTGCTTAGTTAAGAATATGAATTCATATTTACACAAAAAGCCCATTTCTAGCTTTTCTACTTCTAGATTATACCATACTGGTAGTATGTGTCTGCATCAGGCCCAGGTATAAGATAGCAGCTCCTATCCACAAAAAAATAGATTTTCTTTATTCGTATTGCTGAATTTTGAAAAAAAAAAAAAAAGAAAAAAAAAGTAAGGATTGAACACTGACTGACTTTAAACAATCTTCAAAGTGTACTGTTTATCAAGCTCTTCTGAGCAGACTTTATTGCTCCTGGTCCAAACTGAACTCTTGATCAGATCTGTTTTTATATAATGTTACTTTTAAACAACTTTCTATTTAATATCCTTAAGGATTTGAGGAAAATGGCACCCTTTGGCATTTTGTTTTTGCACAAAGTAAGAATATCTAAATGGGGTCAATTCTGGTAAATCACACATCTTCAAAACACTGCTGTCTTGATGTTAAACTCTTGATTGTATTTTTGTCCCAGTGTGTGATGGACATCTTAGCTCACAATGCTTTTCCAGAGGTTTCCCCTAAACAAGCACATAGACTGCTTGACAAACAGTCTTTCAGAATAATTGTGGTGTGAGAAGTGACCCTTTTTTAGATTTGTTAAAATGAGAGTAGCACTTCATTCCCTGCAGGCTGCACAGAGTGATGGCTCTGTTGCAACATGTCACCGTGAGGAATGTGAACTTCAACAACATGTGCAAAGTCTTTACAATGCAACATGGATATGTTAGTGGAAAATATGTTCTTAATATAATCCACATTTCATATGAGCAAGACAGTACTAACTCATTTTTTGAGTAAATAACTGAGCTTCCTAATCAGGGCATAATAAAAAGAAATCTTATCTTAACATATAAAAAAATATGTTTATGTTTATAAAAAATGTATATAGTAAAGGACATCTGAACATTGCTAAAGGTTATTGGTCTTTTCTTACGGCGTAGTTGAGTTGTAGGTCTGGGGTAAAAGAGCCCAACATAGCTAATCAAAGGTAAAATACTAAACTTCAGTCTTATGAAAATGATGCTGTCTTAACTTCCTGCAAGCAAAACATGGCTAAGAGCGTCTCGTGGAACTCTGAAGTGTGCTTTTGTATTAATAAAAACACAGCAAAAAAAAAAAAAAAAAAAAAAAAAAAATTTTCCACCATAATTAAAAAAGAAAGAATTTTTAATTAAAAATATTATCTCAATACAGAAAAACAAAAGAGGAAATTTGTATTTTTTGTAAAATCAAGTCATTATATCAGAAAACCAGAGCTTTTCAACATTTTTTCACGTGAATGCAAAATGTTTCTGTTCATATTAACACTATTAACCTTGCTTTGTTTTATAAGCTGGAATACACTTTCTGAATGCCTTTAAATCACATCATTTACACAATGTACATTGTAAGCATGAATCATCATGATTTAAATTTACATCACTCTCTCCCAGTACATTAAAATTGTATTCAGAAATGTATTTAGCTATGCCATACATGAATATAACATAGATATATTGCAGCTGTTCCAGGTGCTTATTCTTATATATTGCATGTATATTGAACCAAGCTGCATTATGAATTAATTTGATATTGTTTGCACATTCATGCAGAAAAAAAGGATTTACATCACAACAAATATACATAATATTTGAATAATGATACAAAAGAGCCTTTCATTCTTAAATGCTGGTATTTGCTTGAAAGGGCTCTGACATTTAAAGCTACTTGAAGGTTTTTGTGTGAGATTTCAGGTTGTTGGCTATGTCTGCAGTCTCTGTAGCCTGAGGCCGTCCAGAGGTGATCTCTCTCTACCTTGATATCCCCCCCACCCCCGTCGCTCCTTTTCTGACGCCTCATTGGCTAATTCTGTTCTGATTCGCCTGGCCAGGAATGTGCCTACCTCCTAATGCACTTCTGTGTTCAGGCAAATTGACAATGAGGAGTGCCATCATTTTGCAGCATAAATATTTCATTCCCCATTTGGATGCAGATTCCAGATGTCGCACCCAGAATACAAATGGACCGGCTAACTTGGCTGAATACGATATATGAGAAGGTGATTTGTCTGAGCTGTAGACAAAAATACAGTGCAATTTGATTCGGGCTTATTGAGACTCACTATCACTGTAAAATGGCTAAATAAATTAAGTGGGAGTTGTTATTAAAGTGCCTCACTTTGGCTACTGAATGCAGCCAAGGGGGTGATATATATATATATATATATATATATATATATATATATATATATATATATATATATATATATATATATATATATATATAGTCACATGGGTACCTGAACCAATGATGATAAGACAGTTGTCCACAGTTAGTGGTAAGGATATCTTATTTGGCAAACTCGTGATTTACTCCCCTTGTCTCTTACCTGTTTTCCCATGTTAAGCTTTATGGTAGACACTACTATGATAGACACATAATTTAGTGTTGGATAGACATCTGTTCACCAAAATTAGGGCAGGCACAGTCTTTATAAGATAACGATCCATGTTTGTTGCATTTTCTTCCCTCCACAATTGAATATTTCCACTACTATTTGAACAGTCAACAACAGTACAATTTCTCCTAGATTTCCTTGACATTGTGGGGAAAATTGTAAGATTCTCTTTCGTTCTGCTCTGACATGCACAGGAATGCCACCACAGAAATGGTGGATGGTATTTGACAAGATTCGACTTTACCAAAATGAATTCCAGCCCACATTTGACGCGTGCTAATTTAGAGCCTCGACTGTAACATGCAAACTTGTAATCTTTTATCTCACTTTGACCATCTTGACATCAGTTCCATGCTTAGTGTCAGGATGCACCTCTGCTCACACTTTCACACTGCTCACACATCAGAAATGAAATTTTGGAAGTTCCCCCTTCTTTTTGACAAAGTTTTGCCGAAGCACTTCACAGCAAACGCAGTGACGATGGGATGCTGCCAGAGATGCTCCATCAACCACAACGTTTTTACTAGCAGTGTATGGATAAACTAAAGTCGTTTAAAGATGAGCTACAGAACGTTTGCAGATTTTCTCAGTAACACGCCCCACATCGAGGGCATCCATCTTACATTCAACCTGTACCGTGAGCTCTCTCCGGCCAGTAAGACAGTCTTATCTTGACTCGTCTTATCTCTTGCTCTGTCCCTTTCTTTCTTTCTTTTCCCTTCTTCCTCCGATCATGCTAAATGATAATCTTTGCATTTCTAAGCTAAATCATCCATGGTGTGTGTTCAAAATGGCCAGTCTGTTAATATCTGTTTGCTAGTGTATGACTCAGCTGTGACGTTAAGGAAAAAGTTGTCCCAGAAGAAAAAGTTCGGTTCGGTAGTGCGGTTACTTAGCCTCAGGGCGCTGCTGGGCAGGTATGGCTCCAGAAATGCATATAATAGATGTCACTGTGCCATAAAACATGTCCAATATGCAGAGTATCAAGGTTGTAAAATTACACAGCAAGCCTTTAAGATGACAAAAACTACTACCTGTTCCATGATGGAGACATTCTAGGCAAAGTGAAGTGAAATAAAAATATATATATATATACATATATATATATATATATAATAGTATGTATAATTCCAATCACATTTTGCTACATTAATGAAGTCAAACTCAGACAAAAAAAAAAAAGTAGGTGGTTTTCTTGACAAAAGATGAGGCAGATTTCTTTTTCTGTCATGGTTTATGAGTTTTGCTTTAGTTTTATTTCTGCTGCTTGGTTTTCTGTTGATTCGTGTGTTTTGGTCTCACGTCTTACCGCCTGTTCAGTACACACCTGGTCTTTTTGCTGATTGCTCCACCTGCTCCTTGTTTAGTTAATTTTCCGCAGTGTATAAATACCCACTGGTTTTGTTTGTTCTCTGCCAGATCATCGTCATTGATTTGTCTTTCTTTCCTCTTCTTCGGAGTTTTTTTCCTTTTTCCACCTTATTTATTTATCTGGTTTTATGCTCTTTCATCTTGCTGTAGCAGCACTTTTTATCATTAAATTCTTGACTCCTTCATCCACTGTCCTCTTGCCTACCTGGTCCTACATTTGGATCCTGCCTTCACAACCACACCGCATTGTGACATTGATTTGATGAAAAAAGTAAACTTGTCAATTGAAAACACGATCTTGAGATTATGTCATTAAAATACATTATTATAGGGAATGGGCACGCTCAGCCTATGTGTGTGTGTGTGTGTGTTTAAAAAAAAACAAAAAAAAAAAAACGTTTTAAGCAACTATTATCTAAAGGATGTGTTTCATGGATCTATCTGGATTGTTTTTTTTAGAATTTAAGATTTGACCAAGAAAACAAATTTTTATTAATGACATGAAGCATTTTGTGAAAAGCTGTGAAACTTCCTTCTAATAGCTAAAAACTGAATAAACTAAACTGAACCATCTAGAAATGTGTGACGTCCCGAGTTAGCTAAATAAATAAATAAATAAAAAAATCCTCTGGCCAGCGCTTCTGCAGACTCCTGACCGGCTTCCTTTTGTAAGCAAATAAATAAT
The DNA here is from genome assembly GCF_017639745.1 of Melanotaenia boesemani. Classification (NCBI taxonomy): domain Eukaryota; kingdom Metazoa; phylum Chordata; class Actinopteri; order Atheriniformes; family Melanotaeniidae; genus Melanotaenia; species Melanotaenia boesemani. The sequence goes on along the minus strand of NC_055694.1, from coordinate 6,355,820 downwards.
ACTTAAATAGAGAGCTGTGTGCATCATTCAGAAACTCTTGGCCCAAAATAAATCAGTTAGGGCAGGCGGGAGCATGATAATTCTCCAATTCATGTGTGAGACAGGGGGTCTGTCAGTACCCTGTGTTTACGCACTTCTCTCACTGACATGGAACGTTGGGTAATAACAGTGGAGGGATGGCATCACAGCAGGTATCACTGAAAATGCTTCTCATTGTCCCTTATCTGAATCTTACTGGAGCTTGAATAGCTGATCGTTGACATTGCTGCGGCACACGACCTCACAGAGACTGAATCTTTATCTTATCTTTTCTTGTGGAAAATCTATAATTTCAGTTGCTGTTAAGTTGTGATGTGAGAGGAATCACTTCTGATTGTGCTGCTGCATTTGCAGCCACGTTGTTTGTCCTCTCTTTTAATAAACCATAAATACAAAAGCTTCCTCATTACTCCCAGTGCTTCTAACAGTGTGCTGCAGCCATGCCAGTGAATGAGTCTGGGCTTGTTTTTTGTTCATAATACCGGTCTGGTTTTTCACTAAGCCTGCCCTCCTACAGAAACTATGGAAATTCCAGCTGGCTGGAGGTGTCGATTAGTCCTTCTTTGTTTTGAATGGGAGAGTATACAGCTTCTGTGGGAAGGGGTGGGGTGGGGGCAGGTGTGGTTTAGGGGTCAACACTCGTCTATTGACAAAGGTGAGACAGACATGGCCAGTCCCCTTTGATTAGCTAGCCCATTAGTTACCTGGTCACACAATAGACCAGACATGGAGAACCCGGGTCAAATATCACCCTGGTGGAATTTTGTCCTCCTAAAGATCTGGTGGTGATTTAGGGTGTGTGTTTGTGAGTGTGCATCTATGTTTGTATTTGCATTTGTGTATAATCATATTCACACAAATCAAGCAACATTAGTCATGGCAGATTCTCTGCTGCATGGATTTTTGTCTTCTGCAGCTAACCTTACAGTGCATGGTTATCATGGGTATCATGACACAGAAAGTATATATCTCGGGGATCACAAAAAGGTCACTGAGAGATTCCTCAGCCTCTAGAGTCAAAAGTTAATCCGGAGTCAAAAGAAGCAGAAAACAAGTGAGCAAGGTGTGACTGGGTGTGCATGGTAGTGATTTTCTCTTTGTAAAGATTAGATCATGTGCTGTCAGCAGCAGGTTAGAGGCTACACTTTGGATTTATTAGTGTTCTTTATATGTTTGTACTCAAAAAGTAAACAGCTTCTCTGAAAAACGCCACAGTTGTATCAGTGATAAAAGATTTCCAAAAGGTATTAAGATTAGTTTTGATATTCTGAAATAAAGGTTCATAAACCAACAGCACTGACTTAGACATGAGTCTTTCTCTGTGCTTTCAGATGTCTTTGATATCAGGTTACAGAAAAGATGTCTCAGAGCTAGTAACAAATTTACACAATGCAATGGTTTCTCAGTGCAATGGCCATTCTGCAGAGTGCATTGAAGTTTTGCATCTTTGTCTGTTTAAGGAAATCACACAGCAAGGTAAACTATCTACAATTAAAAATGAAGCAGAAAGGAGTTGAGTCAATGACAAGCTCTACCATGTAGTAAAAATATACCATATGCTTTTAGCTCCTGCAACTTTTGAGGATTTCAAAGTGTATTTACAGCCATTGTGCTGCTGTAGAGGTTATCCATGTCTCATCTTCATTCTTTTTACAGACTGGATGATGACTGATTCTAAACTTTGCTGGTTTTAATTAAATACATCCTCCCCTCTACTAGTGAAATTTTTTCTGTACTTAAAACATGACTGATCCACCCTCATCTTCAACTGTATTCTCCAAACATTCCTTTACTCATTCCACTTTTGTGTTGCGGGCACTGGGAAGGATTGTTTTTTTCTCTGTTGGCTTTTCTGTTAAGGTCATATTTGTGCATTTATGGCTGGACAGTAGAACCACCACTCTGGAGTCTGCAAAATATTCAAGGTTGGCTGCAATATTTTATTTAATTTTATTTTAATTTGGGAGTTTTCCTGGCCTCAAATTCGCTCCTGCTATTGGAGCACCAGATGCACCAGAAAAAAAGATTAGCTAACGTTTTCTGTACCTTTTCTTTTTGAGGGGCATCTATTCATTTTATTTCCAGAATGTTGGGCAGATGTGGCGACATCAGCTGTTTATCATTTGATGGAGTTTCTCTCTTCAGACAACAAGAATTTCTGGTGTGTGTAAACCTGCTGCAAAGACGTTGTTTTCTATAAACACAAGAGTGATATTGATCATATCACCTAACTTAGCAAGAAAGCAATTAAATGCATTTCCTGGAGCAATCTTTCTTTTTCTCGAAAATATTTACAGTTCTTATCATGCTCCTGCTAGCTGGATTATATTGCTCTATATGATTTTTTTCTATATTTTTAGGTAGAAAAACAGGAATTTTATTCATCATGGATATTGAGCTAGTAGTGCAGTTTACTCTTTGGCACAATAACTGATTGTCACCCTGCTGTGATCAAAGTATTTGTACATTTTTGTTGAAATTTCAACCCTTTGATCAAGCTGACAGGATTTGCTGTGCCAAAAATAAGTTATATGGACTTCAGCACTTGTTTTTGTTGAAGTGAAATAACCATAGTGATAGACCATATAGAGTTGTAGCAGCAAATAACCCGACAGCTTTTATCACTGTTTATGCAAAATACAGAGGAGGTGTAACTGTGAAGCCATACAGAACATTTGTTATAAATAAAAAAAAAAAAGATAAATTTTTAATTTTCCTTGCAAAACAACATACAATAAGGACAGTCACTGTGCATTTGTCAAACTTGCTAATTAGCAGCAGAAAGTGTGTGGGCAAATGATGTTATAGGTGTAAATAAAACTGAAAAAACAAGAATAACTCTTGCTGCAGATGTTGTTGGTTTTAGCATTAATGTAAGCCTCACTGTTAGAAATATGAATGTTGTTAATGAGAGAAATAAAGGCATAAAAGACAAAGTGAGATTACTGTGACCGTGCTTACATTGAAATGTTGGCAGAACAGACTCCCACATGCCAAATAATGAAATAAACAGTACAAAATATACAGGTGATGAAAAACTACAAAAACACAGACATTTGGCAAAAGAGATAAGAAAAGCAATTCAGATATAGTGTATAAGCTCCAAGGCACAACCTTTTACCAAACCCAGCCTTCCCATGTTGCTCAAATTTGAAACATAGGAAATTTTGATGAGCAGCAGGTTTCTTGAAATACAGGTTTCTTTTTTCTTTCTTTTTTTCTTTCCTTTTTGTGCACATTGTTCAGCTCTAGCATGAAAACTATATGAGCTACATTTTTAATGGCAGGACAAACTAGTTGGAGTCAGAACGCAATATAGTGTTAGCATTACCATTACTTGCTTAAGAAACACAATTTAAGTTTAGCCGTGCTTGTTAAGTGCTAACTTCCAATCTAAATAAAGGCAGAGAGGTTTGTAAGCATGTTTGCCTTTAGCAAGCTATTCTACTGCTGAATTTTAATGAATCTGACAACCTAACCCTTGATATGGGATATGTTAGCCTAGTTAGCCTAGCAGTTAGCCAGGCTAACTAATGACATTGACAGCCCTATTGAGTCAAAAACAGCTCAATATGTATTTGGTTAAAGAAAAAAAACATTTTATGTGGTAATTATAACTGTATTTTTAGCCATTCCTTTGTTTTATTGGACACTCACAGCACAATACCAGCTATGCTCATGCATTTCATGTTCACAATGACAGGAACTAATCAATGACTCCAGAAAATTAAAACTAGGGGAAAAAAAGCTGTACACTGAGCAGTATAAAAAGAGGGAAACGCTTTGGTAGTAGCCAAAAACTCTCATAAATAAATAAATAAATAAAAATGTGTGAAACTCATGTTCTATTCTATTCTAGTCTACAGTCATTTAGCAGACGCTTTTATCCACAGCGACTTACATATGTGATCACAATTATGTTCATGTGTGTTAATCACATCTGGAACCAGGCTTTATGGAGTTGTAAGTAAAAAAGACAGTAATTTATTTATACAGCATCTTTCAAGCTGCAACTCAAAGTTAAAAAAAAAAAGGCAATCAGCTTTAAATAGTATAAAAAATTACAATAGTTCATAGCATTAAGATAACCTAAAACAATCAACAGAAGAGCTAAAAGTTAATTACAGTAAAATGTATTATTAAATGTAGTAAATTAAATTAAAAAGTGTAGAAATAATAAAACTGACTTCCTTAAGGTCAGAGTCACAGGATAAAGATCATATACAGACGTGGACAAAATTGTTGGTACCCTTTGGTTAATGAAAAAAAAAAAACAAAAAACAAAAAAAAAAAAAAAACTCACAATGGTCACAGAAATAACTTGAATCTAACAAAAGTAATAAATAAAAATTGTATGAAATTTAACCAATGAAAGTCAGACCAGACTTTTCAACCATGCTTCAACAGAATCATTAAAAAAAATAAATTAATGAAACAGGCCTGGACAAAAATGATGGTACCCTTAACTTAATATTTTGTTGTACAACCTTTTGAGGGAATCACTGCAATCAAACGATTCCTGTAACTGTCAATGAGACTTCTACACCTCTCAGCAGGTATTTTGGCCCACTCCTCATAAGCAAACTGCTCCAGTTGTCTCAGGTTTGAAGGGTACCTTTTCCAGACGGCATGTTTCAGCTCCTTCCAAAGATGCTCAATAGGATTTAGGTCAGGGCTCATAGAAGGCTACTTTAGAATAGTCCAATGTTTTCCTCTTAGCCGTTCTTGGGTGTTTTTAGCTGTGTTTTGGGTCATTGTCCTGTTGCAAGAGCCATGACCTGCAACTGAGACCAAGCCTTTTGACACTGGCCAGCACATTTCTCTCTAGAATCCCTTGATAGTCTTGAGATTTCATTGTACCTGCACAGATTTAAGACACCCTGCGCCAGATGCAGCAAACCAGCCCCAGAACATAACAGAGCCTCCTCCATGTTTTACAGTAGGGACGGTGTTCTTTTCTTCATATGCTTCATTTTTCTGTCTAAACATAGAGCTGATGAGCCTTGGCAAATGTTCCATTTTTGTCTCATCTGTCCATAGGACATTCTCCCAGTAGCTTTGTGGCTTGCAGACATGTAGTTTGGCAAATTCCAATCTGATTTTTTTATGATTTGTTTTCAATTTGAAGTTCACCTTTAATCTCTTTAGAAGTTTTTCTGGGCTCTTTTGTTACCGTTCGTATTATCCGTCTCTTTGATTTGTCATCAATTTTCCTCCTGTGGCCACGTCCAGGGAGGTTGGCTACAGTCCCATGGATCTTAAATTTCTGAATAATATGTGCAAATGTTGTCACAGGAACATCAAGCTGCTTGGAGATGGTCTTATAGCCTTTACCTTTAACATGCTTGTCTATAATTTTCTTTCTAATCCCCTGAGACAACTCTTTCCTTTGCTTCCTCTGGTCCATATTGAGTGTGGTACACACCATGTCACCAAACAACACAATGACTACCTGGAGCCTATATATAGGCCCATTGACTGATTACAAGATTGTAGACACCTGTGATGCTAATTAGTGGACACACCTTGGATTAACATGTCCCTTTGGTCACATTATTTTCAGTCTTTTCTAAGGGTACCATCATTTTTGTCCAGGCCTGTTTCATGAGTTTTTTTTTTTTTAATAATTGTGTTGAAGCATGGTTAAAAAGCAATGTCTGACTTTCATTGGTTAAATTTCATAGAATTTTTATTTATTATTACTTTGGTCAAGTTATTTCTGTGACCATTGTGAGTTTTTCTTTCATTAACCGAAGGGTACCGACACTTTTGTCCACGTCTGTAAGTATCCAATGACATCAGGAGGTAGAACTTCACATTCTATTCTATTTTCATAATGTTTTTGCTGCTGTTTGTATATTTGCTATAACTTTTTTCTTCCCCTGCACCTTGCTGTAATGTTTTTATGTTTTATGTAAAGCACTTCTAATTGTCTTGTACATGAAACGTGCTATACAAATAAATTCGCCTTGCCTTGCCTAACTTATTAATCATACCGAAACATTTTCAGTACTTCATGTCAAAATATCCCTAATTATAACTTAAATTATAGAAAACCCATTTCATAAAATACATTAATATGAAATTTATTTCACAGGTTAAACGTGAAATCGTTGCAATATATTTGTGGTTTCTTCTTCAAGTATATATTAAGTTGGATATGCTCAAATAAACTTGTTAAATTTGTGGCACATGTTGTTGGTTTCTCATTTCTTAGGGTGCAGAACTGACAGTTTTTATGTTCTGCTTTTTCCTTTGATGGGTTGCAGCAATTCAGTGGCACAGCCTGAGTCCTAAATCTGTGATGTGTGAAGGAGGGCGCTGTCACCAATGAGGAACAAACTCTTTATGCAGATCCGCCTTTAATAACGAGAGCTTTGTTTACATCCTTCCACTGTGGGTAAAACTTCTTAAAAGTAACACAATGGCATAAGCCAGTACTGTCACTTGTTTACAATATGTTTATTCTAGGGACAATCCATGTAAAAACTCATATAAACAATAAATGAATAACAATTGAATAACAAAATCATAATTAAGGTGGGGTTTTGGTATAACTTTTGACAACCTGCCAGTGAAGGACAATCTGGAGCTACATGGACAGAGATGCTTTAAACAGAAACAGCTCGCTAGTCTATTTATGTCACATTGACACTGGTGTAATGAAAAATTGGCAACTCAGCCTCAGGAAGTTGTTGGGTCTTTTGTTTGTTGTTTATGGTGAAATAATAGTAATAGAGTTTGAAAAAAACAAACGGCCAAAAAACACGTTTTGTTAGGCTTACTCTTTTAACCCTATAAAGCCTGGCCCAAGAAACAAGGGGAGAAATTCCTTTTTTTTTTCATCTAGGCTTTATTTAGCCCTTTAATAAAAGATAACAAAAAAAAAAAACAAAAAAAAAAAAAACATTTTGTATGTTTACTGTGTGATATGTCAAAATGATCGTAGTGCAAAAGATGTCCACCAGGGGGCAGAAGATAAGTGTCAGATTGTGTACAACAGGGATTTGAGCAAATCTTTTACCATAAAGTGATGCAAAAGCTCTCAGAAACTGAATGCATCAGATAAGATACACATAGAATTAAAGCGTTTAAGAATTTATAATCAAGGTTAAAGTAATAGAATTCCCTCACACAACCATTCCTCAAAACAGGTTACAAATCACCAAACATAGTTGGTTCCACTCGTATGGTTTTCTGGTTCATGTATTGTAAACCTTCTTTCAATGAATAAAGTAGATCACAGAAATTTGGGCAGCATATAGATTTCCACTGATAGTTAAATGCATATTTGGAACCAATAGGGATATTAAAGATAGGGTAGGAGATCTCCAGGAGCATTTTTTTTTACTATATTGCTCAAAATCCCTTTCACACCTCGACTGCAGCAAATTAATAAAATGCTCTAACACACACACAAAATACTTTGTCACTAGTGGTACCGACAGGACTAAAAAAAACCATCCAATCGTTTTAACCGACCTGTTCTGATTGGTTGGTTGGTGGTGACATGTCTATCAAACTCAATGGTCATTTGTTCCTCCCCAATTCAATTCAGCTTTACTTGAAGCTCCAATTTACAACAAAGTCATATCAAGCCGCTATAACCTCCTGACTTGTGTTAGAGATTTCTTCTATCTATTAGGGGTTAGGAGGAACCAATAAATATAATTTATGATTTACAACAGGAAATACATAACTTTATAGTTATGAAGTAATTTTTCTTAACAGCTGTTTTTTTAATTTGAAACTAAGGGAAAACAGTTTTTTATAACACTTGCATTGCCCTGAATTATAATCACAATCACATCATAATCACATGCCTGTTTAGTCATAAATCATTTTATTTTCATAGTTTTTAATTTGGCTTCGGCCATTTCCAACTTTGCTCATCTGAATAGTGAATGAGGAGCAGAATGAGTTTTTAACTTTTAAAAATAACAAGCATAGCTGCAGGCTGTACATATTTATTTGGTAGGAAAGGTTGAATAACACAGCTGTGGAAGTAAATTATGTATCAACATCTAAGGCTGAGTCCTCTTCATAAGGCCACGCTCTTGAAATGAGGAGAGTACAAGGATGGCAGATGTATATTTATCATGCTGAAGTATGTGTAGCCAGAATAAATACCTCCTACTCTACATGTGGGTAAAAATAGTGTTCTGGGTTTGGGATTTGATTGAAAGCGCAGCTGTCAAGTCTGTGATAAATATTCATCTCATGGCCTTTTTAATTCAATTGTTGTTGAGCCCAGAATTAGTGGGAATTTATCTGGTCAGCTCTAAGATGCAATATAGTGTCATGACATTTGGATTTCTCCCTGTTAGAAAGATGAAAAAAAAACTTCAGCAAATCCACATTTTTTCTTTTTTTTTTTTTTTTTTTTAGAATAAATTGAGGTGAAATCATCCAGCAATGATGGATTTATTTTCCAGTTACACAAACATTTGAAGGAGGAGTTCAGTCCTACTTTCCTCCACACCCGATCTTTTCTCTGAGAAAGGAATTTTCCAGAAGTGTTTCTGCTGAACTGGAATGCTGACAGGTTGGAGCATGTTTCTGGCTCTCGCAATCTCCAAAGCAAGTACCTGTACAGACTGGCTCAGACATAAAAAGAAAGCGGGAATATGCTTAGCTTCTGAAAGAGAAAGGATGTTTATCAGGAGAAACAATCAGGTTTAAGAAATTTTACCTAATTTATTCAGTCATTTTTAGGTACTTTCTTTAAATATGTAGAGCTTTATTACAGTTTATAATTGATTATAATGAGTAAACAGATATTAAAAAAGGGTAGAAATATAGAGGGGACATCTCTTAAGGAAAATTAAGTCATTAATATCCACTTTCTCAAAACATGACAGACATTTAACGGCAGCTTGGCTTGAAGCATGAGGATAAGCAGTTTTATGCTGAGGTATTACTATAAATCTCAGACAGTTCTACACATACTTTAAGGCTGACTTACAAATGAATGTTTAGCTTTCACCTCCTACTCCACCTTCCTCACAGGCTGAAGTATCCTACTGAGGTTACTGCAGGAATTCAGGCTGGAGGATGCCTTTATTTTCTCTTGAACGATGCTGACACAGGGCAACATGAGCTGCAGCTTTGTCAAGTCTCTTGTCCTCTGTGATCATCTCTGGTTCAGTCAGTGGACACGCCTGCCAGTGAAACCTGATCCAGTAGTGAGATTTTCTTTGAAATAGAAAAGTAATATGGTTTGCCTGCCTCAAGCCCAGATAACATTTTGATGCTTCTTGACTCTCTATTATGTGGGAGTGCTATCAAAATGCATGAGTGCAACAAATCTCTGTGGAGGTAATGGGATCTGACTCCCTGGTAATGGTGTACAATCTGAAACTTCGTTTTAATACCAGCAACACTTGACCATTATCTACCTCAGTGCTGATAAAGATTTGCAGAGATTGTCTGTTTGGTCAAACATGACTGTAATGGTCTTTAACAAGAAAAATACTCAGTGAAGATTTATCCTAGAGTTACCCAATTTATTCCACCCGGATAGCGGAACAAAGGAGTTGCAAAAGGGCAGTGACAATCTCAGCAGCAGCCGCGCTAATGACCTGCAGGAAGAAGTGTTTGCATTGCTTTGCAAACTGACAGACTCACACACAAAAAATGCTCTTTTGTGCCATCTACTGAAGCAAAGATGGAAGCTCAAGTCCACAAAATCTTAAATAGTGAAGCTAATATATTTTTGTCCAACACCAACTAAAAAAATGTCAGTTTTTATCTTACAGGTAAATGCTTAACTCTTATGTTTTTAAAGATGGACAGAAATAGAAATAGCAAAGAGTACTGTAAATTGTAAAATGCAGGTGTAAAGCAATGATTTATAAAGTATTCTTAAAATTTTACACTTTATTTCAGATGTTTTATGTATGAGAAATATAAGTATTTGAATTTTTCTCTTATCTTTATGAAATTTTGATAGAGGTAAAGTGTGTCTTTAAAGTTGCAGTGAGTAACAAACACTGTTAATAAAAGCCAACTGATATAGCGTGTAATAAAATCAAAGGTCGATGACAGAAAAAAGTAATATATATCTATAAAAAATGTGCTATATTTTTATCCTCTTAGAACGACCCATGTGTCCTTTTACATGGGAGCGGCCATATTTGTGCCACCATTTCTACTACAGTGTCTCTGAATGGACAAAAAACAGATGAGAACCCTCTGAGCTTTCAAACTGCAGTACCGGCTTTGTTTGATAGGTGGTAGAGCACCGTTTGGGATAAGTGATGCCTTAAGGACCATAGAAGAAAACAGTACACATGTACACAATTTTAAAGTAGTTACTGCTCCTGAAGTCGATGGATCCACAAGCAGATGAAAACACGTAATGTCTGAAAGATTATTGGCCACTGATGGCCACCATTCATGGTTTTGACATTTAATTTTTCTTTTTACTCAGGCTTATACACACTTGCCACAGACTGTGAACCCGGTGGTGAACCAACCCAGTGATTTTACACTCTGACAAAGGCTTCTCAACAGCCTTTTGTTATAACAATAAAAAAAGAGTTTAATAAAAACCACAAAGCATTAACCCAAAGAAAGTTGATATGAGATCATGTAAACATCTTCATTCAAAAGAATTTAGAACATTTGCTATTTACATGCAGAACAGTTTTCTGGCTATTGACCTTATTCTATGAAAGACAATATTTTTATTATCCTGTTTATATGGGTTGCATGTTGAATATTCCATTTGTATTCCTGTTTACATGTTACGGATCATAGTCTGATTAATAATTAATGCCAACAGTATTTTGTGTTCCCCAATGCAATGTTTGCACTCATCCAACTCCTTCATTATATCCATTTTCCTCAAAACACAGCATTTCTTCCTCACCCTAAAAATGTGTCAGAGCCCTGTTCTGCTCTGGAACTCCTGCTGCATTCAGTGTACTTCAGAAGTGGGAGACTGGGACTTGTAATTGCATCATTTCCTATAGAAAGTCCAATTTGGAGAAGAAATATGACTTTTTTTGCCTTACTCACCACTATATAGTTCACTTAACTTTACAAAGAAATTAGTTAAAGTCTCTTTAAAAGTGCTGCGTCCAACATTTTACCCAGGGTCCTTAGGAAATTCAACTTTTGGTGTTTTCTTTGACATTTCTTTCTTCCAAGTTAGAAGTCAAGACTTTTGATTTTAGATTTATTATAAAATGGCATCAGAAAGGATTGGCAATTCACTTCGGTTGCAAAATGCTGCAAAAACAAACAATGTAATTAAGAAGTAAACATGTCTATATGATGTGATAGTACACCCCATGCTGCTTATCTGATCTGAAGTTGAAAGAAAATGCTGTTATTTAGAGAAAGTTCTGAAGGGGATTAATATGGAGATATTGCCATAAATATATGTATTTTACAGAAGGGTGAAGGGAACCCTGAATGCTTTATACAACCCATCTGACTCTCAGCATGTACAGTATTTTTACTAACTGAAATTTTTATTTTCTTTTGGAACTCAGTTGAACTATTGAAGAAATGTGCCAAAACTAGATTGGTGTAACTTTTGAAACTTACAAATGGTTTGTGGAGTCTCTTTTCTGAGTGGGCGAGTTGCACGGAGGCATTTTCTTCAGCCAGGGGAGACGCATAAAAAAGAACGCTGGCAATATTATTTCTGAAACCGAGTTGACGTTATTGCAGTTTTATGTGTCATGGGAAATCATTGTGTCCTGGGCTGCAGCAAATGATTATTGAGAGCTAATAGTCTGCGATGTTTGATATAAGGGAAAGAACAGACAAAATCACTCATAGCACCTCAGGGAATAAATTAAGGGTGAGGGAGAGTGAGGATATGAGGCATCTCTGCAGAAAGAGAATCTTTATTACCTCCTGCCTGGCTTGGTTTTTTTTTGTCATTACTGGTAGGCTACACAACAAATTTCGTACCATACAGCTGGCTGAGAGATCTATTCCCAGACTCCACTGGAATGAACACTGTGTGTGGACTGCAGTATTTACTGAAGCCAATACATGCAGCAAATATTGACTTGTGAAATGTAGATGGACGCTATAGTGCCTGCAAACTCCTGAGGCAATCTGAGGCATTACCTTGTCTCCTCAGCCATATGTTTGACTTAACAAATCCACTGTCCTTTCATTATACACCTCATGCTCCCAAGTGTATGGAACTAAATAAAAAATAATTAAAATAAAAGGCTGCTTGCAAACTAGATCATATATTATTTACTTCTTTAACTTGTGCAGCCCTGCGGTCGGTCGTGTCAGGTCACTGAGTCTTCTACAACCTGGTCCCCAAGCAGGCTGAAGAGGATTTCTCTCTCATTGACCTTCTGCAGGGCAGGCTATTGTTAGTGTTGTAGAGAAAAGCTGTGTGGTCTCAGGAGGCCTACTTGCTTCTGGGTGTGCTTATCAGCAAGAGGAAGGAAGAAGCTATTTTCCCCCACATCCTTCAATGAAGGGCAACTTGAGAGGTGCCTGCACAGGTAGGACTAACTCGAAAGCACGTTAGGCCACAAGATTACAGACAGAAGGAATACATTTGAATAAATTAACATGCAAAATCCTCAAAAAACTGAATAATTTATCATATTTTTACATGCCAAATTATGAAATTAGTTCTGTAATCAAGAAACTCAGAAGTAAAACACAGCCAGGGTATGTTAAGGATTTCTTTCCTTTAATTACAGGCTAAACATGTCAGTTCATCCTGCTCTTAGCTGTTTATGAACAAACAGGAGTCTTGTTGTTAAAGATTAAATGAGAGCTGTGATCACATTTACAATGACAAACAAGTGCAGCTATATCTCATCCTACTCTGACCTTTGTGTAGCTGCAAATCTGCTGTATCAAGATGTTTACAGAGGAACAGATGCAGTTTCTTAAAGCTTGGTGATTCCGTCATTATACATTTCATACTTGCCAAACATTACGTTGGACCAGCATGTTAATGTCTGGATTTCAATAAATAAACCAGAAAAAAAGCAGACAGTTTTAAAGAGATTTAATTTACAAAGTGATTTAAAATGAAATATAAATATCTATGTATGAAAAATAGTTTTATAATAATACAATTAAATAAAAATAAAACAAATATATAATCACGTAATCCGGTTTACTTTTATCCCAGGTGTTCAAAGCAACATTGGATTAAATCACCCGGATCAAGAATCCAGTTTTTCAGGACCAAATCTGGATTTCTAGCATTTTAAACAATATAGGCTTCCGGCTATGTGAAGAACAACAGGTAGAAGAGCCGGTATGGGGTTACTTTAAGTCAGTTTCTCTTGGCGACAACACACAGCAGTCATAAACATCCACTTCTATGTATAATTGTATGACTTCCCATCGCAGCCACAACAAATATAAAACTAACAATTACGTTGTGGATATTCTGGAAATGTCTTCCAATGTTGGCAATGTTAATTATGCACCAGAGCCCCATGGTGAGGTACCGGACCTGTAACGGTTAAACAAGTCAGGTGCAACATTAAAATACTAGCATATACACTGACTAAAAAGACACTATTATTTGTTCAAATCTGAGGCTTAACCACAGTTTCCTCCTTAAATCCGCCTTGTAATCCTACCCTGTGTTGGGATCAGGATAATCCTGTTTTCTTGAATCAAAGTTATCTGGATCCTGCTCAGAAGTTCTGAACAACCCAAACTGAGGGTTTTATCCGGACAACGGCCAGGACTGGATTACGTGATCCGAGCCGATTTCAGAATCTGGATTTCCCTTTTGAACAGCCCATTTTCAAGATTTGATCCTAATCGATAACCAAAATCTGATTGGATTTTGTTTGAACAACCGGGCCCAGGTGTTTACTTTGGGTGATGCTGCTGTAGGACTTTTATCGCTGCTACACAAACATTTACACTTCAATGATAAAAGGAAAAATGTGTTTTTAGCCAGATGATCAGTTTTATTGAGTTTCTTTATCAATGTTGACTGTTTAACTTCAGTCATCACATCTGCTGGTTTTAGGACAGAAATTTTCACCACGGAGACGGTTGGTGAGATGATGATATATGAATTCTGAATTATGATTAAGATTTAATCATTATGATTAATCATGATTAATTTGTAAGCTCTGATTAAATCATTTGACAGCCCTAATATATATATATATATTAACAAAAACAAACTATTTATATATATATGTATATATATATATATATATATATATATATATATATATATAACTATATATATATATATATATATATATATATAACTATGTTAATTTATTTGAATCACTATTCATTTGGTTTATAACCAGTTATTTTGGTAAAAGGGTGAAAATACCTAAATCAGAATGTTGAGAGCAACTTCTCTAAATGTTTCAATGAAAATTGAATTCTAACATTTATAGTGTTCAGCTAGATTGTTTTCAGCTGAATTTCAGGAGGGTGCAACCTGCTCTAAGAACAAAATATTAAATTGTGGTGAAGCTACAGTAAAAGCTTTCTTAACATGCTGATTATGTCTACACGTAATGTAAGTCTCAGCCACATTAGTCAGAATAATTACATTTTTATGCTGTACACTATATGAATAATTATTTAAATGTCAGCCATGAATGTCCACTGGATATTTGTTTCACAAACTGGAAACTTTCCAAGATGTATTACAATATTTCTGATGCCTGTAATAGACGTTAACGTCACCAGCAAATATGACACATATTCTGGTCTTGTTCTCAGCTTAAAGGCTACTGGACACTTGCTGTCAAACATCGTTGAATCTCTGACATTAAACACACTATTGACCCTGTGTGCAGACATAACCCTTATGAAATATCTCCAAGTCGTCTAATAATTAGGAGGACAACAAAAGACAGCATTGCCTTCACATCTGTATTAGCATGAAGGAGAAAACTTGGAAATCACCGTCTGTGCTCAAAGTATCTCTATGGCTTAAAGATCTCATGTGCGTTTTAAATCCGGAGAAAATTAAGTATACCATGAAGGGGTCACCTAGAAAATATGAGACTGCTCGGGGCCCCATTATTGACTACACAGTAAAACTAAAGAATTTACAGAATTTATATGCTCTGCTGTATTGCTATAAATTGTGACCCCCATCAGTATGTAAAGTGGGAAGAATGGTCAGATTATTGTTTATAGGTTTTAGAGGGGATAGGTGAGGGGATGTGATTGGTGTTCAGTGAATTTCATTGTATTGTACTGAACTCAACTCTCTTATTAATTCACAGAGGTTTTTTTTGTCTGTTCTTTCCCTTGGTACAGTTATGTTTGTACCAAGACCAGGAGAAACTCATCTATGGATTAATCTCCAGTAGGCTGGATTACTGTAATGGTCTTTTAACAGGACTTCCTAAAAAGAGCATCAAACATCTGCAGCTCATCCAGAACGCTGCTGCTAGAGTTTTAACCAGGACTAAGAGATCTGAACACATCACACCAGTTTTAACATCTTTACACTTCCAGTCAGTCACAGAATAGATTTTAAAACCCTTCTGATCGTTTACAAATCCCAGAACAGTTTAGGCCCAGAATACATCTGTGATATGTTCAGAGAATATAAACCTAGCAGAGCTCTTAGATCCAAAGACTCTGGTCATCTAGTCCAGACCCGAGTCCAGACTAAACATGGAGAAGCAGCATTTAGCTGTTATGCTGCAAACAAGTGGAACAAACTGCCAGTGGAGATTAAACTTTCACCAAATGTAGACATTTTTAAATCCAGGTTAAAAACATTTCTTTTCTCATGCGCATATGCTTGAAATCTGCACAGAAACTTTTTAACTTATCTTGCTTTTAACCATTTTAATGTAATTTATCATTTTATCGTGATTCTTGCTATTTGTTGCTGCCTTTTACTATTTCTTAGTATCTTTAATGCTTTTAATGTTTTATGTAAAGCACTTTGAACTGTCCTGTACACGAAATGTGCTATACAAATAAACTTCCCTGCCTTGCCTTGCCTTGTAAAATCATATTATAATCTGTTGGTTGGAATATGCAGGCATTGAACAGATTCTTCAGATAATGTAGCTCATGAGTAAAATACTTTCCAGTGTACAGAAAGTAGTTTCTGCCCATCACAAAAAGCAGTTAAACAGTGCTTCTAGTATATCATGCATTATAGCATTTATATCTATGAATGAACAGATATGTTTCTCTCTGTGTTGAAATCTTGAGTAGAAAACATAAGACATCATTGCTCTTAAATGAGTCAAAAATGCTTACTGTAGCTTTCTCTGCTGACATTTGGACCACCACTGGCCCTGCCCCCTACACCATCTCACAGTGCTGGAGGTCTCACCAGAGTGCTAGCAGAGCGATTAGTGATTAAGTTGGAAGGTCAGGTGGAATTGATTCTTTTCCCAGTGGTACTTCCTTGCAGCGCTAAGATGGGAGGCAAGAGCCAATTTGTTTTGGGAGCATAGGATTACTTCGGAGACTCTTCTTTTTCCCTTCATTTCCCTCCATTCTCTTGGGGGTTTCATCTGCTCCAGCTGACCCCACAGCAGTGGCCGACTGGACACCTTCAGCTGCTGACTGGAAATCAGATAACCAGTGGTCAGAAAATGGGAGAACGAGGCATGCCCTATAGAGGCTGGCTTAATTTAGGTCAATTACTTTATGAGATGGCACACTGCAACCCCGGAATGATCTCTTCTAATGATTCATTAGTGCATTAATCACCCTTTTAACTAATGAGTGCCACAAACAAAAATAATTTGCCCTTGATGTGTAGGGCTTTTCGAGTCTGTGCTGGATTACTCGAGGGCTGAGTTTAACCCCACAGCATCATTTTTGATTGATTTATCAAATAAAAATGCTCTATTCTTTCACTGTTTTATATTTCAAGATGTGTGGTCTATAGGCCTTTTATGAAGAAGCAAAGGCAGGCGTCATCTATTTCTGTCATGTAGACAATATCTGAGCAGCCTGAGCCTCAGTTTGACAACTTGTTCTGTTGTCTTAATGCCTCATCAAACACTGACAACAAGCTGTAATTGTAGAGCGTTTCGTGTTTTGATAGAACTGACTGACATAAAACTGACAGCACATGCTGTTGCCATCAGTTATGAGGCGATTGACAGTGTGTATGTTTATTAGACCGAGCTCATTTCAAAGACACCTGGAGTGTATCACAGAAAACAGCAAAAAATAAACAACCATGGATCTGCTTAAGATGTATTTGAGTCACACCTGAAAGTAGCAGCACAAATGAAGTTGCATAACACAACTGTGTGGCTTTAATGTAGAAAAACAAAAGACTTTGCAAGCTTAGATCCTATATACATATTGAATGTGGATGCTTCCATTATTTGTCTTTCTACCCATGCCTGGTGTGTGTGCGTGTGTGTGTGTGCGTGTGTGTGAGAGAGGTCCACTGGGACAGAAATTGGTGCAGAGTGTAGCTGCGAGTCAGCTTTTGATTCCTGCCTTTGTGGGAGGTGGATGGAGGGACTGACGAACGGGTGTAACACGTGCTATTGCTAAGCGCTTCTCCATATATCCCTTGGGAAACTCAAAAGCTGAACTTGCTCACCTTGCTTGGCTACATCCATCGGTTATAGTAAATTGCAGTATTGGTGTGGTGGGTTTGGGTTGTTGGGTGCGGTGTTGGCATGGCAACAAATGCAGTCATGACGGAAGAAGTTACTGTTTGGAATGATAATGTTATTTAGATTTTCAGGGAATGTCTTCATAAATGTCTTCTCTCAAGGGAGGAAGAGTGGAGACACAGGGGCCCTCGCGTGGATGGGCTCTTTTCGCCATGAATAAATTCATGTCCACTCCTGTATGCCGCTACAGCCACTGTTTGCTCATCTCGCATGCAGCTGGTTCTGCAGCCTGTCCCATGAGATGAAAGTTTGTAAACATGAATAATAATTAGGAACAGGTCGGCAGGCAGGTAATCTGCATGTGGGTTCCAGAGGCGCGCTTGCCCAGTATGCAGCCAGTTGGGTGGCCTTTCATTAGCATTTTGTTTGCATAGAGATGAGGGCAACATTTTATCTCCCATCAAGACAAACAGAGTAGATGTAATATCTAATAGCTCTTAAAGGAGTTAAGACCTTATATTAAGAAGGAAATGGTGGGCTAATATTGCATAACTTCTGGGCATCTTTTATCTTTCATTTTACATTTATTTAAATCTTTGGGCAGGCTTTAAATAAGAAACAAATATTAATGTGTAAGTTACCAAGCAAAATACTCACTTTAATTTGTACTTAATTCTGAAATGTTCTCTTTGAGTTGTTGTGAATTTCACATGTAGCTTACCTCTAAGCATCTGGGGAGCACTGAAATTAGAAATCATGGGTTTAATGAAATAGATGGAAAACCTATGGTTGCACTAGATCTCTGACTGTCTCAAGGCTTTTGTTTGTGAAGTACTTAGATTAAGCCATTTATATCTACTTGCTGTGGGTCGACATGCAGGGCAGCTGACATATTTTTGCCACCATTTCTACTATAGTGTTTCTGAATAACAAAGAACTCTGTGTGGGAAGTGAGAATCTTCACACACACTCTGATCTTTAAAACTGCAGTACTGACTTTGAGATGTGCCAGAGCACCATTTGGGATAAGTGATGCCTTAAAAGGCACATAAAAGGAGAAGGTGGTTCAGACAGTTACCTGTTACATGGTGCAGCATCATACTGCCACTAGAGGGCAGTCTCAGAAAAATCTGAACATTTGTTACTATTGTTGGTCCTTTAGCTTTGCTCTGCTGTAGAAAAGACAACATGGACAAAGATCTGCATCAACTCTTGTTAGCTTACATTCAACCAACCAACATTTAACCAAAGTGTAGCCTCATTTTATCCACATCTTCAAAGCTGAAGCATTAGCCGTACGGAGGACTGCATCTGACCATCTGAATTGAAAAAGTGGATGTCTGCAATACTATAAGAGCCCCAGATAGATGAAGGTTTGAATCGACTCAGAATAACAGATATTTTTCTGATGAAAAAATTCACCATATATAGGAAAAGCTTAAACTGAAAGAGCTGTTTTAGGCAGTGAAAATTCACTCTTATGTGGCTTTTGTTTCGAGTAGCTGTTAGCTTATCACAACCAATCAGAATTCCTTCTAATTCTCCTGAGAGTGCTCTGCTTGATGTCATGCTGCAGAGAACTCTTCATAAGAGCTTAACACAACCCCACTTCCAAAAAAAAAAAAAAAAAAAAAAAGGCAAGAAAGAAATGTCTCTTTAATATAATGGCACGATGTCAACGATCAATTTAGTGCCTGTTTATTGTAACTGCGGCAAGAGTAAGGTATGATCTTGAGGTGACTTTGTAGCTCAAAAAGTAATTGAAGCTTTTGCTATTCTGCAGCCATACCTTCTTTTGGCACTAACAAGCCCCTGACAGCAAACAAATCTTTGACAAGTTCCCCCCTCATTGCTCGGCCCCTTTTTATAGATAGTCTTAAGACTTTAATCCGGATCCAGTGACAGACTCATCCTCAGTCAATAGGGTAAAGAGAATCTCATGCACGGGATGTGTGCACTTGTCCAGAAGCTGGTTCAAACATACATGTTTTGAATCTTAAACTGAGGCTCACCTCAGATGAAGGATATTGAAGGGGGATCAACACCATTTGTGGCAACACCCATTGTCTTTTTTAGATTTACAAGGGCTCTTTTTTGTCGACCTGCAATTTGGACTCAGAAAAGTTACCATGTAATTGTCAAAAGTGTCTCAGCATGTAGACTAAACATATTAAAAATAACTTGAAATTGAATGCGTCTGCTATTATTTTTATGTGAAAGGTTCACTGCTGCACTAAATGAACTTGCTTGTCAGTTTTGCCACAATTTTGTTCACTCCAATGTTCTAACTGCTTTCACATAAGCTGTCTGATCTTTAGAAGTCTACAATGCCTTGCACGTGTGCAGTATCTCTATCCAGTCAGCAGTGATCCATGCACAGTCACATTTCAGAGCTTTAAGCAGGAGTATGTGAGAGGATCTGCTGGTTATGGCTATGTGCCCTGCAGGTCCCAATCTGTCTTTGTTAGGCCTGCTGCGTGCCCTATCGCACCTGCCTTGGCTAAGACTGATTACCACCATCTTCACCAGCATGTGCAGCCACAGCTAATATAACAATTCGTGTGCACTTTGTAAATGTCACAAGTGGCACATTAACTTTGTCCCTAGTGTATAGAGACACCTCCCCCCAAACAGAATATGCTGAAACTAAAATAATGAAGCAGATTTGCAGACATTTTTATATTATCTGTGCTATCTGAGGAGGAAGTTCAGTAATAAAGCAGATTTACTCAAGCAATGTACACAAATCTAAACATTTTATCTCTGTTGTACATATCTCAACAGGAAGTGACAGAATTTTCTTCTTTTTTTGTTCTTTTCCAGTAAAGTCCAGTTTACATGGTGCAATTCTCAGCTGCCCTAGATGGAAAAGGACCAACGTGAAACAATCAGGTTATCTTGGGGATGGCTGAGAGTATTAGTCATGCCTTGGTCAGTGAGAGGTTTAAAGATTACTGTTGTCACAGTCTTGTGACTAAAGATAGGCAGGGGCAAATCTCAAGCAGTGTCAGATGTTTAGGGTGATCATCCAGCTGTGTGACTACTACATCTCCTAACTAATAACGACAATAATGTAGCATAAAATATTGTTTTGATAAATGGGATACTAGCCTTGTTTACATGCACAACATTTTTTTCAGTTGGGTTACAATTCCAATCAGAACAATACTGTTAACATGAAAATTTCATTCTGATCATAATGTGTGTTTACATGTACCACATGTTTGAATGGTATAAATTTTTTTAACATGCACAGAATTGTACCACTATCCAACTTTGTTGAGTAAAATGATGAGTGCGGTAATGTAACATGTGGGATTACATATGTTATGAAAGGCTGATGTAACAGGAGTGATCCGTAAAGATAATTTCTACCTGAATTTTGGAATATGTGTTTCAGTTCATGCTGATTGGAATGAAATTGGAATGAATTAATTGGAATGAAATTTTGATAATTTTATCTGTGTTGCAGATACACATCTGAGCTTATAACTATCTATAAGAACTATTATGTTTTCTGCATTTGAAATTCCTGATACATACATTATTACAGCTGCATAAAATAACATAATCAACTACACCAAATTTTAATTTTAAACTATCCCAGTTATTTGTAAAACACCATCTGTGTTTAATTTTTTTTTTTTTTTTAAGAAACATTACTTACAATCTCCATGTTTATCCATGTTTCGTGTTTATCCTGCCTCTTTTCTTATCTCTTGCTCTGTCCCTTTCTCTCCTTCTTTTGCTCTTTTCCTCTGATAATGTCCTCTTACATTTCTTTGCTGAATCTGCCACAGTATGCATTCAAAATGGCTGGTGTGTTTCTATCTGTTTGTTAAAGAAAAACTCGGCTGCAGCGTCTATAAAAATTTGTACAATGCAGTTTCTCTGCGTCGGGACTTTGCTCAAAATCCTGTTGAACACAATCTGATACTCGTCTTCTGTCCCCTAATAGATACCCAGAAGCAGAAAACCATATTATAATATTTTTAATATATCACATGGTAATAAATGGTAGATATCCCTCCCCCAAAAAATGTTAAATTTTTTTGTTACATTTTGTTAAAGGTCCAAATAAAGACCTCATATTTAAAAATTGGACTTTTCTTACCGTTTTTTCATGGGTTGGGCCTTACCGGGTTAAGGAAGGAAAGTTATGTAATATGTCTTGAAACTTGTCCAAATCCTTTGTTTTCTATAAATATAAAATGAAAATTTTCACCAAATTGAGTTTTTAAAGCACCAAATGAGAAACAAAACTTTACTTTTAACATATCCTTGAAACAATGATAAAATATTTTCTGTAACATTACGTTTTCAAAGAATAGTTTCTACCACATCAGGTGGTGATGTTGCAAGTTAAACCCAAGTGAAGGCTTCTTGCCTCACCCTCCCCCTTCCAATCATGTTGCCAAATAATGCTAATAAAAAATATTAATTCATGTATTTATTTCTTGAGCAGTTGTTGGTTTGTCTCTAAAGAAACATGGCAGTGCTGTAAAATTTAGCTGTAAAACACCAGATTCTATCGGTGACAAAAACAATGATTCTTGTTGTCATGTGACGGCTGAAATTCAATTGTAATTAATAAAATTATACTGGATTTTTGCTGATAGATCACTTTAAATGTTACATACTGGAAATTTAGAACACAAATTGGAATAACAACAATCTAACTAGGGTTATAAAGTTTTTCTGAACTAATAGTGATGTGCTACAGTCTAGTATAACCATAAATGTTGGAGGAATAATATATTAACTCCCTCTGTTTGAATCATACCTGCCCCTCATTGCTGAAACATGAAGCACCTCTATATTGACTTGTTGTAAACTTTATCAGAATGTCAATAGCCATTATCGCTTAGCTTGTCTTGATTATCCTTTGAGCTGAAAAATCAATTAGGCATGATCCAATCCTATTCAGCAGGTCAGAAATTCATGTCTGGTTTCATATTGTACACATATAACTTTTCATCCATCCTTTCCTTTCAGAGATGTTCAGATTCATCACCGTACTGAAGCACCTCAAGGGTAAATCTCATTTGCAAAACAATGGCATGATTTCACCTGCTTCACAGTGGGAGAGTACAGGTCAGACAGCACTAATCACAAGGCCAATAATGTTAAAAATAGTTGTGAAACGGGTCAACAGAATGGCAATGACTGAAACAGGTGAATAACTATAAGCAATGCAGTATTCACCACACAGCTTACAGGTTAAAAGTGCATGATGTGACCTGTGAATATCCATATCCAAGGACAGGGAGTGTTCCACATACTCCACTCTTGCACCACATCACTGGCAACATCTTCAAGTTATTACTCTGTAAGCTCTGTGAATGACTCCATCTTTGCTTGCTCGATTACATGATCAAATACAAGAGAGAGAAAAAACAGTGTACAGAACCATGACACTGAAGTAGTAATAATCCCCTTATTTCCCCCAGCAAATCCAATTTTAACAGCATATTGTGTCTGGATAGGTGTTCATCCTTCACCGAATTTGATGGAAACCTGCAGTAACATGGACATGCATGCTTGAGATAATGCAAAGTGACATTGGAATGAGGGCCTTTGTTTTCCATATTTATACTGACCCCTTCTCAGGTCAGAAATCAGTGTGTTTAAAAAAACACTAACAGGTTGGGGTAATTCTGTGTGCACATTTGTAAATCAGTAACATTAGGGATTAAAATAACACAATCAAAACTAATGCATGTCAGCTATTTGAATAATCAACAGACTGCAGCTGCAGGAGGGGGTGGGATGGGGGGTAAAAAGCTGTAGGTTATTGAGGAATTGTCCCTGCTGTAGCCCTGGCCTAAGACCTCCGTGTCTTTGGACCAGAGTACACTAATTTGATTTCACGGCATGCTGTTGAAGATGCATTAATCTTTCCCAGACCATCGAATGCCCCTGAGCAGCTGGAGAAAGAGGGAGAGTGAGACACAGAGAGGGAAAACGGGTCGCAGCGACGTGCCTCCCATGCTAACCATGTTCTCCTGCCAACAGAAGTGCATCCCTTCAGGCGGGCCATGTAAACAGTGCACACCATCTCTAAATCATATTCACCCCCCTCAGAAACTTACTGGGCTCTCTGTCCCTGTACATACCTCCATCCCTGGACATTATAGTCAGCTGGTTTCTCTTGCTGTTAATAATAATTTTTCTTAAAAATCCCGTCGACTGTTTTTTAAACTGTAGAGTTTTGGAGTTTTGTTGTTTGACATTACAGTATAGGGGTGTAACACATAATACACTGATCTACATCGATGCATCAGTTTAGGGATCAGTGTATCAATAGCATCCATCCAAACTAAAAATTTCAATTAAACAATGATACAGTAATCATTTACAGGACACACTTAAGGAAGAATGTGGAATTGTTTACATTATGATAAAGTCAGACAGACTTTAAATTTTAGTTTGAGACTCTAAGTTGGAATCCGGCTTACACTATATCCAGAGCTCTGAACCTTTTTGATCATGAGCTCATGTGGCTGGTAGATTTCTAAAGTTACCTACCAATTAGAATTTTAACGAGCTAGATTTTTGGTGGAAGATATGCCGAATTAAACGTGTAAATGAATACATTTTCTTTTCAAAGTGCCAAACAACAACAACAGTTTTCTTTTTCAACAAGTCCTTCCAGACATAAACATGTTTTTGTCTGAGTGGATCCAGTGACCTCAGGTGTAGCAAGAACTGAACTTCAGGAAATGACTAAATTGTGTACATGTGTACTGGGTACTTTGTTATTTATTTCCAATGGTGCTCTAGCATAGTGGTTCCCAACCTAGGGTCCCTGGACATCCAATGGGGTTCCCCAAAGAGCACAGTTGGTCCCAAAGGCTTTGACTGTTCAAAGCCAGTGTGATTTAAATTAAGGTCATGTCCACTAAAAGACGAGGTTGAGGTGTATTCATGTTTTTTTTTCTTTTAGGTGTTTCATTCACATGGAACCAGTGTTCACACTAACTTTGTACCATTTCATTAATGAGACATGTCTAAGAAATGCCACAGTGCAGATGATTTGTCCTTATTTTGAAATAAAAATAGGGCTATACGTTGATAATTACCTTAACTTTAGTTTTATTAAAGGAAATGAGTCAGCCGGAATGCATGATTTATGGCAGGGTTGCCCAAGTCCCGTCCTTGAGATCTACTATCCTGCAACTTTTAGATTCATCCAACACATTTGAATCAAATGGCCGAATTCTCTCATCTGCATGTCATTCAGCTTTTGCTGAGGCCTGGTAATGAGCCATTTATTTGATCCAGGTGTTTTGGATAACTGCATATTTGGTGATATATGGTGAGCAGCTAGTTAATGAAGGCATAAAACCAAGCATGGTTTCAGCTTGAGGTAGGTGAGGGGTCCACATCTTGTTCGTAGTGGCATGAAGGAGGTCTTCAGGGAAACTAGGTTGCTGTCTGCTGTTCTGGTTCTGCAGTTTTAAAACTAAGAGGGTTCTCACAGTACGATATAAATTTTTTCGGTGATTAATTTTGTTACACACCCTCACCTTAAAAGCCACATGGCAAAAATAAAAAAAGTGTTAAATGTCAAACTTTCTCATCCTTTTTCCTGTGTCACGTTCTTCTTTGTTATCAATTGAGAAAGGTGATTCGTTACCATGACATCCCACCATTATGTTGCTAACGCATCTTCTGCTATCCAGCCTGTATCCTGCCTACCAGGTAAGGGTACAGCTGACTGTGGAAGTGCAACACAGATCAGGGTTTACTGAACCAAGCTGCACCAAACTGTACCATCACTTGGGGCTTTACTGTATGTCAGATTTGGGTTATTTGGGTTCAAATTTAACACCTTATGGACATTTCAAAAAATGTTTGCATCCATTTAGTTTATAATTTTTTCTGTTCTTTTTTAAACAGTCATTCAGTAAAATGCTAATAATGTTCCTATTCCATATAGTGAATCTTAAGTATTCTGCAATCGCAGCCTTGACCCAATAGATTATCCCTGATACAGGTGTGTGCAGTGATAACTTCTGTTATATAATCAAAGCGAATCCATAGCTTTGAGGCAACTTCTCATATCTTTCTTTGTAGCAAAGTGGAAATAAAAAGATCTATTGGTGAGCAATGTCCCCAAGTCAATTCTGGTCAACAAAATCAAAGGCAAAAAGAAAACAGAGAAAGGAGAAAAATGGAAGCACCACAGACTTTTTTTTTTGCTGTAAACCCCAACCCACCTCCTGTCCCATTGGCCTACTGTCATCTCACTCTGGGGTACAGCGCAGCTCTGCCAACAGCTTTCTTGTCTTGTTCCATTGATCAGTCTAAACACACGGTGGTGAGGGCATCAAACAGAACTCGCCATGCAGGATCCACACCACCCCCACCCTTCCTTACCCCCCCGCCCTTTCCTTTATGGTTTTCAAAGGAAATGATGAAGGCATGGAAATATGAAAATGCTCTTCACAGGGGTTTATGAAGGAGGCAATTTCCATCATGCCCATGTCTATTTCCTATGTAGAGGAAAACAAACCATTTCTCTGATGTTTCCTGCACACAGAGCAGCAGTGACTGTACCTCTGCTGAAGCTTACAGAGAGGGTAGAACAGATTGGGCGAGTATTAAATTACTGAGGAGGCTGACATTTTTTTTTTAATTCTTTATTTGGTTCACACCCCCGGGGTATGTAATCATAGCCACAGCAAATCCATGAACTGGCTTATTAGCATATTTATGTATGGAGTTATTTGTTCACATAAAACTTTGTGCTTGTCCCTGATAAGCATTTTTAACTGGTCTTTTGATTGCAACACTGTGCTATATTGTGCAAAGAGGATGGGAGGCAATATAGAAGAAGCAGAAGGGGGGCATGACTGCATATTGTTATTTTTATTGCTATTATTACTTTTCTGCTGGTTGAAGATTCTGGTCTTATAAAGATGAGAAAGGCATCATGGAAAATGTTAGAGATGAGGCCTACGTTCTAAGGAAAGATTTGCGTTTTATATTAAATTAAAGCACAAACTGTGTTGTGGGTATTCACTTCAATAAAGACAGGATTTTACAAGATGCATTTACCAACTTTTCAAAATCTGCTCTGCTGACGTAGTTTTAACAATAGAAAATCCTTTCAACCAGGTCTGTTAGTCCGTTAACAGAGTGTCTACCAAAGAGGGATCATGGTACTGTGAGGTAAAGATGCAGGTAGAGATGCTGAGCCTTATGTATGAAGTAGATGCACCCATATTAGCATTTGATGAGCTTCATTTGCTTGGTAAATAAATGAATTAATCTGTTGTCTGTTGTCCTTGAGATTTATTCAGCTGGTGTCCACACAGGAGAGCAGAAGTTAATTAAGATCATAGAGATGGATGTGCTTCTGTCTGGCTACTCATAAAGATGCTGCTTAAGTGGAGAGGCAGATCTTGGCTTCACTGCAGTGTACACGACAAAGATTTTCTTTTCAGTTTTGTGAGAGAAATAGTTTAGTTAATTACCAAGTGTAGGGCAGTAAAAGAGTTGATTTCAATCCTTCAAAATGAACATTAGAGTAGATAATATAAAAAACCCAAATAACCTTTAAACTGCACAAAAACTACAATTTTTTAATAGTTCAGAATCAATGCAAATGACTCTTTATGGAGGTTTTTAAAGCATAACAGAAAAATCTTTTGGCTACAGATGAAACATTTTTAAAGATTTAATATCATCTCTGTTCATAGAAGCTGAGCTTGACATTATGAAAATAACCTACTCACAGACACATTAAATGAAGTAATTAAATCAGTACTGGGAAATACTGTAAAACATGATTTACTCCTAAGCTAAGCTCCTTCACATTTTATAATTTAAGCCCCTAAAAACAGCCACTGGCCATTTTATTAGGTCTACCTCACTTGTACCAGGTTGGACCCCCACTTTTGCCTTCATACCTGCTTAATTCTTGGTTTTATAGATTCAACAAGGTGTTGTAAACATTTCTCAGAATTTTTTTTCCATATTGACATGATAGCATGACACAGTTAATGCGGATTTGTCGGCTGCACATTCACAATGAGAATATTTGATTCCACCACATTACAAAGCTGCTCTATTAGATTGAAATCTGGAGAAGCAATTGGAGTACAGTGAACTTATTGTCATGTTCAAGAAGATGGAGATGATCTGAACTTTGTGACATGGTGCATTATCCTGCTGGAAGTAGCCATCACTGTGGTCATAAAGGGATGGACAAATGTCTCCCACACCATTACACCACAAGCAGCCTGAACCATTGATACAATGCAGGATGGATTCATGTTTTCAAGTTGTTCATACCAAATTCTGACTACCATCTGAAAATAGCTGACAGGACTACGAGATTCCATATAGGACAGAATGAATTTTTAACTCTCTCTTACACACCTCTGAAATCATACAAATAGTAGTATAATCACTTGCACATACACATAAAATCTTCTCTCACATACAAACACACACAATGTCTCGCATATAAATTATTGAAAATTCACACCTGACTAACCCTCTACACATACATACAGAAGACCCTGTACTCATTTAAATCATTGATAACAGAACTGTATGTGAGAGGTTATAAATGTGTATGTGTGAGCTGATGAGGGCTGCAGCCTCTATTTTAATGGAAGCTCACATAATTGCGTATGCCATTAAGGAAGTAGAGATGCTATCAGGGAATGCACACATCATTATTTCTCAGTGTAACAGCTCATTAATATTTGTTGTGTTTTAATTTTTTTGTCTCTCAGCTTTCCGCCCACTCTGCAAGGATGAGGGATAGATTGTATAGACAATGACAGAGAGATGAATCTTTCTGACTCCAGGCAGATGTTTCCTGTTCAGCATTCAAATTAGAGACACACCTTGACAAATCCTCAATAGCATGAGTACAAAGACAAATAGAAACATTTCTGAAAATCATAAAGTTGTTTAAGCATCCCTGTCGCATGCGCTAAACCTCTCCCTAGTATTTAAAGGTCAGATGGCTGAAAGCGAGGTGTGATCTATTCAAAGCTGTGGGCAGTAACTGCAGCATCCCTCTGTAACCTTTCAGCGCCCAAGTCCTTGTTGAGTTTGTTCTGACCTTATCTTTCAACAGTCTGTGGAAACACTTTTAGGCTTCAAGTGTTTTAGTAATGAACAAATTCACATTATGATTTTTGTCATATAAAATAGGATAAAACCAGCAGAGCAACAATGTGTTAATGTGTTGGGTCAGTTTTGGAGAAGGAGCCATTCATTCACATTTCCTATTAATATTTTCATCACTCCTGAGTACGGAATAAAATGAATTGTTAAAATGCTGTCATTAAAACAGGGATACACAAGAAATCCTGTAATCAAACAGCTGAATTGGTATTTTGTTCATGATAGGGGTGTCTTTTAACATCTGCCCCAGCAGGCTGCAGGAGAAAAATACCACCATGAGAATATCCACATCAGAACAAAATATTCCCAGGTGTTTCCTTTGACGAATCACAAAGTGTTTGTAAGGAGGAAGGAAGTGTGTTAACTGTATGTTTGGGATTGGTTTAGGTTTCTTACTTGGTAAGTGCTCAAAATCAAACTACCAAACTATATTTTTTTTATGCTGCAACGTTGTCACTATATTTGAATTTTAACACTCCACATGCAGTTGCTCTCATGATTGTTAGAGGTCACAGATTCTTTGAACACAATTGTAGGTAGTGATAGCCTGCACGAACATGCAGCCCATGTGGATTTTTTTAGGAGGACAATTTTGCACAGACTGGAGATTTTCAGGTAAAAGTGTGGACAGTTTGGTTCAGATACCCTCATCCAGCTGGGGGGTGGGGGTAGGAAATTAGGTTGTGGAAATCATTGATTTCTTGGCAACATGTCAAGAATAGCAGATAAGATTCCTTTGTTTTGCGTGCTGCATGAATGCACATCAACAGGGAGCAAGTAGGCACTTTATGACCAGCGAAAAGGACAAATTTTCACAAGTACACACACACACACACACACACACACACATGCTCACACAGCAACAGCAAATACTTCAGAATATTTGCTGACATGTTCAAATATCACAGCCTAGCAACTTTTGGTCTTTTAGTCGTCTAGATCAAATAATTTCGATTAAAATCAAAACATGGACACTCTATATAGTTCACTCAATATGAGGAGGATAAAATTGTATTTCTACTGATGATGTAAACCTTACATAATCAATTTAAGATCCTTCCTCACTCTTTGAAATATTAACCTTTTAAAATCTATATATTCTTATATGCACTAAAGGATCCACACTGCCTTTCCCTTTTGATTTTCACATTTAGCCACAAATGTGTAAGTATGAAAAATGCTGATAATTGTGGATCTTGTAGCCTGTAGTTCAGGTTTAGATTCCCACATCTTTGCTTACGAATATTTCTATTATTAATTTATAGCTCTAAGTGCCCTTAGTGCACAAATCCAGCCTTCTTTAACTTGTATTTTCTTGCCTAAAAATGCATAAATGACACATTTTTAACACCTAACTGGGTCATTGTGTCTTGTAGAGCTGTTTATTACAGTTATGTAATACTTAATAAAACTACACCAGCTGATCTTTTGGTGACTAAACAGTTACACAGCTGCAGCCTGACATTGTGGACGCAGCTATGTCTACTGCACTTTTGCAACTCCCACTGTTGTATGAGATTTATTTTGCAGTTGCAGTAAAATAGATTGTAAAAGTCACGGAAACTATGAATTTAGGAAATGAACCATGCAGCTCTTTGTAAGATTATGGCCTATTTCACTGTACAGTTAACTGCTCCCCGAAATGAGGATATATACTGTAATACAGCCACAGATTTACTTGAGTTATCTCTGTCACAGAACATTAAAAAAGTGAATTCTCTATTAAACACTTAAGCTAAACTGACAAAAATTTTTTCAAACAGAGACATTAACAATACCAAACTTTTAATGGTAATATAAAATATTGAAACCATTCTGCATATAACTTATTTCTATATTTACTGCCTACATAAAAGTTGAGGCACTGCATTCACCTTTTATTAACCTCAGCTTGGTCATTCTTTGTGCTGTGGTGACAATCCCACATAGTAACATAACTGTAATGTATGGCTTTGTTTACAGTTAGAACCCTCAGTTCCACCACAGTTATCCATCTCTACCGCCTTATTACTGTTATTTGCCAGGAGTTCTTCAAGGCAATTTTCCTGCATCTAACTAGACCAAGTGGGAATATGTTTGTTGAGACATATGACTGGGACACATCACCATCACTCCTTCCAAGATTACTGTCATGTTATAGTCTTGCAATATAATTACTGTATATGAATAATGTTGTGCAATAGCTCCAACAAAGCAGGACTTAAATTGGCCCCTGAAGGAAATCTAAATGGCCCAATTGAGAGTATTTGATGAACTGGTCTTAGTTTTATATCATCTCTGCTTTTAAATTTAGGTTCTCTCTATTTGCTACTTGCAACAGTATTGCATTGTATTGTATGAGCAGCTGATGAGTAACTTTTTAAACCACCAACCTTAAACTTAGTGGTTTGACTAGTTATTAGAAACTCATGAGGATAAATTATCATATATTCTCAAAATATGTTAGTCTCAATATCCTTGAAAAGTCAGAATAATAGAGAGTTGCCTTTTAGTCTTAAATGCACAATATCCCCCAGGGATTAACAAAACTGGCCTTGTGACTTTGCCATTCCAGACAAAACATTTAAATTGTGTTATTGTAGAATTTGCTACTCCCAGAGGAGATCACACCACCTGAGTCTGCTCCTCATTGCCTCAATCCCCTGTAGGCTGAAGCCTTCTCCAAACACAGGCCACCAAAATGCAAACAGACTAATGAGGGATTTATCTACTTCCCTCCTTTGGACTCATACAGCCTCAGTTACACTTCTGCCCTGTATTAGCATAGTTTTAGTCCACACTGAGATCATAATCCATCTGTATGCCCTTGAATGTAGCACAGGGTAAGTGAAAAGTCTGTTCTGTCAACAGCACTGAAATCACTCCAGTGTTCAGTAATCCAATTAAAATGATAGCTTCTTCCCTTAGCAGTGCTACCCGATCAGCAATGTAGGGGGTTGTTAAGCATGTATTAGTCACTGTGGGAGGTTTACCACAAAGAGACAGCAACACCTCATAAGATAAATTATACAGCGCCTTTATTACCCTCTGCAATGGTAATCTCCCATGACTAATCACAAAAATGCAAATAATAATAATAATAAAAAAAAAAAAATCTGTGACAAAGAAACTTTACAAGAGGTAAATGACACCTTTTGGTCACTACAATCCAAATAAAATTTTCCTGAAAATTTCATTTGCACTCCTCTAACGAAGTCCCATTTTAGCATCCTAAAAGGGGACGAAGAATTCTCCCCACTATCATCCTAAATATCTTTGTAGTCCTTATCCACTCTCATTTCCCTGTTTTCTCTTTCCCTCCCTCTTCATTTTCTTCCTTTCAGAGATCCATTCTGTCTAATTGGAGCTGATGAGATTTGGGACTTCATTACCGGCTTGCTATGAATTAGTGTGTGCTGTAATTGGCCCTCCAGTCTCAAAGGAGGTGCCCTGCTCTGAATGGTCTAACTGGAGGAGGCTCTTCTGACCCAGGTGGAGGCTTTTTACAGCTGAGGCCTAACTTTCATCTCAGCCGCAGATCCATTTATTCCCCATGCCAGAAAATCCTGCAGATTCTTGCTGGGATTGTTTGTCTGGTTCTTTAGAATTGTCTGTATTTATAGTCTTACTTGTAAATGATGATTGAAATCTCTCTGTTCCATAATCATGAATTAATTAACATGTGTTAATGACTTCTGAGATGCTATTTGAGAGCCAGTGCTTTCACTACAACAAGCCATGCATTCAGGCAACCAAATAGTCCACGACTGATGCGTGGTGGCTAAATCTGCATGCTCACTGAAATACACAGTAAATAAATCATCAGTGTTCTGTCAAAGCATACTTAAACTTTTCCAAATGACTAAAATACTTCCCTCTTTCGCTTGTCACAGCTAAATCTGCTTCCTCGTTCTAGATTAGCAAGTCTGAATGTGATTTCCTCTCAGGAAAAAAAATCTGATGTTGATTACTAATTGAAAAATGAGAAAGTCAGTTAGAGGCTAGAGATCTAATTAAACTGCAGTTGAATGGAAATCTAGCCCCGGACTCAGTTTCTCTCCGTATTTTCTGTTTTTTTTCAAGGCTCTGATTTGTCTGGTAAATGAATCCAGCTCTCCGCTGTGTGTTGCTGAAACACAATCATCTTTTCAAGCTTAGCCATCTGACAGATTGATTTGGATTCAATCACAGTCCCTTCCCCGGCTGTGAGAAGGATGAAAATAATAATGTAAAGTCATTATCTGGATGGGAAGTCTCAGAACAAAGGCAGACCGGTGTATCTGCTCTTCCCCTGAGAAGCCAGTGTGCAGTCATTTTCTAATTCAGGTCTGAAGCCTACAGGATAGAATAAGCAGTGGAATCTGCTGTGAGCCGGCATGCTTGAGCAGTGCTCCAAACGTCTTAGTTAGGGACATCACGGTTATTCTTTAAGGAATTGATGGTAAAATGAAGATGTCACTCATGACAAACTATTCTGTGCACAGGCTTGCTGCTCATCAGTTATGTTGTCAGAGTTGGATGTGGCTGTGTCTGTTTTTAATCTACTGCATCCTCCAAACACTGTTGTTTCCATTGATATTGTTGTTTACCCAACAGTTAGTCTACCTCCTGGAACACTATGGGCAAAAGTGGCAAATTATAAATAATAACAGCCTCAGGCATAAACACATAATATATTGGCAGGTCTAGGATGTATAGAAACCCACCAACAATGTGTGACTTCATGATGGGTGTTTCTTTGACAAACAGTTGCATGAAAAATTTAAATTGAATTGGCTAGCTATGATCTATATTTGTCCTGTGCTTCATTATACATTTTTATGTAAAATGCTCGGAGATTTCATGGGTATTGCTGACTGCAGCGATTTTTATCCAACTCTGACCATTTTCCCAGCCTCTTGTGGATCGGTTTAGAGGTGTGTGAAGCCCAGACATAATACAGAAATGGTACAGTGTCTTGCGGTAAATGAGGATTATGTTAGAAATATTAATTTCTTCAGTTATTGGTCAAAAACATAGCATTTTAAGTTTCTCTAGAGGATAAAAACCTTGTATTAAACAATCTTGTAGTCATTAAAATCCCCACCCAACAAAAATCTTGTCTATAAGATTGTCTCAATAAGTGAAGCCAGCCATCAACACTAAAACCAGTTATCACCACTATCACTGGAGATTTCTGCTTTGTAGAAGAATAGTAGAAGTTTTGAGAAACAATCCTGATTATTATTATGGTTATTTATTATTTATTTAGTTTTGAATCTTTGCCGCTGTACATGGTTTTTAAAGGCAATGTTTGCTTGCTTGGAGCTTCCACAGATGTAATCATTATATTTCTCACTAGATTCTATTAGTTGGAGGCACAGGCTACTGCTTCTTCTTCTTTTCCTCTGCTTCTTATTTTTCTGTTGGCTCCAGTGCAGACTAGACACTACACCAGCTCATTTCTCATATGGTGGTGACAAAGTGGCATCTTGACTTGAAAGTCTCTAACATAAATATATCAGCTGCACAGGACAAAGGTGTATTTTATGTAGCTTAAAGTAGCTGTCAGGTCTTCATAAGGAGAAAGAAAGGGTAGCTGGTTTGATCATCCAAGTACAGCAATTGCAGTCATAAACATATGTGACCACTTTTACGTATAAACACTTGTCTGTTTCCTGGTTGGATTTAATGTAATGTCAACTGGTTTTAAATTTGAAAGCAAAATTACTTGGTCGTTGTTAGAAAAGTATAATAATTAGGACTGGAGTACATTCTTTTTACAATGCATTAATCTCCATAAAGGACCGCACCATCTTTAACTTCACACATGATTGCTTTCATGATCACTAGAGGTTGCATATTCTTTGAACATGAATATAGTTAGCATCGGCCTGCATGCACAGGTGCCTCATTAGCATGTTTTGGTAAAAAGGACGGTCTCACTGTCCACACACGATGAAACCTGCTAACCCGTGTGACTCAGTTCATGTTAAGTTTACAAGTTTACAAAAACAAATCTTGCTATTGTTAGTGATCCTCTTGAAGAACAGAGCCACCAGGGAGGCTGTAAATGCTTTGTATCGCTTTGTATGATTTGTTACTGACTGATGAACCACAGTGACGCATGTCATCATAAGATTTATGTGAAAACCATGGAAATCCTCACACTTCAAGATGCACAGTTTTTATCTGCAATGAAATATACGGTCAAGGTTCTTCCAGAGAGATATTACTGGGGTGAGTAATATCATTTTGATACCATCTAATCCACAAATCAAGCACACATCCCCTCTCTGTGCTTTATTATGTAAAGAGCTCTCTGCAAACAAACTGAGTAGTCATTTGTTCAGTTTGGAGTTGGATCCACTAAGCCATTTATCCCTCCTCATTATCTAAGGCATCCTCTTTCAGTGACAGGGAAGGCAAGGACAAATGTTCACCTTTCCTTCTCTGTTTGATCTAGTTTCCGTCTCTTTGGCTGACAGAGATAGCTGAAGCAGGCCAGGTTTCAAACATCTCTGAATAAATTAAATAATATATATATAAATAATGGAAAAAAGGCTAGCTCTGTGCTACAAGTCTGGAGGTCCTGGAGCTAACTGCATGCTGCACAAGTTGTGGAACATAAAAACACAACCATACAGACTAACTGAACACCCCATGTAGACAGAGGCTACTCCAATATAGGTATTGTCCTTTGAGATTAACAAAGTATTTTTTCCATTTGATTTGATATATTTAGACATAATTATGTAGATGTTCATCCAGCAGATCTTCAGCAAGCTGTCAGGGTGCTGTGGATGTGAGGACCAGAGTGCTGGTTTAAAGGTCCCATATTATACATTTTTTCAACAATTTTATATGGGTGTCAGAGATCCAACAACATTGTTGTCAGAGTGTATTACCCCAAATTTAGCCTTGGTCCTCAATTTCAGCCATTCCAAAAGTAGCTTGGAAAATGGGCTGCTTCTGTGTCTGACCCTTTAAATGTTCATGAGTGGTGCTTGTCCACGCCCCTCTCTGGGAGAGGATCTGCCTCTTGCTGGCGCCTGATCTGCGATTTTAGAGGGCAGGCTCAGCTATCCGGGAAGTGGGGTCAAAGGCAGTATCCACTACCAAGGATTGTGGTTATTTCCCTTCGTGAGGTCACAACGGGAAAAATTTCAGACTCACCCGTTTGAGCACACATTCACTAAAAAGTGGAGCAAGCAAATGACAGAATTTTCTCATTTTTGGGCCTTATACACAGGCTATGAGGACACATATGACTGTTAGAAAATCTTTAGATAGTGAATTTTGCATAATATGGGACCTTTTTTAATAAACTACTAACTTACAAAACAAAATACTATGAAACAATGAAAACAGACTAAACTAAACGTGGCATGAACACATCTAACAGCAACAAAGGCTAACAAACAGAACACTAGCAGCAAACAGGAGGAACTGAAACCAGTGGAAGTAAATACACGAAGGAACTAACAAGGCACAGGTGAGAAGAATGAACTAATCAGACCAGGTGAACTAATGAGCAGAACCCAAAAGGTAAAGGTAGATTCATGCTTGTGTGGCATCTTCGTGCGGTCGGATACAGCGTAGCTAACGCTGGTGAGTTTGCTCTCACACTCGAGCGTAGGGGGTGCACGTTGTTTTGGTGTTGTGTTATAGTTTCTCCTCCTAATCTGAAGGTAGCAACAGGGGTGGTGTTGGCCGGTAAACTCGCCAGGTCAGAGTTCTTTTGATGGTTCAGTTCAGTTGGGTAGGTATTTTCTGTTTTAAAACAACAATGGCATCCAGTATGGCCCAGTGTCTTTATTAGCTTGTAGAAGAAAACGAAGAAACAATTCGATCAGCCTCTCATCAACTTGATCTACTGGTTACTGTTTTTAAAAACAGTGGTTACCACACAAATTCAGCGTGAAGATCCAGATATTCAGCAACACATGATGCAAGCTGACCAATCACAAGGGAGTACCTCTGCGTAACCATCTGCGTAGCAGGGGTGCACATCAGGTCTGGGAGAGGTGCGCATCGAGCCTCTGTGGAGCTATGTCGAGCCTACAGCGTTTACGCAGAAGCTGCACGAGCATAAATCCGCCACACAGAACTAACACTGACACTAAACACCAAAAACCAAGAACATAAACCAAAAACATGCCAAAAAACCCAGAACATGAAAGAATATAAACCAAGGAACATAAACCGTGAATCATGACACAAGCCACCCAAAACCAAACTTCAGGTGGAAAATGCTCTTAAGTAGCCACATTAAACTTAACTAGTTGGTTTGATGACTATATGCACATTAAAGACTGAGCTTGAGGTCTGTTTTGAAAGAGTCAGATCATCAAGGTGCTTGAAAGCTGTCCTCTCTTTATTAAGTTTAATAAAAAGATTTGTATCTAGATGTTTTTAAAAAATTGGTGATTATGTCGCATTTTAATATGAAAGTACAGAATATGTGCCCTATAGGGTATAATTATATATATTAATATAAATGACTGTTTTTTTGCATTCCCTCCCCTTTCTGCTTCTCCTTTATTTGATCTGCATGCATGTGTGTGCATGAGCATGGGGTGCAGATAATGCATTAAAGCTACTGTGATTTTACTGATATTTCATCTCTGTGTTTATGGGAACTGAGTCCTAAATGTACCACTAAGAAAATATTTCATACTTGACACCCCAGCCTCTTAAATAGATTGACTTGTGGCTAATATAGAAAAAATAGCAAGTGGAATAGTCTTTTAAGAAGCCATTAGGGAGTCAACAGTAATAAATTATGAACAATACTATAATGAGCCTGCAAGAGCGAAGCCCTATAGAACTTCTTAATGATGACTGGTCACAGACACTTGATTTAAAGCATTAACTCTGATTCATTTGTTCATATTTATCAGAATGAGTGGGTGGAGGTGAGGGATTTGAAAAATGACTTTGAGAAGCCAAAATGGTATTAAGCTGAAATTACTTCTGCTGCCTTTCAGGGTACAGGCAACTCTGGAGTCTACAAATGAACTCCCCTGCTTTGAAGCCAGTAAGAGTTCAGCCGTATGCAGTGCTTGTTACTGTGCATGTGTTGCTGTGAAGGTTTTAGAGAAATCTGAGCAACACAGGCTGAAAATGAATGAGTCAAATTTTCACAACCTTGGTGATGGGTTGAAGTTTATACAAATGACCTATGGACTTGCTTGAGGGAGGCCACACACCCCCAGGTCTTCCAGCAGAGTTTCAGTACCTAAAAATGCAAATAACTTTTGGAGTAACAGTGAAGAGACGGGTGATGGAGATAAACAGTAGGGGTCAGAGTCTTACTTCACTCTGGTGGCTCATCTCCTTGTCTCTAAGTACCCTGTAGGCTGATCGGCTTGCCCCCTCCCACCACTGTCTCTCCCTGCTGCTTTGTCCCTGCAGCTGTGTGTGACAGGGCCTGCAGTGAGGGGAGGGGAAAAGTCACTCCCATCTGGTACAGTCAGATCAGCATGGACTGAAATGGGGGTGTGGGGGGTCATGTGTCCCTCTGTATCAGTGACAAAACTGCTCTGCTAGTGATGACATGCCGTCCACTGGGAATAGCTTGTTTCTTTGTTTGGTAGAAAGGGGACAAATGCTTTACTTTTTAAATATTCTTTTATAAACATGAAAATAGACTCCTTTTGTTGGTTCAATAAGAAAGTGAGCCCTTCAAAGCTGCAATAATTGCACAGAACTACTATCAAAGCACCTTTAACCTCCTCGGTTCCTTTACTCATTTTTAACTGGGGAAGTAAAAAGCTTGACACAGTATAATCAGGGAGCTGAGGATAAAAAGACTCTTTTGAGCTTCCAAAATTCATTTTTTATATAAAACAGTGAATAAAACAGCTTTTGCCTTAGTCACTCTCAGAAAATATGTTAGGCTGTTTTTTTTTTTAAATAGTAATAATAGTAATGGACAACCTCAAAAACAGCTCAACTAATCCAACAATAGAACATAATAACACCTATGAATACACTGTAAGCAGCTTTGAATGCGTATTATTCCTTTTTGACACAAATTTAATTTTCTTGTTTAGTATTTTGTGTACTTCTGTAGCTTCAAGCAACTTTAAATTTCTGTTTTATAGAGAAACTCAGTTCATTTACTTTTTGAATGATTCATCTAAGTTAGTTATTGTTAAGTGTAGATGTTCTAAATCACAGGATTTGGAATTTAATCAAATTCATCAATCTGAGACTGAAGAGAATACAGAAAAAAAACACAAGCAAAAATCTTGGATTTATACCTTTATCCACTCATTGATTCCTGCAACTTGAATATATGTGGGTGGATTTCTGATTACTTCTGTTAGCTGTAGTTGTGGAGGTCATTTCCACCCAACTACTCATTTGTCTGAAAGATTTTTTTTCCCTCTAAGCTTTGGACACGCAAACAGAAATATTCTGTAAGAAGTAAATGTGAAGGGAATTCTGTAAAAGTACAATAATCAAACCATAAAGACTACATACTGAAGCTGTGACCCCTCTTTAACAAAAGAATCTATTTCATACTTACAACAATCTTCCTCATAGACATGACTACAGGAAAAACACTGAAGTATTTAATGAAAATCAATTTGTATCATTATAGGGCATTCATTCATCTCCCTGAACTGATATATTCTCTACAGCCTCTCTGTGATATTTCAGTGTTATTTGGGGTGTAATGATGGTGGAGGGAAAAGCCACACAGGCTGGCGCTCCTTGCTCTCCTCTGGACTTCAAACGGTCCTGGCTTTTTGCTTTGATGTCTGTTTAGGGGTCCGACTGGAAAACACACTCTCCCCTCGACAAACCTAATCCAACAAAAAAAGGATCTCACCTGATCAAGTTCAAAATACAGAGTTTGGACTATTTTCAAGCTTTTTTTCCAATCTTAATGCTAACTGGATTAGTGTGGCTATCATAATTATCACAGAGATTTGTAATTATTACATGACAGTCCTCTTAGGATTAATTTGGGGGATGAAAAATCAGAATACTGGAGCTACACGTCCTCTCAAAGACAGAATTTAGATACGCTGATATCCAGTCAGTCTGTTTCTTCTTGCCCTTCTCTGCTGATTCATTTTAATTCCATGTCTAATCCCCTTTTCATTCTGTGATGAGCGGGTCAGTAATGGCTTGATGAGCAGTCAGAGAACATGATCCGTAGTTCCACCTTGTTTTCAAATGGATCCTAGTGTGAAGGGCACAGACAGAACCTATAAGGTGACTTAAATTACTAATTATTCCCTCTGCTAGCAGGAGGGTCAGTGGACCATGCCAGCTGTCCTACCCTCTGCCCCCCAACACAACCTCAGCTGTTAATCACAGTGTCATGCACAGACTGATTACTTGGCAGCAGTTTACTTTCATACTGAAGCAGCAGACAAAGGAAAGGATGAATATTTTTGAAACGCATAAACATGCTCTACAAACAAAAGAAAACTGTTATTATAGTCACTTATGCTTCATAACGCTATTAAAAAAAGTCTCAAAATCTTTCTTTTTAAAAAGAAAATAACAGCCAAGCACATATTTGAGATGATGAAAGTGGTTTCTTAGTGCCGTTTCAAATATATGTCCAACTTCCCAGCAAGGCAATTTCAGTAAATCAAAGTGAATAACAGTGATGAAAGTGAACAAATGAAATCAAATAAAACAGGGTCACACATCACTGGAAGGGCAACAAATGGGCACTGAATTGGAAATAATTTTTTTTCCCTTGTGTCTCAACAAAATGGGGTAAAAAAAAAAAAAAAAAAAAAAAAAAAAAAAAAGCCATCAGTTCTGGTCAAAAAGCAAGTTGTCATTTTGCCTAAAGCACCAAGATCCACATCAACAAAAATGTAGGTCTGTGTGGGACTTTGTGTGACAGCAGAGGGTCACTCATTTTAATGTAAAGGGACAGTTCTTTTAGAAAAGAGAAACAATAAAATAAAAATGAGCTGAGCGATCAAAAAGGCAAAAAGGTATTTGAATAAGCTGAATTTTTTATTCAATTTAATTTGTTTTTCATTCTGCAAATATCTACAGTATTAAAGTCACCTGGTGCCACTGGAGGAATATTTCTCTAAAGTATTTGCATTCAATCATAGTCCAGCAAAGATTGTATTGCCAGGATTTTGTAGCACAAAATAAATTATTTGTGTAGTGAGAAAATCTGTCAAAATATATATTTAATAATATAAAGAAAAAGGAAACATTTGTAAATAAAGTCATAATGACTGTTGCTACCAGTAATATTAACACTAATAATGATAACATATTAGCTAAGTTATCAGTTTTAAATTAACAGGATTTTCAAAGTTTTCCTTTTTCACAAGCTTTAATACTTTTAAACACGAGGATGAAACCAGCCTCAAAGAAAAAGGCTGTTAACTGATGATGATAACTACTTCTGACAGTTGTGAAAGAGCAGCATTTTAAAATAGAACAAAATCATAGAAACAGAGTCCTGGGAGAACACTAACGTCAAAGAGATGCTTGTTCTGGGACAATGACATTAAAGCACACTTGTCTGAATGTATTTTTCTTCTTTTTAGTGCCTACATTTAGCAAATCTCTCACCACAGTGAGGTTAAATGGAAAGCAGTTTACTGCCAGTGTTAATGCAAAAGAAAAAAAACATAAAATTTACATCTTGCCAATGTTTATAGACGTGTTTCCCATCTGAGTTGATTTAATACCTCTGACAATTTTCAACAGCTGCCCCTGAATCGCATCTGCTGCGAGCAGACAAATAACTCGGCAGTTGAATCAAAATGCACATCAACTGGAAAAAAAAAAGGAAAAAAAAACTTTTCCATCAACAGTATCATTAAAAAAATGCTATATTGCTATTCAAATCGCAATTAAAATCAAGAAAAAGAAATCACATCGCCTCACATTCTTTTTTTCCATCCATCTCTCCTGCCACTGCCCCGGAGAGCTGTACAGTTCATCTGCCCTGGCATGCAGCTTTCTCCAGGGGGGGATGAAACATGCTGGAGCCCATTAAGAATCAGTGGCCACCACGTTAAGCAATGACAATATGGCCTCACCTCTTCTCTAATGATGTAAACGCTTTCTGACAGCATCCCTACATGCAGCTTGCATGATGAATCACATGGACTGGGTAAACAGTAAGTATTACCTGTCTCCCTGTTGACGAACAATTACATGTATGTTTGCGCCTGTGGACATGACAGACTAATGTGGTAATGGCCCATATTTTATCAAACTGCCCTGACAGTAGAAGACAGTAAACCATAATGTTGTTTGTGGTATTTCTGACAATGATGCACTGCAATTGTTCATAATTTTTTTTTCTCTTTATGCCCCTATTCCTCACTCTCTATTCCTGTAATTTTCCACACACTTAACATTTGATTTCTTGTGTTTGTTTTGTTTGTATACTGAAATGTTGCCCTGACAGGTTGTGTATGAGTCATCGATGAGAGAAGCC
The DNA here is from genome assembly GCF_017639745.1 of Melanotaenia boesemani. Classification (NCBI taxonomy): domain Eukaryota; kingdom Metazoa; phylum Chordata; class Actinopteri; order Atheriniformes; family Melanotaeniidae; genus Melanotaenia; species Melanotaenia boesemani. The sequence goes on along the minus strand of NC_055694.1, from coordinate 6,313,676 downwards.
CGAGCAGCAGCAATGACTAAAGGCCATGGCCCTTTGGTGAGCCCAAACCTTCTGCATATTCAGGCTTGGTATCTCTCTCCTCCCCCTCCTCCAACCCTGCAGGCTTTGGCACATGTGTGACATATAATTGATTCATTAATAATGTGAACAGATGTTTCTGGTCCAGTCTGGCATCATGCCAGCTCGCCAGCCTTTTACTGCCACAGCTTGCCCAACTGCATCCTATTAAATGCTCGTTGACACAGAATGGAAGAGAGTGCTGTATCTTTAATCATCAACAGAGTGGAGGTGGAGAAGTGACTACATACAGCTTAGATTTATTGTACATTTTATGTGGGAACATGTCAGAGAGACGTGAAATCCACCTGCAAAATAATGTCTTGGCATTCATGGCAATGGTCAGTTTAACTGTAAATAAGGTTTTTAATGCTAATTAGTCTTTGTTTCAGGATTCAGACCCAAATTACTAATGAAGCGGGGGTTGTTTTATGCATTGCACATGTTGTAATCATGCTCACATTTGTATTGTAGATGAACCAGAGAGTAGGCCTGATGTAGAATTTTTAGATACAGTATTCATATTCCCTGAGGAATTCCAAAGGGATTAATAAAGTATTTCTGACTCTGATATATATATATATATATAAGGCTTTATATGCATGGCAGCAAATGTTATTCAAACTTGTATGTTTTGTTTAGAATCTATGATGCCTTCATATGTTTAGGTTACCAAAACACAAATGCGTCATAGATGCTGGCTTTTATAACTTATTAAATGTTGGTCAGCCTGGAAAATAGAGTCTACATGAATTCCAAAATAAATAAATAAAAAAAAAGGTTAATTTAACCTCAGGATGGTTTTATATTTCACCTGTTCAGTGCTTTCAGTATTGTTTTTATTAATGCTAAAAATGTTGTTCAGAAGAGTACTTCAGCCCATGCAGTGATTTCCATTGTAGAACATCTATATTTAAAAGGATTTGGCCCTTTTCCATTGACATTTCTTCAGATTCTTTGAGTCTTGAGGCATTATTTTGTACAACTGATACTGAAATGCCCCCCAAATCATAGCAAATCTCTTGTTAAAATTATTATTGTCTGATTGTTAAACAGCTTCCTTTTACATTTTTACATGCAACAGGGGTGTTTTTTAGTCAGGTGAAGTATTCTGTGTGCTTAATCTCTTTTTCTATTTCATTTTGTAGAGTTTGTCCTCTGTTCAATTTCTGCTCCTTAATACACCTGGTTCTTAGCTGCTGATTATCACACCTGCACCTCATCTGTCATTATTCCCTCCGTATACGGCAGTTCATTGCTGGTCACCCCTACAACTTTTTATCTGCTTTAGTTAGTTTAGTCTCTCAGCTATTTTCAGAGTTTCAGTGTCATTAGTTTCCAAATTAGCTCTTTGTACATCCTGCTTTAAAAATCACTTTGTTTATTTCTTAAATGAACTCTAAGTTAAATCTACTTGCCTGTAGTCCAGCTTTTGGATTTTACCTCCTCAACTTTTCCCTGGACTGCAGCACGGTGCTTTAAAAAGTGAATTCAGAGCCAATCTAGCTCTTCGAACAAACCTGCCAGGGCACAAACCTAGAAGTTACAGGCTCTGCAGCATCCGTTTCTGATAAGTATGTCTCTCTGAGATAAGGTTAGTGTATGATTTTTGACCGGGCTTTGGACATCAGCCCCACGCAGAGGGTCTGAAATTGAGCTGCCAGCTGTCTAGCAGTCAGGTAAGATCAAGCTTATTCTCTTTTTGTCTGTACGTTGTTGCTGTCAGTTTCAGAGCCTTGATGTGACATTGGAGTCAGTAAAAGTTGTTTCTGTTGAGGAAAAAGTGTGCTGTTCCCACTCTTGCTCTCCTAAATGCATCATAGTGAAACCCAGGTGTGTGTTATCGATATGCAAAGCTAAACCAAATTAATACCCATGACTAAGACAGTCATTTGACACGGGACTAAATACTGATTAAACACTTTTGCATAACACTCAAAAGCAGATGTTAGCAGGTGTTGATAAGAAGGGCTATGGAGTGGCAAACCCCTCCATATATTTACTCCTGACCACTCACTGTACTTAGGAAGTGCATTACTGAAATGTTTCCTCTTAACAGTGTGCGGTGTGATTCTCTTTAGTTACATTTTACTCAGCATACCAACTTTTAAGGTAACTGGGTTGTATTTCTGTAGTCACGTTACAAAAATGGAAATCAGATGACTATTACCAGTATAGCCTCCTTCTGCTGAGACCTACTGACCCTTCACAACTGGTCAGCCTCCAGTCCAGCTCTACTAATACATTTGGAGCACCGTTAATCACAGAGAATTGAGGTTGACACAAATCTAGTTGTGAGATATGCAGCAGAAAGTAAAACAAATGTAATCTCCATTCATGGCAGCAACACTTAAATCTTATCATCAGGCAATTGTACATGCACAGAATATCAGTTTCCACTACTCTGAAAGGATAAGTATTGCACCCAAGATGTGAGAGCTTTTGTTCTAATGAGATGGAAAGGAGAGGCTTTAGAGCTCATAGTGACGGACTAATTAATCAGTCTCTGTAGCAGTTTCCCACAGCTATCCATTAGGGTTTCATTCAACAAGTCACTGGAGCTTCAATTTCACTTCCATTGTTGGAAATGGGGCCATAATAATAGCATGATTGTGGATTGATCACTAGAAGACTCTGAAAGGAAATGCATGCGGTGAAGAATAATGATATCCTGCATGGACAGCTATCAACAGAGACATTTTATACAAATTCTGGATTCAGAGCCATTTCAAAATTGGTCCAAATTAATTATGTTTTTCCATCAACGGGGACCAGCTTGACAGCTGCCATAAAGCATTTTCACTAGGCTTACTTTGTTTGAGGTGAGAACTACTGCTGAGAGCTATCTGGGCATTCAACATTAAGTTTGAGCTCCCTGTGGTCAACACAACAGATTTGGGATGGAAACATCTGCTATAAATTATAATGTAGTAATTTCAACCATCTGGTAACATCGCCTGTCTTGTATTGTCTCTCTGTATATAAGTACAGTATATATGTGAGTGTGTATGTGTATAGATGGATGGAGATGCTGTGACTCCCCTTCCAGACCTTGATTCCTCTGGCTGTGTGGCCTGCAGGATGGTCCAGCTGTAGTCCTGTAAATTGGGGAGCACAGTTTTAGCATAAGGAAGCAAATGTTTTCTAGGATTATCTTGTATGTGGCTTTATTAATGCGTCTTTCACAAAGACATTGCTGCCTGATTCCAGCCCTGCTGCTCTGATTATCGCTGATTTTTCTCTTTAACAGTCAGTGCGAGACACTGACTTGTAGGCCTTTCCAGGCCTCCATCTAACCATAAAATGAAAAGGTGTTGGGCAAAGCTGAAAAATGGACTCTGAGAAGACCTTACTCCAGTCCCATACTATCCAGTTTCTGTGGTCATCTCCAAACTTCAGTCTGAGGTTTTTACTGCATGAGTCCAGTCCTGCTTATAGGATCCTGTTTCCAGCTGTTCTTGCTGTTCTTCACCTCTGTCTCGGTTTGCCACTGTGTTTCATGGTCACTTGATGTGAGCCGATGGTTCTTGTGTGATGAGTCTGTAGTCATCACTTTCAGTTGTTTTTGCCCTCTGCTAGACTAGTCCTAATAAAGCAGAATGAGATGTGCTTGTGTAAGAAAAAATTTTTTGGTAGTAATATTTAGAGATGATGATTTAAGAATAAATAGCAGCGGTTTTTTTTCTGGAGCTGTATTCTGAGTATATATTTATAAACATTCTCTTGGATTCACAGTTCAGTCTTAACGTGTAATGTTAAAAGATCCACTCGTTTAACACCACTATTGCTGTCCAAGCAGCAGACAATCTTAAGACCCAATTAGGATATTTTGTTTTTTGTTCCCCAGAAAGTAAAAGTTCAATTTTTGCATTATTATTCTCTCATAATTATTTAATTTTCTACAAAGGCTCTCCTCCAAACATCTTACCTCAGATCCTCCTGAATGCTCAATCTGGCTAAATGCTTGTGTCAGTAAAAGTTTGTGGCTTATTCTGCAGCTGCTGGTGACTTGACCAAAAGCCACCCCTCCGGCTTAACATTGCCGTCCTCATTAATGCAAATCCCACTTTAACAGACTAATGGGAATTTGGCTGCCTCTACCCCACACCGAGCTCTCAGGCAGTTAACAGTTAATGCTGTTGTCTTTTCTGTTGTCAGTAGTACAGAAAGGGAGGATGAAGAGATTCACCGATTTGAATCGGTGGTCCAAGACAGACAGTTGTGATGCGACTGCACTGGTAGCTTCAGTGTGAATCGGATACAGCTGCCAGCTAAATACGCAGAGTATCTTTTTTAGCGTGTCTGCATCAGTAAAACCCATAGTTACATCGATTATTCCATACAGTAGTTTATCTCCCTTTCACGTATGTTTTTGAGGTGCTTTGAATGCATCAGTACTATCTTTTGCCATTTTGTTATTAAAACATGGGTTCTGGGTGGTGCAGCATAAACACGGAGGGAAGCAAGACTAGAGCTGAAGAGGAGATATTCAGCATTTGTAAGTTTTTTACAAGTGTTTTTAAAACATTGTAAAATTACAGAGGACACTAAGGCTGTTTGTAAATGGTTCATGTGTTTGTTTGTTTGTTTTTTTTTTTTTTTTTAAGAGTCCAAAAAGAAATTGTTTAAATTAATGTATAAGTAGAGAATGAGATTAAAAGCAAATGTAATAGGGGGGAAAATTTTTATGATTTAGTGTTTATTAGGAATAAAAAGGTCCTCTATGCCATATTGAATTGCATGTTTTCAAGTTTAAGTCAAGTATGAAATTCATCCTTCACAGGGAAAGTGAGAGGACAAAATAAATGTGATATTTAGAAACCAGATGTGGGTCTGTAAATTCCTTGTGTCCTGTTGAATAGTTTTGCATGAACTGCATTATCCGTATTAAACCAAATCAAATTGTATAAAGTCAAATCATTGCATTCTGAACAGGAGTGACTCGTAGAGCATCGTGTTGGCAAAAGGCTTCACTGTATCGCATCACTGGCAGCGTAATGCATATCGCATTGGCCTGTGTGGTGTGGATTCACATCACTATTCTGTAAGCACATTTGTCTGTGTCACTGACATGAGAGATCTTCAACCTACTACTGTGGCTGGTTGGATGACCATGGCAACAACAGAAACGGAAGTTAACCAGTTGGCAAAAGTCTCTGTGTCACCTTGCTAACCATATCCCTAATTTTAAGCCACAACCCAGTCCATGTAGCTGTTCAATGAGATCATATTAGGTGAATAATGGACATGCTGGTAGGAGTGGAAGCACTTCAGCACCACTGCTGTGGTCTTGTGTCCATTGATTCAAAATAGAAAACACAGCTGCAAGATAGCAGCCACGATGGCAACTGCTCTGAAAGCCCCATCACTTGTAGGAGGAGGGTGAAGGCTAAATCATTATTCATGTATCTGGAAGTGAACCAGAGTGAACCAAACCATTAACGTGTCACTGCTCACAAGATATTCACGCTGCTGTCTTGGAGGGAAGCCGAATGAAGAGAATAATCATTTTAACAAAGACGAGGATGTTCAATGTTCCTCGGCTGCTAAAATTAGCAAATGTTAGTCATTGCATTTGCTGTTTGTCTTCTCATCACTTCAAGGTTCTTGGATGTTGTTCTGTCATGCTGTTCAGATCAGACTCGCCAATTAAATTGACATGGCTCAAAAGTTTTGCCATTAGTTTGACTGTTTTGTAATAAGAAGAATGATGCTGTTTGCATGAGCTTTTTAACCAGTCTAGTCTCTTGGAAAATTTTGTTTGTGGAATTTCTACATTTCTTGTACACTTATTTCTGTATTTATTTGTTTTTTGCCTCTGGCACCACGTGATGTAGTGATTGTTTGTTTGTGACGAATGTGCAGGTTATGTAAGCCATGTACTGTCTGTGTTTTACCGAAAAAGTTTGCAAACCTAACCAAGTAACTGGATAATCATCAGAAACTTATAAAATATATTAGTATATTCATTGTTTAACTTATTAATCCTCTAAGTGGCAAGGTTGCAAAAAAACACTTAAACCTGTCACCACCCATCTCTCCTAGATGGCAGAGGTAAATCTGCCATCAACAATTGGTTGTCGCCGCCATCAACGATTGTCTGACTGAGATGGAATCCAACCTGTGATGGCACAATATAAAATTAGATGAGTAATTTTACTGCCATCATAAACTCTGGTTTATAATCAGCCTTTTTTTTTTCTAACTCACAGTATGGAGGTGTGTATGGATGTATGGATGGATACTTTTTATTGATTCTACAAAATTAGGGTTTGAATCAGCATTGATTGGTGCAAAAGACTCGCATAAAAAAACAAAAATAAAACAACAAAACAAACTTTCAAATCTATGTACCAGATAAGAAACAAGATATAGAATCTATGTGCAACATGTACAAATCAGCAGAGCAAGACAGAATAAGAAAAATAGGTTGTTGAAGTATATGAATTTAAATAAGGATGTGCAAAATCAAATATAAGAAAAACGATGTGCAAACCAAAATAGAATTTAAAAAGTAGAATAAAATGGCAAGTGGATAAAATCAGCAGGTAAAGCCTGGTGTCTAAGCAGCTCTTCTCTGTGCCAGAGGTGACTTGTTGAACAGAATGATAGAATGAGGCAGGAAAGATTTCCTGTACAAAAACGGATCGTCTTAGTCTGGTAGAGAAGGAGCTCCGCTGTCTGACTAGTGTGTGGTTTAGAGGATGGTCGGGGAAACCAGATTGTTCAATGACCTTCTCTCCACCACCGTTTCAAAATTGTCCAGTTTGTACCCAATGATGGAGCCAGCCCTCTTTATAAGTTTGTTCAGTCTGTTGATGTTGCTGCTTCTCCAGCACACGGCAGCAAAGAAAAGCACACTGGAGATGACAGACAGTGAAGGATCTGAGCCGTCTCAAGAAGAAGAGCCTGCTCATCCCCTTCTTGTACACAGCATCTGTGTTGGATTTCCAGTCCAGTTTATGGTTGATGGTCACTGCAGGTAGTGATAAATAGAAGATGGCTGGGTGGCGCAGCTCTTCAGGATCCCATCTGCACCCGCAAACTTCCTCTGGTGTAGTCTCACCATCTGTCTATTAACCCGGCCTGTCGTCATCGTCAAGCAGGGAAGGTATGGGAGTCATCCGAGGAAAGGGGAAGATGTGCAGGAGAGGACACCACAGTAGAGTGAGTGAGTGTGTGTGGGGGGGGTTGTGAAGTGGAGATACCAGGCAGCTGAGAGATGAACCAGTTCAGCTCATCAGCTCTACTGGCTGTCTGATAGCGGCCTGCTTGTCTCCTTACAACCTGTGATCTCCTTCATCCCCATCCACACCCCCATCACGTGATTCTAGTGCCGTTTGGCTTCCAGCTTCCTTTGGTAGTTGTCCTTATTCCTCCTCTGTGACACTCTTCAGTTCCTGTTGCACCCTCCTCTTTCGTTCCTGCTCTCCTGACTTGAAAACTTTTTTTTTTTTTTTTTTTTTTGTCGTATTACCTTCAGGTTATTAGTAATCCAAAGCTTATTATTGTAGAAATGGCTCACAGACCAGGTGGGAACGGTGATTTCTTCCCAGAATCTGATGTAATCTGTGAAGCAGTCTGTAATTTAGCAGTCTGTAATCTCGTTGATGTCCTCCTGGTGTGGTTGACAGAGAACATCCTACAGATTAGGGCTGTTGTATTCAAGATTTAAAAAAAAAAAAAAAAAAAAAAAAGTTTCCTGGAGGATTCCTTGGTAAAGATGTCTTAGAGTAATCTCCAGCCTCCTTATTCTCTAATAAGTGTTTGTTGGTTTTTAAAGATGATCATGTGTGAGTGAAAAGTTACAAAAATAAGGGAAAAGGTGTACAGATATTGTACACAAATTATTTTCCCACCTGACTGGGTTGCTTCAGTACACACTGGAGTATATAAATGCTGCTGGGGAAAAAATAAAAATAGATTAAATAAGTAAATATGTGTGTATGTGTAAGTAACATGAACATGATTCTTGTGGAATTTAAAATTAAAGGATCTAAGATGAAAACCACTCACAAAACATAACAGTTTCATTGTCTGAATAACCAACTGCTTCTAATGAAGCACTGACTAAATCGAGTCTCAACACCAATTTAAGACACACAGCACAATAACTTGCTTCCAACCCATTTAAAACGACTGTAAATGTCAGGTTTTAATGGTTACGCCCACCCTCAGTAATTACCTGACTGAAAACTGATCGAGTTAGTCATAGTAGTAGAAAATTAGATTGATGCTCATGATTTTGTGATGAATAAAACTACACTCTGTTATATGCTTTGTTTTCTCACTAAATGTGGGAAAACACTAAATTGAGGACATTTTTGCAATGTCATTAAAGCAAATAAACAACATTAGGTATAAAAGTAGCACTTTGTACAAACACTCATCACTAGACAAATGTAACTTCAGGCACTGCAGTGAAGCATGCTTATATGTCCACATTGTGTTTTTAACACATGGATAAACTAGTTCCTGTGGAGTGAATAGAGAGTGATATGAAATGAAGGCAAGTGGTCACATGACGGTTTTGGGGCGGTAACTTGGTCAGTCTGAAGTCCAGTGGTCCCTGATGCTTGATAATAAGGGGTTGCAGCAGCACTGCAGGTTAACATGCTGCCCAACTCCTGGAGATGCCTTGTCAATATGGATTAGGGGACTAAAGTAGCCCTAAAGGGAAGCGTGTGTGTGGGGGTGGTGGGGGGTCCTCTCCCATCTTCCATCTTCAATTGCAAAAAAAAAAGAAAAAAGCTCATGGAAGAGAGATTCCCTGGGTTGAATGCAATAGAAAACAAAGAGAACAACATTATCTTAACATTTTCGGTGAATACCAACCTCCATAACCACAAACCAATGAGTCATGACTGCCCAAATTAATGAGGGGGAAAAAAAATCGGTAACTGCAGTGTGTTTTTAAAAGCTCTCACAGGTCCGAACTTCAGTTATGGAACAGAGAGTTTGGCCTAATTTTTCTGTAGTTGTCCACTGGTGAATACTATGAATGAAGATATTCTCTCGCTGCCTCGTGTAGGATTCGTTTCTCATATAATCAGCCGGTCGTCCTCTGTTTCTGTCTAGTTTGTGTTGCCTCTGCCTTTTTGAGGACTGTGCTTATTATGCTTGCATGGCATATTAAAGTGCACATACTCTTGTCTGAGGGAAAAACTGTTTTTACCCTCGACTGCTCCCAATAATAAAATGGGATCAAAGCTATTTTGTGACTCGGCACCCCTGTGCATAGGTGTTAAAATCTAAGGAAACAAGGTATTTGCATTCACTAGCATCATCTTCTTTGTTTTCATATTCAACTCATTTAATGCTGATTTAAGGATTACATTATCAATGAATATAAAAATAATCAAGGGTTTAGATTGAAACAAGATGTTTTCTAAGTCTTGTCCTTTTTTTCCCCTCTATGAATGAATGTTTTGAAGCTCATTTCCATTGGAATTCTCCAACCTTCAGCCTTTTGTGTCATTATCATTCTCAAATCTAATATTTGTTCAGTCAATACGGATGTTTTCCATTAGATGGGGGAGTGGCTGATGTGCCACAGTGATGTATTATAAGTGTGAGTGGAAAGATATTACACGCACTTCTTTCTGATGTATTTAAGAGTAAGAAGGTTTTTAACACCATGTCTCTGCTGTGGCCCATTCTAACAATCCAGCATAAAATCCAGAATAGCCACTGGATTCTACCCACACTGAGGTCCTGTTGCAGAAGGCTACAATGCCCACAAATCAACATGAACTACAGCCTAGTTTCACATGGCAAAACATGTTGTTCACATGTCTTAAAGGAACATCCCAATTCAAGTTTCAAGCTGTTAAAGTAGAAATAAACAATGTTCTGAGTTTTCCACATCAGACAAATGTGTTAAGTACTCAGAAAAACATGAATTATTAAAACAGACACAAAGTAAATCAGTTTTTTTTTTCTCTCAAAATCAGAAGAAAAAAGGAGCTCTGAGACAATGGGGGTGTGGCCATAACACACTGATTAACACACATCAGTCAGCTCAATGTGAGCTCATCGGCTTGGGAGGGAGAGACTCCATCTGCATTCACAGCAGTGTAATGGTGTATCCATTATAACATGTTCAATCCCAACTAACTCTGGTAAAAGTTTGTAAACCCACCCAGTGGAAAAACAAGGCAAGTGTCTATTACTGTGGCTCTGCACAAATTCAAAGCCATTAAGCATTTGCTGACTATAGTCACTCCTGATACTTTGGTTCTAAGAGCTAATGTGCAGCCCCAGATGTTGACAACTGTGGCTCCAGTAAGTATTAGCACATACAATGCACCACAATGATAATATGGCCTGCAAATCTGTTAATCTAACACAAGGGTGCCCAAAGTCGGTCCTCAAGGGTCAGTGATTTTCCAGTGTTTCCTGCTTCAACACACCTGACTCAAATTAAATAGATGCAACAGTCTAAGTTTTGCACAATGACTCATCAATTTGAGTCAGGTGGTTTTGGAGCAGGGACACATCAAAAACCTGCAGGATTGTGGCCCTTGAGGACCGGATTTGGGCACCCCTGATCTAACATGTACCCAGGTTGATGCTGCATTTAACCCTCAAGCTTCTTAAAATTAAACTATTTTATCTTATTACACTGCAAGTTAAGAAGACAGTCCAAGTTCTGCTAACTCTGGCATCTAGGGAAGATGTATTCCTGTGATAAAGGTAAATCGGTTAATTAGCCAGCTAGCTGACAGTCCAAGGCTAATGCAGTGTAGTAAGGATGCTTTTGTTTGCTTGAAATAGTCCATCTCACTCTCTCAGAAATGGGATTTTTAGTCTTGCCTTAATAATCCTGAACAGTAAACCATGAACAAAACCCATCCTACCCTGTACTGGTGGTTTTGACACCCCCCTCCCCTTTATTTTATATTTTTTTTGTGTGTGTCATAGGAAAAGAGGCAGGAAACTGTAAAATTATCCAACATGGTGACAGCTAGAAGCACCTTTACCCATTTGGGATTGTTTAATTTATTTTAGCAAAACATCAAAAGATTTAGTTAAAATGAACTATATCAACCACTAAGTGTGAATAGGAGCAGAATGAAATCATTTAAATTTGGTGTATTGAGATCGTTAACATCTTACCAACTGTTTTTCTTTGGCTTTACACGTCCATAAATCTGCTTATATTAGGTTATGTGGTCAATATCTGTGCTTTATAGTAACTAAGTACACACACTCACCAAATTCACTGATTAAAGCTTAGGGAGTAAATCATGTGAACGCAGTACAACCTAAAAAAAACCATGTACATGTTCCTTTCTGGTTCTTCTGCATTTCTATCAGTTGTCTGTTAAGCTGCATGAGCACTCAACCAAGATGCATCTGAACCGTCTATGTGCTCAGCGAGGGGGTTGGGGACATTTTTTTAGGGTTAATATGTCTTCTGTGAGCTGCTTTAAATGCTTTAACTGAAAAGTCATTATTTTACAGGGTATAATGGGCTCTGAGCCTGGGGACTGTTGGCACCATGATTACAGCACACATACCCATTAAAACTGATTAGCTCTCATGCAACAGGAGGCCTATGTCCACAGAATGCTTTGATAATAATTTTGTGCGAAGTATTAAATGTTGGGACCCATTGAGTCAAATGAACAAACACAGCATTTGCCTCATCATAATCTTTGAAAGAGAAAAATGGGGGGGGGGGGCAAAAATATATCCCCGGGTAATAAACAGCCTCCATCAAAGGCTGACAAATGATTTCACCAGCTCTTTATTATGCATGCCACAACAGTTTGGGAGAAGAAGTGGCTGTGCTTAAATTGCTTGAGCACCGTGAAATGATACGACTAACACACACAACGAGCTAGTTGTTCTGGTTCAGAAATGTTCTTTTCAAACATGTTGCATAGCTCGTTTCACCCTTCACCAATCTGTAAATATGTATAATCAGACAGAAGGTTTATGGAGCTATATCAGGAGCTCCTTTATTTAACAAATTTTAACATTTTATTTATTTCATTATTTGGGGTGAAACCGCTTGGCCACTTTGTGCTTTTATGCATTTGTTGAGTGTGTGTGTATGTTGTGTAAAAGCACTTGGAAAATAATGAATAGTTGTTGCCAGCGTCTGCAGAGCATGTGTATTATTTCTTGCGGCTGTGTAGAGATTATGTGCAGCCCAGCAACCTGTTGGGAGTATTCCTGAGAGCTGGACACCATACGGAAAGATAGGACCATTACTTCCAGCCTTCCCTCTGGTCTTGGAACTGGCCACATTAGTGTGAAGCTGTGGATCTTTGTTAACATTATTGGCAGGTGGTACATAAAACCCGTTTCCTTGTCAAGACCCTAAAGGCATCTTTTCAAAGAAAATTGAAAGCCTAGAGGTAGTCTTAACTTCTTTTCAACCGTAAGCAGGGGAGGAGGGGTGTGCTTGCATTTGCACACAAATGAGATGTTCCAATAAGGCTAAGTTAATGCTCTGACATGGATGTCAGAGAAAATCATTACTGTACATGGTTCTAAAACATTTGCATAGCCTCGGGAAGGGATTGTGAGGCATTTAGGGCTGTTGTCCACCTTTCCTTCTTTTACATTCATACTTCATAGTTCTGTTCCTCTAATTCCCGTTCAGCCCTCACCAACACAAAATTAAACACAAACATTACATGCAAGACATCTGGTAAACGGCAAACGATGACAAGTCTCAGGTGTTTGTTTTTGTCAGTGTGTGCATGTACTAAAAAAAAATAAATGCTTGTTAAAATATGCAATCAAAAATAACTGTTTTTTCTTAACCACACATCATTTGCAAAGGCAGCCTCCTTCAACCAGCCTCCTGAGAGAAAACGTCTTCATCCTCACCAGCTGACAAAGAGGCTGAAAAATCTCTTACAAAAGTTTAGTCTCTTCCATTGTAATGACAAACTGGTTTGCCAAATGTTCAACTCCCGGACTTATATATGCAGCTGCTGGCGCGTCTTCAAGTCCAGGTGAAAGCACGTAAAAGACAGATGAGAAAATCTCAGCAGATGATAAGCTTTACTGCTGGCTCTGAATCAAATTCACATCTCAAACCAGTGCGCCTCACATTCATCAGGGCAGAGGCTTGGAAATAATGTATAAATATACATGCAGATGTTTATTTGCGCTCTTCCTCTGGCAGGTTATCTTGAACAGATTGCGCCTCCTCAGCACTGACACTTAGGTGCTGACACACAGACAGATGGGCTGCTGGCTGCCCCATTGGTCTCCTTCTGATGGCATCTACAAGGATAGATGGGCTTATTTTTAAAGTACAATTGGTCATCTTACAACCTGCTGTGTATTTATTTAGTGATCTACTTGCATAGATCATGTTTACTCTTGGTAAATAACTTTAATTATGAGCACATGCTGTGCTTATGGACAGGGCCAAATAAATAAATCTACCATAATTCCACGTGTGTGTGTGTGTGTTGGGGGGGGGGCAGCTGTGCAAAGGCATAATTTGTCTTCGCGGACATGTTAGTGCACTATTTTTCTAACAGGCTTGAACACTTGCATCTTTGCCACATAACACAGCTGTTCACAGTTGGTGCCAGAAGTTGCAGAAGTAGGGGCAAGCAGCTTTCTAAAGATGCTACTTTGCTTTGCTTAACTTGTGATGCCAAAACTGTGTGTGTCTGTGTGCGTTTGTACTTGTCTGTTTGGCTGCTGTGCCAAGCTGGGGAAGGAGTCAGAAGCATTTCCACAGATCTAGGCATTAAACTAATGTGCTGGGATCAGGGGCCAGCGCCTAGCAAGCTGTCCTTTTGGCTGAAGGCTATAATACGAATGGGCAGTGATTGAGCGTTGGCACCGGTGATGGCACAGAAAGCAAACACCTGCCGAAGTCCTGTTCCAGCCCTCATAAACACATATATTTCCATCTATCTGCTGTCTCCTCCAGTTGTGATTAGTGTGATCAGCAACGGACTTGAGTGATGAGATTAATGTCTCTGCTTTGTTGGCCGGAGGGGCTGTTGAGTTGAGGCGAACAATGAGAAACACCATTAAACTTACAGCGAACGCATCAATGATTTATTTACTGGAGGAAGAGCTTTACTTTAACTTGTTTAGATATAATTTTAACTTAATATATTTCTCTTTTTTCATCAGAAAGAATGACTTCTTCAGGGACGACTGTGACTTAATAACTTAATCTAAAAGCAGCTTTATTTTTATTCCCGGAGATGAATTCCTCCTGACATGCTTGCTGGTGGAGGAAGTTTCCAGACTGCACTCTGGAGTGTAGCCGTTGCTTCTGGTTTAGTAGATCCCCCCCCTACAACTCCTCAAGACATCTTTATGTCTCTCTAATTTCATCTCTGATCTGTCTCTGCTACAATGGAAGCAGTGTGGGGAAAGGGGAGGAGAAAAAAAAGGAATGGATTTGTTGTCAGAGTGATATCAAGTTTAAGCCTCTTGACACTGAAAGTCAGGTAAAGAAAATGAAACTGGGCTGTCTGAGACCAGGTGTCTTTTCCAAAGGATATGATGCTCTATTTTTTTGTCATTATCAGCTGAGAGATTTTTGGGTTGGAAAGTTTTTAGGATGCATTTAGTCTGGTGAAGATATTTTTCCACCAAACTCAGACGAGCTGTTTTTGTTTCCCCGTCCAATGTCGAAAGGTCTGACTTTGATAGGATGGTTCATAAGAGACTAACATTCTTTCCTTGTCTGGCATTAGCAATTACCGCCCCGTGGAAAGGTCAGGGGATGTTTTTAAAATGCGACCAGAGTCGTCGTCTGACTGCTCCACTGAAATGTTGTCATACATTTATTGGGGATCAAACGAGGCTCCTGCAAGTAGCTCCGAAGCAGAAAGCCCTGACGTGTTGACATTTCAGAACCAAAGTCAAAGCCTGTCCTTTTCTCACTGACTGTGGTAAGCCTTGATGTTTGACTATTTAAATTGAATTTACAAGTGAACTTTGTGCCTTTTGTGTTTTTTAAAAGGGATTTTTTTTATGCCAAGAATTAAATAAACAGAGAATAAAAGAAATAAGAAAAAATCGTCTGGTAATTTAGTTTGTTTTATATAGATTTTTTTTTTCCATTTTCACAGTTTAATGATTTAATAGATGTTAATCTAAATGACTGTGCTCCATTTTAGAGATAATTATACCTGGAGAGACAATACCATTTTCAGCCAGCGAGAAAATGAATTCCCATGTTCACAGGATGTTTAATTTACCTTAAGGTTGATAACAGGATTGTTAATATGTGAAGTAAGCACATTATGAATCAAGAAGAGTCATTTCTATGAGATTATACAATCAGACTATACATAATATCTACACACAAAGGTACACATATATAATGTAGGTAACATACATTATAGATAACCCTTTTAAATGAAACTATTGGAAGCTATTAAAATTTATAAAGACTATAAAGTTGTTTGATCATCTGCATCATATTGAGTCTGGTCTTTACGGTTAAGACTTTTTAAGAACAAAGGCTCGTCCATCGCGCTCTGTTGTAGTTGTAATAGTTTAAACGTGAGCCTAATTCACTTCACTCCTCAGCAGTTTAGACTTTGCCTCATCCATCTTACTTAGAAACTGCACAGCTTGCCAGATCCCGGCTGTATTAAGATGTCAGCTTTATTACAACCACCAACACAAGGATGCAAAATTATTTCTCTTGTTTAGCTATGCTATTGCAAATAACCACTGGACACAGAGCAGAGACAACATTCCTCTCATAGCCTGTCATCTGCTGAACTGGCTTGTAAAGATGGTGCATAAATATGAGATAAACAGAAAATATTCTTAAAAGGTTACATCTGCTTATATTTTATTTCACTGTCCTGCTCGTGGCTCTGATTGTCTATAAATATGTACATGTAACAGAGCTGTAATGTTTTAGAAAGTTCTTTAATATTTTATGAAACAACTCAGACTTCATCTTCATACATTAAAGAGTAATGTACCAGCAAAGCAGGTGCTCTGCATTACATCCCAGAAGATGAGGCTGGATTTAGAAAACCTCACATCACAGCAGCTTTATGTAAGACAAGCGGGTCTTTGATTAAAAACACAAACGCTGTCTTGTATAATAAAAATGAAGAAAAAAAAAAAGGATTGGGCAAGTTCAGGCATCATTATTGTGCTAACACATTAATCAATTAACACTGACAATTACTTTATCTCACATTAACATTTTTTTCAAACACACACAGAAACCAGTGGTCACTGGAGGGGTGTAGTATGTTCCCCTCCACCTCCTACCAGCGCTCAATTTGCTTTTTTGAAAATGGCTTTATTATCCTTCCAATATTGATGGTCAGCAGCAACTGTTTCTCTAAGGTCATTGTTGATGTCTTTCATGCTTGGCAAAGTACCAAAACTTAACCTTTTTACAGAGTTGCTCCCACTGGCTGATGATCAGGTCATTTAGTGCAAATGATTAGTAGCATCCAGATGCTACTTACTCTGTGAATTCATATGAAAGCAGTGAGTGTGAACTTAGTACTGTATGTCACACTGTGTCTGCAGTTAGGTATGATGTGGTGTTTACTGGAGATTTTACAACCTGGTAAGAACCTGATGACCCTGATGTGTAAATACTGAGAAGCGAAAGGAGGTTTACTTTCTGTTTTACATGATGTACGTCCAACTTGAATTGTATCTATTCATGAACTGCTAAAGTTTCCATTAAATATTGCAAATCTTCTAATTACTTGGCTCAGTTTGAGTTTTGATTTTTCTCTGTAATTGACACAATTCAAATTAAACAATGTTATTGTTTTCAGAGTTTTATCTGATTCCTCCTCATATCCATATACCATCACGTCTATCTTGTAGCATACCCTAGTTAATAACATAGCTGTCATGACTGCTCCTTCCCCTCGGGTGCACTCCATCTCTCCTGACTACTAGTCACCGGTTACAGCACTACAATACCCAGAAACCCTCTGCTCAGGCCATCTTGGATCACACCTGTTCTCTATCATCATCATCAGTTACTGCACTTGGTCGTCTGCCTACGTATACTCCCTGCACAGACTGCTATATTGTGTTGTATTCCTTGCATCTCGTTTGACCCACACTGGTCATTTCGGTGTTAGCAGCTTTGTTAAATACTCTTAAATTTTACCTGCGTTGTTGCCCGGCCTCTCTCTGGCTCAGCCTGACAATAGCGGCAGTCTGTGTTGCAGGACTGAGCTGGAAATGTTCACTGTTTTTAAACTTCTAGCTGTTGTCGCTGGTTTCTCTTCGTAGGTTTGTTTCTACTGCTTTCCTCTCCTGTTTTCTACTTTTAAAATAAGACTGGCTTTTACACCTTCAAGCAGCACCTTCAAAACTTTAACAGGCAGCACTGAAGATGAATATGAAAAGTCACTTTGCACAAAGCTAGAAAGAGAATTACTCATAGATACAGTAATCATAGCTGCAATTTGGGAAAAAAAGGGGGTTATGATTAGATTCCAAGTAGACAAAGTTATGAATCATAGGTCATTACAAGGTTGCTAAATCAGTGTGTAAAGAATATGCTTGAGACAAAGATTATCGACATAAAAGATTAACAAGAAAATCCAGGCATTTGAACCTACATTGACCTATAGTCTTATTTTCAACTTAAAAGGCTTGAGGTAGAATGAAAATATTTTCTCCATTTTTTTTAACCCAAAAAGAATAATAGTAAAACATAACATATTCAAGTAACTACATACAATTTGTTTTGTAAGAGGAAAGTCAAGTCGATTTTTTTTTTCTTAAATTAATGCAAATAAAAAAATAGGGTGGAAAGCCAGAGGCAGCGTGACTGGGGGAAAAGTAATTCAAGGTCCCACACAGAAAATGGAAAAATAACACCTCGATTTGCAGGAGCTACATGCTTGTGAAAGACATCCTTTTGAAGGGCTTTTTTCTTTGTAGAAAGTGGGATAGAAGTGTGCAATTTCAGAGACTTAATGAGCAGAGTTGGAAAGAAAGAGAAGAGCCATTTTCACCATCATCCCTGTCTCTTCATCTGTCTCTCAGTGCGATTAATAGCACCTATAAGCCCCTCTGACCTTTCTGATTGATTAATGAAGTTCATGGTACAATAACTTAGCATTTCTATGTGCATTCATTTGCCTTGCATTGATTTTAGTCATTTTCAGGCTTTTTTCTCCTACATGAAAATTTAAATGGCTTCCAGTGCCTTGAGCTTGTCAGAAAGACGTATACGTGTACGGGGCTGAACACACCTCTGGGTGATGCTTCCCAACAGCTTCTGCTAACATGTGACTTTTGTGGAGAAAGTACACATTGTAAAACCAAGTGCTTGAAAGTATAGATCGCAGCCATTGATCCATATTTCGTAAGGGCAACATTCCAGGTGCTTTATAATGTTATGAAATCAGTTGTCATCGACTGGAGTTGGGCCTTCCCAACCTGAATTAACTTTCAGCCACTCAGCATTTGACCAGCATGTAGCCTCAGCTCTCAGGGCTCAGCATTATTCGTTTTTTGGAGGACTGCACATCTACCTGTCTGCAAGGTATATATGTCTGCTTGCAATGACTACGTGATCTAGAGTGTCTCCAGCGGCAACTCTTAACCGGTTCTGACCGCGGTTGGCCGCAGCTTTTGTATTAGACATGATCAGTTGACATGATTGCTTGACGTTATGTTACGTGACACAAAGAATCTCTTACAGCTTGTGTGTGTCCAGAGGATGATGCAACATTTTGTTTGAAACAGTGAAAGTCCACAGATCGTTTCCTAAATAGTTTATATTGCAAGAAATATTATCCACCATTCACTCTGATCATTAAATGTGTATCAAGCAAGTAAGTCTATCCTAAATCGTTTTTACAATGTTATCCACCATTCACTCTGTATCAAGTATGCAAGTAAGGTAATCAAGACAGAAAGACAGGCGACGAGCTATTTAAAATTAAATGCAACACTGCTGTTGATCGTGACATTTCATAAAGATACTGCCATGTCCACAGTGGCGTTTGAAGGATGGATATCTAATGTTTGTGAATCCTGACCACTGCTGGTTGGGACATTGCAGGACGACAAAATGTTGCTCCATTCTCGTCTCTCCTGGACTGACGGAGCCCAATAATGGACTCAACACATGGGAGGCATCGTTGCTCCTTCTCCATTTATTTCCTATGGAACTTGCGTATTGAGGCGAAAATTGCTGCCCTCCTCCAGCCAAGTGACAGGCGACATTCTTGCATGTGAAATGTTGTGCTCGTTCATGTAGACGTGCACTTGCAGCTTGTGATGTGACACAAGAAAATGGAAAAATGTTCAATTTTTGTCGCTGTCGCCTAGCACTGCAGCCAATCAGCGAGGGGCTTCATGGACTGACCAATGAGAGCAGGCTAGAGAGCGCACTGTGCAAACACTTTGAACATGGAAGAATAGCTCATTTTAGCTTAATAAAAGGCAGTCGCGTGGCGCCAGAGGGAATTAGTCTAAACGTAGGTTCTGGATTTACCTGGATCAGCCTTGAGGTCCATCAAATGATATTCACAATACTGTTTCCAATTTTGTAAACTCAAATGAACCCAGGGTTGTTTTTCTTTCATACAATAACCAGCAAGATTTCTATCAATTCGTGCAAGATCTTCTGACTCTCTATCTGTCATACTTTGTCACGTCAGGGACTGGTTTGAAAATGTCAAAATCCCCACCAATATCATAACCAATCAAATTTCTTGGAGAAAAGTGATCTTAGAGCCTGATGCACGGCACTGCTGCTGTCGTTTGTCGCGTCCCGTGGGTTCAGTTTCACGAAGGTTGCGATGAGTTTCGCCTGTCGCTGCCGTTGATCGCCTCCCGTGTGTTGAGCCCATAAGCCTGCAACGTGCTTTTGCAGCGATGCATGTCACAGACATGATCTGGCGCGTCTGCAGCCTGGCGTCTGATTTTCTGTTGCCACGGTTACCAACTACTGTTTAGTCAGCGCAATAATTTACAACAATAAGTCTATTTGGCTGGAACTTCTTTTATAGGTGTCCAATTATCACTTTTTAATAGACACCCTCCAGCAAATCAGAACAGAGTATTCATATATATATATATATATATATATATATATATATATATATATATATATACTAAGCCACAGCTAATTAAACCAATTAAATCTTTTGCCTGGTTTAATTCCCATGTTACTGGGATGGTTTAAGTTGTTTTCCTATTTTCTAAACTTAATGACAAACTAGTTTTTACACCTTATTAAGTAAACCCTAACCTTTTTTTTTTTTTTTTTTTTTTTTTTTTTTTTTTTTACAAATGATGGCGCTAGACATTCCTTATGATGTTGTGATTAAATAAAATTCCCACAACTGCCATCGTTCTATTGCACAGCCCTTGAGTGTGAACAAACCAGAAAGATGTTTTTCTATTTGAGTCGAGTGCAGACCTAGTGCAATTTTTGTAGACTTAAGGCTGGAAGTGGAAAAGCAAAAATATGGGATCCACACACAAGGGTGGACTCTAAAAGCTTCTGCTTCTCTGGCAACAGACAGGAGGAATTTAGAAAAAGCGAGGAAGGAAATTGAAGATGAAAAGACAAAAATGGAGAGGAAAAGAGGCAATGAGCAGGCTTGGGTATAACTTGAAAACTAAACTCGTAAAATGAAGGAGGGGAATGAAAAAGTAGAGGATCGGAAGAAGCTTGCTGTATGATCAAAAGTAAAAGAAAATGGAGACAGAAAAGAAGGATATGGTGGAGAAGAGTACAAAAATGGAGGAAGAAATCCTCCTGAATCATCCTGAAAATGAAAGAGGCAACTAGAGAAATTCATTGAGAGAAAAAAATATACGACAAAGAATATGTAGAGCAGGAAGGGGACAGTTGGGAGAGGAAAGATTGGCAGAACAATTTCTACCCTTCTCCACCATTCATAAATATTATGTCTACAACAAATATCCCTCCATGCTCTTCACCACAGATCAATCCCTCCACCTTTAATAAGGAACATGTATAAAAATATTTGAACTTGTGAGACATTTTGCATGAATAACTTCCATGTGAATTTCTAAACATCTTTTTGATTAAATGAACCCAAATCTATGAATGTTTTGTATTTTGCATTTTGCATTTGTTCAGGCATTGATGTCATGTAAATGTTTCTGTGGCATCAAACGTAAGATGACCTGCTGTACACTGACCAGAGGAAGACCAGTATGAAGCAGTGTATAGCTGCCAAAGGGGAACGTAGTGAAGCTGTCATTTACTTTTTTTTAAATAATCACAGATCATAGGTTCACTTCATTCATGGTAACCTTTGAGGTTCAGCATTTAAATACATACACACAGAGAATTTTAATGCTACTTAAATATAAACATCAGGCAGCAGAGTCACGAGTAAGATGAGCTGCCACTTTTTCTTTAAAAGAAGCAGAACTTTTCACTGAAGTTAGGGCTGCTCTTTAAAATGTAATTTGGGATTTCTGTGGACAGAACTTGACATTTAGATGTTTTAATAGTTGTTTGGAAAAAAAAAGGTTAGAAGACCCAGAAAAGTTGTCTTCATGATGTGTTTATTAACCAAATTGGTTGCTTCTTTTAGACTTTTTATATAAAGGGGCTTCTTTTGATGCAGTTTCATGACAAACTGACATAATGCAGATTCCTTGAGCCATTATCACCCTGCAGCATCCTGATGCAGAGAAACTACACTTAACTTTTTTTTCTAGCCTGGAGACTTATGTCACATTTGTGTTATATACCAGCAACTGGTTATCAACTCATCGGATATTTAGAATGCACACCATGGCTGATTTAGCAAAGAAACACAGCAGGGCATTTTTGGAGGTAAGAGAGAGAAAGTGACAGAGTAATCCAAGAGTCATCGGACTGACTTTCATTGGCTGGAAGGAGCTCAGAGAAAAGACGGGAAGAAAGACAGATGAACATTTCACCATTGTTACAGGTTACAAAAGTGTGTAAATCTGCCCAAGTTCAGTAATGGGAACTTTAAAAGTAGGTTAATAAAGTTTCAAACGAAAACTAACAGATTACGGCCCACTGGGCTATTCTTTATCAACCAAATAAAAAGCCAAAATGCACAAGCAGTGTGTGAAGGACCAAATAAATGCTTACTGTTTCAAAATAGAAAAGCAAAGGCTGTATGCAGTGGGTGGACTGGTTGGGTACAAAGAAGCTCCGGAAGATTCAGAGGGGTGCGGTAGAAAAGAATCTTCTCTTTCCATATATACACATCCTGGTTTCTTAGTTTCATTTTTAAACTACACTTTGAACAGAAATTATAAACCAACTAAAAATACTTAAACAGACGGGACCACACTGACTATACCCCAATGAGCTCCTCTCACAGTTTTACCTGTTGGCCTTTTGTTTCTAAAATATTGACAATTTGCTGTTTGTGCCATATATTTCTATGTTTTATGGATGTTGTGTTAAATCAGGCTTGAAGTGTCTCTCTCTGTGGTGCTCACAGGGCCGCTGTTATTCATGTTCCTACCCAGTGTTTCATATGTAAATTAAAGAGGGTGCTGTTGTGGTTCTGTCATTGCCAGTATGCTATTTTTGTCTTTTTGTTTCAAACTAATTTACAGTAAATGTGAAATCATCCTTTAAAAAGTCACACAAGTCACTGCAAAATCCAGCCTGCATGAGAGCAAGCTGGACAAATTAGAGCATTCTCACTAATTGCTAAAATAGCAGAGATTATTAATAGTTTTTTTTTCTTCTTAGCAGAAACTTGTGTGCTACAACCTGACCCACAAACAGATGACCGAGCTGCATTATAAACTGTAGACCCCAAATGTGTTTTCTCTCTCACAGCCTGCTAAAAACCTCAAAATAAGCTCAGCACAAAAATTTAAGGTGATTTGTGTTGGGAGGATTTTTTTCTCTCCTGTAATAACCTTATTTGGTATTGTTTTATATGTGGTTGAAAAACATGAGTCATCTTTTCAACAAGGCATTTTCACACTTCATTAATTTTACCCTGTCAGGGAAGACAGATCCATATGCAGTCCCAACAGCTTGGCACCACCTCCTAATGCTGGTCACTAGTCTGGTCACATTCTGCTGTGGGATGACATCCCATTCCTCAACTTGGAGTTGTTGAAAGTCAACCAGTGTGGTTGTGTTGGTCACTCTGGCATGAACAGCACAACCAATCGGATTGTATTCAGCTGGGCTGGACCCACGCAGGCATTTCTATCCTCTCCACTCGGAATTCTGAAGGTATTTTGATCCTGGCTCTGTGGGGGAAAAGGTTTTAATCCTGCAGGATGGAGGTCCCAGATTCTGGATGTATGGGATTGTTACTGGCTCCAAATCACATTCTGATATGTCTATCAAATGGGTGTCAATCAGGTGCCAGTCATACGTTTGGGGCTGACACACTTGGCAAAGCTTGAAGCTCAATACAATATAAACAGGAGAATATTGCAGAGGATTTAAGCACATTTTTGGAGGCACTATCCACACGTTTAGCTGTGTTGTTCATTCCACAAAAGCAGGATCTTTACAAGTTACACCTGGTTGTAAAGGTGACTAATCAGGCTTTCCATTGATGCATAATAAAACATCATTTGGTTTTATTAAAGAGGAGAAATAACTGACCAAACACAAGTTTCCATACTTTGTAGTTTAGAAGAGACTATAAGACTTGAAACATTTCCAGTGAGCAATCAAGTTTGAATATCTGGCCTTATTGCAATCAGAAAGCTTTTCTCATCATCGTTATACAAGCATTTAGAAGAGTGATTACCCAATATGTTGCTCTGTTATTGTAACTGACCAGTAATTCCTCTGGAGATTATTGCACTGTGAGCCATTTTCTTAATGGGAAGATTTATCAGTTCTTGATCCTTGGTACATATGAAGTTTATATTAGAGATGGGATTTATGGCTCTTTAAATGGAGCTGGATCTTGAGGAGTTGTTCCTTTAAAATTGACATTTAAAGGACTGGTTCGTTGTTTTTGTTTTATTATTTATTTACAACTCTATTGGTGGACATTTTTCTGAAAAATTGGTAGTATTCTAATTTGACACGTTTGTTCATTGTAACAATTCCATTTGGTGGCTTTAGTTTATTTTCATCTTAAATTCGTTTTGGGGTAATTTTAGCCAGAGGAAACAAACGACAAAGAAAGTCCCATTTTGTGTCATTCCAAGATTGTTGATTAGGTTTAAGCTCTTTCATGTGAGATTGACATTAGCTTTTACACAATATTTCTGCAGAAAATGTAGAGAAACAGATCCAAACTCTCTCTGCAGTTGCTGTTCGCACATGGTCTCCATGAGGACAAATCCCTGCTGGAGCTGCATTCACACAACAACAAATACTCCCAAGTGGCACCTGGGTAGAGCTCACAGGAGGTCGAATGTGATGCAAATGGCACACAGCGGAAATCAGTGTTTTAATTACAGAACACTGAAAACAACGGATGCTACTCCCTCCAAATCCATAATGAATTCTGTTTGTATGTCGATATCAGTGCCACATGTTTTTAGATATATCTGCAAGGGGAATGGAAAGCAGCTTTCAGGGGAACAGAAAAGAATATGAAGCAAAAATTCTGCATCCTCAGTAGTGTTGAGTGTTATGACCTTGTAAAAATCAGGGGTGCTGCTTGAAGTGATGAGTAATTCCTTGATTTGCAATATTTTCTCAAACTTTCTTCTTGGATTTTAAGAAAATATCTTTCTGAACAGAATATCCCTACAATCTTGAAAGTAAATATACTTAAAAAAGGACTTGCTAAGATGACCAGATATAATTAAATTCCTGGTACTGTAGGTCAACATGAAGTGACATTCATGACATCTGCAGTCATAACTGTTAATAAGAAATATCTTAAAATATAAATATATTTTAAAATAATTCTTTTGGCTGTAAAGTGGATAAAATGGTTTGTGACCTCAGTGCTCTCTGTACACCTGGCTGTTAATGAATGAGAGGCTATAACAGTGAGATGACCCAAAGCCTTCTTGGATCACTGGAGACAGATTTTCACTCACAAAGCTGTATCAGCCGTCTCATAACTTTAACGAATAGACAGCTCCTTATTCGTCTCCAATGATTGTCCCGGGACCTCAGACAAACCCTTCGTGAAATTTGGTACCTGCGTGGAGCTCTCCATCTCAATGAGTAAGTACAGCCTGGTCCCAGGCAGACACCGTGAAATGGCCACTGCTCTGGATCAGAGCGCAGGCCAGTGAGCCCATACTACCCATATCTGCTCCATTTACCAAGGCCCATTAGTAAGATCATACTTTGCTGGCTCCACAGTCCAGCCATTCATTCATTCTGCTGCGCTAAGTGTTTGACCAGACTAATGTTCCAGCATCTCTGCTCAGCTCACTAGGTAGCTGCAGCACTAATAGCCCTCGGCACTGCAGGCTGGTAATGACTACAGATCAGTTGAGACATGTAGGATTGATAGTTTTGATTAGACGGTGTATCTTAGGGAATGAGATGTTTAGGCTTATTGATTTGTTTTGCGTGTGATATCAATCATCACAACAACCACATATTGAAATAATGAGGATGATGAAACTCTTATTAAAGAATGACAAAACAAATGAAGACATAAAAATAAAATATCAATAAAGTAGCCTGAATTCCCGTGGAACACTTGTTAGGTGTCTAATGTTCTATATGACTTTGCAGACAACTCAGCAATCAAACATTACAAGGTATGTGTTGTGTGTGGCATAATGTAATGGCCACTCTTCCTGTCATCGCAGGTGATTTATTACCTAGTGAGCCACCTATGACCTAGCTGTGGCCATCTCCTCAAGCCACAGGAGTCACGGCATGCAGCCACATCACATCAACAAACAGCAGCATGTTGCCCTGCTTCGCTTCACTGATGCAGATGACACATGAATCTGTCAGCTGACACTGCAGTGTTACGTTGCAAACCTTGCAGGTCAAGTGTCGTCGCAACGGGTTAATATGAAAACAGATTAAAACCCATAAGAGAAAAGCAGGAATGTCGTTCACACTTCTTAAGTATGCAAAAGCATTGTGTAAAAGGTGCAAAAATAGTTTAATCTGAAGTTTATGAGAATATCAGATGGATTTAATGTTGATAAAACATGCATAGCTCACAATACAGACCCTAGACAATAAATGGATCTAATTTAGAAACTAAAGAGACTATAGATTCTAATGTCTGGTTAGCAAGGGGATGAACACTACCATTGTGTAGGACAGTGGTGGGGAACCTAAGCCCCCATTCCTGCAAGCTTTCCATGTGTTACTGCTCCAAAACACCTGATTCAAATTAATAAGTCACCGGGGCAGAAAACGAGAGGCTGTTGGATCCATTTAATTTGAATCAGGTGTGTTAGAGCAGGGACACATTAAAAAAGTGCAGGACTATGGCCCTTGAGGACCAAAGTTTCCCACCACTGGTGTGGGACAATATTTGTGGAGTTGCATCTAGGGACTGGGGGCTGTCCCAGAGACATGGGGTTACAATAACAATTTGGCTACAGGGACAACACTAAAAAAGAAGATAACTTATTTACTTATCAAGTACTGTAGTTTTAGTTTTTGTGACTTTTGTGTAAGCCTCAGATGCACACGTGCAGGTGAACACAGCATGTAATATATTCTTATTTGTTGTTCTATAATGTACTGCATCAACACAACCATGTTCTTGATCATAATGCAGCATAAGGTGACCAAACATCCTCTTTTACCCAGACATGTTCTCTTTTTGAGGATTTTGCTCTATCTCAAATATGTTTACACCAGATTTGCGTTTCACTCCCCACATTCACTTATTATTGTCATCCACTCTCTCAGACACTGAGCAACAGAAGAGGGATGGGGAGGAGGGAGATGGCAGAGTTACCCGGTAAAAGCATCACCTAGTCTCAACCACTTACGAGACAACTCGAATGCACCACAACTTTATAGTGCAGAGAAAGAATGCGTGAATCTCACTCCTAATATAGACTTGAATGGGTTTTGCACCCATGGAGGATGCAAAGCAGCTCAACTTTTCCAGTGAGAAGTTTCAGCTCCCTCACTTTCTCTGCAGTTTAATAAGACAAGATGCTGGAAGGAGGAGCTGGAAACTTAGTTCTGCATGAAGAAAAAGGTTTTTTTTTTTTAGTGTGTGTGTTTGTGCGCATTATAAATCCTTGTTTTACGTACAAATTTAGTAGAATGTCAAAAGATACACTACACTACCACCTCAACTAAATGCCCTCTTTTCTACCAACTGAAATCTGGTCACCCTAATCATCTATGTACAACTACCTACATGGGGGATCTTTTTTTTTTTTTTTTTCTGTCCAAACCGTTTACAGTTAATGTAAACATCAGAAAGCCAGCTGATGTGATGGATGTGCTAGGTTAAAACAGCCGATTATGCTGAAGAAACACTAATAATAATTGTGATATAGTTAAGTTTTTCTCACTATTAATGAAATATTGTGTTGGTGCAGTAATGATTAGATCCAATAAAAATATAATTGGCTGTTTGCTGTTACTAAATTTACTTTTAACAATAATGACCACTTTAGTTATAATAATCAGTTCAGTATTTTTCTAAAATCTAGACCTATTTTTTCCTTTTTTTAAAAAAAAAAATAAATAAAAATCCTTTTCTATTTACACGTGCAGCCCTTCTCCCAGTCTGTGCTCCTACATGGCCCCCACATCAAAAAATGTCTAAACCCGCACCTGCCGTGAGCTGATAAACCAGATAAAAGCTGGTTCATTTTCAGTGTTAGTGATACTGAGCCTTGTGTAACGTTACTTTTAACATGAACATGAGAAAATGTTTGAGAGATTAGGCTTTTATTTAGTTTTAGAAATGCATGTCAAAACCAATGGCACACATGAGAAAGAACCATGGTCATAGTAAACATGAATCTCTCATAGCATGCTCAACTGCTTACCTCTCACCCGCTTAACTACATAGTTATTTATCCAACACACACACAAAGGAGTTTCATTGTCTTAAATTTTAAACATTTTTCTTTTAATCATTCAGACCTGAACATTATGAGAGAAGTTTTTTTTGCCCATGCAGCACCAGCTTATGAGCTGGGGATTATTTGTCCCTGGAGAGCTTCAGCCCAATTTAACCCCTGGTGTTCCCACATGTGACTAATGTGCAGCCATATACCTCCCAACTCAGCACAGACCTAATGCTTTAGAGGAAAAATGGTTGTCACCAGATTTTAAGTGTGATGCTTCACTGTCCCCATAATTTTGGCCTAACAGCAAATATGAACATTTACAACTTGTGCCAGTAAAAAAAAAAAAATCATTTACCATGTTTTTCACCATAGCTGTTATGTTAAAGACAAACGTTTGGATCTTTTTAAAGAGCTATAAATTAAGGCCCTTTCATTTAATGTGTGTCTACAATTTAGCAGCAGTTCAGTTGAATTCAACTTTATTTTTATTACCCCAATTTACAACAAAGTCATGTCAGGGCACATTGCAGACAAAACCAATTCAAGCCAATTCATGGTGATCCAATCAATATTCAAACAGGCTAATTATAAAAAAAATAATAGACAGGCAAAGGAAAAGACCAGTTAACCTGCCTGCTTCCTGACTTGGTTGAACACATTTCATTGGCTGTTTTCTGCATGTCTTGTACTTGTCATGCTTGTAAATCCATTTGAATCTGAGGTGGAACATTGAGTTTTCTCACTCTTTTGCATGGTTTTGAATCCATCTCAAATATTTTTTAGCATATTTATCTCTTGTTTGAATATTCCTTGTTTGTTGTGTAAGTCGCTAACTCCGAGCTCCACCAAGTCAGATCAGTCTTTTGGTCACTTCATTAAACTAGACAAAGTTTGGAAACTATAGGTTAGGTTGGAAACTATTTTTTCCAATGATACAAATGTAGTTGGATATTTCTTCTATGTGACAGCTCACTCTAACAAGGCTCCACAAAACAATCAAGCACCCTGTATTAAACACAAAAAATGTGGCTCTGACCAGGACAGCCAATCAGCTTCTATCGGTTTTCTTACAGCTGCTTTTTCTGTGCTTGAAGTGAAGAGGGGCAGCACAATGAAAAGAAATCCTTGCACAGAAAGTAATGAAGGCTTGTTTGAAAGGTTGCTTGTTGCTGTTTTTCCAAAGGGAAAAAGAAAAAAAGTTAAACACTTTGAAAGACATCAAAACGTTGTTAAATCTTTTTGGCGCCAGTGTAACCCAACATGTGCTCCTCCAGTACTTGATCATTTATTGATCTGGTGTGAGTGCATGAAGAAGGAAAAGGCTGATGTAATGTGTGTGCATGAAAGAGTAACCAACCCATGCTTGTATTAATTTACTAA
Source organism: Melanotaenia boesemani (assembly GCF_017639745.1). Classification (NCBI taxonomy): domain Eukaryota; kingdom Metazoa; phylum Chordata; class Actinopteri; order Atheriniformes; family Melanotaeniidae; genus Melanotaenia; species Melanotaenia boesemani. The sequence goes on along the minus strand of NC_055694.1, from coordinate 6,284,348 downwards.
ATAAATGTGTAAATAAGTTGCTAAATATGTTAATATAGCTTGTAGCATTGCAGATAACACCTTGCCACGAGGTTTTTACAGTCACTGGTTCATCTTGCTGTTAGTTTCTTTTTACATTTGCAAGTGCAGGTATTATCAGAGGGACAAGTATGGAGCCAGTAATGGTTATTTTGCAATCAAGTATAACAAACTCTTAAATTTTTTTGTAAAAAGATGAATTTATTCTGTAAAGACCTTACTTTCCCCATATATATATGTACAGTATGTATTTCAAATGTTGTGCTTGCATATGAATTGATGCCAATTACCCCCTGAAGTTGCATAAATAGAAATGCTTGGTTAAAATGAGCAAGAACACAAAGAAAAGGCACCACCAGGGTTCGAATTATGGGGTAGCCATTATATCAAAGTTTCTGATTAAACAAGAAGCATGCAGTAGTTGCAGGGTTTTTGGCAGTAATTGTATTTTTGACTGCGCTATGTGTGCTAATATGTATGCGTTTGCACATGACATGATGAATTCGCAGTGTACACCCAAAAATAAAGCTCCCCCAAAAGCCCCTGTGTAATTTGAACCCTGGGCACCACCAAGTAAGTATTACATTGAGGATCAAAAGCTCTCCACATCAGGGACAAAGTTCGGTTAAAGTATAGATTTGGTTTGCAAAAAAAAAATAAAAAAATAAAAAAAAAATAATGGAACCTAAGATATATCCCATTAAAGAACATTGAATTATTTATCATACTATTAGATGATTATTAAAATGGAAGGAGGCTATACAGTGATGAGGTGGTTAGTCCTGCAGTCTCACAGCATGAAGGTCACTGATCCAAGCCTGGGCTGGGGGCAGGTTCTAACAGTGGCCTTTCTGTGTGGAGTTTGCATGTTCTCCCTGTGTATGCATGGGTTCTCTCTGGGTTCTCCGGCCTTCTCCAACCGTCCAAAGACATACATGTTAGGTTAATTGGTCACTAAAGTGTGAGTGGTTTGTCCATCTGTGTTGGACCTGTGATAGACTGGCGACCAGTCCAGGGTGTACCCTGTCTCTTGGCTGCTGATTGCTGGGAAAGGCTCCAGCTTCAAATGTGGGAAAAAAGAACAGACATTTTACATTCCGCTTTGTTTTATTGCAATTTACTCAGGCATAGTCATAGACCCAAAAATCTTGACACTGTAAATGCATTCTCTGAGGTTCTTAGATGTCCCTAGACCAAGAACATGAATATGATCCTTATTATTTTGGATCAGTTCATTTACTTTGGTCGTCTTTTTAGGCATTTTCTTACAAAAAAAAAGAAAATATAGCTGCAGGGTTTGCAGGTTACATTGTGCTGAATCATTCTAACTTTGTTTTGAGGCTCAGATCTGTTGGCAAAAGCAAAAAGAAATAAAAGAAGAAATGAATCCTCTTGAAGCTGTAACCATAGGTCCTGTAATGAGGCTAATGAGTGGCAGTTAAGGCCGCTAGGTTCACCCTCATGGCAGAGCTAATGTCACTGTGTCACGTTGTCGATCTCTGGGCCCTGAGATCAAGGGCATGGAGTAGTATTCCACTGGGGAGACATAGGAAGGGAGCCTCTCATCATCCTCCAGACCAGAACATTTCACATTTTACATGTGAAGTAATTGCCTTGTGAATTATTAACCTCAATAGAAAGATGAAGCTGGGTCGTCCTATCTGAAGCGATTGGTGGTCTTCTGCAGGTCCCTCTGCACAGCAAGAAAATGTGAACATATTTCATCATCTGAAGAGACTTTTTGTTTCTCATTAATAAAAGAAAGCCTTTTTTATCTTTAGATACCACCTTTTAAAAGTAATGGTGTGAGCTCATATTGCTAGCGTGCTGATATAGACTTATTCGTGTTTCAGTTTCAAGGCTTCAGGTCTCGGTACAAGTCTGTTTTCCTCATGGCTCATGTAAGAAAACACACTTTTATGTGTGATTTCACTTTTTTTACATCAGTTACTACTTTCTGCTTCTTAGCTCTCAAAGCAGACCCGACCAGACCGCTTTTCAGTAGTATCATTTCTGAACATTCTCTCTGTTGAATAATTTAACACACTTTAAATGAAAAATGATTTTCTGGTCTCTGTAAATGACAATGTAAATGCCACTCTGTGCATCTGAAAGGCTTATTTATCAGAATTTGAAGGCATTCTGTGACTAGAGAAACCAGCAAAAAGACATCACTGTGTACTGAGTTACTGTGTAGTGCAGGACATTTAATTCTTATTGAAGAGCATTCTTGGTGAACTTTTTATCTTGTCCAAAGGAACTGTACAATGGAGAAAGTCTCCTGTAACCTTTTAAGCAACAGCCCCAAGGAAACAAAAGGATGCGTTTCACTTCTTGACACGCTGTTTACTATTTCAGCTTAGATCCCATTAATTACAACATTCACTACAGCCAGTGTTAGGTTCTTCTCGCTGAAGGCATCCCAGTTTGGCCAGTGATTTTGCAAATCTGCCGCTATAATAAATGTTCTCCCGTCTTAGAATCAAGACCCTGACACCGTAATGCTACTGGAAGAGGCTAGTGTTAAATAAAGCTAAAAAGTCACTTACACTGTGATGGACTGACCTGTCCAGGGTGTACCTGCCTCCTGCCTGCTAATTGCTGGGATAGACTCCAGCTTCCCCACGACCCAAACTGGATTAAGTGGTATAGAAAATGGATGGATGGATGGTCCCATACAGTAACCATACAGTTCACTTTAGGTGCGGGGATAGTTATACTGTTTTAAATTTTACATTTTGTCCAACTGTAATTGCATCACCAGCAGTTGGCTCTAGAGAACTTTGGATGCCTTGTCTGGAGGATGTGTGTGGTATAATGATGTAGACAAATACAAGTCACCCAGATCTAACATAACCTAAATGTTTCTTTGGTTCCTGATACATATTGTACCATGCATTAGTCTTCAAAATCAATCGTTATTCACTTCATTCCTAACCAATGTTTTTTTTTTTTTTTCTTTTTTTTAAAAAAGAAAACCAATTCAACTGATTATTTTTCATTACAAGTGTAAAAAATTGGATATAATGCTGGTTATTGTTTGGAGGTACATTCAGATAAGTAGATCTAATATATTTAACCACACTTTCATGAGGGCGCCTATCTTGTTACAAGATTTACGGGGCGTTCAGACTGGCACTGTTTGGTCTTCCATGGACAGTAGAGTTATTTTGGAATAGTGAATGTGAATGTGCATTTGGACTCTGGCACAGACCAAAAAAAGTGACTCTGGTCAACTTGAAAAACTGGTCTCGGCCCGCTTGCAAGCGAACTCTGGTCCGGTGCGCTAACAGTGAGAACGTAAATGGATGCATGACGTAAATTTTCAGTTTAGAGTACTGGTGTACATTTTAGATAATGGTTGAGTGTAACTTTGATATCGTCAGTATTTACCTCCATAATATTTATCTTTTTCTAAGCTAAAAGCTTTTCTTATTGATTTATTTTTTATCTCCAAATAGCAATGGTATGTGTGTATGAGTTCTAGAAACCTAAATGTAATTGTCCTATTAATGAGTCGAAAACAATCTAAAACTTTTTGCCTCTCACAGTTAAACAGAGAAATACTGCCAACAGACATTAATAATATCTTTAATATCATTGCCTTTTTTATTGTTAATTAAAAAACTATTTACACCTGAGATATTTATTTTTTTTTATAAATTTGAGAACTGTTGCAGTTAGTAAAATGCAACCAGCAGAAATCCCATAAAACGAAGTCATATGTGTGTGTTTTATACCATGTCTTCTAGTGTTTTTGTGTTCTGCTCTTTCCTCTGTTTAGTTTTTGGTGTCACCTGGACCACTGTTTCAACAGGGGGTTTGAGTAACTTTGCTATTTGGAGCTGACTCTGCTTACTGTAGGTCAGCTGCCTCTGCTGAGCCCCATCCTGGTGCCCCTCAGCTCCCCAGTGTGCCTCGAAGCCAAACAGCCTCACTAGCCTCCAGGCCAATATAACTCCTGCTGCTGACATCTCAGAGAGACATCTTTGTAATTTAAGACGTAATTCCCTTTTCCTTGGAGCTTTATAAAATCTATATTACAACCATAAACAATCTGGGCTTTTCTGTGAGCCTTTTTATGTATGCAGAGAGACATTATTGGAGATGTGCAACCGCAAGCAGTTCTGATGCCTGAAAGGCCGAGCTGCAATAAAGTGGAATGAGACCACGTCCCTGGTCATCCTGACAGAGCTGATTTTTTTGCCCCTACTTCACTCTTGTGGAAGCTATTTCAATGTATAATATTTCCACTCATGTTAAGAAGTTTGTCACTGGCTTTATAATCCACACAAGCAGCATTGTTCATTTTCACCAGAGTTAATATTATGGATTGTGTTTTTTTTTTGTTTTTTTTTTTTTTGCTTTTTTTTGCTTTTTTTTCGCATTCATCCATTTAGTGCATTGGATATTGATTTGTGACAAATGCAGTAAGTGAAATAATCATCATTATTTTTCTGGTTATTTATCATTTGCCTGACAGAATGTCAAAAGCACTGAATTTCAATTTTTTTCTTTATTCTCCAGAAAGGCTAATTATGCATGTCTAAGTCTCCAGCTACCGTAACAATTTGTGCTTATGAGGCTGCTCATTGTGGCAGTTCCATGTGTCTGCTGCTGCAAAGGCTCCAGGCATTATTCCACTTCACCCTGACACCAGTGTCTCTTCCAATTCCATCTCATTGCGTTAGTCATTAAGCTCGGCACTGACACCACCCATCATATCATTGCCTTAATCACATCTGAGCTCCACTGTGTACATATGACCATATCATTAACACAGACTTCCATCCCCTTGTCTACTCCCCCGTCCCTCCATGCCTCTCCGCTCGGGCTTTATTTTCTCTCACAGATCTGACCCTGTGTTTCATCCATCACTATGGGGAGTCCAGGTATGCGTACAGTGACAAATGACATTCACTTAACATTGATTCATTCAGTGATTATTTCCCACCACCTCATATGCAAAATTATTCATCCTCAGGAGAGGTTGTTGGGGTGATGGGGGTAACTAACGGTGATGGAGTGTGATGTATGTTCCCAAGCTTGTGCAAAAGAAAAGGAAAAAAAATGTATTCACACATATGCATTATAAAAATGGAAGAAAATCACCAAATTTCTGGTATTAGCCATTCACCAGAGCAGTGAGATATGGTATTGGTGGGATTTTTCCATTTCCTGTCTGCTGGGGTAATGAGGGAAATCTGACCAGCCACAATGATTATATAGTGAAAAGATACTCTGTGGATGTGTGTGTGTGTGTGTGTGTGAGAGAGAGAGAGAGAGAGAGAAAGAGAGAGTGAAGATTTGGGTCATAGTCTCTTGAGATAACAACAGACATCCTGTCACCTGTTTTTTAAATGGTCAATTCTGGTAGGTGAGACATGATTCAACAACACACATGCTGCCTTGCACACGTGATTACACACTTGCTATAACATTAGTCCTTTACAGACAGAAGTAAAGGACATGGAAATAAATTATAAAAATAATATGCTTAATTTTCTCTTTAACTGCAAACAGTTACTTGAATTATCATTTTTGTCAATTTGACAGGATGGATTGAAAGCAGGACTCTAAATTATCTTCTTGCTGTAGTTTTGCTACTACTGACAGCTGTTCTGAGATCAAGCCTGGACCCAGTACGATTCCTGTGTTTAGTTAGTAAGATAAGGAATCGAACACGGTCAGTTTGTGGGGTGAATCGATCTAATCTGTTAACTATACTTTGTATAACTCAGAATACAACAGAGACCAGTGTAAACTTCATAAAGCTAGCTGTACTTAATGTTAGATCTCTGTCCAACAAGTCACTGTTAGTTAATGACTTCATCATTTCTCACAGTTTAGATTTTCTTTTTCTGACAGAAACATGGTTAACAGAAGACACAAGTGCTACTGTTCCTAATGAAACTGCACCCCCTCATTTTAGTTTTATGAATAAATGTCGAAACGGGAGGAAAGGGGGAGGAGAAGCTGCCTCATTTAAAGATTCATTCCAGTGTAAAGAGATTTCATTTGCTGATTTTACTTCTTTTGAATATCTTAGTTTTATTTTAAGGGGCATTCCTAAAATCCTATTTCTAATCATCTACAGACTTCCAGGACACTGTGTAAATTTTATTGATGAATTTTCTGAATTATTGTTGGCTATCTCTACTAATTTGAACCATTTTGTCTTAACTGGGGATTTTCACATTCACATAGATAACATGATGGATGGAAATGTCAAGGAATTTTCTTCCATATTGGACATGTTTGGTTTGTGGCAACATGTAAAAGAACTGACCCACATTCGAGGTCACATTCTGGACCTGGTTATTTCAAAGGGTGTTGATATTTCTTCTGTTGCGGTCACTGACTTGGCCTTGTCTGACCATTTTTGTATTTTGTTTGATTTACTGATCACTCAGAATGTCCAACCAACCTGCTCCTCGGTTAGGAAGAGGTACATTAATGAAAGAACAAGTGCTAAGTTTGTGGAGGCCATAGCTATGTTACCAACAACCAGTGCAGAGTCAGCTGATGGACTCCTGGATCATTTCAATCTGAAAATCTTGAATGTAATGGATGCTGTTGCACCGATAAGAATCAAGAGCACTTTGAGCAAACAGAAAACACCATGGAGAAACACCACTGTGGTTACCAGCCTAAAAAGAGAATGCAGAAAAACTGAGCGGAAATGGCGGAAAAATAAACTTCAAATTCACTATGAGCTGTACAAACGAAGCCTGCGTAACTATAACAATGAGCTGTGCAAGGCCAGAGAGCTGCATTTATCTGAAATGATTAAAAGGAATGTCAACAATTCTCGCTCTGTTTGCTATGATTGAAAAACTTACAAATCCTCCTATACAGATAAGCCCAGAGTTCCTTTCCACTGAGAAATGCAACCAATTTGCCAACTTTTTTAGTCAAAAAATTAAAACAATTAGGCATAATATTAATTCCACACAGTCACACAAGAAAACTAGTCTGTGTTTAAAACCCGGTAATAATTCTGATGTTATGTCGCAATTTAAAATGGTTGATTTAAAAATCCTACAAAAAACACTTTGGCATTTGAAATCAACAACATGCACTCTGGACATGGTACTATTCGACTTTTTAAAAATAGTTTTAACCTCAGTAGAAAGTGATCTCCTACTGATAGTTAACAGCTCACTGGCATCAGGCATTTTTCCCAAGTCACTAAAGATAGCTGCTATTAAGCTACTCCTAAAGAAAAGAACTCTAGACGCCTCTATAATGAACAACTATAGACCTGTCTCTAACCTCTTTTATTTCCAAGATTATTGAGAAAGTTGTATTTCACCAGCTTCATGACTTTTTAAATGAAAGTGGAAATCTTGATAAATTTCAGTCCGGCTTCCGACCTCATCACAGCATTAAAACAAAGTGTTAAATGACATTAGGTTGAATACTGATTCTGGTCAAGTATCAGTCCTGGTTCTGTTGGATCTCAGTGCTGGGTTTGATACTGTAGATCACAGAATCCTGTTGCACAGGCTGGAAAACTGGGCTGGACTTTCTGGAGAGGTCCTTAACTGGTTCAGGTCGTATTTAGAAGGCCGGCGTTATTTTGTTACGATCGGCAGCTATCAATCTGAGCGATGGGCCATGACTTGTGGAGTCCCCCAGGGGTCAGTCCTTGGACCTCTAATGTTCAACTTGTATATGCTACCTTTGGGTCAAATATTACAGAACTATAGCATTAATTATCAAAGTTATGCTGATGATACACAACTTTATGTGTCTCTGTCACCAGATGACTGCAGTCCAATAGACTTATTGTGTCAAGAGTCTGGAGCAAATAAACACCTGGATGAAGGAGAATTTTCTACAGTTAAAGGAAGTGTAACACGGGGAGATGGGGCCCGGATCGTGACTGAGGGCGGGACCACAAGAGCCCACTGGTAGACCAACCCAATTCCCAAAGAATGGTCTTGGGCTCTCTATTACAGAGTACGCAAGTTGGATCTGGCCATTAATTTATAGAAACAAGACAGTGTAGAAAAAAATAATCTCTTTATTAAACAATGTATGTAAAACACGTTAAGTAATCTGGGTGTTAACACAAAATCCACTGCAACCAAAACCAAAACAAACCAAGAGTTAGTAAATTAATAGCAAAACCAAACCAAACATAAATCCCCAAATTACCAAACCCTTAAAAAAAACACGTTTTCTTCTGCAGACAAAATAATCTAAAGGGCGTGGACCCTAGGTTAGGACATAGGGTAGGTGGGACAGTCAAACTAAGGTGCGCAAAACCCACTACTACGGGCACCGTCAACTAATTTGAGCACCATAGACTAAAGAGAGCACTAAACAGAGCACTAAAGAGAGCACTGTAGGGAGCAGAGGCAATCTCCATCCCGAGCAACGTAGCTCTACTCCAGCGCCACTGCAAAAATACCAGCAGCTCCGTCTTCGCCAGCAAAGCTTGGAGAAAATCCACGGCCCAACCAGTAAAACCAGACGACCTGGCTCTAACAAACCACGGCAACCAGCTCATGGCGACACGCCGCACCGCCGCCAACACGCCTACTCTACAAAGGTAGAGAGAGGAAGACATTCTAGCTACCACACCTGTTTATACTCTCCCTGATGAGCCTACGCAGAGAAACGGAAGCAGTACGGCCCGTGATGCCTTCACGACCACGCATAGGGTCGGAAAACACACCGCCATAATCACCCTGGAGTAAAACCACCTGGTTACAGAAGACAAAACTGAGATTATTCTGTTTGGTAACAAAGAGAAGAGGGTCAGCATTGGCAAACACCAGGAGGCTTGGGCTCTTAAATTCACTGACCAAGTTCGTAACCTTGGAGTGTTGATAGACTCAGACCTGACTTTCATTAGCCACATCAAAGCTGTCACTAAGACAGCTTTTTACCAGCTCAGAAACATTAACATAATTAAAAGTTTAGTCTTCCAGAAAGACCAAGAGAAACTCATCCATGCATTCATCTCCAGTAGACTGGATTACTGTAATGGTCTTTTAACAGGACTTCCTAAAAAGAGCATTAAACATCTGCAGCTCATCCAAAACGCTGCTGCTAGAGTTTTAACCAGGACTAAGAGATCTGAACACATCACACCAGTTTTGAAATCTTTACACTGGCTTCCAGTCAGTCACAGAATAGATTTTAAAACCCTTCTGCTTGTTTACAAATCCCAGAATGGTTTAGGCCCAGAATACATCTGTGATATGTTCAGAGAATATAAACCTAGCAGAGCTCTTAGATCCAAAGACTCTGGTCAACTAGTCCAGACCAGAGTCCAGACTAAACATGGAGAAGCAGCATTTAGCTGTTTTGCTGCAAACAAGTGGAACAAACTGCCAGTGGAGATTAAACTTTCACCAAATGTAGACATTTTTAAATCCAGGTTAAAAACATTTCTTTTCTCATGCGCCTATGCATGAAATCTGCATGTTAACTTTTTTTTTTAACTTATCTTGCTTTAATCATTTTAATGTAATTTATTATTTTATTGTGATTATGTGTTGATGCCTTTTACTATTTCTAAATATCTGTAATGCCTTTGTTATATGTAAAACACTTTGAATTGTCCTGTACATGAAATGTGCTATACAAATAAACTGCCTTGCCTTGATCACCAGACAATGTGACTGGTAGATTCCTACGTTACCAACCAATCAGAATTTACCTTGGGGAAAAAAATTTAAAAGGAAAATAAGCCAGATTGTAAGTGCAACTGAATCCATTAAATAATTCATGTTTCTTTAAATTATTTTTTATTGATTTATTTTTCTTAGTAGCTTTTTGTTTTTAATTACATATTTTTGTAGTGATGTGCCCCCTAAAACAAAGGCCAGCTCGGCATCTGTCTTGCATCCTGTCTCTTCTCTAAGCTCTCTCCAGCCAGAAAAAGTCAGTCTGACGTTAACACTTGTTTCTTGCTCTGTCCCTTTTTTTTTCTTTCTTTTCAATAACATCTTCTTGGTTTTCTTTGGTGGATCAGCCATGTTGTGTGTCTGAAACGGCCGGTGTGTTGATGTCCAGTTGCTAGCATGTGACACAGTTCTATAAAGCAAAATGCAGCTGCTAAGTCATGTGCCAAGATGGAAAAAAAAGTTGTCAAGTGCAGTTTCTAAGCCTCTGGATTTCCAGGAATGTGTCATTGCACCATCAAAACAAGTCAAACGTTATGTTGTGCTTAAATTGTATCACCTCATTTTTCACCATTGATGTTCCCCCTTTTTTTTGTAACCAGCCTAATTTTTTACACCATCCAACCACCACCACATTTTTGTTGTCTATTCAACATGTAACTTGTAACATGTAAATTATTATTTAAATTTTGCTCCTTGTTCAGGTAGACAGGTGTTTAAACAACACCACAGGTGCCAAGTTAAGCACACAGCCAAAGGATACATGATTTGCTATGTAACAGTGTTCGTCAGACCCGGCTCTAGAGGAGGGCCCCAGTGGGCAAGGCACAGCCATTCACAAGTCGACCCACCCATCCCGCCTTTTCATTTTAATTTATATACTTTTCAGAATCATTTTCATTTATCATTATTTAACATTTATTTTTATAGTGGTACTAAATTATCAAAAGTAGAATCATTTCCCATATCTGCTTTTTTGCAATGAGAAAAACTTCTCTTAAGATATTTGCAAGTTATGTGTTTTTGATTAACTTGATGTCGACCTCTGACAGTTTGTCATTTCATTCTAAAGTCTGATTATTGTTTGGACTAGATTGACTCTTTTATTAATAAATTAAATGTTTTATTTGACTTGAGTCGAATATTATTATTAAACTGGAGTTTGTCCTCTTATAAAGTCAAAACCCATCTGAGAAATTGGGCCCGCTTACAGTGATTGATTGCTCGCTTTAGTACTCTGTCCTAGCACCGGGTGTTATGCCATAAAGTGATCACCTGCCAGAAACTGATTAGACTAGTACTAGAAATGTACTAGTTAGCTAGTAATCTGTACAATGTAACTCTTGAATGAAATCAGACCCCTTTAATGTAGATTTTGCATTTTGACAAGAAATGTACTGCAATTAAAAAAAAAAAAAAGTGTTGTTATAAAATAAATAAAAAAAACATAGCCAACATCCAAGAGCTATGCATGGAAACCACTTACAGAAATTACAAGACGACCTGCATATGAGGGTTCAAGCTGTGTTAAGTAATGAAAATGGTCATACCAAATGCTGACTTTAAAGGCACAGTGTGTAAGAATTACTAGCCATAAAGATGAACATAGACATTACTTCAAATGCCTAGCAAAATCATGAAGAGATAGTGGCTGTCAATGGCCAAAATTTTCCTAGATATAAACATGTTTTCATCTGTGAGTGGATCCAGTAGCCTCAGGTGCAGCAATGACTGCACCACAGGTTACTAGTTCAACATTGTGTACATATGTACTGTCTTCTTCTATGTGCCTTTTTAATATGTTATAACAAAAATGACACTCCAGTACAATGATCCCCAACCCTGGTCCTCAAGGCCCACTATCCTGCAGGTATTAGATATTTCCCTCCTGCAACACATCTGATTCACATTAGCTGGATCTCTCTGCACAAGTCTGCTGTTGAGCCTTTAATCTGTGTCAGGTGTGGTAAAGCAGGGAAACTTCCATAGTCTGCAGGACAGTGGCCTTGAAGACCGGAAATAGTGATCCCTGCTCTAGCAAACAAAGCCAGTGCTGCAGTTTTAAAGCTCAGAGGGTTCTTACTTCACACACAAAGTTTTTTGTTCATTTAGAGACACCGTAGTAAAAATGGTGGCATAAATATGGCAGATGCCATAAACGTGGACCCACAGCAAGTAGATATAAATGGCTCATTCTAAAAGAATAAAAACATAATTATTTAAGTGATTAGATGCCAACAGAAGCAGTTTTTAATGATATATAAAAATTTTCTGTCATTACTCTTTGATTTTGTAACATTCTGCACCTTTAAAGTTTGCTAGAACGGCACACAGTTTTTGCTTTATACATTATATTTCCATTTATGTTTGCTTGTTTCAGTGGATTGCTGCATCTGTTCTTCCATTTCCCTGGTGATGTATAATGACATGAGAGGTGGCTCAAGACTTTTTCACAGCGATTCATATTTCTTTTATTTATTTTCTCCCATATTGCTTACAAAAACTAAGTGATTGTAATACATAAATTGACTAATTCAATTTAAGAGACAGTTTCCCCACATCACTGCACACTGAAATTTACTGTTCTATTTGGTTCCCTAACTGCTTTGTACATAACAGCATCCTGGGATGTTTTATATCTATAGCCATTTTTAGCTCTGAGTAGAGACCCGCAGACAGCATCATTTCTGGACATGAATGCATAAAACAATTTTCATCTGCTGGATGACTGCATATACGCAGTAACCCCATAAAAGTGACACCAGACAAAGTGTGATTTTATTTGGCCATCACCTTTTAATGCATTCAAGGATGTTTCCCAGAACAGCACATATTTTCTTGTTAACATATGCTTGTTGTTGCCAAACTCCAAGCTACATTTTCATCTCATTTCTAATGTATGTATGCAATTGATTGTGCCGATATTTTATTTATTTATTTTTTGTCTTCTTCACTTCAGGGCACATTATGACAACTACGGCGGTGTTACCATTACTGAAGCTTTTTCAGTAAAGCAGGTGTGTGATGGATTAAATGTACAGATGCCCTGACATTTTTATCACTTGGGTGCAGCAGAGGTCGTTGCATGAAAACGTTGACTTGCACAGCTCTTTCTCATTGTAATGCACTTTGTTCGAAGTTGCTCAGAGACATTTTGAGAGAAATGACAAAGTTAGGGGCTGTTATATAAAGTGCATTAGCTCAAGGAGGAGGGAGAAAAAAAAATCCAGTCTTTTGCAAAATCATTCTTTTATTGTCTGTAAAAGGTGGATAAGGTGTTCCTTACCCTCAAACTTGAAGATAGTGGAATTTTCTGTTCTGTACCAACTGATTTAAAGCTACTTGCTAGATTATAAGAATTCAGAAAGGCTTTTTTTTTTTCGATCATTTAATACTATGTGGAAATTTGCCCATGTGATGCTGGGTTCTTCAGTATCTATGACAACAGGGATCTTGGCACTTCGTCAGGCTATGGTGGATTAACTATCCATAATATGCCCCATTTTTAGGCCAGACTGATGGTTGTCACATCCCAGGTCCTCAGGAGACACTGCAGTCTGCTGCAGTCAGAGGTTTATGAGGAATTAACACAGCTGGAGTTGATGGTAAATGACAGATGCTGACTCTCGCCAGGGACCCACCTTAGCCGCATAAAGGTATTTCTGCTTGCTGTTTCTTCAGCCTGTGTGATTCACGGTAATGAGCTTTTCCCAGCCACTCAGGTCCTTAGAGAGATAGAAAATCTCCTGTTGACTCGCCACACAACTCTGACAAGATATTACTGCAGAATCAAATGTAATTACAGGAGCATGTCAGCACCATCTGCAGAAAAGCACTGTGGCTGTGACCAGGGTTGCATTAAAAAAAACTATTGCTGATTATTCTGTTAGCCACATGTACAAAAGTGGATCGTGTAATATAAGACTGTGGATGGCATTTAATTGCACTCTGTTCTCCATAGGCCAGGAATGACTGTGCTTAATGGCTTTTTAAATGACTTTCAAGTGAAGTACAGCTTGTTAGATCAGTAAAGTGGGAATAATTTAAAAATGGATGGATTGAGTGGCAGCAAAGCTATGGGAAGTTAGCAGTATAAAATGTGGCATGAAATATAAACCAAGCACAGAAACCTTATGGCTCCCAACATATTACAAGAAGCAGTCCAGCTTGAATTATTGTTTTCCATTGCCAGCTGCAGTGGCACTCATCCATCTACTTGTATTACACGCAATGTGTAAGATTTGCAGTCAAGCAGTGATGTTGTGGGATTTCTGGCCTTTGTTTGTACATTATCACAGACAAATATTTTTAGATGAAAACAAATACAGAAGTAAGTTTTTCTTTGTGTTTGAGTTTACAGATGTATTCAAAACACCTTTTCAATTATTTAATCTGGTTTAAAACAGTTTTGATTTATAGCTGTCAGGACATAGTGTCCTCTATTGCCATAGTCAGAATCATCTGCAAGTGTAGTTCAGCATGCAAATGACAGCTCAAAAACTGCAGTGTTTGATCAGAACATACCAACCTCTCAAACTACAAAAGAGATTAGAGAATAAAGACTGAAGAGAGACATACACTGAAGAGAAAATTTATTAGTTCCACCTTGCAACCATTCAGAACTGTCTTAATTCTTGGTGTCATAGATTCAACAAGGTATGAAAATATTCCTCAGAGATTTTGCTCCATATTGACATGATAGCACCACACAAGTGCTGTAGATCCATAGTGAGAATCTCTCGTTCGACCACATCCCAAAGCTGGTCTATTGGATTGAGATCTGGTGACTGTGGAGGCCATTGGAGTCCAGAGAACTCATTGTCATGTTCAAAAAAAGCAAGTGGAGATGATCTGAGCTTTATGACATGGTGCATTATCCTGCTGAAAGTAGCATCAGAAGATGCTACACTGTGGTCATAAAGGGATGGACATGGTCATAATGAAACAACTCTCCGGTAGGCTGTGACATTTAACCCTTCACCATCATTCCCAGTGCTATGCAAGCTGGTAATCCTATCAGGAGTAGAGAGACACCCAATGTCGGGAGCAACTTTAAGACCATATTGGATCCATGCTTTCATATTGTTGCTACCATCTGAATGGCCAGACCACGTTTTTCCATTTTCTATTGTCCTGTCCTCTAAGAACCGAAAAATGAGGCTACAATTCACAAAGGCTCACCAAAACTGGAGTGGCACCTGGTGTGGTATTCTGTTGCTGTAGCCCAACTGCTTCAAGGTTCAATGTAATGAATTGGCCATGGAGGAAAGCCACTGTGGGCCCCCAAGCAAGGCCCTTAACAACCCCAAATTCCTCCCCAAGGACCAAAATAAGGCAGCCCATTGCTCTCTAGTTCATCTAGAGATGGATAAAAATCAGAGGCTAATTTCCCTATTGGTATTCATAAAGTAACATTATTTTTATTATTATTATCATTATTGTGCTTTCAGAGATGGTATTCTGAATAATGTGGTAGCTATACCCACTAGTTCCTTCATCCCAAGTGAAGAAAGGCCAGAGGCAGGGTACACCCTGGACAGGTTTTCAGTCCATCACTGGGCCAGAGACAACTATTCACATTAAGTCCTACAGAGAATTTCGGCAAACCAATTAATCTAACAGGCATGGTTTCGGACTGTGAGAGGTAGCCAGAATATCCAGAGAAGATCCTCACAGACATGGGAAGAGCGTGCAAATTCCACTCAGAAAGACCCCAGCTGAGGTTCAAATTAGGATGCTTTTTTATTTAATTGGATGTAGTTACTCTTTTTGGTGAATTTATCAATTTATTTTTTCTAATAGTAGCTTAAGACATCAAAATATGTGTTCTAAATAACTTTTTCCAAACCGTATTTTTTTAAAATAACTTGTCCCCATTTAAGTTTAATTTGTTACAGTCCAGTGAAATATTTCCATTTATATTTCTAGTTGCAATTCAATTCTTATTTTCTTGCCTTCACTGCTTCCATGTGCTGTTCTTGTTTTAAAAAAATGTCTGTCTTGTCATCATGTTCTGACTGACATCAAGATGGATTGTTCATGACTTCTAAAATAAGTAATTCTTATTCAAGTTTGAATGCACTGGACTGCCTTGATATCAAACGTGCCTTCTAACTCACAGCAATAAAAGATCAGCAGAATTACACCAGGTATCACATAGAATCTTACAGTAACACATATTTAATGAACAGGACCACTTTGTGGTATATCAGTGGCGTTTTACATATTTCCCATGATTACTTTGCCTTTCCTGTCATTGCTAACTGTTAACATTTTTAGGAGATTTAATAATCTATGGTTTTAATCTAGATTTATAAGTATAAATGGTATTTACCAAACATAGTAAATAGACCCTCAACGGCACTTGTATATTTTTCTTTAAGGTAAATGTCAAAAGGACTATCTGAATGCCAAAGACTGCAGCTTTAATGTATATAATCTAAAATGGCGGGTGTACTTTGATTGCATTTTTACATTACTATATCCACCAATAACAGACTTTATATTTAACCACAAAGACTGAACAGTCTCAAACTACCCGGGCATCTGTCCAGTAAATACAAGTTCTAAATTCAATGACCTCAATGCAAGTGGCAGGTCTGTCCTATTAAAAGGTCTCTCCACCATGTCTTTGTCTCTGTGTAAACAGATCTTTAAAAGGCACTGAGGTCGCCTGGCCTGTGCTGCTTTATCTGTAAAGTTACAATGGTCTAGATAAGATGACCCCCAGCTATTGATTTGTGATCCATCGTAAAAAAAAAACACAAATGCGCACACACACACACACAGTCTATTAGGCTTAGAGTCACTCATCGTTTGGCCCTCTAAAAGGTTATTTCTGGCTAAATCATCATGGTTGCAGACTTTTAAATGCAGCATGTGTGACTCTGTGTGCTATTACTATTTAGTAAAACTAAAATGAATAATTAGATTTAAGGAAAAAAAGCCATCTGGATAATTACTATGGTACAGCTTCTTTTCCTGTTCAACCTTTTCTTGTCACTTGGCAGAGGCCTGACTGTGTCAAATCAATGTCAAATTTAAATGTTAATAGAATCTTAAATTATTCACTATGTAGTTTAGCCCATCTGACCTGTTCTCTGGCTCCAGATGACTCTCCCATATAAATATATGATGAAGAATAAAGGGTCTGGCTACAGATAAAGGTGTGTTCAGCAGTAGAGATACAGTTTCACTGAAGGGTATTTTACTAATAATGTAATATATGTCAATAATTACAATAACAATATTATCGTAAGATTATATAAAACTATTATACATATTTTTCATGTTCTAAGAAAATGATAAATGTAGGTAAAACTGCATGTGCCATGATTATTTTTAATACTTCTAATTAAAATTAAATGAAACGCAGCACATATCTTTCTACCCAGGTCATTAAACTACAGGGTTACAGCTATTGCACAGAACATTCAAATCTATTTGGCTTGCAAATGCAGCTAAAACTTTCTTTCTTTCTCACTGGGGGCCACTCCTGTCAGCTAAGAACATGAAACTGAGGCTACAATTCACAAAGACTCACCAAAACTGGACAACAGAAGTTGCCTGGTCTTCTGAGTCTCCGTCTCAGCTGTAACTTCTAGATGCTAGAGTCAGAATTTTTGATAATTAATATGAAAATATGGATCCACCCTGCCTTGTAGCAATGATTTAGGCTGCAGGTAGTGAAATGAGTGTGTAAGGAACATTTTCTTGGCACACCACAATCTAAGCCGCAGCCTACCAGAGTATTGTTGCTGACCATGTCCATCCCTTTATTCATCATCATCCGCGGCAGCTCGGGAACATCCTCCTGTGGCAAATGTGTCAATCATCTTTGAACATTTGGCAGCAATCAAAGAAAAAAAGAAAAAAAAGAAAACGTGCAGCTTTCCTGGACCTTCTCTCAATTTCCTCTCCATGGTTCTGAGAAGTAACTGCATCACTGATACAGAACCAAAAACACTTTTTTGTATCTGATTGGTTCAGCTTGGTGTCAGTTAAAAAAAGAACTAATGGGTTATAGAGCAATATGTTTCATAGGCTGCTGGTCAGGAAACAGTGCAGAGGCCACGAAAGGGGATGGTGTTTAAAAGTTTAAATGGGCTGGTCCACTTTTAGTTGAAGCCCCAATCTACTGAGTTTTATGGACCTGTCAGACCAATATATAAATGTGTCTGCTAAAAATCACATTGACCCAACTGGGTAAATACCTGGTATACCAGAGAGCCAGTCCGTCCCTGGGGACAATGATGTATCACGGTTCCTCTCAAAACAAACAAAACAAAGAAACAAGGAGGCAAAGGTAAAGGTGATTAGTTTGAGAATAGATTATCTTGTCCTCTTGAACTGTGGATTGCAGTAATGATGCTGTCCTGTGCTGCTGTTGGTTGCAGTTTCCAGGCAAAAAGAAATAAAAGCTGTGTCTAGAATGAGCCTTCACTGCTTTCTGAGTATTAGAAGAGGAGAGCTGAATAGGAGACAGCCTGTGGATAGACACAACTTCCTTCAAACTCGTGTTTATATTCCCAAAACTCCTCTCCTGATGCATTTGAGTCATTTTGCCAGCCACTACTGCTAAAGGAACTAACGAGGATTAAGGTTATAAACAAAGGCTCAAAACAACAGCTTAAGCAAATGTTTATTAAAGAAGGTCTATTATTCCTCCTAGATGGAATTCCCTTTAATGCAAAAGTTTACTGAATACATTTAAGTGCTTCAGTCTTTAGTTGCAAGAAGAATTCACCCAATTGTGAGCGGGGTGTTTCATTAGGATGAAAAAGGATGAAATGTCATCTGAGAGGAGCAGTGCCTAACTGATGTGATGTGTGAATGGGCCAATGGCATCATCTCTGCAATGTAATTTATTCTTGCTGAGAGAAAAAGCCGAAACTTCCATTGAATCACCAAGAAATCATTTATCACTTTTATTAGTCTCCAGTATTTGCTATGCAGCCTACAGACATCCAAATAACACTGAGATGGAAGTCGGAGAGATTGGCCACGTAATGGCAGCAGCAGAAAGTCACACTCCGATATGTTCCAGATGTTTTATGATCACACATAATGGCCTTCTTGAAAAGCAACCGAGGGTGTAGCCTGGAAGCATTAAACTGTCTATTTTCACCCATTTGAGAACAATGTACAGCCCCAGAGAATACTAAACATCTATCATGTAATTACAGGGAGGGGGTGGATGGTGAAAGCCTTATGCAAAAGTCTTTCTGAAATCATGAAAATGACAGTGAATGGTAGTGGTAAACGGCAGTTGTCGCCATTCCATCTGTTCACATTACATATAGTCACAGCAACTGCACGGTCTTTTTTACAGTTTTGCAAAGACAGCCACCTGCTCACATAAACGCTGCAGACATCTGCTGGTGGAAACGTCACAGGTGAGTTTTACAACTTGGTTTGAAAGATAGACTTTCCATTCTGTTTCAGGAAATAAAAGTTTAATTCCACAGGGCAAAACCAGCACACCAGTTATCCAACTGCAAACAAATAATGACAAGTTCTTTGTAGTTTTTTAAACTTTTGCTTTTGACTTTTGGGATCTTCACCACCAGCTGCTCCTGAATTTCCTTGGTGCCTGCCTGTGACATTGTACCACTCCACCAGGCTGCATCCCCGTTTCCTTTGCCATGACCTTGACAGCATTTTCGTACTGTTCCATATGCATGCTTTTATGAAAAACCACATGTCACTCTTAATGCAGCTGGTGCGCTGTTGTCAGCTTGATGCCTAAAAATATGTGACAAGCTTTGAAAACAACAAAGCCCCCACGCTTCAATCAAGGAAATAAAGTACACACAGAAAGGCAGACACACACACGTGCAAACTTGCAGTCATCCTCAGACACACCAAAATGTGTAAAAATTATCACATTTAGCTGGATGAGACACCTCAGCAATAGCCAGTATGCAGTGTTTCTTCCCTGCAGCGCAGTCATTTAACGAAAGATACCCAACAGCGGACTACCAAATATTAGTTTTCTCCATCTCCCCCCAGTACATAACGAGAGCGGTTTACGTTCCCTCCTCCTTCTCTGCCTCCCTTACTCCCAAATTGCTGCTGCAGTCATTACTCCTGCAGGATTGATGTTTTCTTTTTCATAAAGCACTAAGCTGATATCCCATGGATTTAGAATTAATAAAATATGAAGGACATTAATATTCCCAGCATTCGCATTTTGCTATTATTGCAGAGGGGCTGGTGAAGCCACTGGCTCACCCGGCCTGTCAATCACTCTCCACGTACGTTGGCCCAGTCAGACTGGAGGTGAGCACCGCTGAAGACTTCTGGCAGCTACCTCAAGGGCATCAAAGGGTAAGTTGTGACACAGGTAGTCTATACCTCTGCATGCTTCTGCTTTCAGGGCCTACTTATGTTAATTCATTCATGTTTAAAGATTGTTATAATATATGCTTCAAATGTGAAAAGAAAAATTGTAAAAATAAAAAACGTCTTATGCAAAAGGTAAGGATTTATATCAGTATAAGCTTGAAATTGATAGTAATTTGAAAGCAGCACTTTAATGCTGTTGTACAACACAACACAAAATGGTCACCAAAATTTAAAGAGGTGGTGCAGGGCCGACCTGAGCCTTTATGGGGCCCCAAGCAGAATTTAATTTAGTAGGGTTAGTAGGGTTTAGTATTAATTTGCATTTTTTAACTCTTTCCCTGCCATTGACGAGATTATCCAGTTATTCATGTTTTCGCGGGTATAATGGAGGGAACTGTTGCAGATTTTATGAATGACTAAAGCACTCCTGGGTCCAAAAACAAAGTCCAAAACACGCAGGGAAGGCTAAGTTTTGTTTTGTTTTTGTTTTTTTTAACACGAATAACTGGTATCCCATAGCAATGCAGTGCTTGTTGCACTTCAGGTTGAAAATGCCGACTCCAAGGAAAACGTATTCCGTTACAGAAGTTAAATATAATTATGGACACTTCGACAACTGAATCTCCAACTTATCAGAAGAGTTTACTAGCAAGAGCAACAGTGGAAAATGAGATCAGGGAGAGGTCGAAGGCACAGACCAGGGAGGGGGCAGGGCTGGTGAACCCAGAGGTGAGGGAGGACACGGCAGGGGACACGGAGATGGGGTAACAGTGGAATTGACGATCACAGACGGGATGAGGATAATGCAAGAGACATTTTTCATAGACATACCTGAAAAGACAGACCGCCATTCACAGGACAAGAAAAAGGGCCCTAGTCGTGGTGACAGGACACAGAATGGAGGGATTCAAGGCCGAAATCTTTCTCTGGGCTCCCAAATGCCAGAGTTAGGGAATGTTACAGGTGTACCATTCAAAGGCACATTATAATTCCTTAACAAATCAAGTCAATCTCAATCAATGCCGTAGTGGCTAATTGGGAGGTTCGGGAGGATTCCTGGTGGGCCATTTAACTCTTGGGCCGATGTGCCAGTCAAAAAAAATAAATGTATGAATAAGTGGGTAAGTAAGAACGGGCATACACTTTGATCTAAGTAGTTATCTGAGAAGAATAATTAGTAGTGATATGCAGATCAATTCTGAAATGTTCGCTGTTTCTCCTATACAAAGATTTATGTAATTAAACTTTCAGGGTCGGTAGGAACTACTTCTTCTTCCGCCTGCCATTAGGCATATACAAAGCGAGGCACAATGTTCTGTCACAGCAGCACATAGTTTATTCACTGCAACACACAGTGATGAGTGGAGATAACGCAACAAACAGCAACAATGTGCAGTTTGATGTGTATGAAGACCCCAAACCTCCTTAAACAACAGATAATTATAACAGAAGTAGAGGTGATGAGATTATGATGATGCGAACTAAAGAGAAGAGGAGGACAGGTGCTGCCAGGGAAGAGACAGACGTTACTCTGAGTCCTTTGGAGCTGCAGGCAGGTGTCAGTTACTATCCATGTACTATCCAAGTACTATTGGGCACTATCCAAGTACTATTGGGCACTATCCAAGTACTATTGGGCACTATTCAAGTACTATTGGGCACTATCCAAGTACTATGGGGTACTAGCCAGGTACTATCAGTTACTATCCAGGTACTATCAGTACTATCCAGTATCAGGTACTAACCAGGTACTATCAGTACGTTCCAGGTACTATTGGGTACTATCGGGTACTATCCAGGTACTATCAGTAATGTCCAGGTACTACTGGGTACTATCCAGGTACTATCGGGCACTATTAGGCACTATCCAGGTGCTATCGGGTACTATCAGGTACTATCAGTACTGTCCAGTTACCATTAAAGGAAGAAAATAGCAATGTCACTGTTTTTTGGGAAGTGATGTACGTCTGTCTTCTGCTGGTGTAAGTTTTTTTGTGCTGATGTTTAAACAGCAGAAGTTCCCTGCAATCTTAAAACTAAGGCTTCCTGTTTAGTTTTTGTGCAGTAATAAATATGGTTATAAAATAAGTAATGAAATAGGTAGTAAATAATATAATAAATAATAAATATCCATGAGATCAGTTCGATTGAACAGGTCTACATTCAGTCAGGTAAGATTACCTGCAGAGTAAATTTTTCAGTACTTTGAATAAAACAGCCTCTGTGAGCTTTTAGAGAAGAAATTGCTGAACGATATTTAATAGATATAATGTAGAATAACAACACTAAGTCTAATTTACTATGACTAATGTTAACAGAATAATTGTAAATGTAGGGATAAATAGATGCTGAGGTGCATGAGCCTGTTTTGTTTTAAACAAACTAAACTGGCTGGTCCCAGTCCACCCAGTGTAGCTACTGACCACAGAGCAATGTTTAGTTATTCCAGAGCCATCTATAGTCTATTTAACATCAAAGAAAACATCAGAATTACAGTCTCACTATAGCAGATGTTTGTATTTCTGAATAAATCACATTTTCTTTTTATTTGTGTACTTGATGAAAAACCTTTCAGTGGGTGAAATCTAAAATGTTCAGACAAAATGAAACAGAAGAAGCTGTAGAAAACTTTACCATAAATATCTTTGATGATGAATGGATGAAGAGTCAGGTGAAGAAACAGGAGGTATAGATGGGAGAAGAAGGTGGGCTGGTCTTAAATATAAACTTCCCAGGATTAAAATTGGTTCCACTCCAGCCCTGATCCCAATCACTACAAATTGCAACCGATTACTCAAATATTCAAAATGAATATTTGACATTTTTGAATATTTGATGGAGAAAATATTTTTTTCAGTGACTTTAAACTTTGGCCACCAATGCTAATCTGTTAAAATTTGAAATAAATAAATCTAATAATAAAAAAATCCATCAAGCCTTTCTAGAGATATTATCTTTACTTGATTGGTATTTATATTTTTTTTTTTTAGTAAAATGAGCAATATGATAGAATAGAATAGAAATACTTTATTAATCCCTTCGGAGAGCCCTCAGGGAAATTTGGGAAGTGGAAGTGTTTACAAGAAAAAGGTCTGAAGTGATATGTGGATTGATCAAATAAACATACAAATCTGTAAAGTTTATAAGAAATCTGCAGCCTTTGGGATGTTTCGCTTGTGTTTTGGCGTTTTGGTGCCCCTAACATTCTAGGAAATGTTGGGGTAAATTCCAACTTATTATTGTTGTTATTAGTATATTTAGTTAGTTTTAATACAGTATTACTATTTCTAAATGAAAAAGAATAAGAAATATTAAATCAGTTTTTTATCTTGCAAATAAATGTCTTTAATAAAATGGATATTTTCTTAGAGTTTGTTAAAAATGTTGATAACTCAAGAATGAATGGATTTAGAAAAAAATAGTTTTGTTTTTGTTTAAAAGTTTAGGTTCTGTTCTTTCATTTGATATATTCAGAGTTTACATTATCCTGAACCAACATTTACAGTGGCCCTTCAAGGATTAGTGGATAGGGCAGGCTGGCACCAGCTGGCAACATATTCATTACACGAGTTTAGCAGACTGAATTTGTATTCAAAAGTAAGAGAACACGTCAGCAGACAAGAAACATTTAGGCACAAGTTAACCCGTTTTATTACTTTTATTTTTAGAATATGGAACATTGATTAAACGGATACAGGTATTATTTACATGCCAGCCATGAAATTTTCAGGTTTATCATGCAACCATGATTGGAACAATATAAAATCAAGTTCTTGTTTATTATATAATTTTTATCTAAATTATTCAATGATACTGAATAATGTACTCCCTGGTATAAACTCTCTTTAAACTTTTACTCCCTGGGCTTCAACCCAGAGTGAAACATTGACTGTGATTTTATTAGTTATGTGGATCTAATTTAATTTTTTCCATGTTGGCGAGGGGGCCCCAAGCGGCCCCTTAGATTGCTTATGTCTTGAACCGGCTCTGGTGTGGTGGACTCTATAATCTGCTTTTGAACATTAAATGACTTTATTGTTATGACCCTTCTGATGGAAAAATAGATACTTAAAAAAATTAAATCCTGATTTTGTAAGTTTAAAATTTCTGAAAATTCCACCTACAGGTTCAAAGCACCGTGTGTGTGCATGCATGTGTGATTGTGTGAAAAAGACACAGCAATGAGGTGTGTGTTTTTAAACTGCTGTATTTAAAATATTATGGTATGTAAATGCTTTTAAAATTGTTTTAATATGCATAATTTGCCTTTTTTATGTAAAGCACTCTGTGTTGCTTTGTGCATAAAAAGCGTTTTGTAAATAAAGTTTGATTTGATTTACTTTTTCATACTCAAACCTGACGTAGAAACGATGGTTTGGGTCTGTCACAGAGAACAGAAAACTCAGCATTACTTAACATTTAGCAACAATTACTTTTTAAAGTAAAATTTGTCCCAAAAAAAACAAAAAAAGTTTTGGCAATAAATTTTGGTGGGAACATTAGAGCAGCTATAAAAACACGGTTTTGCAATTCAGTGCCAAGTTTTAGAGTTTTGGCTTTTCAAAATGTCTGTTTATTAGTGGAAAAAAAAGTGTGAACCAGATCTAGATCATGCTCGTCTGCAGGGATCCAGTTTCAGTGCTGAGAAGGTTTGCTGATGTGATGTATGCCAGAAGCTTTATTTTTAGCTTTTTTTTTTTTTTCTTAATATTCTTGTTTTAAAGAGGAAAAACGAAAACAACTCAGATGTTCTTGTACAGTAAAACTATTAATATTACACTGTAAAAGTATTGTCAAATTTCTGCATTTAATATTTTACTTGAAGTAATAGAATTATCAGCTATATTTACTAAAATTTAATATGTAGAAAGAGGTCCTACATTTTGATAAAGTGTTTTGGTACTTTAACAAATACAACTATTTTATTTTATTTTATTTCACTTTTTTTTTTTTAAAGAAATTGTCTATTGAGAATCTCCAGAGTAGCATAAACTGACAAATATTCACAGCAAATTTATGCACATACTTATTAAAAGATTATTCAGCTCTTGTTTGAGTTGTAATTTATGGTTTGGGTGTGAACCATTTACAATGCCTTTTTCCTCATTCAGTGAATGGGGATTTATAATGATGTCAGTCATCTCCGCCCACCAGCAGATGACACTGCCCTTCTTCTACACTGAGAAATGGCTTGATCTAACTAGTGGGTAACTAAACCACACATGCTTGAATCAGATAAAGATTCCCAGGAAGAGGAAGCTAAATGAATGTATAATGAGTTAGAGTTTAAGTATCTTAATGGCAGTGTATTGAATTTAATTGTTTGTTTTTATGGTGCCATATAACCCGATATAATCCACTTCAATCCAGTGCACTGTAATCCAGTTATGTCATTAAATCAACAGTATTAAAATGAACATATATTTAATTCATTATAATTATGTTTATATAAAGTCAACTCAGAAAAAGTTCTCTAGAAAGCAACAGATCTTCTTTGGTTCAGTCCTCTGACTTGAGTATTAACAAGGCAAATGTCTATAGCTGTCATCAGTATTAGAAACTTTGTGTTCGATCCCTGCCCCGGCTTGCAAACCTGATTGCTTGTATCTGGTCGAGGGCTCGCTGCTGACCATGGCCCATGGCTTCCAGCTGTACTGGGTACAGGAACTGGAAAGTAGATTGGGACTGACTGTTTTTATTTATGTTTATATAAATGGCTGGAAATGTGTTTTACTTTAAATTCACTTTATTAGCAGAACCAGTTTTAAAATCAGCTGCACAAAAAATGAGGACCCATGGGTCCATTGGGACACTAAAAAGTCTCCAAATAAGCTGAATCTAATTTTGCCCAAGTTTAACATCTTTGGGTATGGCACGAAGGCTTGCCTTACTGGTGGATTCATGCTTTATTAGCCAGAAACAGAATATACCAGTTCACAGGAGCAAAATACACCAAGTAACAACTTCTTTTTGCTTCTTCTGTGGGCTTCACCTGTCATTGTCTGTAGCTCACATACGTAAGCTTCTCATTTCACCAATTTCTAATGGCCTATTAATCCATCCCATCCAGCATGGGCTGCTTTGCCTTCAACGGGATTTAAATGTTGTGTGTAGTACCATTTTTAGGTGTAAATGCAAATTTGAAAATCCCAGCGCATTACTAGCTTTTTGTTCTTCATATGTCTCATATGAAAATAAGAAAACATTTCACGGAAATGTTAAGAGCGTTGAAATCTAAACTTTAAAGCAGTCCTGTCCTTAATTTCTTCAATTTTCTCTCTCTAAAGAAAATAACTGCATCATGAAAGTACCAGGATGATAAAACTGTACCAACTCCAGCCCCTAGGTATTAGAAATATTGTACAAAATTTGACCAGACAATGTCAATCTGGTCCTGTCACTGTTAAATTTTTCATTGCATTGCAGGAAACAAACTGAAAACACCAATATGGAGTCAATGCTTTATAATTTTTTACCAGTCAGAATGTTGTTTGGTTAAGTTTTTCTTTCTGGCAGCAGCCTCCACACTAGCTCCTTTCTGTCTTTGTTGCATGACTTGTCCAGCATCGAGGCTCTATGTGGGTTTGTCTGACAGTCTTTAAACATGACAGATAAGAGAGAATAATTAATTTATCAGAGCAGGCCAGGCTTTAATCCCTGGTGTCCTGGTGATAAGGGAAGGTTTCTTCTCCCCTGATCCCTCTGCCGATAGGAGCTGTTTCCTTGGCGGCTTCCTGTTAATAAGCCTGTCAAAGAGGCGCACGGCTCTGGGCTCTGTCCCGTACAGGTTATCTCACCGCCACACGTTCCCATCTATTTCCTGACAGCCAACAGCAAGCAGGTTGCCGTACCTTTGAAACCCTGGGGGAGCAGAGCCTGTAGGCGTCTCTCTGAGGCGGCCTTGTCATTTAAACCCACTAATTCAAACATCAGGTGGGTCCGAACCCTCACAAGAGACAGCATTAGAGAGAACAATGCAGACAAAACACACTGTTTTCAAAATTTTGTTTTAATGCAAATAATAATCTACTCATGTTCCGTTTGTCTCTCTGCTTTCCTTTTAGCTTTCTCCTTCTTGAGTCTCTCCCTCGCAGCAAACCTTAGTAAAACTGATAGCTTGTCTGTGAGATTAAAGGGTGTATGGGCAGTTTTCCCCCTGCTATATCATGAAGTCGGAGTCTGGATGGAAGAACGATGAGATCTGCTTTGAAGCTGTTTCTGACAAGAGATATGGTAATGTCAAACACAACTGCAGCTTTAAAAAAGGGGGTTTACAGTATCTGCATCAGGCAGCTTCGGCTTCAATAACTCAAAATTTCAATAAACCTCCTTTTTTATGATGGAAATTTTTTTATTTTTAAAGTCCACGTGAACTGAACAGTGTTTGTTTGCATTGGAAATTAAAACAACTGAAGTTAAATCTCTAAGACCTGGTGTGATTATACAACAAATTATAGGTGCAGCCATGATAGTGGCTCGTTAACTTTTTAATTTGAAGACTCAGTGGCCTGTGGAGTGTGTGATAGGTCAGTGTGTTTCTCAGCAGAGCATTAGGATGTCTGCTCAGTAGCCATCAGTGTGTATGCATGTGTGTGGCGGCCCTAGTTGCACTGCAGTCCTTCATTTCCCTAAAGCCTCACCTATTTTGCAGGATGGCTGCATGCATTATCATATTTTATGTGGGTCAAGTAAAGCACAAAGAAGTTGCTCTGCTCAAGAGAATTTGTGCGCACTTGTGCAATGAATGCATGTGTGTGTGTTTGATATAATAGTTTCCATACAAAGGAGAATTTAAATCTCTAAGAACACTATCTTATGCATGATTTTAAAATGCACTCCTCAACTCTTGTATATTATTGATCCTGCATACCTAGCCTTTTATTTCTCTCAATCTCTGAACCAGCAGGCCAGTTTATTCACAATCAAATCAAGGTCAACTCTGAATGATTCACTTTGTGTTCTTGCTCTGCCAGTCTATCTCTATTTGTCTGTCTTCCGGCTAACTGGAGCACTTCGGTTTTTTCGATCTGTCCAGCTCAGGAAAAAAAAAAGAAGAAAGAAAGAAAAAAACATTTAGCCAATGCTGCTCCTTATCTCTCTCCCTCCTCTAATCTCCTGTGAGCTGCAGGAGTGGAGGCAGAGGGGCTGTCATTGTCCAGGGATGTGAACCTGCAACCTTTTCAATTTCACCCCATGCTTCCAAGCCCTTCCGCCTGGACGATCTCACGTCCTGGACAAAGGTGCCATTTGCTTTTCATTTCCTCTACGATAAGAGAGGAGAGAAAGTATTGTATATTGTAATGCTCCTTCACCTTTCTGACATCAGCAAAATTGAGGTGCGGGTGAAAGATCGATACAAATTAAAAGTAAATACAAAAAAAAGGCAACGAGGAGGAGGAGGAGGAGGAGGAGGAGGAGATGCATGTTTGGAAATCTATTTGCTTTGTCTGGCGTCTTTCAGCCATAGAGCTTCATTTGTTCAAATGATGGCAAGAAAAGGATGAGAGAGCCTAGAAGACTTGAAAGTTTCTCATTAATATGTTTTTGCCCCAGTAATTACTTTACGAACAAAATAATTTGGATTATTTAATTTAAACTTTGACTGAATTGTAAGCCATGTTACTTTAGGTTTGGTTTTGATTTTTTTAGCATTCCAACCTGCTGCCATACAGCAGCTGGTGTCACCAGTAAACTGTAATGTCATTTCTCATTTGGACTGGTGTTACTGGGCTCCCAGCTGCGTGGTAAATGTGCTGTGGAAATTGTGTGTTTTTGCACTCTTTACTTTTATATTTGTGCAATGAGGCACTGCAGTTGTAGCTTCCAATCTTGATTTATTGCAACGTCCTTCTTCCTATTTCCAGCTGGACATGCCACTTTTGCCATTTCATTATTCTCTCCTGGCATCTTGTCCCCACTCCTGTGCTGAATTTGAGGAAATCTGTGATGTGATTTTCTGTTATTATAGTAGCAATATCTACACAACATTAAGCAGATTACATCTGGCTGGCAACATGTCCCAGCATCTAAACATACCTCACGGCGAGGCAGGTGGCCTCGCATCGATCAAACCCACCACTGCCAGGACTGGTCGGCAGAATGAGGAAAATTATAGCTCGCAGTATTTGTGTCTGCCTTCCTGCTATTCTGCTTTCTAACAGTGCTGCATTACCATAGGAATGGATGATATTACACATATCCACAGGGATGCAAAGGTATTGGAGGAATTAGGATGCTGCATTTATTTGTCTACACTTAACACTAAAGTAGAGATTAAACTGTTAAACCCTGGAGTAACTGCATAAACTGGTATGGTAGGGAAAAATACATTGTTTAAGCACCCATTACCTGTAGCTTTAAAGGGGACATAAAATCTGAAAATATGTCATTCGGTGAGCGTTAAGACGCGTTGCCGTCTCAGATGGCACAACTGAGCAAGAACTGTAAAGCAGATATTTTTTCTTACATTCTTTTTTCGGGGAATTTTCCAGCAACTAACGAAAAATGTGATACACCTCACTGCAGATACATTAGAATTTGGCCCATTATTCCTTTTGATATACAGACTATGACCCTTCAAGCAAAGAAACTGCATTTCTTCTTGGTTTTATGAGTATTGTAGCAGCAGCGGAAAGACTCATTTTACCCGTTTTCCTGTCAATTTCTATTGAACATCAGAACATCTGCACAATTACTGTAACAAAATGGCACTATAAAAGGGACGCAAGCTAATAGATGTGTACCTGATGTTTAATAGTCTTATAAAAATACAATACATAACAGAGTCTCCTGTTATTTCAATGTCTTCACTTGGAGAGTGAAGACATTGCTTTGTTTATCTGACTTCCTGGCACATAGTGTGGTTTCTCTTAAACAACCAAATAATTAGAATTTTTTTTTTCAGCTTTCTCCAGATAAATTTAGGAGGATGGAAAAAAATTTAAAGAAGATTTTGCGCATTTTAGAGATTACAGGGATGAATAAATCTATTCTAAACTTATATGAATAAAAAAAAGCTAGCATATTAGCACAAACATACGTGGAAACAAAGTTTTAGAGTACAATCACTTTTCATTGCACAGTTTTTCTAACCTGGGCAAATTCATCAAATATCATTGGTCAACATTGTGCCTGCAAAAAATAATCTAACTGTGAAACTGCACAGTTTTATTCTTTCAAAGAGTTTCATAGAATGTTTACAGCAAAAAAATTGCATTTTATGATTTAGCTAACCCACATGTATTGTGTGTTAAATTCACACATTTTAGTGTGCAAAATGCTTGGCAATTATTACTAGTGCACAGTTATTTGACAGATGTCTAAAACAGGCACAGTGCTTTCAAATGGACCACAACTCAATATTTAGCTGCAGTCCTTTGCGATAATGGTGCTCTAATAAAATCTACAGTCATCTGATAAAACCACCATCCACTTGAGTTGAAGATGTCTCTGCAGTGAGTTTGGTAGTGAAGGTCAATTATGGCAGAATGTCTTCAGCGTTTTCTTTAAATGATTGACATTCGGCTGCTGAGGCGGCTGCTGCTCCTCTTCCCTCTGCTCTGATGGGAGAAAATGGGCGAGCAATGCCACTTCTTACTCATTAGATTATATGACTGAGGCACCGATAAGTAGAACCTGTCAGCTTGGAGAAATATTGGCGACTCTCTTCTTTATGAAATAGCTCAGGTTTGGCCTGAAAGTTTTTCTGGAAAAAGTTGCTGAAAAGTTGTTTAGTTTAATGACAACAACATATCAACACCAATGAAGAGGAGGTGTCCCAAAGAACTGACCATGTTTAGGGCCAAAACCTTCCGAAGTACTTTTTTGCAATTTAGGGATTTAAAAAAATTTAAATGCTAAAGACAACTTATTACTAGTTAATATTTGTAAATGCTGACTTTTTAAAGGTTGATCATTCTTCCTGTTAATTGCCTAATAATGCAGAATTCAGGCTAAAATTGCTCAAATTGAAAATCAAGATGCTTCAAGATGAGGAAAAAAAAAACAAAAACTATTGTTTGCTGTATATGCTTTTTGGGTAACCTTACCTGAACAATTAATGAAGAAGTCCAAATTCTAGTGAAATTTTGTTGGATATTTTTCTTGGTTGAATATTGAAAACTGACTTGAAACTAGAAGATTCAATGCAGGAAAACTAGATGGTGCTGTAAAGAGCAAGAAATCACAGAAATACTAATGATGTCAGTTGCATGAATTGTATAGGAGTGTTGTGTGAGCATAATATTGATTTGAAATAAATACACTCCTGTTTGGAATTGGATGAGAGAGAAAAAATTCGTAAAGTGGTTTGTAAAACAATGCTGAGGTTAATAAAGCACTATATAAGTGCTAATTATTTACTATTACAAGCAACAAAGGGTTGGACTGAATGCTAGCTCTGCAAAAAAATGCACTACATCTCATTGTACATGTTACAACAGATTAAATCAAAGCAGTTATGATTACAGTAATTTTGTCAGATGATATGAGTGACTCTGACTTCATTTATTCTCTTAGAGGCCTTTTGTTTTTTTGTTTTTTTTTTCAAATCTAGCTCCTTTGAATAAGTAATTTTGCAGGCCTGCTGTGTAACAATCTCTCCAATGGATTTCAGGACCATAATACTTCCCAGCTCACATCCTGCAAGTCTGGATCAAGAGAACCATCAGGTAATGGGAAGTATTAGTATCAGTGTGTCGTCTGTTGTGTTATCTAGGCGTATGTGTCAGAACCTGCACATAAACCATACATGCTGTTTGAACCGAACCAAACAGAGATTCGCAACAGATTTTGTGTGTGTGTGTGCGCGCACACGAATGTTTTTGTTTATTTTGTGCACCAGACTGAATGTTTGATAATCTTTGCTTCTCAGTACTGGAGAATCATCCACGCTCAACTAGTTCTTCATGCAGCAATTATAATTATTCATTTAATCGTTAATAAATTAAAAATCTATATTCTAGTATATTTTATGAGACTGATTTACTCCTTTTTTTATTCATTAGAAGGTGCTTCCCAGATTACATTTGTTATAAAATGTTTATTTCATCAATTGCATTCATAAAATTATGTTTAATTGTTAATAAAAATTGATTTTTTTTTAGTCTGACTGGAATTACCTGGTAACACTGACTGCTGTCTACTTACATGATCATTTTACATTCACTATGGGAAAAATGCACACATTGAGTAGATGTCAAGCATCCTGGGAGATGCATTTCCATTGTTATTGCTTCTGCTAATCTGAATGAAACTATAGCATTGTCACCAGTGCAAATTAAAAACAAATAGAAGATGCAAATGGAATGAGAAGACTAAAATCTGGGCCTATTATTTCTCTGATTTATGGACCACTGATTCTTAGCAGGTTGGGTCAGTGAGCTAGTGAATGTGCATTCTAGCAGCCCCATTGCCAACTCACCTGCCAGTCAATAACCTATTTAATTTAATGTCACAGCCTATACGCACAAAGTGTATTGACAAGCTGCAGAATGCACCTTAAGAGGCCCCCAGCTGGAAGGGCTAGATAAACTGCATTTCAAAAATTCAATCTTGTGTCCATGGATGCCCCTGAGTCCCTATAAATTATTAAAGCTTGCCCACCAATAAAGTATGGGAAGAAACTTATAGTTATGTGATTTTTGGGGGCAGGGTGGGTGATCAGTTGTTAGACAGATATGCCTCTATTCCCACATCACATTTCCAGCCATCTGTTCTCAGCGGTGACACAGTCACTAACTGGCCTTTATGAATTTTTCAGAGGAGAAGGAAAATATGGCATTTCAACATTTAATAAAGTGGCATTCCTCTAATGTAATGCTGGTCAATATGTTGTGGTGCAGACTGACATTTTGAATAAGAGCTCCTCTGCTTTTGCTGTGGGTAAATCACCCAGAGGTAAATATTGAGGAGGATGACAAATCAAAGTGCACAATGAGGCTTGTGGAAGCTCTGCTGTCTGAAAACAAGGTGGTGCGTGAACCCTCTGATCCGTTTCTTTTTGTGTCTGAATAACTTCATTGGTTGGATGACATCTGAAGGTGACTTCCTCTGCAAGTCTACATTTTTGATGCTTCTGTCCTGTCGCAGTCAATAAGCCATTTAATCTTGGTGCTTAGCCGAGTCAATGCAGCCGATGTTGTGTCCGGGGCTTACGGTTGACAAGATGAGGGCTCTGCCCAGGCCTGATAAAACCATTCATTTCCTTGAGCTCCTTTGTTTTGCATTTGGTTCAGAGAGAAAGAGCTCTTGGCCTATTTCGATCATGGGCGCCCCTCTTTAATGAGCTACTTTAATCCATAGCAGCGGATGCAGCTTGCCTTTCGGCATGACAGAAATGTACTAGATTAGAGGATTACTCACATTCTTGTTTTCATGTACTAATTTATGAACACAAGTCATCCTAGGAGTTCCGTGCAAAGTAATAATGAGAGTTTTGTGTTTGTGTCTGCGTTCATGTCACAACCTTGTTGCATAAACTGACATTAACAATATAGGCAACTCATCACCCTTGTGAATGTTAGCATACTTGGTGTTATTTTCATGTGAAATCAAATGTTTTTTCTTACTGATATAACTACTGGAATGAATGATACAGACATACAGTTTTTATTTATTCTAAGGCCAACAAGAGCTAAATCTCTTTCTTCTAAGCAACATTCGATGAAATGGGCCATAAATGTCGTACGTAGGAGTTAGCTTCTGCAACGGGCAGGATTTAGCATATCATTACAGTAGACTGATGGGTCATTGGAGATAATTATATAATCATAAATGGGCAATTGAACAACAAAGATTTAGCCAGTCCATTTTATTGTTATTCTTCTTCTTTTTTATTATTATTATTATTATTATTATTATTATTATTATCTATTTATTTTTATTTATTTTGTCTATGTACAGTTTAGATTTATCTTCTAATTAGTGTATTACCAGGAATTCCTGTTGCCTGTGTGATTGAAAAAGCTGCCTTCCAACCATCACTTTTCATTTTATTTTGTTTCCAAGTAGCCAAATCTTCTTGTAATCTTTTAAATGAGCCTTGAACAATAGTTAACCAGGCATTATGAAGGTATTTTAAAGTTTATGGATATTTTCTGTTCTTTCACTCATTTTTAGTCTACTTCTAGTACCTGCCATTTTCCTTTTGCTATTTAAGCAACTTCGGTCTTATATATGAAAATATTTTGGCATAAAGAGACATCTAACTCAAGGGCTTAACCAGTGTTGTGTCTACCAATAACAGCAACATTTGTCCTTAGCAGCCTGTCGCAAAAACATAAACAATTTGTTCCAATTTCTTAAGCTACAGCAAAATAATAATAAATAAATAAATAAATAAAATAACCAAAGATAACACAACTTGACATAAACTAGTATTATTGTAGCAACAAGGTGATTCCCAAGAGCTATTACCTAAAAACATGGCATGTTTCCGCATGATGTGTAGTGTGTCCTTAAAAGAATTTGAGAAAACTGGATAAGTTGAAGACAAAGGAAGTGACAGGCCTAAAAAAAACCTATATGGACAAAATTTGAAAATGGTGTTAAGAAATAGGGGGGAAAAAAATAATTGTGACTCTGCTGTCAGAAGTGTCTGCACTCCTCATATCAGGGCATTGTGCCCGGGAGTTGGACTTCTCAGTCCCACACACAGATGAACACACCTTCATTCACCAGTTTCCAATGGTGAACAGAGTTTTCCAGATACTGACTTGTTTACACTGTTGACCCGACACAGGAGCTCAGAAATGCATCGGACTGGTTTTGTTCACCGAAGTCTCGTCTGAAGTGATTGATCCAAATTTTACATTTTTGTTAATTTACTGAGGAAGTCAGGAGTGAGGGTTAAAGGCTCATTTATGCTCCCTTTTTATTTAAGAGCAAAATCTTTAAAAAAGCCTGGAGAGCTATTCCTGAATACTATTTAAAGAAATTACTATTACAGGGTTCAGGGTGTGTTGAAACATAAAGATCCCAAGTACTGACATCCAAACTTGCTACAATTGTCCAAACTCTGTTTTGTCTCATTTTCCTTCAGGAATTATTAAAGTATTTTTCCAGTTTTTCACTTCATTTAATTATTTGAGTGTATATATATCTAGTCAACTCAAAACCCACGACCTGTCCTCTTGATCCTGTTCTCTCTGGCATCCTGCAGAGCATTTTACTTACAATCAAAACTGCATTAACTCATATTATCAACTCCTCTCTTAAATTCGGTGTCTTTCCCTCTGTCCTCAAGCAAGCTCGGGTTACCCCGCTGCTGAAGAAACCAAGACTCAGTTGAAAACTACCGGCCGGTTTCACTGCTTCCATTCATGTCTAAACTACTAGAGAGTGCCGTCTTCAGTCAGGTCTCACAGTTCCTCCAAGACAACATCCTGTTTGATCCATATCAATCTGGCTATAGGCAAGGCCACTCTACTGAAACTGCTCTCCTGTCAGTTACTGATTCCAACGACTTGCCAGATCCTTACACTGCTAGACCTGTCTGCTGCCTTTGACATGGTCAACCATCATCTGTTCTCCACACTCTCAGAACTTGGCATCTCAGGATCTGTCCTCTCATGGTTTATGTCCTACCTCACAGGAAGATCCTTCAAAGTATCTTGACAAGGGGGAGTGGCCAGATCACATGGTCTGACAACAGGGGTGCTTCAGGGCTCGGTGCTTGGCCCTCTTCTCTTGGCACAAAATCAGTAGCTAGACTCTTCTCCTCTGTTGTCGCCCGTTGGTGGAACAATCTACCCAACTTGATATAAATATATATATATATATATATATATATATATATATATAGCACCTAGGTCCAACTGGACTCACAGCAGTCTGACTACCACTTAATTATGATGTCCCATCTTGTTTGAATTTTTGCTTGTGTTCTTACTCTCAAATGCAAGTTGCTTTGGACAAAAACGTCTGCTAAATGACTGTAGAATAGAGCAGAATAGAATATTTACTGTATTTCCAGTCATGTTTGCACATGTTTTAAAAAAATGTGTTTATATTTCCCATTTCCCAAGCAATATATTCTGGTGGTTTAAGACTGTTCAACCGAAGTCTGTAGAAATATGAATGTGAAATTAGGGTAAACATTCCCTTTTCAAGGGAAATATTGTGTGGCTTTGTGTGGGAAACAATCGGTGTGAGGGGTGTTGTTAGGGAGACAAAGTGCAGTGGGACGCCTCCCAGGCTCCTCGGGATCTGGCCACAGAACATCTCAGTAAATGCGGTCAGACAGATGAGTCTCGCCTCGGAGCTCTGCCTCCCAAGGGCAGAATGACATTTTCTGGGGACAATATGGGACTGTGGTGACAGAGAAATGAAATGGGGGGGAAAAAAAAAAAAAAAAAAAAAAAAACCTCTTCGACACTTGGTAGTTGTATGGCTTTTTTTTCCTCCATCTTTCTCTATCCTTTACTCCATTCTCACTCATCCCCTTTCTCAGCTAAATTCCCTGCTCCTGAGTGCTGCAGTAACTCTGCCTTCTGCCTTTTTACTCTGTTACAGGTCAGAAGATTTGACAAAGTTCCAAAAGCCTGGTGGCACTGCACCAGGGAGAGAAATGGATAAAAATGCGACTAAGTTCAACAAAGGAAAATTATTACTGACAGAAAAGATACAGAGCAGCAGCACAAGTACTTTGCTTGAAAATATTATATGGAAAGCTGTTTTGCTTTTGTTATAAAACAACTTGAAACAAAGCGTCAGTAATCACACTGAGAGCATATTTTCCTTCCACTCCTGAAATAGTCTAAACAAAGTTATGATACTATTAAGGGATTTTATAGGGTTTTGAAATAGTCAACATATTTTTTTAGGCATCGAAAGAAAAGTAATCAACATTCAGCAAAATATATTACCACAAAACATAGACCATGAGTTTATTTTAGCTATATGTCGGTCTCCCTGTATGTATTTACTGCTCAGTCTCGTGTACAGCGATGTCATCCGTTTGAGTCAGACTGCACATCTGTCATTGTGGATCGGCACAGTGGTCTGTGTGACAGATGAGTCCTTCCCTCTCAGCGGGGTGTCTCTCTGGGGACGTGCAAATTTCTGTGCATCCAAGCATTGGCAATCACACACGGCACCTTGATGAGAGACAGGCCCCCGCCACTTGATTGACTAGCAAACTAACATGAGGCGATGGCTACAAACACCATCGGCGCAGCCACATAAAGACCGCAGGCGAGCAGCCACCTCTTCGACACACAGAAACATGCTTGGATCCACAGAACAAATCACTGCACATTAAGAGCTCATCTCTCTACCTCTCTCTTGTATTAGAGAGTGCTACTAGCTGATATCCATGGCTAATCTCATTAGAGTATGTCACAGAGCAGGGGACAAGTTACAGAAGAGCCTGCACAAACTAGGTGTTTCTGTTGACACTCCACTATGGACAAGATTATTTTATTGTCCACTTCAGTGGGAGGATAATATATTCAATCAGGATTTGAAGAGTTTCTTGACATGGGCAGCAGAGGGTCAGAGACAATTAACTTTAGAGGGTCTGTTGAGAATCAGGGTCAAAAGCATCCAATCAAGTCAAGCTGGTAATGTGCTTCCTCCATCTATGCTTTGCTAAAGCCAGTTAGTGCTCGATCCAGTTAAGACTTTGGTTCAGGCCCTGCCTATGGCGTCCTGCAGGTAGATGCACACAGGGCAAGAAGAGATCTCTGTAGAACGTTGTCGGTTACATAGGGATTGGTTGACACTTTGCTTTGATTGCTCTATTTTTCTGTGCTGGGTTTCTCTGTAGGAGGCTAACGGGCTCAGCTGAAGACTGTCTCTCTGCCAGACCTGCTCCTGTGAGGACAAGCACTGGGCTCCCACAGCAGGACACTGATTGGGTGAGAGACTTGGAGTCAGCTGAGAGTGAGAGAGGAAGGGCCCAGCAGTCCTGTTGTTTGTTTAAGAGCAGCAAGCCATGTGGAAAGGCCTAATGGCTTAATTGGTGTGAGTGGCAACGGATGGTACCTGACGAGACCTATTAATCAGAGCGGCTTGAAAAGGCTAGGGGCTTGGCTACTGAGCGAGAAGTGTGTGTGTATTTGTATGTGTGCTTGTGGGGCCCTTTTAGCTGCCTCCCACCAGTCCAAAACACCCACTGACACCCTTACAGCTGTGTCTATTGCACAAGGCTACCCAGCCACAAAGTGTGGAAATATGTACAAATAATTAGAATTTATTTACAATCCTACCCTTGACCTACAACATGACTATTTCCTTTCAGAATAGGATTCAGATGGTTATACGTCTATAAGAACCACCCTTAAGAGGCTAACATATTAACAATACACACACAACCATACACTACTGACATGATTACAGATGCATGCATAAAAGCTTTCCCTTCAGGCAAGCTCATCAGACAGCAGCCATTGTGTTAGGTCTGATGTTCCTCAGCACAACATGAAAAATTGCTCTTTTTTTCAGTCTCAGTGCATCCTTTCAGCATGTTTGCCCTGATCAAGTCCAGGTCACTTCACCTAATGGAGTAAAATCAGGGCCCCGAGGTCAGGAGTTGTCCTCTGGACACAAACATCTATGTTTCAGGACAAAGACTTTTTTTGTTTTCTGCTGCTCTACTCATCATTCTCTCCCTTCGTCTTGCTGAAAGAGATGTCACTTAACTGCCACTTTGCCATTTTCTCTGCCTATTCATGGGCATGCCATTAAAGCAAGGCTAGCACTTTATGTTTGTGTCACTGCTTTTCGAGCTTCGTCTTGTCCTCTATTTCAGTCCAAGACATAAAAACCAGTTGACACACGATATTACTGGCATGTGACTATTACACTGCCCTTTACTGCTATTCAAACACAGCTCATTTTATTCCTTTATAAGCCAGTCACTGGTGTTTATGAAAGATGCATGTTTCCCTTTGCCAATAATAATTTTCAATTCAAGGTCAGCATAATGTAAAAAAAAATTTATTGTTTGACGGATGCTTCATAAAGGCAGTACTGGAGGTTTTGTTCCACCTTTAATTTACATGTTTATCCTTCTTCTTTCTCTTTTTCTTATTTGTTTTGGATGATTCATTTTTTTTCCTCCCAGAATGCATGTTATAGATTATGCACATGTTTGGGCAATTTATTTCTTTTGATTGATGTGTAGCACTGTGCAAAATTTATGCCAGGAAGACTGGAAATAGGTGAAGTAATTTATGTAAAACATGTGCAAACACAAATGGGAATGCAGCATACAAGGCAGAATCAGAGTTTGCACAATTCTAACAAGACTGAAAGTCAATTTCATCTTTATTCGTCAACACAGCCTGAACCCTCTTATACAAGCTTTCTTGTAATTTCTTTAAATAGTCTTCAGAAATAGTTCTCCAAACTTCTTTAAGGACTTTGGATGTTGGCTGCCTTTTGTTCCACTTTTTGTCAAGATAATCCAACACTGCATAAACATATTTACTGAGGTCTGGGCTCATCCCTCCATCAGACCTGTTACCACTGATTTTCACTCCAGGTCTTGTCATTTGACATAACTCAGCCTTTTCCCTTCCATATCAATGGCTCAATTACATAGAGATAATTTCTGATGAAGCTTCAATGAAGAGCAGATGGACCAACTGAAGGTCCAGC
Source organism: Melanotaenia boesemani (assembly GCF_017639745.1). Taxonomy (NCBI): domain Eukaryota; kingdom Metazoa; phylum Chordata; class Actinopteri; order Atheriniformes; family Melanotaeniidae; genus Melanotaenia; species Melanotaenia boesemani. The sequence goes on along the minus strand of NC_055694.1, from coordinate 6,244,740 downwards.
TCTTTCATGTCCTGTATCAGATTTTTGCTGGATTTCTTTCTATAATTCTTAAGGATATAATTTCCAAACACTGTTCACTAACTGTGGATACCTTGTTTTGTCCTCCACACTGCAAATATGCTGATATATGCCAAGTTTTTATCTAAATGCTCTTTGAGAATGACTGGACTGGTGAGGAAATATGATTTTATGTATGTCAAAGTGTGTTGTCTTTGTTTTTGTGATGATGATGAACAATGACATTGTGTTACTGAACACAATGCCAAAATATAAAATTTAGTTTTTTGCTAAGTTTTTTTAATATGTGTAGACACAACACAGGTTTATCATTCGATTTTGGTGCAAGTTTTAATGCTTTTAATGAAATCAAGTTCAGTTCATTCAGTTTAAAATGAATAGTTAATGTTTAAAGTTCACCATTTCAATTTTGAACTAGTTCATAGTTCGGTTCACTTCAGTTATTATAACCCTTAAAGAGCCAAAGTTGCCAAATTGTGGCAAGCATCGGACCATGTCTTCAGAAAGAAGTCCGGTTTTAAGAGAGCTTTCCACAACCGGCCATCGACAACTGCTCGTTATCATAGATCGGCCAGCTCTGCACCATCTGCCATTCAAAGGAACTAGAGGAAACACTTTATTTTATTTACTTTTCATCGGCCCAAGCTGCACATTCACTGTTTTCAAAATAAGTCGGCACTGTGAGCATCTCTGCTGTGTAGACCACCTACTTGTACAATTCCACACACTTCCCATCAGGCAAGGCATGAAATACAGTTTGGACATGGTTTTCTTTAACTGTCCACCCACCAAAACTCATCATCTTAATTGTCCCTTCTGCTGATGTAAAATTCAATAAAGGTGTCAGGGATCATTTTGAATTGATTTTGAAAAGATGCCACTGCCTGGTTGTCTACAATCATGACAGCTGGTGGAAAGCTGATGTGCTGTTTTGGGCAATTTGTGTGTGTGTGTTTGTATATGAAAGTGGGGAGGTTGGAGGGAAGGTGCTTCTTTATTATTGTGATCTGAGAAGTGCTTCTCTCCAAAGTGTGGCAACACATCAGTGACAAATTGTGTCTGCATTGGCCACCCTCTGTTTTTTTACATAACCTTGCTGGTAGTGCAAGGCAAATCTGTCTCCTCACATTTGTATAGATATGTTCAGTTGCTCAGAGGGCATGAATTCCTCATTCACGCTGCAAAATGGTGAGGAAAAAATAAAAAAAACTGTCCAGTTTGTACTTTTCACATGACTGCACCCAACTCATTGCTCTTTGATAGGATGCCCCTGCAACTTAAGCTGTGAATAATGATGCTTTTGAGTACTTTTGACCTTGACTTATATACAACTAACCAATATTTAACTGCTACATTTCCTCCACCTGCTGTCTCTTGGGACAACTTTGGTGCAGTGCTCCAGCGGGGGTCAAGGAGGGGGGGAAAGGCTTTCAGTGTCACACACAGCAATGCAATTATTGCCATTTATCTGGAAGAAAAATGTATTTAAACATTGGAGGGGTTTTATAGAATGATGGCGGTTTGGGGGTAGTATACTGTACTGTAAAAAATTATACAAACACAGATTAAGAAAATGTCTTGCATTCAGTTGATGAAGTTGTTACATGTGGTGTTTTTTTTTTTTTTTTGTTTTGTTTTTTTTTGTTTGTTTTTTGTTTTTTTAATCCAAGAAAAGCATCTGATGAGTTTTTTTCTCATTAAAGTAGTATTGATCAGAACAGTCAAAGAATGTGCACTTCTTTTCAGAGAGCAATCTAGACATTCGAATGGTTGGCACCCATTTTCTCTGATCCTCGGGCTACATTGATTTTACGAAGCATGATTCTTCCAAACCCATTCGTATTTTAAAAATCATCCTCCATTGTTGTTGGCATTCTGCCCCTGGAAATACTGTGAAATTCTTGCCAAAACGTTTTGTCTGATTGCCATTTTATTATGTCTATGTGCTTTCTTACATCTGGGGCTTCATCTGTAGAAACATTTTAGTTTTTATTTAGTTTTACATCATTCATAAACTTTTTCCTGTATTTTTATGCTTATGCATAACTTACATCCTTATGGTATTTTCAAGTCATATAATGCCAACACAAATGAGTCAGTAATGGCCCTGCACCAAAAGAAGAGGAAACTTCTTTGCAGATGAAATGTCTGTGATGGTATGGAGACAGAAGCCTGGCAGTGTGCACTATTATGTGATCTAAATAGTGGGTTAACAAGCAAAATCAAACTGTCAGTGTGGGAGTGTGTCAAAGCTGCAGTGTGTGAGATAGGGCAGAGGGACAGAGAGCTGTGGCTGTAATTAAAAATAAAGCAACGATAGAAGAGTCATAAATACCATCTTGTATCTAGTAATTAATTTCTCAAGCTTTCAACTGATTCTTCCTTTCAAATTAACTTTAAACTTCACAGGCTTGAATATATGATCCAAATTGCAGTATCCCTGCAAACCAGCAGGAAAATTATGAGTCAAATCTGCACTATGCTTGGAGATAAGATCATCTAAGACTGTCCTTGTACAAAAAAAAAAAAAATCAGACGGTTGTTTGTTCAAGGTATCGTGACCAAAATTAACATTTCAAAAATATGCAACTTGTAGATTGAACAAGTCTGTAGTCTGTTGATGCATCAACAAGGTAACTTTCTTATGCCTCCCCGTCTCCTCTCTCTCCTCCGTCCTTCTGTCTGTGACCTGGAAATCAATCTCAGGAAAAGTTTTGAAGGACGTCTCAATTTTCAAAATACTCCAGCAAGACAAAGCAGAGAGGAGGCTTTCTGGAGAAAGTACAAATGAGGACATGCCTAAGTCTCTTTCATCAAAGTGTTTGTGGTAGAATCTAGAAAGGCCATGACGGATTCATTTTGTGCTTCAAATAGGATTTAAAGTCACACTATGTAACTTTCTGATCTTAAAAAATTCTGCATTCCTAACCCTCGTTTGACAGTGCACACAAGTACATTTCTTGAGCCATTACTGCCCAGCGACGTCCCAAGGCTAACGGCCAATTTCCACAAGGTCTGTGTGTGCCACATTCCGAGTTAGAGGAGTCATGTTGCGGCTCTCCGCTAAACATACATGCTGGGTCTATTGATGACTTATGAAACCACACTTTCATATTTGCTTTTGGGATGCCACCCCAAGTAGTAAAAAATGTTTAGCCCAAATATGACCCAAAGTCCATTTTTGTTTAGCCTAAATGTGGCCTTGACTCGCAAAGTGTGGCTGCCAAAACTCAGCCCCATGATCACCACGTGTGGTCCACCATAATCTATATTCAGGCAGGCATCCCACATTAGGACCACTTCTGGCCAACAAAATTCTTGCCCTTATACACTCCAGGCCAACAACTAACATCTGGCCCACATGTGGCCCACAGGAGACTTGCCATAATCTAAACCAGGCTGGCAACTGACATGTGGTCCACTTCTGGCCCACACAACACTTGCCAGTGCCATAAATGAGCCATAAGTGCCACAAGTAGCCTGGGATCGGCCCAAACATGTTGAGTTTTGCTTTATACACCGCATCACACGCTAGTCAGATATCAACTTACTGGCTGTTTTGAACATGAACAGTGTCTGATTCAGCAAAGAAACGCAAGAGGAGATTGCCATAGGAAGAGAAGAAAAAGAAAGAAAGAAAGAAGACATGGAAACACGAGTCAGCAGAGTACCTGTCTGGACAGATCTCACTGTAAAGGTAGTTTACAAGATGGTTGCCAAATTAGCTGTTGTTAGGGATCGTCACACTGAGAAAATCTGCCAAAGTTCAATAGTGCCTCTTAAAAACGTATATCTTGTCACAAACATTCAAGTTCAGCTGTATATAGACTGCAGTGAAATAACTGTTAAATGATTCGTCTGTCACATTCATTTGATTGATGTTGGTTTAACATATGAGCTCTGAAAGAGGTTTGTGTCAAATGGTTTAACACCCTTGCCTCACTTCTCTCTCCCTATGTCTATCATCAACTGCTCTGCTCAGGTTTCTGTTGAAAGGGACTACAACACAAAAAAATCGATGCACAAATTGGGAAATGAGATGAGGACCATGATGTTCTACTGATGCTGAGCAAGTATTTTAAGCACCTTAAACCAACCAGTAAACTTTTGATAAGCTCCAACAAAGTAGTTGTGATAGCAAAAATAGTGAGAAAAAAACTGCTGTTGTTGCTGAAGTTCGCGTTTCATACTTAATAACATTCTTCTGCCTCCCTCCAGCATCCTTTCAACAAGCTTGCTGTTTGTTTTAAGGATGCTCTTCATAATACTGTTTGCCACATATGCTGTCACCATCTAAAGTAACATACAGATTGTTACATGTTAGAAACTCTTACAAGTCACGCTTCAGTGCTCAGTCTGCCTATATGACTCTTAAGATATGAAAAGTCATGAATATGAGCAAGAAGGGGGACATTTTAGGGACTTTGAACATGGCATGGTTGTTTGTTATGGACTATGATCTGTACGTAAATACTACAGATTCAACTTTTAAATAAGAAACTGTGAAGCTCCTTTGTTAGAAATTAATGTGTACTGAATATCTTTCAGTTTGGCATAGCTGTTGGTCTGAGTATTTAGAAACAGCTGATCTACTGGGATTTTTACATGCAACCATCTCTAGGGTTTACAGAGTATGGTCTGAAATAGAGAAAATATCCAGTGAGCAGCAGTGGTCTCAGAATGTCTTGTTGATATCAGAGGTCAGAGGAGAATGGGTCGACTGGTGGGAGATGATAGGAAGGCAACAGGAAATCAAATAAGCACTGGTTCCAATCAAGGTCTGCAGAATAGCATCTCTGGACACACAATATGCTGTACTTTGAAGCAGATGGGCTACAAAAGGAGAAGTCCTTTTAAACACGTTATTAACTTTTTCTTATTTTTATGATCAGTTTTGCCTTGAAAAGATCTAAACCTCTTTTGTTTTGGTAAAGCCTCTTTCCACAGACAAACACTCTCTCCATTTAAACGAAAACCTCCTCCTCACTTCTCCCTGGGTCATCGCCTGGCTGACTGTAAAGGAGCGGACCCAGTAACTTCCGTCGTTGCTAACTTATTTTGGGGTAACTTTAGCTGTTGCCTATTTTGTGTGGTGTAAATTCTGTGGAAAAATAAAAACAACAAATGCTGAGACTTCTGTTGCAGTTCTTGTGTTGTGTTGCGGATTTTGTATTTGTGTGGTGGATTTTGTATTGCTGTGACACTTCAGGGCCACCGTACAATATGGAGAAAAATCTCAGAAGAATGTGTCAAGCACCTTGTTAAATCTAAGCCAACAAGAATGAAGGCAGGTCTGAAGGTAACACTGGAAAGCAAAGTAACAAAGTACACCTTATAAATTTGTCGCAAAAATAAGGATTTATACATAATACTTAGATGTGCTTTTTAGGATAAATTTCTTAAGGTAAAAATTACTTTAAGTCTGTTTTGTAATTTAAAGCTCCGGATCCTTAGAGAAATTAATCAAATTTTTATCCATGTATTCATAATTCAGCACTGTTACGCAGGAGATTTTGAACAGACTTGTACCACCATTTAATATAGCTGTCTTTGGAAGATTAATCTTAATTTAAAAAATGTCATTTAAAGAACAGTTATGCAGATACCATGGAAAAGTGTAAACTCATAGATAAACCACTATTTGGAGATTTATTGCTCACCCTCAACCTTTCCTTTTGTCCAAACCGCTCTCACAATGTCTTCTTTTCTTTTTCTGTGCCTCACTCTCTGTCACTCTTCATTAATTATAGGCTCAGCATCAGCAGTACGTCTCACAGCACGGGGTTAATGTAGAGAATATGTCGCCTGGGGAGGCTGATGCTTGAAACTACTGAGTTCTCTGCACCTCTCATATCACACTGAGTCAGCCACATCCACATGCTTGCTACCCATGCTCAGCTAAGTGCACCTTTTAATCTGCTTACAGAATTTTCCTAAACATTAGGCATATTACCATGAAAAATTAATTTACCTGCCAAAGTAAAATGCCCAGCGCTGTTGGACTCTGTGTTTCTTTCTGATTCCCACTGACAAGACGAAAGCATTATATTTGGAAATATTTCACCCTTCAGATTAAAGCCCAAAGACTTTACCAGGCTTGTGGCTTTAATTTTTTTACTGTATGAGGATCTGGGAGGTATAAAAGATGAGGCAAAACAGCCTTTTTGTGCCTGTTTAAATTTTTTGCCTTTTGCAAAAAAAAAATGAAAGAAATGCCTTTTTATCCCTGCAACAATGTTTATGGTACAATAATCCAGATATTTCTTATTTGCACTGCATTGCACTAACTAAAGTCCCAATGTGCACAAAAACAGCATTCATCTCCATTTTATAGTGTAAAAGGTAGACATATGTTATTAAAAACAGATTAATCAGTATGGCTCAAGACCAAGTGACAGTTGTGGTAAATCCGGATGAAAAAGTTTGAGCTGTACGGCTTCGAAACTACTTGACAAAGTTTCCTGATGAAGGACCAGATGGACTCCCCTTCCTCTCTCTGCCATGTTTTCCTGCTGTCTAATGGATTCCCCCTGCAGTGAAAACCATTACATTTAACTCCTTTTTTTGCAATTTCTTGAGTGTTTTGCTATCTTTTACATGGCTGTAATGTGCACTGCGTCTACAAAGAATGTGACTGCTAGTGGTTGGATTAGATGTGGAATATATAAAAGGATTAGTGCGATCAGTGTCAGTCTGAAATGATTTATATTGCCTAAGGTGTACTTATTCTTCTGAGACAAAGACAAGTCATGATTAATTAGTTACAAAGCATTTCTTCATTGCAGTGACTCAGAGGATGCGGAAAAACCTAATTTAATTTGGAATTTGTGTTCATTCTAATGTATGAATTTTGGTGGCATCCTTGTGATTGTGCTCATGCACATTAAATCTCCCGATCTGCTCGGTGAAATGCATCCCTCACATCTCGCCTGGGAAATACGTCCCGTTATTGCTTGGATAAATAAATAAATTCAATTACCTCCTATGCGTGGAAGAACTTGGCTTAGCTTTGCCCTATTTCAGAGTGATTAATGTTGCAGCAGGGAGCGGAAACAGAAACATGGGAGAGTCTTACTGGCGTTAAAAAAGATATCATCATTACATTGTGAGGCTCTACCTGTCAATGAAAGCATCCCTTCCATGTACAAGAGCCGTGCAGAGCAGAATGAGAAGTTTCTAATTTCAGCCAGGTTTATTGAGGTGTCATATTGCACCTGCCGTGGGCTCACACTCCGATGGCCTCTCAGACCTCAACTTTCTGTCTCAATCAGGGAAAATGATTGCCTGCCTGGCTGCTACCTGCCTTCGTCATCCGGTAATTACACTTACTTCCATTTAGAAACACATGCCTAGCAGCTCTGACTGGGATCTGACAGCCCCTGCTGAGGGAATGAGAGGTGTGTATCAACAAGGGCTCAGCTTGTGTTTTGTAGAAGAGGTCATATTCCAAATCTGCTGTATTTTAAAACCACACAAGATGGATAACTATGTGTTTATCATCTGTTTTCAACACTGGAATCTTACTATGTTGTCTTAATCTATTATTTGTCTGAGCCCTTAACAAGCAACTTGCAGGTTAACACCACTAATGTACTAATGCTGAGATTTCATGCCTACCTTAAGAAATCTTCAGATTGTTTTCTGGAATTACCCACTTAATGGGTTATCACAACATAACAGGCTTGGGTTTCTCAAGATCACAAGATGATCAAAGTGAACTTGAAAATGAGCAGTTAGCACTTAATTTAACTGGTAAACATCTTAATTGGTCAGAATCTATAACAGTAAATTGAAGCATGTTATGCTTACTTCCCAGCAAAGTCTTTTCTCAGCTCTAACAAAGTAAGTGTGGATGTTTGCCTTGCATACTTACAACAAAGTAAAATATACTACATTCACATATGCACAATAGCAAGTACAAATCACTTTTTTGCAATGAGAAATAAGGATCTATGCGGGACATTTGGTCCAGATGAGATCAAAGATGTAAATACATGAGCATGAAACCAAAAAGAGTCTTATAATTACAATCCTGCTGGACATCAAAGAGACGAGGAATGGACAAGGATTAGGAGAAATGATGGCCATCAGGGAGAAATTAATTTGCAACATGAGAGCTAATGGAAAACTGATCCAGTAAGATGTGGAGTTACTAGTGTTAGCTAGCAACTGCTGATGTTGTTTTCATGGTCCTGCAAAGTGCCATTACATGTAAGATTATAACAAAGATACAGAACTTTACTTTAGGAGTAATTACGCTTGCCCAAAATGGAGCCAAATGTTTACTATTTAAATGGTAGCCTACTAGTCATATCACATATTTTCTGAAGAAAAGTGACTCTATAGCTGTGTTTCCATTACAGTTTTTCACTAAATAAAAGATATTTAAACATTTTCAACAAAGTGCAATTGCGATTTTTAGGTGTTTCCATTGAATGGTGTTTAGTGCCTAAAAATCATGTTTGCGCGACTCCACTTTGAGGAGAATGGAGAATTCTAATTCTTTATTAAACTCTGCATTTTGCTGTTGTTTGCTATCAAGGATGGTGGTTAAATTTTTTCTTTAATTATTTGTATAAAGATTTCTGTCTCCTATTGCGTCTGGTCATACATCACCATCTTTACTTAAAATGAACTCGTCACGTGACCCCCTACGTCACATTCGGGGACTCAAATGCGTAAAATAGTTTCCATTACACTTTTGCTATGCACTTTTATATTGTGACGTCTAAAACGAACACCATGCACAGCAGCAGTTTTTTGTTCCCATACCCCTTACTTGAACAAAATGTGCCCAAAGTTATCCCTACTAATTGTGGAAAGCTGTAGGACTGGAGTTTTTCAAACTGCATTAAAAATAATTCATGATACCTGCAGTAAAAACAAGTTTACTAAACTACCAAGAATCACAACCACTTCTACACAGAGTAATGAAGCAGATCTTATGTAAAGTAAAAAAATAACTACTTTTTCTTTTTATTTCTGTGTTCATGTTATGAAAAATACCTTCCTTTTTATAGCTGTTGGACAAAACTTCAACATTGTCCTGTCAAAAGACAGGAAAGTTACAATAGGGCAGCTCTTGCAGATCCAAACAAGGTCCTAAGAGTCTTGCAGCAGGTCCACCTTAACAGCTGCATCACATCACAAGTCTGGCTCGCTTTCACAAAGCCTCTGCTGTGCCCAGCTGTCTTTGTTCTGCTGGTAGCAGGTGGCAAAAGCTTTACTTTTAGTGTAAGCCTAGCCCAGTTGTTAAGAAGTTAGATGGGCTTAGATTCATGGTACAATAGGCTGTGTCCCCCATCTGTTCAGAGAAAGAAACATGAAACAATGTTTTGCACAACTTTGTTGTCTCTCTGCTTAATGAGTGGAGTAAAAACTGTTTGCATCAGCACAACAGTGCAAGTACACTTGTTTTCCAGTTTGTTAAATTGGTTCACCTTTTTTTCTTTTTTTTCTCCATACTGACTCCTTTTTAAAGGGGGCCTATTATGCAATTTCAGTTTTCTGAGTTTCTACAGTGTCATAGTGTTGAATACTCATCAGGCAAGTGAGCGATGCTGTTTTGTTATCACATAAACTCATGCTTGAGTTTTCCAGTGTTTTTCTACATTCAGTTTCCATGGTGTTTTTTCTACATCAGTATTTTAGTGACATCCAGGAGGGGGGATACTCACTGATTGGTCATCTTCTCCAGGTCGTGCACGTTCACGAAAAGAAAGACACACCCACGGCTACGGCGTAGCTGTCGCTGATGAGTTTGCTCTCGCACTTGAGCGTAGGGGGAACGCGTTTTGGTGTCATGCTGCAGTTTCTCCTCTTAATCTGAAGGTGGCAGCAGGGGTGGTATTGGCTGGTAAACTCACCAGGTCAAAGTTTTTTTTGATGATTCATTTCAGTTCGGTAGCTATTTTCTGTTTTAAAACAACAGTGGCGTCCAGTATGGTTTGCTTGTGGAAGAAAACGAAGAAAAAATTCAATCAGCCTCTCAACTCGATCAATCAATCTGGTTATTTTTAAAAACTTTGGTTACAATACAAATTCAATGAGAAGATCCAGATATCCAGCAACACATGATTCCAAACTGACCAATCACAAGGGAGTACCTCCACATAGGTGCACAGGTCTGGAAGAGGTGTGCGTCGAGCCTCTGTGGACCTATGCAGGGCCTACGGTGGTGATGTAGACACCGCGCAAGGATCAATCCACCTTAAGGGAAAGTTACATCTGTTCAAATTCCCGAAAGAAACAACAGTTAGACAGCAATCAATGGAGGTTGTTTTTATGAGCCAGCCACAGAGTTGCACCAACGTTTGTATTTGTGACCAGCCCTTATTCACCCAGAAATCTTCACCGAAGACCACATTTCTTTCAGAAACCTTTCAATCTCAAGACTCAACCTACAACCCTGGTGACACCCTCAGAGTTGACTTAAGGGTTTTTTATGTACATCACTTGTGGTTACTTTTTATTTGGCGTAGTTTTACACTGGCCTGCTGTTTTGTCTTTATAGAGAGATCCCCACCTGATTACGGTGATGCAAAATACATTGTTTTTGAAAGCTCCCTAAAAGAGCTTTATGAAACATGTCCTGTTTGCAAACACCTGTGTGAAGTCCAGAGACGCTGTTATGAACGGATCTCACAGAGACAGATCGTAGTTAGATCAAGATTTATTGATTCAAGGATGTTTAGAAATCTTCTTACTAGTGCGAGCACGATGAAAGAAACTCTGGAGTTCAGTAATCAACCAGGAGAGTCGAGACTAGGAAGGGGAATGAAGAAAGTCCATCTGTATCCAAATGATGTCTGACGAGCAGTGAATGTGATGCTGGAGTATAAGAAGTCCAGAGGGAGATTGGTTACAGGTGTGGATAATCAGTACTCAGGAGGGTGACGTCGGAGTGGACGCGGTCATGGCAGAGTCTGGTGCGGGTGTGACAGACATAGACTTGGAACCTTTGTGTCATTCAGTCAGACGTGTCCAAATTGTACATACAGTAAAAAGCCTGTGAAAGGAAGCACCCCAGCAGGCAATTTGCAACTACCTGCTGCAGTTTACTTCAGGATCTTTCCTTCAAATGGAAAATGTATGTATAAGAATACAGAACAATACATGTAAGATAAAATTAAACTTCTGTTCTGAAATCTGCAAAGCCATGAGTTTACAAATCCATCAGTATGACCCTTTCGGAAGACATGCCCGGATGTTTCTGCAGCCAGCGATCTATAAGTGGAAGATGGACCAGCAGAACTTGTTTGGTGAAACTTAGACCATGGGGACAAATTCTAGTGGTGGGTGACATGATTCACCTGATTCACCAGGTGATTTGCTTTTGAAAAAACTTCCGAATAGCTATGAATTCACAAGTGACAATACTTTTTCCTGTCTTAAGGCATTTGGTTAAATTTGGTTCCTACACACTGGTGACGATTCTGGACATACACCTTGTACAGGTATGCCTCACTTTTAATCCTTCAAGCAGCTTATTCATTTATAATGTGTTTTCTGTAAATACTTTTTTTATTCTTTTTCCTTTTTGTTTTAGAGCAACGAAGTTGGTGGCAGTGTGTACATGGAAAGCGAAGGACTCTGAAGAGGCCTGGACCTTCTAGAACCGAATGATTTGGAAGTGGACAACATTGTTCTAATTGCTGCCCTTGTGGACTCACATATTAAAATAAATTAGCCTGAAATGAGCAGAATTGGGCCACTTTAAACACAAAAATCTTTTGGTAGAGACAAAATCAAACTTTATTTAACTTTTCTTTGAATAAATGCTTCTAAATGTACTATACTGTTAGATTTGTTGTCAAAACCATGTGATTAAAGGATGAAAAAACACTTATACAGACTTAAAAGACAGAGACACTTGAGCATAATTTTGCAATGCTGCATCAAAATCATATGTGGAAGAGATCAGTAAGACTCTTTTCCTTTGTGTTTTTATGCCTTTAACTCTATTTAATAATGTCACCTGACAATATTTACACTGGCATATTACAGAATGTATCTAGTTGCTTTGTGTAGCATGTAATGGTCATTTGGTTTAACTTCATTTTCTATTTTTATGCAATGGTTCAGGCTCCAGTCTCACCAGTCCAGTACAAGGCCAAGAGACAAACGAAGCAAACAGCCATGCATGCTTATTGAGATTCAATGTAATTGCAATAATGGCGTGAAATTAACCTTTAGGGTACATTTCAGATGTGTTGTGTAAGTTTCAATTCAAACTGATGATGGAATCTGAAATATCTACATAGATTCACAGTAAAATATGTTAAGTTTTATGGAAAGGTTTAAAAACTTTAAAACTACATGCAGAGTTAGGTTGAAAAATAACAAAGTGGGTCTTTAATTTTCAACTTATCAGCATATCAGTGTTCCGCGACTTCATACATATTCTTATGTCATGACGTCTACTTTGCTTTTCTTTACTTTTCTGCTGCATACTGACTTGTTAATGGTTTAGATTCATAGTTTAACATAAATGACCTGCATGAGGATACATTTCTGTTTCACAGTTTGCAATGATGGGTTGTGACCAATACAATTTTTTGGCAATATAGACAAACTTTTTGATGAGACTTCATATTTTACAGTTAAATTTAATTAGTGCAGATTAACATGACATATAGTTCAGTGTGGAATTTTGCATTCATCTGTGATACCCCCCACACACGCACAAAATAAATAAATGAATAACTGGCAACACTCTAATGTATGATCAAAGTCAAGGATGACTGTTGAGAGAAATTTCAAAATCCATATGAACTGCCCAAGACGTTAAATTGGATTGGATTCAGCCGTAACTGTGATGGCTTTGTTGTCTTAATCACCATCACTACTACTAATTCTGACAAGCTGTTTCACTCTTTAAGTTACACTACATCATGTGCCTGTTGTGGTCAAAATTTTCAGCTCTGAAACAACAACTAATTATGCTGAGGAGGTAAATTGGAGCTGTTTTTAGTTACAGCACCTGTGTTTGAAGTAAATGCATTATAAACATTAGCATACAGACAAACTCAACCACAAACCTACCACTGGAATTTTCAGACTAATAACACACAAGTATAACTGTAAGTGGCACATCACAGCTGAGACACTTGACAATACCTAATTAATCTGTCATGTATTTTGCATATTGTATGTCTAAATTAGAAGGTAGTTTTCTACAAACACTGTTGTTCAGCTTTCTGGTCTATTTTTTTTTTTTTTTTTTTTCCTCCACTGTGGTTCAGTGGCAACAGTGCTTTACATTAGGCACATTTTCACTGCCTCCAGGGGCTTTTTGAGCAGAAAACCAGGTTTTTATGAAACTGAAAGAGAATTTTAGGGCAAGGGTTATACACTGCATCATGATGATGGGCCATTTTGCTGAATGGAGCGTAGTATGGAATGTGTTTCTTTAGGAACTGCAGAAAATGGCCATCAGAGCTGCAGGCCAGAACAAAAAAGCTTTCATTATTATCTGTGGCTCTTATTCTGTTTCTTTTGGAGTAATGAGAAATCAAATGAAAGAGAAAATTACAAAAAGGATAAAAAAAAAAAGTTGCACAACAGAAGAAAGTGTGTTGAAAGCTTTTTGTATTTATATTTTTTGGCTTGCTTGTCAATAATTGCATCAACTTCTGGAGGTGGCCATATCACATTTCTGCAGGATATAAAGGACAAGCCAACCTGTGTGTGCTGTAATGAGCTTTTTGATTAAGAATAAAATCCGCTGGAGGAAAAAAAGTCTTGTGATGGAGTAATTTCTCTCATGCCACATCGTTACGCCTGCCTGCGTACACACAGAGCAGTAAACAGGCACTGTAGTCGAGCATTCCCATCCCCCTCCTTCAGACTTATCTGCTCAACCTCAACACCAAATAAATAAATAAATAAATAACGAGCAGTTTCATTGACATTTATGCATCTGTGTATATGATTTTAAATGAGATGACTTGATGGGAGGTATCTATCCTTCAAACACTTCTTTCTTTCTGGATCCATGTCTCAGCAGAAAGTGAGCAAAATGGCCTAAAATGGAGGATCAGAGTGTCTAACCTCTGTATTATCCTCTGTCTCCCCTTGGATAGGGTTTCTGACATCAGCCTTGTGGTTAACACACTTTTTGTCGCACCTCAGTATTGTAACCTGCAGTCCTACTCCCCCTTTTTTCATCTCTGTTTCCCTGTCTTTTTGTGTCTGAGCATCCTGTTCTGCTTCTGTTGTGTGTTTGGTCTGTGTGCAGAGTTCATTACTCTCTTTCTCGCTTCATTACAGCCTAAAGATGGGCTGTCATCACCACTGACAGGTCTGAATTAGTGTTTCTCTCCTCTCTCTTTTTCTCTCTCTCATCCCCCGATCACGATGGCAGGACACCTGGTGCAGCACAGTGGGCACATACATGTTTTTGTGTCTCTTCTTTGGTAGATGCAACTATTTCAGTCCTCCCACAAGAAACCCCAGAGCTGTTATCAGTAGAAACAAAAGTCACCTGCCACTAAAAGATCCAGGCAAATCAACCAAGTGAGCTACAGAGGAGGAGGAGGTGGGGGTGAAGGATGTTTCTAATTAAAGATCGTGGTGAGTTTGGTGGTAATGGGTGGGTGGTGGAGATGCCTGTCTGTTTTTCCTGTGATGCTTCAGGGCTCTGGTAGACTTCCACTGGCTGGTTACTGACAACATGCTGGGTCTGCATGTAGAGATAATCAGCCTCTATTCAGATGAGGATCAGGCAGGTTTGTTTGCTGGAATCCTTAGCACCCTATCCCAGCCATATAAACATCATGCATGTCGTGCCTGGCAGGAGACTGTTTCTGCTGCTAGGGGTGATAGAGATGAAGCATAGCTGCTGATTGAATTACGGTGTTCATTTCCTTTTGAGTTGCCACGTGAGTCACAGTTGCTTTATATTCTCCCTTTGAAAAGCTTTCATAATCAGGATGACGTTCTTAAATGAGCAGAAGAACTTTGATGGGCCTGGGTTTGAGGTTTGAGTGAAGGCCACTGAGGTGTTCTGTAGGAAAATCTAACAATGACCTATCAGTGACAGAGGTCTGCACTCTGAGTTTGAGTGTGCAGACTAAAAAAAAAAAAGCAAAAACAATCTGGCCAGGAAGATAAGTTATAAGAAAATTTCTTAATAAAAGTCAGGATATAATAATCCAATAGTTTGTTTTACTATTGTTGGAATGTGAAAAGCTCCAGAGCACTTTCCGTGCTTCGTCTTCCCTCATACGCTTGGCAATTCCAGTGGCCTGTAGGGGGCAGTGTGGGACTCTGATTTATCAGAGGTTTCAGACAAACAGACCTATGCATGCATGTCATATCATCCAGTCAAAGTTTAAGAACATATACAGGTTTAAAAAATACAATTACAAAGCTTGTATAAATGTTTTGCTTAATGAAAGTTCCTTAAAATGAAGATCTGTGAGACTAAAACAGTTTTCAGGTACCATTCCTGGTTGTAATTTTCAGGTAAACTCATGAAAAAATGTGTGGTGGAATGGATGTGGTGTGTGCCATGTACTGTGT
Organism: Melanotaenia boesemani; assembly: GCF_017639745.1. Lineage (NCBI taxonomy): Eukaryota > Metazoa > Chordata > Actinopteri > Atheriniformes > Melanotaeniidae > Melanotaenia > Melanotaenia boesemani. The sequence goes on along the minus strand of NC_055694.1, from coordinate 6,229,197 downwards.
ATGTGTGTGTGGGGTTAAGGGTCCATCTGTGCCAGAACAAGAAGGTTCCTGTGTCACTTCCCACTCCGGTGCACTAACATCTTCAATTAACAGCAGCCAAATACTGATTACATGCTTTCAGGATGTTGCTCTGCCTCTGTGACCGATCTCCTTACACTCCGCTGGGTTCCAAACTGCCAACAGAAAGCAAAGGTTGCACAAAGTATACATGCTTCAAGTACCTTTGCCATTCCTGCGTCTGCTCTTTCATTCTGCTTGGGGAAAGAAAACTAAGTGTGACTTACGAATTGGCGCATAATCACATCTCCAGGTGTAAAGGAATTTGCAGCATGTTTTCCCCTTGGCTGCATATGGGGTGCATAATCAGTTAGCACTTGACCTTGACTTGTATCATTAATTCAGCAAGTAAACTGTCAGCCTTTCTTACCAGCTGTGCTCAGTACTGTAACCTTGATTTCCTGAAGGTTGAGTGGTCTTCACTGTAAGGAACATGCCTCTCCAGCCGACTGTCTGTATCAGGCTGCCTACCTTTTACTGTACCAATGACTCTCCAGTGTTTTAAATTCTCTGTCACAGCAGTGTCAACCTGTTAATATAGCAATGTAAATATACTTCTGTACAAACTAAAAACTTTAAAAAGTTTACTTAAGTTAGAATACATATATATGACATCTTTAGATTATCGATACTAATTATACATCATAGAGTAGTTATGTTTACAGCATACAGCGCCTAGGTTAGGAATTCACTACAAGCACACACAGAGTAAACTGAACTCACACTTGCTCACACTAAACTGAAAAAATAAAAAGATTTAAATGTTTTCACAAATTTATTTTTCGACCAAAATCTTAGTCAAATATTTTTAAAATGTGTCTGTCCACACATCGGATTTGAAGTAGTTCACGAGCTTTGGCTTAAAAATTGTTAACTTACATTATGGTATGTGGTTCTTTCATGTTAAGAAGTGTCACGCTGCATGCGGACTAATGAGCATTAAACTGTGTAGTTCATTTTCCTAACTCTAACCATGTCAATCAACCCTAAACCATTAGCTTTTTACTCCTCATTAATACCTCATACTTGACTCCCACCTGCTAACAACCATTAGCAGTGAACAGTGAAAGGAAAATGCAGTGGGTGTAGAAAAGTAGAAAAACTGTAGAAACAACTGTACAGATCCAGAAATGTCTCACTTGAGGGCACCCACCAACTCTCTCTGTTTGTTTAGAACTCTGTAGGACCATATGTAGTTTAATGGCTAGCCTGAAGGTGACAAGTCAAAAATCATGTTGTAATGTCTCCGTCTCACATTGGCTAAATAAACCAATCTGTCCCTCTAGGATTTTAGAAGCTAATGTGAACAAGTACGTATCTACAGCCAACATTTTAGTGATGTCTGGCTGTTTTTGCAGTGATAGGTTTTGTTGTTACGACTTATGATGCATTCAGTGACAAATGATAATTTGGAATTTAACGTTGTCATCTGAGGAGAAAAAGTCAGATTTCTCAGCTGGGAAATGAATCATTAGACAAAGTGGTGCTGGGACATTATTAGCTAGTTTAATCTCTCAAGTTAATTTGACAATGTAACTCTTCAATTCAATTCAGCTTTTTTTGTATAGTGACCATTTACAACTGATTTTGAGCTACTTTCATAGATACAATCCAATTCAATACAGCTCACTGTAGTAGTCCAATTATATTCCAATTTAAAATAATCCATTATATGATCATCATTACTTGAATTTATAATAACTGTATTAATATAAACAAAATCATAAAAAAAGAATTGCATGCCTAAGAAAATCAATGAACTGCAGTAAATCTTTTCTTCAATTCAATCCCTATCCTGAGCATGCACCTGGTTTGCAGGTGACAATGGAGAGGAAAAACCCTCACCACCACCAGACTCAGGAAGGGCAGCCAGCTGCCCGGACTGGTTGGGGTTGAGAGAACTGAACTATAATGGAAAAGCAGAGGGGAAAAAAACAAAACTTTTTCTTTATAATAATAGAAAAGCAGGGGAATTTTATTTTATTTTTTTATTTATTTATTTTTTTGCACTTTGAAGGCACAATAAATGCAGCACGAAGTGAATTTAAAAACCAGTTTACGATAAAGACGAGTAGGCTGAATAATTCTACTCTAAGCTTGTACTGTGTCAGATCCCAGCAAAAGATCTGAAAGGCTCACCGAATGAGCCAAGGTATCCGCAAACAAAGTCATGGAGTTATAGTTTGTCAGAGTTTTTAGTATCTTTAGACACCAAACTAAATGCTCTCAAGCACAGAACATGTTTATTTCCTTCAAACATAAATCCCCTGTAACATTTTGACCTTGCTTTACAAAAGAAATATCAAAACAAAGATGACAGAAAACCTGTGATTCCAACTTGTTGGAAAGAGTTTAAAGATGCCTTCCTGTTAGAATATAAACTCTGAAGGATTCAGTACTGAGTGCAGGTATGTATAATATTTATTACTGTTAATGCTGTGCATTACGTTATAGCCCAGCACTGTTCCGATCTCTGTTTTTTATCTGCTGTGATAGGCATTAATGGGAGCATCAAGGTCAATGATGATACACTCTGATGAATATAGTTGCAGCTGAGCAGCTTGGTTACCAAGCTAGGAAATCCAATAAGTAGCCGGAGTCTGCCTGCATTCAGTTTATTATTGTGAGACAAACAAAGTCCTCCTGCTTGGCCAGATAAAGCCAAAGGCTGCTGTCTTTTGTTGGTCCTATCAGAGGCTGCGCTGACCAACCTAAGATGCCCCTCAGTCTATCTTTGGCCGAGTGAATCATTTTTTAGTCACTGAATCTTTTGTGAGCTTTTGCTTAAAATAATTTCTTCCTGTATCTCCCAACCAACATCCCACTTACTTTTAAATTATTTGAAGGGTGATCTACTACATTAACCACCAGACAAATCAAACAGCCATTTTGTGAGGAGGACCAGGGTTAAATGAGGCTTTCCAGAGATCTGGAGTCAGACTGCCTTAAAAGCTCATCAAGCAAAACACTTATCCTTGGCATGCCCTTTAGACCTCAGCGCCTCAGAGAGGCATCTCCTCAGCTCTTGTTTATAAGGATACATCATGTAATTTGCTCTTTCTTGTTTGCAGTGCTGCAGAGCTCAATCAAATAAAACACAGCTGGCTGAGGTGGGGTCACTTCTTCAGTGTGACGCAGCTATCTCATGTGAAATGAGCTGGAAAAGCGGCTGTCATGAGGTGCAAAAGGAGACACTGTGAGCGGAGGGAAATGGATTGTAGTCAGATCTAGATCTGACTTTTGATAACAGGCTCGTCAGCCTTTGTGTGAGCGGACACACTGATGTGCCGTTAGCAGAGGCAGTCATCCTCAGAGTCTATATAAGTCACATGAACCGTGAAGAGCAGAGGTCAGCAAAGGTTAGGAGCTCTCTTGCACACCAGCAATGCAGAAAACAAGATTGAAACATGCTAAATGCAGACAATTTCTGCAAGTATGTGAAATAAATTAATGTGAATGGCACACAAATCTATAAGTGGATGTTTGGATTGTCATTGATTGGTCCTAAAATACCAAATAGTAAAGTCACCCCGTTATGGACTGACCTATAATTTTTTTAATTCAAATGCAGAAATCCTTTTATTCTATACTTTTAAAAGAATTTCTTTTTTAAATTACTACATTTACTAAGCTAAAACCAAAGTTATATTTACTGACTTCCTAGTGAGTCTGTTGTGGGTAATTACAGCCCATCATGTGGATTTTACTGAAAGGGGAAAAGAATGGGAAATTGTCCACAGGACAGAAAAATAGTCTATTGCAATAATTCAACAATTATTGAATATTCAAACAAGTGAATTGAACAATTGTGAATTAACTTTTCACAATTAGATGATAAAATCACTTGGGTTGTGCAGGTTAATCAGCACAAGCTGGAACTCAGTTTATAATGTTACAATTAACATTAGTACATGAATCCCAGAATAAATACAATATGCCATAAAACAAATGATAGATAGATAGATAGATAGATAGATAGATAGATAGAAAGATAGAAGTCCATTATCATAAGTTAATGGACGACGCGAAGTCCATTAATTTATGATCATGTACACCTCAAAGGGCATTATCCCACTTATACCAAGGTAACTTCTGAAGGAATAAATATTAAATTAATTATTAATATGTTAATGTTGGTTTTTACGTCAGAATTGTAAATATTTCACAAGAAGTGGCTGAGTGGACTGTTTAATATCTTTCGTTACTAGTAATGAAATACTAGTAATGAAATAAAAACCACTGAAATGAAATTAAAAAAAGAAAACATACCAAAAATGATCCTTTTACTAATTATAAATATAATAAAACCGCTAAAAAAAGAATGAAAACACTACACAAAATATAATCACTCAATAAAATCATAAAAATCATAAAAATGTATTTATTTATTTATTAACATTTAAGAATGAGGTAGTTTTTGAAAAAAAAAAAGAAAAATGCTAAGAGAATTTTGTAGTACTTAACTTAAGTTGTATCTGTGTGTTTATAGGGAGAGATATAAACCCTTAGAATCACTCAGCCATTAAATGTAATAATTTATTTACATTTTGTTTACTTTAGAAAATCCACTTGACCTTGATTTGTATGTTTTTACTCAGGCTGATCATAGAGACATGGAACATTACCACATTATGTAGCAAAAAGCATCATTTGTTAGGGTTGTGTGTCAGAAGTGCAAAGTTTCTTCATTTAGTTGATAACCATGAATTTTGCAATAATTAATTTAACCCTAACCAAGTATTAATAAAAATAATAGAAAACCTAAACAGCACATGACTTGAGGTTGTTTTTGCTCATGAATAACTACACTATCTGATTGTTGCTAATTGGGTGACATGTATTCTGCGTAAGGCCTACATTGTTGGCTCCACAGCTCTTTAAAATGTAGTGTCAATGAGTTGCATGCTATTTCTCTCAGCTTGGGAAAAGCTGATGGCCACTGAAGTGTTATTGCTTTAATGGTGGAAAAGGTGAGGGCAGTTTGAAGGATTGATCCGGGGATTTAGATTGACACTGAACAAACCAAAGCAGTCACAGCCAAGGTCACAGCCAGGGACCAAGACAAACAGGACACAGTCAATGAGACACAAACAAAGCTCAAGTTGTTTCACACATTATTGTGTTTTAAACTAAAAACATTCTTGTTTACGCAGTCATGCAAACTCCCACAAGGTTGAAAAAAAACCCATAATTTAATGGCTCCATCACTAGGGTCCCCATATGTCTTACGAGCTTCATGAGATGTTGTCCTTATTACAGGTTTTACATGCACACTTTCAAACAAAGGGGTTACATGTTTAACATTTTAACTCCAATTATTTAAGAAATCTGCTGTTTAGTATGGGACGAAAACGGCTAATGTCCAGTAGTCCTTGAATTTCAGGAAGGGAGTTAGACAACAGTGGAGTGTTCGTGACATCCCATCCTACCTCTTTTCACTCCACTGAGGGTCAATGCCACTGCTAAAGATAGTGGGCTGTAACTGAATTAGCAAAAATTCAATCTTCGCAAACAAGATCATGTGCACTTCAAAAAGGACTTACTCCACACTTTTAGCGTAATTGCCAAAACAGTTATGTTAATTGAGAGGGTCTGTACGAAATGTACATGTTGGTTCTTAACCAAAATCCTATGCTAATTTGAAGAGAAAGGATGATCCATTTGAGATAAAAGGGTCAGTTAAATTGCTTGGCCCTTTTTTCTACAATTGCCTGTAAGTGCTTGTGTTATGGGGTTTTTCTAGTCTCCCAAGAAAACATGTAATGCTGTCAGTCTATGTGTACACAAGGCTAAAATGTATTATTGTCACAGCAAAAGCTTTAAAACCAGGAGAAGGTTACATATGAGTAGGTTGTCGTTGTGTCGGGGAACATCCCTGTGACATGACAGTAATGGTGACTGATTACTTTTGACCTTGACCTTGAACATTCATTCTAACCACAACTATCTGATTTACCTATTAAACCTAACCTTTCTCAAGTCATTTCAAAATGAAGTTTAAAAATGTGTCAGCTGGGTTACAATCCCATTGTGGTTAGCAGTCCAACAGCATCCTACACTCATCCTGCTCCAAAGCATTGTTTCCACCAACAGGTGCAGGTAGGGGCACATTTTTAATAACAATAATAATAATAATAATAATAATATTAATAATAATAATAATTTATTATAATAATAATATATTTACACTATGACACATTGTGTTTCCACAAGTGAAAACCGGGAAGGGTACCCCAATATCTGACCTGACCCGTCTTACGTTTTTTAGGATCCTTCCATCTGGGCACCAATTTAACTGATCGGACACAAAAGGGTGGAACTTGACACACTGCAATCCATTAACTGGTTGAAAAAACAGTCACTTTCTGTGCAACCTGGCATAAAAACACAACAGGAATGGCTCCTTGTTTAGAGCAACAGATTTTCTTTTAGTTGATTAATTCTCCATTTAAAATAGAGTTGCAAACCACCGTTCCGTGGACATCCAAGGAGGTCCACACTTTCCTCGGGATCATTGTGGAGGAAGAGCTCCAGAGAGAACTTGACGGGGTAGCTGAGGCATCTATCTTTATCCGGCTGATACTCCACCTCTCAGGTAAGGTTATGGCTGGCTGACCCGACTCACACCCAGTCTGCAAATCAGCAGTCTGCAACCGGTGCAAGCTGCCATGTAGTAAAACCTCTCAGGTGAACGACTTCATCAGCCAGTGATAAATGGCAGCTGAATGATAAACATCAAGAAAACTTGGGTGACCTATACATCTTTATGTAGGTTCCATCCTCCATATAAAGGAGAGTGGAAAATGCAGTCTAAGTATAATTTTTAAGCTTTTTTTGTAAAATAATTTTGGCCTGTGAACCAGTGTAGATAGTTAAATAAGAACAGAGCAAATGATATGTTGATGAGTATTTATAACTTCTGTAAAGTTTGGTGGTTAGACTTCGATGCTGCATCAAGGGAGAATGTGATATGAAGGATGATATGAAGGAGCCAAAGTCTGGACACTGCTGGTGGGCTCGGAGGAAGCAGAGTTCTGCAAAGGTTCCATCTTGGGCAGCTGGTAAGGGTGGAGCTGGGCTGGAAGTGGGATGTGTGACACATGGTCTAGAAGGAGAAAGATGGCAGGGGTGAGATTAAAAGAACAGAATACAGACAAATTGGCTGGGAAGACAAAACAGAGCATTGACATAATAAAGTCTGACAGTGTGGGAATAAAAGGGAATAGTGGGTAGCAGATGAAAAAAAAAAAAGCAAATGGCAAGAATTAAAACAAACTAGATCACATTACTGACCTCTCACTAAAGCTTCATTATATGCCTTGACAGGTAATCAGCGTGGGTACTTTTTGATAAAGAAGTCCAGGTGTCTGTGTTTCTTTAAACTATGAAAATATTCCTCAGAAGTGAAGGCGATAAAAGTACAACTGTCTTTCTTTGTCAAGTTAAGTAATGGGATGTCAACTGTAAAGATGCAACAAGATTTCCTGATGTACAGGTGTTGAATTTAAAAGAATTTTGTTTGGCAATTAGTTTCCGATGCATCATCTCAGTGGAGCATTGACGTGAACAAAGGATAGGATATGAAACCCCCTGGAGTCTAGATACCGGCGGTTAATGAGCAGAGATAAGAGGTGGCAGATAGATCTGATGAGACTCCTCTGGTGTCAGGAAGAGATGGGAGAAATGGGGAGGAGGCAGGTTGCCCAAAAGTCAGCCTGGATGGGAAATGACAGAAGAGTTTTAAAGAATGGAAATTGGCTCATACAGTGTCAGTCAGATGATGATTGGACAAGAGTTGTGATGACATATTTAAAAATATGAGTTTGATATTGTAGGTGAGGATAAACATAACAGCTATGCGGTGTATGATCATGTATACAGATTTGGATTGTAATGACACTCAGACCTCTCAGGGTTGTGTCAACAATGGCATTTTAAGGGCAAAATGTGATCATTTTTCTAAACTTAATCTAGTGGTGTGCTTAATCCTTAGAACTCTTAAGGGTGTTTTGACTATCTTTGCACCGTTATATTATGTCTAATATATGACCCTAAAAGCTTGAATCAAAGGCAGCTTGACTTATTTTTGTCTCTTGAAAACATTTCTCTTCTCATCCAAAAGGCTTCTTCGGTTCTAACCATACTGGCGAGGAGTTCCAGGTTTATGTTGTCTGGCCATTCACACTTGAGGGTTGTTGACATGAGTGTCGTTTACCCATCTAACCATCCTGTGGGTCACTGGGATCAGTGCTCGCCTGCCTCACCAGCATGTGATGTGTGTTTCTGAAACTTCCTGTGATGGTGAGTCAAGGCTACACTGTTGGAGTGATCCTCTCTCAAACTATCTGACTTCCTTGTCCAAAATGTGCACTTTACTGTCCTAAAAAGAGTGTTCATTATTCTTAATGTGCAGATGCATGTAAAAGCATATTCCCTACACCATTACAGCACCAGCACCCTGAACTATTGATACAAGGCAAGCTGGATCCATGCTTTCATGCTGTTTTCACCAAATTCTGTGAGACTATTGTCCACTACAAAATACCCCTTCTCTGAATGTCTACCACATTTTACAGATCTCTTGTGTAACAAGTTTGTTTGTAAAAGATGGTGTGTGAGCAAAAGAAACCTCAAACTGGAAAACATTACTTGGAAGTCATGCAGGGTGACATGAGAAATTTGCACATGTAAAATGATTTTCTGTTTGCATCTATTTCACGATTTACCATGAGACTGTACTGGTCACGCACAGTTTTTCCCTTTTCTTCAAAATGTATTTGCCTCTGGCCTCTGATCTTCCCAGCTGGTCACATCTGTGTGAACAAGCAGAGAAGAAACAGCCGTTCGGCCCAAGTCCAGCACTCAGGAGTAGCTGTTGCTTGGCAACCTTAAAACTCCAGGTGATCGGGGAAGTCTCACTGCCTCGCTGATGGATAGGGTTAAATGAAGAGGTGAGGAATTTGAGCTAAAATGGCTCCACTCATGTGAGACAAACTAGTGGGGCCTTCTTATGCTTCTGTCAAGCTGTGAGGAAACAGGTACAGCATCCCCTACCAGTGAAACTACTGAGCCTTGAATAATTGTACATGGATAACATTGGAAGAATATAAAAGGAAAACATAAAAAAAAATAATTCTACAAGTTCTCTATGCAAGAATTGAGCAGAGAAGTTATGTTTAAATCACACCAATGACTGTGTAAAGGTTAAATTTTGAAAGAAAATAATGTCATTGTGTGCTGAAGGCAAGTAGAGCTTTTTCACTGATGCATGTGTGTGTGTTTGTGTGCCATGTTGAGGGTATATTTGTGGTACATCATACGCTGCGCTATCACAACACGGTCCCACTGCACAGCCTCAGGGCATGGCATGATAATTGCAGCACGTGATTAATTTATTATCCAATTCTACCTACTCCAGAGGGGACAAAAGGGACATAAAAAAACTGATAATTCACTTCAGTGTCAAGAGATGTACATTGCTCATTGGTATATACACATGGTGGAAATACATATTATATGTGTGTCTTAAACTGCATAGGGAATGTATATTTTACCTTTATTTCTCTGCGATCTCCATTAGGAGATGCAGGCTTTACGCTACTTTATGACCACGTTTACATGAATTACAGTTTCCCTTTCCTCCTCCTTTTTTTTATTTTTTATTATTATTATTATTATTCTCAAATTGAAAAATCCTGAACATTACCAACCAGCAACTGCTACTGTCAGATTTCAGAAGCGGATAAGATATCTTAAATCCCACTCAAGCAGTTGATATTTTTCTAAAACGCATGTTTTTGCCATGAGAAAAGCAAATAAACAAGCAAGCAAGCAAATACAATTAAATAAAATAAAATAATAGTCTGTGGTAATCTTGCCCTGCCCACATCACCAACAGTGGGTAGATGGAACTTGACTTTCTTAGCGATTCCATAAACAAAGAAAGACAGGAGAGAGTAGGCTTTCTGGAGAAATTACAAGCGCGGATACGCCTGACTGTCCTTTATGGAAGTGCTTTTGGCAGCATCTGAAGAGGCTGTGACAAGTTAATTTTCTGTTTTTGAGTTTTAAATAGAATTTAAAGTCACACTATGTAACTTTTCAATCTTAAAACTGGGGGCAAAAATCCCATTTAATTTTTGAGGGGGACAATAAACAGTAAAATTCCAGTGTGTAATTCCTGGGGGAGCTCAATTGCCTTGAGCCCTCAGCATGTTAAATAATTTTATTAAAACTAATGATGGTAGTAGAATTGTTTTGTATCAGTCCATATTCTTTATTCTTATAGTGGCTTTTCTGTGGTCAACCAGCAATATCAACAATGTATTAGGTGAAAGATGACATGCTAGGTTAGGTAAACCTTAATGGGATTGCCTGTAAAAATAAAGTTTAATAAATGATAATAATGATACAACTTTATGATAAAATCTAACAGAATTTATTTGCACCCTGCTCAAATTTCAACTATAATCCATCAAAGTAACTTTGCAAGAAGTTGAAGCTCAAGTTAAGTTTCAAAACTATAAAGGAAACACCTTCTAGAATAATCTAATAACGTCAAACTACTCTTCAAAAATATACATTTATTGTTGTGTCAACAAACAAAAATACAAGATATTACAACTATTCCACAAAATATGACAGCTCAAAAATGCACAGACCTTGTCCTGAGAAATTGCACTTCACAACATTTTTTTATCCGGTGTACTGCATCACTTTACAGCAGCATTTTGCTTTACGGCATGGCATCACATGCCAGCAACTGGATATCGACACACTGGCCGTTTTGACCCTGCACCATGTCAGATTCAGCAAAGAAACACATGAGGATATTATTGAAGGAAGAAAAACAAGGAGAGAAAGGGACAGAGCAAGAGATGAGATGAGTCAACATCAGACTAACTTTTACTGTCTGGAGAGGTCTCAGAGTACAGATAGGATGCAAGATGTATGCTGAATTAGCCATTCTTCAGGGGTGCCTGCCTGAGAAAATCTTCCAAATTTCAGCAGTGCTCTGTATCACATCACAGATTATCTCTAAGGGCCTGATTCATGCTTATATCCAGTCTAGTCTGCAGGACTCAAAGACTGTATGTTTTAAATTCAAACTGGTTACTTAATGTTTTCAATTTCTATTGTTTAACTTGACTTCAACCAACCAGTGGTATACGTGGATAAATGGTTGGAAAATTCTCAGATTTATTTTTGTGGTAAAAGCAGCTGTCTACAAAATGAAGACTGCAGATCAATTTGATAGGGCACTAAATAATAAAACAAAATACATTGTTGAGTAAGACATTAAGGAACAGAACATTTAAGGGCAAAACTCCCCAAACCCAGCTGTCTTCTCCACATACCTCATACTAACTATCGGTTGCTCATATTGCATACAAATTAGCTGTAAACCACAGAAGTCAGTAAGTCAGGATAGGTTCTTCAAATACTTTACATGGGACATCTGGCTTTACCTTTCTGAAAGCGCTAATGGTGGATTTTGTTCATAATACACAACTAGCAAACTACAATAAATACCAAGCTTAAAAAACAGATTTATGTATTTATTTGTGTTTTTGTTTTTTTTATCAGAGGAGGACTTGAATGTTTGCTGCTTCCCTATCTACAGTCATTGCATGATGAAGCCTGCAGTCTGGCAAAATGCTGTCATGTATGAACAGTAATCATGCGGTGTCAGTCATTTGCCTGAAGCTTTCACTCAGGAATCAATCAGCCCGAGGCGGCTTGCAGGCAAATCAACACTTCTGCAGGTGGACAGGATGCACTGGCTGACTGGCAGCTTATTCTGTCTGTCAGCAGAGAATTGAGGAGAAATCGAAGATTTTCAAATTGCAAAACTATCTAAAAAAACTGGTATGAGTTTTTCTGAATGACTCCTTAATGCCAAAATAACACACCTGCACACACAATTTCAGAGAAAATTAGATATCCCAGCGAATCAATTGTGTATTTTAATATGCTGGAAAAATGATGAGCTGTTTTAACTGTTGGAATAGCATAGATGGAATTATCACAAATTCACATAACTAATGTTAAAGATGATGGTGGGTGAACTGCCTGTGTCATTGGCCAACAGATTATGGTTTCATCATTGCAGACTGTCGCAATAATTTGAAGCAGTCTTGGTTGGTACCTCAGAAAAACCCGAATGTTGCCAATTTTATGGAAATGGTGATTGTACAGGATGGGATATGTTCCAACATGCTACTCCATCTGCTGCATGCAAAGAAGTCTTTCTACCAGTTGGTGCATCACATGAAAATCATGCTTTAATGGTCAGATTTCCAACTTGGATTTGCACTGCAATTAATTCATTAAAATGCCCATTCTCGTTCTTTTCTGGTAATGGAGCCGAACACTGTGTGGTATTAGAACACGCGTCAGCTGCCATCCAGCTGAACTTGGCCATTGTGTCACATGCTCTTGTTGATTTGGCCTTTGTGTTGACATGCTTCATAAAAATTTAACTGCCATTCTACAGCTGTAAAAAGTCACACAGACACACACTGAGTGTCCCTAACAACCCTTTTATAATACCAGCATTGTAATTTACCACTGAGAATGCAGTTAAGAACTAGAGATGTTTTTTTTTTTTTTGTTTTCCTTGAAAATGATGTGTGAATGCAGATCTTGGCTGAACTCGCAGAAGAGGTTGACATTTTGATAAAGCAGTTACAGACCTAAACACCATTGTAAGATTGCTCTGCAAGAGTAATACCTGCAATTCTGAAGCTGGAGCTAGTGCTTAAATAAGAATGATAATATTCTACTTCTACTAAACTTCCTATAAAAGCTTTTAAGTGTGGTATTATAATACTTATTTAAGTTCAAGTATAACGGCCTGATAGCAATATGGGAGTTAAAATTGGTTTCCAAAAGCAAAAGAAGTAAATTAAATGTTTGACTTTGAATAAAAAGTGAGTGAAATGGTGTTACTTAAAGTGTAGGATGTGTGAATCTGTGAACATGCTTGTTCTTCTTTTCGGGGGGTGGGGCTCATTGTTTGGCAATAGTCTCATGTTGTGTTTCATATGTATGATCCCTGGCAAAAATTATGGGTGAGTATACTTAGTTGTTGCTCATTCAGCTTTGTTATTTAGTTTAAATGAACAAATAAAACACAGATATGAAGCAACTTTATTTAATAGCTCAATAGTCTGACTTTGTAAATCTCTGTTGAAAAAAAACAATAAGAAAATTGTTTGTCTAATTTAGTTACTTGTGTGTTTAATTATAAAATATGTCCACTGGGATGACTCAGTATCAACAAAGTTTTAGCTGTCTCATATTTGAGTGCTTAGGTATAGAGAGGAGCTGCAAGGTGTCCAGGTCCTGTGGCTACAGAACAAGCCCAAATCATTAGCTGTCCACCTATGTGCTTGACAGTTGGTATGTGCTGAAATGCCGTTTTCACTAAAAGTGGCATTGTACATCATGGCCAACCATTTCTGTTTCTGTCTCTTCTGTCCAAAGGACCTTTGTTCAGATGCAACTTTGCAACTCTAAGTGATGCTGTCATGTTTTTTTTAAGAAGAGGCTTTCTGCTGCAAGCCTCCCAAACAACTCACTTGTTCCTTCTTTTCCCAGTTGTTCTGTCATGAGCTTTTACTTTTTACACGCTAACTTAAGCCTGTGGAGTCTGAAATGTAGTTCTTGAGTTTTTGCAGTTTCTGCTTTGGATTGTGCAATCTGACTTTGGGGTCAACATGCTGGGACGTCCACTTCTGGAAAGACAAGAAACTATTCTGACTGTTGTCCACAAAAAAACAAAAATCTGCCACAACTTCTTCTTTTATAGAGCTGCTCATACTAATGATGATCATTATATGCATTCCATTAGCAATTACTATGAAAGTGAGCACTTTCACACATTACCTCTCTTTTTTGATTTCCTGAATAAACATGGATCTGAAAATATCTCATGTTTTTCAGATTTTATTTACCTGATTTCAAGACCTGGTAAGAACCAGATAATTTACTGTGTAAAACCTTAGAACTTTCTTCTTTACCTTTCTGTTTTTTATTTACCTGTCAATCCAAAAACTTTTTTTCTGTCTTTTTAGGAATTCATTGCACCCTTAAGATAATGAAAACCCTCAGTCATTACTCTCATAGTATTGGCTGGAATAGTCTGGTGCACGTAATTGCTACAGAAGTTGAATTTTCTGCCCCAGACAATGAGAGAAACTCCTCTTTGCATTGTTAAATCTCATTTATTTTTCACAAGATGCTACTATCAAATTGTGAAAGATAACACTCTTATGAGGCTGCACAGCAATGTGGGGGTTCACACTGTCGCCTCAGCACAAGAAGTGAAAAAAATATTCTCACCATGCATGCATGGGTTCTGTCCAGGTAATCCAGCTAAAGAAAAAATGCGTGTTAGGTCCATAGTTGATTCTAAATTGACTCTCTTGGAGAGGGCCTGCATGTTGTTCATCTTGTTTGTGTCTAAGCTGGGGATGGGTTCCAGCTCCCTTGTGCCTCAGATTTAGATAAAACAGGTTGATTAAGCACTTTTTCTTGCATTTTTAAAATTATATGTTTAAATATACCAATACAATATTACTGAATTAAATATCTAGCTCTGTATAAAGGTGTCAAGTTAAATATGATATACCAAAACTTGTGTTTTCAAATTTTAGTCTTAGTCTAAGAGGCAACATTTTATAGAAACAAAATAGACTGAACTCTATTAACCAGAAGAAATATGGTTTTGCCAGTAGAGTCTCATCTCAACATGTTCATTTTTGGCCACCTTACTGAGCACTGCAAGACTGACTTTGTACACATCCATCAAACAAGAATGGAATTCATATTTCCTCTGCACAACTCATTCAAACTTCATTAGCCCTCTGGTCAGAGAGATGCAAGGCGGCAGCAGCAGGATCCAGTTATGATTTAACATAGCTTGGTTCAGCCATCATTCACATGTGCACATGGCTAGAGGAGAGGGGGTTCGGCGAAGGATGGTGCATTCATTTCCATGGTGCCTAAAGGTGGGATATTCATCATTACAGCATAAATGCCGTAAATGCATGTCATATAAATGAGGGAGACAGGCATCAGTGCACTGACTTTAGATACCATTACAGTGAGATTTCATACAAGTCGCCTTGTGGCAATCTTGCATCTCAAGTAAAGTCTGAACAAACTTCACTAAATGTGATTCTTTAAAAATCTATGTTTTATATTCCTGCTGCAGTAAAATTTATTTTTAAAGAGAGAAGTTGACAAACAAAATTCAAAATTCAGCCTGAGACAAAGCAAACTTGCTGTTATGCAATTCAGTCAATTCTGCTCTATCATTTAGATTTTACAGCAATAGCCACAATTCCATTTTTAGTCTGGAAAGAACAAAGCCTTGTTGTGCAATTCTCTTGAAAGTGGCTGCGTTTGCCTCGGAGAAGAGAAAGAAAAAGGAACATAAATGCCTGAAAACAAGAGCAAGAATCTGTGCTGACAGAGTTGTCTTTTAAAATCATGGAGACTCCCTGCCATCAGCAATGTTTGGTGTGCAGCATGGGGGGACATGCTAGGGCAGGCTGCACAAATGCAGGCTGCATTACTAAGGATCTTAGAAGGGACCGGCTGGTCACGGCTCCCTGCAGAGGATATCCTGATGTGCTCGCTTGTTGTCTCACACACGGAAACATACAAAAAGAAAAATCCAAAGGTCGTGGTAGAGACGGAGGATGACAGAAAAAAGATAGTTTAGGCTTATAAATAGAGCAGAGGTACCTATGTGTGCTGTGTTATGATTCAACAAGTATATTTTCATTGTAAAAAAATACATAAATCTTGTGACCTTTATTTAAACACATAAATATAAACATGAACACTGGTTTAGGATGTAAAATGACAAGCCTCTGTACTTCAAATAGAACATGAACCACCTTCCTTAACAAACAATTTCTGCTGTTTTCTTACCCTAACTTCTAAATTTAAATATGGAGATTCAGTCTATTTTCTTTTCTTTTCAGCACCAGAGCATCCCTCATTCCAGAAATTCATTTCCATTCTTGTTTACTATCCTGTAAAAGCACCACCTTCAGGTTCGATTCATCCTCAACTTATCAGCGTGTGTTTATTCTGCTTGAACTAATGCACATTTCTTTGTGTCACAGTTAAACCTGCTTTGCATGCATTTGGTGAAAGTTGTTGTAAATGTGATGTGTCTCCGAAATGTCTCTAGAAGAACAGATGTGGAATTTTAAAGGTTGTCCTCAGGCAAGACGTACATTTTTAATATCATTTTTATGGGTAATGATAGCCTCAAACTCCTACAGGATACATTTGGCAGTGTTTCGGTTATTTTGGGGGGGGGAGGGGTGAATTATTCATGGTTGAGAAATGAAACTTTGATTTAATCTGATTTGAATTTTAATTTGGTCAAGACAAGATTGATTGAAGGACCTGAAATTGCATCCAGATGTTCTTCTACGAACTGCCATTTAACCTCCCTTGCCTAAAGGAAGATGAAATTCAACCTTAAAAAACACACAGAGGAGTGAAGCTTTATGCATGAGCATGCAAATATCTGATGTACTCACTGATGTTGAAAACACACCATGAGGATTGTACGAGTAATTTGTTTTGTTGGTCTATTTAGCTTGATCTTTGTTTCATAAACCTGCCGTACAGTGGCTCCCAACCTGGGGTTCGGGACCTCCTAGAGCACAGGAGGTCTCTGGGGCTTTGACCATTAGAGCCATTAGATGTCCACTAATTGTCCCTATTTAAAGGGGAAAAGTAAGGCTGTATGTTCTTCATTTAACCTTGGCTTTATCAAAGGACAGGACTCAACAAGAATACACTATATATGGGGAGAATAACACTTTTGAAAGGCTGAAGCCAAGCATGGTTTCAGCACAGGGTGGAGCAGGGGGTCCATGGCATTTTATTCTATGCATGAAGGGGTTTCCCGAGGAAAAAGGTTGGGAACCACTGAGCTAGTATGACATCTAAGCTTCAGTTCATGACTTGATTTGTCTCGCAGCTGTAAGAATAGATATAAAAGGAGTTAATGACTTTGTCAGATTGTGATGCTGGCATTTCCCTGTTGACATCTTTCATCCCCCATTTACATTTCATATTTGGCTGAACCACTGGTGTCCAATGTGAAAGGCCAAGTTGGATTAAGGTATCTCTGTGATTGTATGATACCTTATGGACAGGCAGGCAGTCAGGCGGGCAGATCTAAATCCCTGTCTGGAGCAGAGCAGGTCTCAAGCTGCTGGTAAGCTCTCATCAGTGTCATCCTCTCCCTCGCAGCTCTCCCCCTCTCATGCCAAAGGGATCAGGCATGATGGCATGTACTGGTTGATATAATTGCTTTGTCCTCCATCTCTCTCCTTCCTCTACCTCGCTTTTAGTTGAGAGTGACCAAATGAAATTAGGCGAGGAGAACACAAACCTTCTCTCCCACAATGATTTCTAAATAAATGCCAGATTGGCTGCAATCCAACAATATTTTGTTAGTGTATATGGCAGTGTTTCTCCCTCACTCATACATCTGCTAGATTAGTGTAAGTCATCTGTTTTTATATTGATGCAAAGCAGAAAGTAGCAGATGCTGCATGCTGACTGAGTGTGCTGTTCTTTCTCTGCTTCACAGGGATTCTAAACACCAAAATCATGTTTCATTTCAGCAAACACACTCCTCAGTACTGTAAATTGCAAGTATCAAACAACAAGCTGAGGTTGGAACAGTAATCCAAACCAACACATCCAACAGTCTGGATTTTTTTCCTGTCTTATAGATACTCCAGATAAAGTGATCATCTAACACTCATGAGTCAGAGACTGTGTTTTGTTGTTGCAAAACATATCCTCTCCCCAATAACCGTGAAGGATAAGGATATCCAAGGTCCCTTGTTAGTATGCAAAACCGTGCATCATATTTTTTCACCATGTCTCATTTTCAATTGCAAATAGGGAAGGAATGAAAAATATGCAGAAGATTACTGCATTAAACAATTTGGTTCTGCTTAATAGTGACTCCTTTGATTTGGTCCAGGGCCCCTGAGATGAGTGTGGATGAGGAATGATTGAGATGCACGGAGGAGCTCGTCCCTGACTGCTTGCTCGGCTAAGCAGGCCCACTTCACAATAATAAGAGGTCATCCCTAGTGGAGTGTGGAAATGTCTCTAATTAAAACAAAATGGTTTATCAAGAGCTGAGACAGAATAAGCAGCCCTGGTAAAATAAATAGCCCGCAATTTCAGGAGATTCGAATTCTGATAAGCATCTTATTAAAACAGTCCACCGTCTAATGGAAATGCTTTGCATTGTGAGGGGACTTTTGCTGATTTTCCCTCTTTCACTCTTTTTTTTCTCCCATCCTCCTCCCAGCCCCCATGCTGTGTGTGCACAAATGTAGTTATGAGCATCCATGTGTGTATGGTATCTGTGTGTGTGCATTTGAGAAATAAACAGTGTATCAAATGGAAGTCTGCCTTCTTTGTTAGACATTTTGGATTTTGCTCACCTTGCAGTTCAACAGAGTGTAAATTGCTTAGTTCTGTGGCCACAAAGAACTTAACTGTTTTGTAGTTTTTATTCATCATTAGTATTCATCTTGTGTGACAGCTCCATTGTGGCACTGATGTGTTGAAAGATAGACCATCTGTACTTTTGCCACTTTCTCACTTTCTCTCTCCCTCTGTTGCTATTTTTGAAGAGCCATGTTTCCATACTGATGCCATCTGAGTCCATGATTTGTTGAAGTCTGATGTGTGAGATTACAGCACGAGCCTGCTACTCATGGAATGCCTCCAAGCAAGGACAAACTAAAAAAAAAAATTATATATTTGAAAAAAAAAAGAAAAAAGAAGAAGACATGCACATAGATCAGAGCATCTTGCAATCACCATGTCTCCTGTGATTGTATCTCTGTGGAAATTAATTGCTGTTTTAATTTTGTTTGCCCATACACAAGCCCTGACAAGCTTGAGAAAATGCTACAATGAAAGACATTTGGCCTGCAGGCTGGGTGAATTATTGTCACTTGAACATCTGGGTGGGTTTCTTTCCCTCAAAGGCTGACAGGGAACATAATCGCTGCCATGAAACCTCTTCAGTGTGCACTCATTGAGTTCATCACTTGCATAATCTACAAATAGCTGCTATTTGTGGATTGCAGTTTGTACTCTGCTCAATGATATTGGATCTTCCACGTTGGTGAAGGGCAGGAAAACTGACCCATCACCCTATGGTGGCTTAAGTGCCACCAGTGGGTGGTTACTGATGTAACCAGCCACCTGTATGAATGTAGTTTCTGTGAGTAAGTGTTTGTATGTGTGTTTGCTCATTGCATTGCAGCACACACCCTAGAGCTTCATGAGTATGTATCTGGAACTTGCAAACAGGTGGATGGTGGGAGGTAAACAGCGTGGGTGGACTTCCACAATGGACGTAGTCTAAATGGTGCACAAGTCTATGTTCCAAGATACACACCACTCATTGTCTAATCTATTTTATGAATTGCTGCAGTGAGAAGTAAAGTGAACGTCTGTGTTTTACCATAGATAGCATGTGAAAGATAGGAGCCTGGTTTTAGTCCCAGCATGTCACAAACTTTGTCAAAAGTCCATCAGATTGTGATAAACTAATCCTCTAAACATCTGGTAAGGCAGAGGTCCCCCAACCCTGGTCTTCAAGGCCCACAATCCAGCAGGTGAACTATTAATTTGGTTTAAGTGTGTTGCAGCAGGGAGACACCTAAGACCTGTAGGATAGTGGGCCTTGAGGACCAGGGTTGGGGACCTCTGTGGTAAGGCTTTTAATTCCTTCCTCACCTATCCATCCATACTCTTAACCCTCATCCATCTGGCACCCTGTTCATGCACTTATGTTGATGTGTCAAGGGTAATGATAAATAAGTAAACAATAGTTTCCTATAACAACTTATGTATGTGTAGTTTTATTAGGTACACCTGTTCAGTTGCTTTTAACGCAACTGCAGTAGTTGTCTGAGCAAAAGGGTAGACTGGTTGGAGACGATAGAAAGACAACTAAACCTCAAATGACCATTAATTAAATCCAAGGTATTCAGAATACTATCTCTGAGCACATAATACATGGAACCGTGAAGCAGCCGGCTATAACAGCAGAACACCACACTGGGTGCCACTCCTGTCAGCTAAGAAAAGTGAGGCTACAATTCACAAACTCAGACTGGTGGTGGTGGTTTAATGGTGTGGGGATGTTTCCCTCAAACACTTTAGACCCCTTAGTTCCAAATGAGCATTGTTTCAAACCCACATCCTACCTGACTATTGTTGCTAACCATGTCCATCACTTTATGACCACAGTGTACTATCTTCTAATGGCTGCTTCCAGCAGGATAATGCACCATGTCTTAAAGAGCACTTTTTGGGATGAGATCGAACGGAGGATTCTCATCATGGATGTGCAGCTGAACAATCTGCAGCAACTATGTCATGCTATCATGTGGATATGGACCAAAATCTTAAAGTAATGTTTCCAACCTGTTGTTGAATCTATCTCTTGAAGAATTAAGGCAGAGAAGATAGTGTCCAACCTGGTACTAGAAAGATGTATCTACTAAAGTGGTCAGTGAGTTTGTATGTCTGTATGTATAAACATGTATTAGTTTCAGAATAATGTATACACTCACTCAGAGGGTTAATTTAGAATGATCTCTTAACCTATACATATTTTTGGACTGTGGACAAAGCCAGAGGACTCCGGTGGAACATGCAAACTCCACAAAGAACCAGGAACCTTCTTAAGGCCCATTTATGCTTGCTTATGTATGTAAATATGGACATCTGTTTCAAACATCGTAATACGTCCTCATACTTTCATGCATCTTTTGCATTGCCATGGTTATTAAGACAATTCCTCCACTAGTGGCAATGCTGAGTTCGGAGTTCACTCCCATGAGTCAGCACTGGTATGAAGTTGTTTCCAAGCACCCAACACGCCCTAAACACTCACATATAGTCCTTCTTTAAAAGCTCTCACAATTTCTACAGTTGTTGTAGAAATCATCTTTATTCTTCTTCTGCTTTTTTCCCTTCATCCTGATCCTCTTCTTATCTGGTTAGTTTCTTTTTCTGTTTATATATCAGCTATATATTCTGCTCAGCACTGCCCACGATTTTTGGTGGTATTGCTCCTTCTTCTGCGTCAAGCGACAGATAGCTAAGCTCTGTGAAAATGGACCAAATCGCACATGTCGGCATATCCATCTTTTTCATCGAGGAATAATGGGTCTTTACCGCGATGCAGACTCCTTTTCGAACCGTCAAGCTACCTACAGTATTTGTTTTCATTTGATTGATCTCACATGTTTCAAATAGAGCATTTCTTCATTTATTCACAGTTTCCCACATTTTCACTTGGCTAATATATCAAGGTAGAATTGTATTTATGTTTTTCTGCTTGCCATTAGAAAGATTGCAGGTTTAATGCATTTGCATATTGGCGTCTCTTTTCAGACTTTGTGCTCCAATCTGTGCTCTATACTTGCAGGAAAAAAATAAATAAATAAAAAATGTAATGCACTGTGTGTCTGTATTAATATGATGTTGACAGTTGTTTTTTGTTGTTTTCTTGCATGCAAGGATCTATTATTTGTCATCAGTTAAAAATGTATGAACCAAAGAAAAAAAAGGAACTGGTTATTAAAAAATGTATAAGTTACTAACTCTGTTCACTGGCTACATGATGAACAGTTTCGTTTTCCATCCATTTGTTTCCTGGTATTTGTTTTTGTCTCCGCTCAGGCTCATTGCTTACATGGGAGAGAGCAGAGAGGGAATGGAGATTCAGTAGACTGGACAGGTTGCCACTTTCCCTCGTGATATGTTCAAATATGGCAAGAGGGAGAGGGAATTAAAGGCATCACAAGAGGCCCCTTTGAAATCTTCCAAATTAGTATGAAATCGCTGCATGTGAGGACTTTGATCAGCAAACAGTCAAGCGCCAACCCTGCAGTCAGCCATCTCGCTGCATATCCACTGGGTGCAAACACACATCCACCTGACCATGATTTCACTTGCTCACTGAAATAATCAACAATTAAGCCACAAATTACTCTTCTTTTACTCTTTGTCGCATCACGCATGCTACATGCCACATGCAGCATCACTCTTCTTCTTTGCAAGCACATAGCCGCCCTGTAGACCCAGAGACAAACATTATCACACAATTATAATTATACCAATTAACCCCCCTGGCCTTTTCAAGTTTACCAAATGTCAACACATCGGACCAGTGGTTTGTCCATCTAGCTTCACTCCAGTGACCTATGATGTGTACTTTGATTTCAGGTCTGCCAAAACTGAAAATAGCCGAGAAGCTGGATCATCTTGGCGCTGCTTTGTGCTGTGTGTGAGATCAGGGGTTTCATTCTGGTCTGTGTCGATCACATATGTGAGTTATGAACATATTGGTGAGCAATTGCTGCATCTTTCTATTGACTTAAGGTGCTCAGAGGAACAAAGACACAGAGCTAAGCATGATACACAGGTGAGTAAATGTCAATATCTCCCAGTAGAAAAGTCTTCCACATGCTTTCTTTCTGCCTTTTCTTTGAGAACAGAATTTATTTTTAGGAAATATAAGAATTAGTATGATGCCAATATTGTATTAATTAGGCTTGATTTAGCTGTAGCTTTTTAATGTCAGTAATTTGAGCAACATATTCTGCTCCTTACTTTCCTTCTTTTTTTTAACCATTTCTCCCTCTGCAAACAGCCTTCGTCGGTCGATATGTGTCCTAAAGTGAAACATGACTGATGCAATCGTACTGTATATAACAGGCAAGCTTCACCTTGCAAAATGAGTTAATCTATCATCTTTCTCTGCACAAAACAGGCAAAACCTCTTCCAGACAGTTCTGTGCAACCTGCTCTTTCAATATGAATTGAGTTATATTCCAATCAAACAAATCATGCCTTGCCCCAAACAGGGCTGTGAGTAATGGATTGAAAAAGTCTGTATTTGATTACCCCTGCTGCCCAGGGTTGACTAAGATCCATTTGAAAGGCAGTGCGGTGGAATTCCAATATGGACGCCCTCCAGCTATTGACCCTGTCTTTAAGTGGACGCTGTGCTTTTAGTGTACTTACACTGGTTGTTCCACATCTTCTTCCTCCTGGCAGTTTTGCAATACTTTTGATGGGAGACACTGGCTCCCTTTTCCCTACTCTGCATTATTGATGCATCAGAGAAAATGGATAGCCTACTTTTTTTGTAATAACCCTCCCCAAAAAAGCAAAGATGCAAGAATATGGTGGTTTGGGTAACTATTTCAAATTATGTTGTGATGACATGGGAAAACAAATCTGCACAAGATGATACAGTCGATGATGTGCCTTTTTAATCCATAAACACAAAATAAATCAAAGATGTTAATTTTGTCTTCTTATCTCAATGATATAATCTTTTTTTTCTTCTATTCAGACAACGATAGTAGGATGCTGTGACATATTTGACACGTTTCGGCTGTCACCTGCAGCATTCCTCAGCATGCTGGCGCATTGCTGAGGCTGCAGGTGACAGCCGAAACATGTCAGGTATTTTACAACTTCCTGCTTTCATTGTCTGAATAGAAAAAAAGAAAAAACGTAATAAACATAAATGTTGGGTTTAATGCAGATAAAACATACAGTTAAAACAGTTTGTTTTTGGAAGTCAGTATTTGATTCTTTATTACAACCTAAATCCACGTAGACAAGTTTTCTTGTAATTTCCTTCACTAGTCTTCAGTTCTCCAGACTACTTGAAGGGCTTTCCAAAGCCCTTCTTTGTATGTTTGCTGCATTTTGCACCAGTTTCTGTCAACATGATCCCACACTGCTTCAGTAATACTGAGGTCCAGCCTCTAAGGAGGATTTATCCACAGATTTTTCAGTCCAGTTTTTGTGTGATTTGGCATTCCTCTGCCTTTTCTCCCTGATTCCCTTCCTTACAAACAGCTTCTTGACAGCCATCCTTCCATGTAGATCATTTCTGACCAGGCTTTATGGCTCAGCTGAAGGTCCAGCTCGGTTCTTAGTTGCTGTTTTTGCTACTTTTTAAAGCAATACTACATCTTGTAATAGACGGAACTTCAGTGTCTCCAAGCTGAGCAGAATTCTGCCATCAGACTTTTAACTCACACTAGTAAAAGAGCACACATCTCACCAGTTTTAGCAGCACTTCACTGGCTCCCAGTTCATTTTAAAATCTTGGTCCTCATGTTTAGAGCCTTACATGGTCAAGACCCAGATTCCATCTGTGTAACCCGTCCTATTGCCTTAGATCTTCAGGTCAGGGATTACTGCCGTCTTTCACTCCAAATTCAGAATCAGAGCCTTTCACAGTGGCCCCCAGATTGTGGAACACCGTGCCACCATCTTCATGCTCTTTAAACTCTGATCAGGCCGTGCTGAAGATATTTTTGTTCAAACAGGCTTTTAGTTAGATGTAGGTTTGTATGACAATTTTATGTTTTTATGTTTGTATATGATAGAATATGTCTCTTGGTACTATTCTATTTGTTTTACTTTATGAAGAATTACTGTGAAGAACTTGGTGATTTTTTTTATTTATAAATAAACTTTACTTACTTACTCACTCACTTAAGTTTCCACCCTTAAAGCTGAAAAACTGACAACTTTTCCAGATGGGGCATCACGTGACAGCTGTGTTTTGCTTTACAGCAACGCATCACACGCCAGCAACTGGATATCAACACAGTGGCTGATTTGAGTGCACACCA
This sequence comes from Melanotaenia boesemani, assembly GCF_017639745.1. Lineage (NCBI taxonomy): Eukaryota > Metazoa > Chordata > Actinopteri > Atheriniformes > Melanotaeniidae > Melanotaenia > Melanotaenia boesemani. The sequence goes on along the minus strand of NC_055694.1, from coordinate 6,204,388 downwards.
TGGCTGATTCAGCAAAGAAACACAGGAGGACTGGAGAGAGCTTAGAGAAGAGACAGGATGGAAGACGGCTACCAAATTAGCCTTCATTATGGTTCAAAATCTGCCAAAGCTCAGTTATTGTTACTTACTACTGTTTGTCTGCTGTAGATAGTATTTTATTTTATTTTATTTGTTCATTTATGTATGGCATTTTAATGTATGGCACTGTTGTCTTCAATTTTTGAGGACACACTGCCCACCATAAGCCAGGTCTTTGGCTAAAAGTACTTTAAGACACAATTTACTTCTTTGTTAATTTGTCTGTTCTTTGCAGACATGGCACCTGTTCATCCCTTGAGTTAGGTACCTTTTAAAGCTTAAACGATTTGTTGGTTGCTATGAAGTAGCTAAACAAAACCAAGAAAAACATATTGACCTGAAACTGGTGAAGAACAAGGACTGTAAATGAGTGAAAAAACAACAAGTCTCAATAACCTTTGCTTAAGACCTCATTAAACTGTTACAAAAAACCTGAATCCTTGGAAGCAAAATATAAAATAAGGAAGCGGCTCAAGATTTTTGCACAGCATTGTGAAAACACTTCGCCACTAATACCACATTACATTTAAACATTTCAGGGAAATTTAGTTTTTTCTGATTATCATCTCCAGAGCTGCTCATCTCAAAAGAAACAAAGATGGAGGGAGGACAAATCCAAAAACGGGATGGAGAAATGAAGAAATATTTGGAAAGCCAGAGAGAGAGAGAGAGAGAGAGAGAGAGAGAGAGAGAGAGTGACACAAACACACACACACACACAGAGAGAGAGAAAGAGAGAGAAAGAGAAAGAGAGAGGCGCGCGCACACACACACACACACACACACACACAGACAGAGCGAGAGAGACAGAGAGACAGAGAGAGAGAGAGAGAGAGAGAGACAGAGAGAGAGAGAAAGAGAGAGAAAGAGAAAGAGAGAGAGAGACACACACACACAGAGAGAGAGAGAGAGAGAGAGAGAAAGAGAGAGAGACACACACACAGAGAGAGAGAGAGAGAGAAAGAGAGAGAGAGAGAGAAAGAGAGAGAGAGAAAGAGAGAGAGACACACACAGAGAGAGAGAGAGAGAGAGAGAGAGAGAGAGAGAGAGAGAGAGAAAGAGAGAGAGAGACACACACACACAGAGAGAGAGAGAGAAAGAGAGAGAGAGAGAGAGAGAAAGAGAGAGAGAGAGAGAGAGAAAGAGAGAGAGAGAGAGAGCGAAAGAGAGAGAGAGACACACACAAACAGAGAGAGAGAGAGAGAAAGAGAGAGAGAGAGACACACACACACACACACACAAAAAGAGAGAGAGAAAGAGAGAGAGAGAGAGAGAGAGAGTATGTTCAGCGTTTGGCCCATAGATGGCAGCGTTCTAATACAAACAGCTGGATGAGAGTGTGTCACTGACTGGGTCCAGTTTGTGCTGTAAGGACAAAATCCTGAGGGGTAAGAAATTTGTCTTTTCATTTATGTCATGCGCAGTTATTTTAAAAAAAAATCAATGAAACTGAATTGAATATTCAATGGAAATTAAAAATATAGCATTTAAATAAGTAAATGTCCAATCCTATGAATGACGAGCCAAACTTACAGTTGTCTGATCTGTTAAAAACTTCTGTCTCTGCTACGTGAGTATTGTGTGCTTGCTAAATGTAAAATGCATTCTGACAAGTGGGGAAATGCAGATTGCACATTTTAACACCACACAAATGTTCACAAAATGTCCCAAATGTTTTAGATATATTTGTTCTTGCTTAGTCTTAAAATCTATTTAGTCTAGTGGATGGTTGAGTTTAAGGTACATTTAGTTTATTAATTTGTCGCTGTTTTCCTTTTTGGGCGGAAACAGTTAACACCGTAATGATCAGGAGTGTGAGGGGGCTGGGTTTAAACGCGCAGTGTGTGCCAGAGGCAGCATACACACACTACTGTACACTGATGGAGCCGCCAGTCTGCGTGAGTCCGGCACAGTCTCGTGAGAAAGCCACGCTGCGGGTTTGAAGCGACGCTGCTGCCGAATTACACCGGCGGATGGTGATGATGGTGATGATGTTGGCAAGCCCCGCTCGCTCTGCTCGTGCACACAACCTTCGCCTACTGTAAAAAGAGGACGCTGACCGCCGAACTGAAGGAATGTGGCGTCACGCCGACACGGTCCAGTAAAGTGACGCGGGGAGGTCAATTCAGATGCTGAAGTTTTACGCGCCGCATTTGCAGTTAAAGTCGCCGAGATTCGAGGTCTCCGCTTGAATGAATGAATGAATGAATGACGCCACCACTTAACAGGTACACCCAGCAGGTAGCCTGTGTTAGAGGGAAACAGAAGTAGTGTGGAACATAAGATCCTAATAGCAAAAGAAAAAAAAAAAAAAAAAAAAGATTGGAAGCGTTTTTCCACTGTGGATGTGAGCGCAGCGCATCAGTTTGAAGAGCCACAGAAGACCGCAGCCGCTATGAACCGGGAGATCCAGTTTAAATGAAGAGGTGAGTGATGATCAGCTCCCTTCTTTTTTGGCTAAATCGGCTGCACAGGGTGCAGAAATTTTGTAGGATTACACATGGATTTCAAAAGACATACAAAAAAGACAACGAAAAAAATAAAGCCACTCTCTCACTGCAAAGAGCTCATTTCCGACACTGCAGAGAGACAACCGGGGAAGGGACATTTGTCATCTCAGGCTGCAGGCTTTGATAAGGTGGAAACCTGTCTCTCTGTTAGTGTATCGCTGCCACAGCTGACACTTGGACGCCAAAATAAACGATGAGGTGTGATCCCAAATATTGCACACCGTTACAACATTAAAATTTAGAGCTGAAATCTGCAGCTTTTGCACACTAATGTTAAACTCAGCTTTTACACTAGTGTCATTTATTCAGTTTTTTTTCATTCATTAGATTTTAGCTGCTTTATTCAACAGAATCAGTTCCAACTTGCTCCACAGTGTTCTTGCTCATCACCTATCTGTGCTTCATGTAAGTAAGATTTGGTTCTAATGAAGTTAGAGTTATATTTAGAGTAATAGTGTCCGGCTGCCTGTAATTATCTGTGCTGGACTGTGATGATTTTGACTTTTTGACCTCAAGTCGACTGGATATGGAGCTATAATTCAGACCTCAGCTAAACCATGGTTAGATATCTGGTCTCAGGTTGCCGACCTGGACCTGTTTCCCTGCAACAAGTGAGCCCCAAGTCTATAGAAAGAGATTCTTAAATGTCTCACTTCCATTTATATCCACGAGCTTAGCAATCTACTTCCCATTATGTAGCGTCTGTCACATTTGTTACATAAATTTTAATGTATTGTTGCCAACTGGCATCAATTTAGGATTCCAGATCGGCTCTAGACCTCATCTGTCCAATTCAGCAGATGCACCTACAAATCTTCATTCTCTGTCAGGCAGCCAGTGCTCCAGCAAGCACCCGTGACAATGACTCTAAAGAAAATAAATGTTGTCTTAAGTAGAAAATTGCCTTACATTTGCATGAAAATAACTTGCATCTGTCACGGTTCATGGGGAGCATATTAATCCCTCTGCCCTTGCAATCAAAACCCATTCCTTCTTGGTGAAATCACTTTTTTCCCTACATTTTTTTTTATTTTTGTATCTAAAGCATGACCCTCTCACATAATTATTTTAATATCCATCTCAAAGTGAGAATGTATTTTGACTCCAAAGCAGCCACCATGGTGGAAATCGCTGCCTTTGGAAGAACAAACCAGTGCTCAGGATTGGTTTGATTATAAAATGCTGATTATTTTCACCTAATTAACTCCAATCTGATGAGGAAAAAAGCAGCATAGTGTGTCACTACTTTCTCTGGCCGGTCGGCTCTTCAGCAGCTTTTGTATCACTGCTATGAAGAACTATTATTCCTCTTTCACTCTGATTTATTTTGCACACCATTTATGAACCTATTGCCGCCTTGAGAGGCTTAAATTGACCTCTCCAAAATATTTTAGGTCTTGTGGTCAATTTCAGTTAACCTAAACAAAGAATTGAAGCCAGTTTATTCTCTTTGTAAATAATGCAGCATATACGTGGTGATGTTAGCAATTCTGCTCAAAGAATCACTTTCAAGTGAAGCCTTTGAAGGCATGCGGTCCGAGACGGCGGCTCCTGAACATCACACATGCATCCGATCAATAAGGTTAACCTCACTGAGCTGGAGAGGAATTGCTTTGACTGGACGAATGTATTTGGAGCTTTGTCTTACTTAACATCGCTGTAGGGGAGCACAGTGTTTTGATTGGATTTATGGCGATACTGTGTGGTCAAGAGAAGTATTCTCTTAGTATTCTTGGTGTTAACTGATTTCCATGAGTCTACTCACGACTACACATCAATTCTTAATTTTTCTTTTTAAAACAGTTTAGCTTTGGCTTACTTTAAAGATGGGTTTAGGTCAGAGTTTATTTTGACTTTTGGAATCAGAGATTCTTTATTTTGAAAAGTGACCTTTTATGTCCCCTAAGGAAAGTCTAAAGCATCACAGTCTCCAGCCTGTCGCTGAAGCGACCGCTGCCAACATCAGCATCTGCGACAAACTCTACTGGCTCAAGAGCGTCCTCTGTTGATAAGGAGCGAAGAGCCTTAACAATGAACTGTGGTAATCATCGGGAGTGCAGCTTCTCTCTGTTCAGGACCCTTCAGTTAGTGACTTTACTGATGAATTTGTCATTGGCACGATTTGCTTCCAAATGGGTGTTTTTCTGTGTACTGTGTCACCACCAGCATCCGCACAGCATGCTGCATGCTCTGCTATGGATTCCCCCCCTGAAGGCAGCCACAGTTTAGCTTGAGAGATTTTGACAAGTCGCTACGCATGCAGGCAGGATCCTTGACCTATTTCTTAATGAGAGAATGCTGCAAATGTGCTCAGCGGCTGTGTATTCTTATAACCCCCCCCCACACACACACACCACACCACCACCACCACCACCACCGTCCCAACTGTCTTCTGCCTCCACACACACACACACACACACAAAACATGCGAATACAAACAGATAATTGTGCTTTTGTGAGTTCATGGACTCACTCTCCCACAGATATGGGTCCTCCCTTTTCTATCTGCTGGAGTGTACAAATAGTGTATGTTTGTTTTAATGCAATCGGCCTCCCGTCTTCCCCCTCTGTGGGCTGTTTATCTGAACCTTTGGACTGTCCAGCTGTCACAACTGAGATCTCAATCTCCTTGACCCACACACGCTCTGCTCACTCAGCCTTGTTATGCACATGTTTGTGTCTGGGGTCTGTATGTATTGCAGGCGCATGCGTCGACGTAACAGAGATCTGGATCTGTGGTGACAGTGATCAAGTGGAGTGCAGCCAGGGGGAACATTTAAGGCTGGGAAGGGTTTGGCTTCTGCAAAAAGAAGATGATCACAACTGCTTCTTTCTCCTCATCCACTCGCTGGCTGTAAAACCGACTGCCTGTGCTCTGTAGTTAACATCAAGAGTTTGCTACTTGTTTTACATGCATCTAGAATCAGATCCCACAGTGGAGATGGCTCTTTAGGTGGCGATTATCCCAACTTTAGGTGTGTAACAGCTTATCAATCTATTAATACAATGATCAACAAGCCAATGGCACCAATTCACATGGAAAATATTAGTCAAACGTTGGTTGTTATAACTAAGTTAGAAAACAATTTTGCTTGAGACTCTCAATAATAATGAGGTTTACACTGTATCCTGCTTTATGTCTACAAATAGAAAGTTATTCTTTACATTCTAATATTTTAGTTGCTTGTTAGGATTTCATATGAACAGAAGGGACTGTATTAAATCAGCATGTGATGTCGACTCTTGTTGATCGTTGCTTCTGAATTAAATCAAATCTAAATAGCATTGTGGCAGAATTTGTTACATTAGCAAACACTAAATTGTGGAAATTCAGTGTTTGTGATCTACACTTGTAACAAATATTTAGTAAAATTGTAATCTGCTGTGTGTTATAAAGGGACACTAAACTTAAAGGAAATCTTGAATCCAACCCCCACACCTAATAGCAGAAATAATCTAGCTTCCTCAGGTGTTGAATTAAAATACAGAATTATTCTGCATATTCTTTGTCATGTTGGCCTGTTGGCAATGAAGACTTAAAAAAAGTTGAAAATGATGTAATGTTCACTCCTTGTGCAAAAATAAGAAAAATATTTCAACTATGTACAACATGTCAAATTGAACCATGCAAATTGTTTTTAAACAAAACAAGTAAGATATGTGCACCCTACCCTACTTTAAACGGATGTGGATAATGTTCTCCCAGCAGCTGTTATTTTTCTGGTTAATTCTATTAGTGGAATGGCCGATATCTGATATTTAATTTTGCAGCTGATCTTGGCCAATACCGATATCGGGCTGATAATATTGTGCATCTCTAAACTGAATAAACAGAAATATTGTGACCAAGGTGCTAAAATACTGTTTTGATACATCACACAGCTCTCAGCCTTTTTGCTGAACTTCTAGGGTCGCCTGTCTGGTGGACAAACTGTGCCTCCTCATATTTTAAACACACGTATCCCATAGATCTAAGCTGCAGCTTGATTCTGATAATTCTCACACAACAGCAGACGCCAGAAACCACCACAGGGTCACATGTAATGGTTTAGTCATGCTGCCATTGCACTCTCATCATCTTAAGTAGTTGTGTGTGCAGCTTTCAGTGGCTTATTCGGTCGTTGAAACCATTTGAAATTGATGACTACAGGCCAGTAACATTGTTAAGTAGCAGCTCACCCAGTATGAACGACACATGGCACAGAGTGCAAAAATCGATGCCACTCTGCATTTCTTCTCTTTTTTATTTTTGTAGTACATGGCGAGGTTGTGCTGTTTGTTAAAAAAAAAAAAAAGAAAAAGCAAAACTGTGAGCATTTGAAACGAAGGGAAATAAAGCCGTTTTTGCTTCTGTAGTGGCCACCATGCTGGGATTTATTCCTGCCACAGTGCTGTTTGTTTGCCCATCTTTGTCAGGCTGCTAACGGTTGTGAGAAGAAGTGTGTGTCAACACTTCGCAGACAAGCTTCGGCCAGCCTCATCAGAGGACAGTCTGCCTGCTGCAACTATGGCCAGTCCAGATCCTGCTCTCTCTATTGATGGCAGCAAGTTAGTATTGAACCCCAGTGTGCACTCTGCCGTCCCAAAGGCTTGCCAGCTTGCTGAAACAAAGCCTTTTGTACGGCCACTAAACCCAACAGATGGAGAAATGAACAGTAAATGAAAGTAGAGGGAAATTGGAATAAAGGAATCTAGTGGAGCATGTTTGTGGATAGGCATTTAGGCTGCTCCTTTGGGAAGCCTAACACCCTCACAATGCAGGACTGGCAGAACCTAAATGTTCTCTTGCTGATTTGCCACAGAAAGCGGCTTTGGGCCCCTGTGTGAGTCATGAAGTGTAGTCTGCTCTCGAGGGCTCTCCAGGGCCTGGGAAGCTTTTATTAAGATGTTAATAGAAGTGCCTTCATGACACATTTCCGTGGGACAGGATCCCCTCGCCTCTGCCTTTTTCTTCGGAGCCTCAATCTGCCTGCCACAATCATCGGTTTCTCTCCTTCCCACAACAGCCTGTTTAGGCATTCAGCACCATCTCCACATCCCCCTGCCCAGGCACTTTCACTCTTTATCTGATCTCTGCTGTCACAAGCCATCCTACGTTTACTATGTGTAACAAAATTACTCGATGCCAGCGATAAGGGCAGGAATCCTGGCACAGGGACCTGTAGAATAACAAGTCTGGCTGTGTGTTTGTCAATGATCTTCACGCCAGCTGGAAGTCAGACACTTACACAGCAAGGGCTCATGACTTTTTTTTTTTTTTTTTTTTGCAACTTCCCACCTGATTGCTTTCTGTAACCATTCCTCCCAGTTGCCTCAGTTCCCAAACTGCTTCCACAGTTAGAGCCTGAGCAGCTTATCAGACGAGAACAGCAAGAAAAGGGGAGGCAAGAAAGGCCCAAAGTTTGACACTCAATACCTTGACTTTCCTCGTCTCCTTCTCTTTTCACAACCCATTTGAATATAAGGCAGCTATAAGCTGGTTAGCATGGCACCATAAATAATCAATTAGCTGGTGTCATGGGAGGATGTGCATTTTTGTTCGGTGGAAACTCAAAAATAAGTGAGCAACAAAAGGGAGGAGGAGAAAAGCAGAGGTGGGGGCGGGGGGCTTGTGTTAAACGCCAAGGGGCATCTGTCAGGAGCAGATGACACTGTGCATGTGTGTAATTTGTGCATGGCTGTGTGCATTTGTGTCCATTTTTATTTACGTTTTGACTACGCGGCACACGTGTTGTTTGCGTGATTGTGCGCTACCCGTGTGCTCGTAGAACAGGAAGCGTTGTGATTAGCAGTGTGGACAACGGTGTGTAGCGTTGCCTACACTGCCCCCTGGTGATGAGGATGCCCCTGCCTGCCACTGTCACCATGGTTACTGGAGGAAAAGGGGTGCACACATCACTTGTCTAGTCAACTCATGTGCCAAAGGGCAGCTTTGTTCCTCTACTATATAAACTGCAGCCCAATTACAACCAGAACCACTTTCAACTCAGAGGGACCCATTATGGCTATTACCTTTCAGCTATTTCAAAGCATTTTGTGATTTTCTTAAAGGATTGCCTCCCGTCAGTATTTGCCCTGGAATTTTTAAAATCCAGCCCTGTATTAACATTAATTTAATTCTCTTTGTGCTCTCTGTATTGAATTTTCTTTCTTTGGCTTTGCAGTCAAAATATCAGATATCAAGATTTCCTTCTCTGAGCTCCATGTCAGTGACATGTACATACCTGCATTTGTGTTCACTTCTTTGTCTGTATTTTCTAGCCAGACATGGCCTTATTTAGGTGGGAAGGTTGCCTCAGTGTGAGGCGGGAACCTCAACTCATTCTCAGCCTTAAGCATAGTGGAAACAAGGCCTTCCAAAGTTATTCCTGAGCTAGATAGCAAACAGAAAACTGTCTGGAAAAGGTCTCCCCCTTTCTCTGGTATGGTATCTTGTTCTGTCTCTCTTGTGCACACACATCCTCTTGATTAGTTTTTTCCACTGTTGTAGAGCAAAGTTACATGCATGCTAAACTGATGATGAAAGACGCTGAAACTCCCACAACTTCAAAACATGGAACACGGCCCACTGTGGCGTCTTTTATTTCCCTTCAATGTCGACAGTGGCATAAAACCGAACAGTTATTACAGAATGAGTCGGCTTCTTTTTCCAGAGCTGTGCAGAATCTTCGGTTTGGTTGTGAAGGTATGAGGAAGACAGATCTTTGGAAGAAGTTTAGAGTAAATCTGCTGCCGCCTGTCCTGCTGCTCCAGACTCTTTACTTTGACCCAGGGTGATTTATTGTGTCCAGGCCAAGGGAAATGAATTCTCCTCTGGGATAACATTAATGTTTATGCATGAATACATGACTCTGATCTACACACTGGAGCCAGAAGGAGAAAAAGGGATGAAAGGTACTTATAAAGGGAGGCATCTTGTCATGAAGCCCACACAGAGGCTGTGACCATGTGCATTTACTTTCCTGGGTTTGCTTGGGGCAAAACTGTTAATAACCCTGAATGCTTTTATTGGCGATTTTGACCCCAGCTAGACCTTTAAGATTACAGGCTTTTGTGGAAATTCAAGGAAGAATAAACCCTACTTTCCCCCTTTACTCCTTTCTTAGAGCCTTTCCTATCAGGTGAAATAAACAAAAGAACCAGGGCAGTATTTATAATATCAGTGTGAATCAGTCGCAGCGGATGTTGGATGTTTTCGTTCCCTTACTCTTACTTCCTGGTGCCCTCTGCTATCAAAGGGAAACACTGCATGTAACACAGTGGAACAGTGGGAGCTCGTCCAGACAGGCACATTATTCCTCCTCCTGTCAAAACCAATGAAATGTGAAACATGACAGCGGCGTCTTCATGAGGCCTGCAAATAAAATTATTAACGTGGAGTAAACGATGCAATGTGATATGGTCCCGTGCCAAACACGAAATCAGAATTCACCACATTTTCACACATCAGCTGCGATGTCAGTCAGGAGCAATGTCTTTGCTGTAGTTGTTTAAGGGGGATGAAGCGGGGGGGGGGGGGGGGGGGGGGGTATTTAAGACAATTATTCTGAGTGTGACAGCAAAGCTGTTCGCTGCAGACTTGAAATTTCTGTGTTGTCCGTGAAGATGTTGATTAAATATGACTGCTCTGAAGCATTTGCCTGCCTAAGGGAGGCACAAGGTAAAGAATGGAAGGGAGGGACTAGAAATAGAAAGAAAAGGACGATACCGGGCAAGTTTGTACATGAAAGCAATGAATAAGCATCCTTTTTTTGTCTTAATCTGCAACAGTTAGAGATTTACATACACTCTGGGAGCTGACGCTGTTAGTCGTTTTCTAAATACAAAAGATATTAGACATGCTATCACCACTGCAGCCTCAATTTCACCAGACACACCTTTAATTTCTCATTCATCTTGCAGCAAGAACTAAATAAAAACATGGAATGAAGATTTATTTTATTTGTTTGTCATTGCGGAAAGCACCTCTAACATTGTAGGTACAATATTTAACTATTAAGTACTTTGCTGCCACAAGTTCTCCCCCACATTTCTCAGAAAACATGTTTAACCTGACAGGGGTGAATAGGTGAGGGGAATTTGCATGTTATTACAAAGCATGCACAGTGTTCCAGGCATCATTTCTGCTTGCTTTCACATCGTTTTGAGTCCCATAATGAATGTTTTTGTTCACAGTTTTGTACAGATCACCATAAAGAAGGTTTTGATCATCACAAAAAAGTGCTAATTCTGGTTAGTCGCTCTGAGGGCAACACCAAAGGTGTCAGTCTTTAGATATTTAAAAGCTAGCAATTAACATATAGTGTTATTCCTTCTGTGTAGTTCTCCACCCTTTCTCTTGCCTCTTCTACTTATTCTTTCCAGCCTGATTTTGGAAGGGTGGGGGGGAGTTGGAAGAGAGATAAACAGGCAGGCATGCCAGAGGGGACTGGCAAATGACTGGGATGCTGGGAAATTTCAGCTCATTCTTCACCTGTATTTCTGCACCACAGGCTGCATTCTGCTTTGCATCCTCAAAGAATAAACCAAAACATAGGAAAATAGGGTTTTGAAACAGGGAGGGGACGCAAGGCAACATGTCATTCTATGTACACGCAGGCTTTCACAAACACATACTTCTCACCACAATGTAAATCTTCCATGGGTTCTTTGTGTGGAGACACTGACTTGCCCGATAAAAGATGCCTTTCCTTTGTTTATTCAGCCAAGGCTACAGTGTTTGTGGGTTGCGTTGTACAAAGCATTAGTTGCTTCAGCGGCTTAAGGTCTGAAGAGCTGAAATGTAGTGTGTCTGCTTGCCTGGCTCCCTGAGGCGCTGAACATGTGCAGAAGCTCCATGTCAAGGTAAACAACCCCACCTGTCTTTGAATGCTACTGCTCCAACGCAACCAATCAGAAAAGGGCAAGCAAAGAAAACAGAGCAAGCAGAGGCATTAGTCAGCCTGAATCAACTACAGGAGTCATGATTACATTATGTTACTGCAGTTCTTTTCAAAAGGAGCTGGAGCCACAACAAAAAAAATCCATTTTTTTATAAGATATCTGAGCTACTTGTAACACATGGCAATAAATGGTGTTTACTAGGAAAGTCTTTAAATGAAAGTATTAGTTCTGGGATTACTGCACTCGGAATGTATGAGTGGCTTAGATACATGACTTAATATGACTGAAACACTTTGCAACACAGAGAGGTGTCATTCAAAGACTCTTGTATTTGAGGCCGGTTCTGTTAGTCTAATGCTATGCGCAGATAACAAACTAATTCAAATTATATTGGATGCGTGTGATTGGCCTGAGAACAGACAATCGAGGTAAAAATGGTTGTAATTGGTCGATACCTTGGCCACAACAGATCAAGGGGGTCCCTATTAGCAGCACTCACATGAGTCCTAGTTCAAGAGCACAGCATTCCCAGCCTTTGGCACAAAACAACGGAAGAAACAGGGAGGTCTGGGATTTTCACTTGTTACATTGAGTCAGACAGGAAGAGGAGAGGAAGCTGTAAGGGAGGGACGGAACAGGAAGGCAAAACTGTTTTCATGGAAGTGAAGGGTGCTGTGTGGCAGAAAGGCTTATAACGAAGTGACAGCAATTGTAACCGGATTTGTTTAAAGAAAAGTGGAGTCTTTGGAGAGGCTGGCTAACCCAGCTCTTCCTCAGTGATCTCACATGGACATGGAGTGTACAGTAGGTGTGAAGTGCACTCCCTGGCTCAGTCACTCCTAGTTGGTCCCAACCAGACTGAAACAGCAGTGAACCAACCTCTAAAATATCCTAATTAGCCCACTTCAGCATGTAAGTCTGCCCCAGCTGCTCCTATTTATGTTACTCATGAAATGCTGAATGGGTTTTCTTTCCTCGTTTGGTTACATTTTCTCGAGGGTAACAAACAGTCGATTTTATCTTCTTTCTCTTTCCTGTTATTGCATTTTTTTTTTGCTGGAGTATGATTATATGTTTTCACTGATGCAGTTTATAGGGAGCAGCAGCAGCGGGGTTGTTTAGATTGGCTGAAATGGTGACTGCCAAGTACCCTACTCCATGTTTTTTTTTCTTTTCCTCTCCTAAACTCCACTAAGAAATGCTACAATCTGATGATAGAAGAAAGCAGACCGACTGCCCGCTGCTGTTTATGCAGACTTTTAACGTCATCGCCATAACTTCTGTCATTTGCATTCTAATCAGAGAAAGGTTCAGTTTCATCTCTTAATTGGACGAAGAGGGGCAGGCTTGCTTGTCGAAACCTCATTTTACCGCTTCACTGAGCCCTTGGATTCATATGATCGCTTTTTAAAGCATTCAAGCTGCAGCTTCCCTCACTAAAATTCGTTGTCTATGTGTGCGGTCCACGGAAAAAGTTAATACGAGGTGGAAGCTGCCACAGAGGAATTAAGATTGCCTGGGTTTGGCACTGGTCATACTGACCAAGCATGGGAATGCTCTTTTTGATTTATTTTCAGTTACTATTGCTCTGTCTGTCCACATCCTGTAGCGCTATCTTTTCCCCTTTTCTCAAAATTGCTTTTTTCTTCATCTCTCTCCTCTTTAGTCCTCTTTTAGTCCTCCTTCGCCTCTCTCGTTTTGAGTTTGTGTCTTTCTGTCCCTCTCTGTCTCGCCCAGTGGGAGCTGGTCCCAGCTGGTCTTTCTTCCCTAACAAAGAAACTGATGCTAATTTTAATCATCTTACCAGCAAGAGATTAGTCTTTGATCAAACTTAATGCTCAGAAAGCAAGTACTGCATTCAGCTTAAGATGAGGCAAGAAACTCTGCTTGTGAATGTGATTTGGTGACTAAACCAAGAGGCTGGGTACTCCACTAGAAAGCTGCTTCACTTAAGCCCTTTATACAAGTTTTTTCTTGCCCAACACTTTACATGTAGTCACATCACTGCAAGATTTACAGTCCATTTCATACTGGTGCAGTTCCTGCTTTAAAAAATCGATTTCTCCTCTTTCTTAACCTATGCACATGTGTGATCCAAGCCTCTTTGCTGGGTGACTAGATCAAGATGTGGCATAAGACGAGAACTGGCAGAGGTGCTGTGGCTACTCATAAAAGATACTCACAGGGTTTGACAAAGAATATAGATGGCTCAACTGTGTCTGTGTTAAATCTGTAGCAGAGCAGGGGACGGACTCAGGAAACTCTGGCCTGTGAAAATGAGTGTGAAGCACTGATTCCCAGGTTTCTACGTTCGGCTCTGGTACTCACAAGTCACATTCTGTACAAGCTTTACACATGTGGTCTTTGCCACAGTTGTCTCAGTCACCTCCATCTTATTTGATGCTGCTCGATTTTCCTGGAGTCACCAAAAAGTTGCAAATCTGAACCCCTGAATTACTGAAAATGTAATGACTGAAGGAGAGGAGAGAATGAGAGTGGAGGTGGAGAGTTTTTTCACTATTGCTGGACTGTTGAGGTCCATTTTGTTGTTTCTTTTTCCCCTCCTGCCCCCGTGGCTTTGAACATAATAAGTAGTGAACCTTTTCTCCCTCTGATCATGTTGTCGCTGTACTTCATCACAGTGGTGTTCACAGAAATAGATGCATCCATCTCCTGTGTACAATACAGCACAATACTCAGCCTTCACAGCAACACCGAATGAGACCATGAATTGCTGTTATTCTGCCAACACTCTGTTTTTATCACAGACCTTCTAGGTCACCGTGACATTCTTTCCTTCCGCCTCCCACCTCCCTTTGCTCACCCATCTTAATATAAGCAGGAAAGGAACAATTGTGCCACATGTGTTATAGATGTGCCTCTGTACTCAAGGGCACATGCTATATGTCATTACTAAGAGCACTAACCTTTCCTAACATTTTTGCTGACTTCATATTTCATAGAGATGGAATGTAGGTTATTTAAAGCATCCTTGTTGAATACGTTTCGGTTGCATCGTGATGTAAATGTGCAGTAAAGTTGCTGAATGAAATAAAAATCAAACATTCTGGTTGACCTGTGTAACAGAGAGAAAAGTGCTTGACTACTCCAGTCTCACAGGAAACCAGCCAGAGCTGATTTTCCACCGTATCCCGATCAGCACTGCATCCTGTACATGGGGTTCACACGGAACAGGCTGGAGGGCATGCGTGTGCGCTGCGGTTCTGATCCAGTGAGTCATGCTGTCGCTCAGCCAGATTGCCCTCTCTGAGCTTGGTGCCATCCTCTGCCATGGCCTTGCAAAAGCTACCACAGTCCAGGAGACAATCAGGTGTTTCTTTTTATTTATTTTTTTTATTCCTCTTCCCCCCCTCCTACACCCACTGCATTTCACAGACAAGACCGTGTTAATGCTTTCTGCAGCATTCGCTCCTCTTTTATAATTCATATTCATTGTAAGTCCTTGCTGGGCTTGCATGCAAATGTAATGTGAGCTTTTCTAAAAGCTGTGGTTATTAGCAGCACTTTTCTTAAACTTAGCTAGCCTTAAACCATTTATAGAACTTCACAGCAAACTTTTTAAACCTCTCAAACATTCATTGTGGTGAAGCATGATGTCACTCTTTCTCACCCTTCTGCTCATGAATTGGTCTTTGTGGCCACTGCATAATATACGTCTCACATTTGTGGTCGATAAACCCACAGATTCCTTTATTTTTTTTAGTAAAAGTCAATATCGTTTTGTGGCGTGTGCTGTGGCACTCATCCCCATGTGGGTGTACTCACAGTAAGAAAGTTGTTCAGTTTTGTGGTCCACTGTGCAGAGTCTTTGCACTAGCCACTGCATTCTGCTTGCTAGGCATGTATCCTTCCATGTGAGTAAGCACCCAATTTCCTCACCACATGCTGTTATTGCCTCTCATCCAAAGGAAGATTGAGCTAAGTAACTAGCTGCAGACTTGATTTTGTGGTGCTTTATCACATCTGATGAAATTAGAGAGTCCTCTATCAGGCTGAGGTAGAGAGAAACAAACTGAGAGAGCATGCTGATGAGACGCTGAGCCCTCTGCTGCTGTGCGATAATGCATCTGTTTTTTGTATATATAAAAATAGGCTGCAGTGGTCCTCAGACTGTAGTGTATATTTTGCAGGCAGGCAACATTATGCTTGGGGTCACGGCAGGTCTTAAGCACAATGAGTAAAGGGTTCCTTTCTCCTGTAGGAGTTTATATAATAAACCAAACACTGCATTAACTGAAATGCAGAAAAGATCAGACTATTTGACATTTTATGTGCGAAAGGTTTCTTCATGGTTACAGTTTTTCAAGTGTTTTTGCCTTAGCTGGTGTGAACAGATGTTGCCTTCAAAAGCTGCCAATTCTTTCTTTATGTTTTCCCCAAAGCCTTATCTGAGGTATCCACGCACAAGAGGCTGTCTGGGTTTGGTCAGACTCTACTGTTTAGCTTTCTTTGACCATTAATCGAGTTCGGTGGGAAAACAGACGAACGGGGAGTGTGAGGGCAAGGCATGATGTTTATACTTTCACACTCAGTCTGGAGGGAAGAAGAGCGGGGCCACTGGGGTTACGCTGGCTTCCATTGCAGTTAGTCATAGTGGTGCATTTTAGGTGAAATGTTTGTGTGGAGCGACAGCTGATCTTGAGCTGTACTGCAGCTTGAAATGTGATGAGTTGTGGATCTGGTGGTCAGTGATGTCTGTCTGTTAGAAGAAGAAATATTAGTCTTGCTCTGTTTATTGAAATTTCTATAAAGGAGCATGGAAAACTGAATCAGTGTCATGCACACTGACAATAACTTGTAAACATAAATGATGTCATACTCCAGAACTTGTGACATGTACATGAGTCTACAAAAGAACATGTACAAGTTTCTCTGAAGAATGAAGACTTGTTATAATGGCTTTAATTTAACAGCTTCAAAAATAAGTTGTCTTTAAAAATCAGTTGTAGCAGACGAGTCTGGTTCTGCTGGAGGTTCTCCTTCCTTTTCAAAGGAATTTTTTCCTCTCCACCATTCGCAGCCTTCACCTGCATTATAAGAATGGAAGATAAAGATTTTATTAGACAAATATTTTATGAATTTGCTTATATGATCACAGTTATTATGAATGTGACTAAATGATGATATAATCACTCTATATAATTGGAGCTCAACTGACCCGGACTGTATCTTTAAGGGTTTTGAAATGACTTTGTCATGAAATGGTGCTTTAGGAACAAAGCTGAATTTAAATAAACTGAATTTACATTACATGAAACTGTCACAAAAATGATCTTTAACATTTTTAATATTCCCAGAAATGCTTGGAAGGAAGTCAAAGAGGAGAGCTGTGGCATTAATCCGCTGACTGTCATGAAAATACTCGAGGTTTGACGCCATCTGAGTCAAAGTTTTCTACAGCAAAGTGGCTTTATAACATGGCGGTGGTGAAAAATAGCTGTGCTTACATGGAGCATATTGATCTGATCAAGCATCCAATCTTCTTCTGATAAGAAGGAATTGTATATCTGATTAAGGGGGTAATTTAAACTTTTAATTGCAATAGCTACATTTGCATAGACAAATATTTCATCTATCCGAATAAATTCAATTTGATCGGAGATTCCAGATGACATGATTACATGGACGCAGGATAAGGTGATCCAATCAGTTGTATTTACATGATGGACAGATGATATTACGAAATATGATCGTAACACTTTTGACATGCACAGTGCCTACTATTTTTAAATAAGTGCTTTCCTTTTTTTTAATATATATTTAACCTTTTGACCGTTGAAATGCTCAATAATCCTGAACTCTAAAACGTTGTGTTACAGTTCCATTCTGTTTTGCTGCTGCTGTTGTTCAAGAACACATAAACACGTAACCCCCGCGTGGTTTAAGCATGTGCAGAAACAACATACACCACAGAAACAATCAGAATGAGCGTATACATGGTTATTATTTCCTTCTGATTCGGTTTCTGTGGTGTATGTGCTTTCTACAGATGCTTGAACCACGTGTGGGTTAGGTGATGTAATGAGTCTCAGGTAAGACATGAAAAATGGCGGCAGGTTAACATAACTGGACTGTGTCGGATATGTTTTTGTTGGAAACTGGAAGAGTTCTGGTTTATTAACCATCTCTATGGACAAAAGCCTCAGAGTAAAAAAATCTTTTTCATCCTCAACTTCCAAGTTTGTGTTACAACAGCATAAAATCGTTCTATATAGATATATATAGAACTATATATATATAGATACAACTGATTGGGTCACTTTCTTTAGCTTCCATGTAAACATGTCAGTTGGAATCTGTTCAGACTGATTTCACTCAGATAGATTAAATATTTGTCCATGTAAACATAGTTTATATTTAATTTTGTGTTAACATCAAAACATCATGTTTTGCTTTTTGACCAAGTGGTAGTTTGTGATGAACTGGAAATGAGAATATGTTTTTCTCTGAAGTTCATGTTTTTATTTATTTATTTATTTTTAATTTTTTAAGCTTTGCTGGCCATTTGGATGTTAAACACATATTTGTTGTTCTATACAAAATAATAGGCAAACTAAAGTGGTGCCATTAGTGTTTTATTAATGCAGCTTTTTGGACTTTGCATCAATGCAGGTATTAGACACTGAAGTGAGGCCGAGATGCAGCACATGTAGACTAACTGCAGCTGCAGACATGAGAACTGATTAACATGATTAACTCTGAAAACTGGCCTATTAGCTTCATGAAAGAGCAATGGCTGTTTTCAGCAGTTGCAAGATGTATAAAAGATTCAGATCAGTGAGAGAAATGGAAGTTATGCACATTCGGCTTTCATGGTAATTGAATTGGCAAATAATAGATTTTGGCATTGATAGAGCTGCAGCTGGCAGATCAATGTTCACATGTTTCTGTTACATCACAGGTTCCATTGTCATTGGTGCAGCATTGATCCCAACCCCTGTTCATGGATACTGTTACCGCTGTTACCGTATATATCCTAACCTGAATAGCATGTCCGTCATCAACTGTGTGTGCACGTTATGAATATCTTATATTGTGCTTTTGATGGTGGAGATCAGATGAAGAGTGTGCCTCCTGCTGAGTTTTTAGTGCTTGGCTGTTATCCAATCCAGAGTAGCCTCATCCTTTCAGCCAGCATGTGATTACAGAGCTGCAGGCTCTATCATACAGTCCTTAGATGAAACAGTAGCAGAAAAAATTGAAGGGATTACTTTGACTGACAGGAGTCCTGCATTTTTTTTCTCTCTCTCTCTAACCAGAAACTCTTATATAACCATTTTGGATTTTAGCTGGCGTCTGCTGAGGGAAATAACAGGCCTCCTTGTCTGATGTCTGGATGTAGTGTAGATTTAGGCCAAAAGGATAGTCTTATCAAGAGTTTTTTTTTTTTTTTTTTTCATCCCTTTTTTGACACATCACCATACTCCTTCCTCTCTCTGTGACCCCCTTCTTGCTTGAAAGTACCAGCCAGGCGGTGCAAATTTGCTCCAGATAATAGCGGATGCAGCATGCCAGCTTCTGGAGTTGTGGCTGCTGCTGTGGCTGTAACGGCTTGTTACCCAGCTGGAGTAATGACTGCATGGCTCCTTCTCCTTCCTCTCTTCCCATGCTGTCGTTGTTTCTCCTTCATCTCTCCACCTCTCTCTCTCACATTAAAACTTGTGGTATTTTGTTTCGCTGCTCTTGCCCACTTTCACTGGCCATCACTCACTGTTTCTGCTCCCTGATCTAATTTATGTCCTGCTGTATTTTATTGCTCTCTTTCTTTCTTTGCCCCTTCCTTCCTCATGATATCAGCCCCTCATCACTAAATCCCACCCCAGCAACGTGTCGCTTGACCAGTGAGCCGTGCTTCACTACCAAGATCTTGATGAGACAAATGATTAAGAGGGTTGCTGTGGAACGAGTGGATACATGGCGATCTGTGGCTACTGAAGGCATTTTTAATGTGATCTTCATTAGCCTGCTTGCAGTGTTTCACATAACAATGTCACACATTTCAGCTCACTTGCAGAGCAGTTTAGCTGGGCTTAACTGTAGATTTGGCCTGATTATTTGGCAGAAGGTCATTGGCACATTGTCATTGGACAGCTGCAAACGTAAAGGTCAGAGTCCAGCCACTGGCAGATAACACCTCTGCAGAGACAGTCTGCTCATAAGGAAAGTATTAACGTCAAATGCAAACAGTGCACACGGACACATGCAATGAAAATGCCGCACAGGTCATGCCTAGGTCTGACCTTGTTTGGGTTAATGCCATCTGTACGTTCTTGATGTAATGTTATGCTTAATGTTACAGGAAAATAATGACTTAAAGTTTATGTTATGTGATTATGGGAATCCCTTTATCTATTTCAGTTGCTTGCTCTTTTAGACCAGTGCTCCTTTGGATTTCTTTCACACATGCTACCTTGTGCACAAGCCAAATTCTTCATTTTGTCCATTTGTCTGCTTCAGCAACTCTTAAATGTCCCATAAGGTTTGGTATTAAAGAATTAGATTAAAATAAAGGAAATGCAAGGCTGCATTTTTGAAGGTCATGATTAAAAATAGAAGCTTTCCTTAACTGCTTGTGATGTGATATTTAATATAGTTGATTCAGTTGTATTCACAGCCCTTTGTGTACCTCTGTTTAATAGAGGTGTTAGAACACATTGGTCTACATAAACAAGCTGATGGCATTAATTCAAATGGAAAATGTTGATTGAATAGTCATACAGTAAACATTTGGAAGACCTGCTTAAGAAAGAACTTGCATGTTTGGAATTGTATCTCATCGTGGCAGAAATTGTGATATTGTCCAACGTTAAATTGTCTTTATTATTTCATGTAGACTTTATTCACTTCCAGATGCACCAACCACTGTAGCTCCCACAACTGCCTCAACTTAACTAAATCCCCTTTCCACTATATCTTTAATGAAACCACTGTATTGACTTTCAAAGTGAAAGGGTAGTGCAGCATCTGCAGCATGCTTCAAGAATAGTTAATAAGAACGGTTTGATAATAAGTATATGGTGTCAATCAAAAAGCCTGATTCACTTTTTTATCAGGGTTGGAACAGAGGTGAGATATCTGATCCTGTGGTCTCCACTGACATCCTGCTGTTTGTTTTCTTTGCCCGCCGAGGATTCCCTCTTCCTTCACTGGGGCCCTTTACAATTTAGATTTATGGAAATGTGTCCTAATAGAAATCTGCTCTCACAGGATGACAGGCAGCAATGATGAGGAGAACATGGCATCCTACTTCACCACTGTAAGAGTGTGTGAGAAGATCCCACCATGGGATTCAACTTCCTATTTAATAGGAGAAGTATACAGGGTTGTTAGTAGAAGCAAAGATTGAGCAGAAAAAAGAGGGATTATTTATGTACATGTGAATGGATGTCTGTATGCCCCTGCCTGTGTGTGTAAGAGGCTTTGATTGTAGGCATGGATATACCCATGTTCAACTGTATAAGACTATAAGGGTGCAAATAAGCATGAATGTGTGTTTGAAGAAAGTATAAGCAGTGGGTGGGGAAACAAAACTCACTAGAATGACAATGACACTGTAATCTCTCTCAGTGGATGTGATGGGTTTTAGGCGTAATACCAGCATGTGTTTTCTCAAACAGAGTTTGAAGTGTGGGAAGCGGGAGCGGGCTCTGCAGAAAGAAGGTTAAAGGGAAAGATTAGAAGCATGCACCCTTGTTTGCTTTCAGAGATATGCTGAGACTGGTTCTTCCTAAGTTGTGATGACATGTTTTTACAGTGTGCTAGCCACTCCTCATTTCTTTATATTCAGCTTTCAAGGAGTCATACTTGGAATGTTTCAAAGCTGTCCTGAGCCACACTTCTCTAGACTTTGACAAGGTCTTTTAAAGTTTTTCTTCATGACATTGGCTGCTTTTTCACTTCTTTTCATTCCACTTCTCATACCCGACCATTTTCAGAAAAAAATGTGTGTTTTTAAACTCTGACCTATGAATCATTTAAGCAACTTAACAAAGAAACTCAGGATGCATTCACATGGTGCTGTTTGGTCCACTCCAAACGAACCCTGGATAGATAATACGGTTCATTTGGAGTTGTATGAACACACATTTGCATTCTGGTGCAGGCCAAAGTAGTGAACTCTTGTCCTCTTGAAAACTGGGGGTCACGGTTCACTTGCAAGTGAAACCTGGTGCGATTTGCTCGCAGTATGAAAGTGAATGGACCATCCAGTGAACCAAAGAGAAGAAGTGACGTAGAATACATCATGCTGGATAGCTTGCTGCCTCTTCTGGTGATCATACTGGACAGATTCTAGTGAAAACTGTCTTATGTTTAAACACAAAAGATAAACCAGAAGCCCCATGACTGCAGAAATGTATTGTTCATCTATTGTTTACTTGTGGTGAATGAGCCATTTTTGGTCCTGGTCAAACTAGGAGCTAGATTTTTTTCTTTGTCAGTGGTCATTTCAGGGAGTATTGGCCCTTGCGAGCAGTTGTTCTAACTGCTCAGGAGGTTTGGGATACTTCAGTGCTGTTTGCTGGTTTGTTTTCAGGAGTGCAGTGTGAAAACAAACCAAAACAAACAAAGAACCAAATTTTCCCCGGAATTCCCTGAACTATCCTGGTCTGAATGTGCCCTTAGCTATTAACAACCTGGCAAAACACCGAAGTGCCAAGAGTCAATAAAAAAACGAAGCAAATACAAACTAAGATGAGATAATCAAGTATAAAACCAAGACAAGCACAATGATCATTATATCTCAAGTCATACTCTACTTAACTCTAAAGCCAAGGAAAACAAGGTGAGCCTCTGCAGTACATCTTTGGAAACTGTCCCACAGATTGGGGGCAGTCTCTGCAAAATAGTGATCTCTGTGCTTTAATCTTGATCTTAGAAAATCTACTAAAATATTGCTTGTCAACCAGTGCTTTTACAGGGGTGTGGCTGTTTAGAAGATCTGTTCAATAAGATGGAGCCAAGCTATTTAAAACTTTAAAAAGTAAGTGACAGAATCCTAAAATTAATCTGAAAATGGACCAGGGTCCAAACAAGCACAATATGCAAAGGGCCACAGTCTCTTTATGATGAGGCTTAAAACAGAGAATTGACCAAAAAGTAGCCAACATCCAAATAAAATATCTTTGAAGAAGCCTGGGGACCTATGAAAACTATTTAAGAATGCAGGCTACAATGATGATCACACCAAATATTGACTTTGGAGCTCATTAGCATTGTACAAACTCTGTTTTGGCTTTATATCCTGTATTTGCATTTATGTTTCCGCATGTTTGAATAAGTCACTGCACTTATTTCCTGTTCACCACAATATGGCTCAAGACTTTTGCAAGAGAGACTCTTACAAGAGTACTCTTTGTGGAGCATCTGTGCTCTTGGAGAGTGATGCCTTAATAATAATATACAATTTGCTTTCATTGGATAACTAGACTGAGAGACGGAGGCAGGCTGACGCACTGCGACCTCTTTCAGTGGGTGCAGTTCAGTGGAGGGCTTTGCTGCAGGCCTCCAAACTCAGATGGTCATGAGCAAGTGCACTGATATGGGTCACTAACAAAGATAGGGCTATTAAGCACTGAATGCAAAGTGCTCTGTTAGAGTGCCCTCAGAGCACATGCTTAATTGTGGATAAGTGTGCATTAATATACCATGCGTCACTAACTTACAGCTCTTCTAGCCGTAGCTCAAAGCCTCACGCGTATCGCATCAATAGACAAACAAAACAGTTTAGAAAAGGTCAAGTTACAAATTTGCACAGTGACGAATTTAATTCTGCAACATCTTTATTTGTGTTGCTCTCAAAATGCATGCAAACTTTTGTGGTAGGAATGTCGCAGAAATTTCCACCTTTTTCATTTTTAGCATCCATCTGCGTGATGGAATTTTTTTGTTGTTACAGACAGAGGTATTGGTCACATTAGTCTTCCTCCAGCTCCACCTCACAGGGAAACAGACAGAGAGAAGTGATAGCAGTTACCGGAATACTTGTGGTTTTTGAGGGTTGGATCTCTCTTCTTTGGTATCCTGTCATTTGCTTGTGTTGGTTGGAAGGATGGATGTAAAGTAGCTGGAGCAGAAAAATCCATTTCCGTTTGAGCCAAAAGAATGTACAAATATAAGTCATGCCCAACAACACAAGAGCTCAGCTATTTATCTGATTATCTTCACTCTTAACAGAAATGAAGAGAGAAGACTAATGCACTAACCTCAGCTGCTTGCTCCTATAGAAGATCCCCCTGTAGGAAATATTAAACTTTCTATTTTTACTATGCAAATTGCTGCACAAGCTAAAAAGCTTACCAGGCAAAATATGAACCATTTTCAAACATTTCACTCTTCTTGAGTAGTTTGTTTTTGTTTGTTTGTTTTTTTACCCCTGTAGATTGTTTCTCTGATTCGTAGCATATCACTTTTACTTAAGCACTTTAATTTCACGCTTTACATTAATCAGTCTGGGAATAACATATTAATTCAAGGCATGAAATTATGATCTCCCATTTCCATTTTTTTATCCAACAACAATGGCTTTAGCTCCATAAACGGATTTAGTTTATGTTCTTTATCTTTTGCATACAATTGCTGTAAATATGAATTTAGGAGATCAAACAAATTTGGCTGCATTGTTAAGAAGCTTAGCATGTGGGGACAAAAAGGAAAAAGAACAAAAAGCAGCAGACCTGCTGTCTATTCCGTGCTGATAGAGCTGTTTCCACTTCCTAAAGCTTTCCCTCCTCTGTCAGTTTGCTGGCTGCTCGACTGCCCTTAGGCTGTTGTGTCCACAGCCCTCAGCGGCGCTTTGCAAAGCTTATCATTTTGCATTTTTCTAATTTCTTCATTCCTTGTTTATGGCTTCTGCTGCCTGTTTACATCCTTTCAGTTCACCACAATGTACCTCCTTTTGACCACGACTGGCATTGCCGCTGCATCATGCCCAGTGGCGGGGGAAATCAGCAGCCTTTACAGCAGGGGACCCACAATCAGACACAGTGACAGAGCACAGAGAGCCAGTGGGACCAGTTTATTTAACAAGCACTCGGAAGCTGCATGTCTGAGTGTGCCAACACACTGTTTTGTGCACATGGCTATTCATTATGAATGGGAAGTTTTGCACAAACTGTCTTTTCTCCAAGCCATGATCACAGCTTGCGTGTGTGCTGGAATGTGAGTCTCTCTTGACTTTTCTGATCTCTTTTCTTTGCCTTCTGTGTTGGCCAAAGAGTTTTTTTTCAGATGGGTGCTAGAATGGAAATTTACCGGCGAAGTCCTCCATATGTTGAAAGTTGTGATTTTATATTATTACACGCCAAAGCTTTTTTAAATTTTGCATCAGGACAACCCTCTTTCCTACCTCAGTGCCACATCTATCCTAAACCGATTCAAAACTCAGTATTTGCTGTATATATTTTTTAAGTGTCACAACAAAAACTGTTTACTGTGTAAAAATATTGCTGAAATGCAGTTACTGAAGCAAACAAGATGTTGTTGACTTATATAAGCAATCATGATGTGAAAAGCTTCCCTCGCTTTAATGTCTCCTTCACACACAATTTTATTTATTGCTGAAACAGTCATGCCCTCTGCTTTTTTAGGTCAGTAGGTAATTGTGTTTAAGTGTGAATCATTCCTGGCTGCATTTATATGTTAATGTCCTTCTCTGTAACTCTGACTCCTGGTAAACAAAAGCGAGACGTGGCTTTGAACTACAGAGCACAAGGGGCGATCCGGTGTTGTTCTTATCCTTTTCAACTCTGCTCCACAGCTGCATAGTACCGAGAAGTCAATGTCATCTGCAACAAAGAGGTGGTCATGCAATCAGCTTAAACAAAGACTTTCTTCCCTGCGTTGCTGAAAGCAATATGAATGGATAACCTTGGTGGAGTCTTTTATTTACACCATTCAGATGCTCTGTCTGCCTCTGCAGCTGTTGCCACAACTTGCAGGAGTGATGCATATATTTCTTCCAGCGACTGGGGAAGAAGCGAGTAATAAAAGAGTGAGGGAGAAAAGATAGAGAGGAGTAAATGTTGTATATACAATTAAGGGGTGGGGTGTAGCAAAAGCCCTAAAGGGCAAAAGGCTGTGGTGCTTGAGTAAAAAGCTAGCTCAGCAGGAGGCTGATTATGCCACCAAAGGGATCCACTTCGCACATCCAGCTTGTACAAACTCAAACAAAGGAGCAAAGCGGCGTGCAGACAGCTGAAGGCGAGGCTTGGGGTCTGGCCCTCGCTGCTTTTTTAGAGCCAATGGCACTTTTATGACCACGCTAATAAAGTGCCTCTGGGATGGAGCACCTCCCACACCTCCGCCTATACACACGCCAAGAACAGCTTGACTGGGCCTTAGGACCTGTGTTTATGGACACATTGATCAATACACTTCCTAAGGGTCTATATTTAAGACAGAGCTGTGTAGCGTAAGGGGGAGGAAAGGAACCCCAAGATGGCTATTACCAGATTTGGCAGGAGATCTATGAAAGGACTGACACTGTTCAGAGGGAATGCCAAATCAGCTTTGCAAATCAACCTTGCCTTCTCTTCAGTGGCTGTAGCAGCCTGGAAGTTCTGCATCTTGCTGCTCAGTTACTTGTTAATTCAAGGTGCAGTCGCTGATTATTCAGGCCACATCTTTCACCCTTGATTCTCTGTGCCTTCTCTGCTGCAAATGCAAATCTGGAGCGTGAAAAATGATGTAGGGCCGTCTCTGACACGTTCAAGCCCCTGGCATCCCCATGTTGCTCCCCAGCTTACCTCCTTCAGCTCCACAGTAATTACCCTTGTTGGATCGCTACGCCTGATCATACTTGATTTTGGGATGCACTGCCATTCTCTCCACTTGTTAGCCCCTCACACTGCTCAGTTCTGATAGAGTGCACTGATAATACAGCAGCAATGAGCCACACACAAACACATTCACACACACAATATACTCTCTTGGCCAATGCTTTTGTGAGGAAGTTGTGTACAAATCTAATACAGGTGTTGATTCGTTTAAAGATAATTATTGTTCTGGTGATTAATCCCTCTGTGATCTGATCAAGCAAGCAGGAGATGAGTAGCATAAAAGAGCAGGAGTGTTTAGAAAAGAATAATTAATAGATTCGGATTCTGTAAATTGCGCCCTTAAAGAGCAGAGAATGAGAGGAGGGGTGTGTGGAAGTGGTTTCCAATTTGTTCTCAGTTTGTTCCAGTAATAAGATCCAGGCCTTCTCTTCCAATGGATGAGATAATTAACTCCTGGGGACAGACTGCATGGAGTTCTATCTTTGGGTTTATGGCACATGCAGGGAGAGACCTCTACAGCTATGCCTAAGCAGGGTAGCATAAATTACAGACTTTTCTCTGATATATGTTTTTACTGATAAACACAGAAAGGGAACAGTTGATATATAGGGGACTTTGGTTGATGGGCTGTAGCCACTGTAATAAAAAAAAATGAGAAAAAGGGGTACATTATTATTTTGAATGATGGGGATGCTGATGAGTAAAATCAGTAAAATATTACTTGAGCTTAATTTCATTGCAGTATTTTCTTGCAGCAAATTTAAGGCTTTATCGTGTGCTAAATAGATAAATTGAAAGACATCATAGCAGCTGGGTACATTAAATACAATACAAATGCTAGTGCTAAAATGCTAAAATGTCATTTTGCTACAAATTTGATCTAAAATGATGTTTTAAGTTGCATAAGCTAGATACTTTTTTTAAGTGTAGTGACTCAGTGCCATGTGTCCAAGGCCATCTGTGGGTGGACTCTGTCTGCGTTGGCTGTTCTGTTCTTGGAAACCGTTGTGTGTGACAGCAGCAGTGTTAGCATGAGTCAGGGTAGGCTAATTTTTGCTGCTGTAACCTGCCTTTTCTTCCCGTCCAGTGTAGCAACTCCTTTGGAATGTGCACCATTATGGTTTTCACAAAGTAAGGCCCCTGGCCTTACTAATGCTGATCATTTATACTCTTTCAGCTTCCTTTTCCGTTGGGTCATACAAGTTTCTTTGTGTGAAATGTGACTCATGCTGTCTTAACTAACAACTTCTCTGTTTTATGTCTTGTTTTCTTCTCTAGAAACATGTGAAAACCCTTGTGACGCTTTGGCCTGCAAGTAAGCCTTCAAGAAGAAAAAGGCCAAGGTCATCTCCCTTCTTCCTCTCATCCATTCTCTCTGCTTGCTCAGCAGTTTCCTCGTTAAACATGGAGGCCCAGCAGGCTACACGCAGAACTTTATCACCTTACCCCAAGATGGGAGCAATATCTGCTCTATTAAGCTTCTTGATTTTAGTAATTCCTGCCATGACAAATGGGCAGACGTTCATGAGTTTCCACCCTGAACGACGGGACTGGGTTTTTAACCACCTGACAGTTCACCAAACCACAGGTGCGCTGTATATTGGAGCGGTCAACCGTGTGTACAAGCTCTCAGGCAACCTGACCCTCCTTGTTTCCCACGATACAGGCCCAGAGGATGACAATAAGGCCTGCTACCCGCCTCTGATTGTCCAGCCCTGTTCTGAGCCCCTGGTTTCTACCAACAATATCAACAAGCTTCTTCTCATTGATTATTCCCAAAATCGGTTGCTTGCCTGTGGAAGCCTTTACCAGGGTGTCTGTAAACTCCTCAGAATGGATGACCTCTTTATCTTAGCAGAGCCTTCCCACAAGAAAGAGCACTACCTCTCCAGTGTCAACCAAACAGGGACTATGTATGGGGTCATTGTGCCTTCACAGGGCCAGGATGGCACCTTGTTTATTGGCACAGCAGTAGATGGCAAGCAGGACTACTTCCCCACTATCTCCAGTCGAAAGTTGCCACGTGACCCAGAATCATCCGCCATGCTGGACTACGAACTACACACTGACTTTGTGTCCTCCCTCATCAAGATACCCTCAGACACGCTGGCCCTGGTTTCCCACTTTGACATCTACTATGTTTACGGCTTCGCCAGCGGCAGCTTTGTTTACTTCCTGACCGTTCAGCCAGAGACGCCAGAGAACAGCATGTCATCCAGTGGGTCCAGCAGCGATCTCTTCTACACGTCTCGCATCGTTCGCCTCTGCAAAGACGACCGCAAGTTTCACTCCTACGTCTCCTTGCCCATTGGCTGTGTAAAGAACGGCGTTGAGTACCGGCTACTGCAGGCTGCCTACCTTGGCAAGCCTGGCAGCATGCTTGCTTCCTCCCTCAACATCACCGCCCAGGATGATGTGCTTTTCACCGTATTCTCTAAGGGTCAGAAGCAGTTCCATCGACCGCCAGATGACTCAGCGCTCTGCGTCTTCACCATTCGAGACATCAATTCAAGAATTAAGGAGCGCCTGCAGTCCTGCTATCAGGGAGAAGGAAACCTGGAGCTCAACTGGCTCCTTGGGAAGGATGTACATTGCACTAAAGCGGTGAGTTGACCTAAGAGTATTAAAAAAAAAAACACTTTCAGACACAGATGTACTGTAAATGCTATTTATTTACTGATCCTCAGTGCTGAGGATGAGTATGACTGAAATATATCTTTACCATTATTTTTCAGTGTGATAACATTGCTGAACACATTATTAATCAAGGGACCATGTAGTTACTAAAAGATGAAGCTTGATCTTTCATGTTTTTATCAGCATCAAGTAAAGGGGCAACTGAACCATTTATGTTTTTTGAAGGCAGAATCCTATAGTGGTTCAGCAACATCTTGTTTACGCCTGTTAATGTTATTGAGAATGAATATTGGTCCCACCACCTTTATTCTAAACCCTCATAGACAAGCTTTCTTGTTATTTCTTTTAGTGCTCAGAAATTGTTCTTCAGGCTTCTCAAAGGACAGTCAGAAGCTCTTGTTTGGATGTTGGCTGCCTTGTGTTTTGTGCTTTGACAAGATGCTCCCACATTTCATCACTTCATTCTTGTGTCATGTGGCATTTCTCAGTTTTCAGTGAACAGTAGATGGATCGGCTGAAGGTACAGATACATCTCTTAGGTCATGTTTCAGTGTTATGTATAATATGACATCAAGAAATCATTGCTCATAACAACTTTAAAGATGTCCGGCTCCTTGGAAGCAAAATACAATGACATGAGGGTTGGCTCAAGACTTTTGCACAGTACCCAATCTATATGACAGTAAACAGCAATGGCCCTTTCCCACTAGTACCCACTTGGCCCTACCTTAATTCAGCCGACACCACACCACCCCGGTTTCGATTGTTCCCATACTATGAGGGCAAATTGAGGCCGCATTCAGTGTGGGCGGGTGCGTCTTAGCAAGGTGGCTAATAAGTATCATAAAGTCATTTGTTTGCAACACACATGGCACAACAATGGAGAATGTCGAGCTAGTGATTTATGTGCTCCTTGTTTTAATGCTCATAATCAGAAAATGGTTTATTATGCAAAGCCATAGAAGGCTGTTTAGCTTCAAGACACAACACTTGGGATTGGCAACCTGCTGCTGCCAGTGTTGTCATCCACAGTCATGGCTTTGGGGTTTTAAAGATGGCGAGGCCAGGAGTCGCTTTCATGACAGATTCCATGACGTCAAATTCTGGCCAGTAGTGGTTTGCTTCGACAGGTCACGACTTCCAACCCGGCTCCGCACCTTCAAAATCCCAATGGACTAGGTGCTGAAAATGGATCTACTCGCTCTGGGAAAATCCTGATGAGAACACCTAGAAATTGGAAGGGTTGGTGTTGGACTGGGCAAAATGGATACTAGGAGAGAGCCATATAATAATGTAACAAGTTTCTCATTGAGCCCAGACCACACAGAGCATTTGACTTACGCTATATTGAAAAATAATACAGCAATCATCAGGAAATGCTTTTGACTGCCTCACGTTGCATGCACTCCATTATTCAATGACTCTACATGAAAGGATGCCAAATTATTTTGTAGCCTTGACATCAAAGAACATCCAGTTTCAGGTGTATTTCTGTGGAAGATATTTATAAATTACAGGATCGTAATTTTTCTTTGCTACCATCATCCTCCTCCAGCACAATACAAAAAGTCTTTTTGTTTTTTTTCTAGAGTGACAGAGTTTGTATGAGTAGAGGGAGGTTTTGAAGCTGGGGGGGCTCACTCATGTTACTCTCCTTATGATGTTAGTGCAGATCACACACCAGCCTGTTCCTTCTAAAATCCCCAATTATCCGATAATAAAAGGCCACAAATCTGCTACATGTTGTCAAGCAGAATTAAGTTTCTTGATTTTCCTTCATTCCCAGGAGGCTTTGGTCCTTTGTGCTTTCATTCTGTAATTGCTAATAGGAACTTAAGATTATTAAGAATTAATGACTAGCTAAGTGTGTTACTAGCAAGTGACTGTTGTGCTGTATGACTGCATGTGCATAGGAGAGGCTTGTTAATGCTGGGCATACACATGTGTAGTGTGGGGTTTAATGATATCTCTGTCCCTTACTGTGATGAGAACCACTGATTAGCTTCTTTTGTTGCTAATCCCCCTCAGAGAATTCAGTGGATCCCTCTTATTAAAACCAGTAAATTTACCATTAGCACAATGTCAGAGGTGATTGGCAGGAGGAGGGAGGAGGGAGGCATTATCTAGAACTGGTTGTTGGGTTTTTTAAGGATGCAGGGTAACGTGCTGGAAGAAGCAGAGTGGGCGTCAGAAGAAGAGCTTGTTGTGGATACTGATGAGAGTGTTGTGGTTTGGAGCCTAAGTAACTGTGGGAGCTCAAATTAGAACATTTTTTCCAGTTTCCCAGAAGAATCCCCAATCATCTCAGTGTGCGTTGAAGGTTGCCAGCTGTTACCTGCGACACTGCACCTCCCACTCCGTTCTGCAGGCGTGCACTGCTGGTGATGTTGCACCGTCCTCTCATCTTATACACTTAGGGGCTGAGTTATGACGAGGGCAAAACTGCTGCGCTATTTAACATTTGCTGCGCAGTTTTGCTCTGGTTATGTTTCTACGATTAGCGCCTGATCTATTAAGACTGCTCCTGTTATCATTTGCGGAGCAAACAGCAGTATTTAAATGAGGATTTAGCGGCGCTGTTTGCTCTGTCATGTAAGGTTCTGGAGAGCAAGGAAACCGCAAACGCAAAATTAACTTTTATCCGATAGAAGTTGAGACAAATAAAGGAGACAAATAAAAATATTGCGGAAGTCGAGGAAAAAAATCTAAATGTCACCAGAAATGCTGCAATATAGTTTCATATTCAAGTTCAATTTATTTATAAGGCACACTAACAACAACCTTTAGGAACCAAGGTATTGTACATATAAAAACATGCAAGGAACAAATAAGAAATAATAAAGGTTTAAAAGCTATAAAGAAATAATAATAATAATAATAATAATAATAATAATAATAATAATAATAATAATAATAATAAAAGACAGGCATGATAAAGTCTTTAAACTTATC
The DNA here is from genome assembly GCF_017639745.1 of Melanotaenia boesemani. Classification (NCBI taxonomy): domain Eukaryota; kingdom Metazoa; phylum Chordata; class Actinopteri; order Atheriniformes; family Melanotaeniidae; genus Melanotaenia; species Melanotaenia boesemani. The sequence goes on along the minus strand of NC_055694.1, from coordinate 6,172,530 downwards.
CAGCAATTCTAATATTGCAACGCTGGATCGTCTCCACAATCCTCTTCTCTGGCATTCTAAATATATTAATATAATAGAAAAAAATGCATTATCTTAGTCGCCTTTCATGGTGTCTGTGCCTCCTCCTTAAAATTATTACTGCAGCCATTGCGCGTATACTGTTGTGCCAATTAGCACCTGCTTTTCAGAAACGCTATTTTTAGAGCAAACATAAACACCGCAAACTATTTGCGGGCTACATGAATCCCACTGCTGCGCAAACCAGATTTATTTGCATAGTCTCCTCCCACTAATGTGCACTTTCTGGCCGGAACGCCCATAATGCATATGCAGTAGCTTCAGAAACGCAAAGTGGAGAGCGGCGCAGTTTTGCCAGGATAACTGACGCAGTTCCATGTTTGCGGCTTTGATAGATAAGCTTGGGCCGATTTTAGCGGAGCAAAGCCGTCTGCACCTGTTTTAGTACACGCAAAGCGTTAATAGATCAGGGCCTTAGTGCGCACAAGACGAGAGGAGGTAAAATGCTCCCATTAAGTCGTGCTCTCCTGCTCCATATGCAGCCAATAAATCCTTAGTACAATATAGATTATGCAGATAGATGTCAATGGATGTGGAACTCTTAAATCTTTACAAATTACAGAACTACATGTGTCAGCAATGCTTATGTTTAAATCTTCAGCTCAAGCAGTGTTGCTGCTTTCAAGTACTCATGTTTTACATCTAGTCTTTCTTAAATTATTGTGTTCTTGAGTCTCTCTGTGATATTTTTCAGAGCCCATGTCTGAAATCCGTCAAATCCTCTCAATATGAGGTCACTCAAGGTTAGACCCACCTCAGAGACTGTATTTTTCTGAGTGTGTTTCTGAGAAAATTTCACAGTCTCCCGCAGCAGGTAGCCAGTAAGCTCAAAGTGGAGAACCTTAATTATACGCTCAGATCTCATTCTTGCAGACATTGCATTGTGTGTACACTAATGTTGAGGCTAGGAATGGAAGTGAGGCAGAGCCAGGGGATTCAGACACAGCAGCCAATCAAAGATTTATCACCCAGCCGTCCAGCCTTCTGCCATGTGGAGATTCACACCATCTCTGCTGCTGATCTCATGGAGGAGAGCCATGATGGGATTCTTTTGTATCAGGCTGTCTGAGTGTGTCTGTCTTCCTTTCTTCCTTTTTTGCCCTACTAGCTAATTAATTACAGATGAGAGCAAAGGGGAGCTATTGATAACGATGATATACCCTGAAAGCAGATATCCTGCCACATCTTATGTATCCTTCAATCAAATTCCACACAAATTAGAGCTATGTGTGGCAGCGATGTCTTCATACTCTGTTAAAACAGACCAGCTTAACAACTTTTTTTCAAAGGCTGATGTACAGTGAGCTGTTCACTAAGGATTAATTACACAAGGTTAGTCTATATTTAGTCTGACAGCAGCTCAGCTTCACTATTTGTGAAATATATGATAAGAAAAGGAAAAAAGCAAAATATAAGGACAAAAAAAAAAAAAAAACAATCTCAAAGATGGTGAACAACAAAGCTCAACCACAAGGAGTCTACAGGGATTTGAGATGTCTGCCAAGTTTGTTAAAGCGTACATCATCTGAACAATCTGGATATAATCTGAACCAAATGGTCTGGAGCCCAACAGACCATATGTGGAATCGTTGCATGATTTTGAGAGAGCTGCTGTTGCTAAGCCGGAGTCTGGAGCTCACGGCTGTTCCTCAAGATAGCTGCTAGCTTTCCCATCTGATTGACTCTGTCTGGTCATTTCTAATCAGCATTTGTTAAAAATGGACTTTAAACGGTTCACCTTTTGTATAACCTGAATAGAAAAGTAAAATGTAACTGTGCAATCTTCTTTTTGGGTCAAAGTTAGGTTCTGCAGTAAAGCACCCTTTAGCACTTTGAGCTATTTTAGGATTGGAAATAAAAGGAAGTGCCATAAAATGAGGGGGTGGGACTTTAAGAGGAGAGGCAATTATTCTCTGTCAGCATTATTGCTCTTGAAAAACTGTGCAGAAAGGTTTTATAGCAACCGTGTGCAGTGAGAGGCTGATCTGCCTCCCAGAGCGGGAAGTGTCATTTAGCATAGTTTGGATATGCAAAGACACAGACAGAGAGGACACGGATAAGAGGTAGATGTAGTGACAGACAGAGAACTAATGAGTTGAAATTATAGGAATGAATATTCAAAGCAGGGTGGTGGTGGGGGTAGTATGGGATGGTGGGGTATCACTTGGGCATCTCACATTACTCCACATAGCACATTGAGGTCACTGCCACTCTGACAATGTCAGCTGACCTGATTCAGCAGCAGAAAGATCATGTCTTGCCCATCATTCACTTCCTCCTCCACTGATCTTGGAAAACACTACAGGATGTAGGAAGTCTTTCTCCTAAGTTCTTGCCACAAGATGCTTTGGGGTTGTAACGTTAAATTTACAGCCCCATATCAGTGAAAGAAGTGGGCAATTTTTTCTTGACAACACCTTTTCAGTTTTTAGTATACATGAATTAGTGATTTTCTGGTCTCCAAGACATCCCAAAAATATTCAGATAGGGGTAATTTAGGGCTAGCAGTGACCGTGATTTGGTACAAAAGAGGCATCCACAAAAGGCTGAGTCTTTAGGGAGATAATATGGGCAGAGGATCTCCGGTTTGTCAACAAATACATGAAAAAAAATCATGGTATTGCTTAACAACAATGTTACTCAAATAAGATAAGGTGAATTGATTGGAGGTGAATTGAATATTTCTCCACCTACAGTGCATAACTACATTAAATGATTTAAGGAATTTGGATGCAAGGGTACAAGCCTTAGTTGAACTGTCATTTAACAGCTTTTAAGACATGGATAATGTAGACATTTATCAGTCAGTACAATACAGAATTCACTAATGGTAACTATACTGTGCAAAAAAAAAAAAAAAAAAAAGCCTTATGTTAACCTTGTCCAGAGGAGCATCAACCTCTCTGGGCTCAGAGGCACCTGTGATCAACCAACAAAGTTACAGTCAACATTTAACTTTTTTACGCAAACCTTTTTGGTAATAAGACACTATAGTACTGATTATGTTCCATGGAAATGATAAAAACATATCATTATAGTCTCTTTTGATACATGCATATTTCATAGTTGCGTGGTTACCACGGCGCGTACGCCAGAATGCATAGTTATGATGCAGCGTGCGTCTTCCTGCAGAAGTGTGATGCTAGACCAGATTAATGAGCCACATTGAGAGTGAGGTGGCGCTCAGTCAGGTGGAGCTGATACATATTTTCCAAGCATGACAATAAGACAAATGTTTGTCTGGCTGGGAAACTCACTCAGACCTACACACATCTCTTCATCTCATTTCTTTCCTATTTCCATCTCAGACACTCTGACAGTGACACTGTTTCATCAACTTTGCCCGTCTGGGTCCACGTCTCTGTCAGCATCATTTTTGCTCATCTAGTGCTCTCCATCTCAGCATCTCTTCTTTACTGATTCATTATTCTATAGGTCTGTCCATCTCTGAGCTATTTTTTGCTACTCTGTTCCTACATTCAGTTTTTTGTCAAGGGTTTGTGTGTTTAATGTAAAACACATTGTCTCTCCTCTAGCTTTGCTTTGGTTTTTGGTTTCCATTTGTCATTTAGTGACATGTGATTCTCTAACTTGTTTTTTGTCTGCAGCCGGTGCCCATTGATGACTCGTTCTGTGGTCTCGACATCAACCAGCCACTTGGTGGCTCTCAGCTGGTGACCGGCCACACTCTCTACACCGAGACTCGAGACCGCATGACTTCTGTGACTTCCTACGTCTACAACGGCTACTGCGTTGCTTTTGTGGGCACCAAGAGCGGACATCTAAAGAAGGTGAGCGCTGACATCTTTTTCCTTTTCTCACCCAGCAGTTTAAGCCTCACTCTACGAGATTGTCGTTCACGTCATTACTGCAGGTTAGAGCTGGACTGTCCGGGGGTCGTTGGGGTACAAATACTCCCATTTTCGAGCAGATGGATCAAAGTCTGCTGTTAAACCTTTGGAGAAGGGTGAAGGCAATAGCTAGCTCGCTGTAATGGTCATTACTGGTTCCTCCAAGCTCCACTGTTGCAGTGTTGAATAACCTGAACTGACCTATTAATTTTAATAGGCACCTTTCTGCTTGTGGCCCACTGAGAGGAAAAAAAAGAGAGGGGAGCAGACCCATGCACTAAAGCACAGAGTCTTGGTGAGAAGAAGAACAGAAGTCACAGAGGGTTAAGGACCCCTGGCCAGTTCCTAATGATAGATTTCACACACCAGCCACAGGAGAGGGTATTAGATGAAAAAGAAAAGACAGGATTGCATAGTGATGGAAGCAAGTGCTGTTTTCTGGGTTCATGCAAGTCAAAGTCTTGTTGTCAGAATCCTGTGAAATGACGTCTAGATATTGTATGTTGATATGAAAATAGTGTGTTTAATTGTAGATGTAATGAAGCTGTTCAGGTACAAAGTTTCACTGTTGCTTTCTACTATCAATACAACCATTTAAACGCTGTCTGTTTCTTTCTCTGAGCACCTCTCTTTGAGGATCTATGCAAAATAGCCATGCGCGCTGCTGTGTGTGTACTCAGACTTTCTTCTCAGAGGGCCATGACTGTAACCACAGTAACGCTAAACTGGAGGAAGTATTAACTAGGATATGAGTAGAGTATCTAGGAGAAAACGGTTTAGTGCTCACACCACAAAAAGCACACACCCTCAGAGAACAAATACATGACAGACAAAATAAACTAGCCATGCCAATTTCAATAACCAAACACAAGCAAATTTCCAGCAATCTGTCATAATTAATCATCATCCTGAACCCTCAATGTCCAAAATTTAAACTGCATTTCTACTGTCAATTGCAGCTTTTACTTGTGCATTTGAAAGAGCAGTGTGGTTGAAGGTAGAGGATGGTATATTCAGTTTGAACTAAGTTTGTTTGAGAACATTTGACTAGAATAGGCGCTGCAGCTACCGTGCAGCAATTTGCATGCAGGTATGTTCTTGGAAAAGGAGAAGCCATTATTTGCATGGAAGCACATGATTTAACGAGCTCTGACTGTTTGCAGTCTGTGCATGAAAGGAAGAATGACCACAATCGGCCTACCCACTGTAGCAGTCTGCGGCAGTGTGAACAAAGAAAACCATTACTTTTTGAATAGGCAATAATGCTTCAATGCTCAATAATGCTGCATGACAGCAGTGTTTAGACGAGGTTTTCTTTGCCTTGTCGTTGTGTCATCAAGGTGTGTGCATGGGTTTCAGAGTTGTTCATTGTTTACATGGAGACAGTTATTATTGGCTCCCTCAGGGAGGGCAGAGGTGTGGGGCGACCTAATGAGTCCTGCCTGCAGCTTCTGTGCAGATGGATGATCTGCTCTTCCAAAGTTTCTGTAGGATGCTGCAGGCTTCTTGCAGATCTGAACATGACACAGCCAGGGTGGCAAGCTTGATGCTTCCTGTTGACACATTCCAATATTTTAACCTCTTTCATGCAACCAAGAGAGACAGACGGATGAGGAAAGGGAGGGATGTGGTGCAAAGGGATGCGCGGTAAGGGGGTGTGAGCGTGAGCCATGATGAGTGAAAATTATAAAAAAAGAGTAGCAGGAACAGGCAGAGATAAAAAGGGAAGGACGGAGGTATTGGGGGAGGGAGGAAGAGACCACTGTAATGTGAATTTAGTGCCGCCAAAAGAAACCAGGACTGCACCGCTGCTTGTAATTGGATTGGCTTCTATCCCAAAGTAGCCCCCTCCTCATCATTTCATTTACCGTTTCCCCATTCAAACCCCCTCCTCCTTCCCTCCACCCCTCCTCACTCTCCCTGCAGACCAGCTCCTGTATATTCTGCTGTTTCCCGGGCTTTGCTGGAGCATGGCAAAGCATGAGGGATGGTGTTGGCGGATATTGCTGCCTGTGGAAGGCTTTTGTAAGGGATTGATTGAGGAAGAGGGGTTAAGAGGGTGGGGAAGCAAGCAGACACTACGGTATGGAGGATGCATATGTAGTCAGACTGCAGGAAATAATAATACTATGTTTGTGAGCCACATTTAGTGTAGCATCAATCATTTTCTGGGGTAATGTGTACAAGGTATAAATCGATAAAATTTCACTGTGTAACATCAGATGCAAATTCTGAGGGAATTATAGTACTGCTATACTACAGTCATTTGTTACATGTTTACATGGCACAAGGATTAAAAAAATTAGTTGTGATCACCTGGTTGGCACTTTTGGATGCAGTGATTGATGATGGGGCCAATAGAAGTTAACCTCAGCAGAAAGCTCCAACGAGTCTGTCAAAAATACAGGTCTTTATGAACATTTTTCAGCTACACTAAATCAGAGTTCAGTGGAGACCTAAACTCGTGACCTTTAGTCCACTGTAATCTCAAATATCTTTTAGTTAGTTACCTTCTGCTCATCACTTATGTCATATTTAAATTTTAGACCTAAAGTTACATTGATATTCAGCAGACTGCTGATCAAGCTACGTGATCAACATAATCCCACTTATGTACCCACTACCCAGAGACCAAAGGGCTCTGTAGGCCAAATTATAGAGTAAGTATGTTCTGGATACACTTACTGAAGATGTGCATCATCTAAAGTGGAATAGGCTATGCGTGGTTAGCATCACATGCTTAAGCACAGATATATCCCATATGGGTGCTGGCTTCTTGCAGATATGAACATGACACATGTCTGGGACTGGGATTGTTGGGAATCAGCGACAACGTTATGGAGGAGAGGGGCTGATGGCAGCTTTGCTTTTTAAACAGATGGAGACTAGGAGCTTGACCACACATGTAAAATTGGATTTTGAAAGACACCACAGCAATTCTTGGATCGGGAAGTTAAATCCAGCTCAGCAGAGACACATTAGGATTTCCCTTGTGATTAGAGTCAGTTCACAGAGAAGGATTGAACATCTTCCATATGAGATCACCTACACAAGCAGAAGAGCTTAAAGCGACATTTTATATTTCAAAAGGGTGTCAATGTTGATCCTAATAAATAGCCTTTAATATGAACTTTTAAAGAAGTCAAGATAGCATTCAGATGTGAGCTTCAACAACAGCTTGTTAGCTTATTGTATTTCCTGTTACAGCTTTAACATAGACTGAATGCCTTAAAATATTATTTATGAGCAGAGCTACTTCTAGTTCCTGTTATGGAGAGATACTACACTGACACATTATCTCACTCTTTGTGTACAAAGTGGTATTACTCAATAATATGGGATGGCGATGGGTTAGCATGCAAACTTCATTGAGCTTTAACAGATGTCTTTGATGCAGCATCATAGTTGTCTTGATATTCAACAAGTAATTTTATCCCATTTTTAATGTTAAAGAGCTGTTTAACCAACTTTCCTCACCTTGTACACCTTGAAGCTAACCAAAGCATTTTATTAATGGCTGTATGCAATTAGGTTTTGAAGGATTGGCATTCTAGTTGTTTATTTCATTAGAAAACAAACACAGATTCAGTTATTTTAGGCTAGTAATTCCCTCAGTATTTAGTTAAATGTTTCTGTTGTATTAGCATTAAAGCACAGATGAAAAACAACATGTGCTACTTTTCTTTTCATCATGCCCTGATAAATAATCAGGAAGTGGTTCGGATGATATGCCTTGCAGCTGAGGGGTACAACTTAAAAGGGTGGTTCAGGTGTTTAACTGGACAAATGTCCTGTAGAACTGGTTAATGTAGCAGAGGGTGCATGGCTAAGTCACATGGCTCCCACACAGGCCCGAATAACAGTGGGGCTGTGTGTGGTGTGCAGACGGTATCACTGAGGGTAGCAGCTGATCATAGGGCACAAAATACTGTGGACTTGAAAGGGCTGTAAAAGCAGGCAGCTGCTACTACAGAGCCCAGTGGACAAGCAGTCACACCGCCCCCCACTTCCAACCCTGCTCTTGCCCCTCTATGGTCTGTTCACACCACAACATGCTTCAAAGAATTAGTCTTTAAATCGCTCGCCCTCAGAGGGAATGTGATCTGAGAACCTTGCCTGTCTGGCCTGTAAGCCCAGAGGCTGCTCACCTGCTTTGGTGTGGTCTGGCTTTGCTTGGCCTTGATTTTCATGTGGAAGTGTGGGATAAACTGAACCAATTAATTGTCACTGCTCTCTATCCCTGAAGTTTTGTCTTTGCAGGAACTCAACTTAATCATCTATCAGATGATGGCAGTTGAGATAGAAAAGGGGGAAGAGGTAGGAAGAACTGAAAAGTAACAGCTACTCAGAATGGTTTTCCTAACAACAACTTCGCCCCACAGCACCAGCTGAATGGAAGCCCCCTCTTTTGCCTCCGGGGTAGAGATGACTGAGCAGAACTGAGAGGCCCTCCTCTCATAAACCACACACTTACACACCTGCGCTGTTATGATATATCCAATCAAATATGAACATAAACCCTGTTCTATTCAGTTTATAGGCAAATTTCAGTTGTTGTTTACAGTTGGTCATTAGTGGTTTCTCACGAGACTGCAATAAACAACCTGAAGGTACAAAGAATAAATCATTTTAATTACTTTATTATACATCACCATTGTCACCGCATGGTGTGTGTTAACCTTGAGGTGCCATTAAAAGAAACACAATTACAAAAGAAAAGAACTATCACAATTGCCACCAGGTAGAATTTGTTTCCAATCATTATTGTCACAAATTGTTATTTCTCACTGAATGCCTTCTGTAATAGCTGTTGCATCACTTTGTTTCAGATTGAATGGTTTGCTCTAATTAATCCCACACAGAACAAATAACTGCATTCTTTTATTAAAGCCTTCCCTTTGTTTTATCTTTATTGTTTATGAATTAAATAAAAACCACAAACTCAATACACCAGGTTGTGAAGCAGACAACTAACAGTTCAGGCTCAAAAATGAGGATAAAACAACACATGGCATTAATAAAGGACACAAGTGTAAATTAACATTCACATCTGCGGGACTCTCATTTCTTGACTGCCAGTGATCATTTTAATACTGCTACACAAGCAATGCAGTGAGTTTATCTAGTGGCAATACCTGGAGGCCTGACATAGTCTGCAGAAATCAGAAATAGGTTTTTTACCGAGCAAATAAAACCTGCAGGACTTCCACAGAGAGGCTGAAGCAATTGAGAGATATTTGTTTTGTCTTTTATTATCAGGACCTCAGGCATATGTGGATGGTAGCTCATAGAGAGACTGTCAGGCTTCTTCTGACCCTCTACAGAATGATATTCTGACCAACCAAAAAGATCCACGAAGGCCTAGCATGTGGGGAACACTTTGAATCAGCAGGTAGTCTGCTTGCTCCTGACCATCTCATAGAAACATTTGTAGAACTTGAAGGATTAAGTCTTTTTTATTATTATTATTTTATGAGGAATGAAGTTAATTTAGCCTGTAAGAATAAGTGCTTTTGCTCTAAGGTTAACAGGAATATTGTGTATAAGTGGTCATCATAAATGTTCAACCAACCACCTAGTCCAGCTAATTACCACCTTGTTCATGAGGTTTCGGACTGGCAGGATGCCTGTGTGACCTTTTTAGAAACCAGTTTTCCACTTGACCCCCCGCTGCTCAGATCTTAACCTTGGTCCAGATGAAGCGGTGGCTAGTGGCAGCCCCACGCTGCAGGAGCAGGCTGTGCCTTTCAAGGCTGTCTTTGGAGCACAAGCCTCTTTATCTGCCAGACCTGGTCCAGACTTCTCTAAACACTTCACTGTTAAAAGGCCAGTGGAAGACTGAGAACCCCTGCTGTTCCATTCTTCCGAGCATTAAATCTGCTTTTTTCGACTTATCCTCCTCAATTCACTCTCTTTCTGTCCGTTACTCTGCGTCTTTATTCCTCTATTTTCAGTGGGTTAAATGAAACCTGGCCAGTCAGCCAGCTGTCTTCTCTTATTTTTTTTTTCTTTTCAACCTCACTCTCACTTCCATCCTTCTTTTAGTCCATTTCTCTAACTTAGTGTCTCACTCTTTCTGCCAGTCTATTTCTGCTTCTCAGGCTATTACAATGACACCGCCTACCCCGCAGTGATCTCATTAATCACATTCAAACAGTTCTCTGTTGCTGTCTCTCCTTCGATGTGTCTCCCTCTCCCCTCCACTTCCTCTAATTGCTTGCTCTTTTCTCTGCCAGTGTCTCGAAGGAAGCATTTTTCATTATTCTAACAACAAGAGACAAATGCCTATACTACGCATACATTTTATTTCAGATGGATTTAATACATCTAGGCTTAATTTATTTCAAAGACATGCAGTTGGATGCTTTCACTGGAGTGTAGCTGAATACCAAAAAAGAGAATCTCATATGTCTGCAAATATGTTTTGCTCTTCTTATTCATTAATTTATCACACAGATCGTTTTTTACTTCAAGCAGGGTACTTGGTTTTATTTATGAGATTTTTTTCTTCTTTTTTTTTTTGGAATGCCCCTTTTTTTTTATATTAGAAAACAAATTACTCTCTTGAGTGCTTGCCATAATTGGACTTAACTTCATGAGTGAGATTAATTAACCCATTGTTGATTAGAGCTACTTTTTTCTGCCCATAGAAAGAACTTTGCTGTAATCCATTTTTTTAAAGGATATTTTCTTGTTGACTGGGCTCCAAATTAAATTGATGGCAGCTTAATTTCTCTTGCCCGCAAACATTTTTCTACTGATTAGAACTACTTTTCACCTTAATGGTAAATAAAGACAGCTCTGCTTCTGAACTATGACTGTGACAGTGGGTTGTGTGCATTTTTTTTTTTTTTTTACTAATGCTGGGGGCTGTTGTGTCATAAGGTTTGTGTAACCACTCAAGACAATGCTCCCACACCCAATCTGCACAGAAAGTGGAAAAGATACGCACAATTTATCCTAATCTTCATAATCTAGTGATGTTGCTGTCCATAGATAAAAAATTAAAGATGTCAGCAAATGCCCATACGATCATTACTATTATTACACTCAAAACAGGAAATTAAAGCTCTAAGAATTGTACAAAAATCCCAGCAATGAGTTGATTTTTAACTGAGACCAAATTCTGATAACATCATAAATATATTTTATCAACACAACATTGCAATATCATAGTGTTATTATTACGTTTATCATCAGCACTGGTATACACAAAACTCCTAAAGGTAACATCTCCCTTGGCCCTTGTTTTATGAGGGCAGCACTGACATGACATAACAAGAACCGCTACTCATAAATAGATAGATTCATATTAAAACCTTTTTTTACGCATGTCAAATACAGACATGCGTACGGACAGAGCCCTCTGTCCGTCTTCTACATCCTTTTTAAAGAGCTTGCAGATGCAAATCCAGGTGTAGAGAACGGAGCAGTACCCATCTGAAACCACGGGGGCAGTGTTGCACTGTATAGCTAATTTGCGATCAGCTAAAGGAACAAAGCAGAAGAGGAGGTTGTGATGTAATTAATAGCTGCACAGATCTTTGCAGTCTACTACGCTGCATCTTTTTATGTTGTTTTCTGAGAATGTGTGTTATCATGAGCTCCTCCACTGTTGCCGTGTTTGCTATTGTCTGAAACTGACGTCAGAACTCAGAAGTGAACTATCAACTCTGCACTGCCCTCTAGTGGATGTGTTGCCCAGCAACCATGCTAACATTAAAGACACGTGAGAGTATGTGGGCAGTGACAACATTTGATAATGTTTGACACAGATGTACCTATTTATGTACGCAAGAGGAGAATAAATAAAGCTTAACCCTAATTAGGTACAATATATTGAGTCTAACAATATATTTTCAATTCCTAATCATAACCATGTGTGATAAGAATGTAGGAGAAAAGTAAAGGGATAGTGGCAGAACATATGGGATATGTTTATAAACATGCTGGAATACATACTGCTACCGCCCCTCCTACCTCCTAATAAATTACTGTGGAACCCTTATATTAGTACAAAGTGATTGCAACAATATCAAGATGTAAGATGTGTCTCTGTAGGTCTTTGTAGTCTGAAATGATTTAATATGTGAAAACATAAAAAATGACCTTCTCCATTCTGATGTATCAAGTGTTTCTACTGTGGTCCACACATTCTGCCAATTGAATGTTTTATGTACATAAAACCCAACACAAATACCCTATGTGCCAAACATTATGCAAACAAGCTGGGTTGGGAGGCAGGGCCTCACATCCTATCAATATTCCTATTTAGTTTGCAGCCAATGAAAGCACCACAGGGAGCAAATCTGAAATTCATAGAAATCCTTATCAGTAGTTGCATTGCTGTTATTGATCTGTTACTGTGGAAACAGTGTGGCATGGATGCGGGCCTTGTTAGTTTTCATAGCCTCAGGTATAAAACTCAGAGCTCTGGTGACTTCCAACAGTTCCGCCAATCAAAGAATAAACTTCTCTCTCTGTTAAATCAACTGCAGCTTCTAAGCGCTCGCCTTTTGTCCTCTTGAGTTGCCAGTTGGCATGAGAGATGAGTGTTTTTCTTCTTCTTTAGTTACTCCATTGACCTTGCCAAAACATCACAGACAGGAAAGGGAGAGACACGGAAAACGTAAACATCTTGAGGAAACAATCTGGATATAAAAAATTTTTAAAAAGAAGGGAAAAACAGAAAGAAATTACTGCTCAACATCAGTCAAAGTAGATGGCTGGCTCAGTGCCAGCGTTTATTGATTTACTTTACAAAGCATTTGAATGGGCCAGATAAGTGTGATTAGCCAATTCATTACTTCTGGCTAGAGTGGTCCAAAATTAGATAAAAAGAGGGTGGATAGGAAGGACAGAGAGGGGGTGAGAGCAAACTATTACTTTGTACTTGTGCAGAAACTCTCAGTGGCCTGCTATAGAGGAAATCTTTTTGAAGTACTTGATGAATTTTCCATATATTACAAGCATTGTAATGATCACACTCATTAGAAGCAGTTACAAAATGGGGGGAAAAAAAGAAAATTATGCATTGTTTATGTGTTTGATTGCATGCATAATGATTCTCGATTACACAAGCAACCAAAACAGCAACCTCTCATCTACTTTGTAAATGTTTGCTTCCATTTCAAATGTTTTTTCAAGCTGCAGAGCACCACTAGATCTCCAAAATGAGAACAGTCTGGGCTTTGATGATATACTAAACTGTTGTCTATGCCAAGGCAAACTGAGTGTGACAGCGAGTAATGTTTCTGTCTGATAGTGAGACAGCTTTACTGCTCCTCTGTCTCCTTCTTCATACAAGACATCAGCAGCTATCAGTTCCTTTACAGTGAAGCTTGCTTTGGTGACAACATTGTTTAATGCCTTTCTGTGATCACAGTATTTACAGGAAGCTTTTAAGGCTCCACACAAAGTATTTCTTTCATATACACTTATAGTCATTTTACAGATATTTAGTTATCATTTATTGTGACTGTTATGTCAATCATAATTAGGGATTGTATATTGTATAATAAGCAATCTTTGAGATTGCTGCTCACCTCTGGAACCTTCTATTGGTTCTGGGAAGCATGTCCCAATAATTTCCTAGTTTTTTCTTTGTCCAGTTTTTTCCTCTTTCTCCATGCGCCTTCTCTCCATGCCTTTATCTTCCTTCTGTACCGTAAGACTGTCAAAGAACTCCAACTAGCCATCAGCCTAATGAACAGTGATACCGAGCTAATAGCGTGTGATAATATTTCAAGCCACCAGTAATCTCGGCTCACTCAGGCTTTACCTGCCCGTCACTTCTGCTCCTTTTACACAAAGATACACAGAGTGTGCATCTCTTTCCCTTGACAGCTGTATGTCAGGTCTTGGCCTCATGCTTTCATGAGGCTGAGCTGTCAACCACTTAGCAGTTCAGCTGTCCAGTGAAGGCTGCTTAATGGGACTGGACATTTCTTTCTGCATATCTTGTAACAAATTGTGTACTGGTCCCTGCATCCACTGAAACATCAGCCTCCATTTGTTTTTTAATCCATGTTTTTGAAATAAACAAAAAAAAAAAAGGAAAACAGAATTGCTCGAACAAATTCTCCACACTGCAACTAAAGATAACACTTATAATTTGGCTGTTGACTGATGACTGATATTGATGGTTTTTGACATTTAATTTCCCTCTAATGTCAGTGAAATGATTGAAAATAACTTAACTGTTTAAGTATAACAGGCCTTCATGACACATCTTTGAACAAATACAAATTAAATCGTTTAAATATATAAAGAAAACTTAATTATAACCTTTTAAAATAAGATCCTCTCAAAGCACTTTTCAGCCAATTAAACCTTTTTAATTCCTATCATTTCCAAGGACTTTCCAGCCCATTAAACCATCACCAACCAAATGACTTTTAGTTCTTATATCGCCCACCATTTTGATTTTGTGCTCAACAAAATGTATTATTAGTGAATTTAGTCAGTTTCAGGACAAAGTCAATCCACCATAACTAGAACACACCAGATATATAAAGGTCACTGTCATTGGTTAAGGCAGTGGTTCTTAACCTATTTTCCTTGAGGACCCCCTTCATGCAAACACTAAAAAGCCATGGACCCCCTGCCCCACTTTGTGCTAAAACCATGCTTGGCAGCTTTCAAAAGTGAGATTCTCACCATAAATAATGGATTTTGTCTGAGTCCTGTCCTTCAATATAGCCAAAGTCAAATTAACAACATATACATTTTTTTTATTAAAATATGGACAACGTGTGGACAATGATCACAATTTCTCTAAATTTTCAGCCTCAGGGACCCCCTGTGCTCTTTAGGGGACCCCCCATGGAGCGTCCCAGACCCCAGGTACTGGGCTAAGGTGATCCTATTTGCCAACAGGCGGATTAGCCTAACAAGGAATGTACTACTGACAGATTGAAAAAGTGGCTGATATGGAGAGAGATGTCACAGAGGCACTAATCATGATATTCTAAGACAGTCCACCATACAGTAGCAGGATGTAACATGGAGGCAGCTACACAGAAAACCATAACCAAGAGGCTGGAATAGTGAACAGAACGTCTGTGATGAGCATGGATTGGTAATGGCACTGGGTAAGCAACCAGACATTATGGTGGTTTACAGAAAAAGGTGTTAGATAACATAAGATCCTTTATTGATTCCACGGTGGGTAAATTTGACTTTTACAGCAGCTCAAATACAAAGTAAAAGAGACATTAAACAATAGACAAAATAAAAAAAAACGAAGACAGGAAAAAACAGTATGTACAATAAATCGTAAACAATAATAATAACAGACAAAGAAAGAAACAGTATTTATATACACAGCCTCACCCAGTTTAATGTGCAGTGGTGAGATTAGAGTTAGATGTTGCAGTTCCGAGTTCCAAAGAACATCAGAAGCTCAAAAATACCAAGGGTTGAAGGTTGCTAGGTGTAATCTGAGCACTTGGGGCTTTGACCTCCAAACATGAAGATTGGCACCAACAGATCCCAGGGACAACATCTGTGTGTAAAACCCATTAACATGACCTCTGGTTGTGAAACCAAGCTTCTAAGGCGGCTACCCACATAGTCACATGAATACAGGATACATATGCAATGATAATTCTCTCGTCATGGCATTACAGATGTATGAAAGATCTGATGATGGATGATTATATTCAGTTTAAACATAACTATTGCAAACTAAAATACGTATTTGATCAAACGAGTTGCATTTAAATTCCATGATGTTCCTCCCAGTGGCTGGGCTACTATTTCCAACCAAGATCACTGACATGAAGCACAATTTCACAGTTATATAATGCCATTAAAAACGACACACTGACTTGACTGAAGTTGTGACAGATAGTGAAATATAGAATATGAGAGAAATATAGACTATACAAACACCAGAAATATGCTTGGACTGAAGCCACAGAATGAAGAGCAGCTGTGGTCCATGTTCAGTATGTGGTATGTCAGGATGGAGCAGATGGGCAGGTTGAGTTTAAAGGAAAGAGTGAAAGTGCAGAGTAGCTTTTGAAAACCTGAGGTCCAGAAATAGCAAGATCTTATTTGTGATTTTGCAAAGCACCTGCATCACCAGGAATCCTGTGGCAGACCACAAAAAAAAAAAAAAAAAAAAACATTAAAAGGTCATAATATCAAAGAAGAGAGCAGGAGCCAGAGTCCCCTTTCAGTCACAGGTCAGCTCAGCCACTGCTGTTATTCATTAAACTGTAATGGTTAGCGGTTGGGAAAACATTGTCAGGGCCCCTGGTAACTTGACTAAATGTAGGGGTCAAGGGCAGAGTCAGGGCGAGATATCGCCATTCTGGGTGACGTGCCCACAGTGTTGGGCTGGATTCAGTCAAAGCACAGACGTGATAATTTGATAAAATCACAGAGCAGCAGTAAACCATCAACATTCCTCACAGTCGACCATTTCTGTGGGGAATGATGTGTTACTGTCAGTCATACTTAAGTGTTTTGGTGCATTTGGCAGCCACAATTTGGCTCTGCCGGAAGCAGCTGTTTGCTCAGTGGGGTATAAGCCCACAGGAGGTGTGTCTTGTGTTTGTGTGCATGTTGTTTGGCCCATATTAGCTGACTGTGGACATAAATTAGGAGAAAAACAAAGAGCTGTTTCAGGTTAGCTTTGTGGTAGAGTTTGGGGATTGGGCAACCACATCATATGTTATTGTCCTTGTACACATGGCACTAATTTTCTTTAGTTTGATGCTCATACTGTTGAAATGTTACACTCTTATTTGTATGTGGGAGGTGTGGGAAAACTCCCTTGATCATAGATTCAAAAGACACTATCTGTTTCACCCTATTTCAAGAGTGTTTCATCACACACAAGAGCATGTACATGCACTCACTTACAGGGGTTGCGGTGTTAGGGGTTTGCCTTCTAACTGATTAGGAAATGAGAAACACTTGTGTCATGAGTTTTCACCCTAATAAGCCCAGATTGCTGTGGCTAGAACAGTCTTTGGGTGCAGGTATGCTGTGTTCAGGCTGCAAGCTGGTTTGGAGGTTGGGGCTAGATTGTGTGGAAGTTGACTGCGTTGTCTCAGAATCCTCAGCTGAAAGGGGATAGGATGGTGTTTGGGTTACGCCATGCTGGGAGCGCTGTCCTCTTTAAATGAGACACACTAGAACAAAGTGCAGCTGATCAGATTAGCGTGGCTGATCAGGTTTCTCAGCAGGTCGTTGGCTCCCACTGTCTGAACATCTTGACTGTTGGAGCTAAACACACAGAAGAACAAAGGGAGGGAAATAAAAGGATGCAACAACAGTTGTTGTTAGGCTTTACTTTGAAATTTAGTCTAAGCTGTTAACATTGTAAACGTCTTTCTCTTTGTTCGCTGAGCTTTGCTTTTCTGCATTTGCAGTCTATCTCAAGGGCAAGTTATTTATTTCTGATTGTAGAGAAAAAATGTTACAATGAGGTAGACCTGTGGGGCTCAGTGTGAAACAATGGTAGCAGGATGAATTGTGCTGTTCCAGTTGTGTGGGGATGTATTGTTAAGTTTGCTGTTGTGTTGCATGGAGCATATTGTTTCCGTTTTTTGGGCTCTGATGATTCCCCCCTTCGAAAGATCAGATGAATCCCCTTTTCGATATGAATGAGACATCTTTGCTCTATTCTTGTATTTGTCTTTTACTCTCTTTTTGTCCACTTTTCTATGTGTTTCTGTCAGATGTTTTTCTAAAATGTCCAGTTTTGCCCTTCTCTCTGCCCCCTCTCTGTGTTTTTCATTCTTCATGGCTTTTCACACAGGATCCATCCAGGCCAGGCCACAATCCCTTATAAGGCCAATGGAAGCCCCCTTCTGGCCTCTTATTTCCATATCAGATTTGCAGTAACAGACAGGGTTTACACAGGATCATGCCTGGAATGTGAGGCTGCCTTTCTGTCTGCTGTGCCACAGACCTCGCTTTGCTCTCTGCTCCTCTGCACAAACCTGGTCAAACCTCGTCCATCTATTGCTCCTCTTCCCCTTTCTCCTCAACTCACCTTCTAATCTTTCTCCTCAGTCCTTCCTCTTTTCCTTCTACTTATTTTCACAGCTTTTCCTCTGCCATTTCTCAGACACCTCAGTGCAAACATAAAAAATAAAAGTGCGTATTTGTGTGGCAGGAGGACTGAAAGGCAGCATGCTCAGATGGCTGTCTGCTCTAAGTTCATACAGCAGGGAGCAGGGAGCAGTAGACAGCTAAAAAAGAGATTAAGCCACATCTGAGAGGACGATGAGAAAAACGTGTGAAAGCCACACAGCACAGCACAACAAACATCCCTAAACCTCACAGGACATGTGAAGTTGGGGCTTATATTCCAGTCATATTTAAAGGCTCTTCTTCCATCATCATGCCAGCCCTCTGTTTCGTCCTTTTTATGCTTTACTCACTCCCTGAGCCTGTTCCTCATTACAATTTCATGTTACCACAGGCTTTTTTCCCTCCCTGTCGAGCTTTAATATGTAAAGTGTCGACTTTCCTGTGTGTCTGTGTGGTTTGGTTTGTTGTCGTAGAGAGTCTGTTTCTGATTAGGCTGGTTTTCGCTAAGCTTTCCCTTTACGGCCACATTTGGGCCTTACTTTGGCAGAAGAGCCGTTAGAGGGAATCTCATCCAGGCCCTAATTGATTCAAAAGGCTGGCAGACCTGGTGTTCTCTTTGGCCCTGTTGTGTCTTCCTATCCTTCACCGTCTCTGTCTCTTTTGCACCTTTACTTCCATTTCACCACAGTGTCCTTTGTTCCTCAGTTCTCTCCCAGGGTCTGACACAAATGGAGGGATGTAGGGATGAGAGGGGATCTCATATAGGCTGTAATGCTTCTCTCCTCTGGGGGCCTGTAGAGCTCATTAACCTACGTTAGTCTCCGCTTGCCTCCATTAAAGACACCTGGCTCCCTGAGGGCCCAACAGGGAAATGACAAGTCCAGTATCCTTCTCCTTCATCAGCATCCTAGACCCACATCAGGAAGGGATTCATTATTATCCTTTATTGTGGCTACAGTGGTTATTGATGCTGTGTTGATTTGCCTGTCATGTCAGCTGCACTGTATTTTGACATCTATGCTACACATTGAAATAATGGCATCCACATTATACACAAGTGGCTCTGTAATAAGTGAATAATAAGCCTTTCTTAAGGAAATCATGGGAGTGTTGAATGTAAACAACAATAAGCTGTTATATGCAGCTCTGCTCAGCTTAAAAGAGAGCTTTCCGAATAGTGCCAATTCTCAGATTAGCCCCAAAGTCCCTGTCAGAGTGGGGGCAGAATCAGCCGCATTTCTACTTATGCATGAAATATATACGTGCACCTGAAAATAACAGCAGATGAAAAGCTTAAATCTCCTTTAGGCAGTGCACCTTAAATCTGCGTTCGCACCCCTTGGCTGGCTCAGGTTAATCTGCTTGGTGTGGACTCAGACTCCGTAATGTTCCTCCCCTCCGTTCCACAGTACAAAGGCCTGCAGAGATAAGCAGAATTCTCCATGCCACCTTGCCACAAAACAAATAAAGGTTATCAGTTTATTTTATTATAACAGGAGATGAAAAGATGTGCAAATGGAAGACTTTGTTGTCTTTAATTTTTAGCTTTTTCCTCTAGTCTTTCTCACCGTTTTCTTCCTTTTTCTATATCATCCTCTCAGTTTTGTAAATGTGTTTTTTTCTCCCTACATGTGTAGAACTCTCAACCATGCATTTCTGGCACTGCAGTGTGTAAGCTGAACTGCATCACTTTAATGTCAGACTCCATGTTTTCCACAACACTGACCTCTTTGTCTTCTGCTGCCTGCAGTTTCTCTGTCCTCTGGTCTTTCATTTTCTCTATTCTCCACTACTCTGACTCACTCTGAGTCGTGTGTGTGTGTGTGTGTGTGTGTAGTAGACAAGTGGATGTTGGGGAGTTACAGCAACCTGTAGCAGCCCGTTGAACCCCCCCTCCCCCTCCTCTTTGCTCAGCGTAGTTTTTTTTTTTCTCTATTACAGCTTCTTATTCATTCAGTCCATCTCAAGTGGTAAGAAATATTAGCATATCATTGCCATAAGGAGCTTCAGACTTCACTGTTAATAGCTTTTTAATGTTTCCTGGGGCCTCGCCATTATGTGCCCAGTCTCTTTAGCCTAATCCAGTGGGAACCATATGGGCAACAGCCTGACTCTACACACTGGACCCACAGGTTCATCGAAACCAGTGGGGAAGCAGAACCAGAGTGTATTTAAATCCATAGGCGCTCAAGGGCTTTATTTAAAACTAAAGAAAGTTTATTTATTTAAGGGCCCCAGAGACTGGAGAGAGCACAGGAGGGCTCTTTTTCTTTTACAAGAGTTGGATTTATTTTTCACTTGGGTTTAAGGTGTGAACTTGTGCACAATGTTTGCACAAGTTTTTGCATTTTGTAGCTAGTGTGGACAGTATATTTTTCAACATCTGTTCAAATGCAGATTTTTCTGTGATTCAGTGTTCCAGCCAAGCCAGGCACAGAAAATAACTCAAGGGACCACCAAAGTGTCAGACTTTCTCATGCATCTGAGTAGGCCTGTCGCGATAAGCAATAAATTGAACGATAAGAAAATAAGAGCACGATAAGTTTGCCGGCCGCGATAATTTTTTTTCGTCCCCCCTTTACCATAGACTGTGTATGACAATAGGTTTCACTATGGAGTATTTCGACTAAACGCTCTGGTTTCTTGCGGAGTGATCTCTCTAGTGTCACACTTGACTGCAGCATGTTGCAGCACGAGCCGGTAAGCCGCATTTGTTTTGCACGGCTGCCAACACGCAATGGCCGTGAGACTTGCGTATTTAAGTGGCTTCTCACGCTCTCGCGCTAAACCTCCGATTCTCATGCTGAAATATGTAAATAATAGATGCAAGCATCTCCTCTTTTATTGTTTCGCTGCTTCCCAAATGTAAGCAGAACACACACATTCTAGCTTACGACGTCAGTACAAAGCCCCCACTTCCTGGTCTACCGTAATAACCCCTGTAATCCGCAGGCACATTACGCAAATAGAATCAGCCTATATACTACCGTATATGACAAAATACACATTAAGAGCAATGCCGGCTAATCGAGAGGTTTGGGAGGATTCCCAGTGGGCCGCATAACTTTTGGGCCGGTGTCCCGGCGTATGTGAATGTGGTATCCCAGCTAACTGCTGGGTTGTAGTTACTTATAAGGCCAACAGAGGGCAGAATGACTTTGTTTCACAAGCAGTAGATTTTGAAGAGCAGAAGAAGAACACGGGTTTTTGTTCGATGTAAAGTGCTGAAGTTTGGTTCGTCATTAAAACCGGCATGCTTGTCTACTTGTCTGGAGTTTATTTGAAGATGCAACAGTGAAAAAGGCGCTTTTATTTATTTAGTTTATTGACCTTTGAAAATGTGTACTTGCATTATTACGGCATAGGTCACTATATTAGTTGAGAATGGTCTCAAAATGACACATTAGCGCTCTGCGCAATATTATCGTTTATCGCGATAATTTCTGAGAAAATTTATCGTACAGCTAAATTTGTTATCGTGACAGGCCTACATCTGAGGTGCTGTCTTGATCTGAAATATCAGCAGAGAAAAATAAACCTGACACAGCGTAGGCACATTTAAACAGTTTATATTCAGTATTCATCTTATTTAGCGCCCCAAAAGGAAAGTGTCCATCATGTGGGTGGAGGAACTGATGTGTGTTTGGACAAATGTGCTTCAAGTAAATTCTCAAGTAGGTAGAGAGTGTTTACCTACCCCAAACATCTGTGCCCACAGCAGAAGGATGAGTTAAAGTCTCCTTTACTTTAAACCCTGTTTACACAAGATTCGGGTGATCTGATCACAAGTGGGAAAGTAGAGTAAATTCCACTTCCACATGCGAGTAACTACTTATGAGCTCACTTTCCTACTCTTTATGGAAATAAAATCATATGTTTAAACATGCAAAGCCAGCTGTGAGTACCAGACACAACATCACCAGGCCCATTAATGTGTCTAAATCCTGAATTACGTTTAGTTAGCTCAATGTTTTTGAAGGTTCAGAGATATTTCAGCTCTGCTTGAATCAATTTAACAGCAGTGTTCTGATGGATATAAACTATATCTGACATTTCATGCTAATTAAGTTATTATCACACAACACTGTTCATTTTACATTCTTGTCAAAACCTCACACACCATGCTCGCTCGCCTGTAAACTCAATGTGATCCGGTTTGGAAATCTAAATCTTCTGGATGGACTTGAGAATAAATTACTAAAGGTCAAACTAACCAGCCAGGCTGCTAACAAGCCAGCAGACCAGAGGCAACAGGTGAATGGAAAGCAGCCAGAAAAGCTTTTTGCTCATTAAAGTTTCTGTTGATGGGAAGAAGATTATAAACGACTAAAGACGATGTCTCCTCATCTCGTGCTCTTTTGCATCAACATTCTCCACTTAGGCTTTTAACCCTTGTTATTTAGCTCGGTTGTGGTGTTACAGTATGGCTTCCCCTCCATTTGTTTCTCCTCTGTCTACCTTTTACTGTGTTTCAGTGTGTGCATGTGTGTGTGAGAGAGAGAGAGAATTTTAGGAAGTACAGTAAGTGCTGATGCAAGCTGTAAGTGTCCCTGTCCAGGTAATGGCCTGTAGCAGTACTGCAGCCTGGGGCCTGCCAGAGGAGGAATGACATTTACTGCCACCTTAACTAGCTCATTAGCCTGCTTGACAGTCTTTCTCTCTATTCGCTCCACAGAGGGTAATGAGGATAGCACAATTTTACAACCGCCAGTTGTTATTCGGCTCGTGTCTTTCAAGGCTATCAAGATGGAACACTCCGATTCTTTTGGGAAATGGCTTCTTGTTCTCTTGCTCTCTGCTGTTTTTGCACAAGGGCTCACTCAGCCTGTCTTTGAAGAAACAATTGACAATAGCGTCAAGTCTTTCTGCGACTGCATTTCATTGTGCTCCTGCTGAGATATCACCGCTACACACTCACCTACAGCGAGCTCATCTTTTAATCAGGCCTGATCCCAGAGACTGATTGGCCCCATTGTTCTGTGTGAAGGCTATTGAAACCTGTCTTTCTTTGCTTCTTAATGGACAAACACACATTTGCGTTCACACATACACACACAGGCATAGAGACATGTAGACACACTTGCCTGCACTATTAAGCAAACTCTTATCTTCATTATGCCGCTTCTTTGGTTGATTGGAGGGTTTTTTTGTGTGATGTTGATATAGGACAGCTGAGTTCCAGTCCCTCATCTCCTCTCTAGCTTTCTGTTTTTCATTAGGGATGAAGGGATTGAGGGAAAGAGACAGAAATAATGGTAATGAAATGGAACGCAAATAGCAGAGATGTAATTAAAACATCAATATTCAGACTAGAGTACTCTGATCACTACAATCCGCTCTCTGCTCCTGATAATTGACATGACCACCAGAATAATGGAATGTATTTGTTTTGCAGGCATGTGAGTACAGTAGCTTTACAGTAACACACACACATTCATAGTTTATACTAGGGGTGTAACGAAACATTTATCTATATTTAAGCAATATGCAAATATATAATATATTAATTAACTGTATCTTTTCCATTGTTTGTTGAAAGAAATTGCTAATGAGCCAATCACATGGCAGCAACTCAATACATTTAGGCATGCAGACATGGTCAAAATAACTTACTGAAGTTTAAACCAAGCATCATAAAGGAAAGAAAAAAGGATTTAAGTGACTTTGAATACAGCATTGGTCAGGTTGGTCTGAGTACTTGAGAAACTGCTGATCTACTGGGACTTTCACACAACAGCAGAAGACCACACCAGGTGCCACTCCAGTCAGCTGAGAACAGCACAACTGAGTCAGCAATTCACATAGGCTCTGATGAGTCTCCATTTCAGCTGCCACGTTCAGAAGGTAGGGTCAGATTTTGATACAAACAACATGAAAGCATGGGTCCATCCTGTTTAGTATCAATGGTCCAGGCTGCTGGTGGTATAAGGGTGTAGGGCAGCGTTCTGCAAGTCACTGTCACTGTCCTGCAGGTTTGACAGGCTCATGGCTCATTAACAGGCCTGCTTAGAACCTGATAACAAGGTGCTGAGGAGATCCGATTTATTTGAATCAGGTGTGTTTAAGCAAGGGGAACTATCTATCTATCTATCTATCTATCTATCTATCTATCTATCTATCTATCTATCTATCTATCTATCTATCTATCTATCTATCTATCTGTCTATTTGTCTGTCTGTCTGTCTGTCTGTCTGTCTGTCTGTCTGTCTGTCTGCCTGTCTGCCTGCCTGCCTGCCTGCCTGCCTGCCTGTCTTAGACACATGCTAATCAACAACCATCACGCAGAGCAAAGAGTTTCCAGTCAGACTAGTGCAATGGCCCCGAGCCCAGACACATCCTATAGCCTTTGTCCTGTGATTTTCTGTTTGATAAGACCTGTAGGGACTTTGAAAAGTGCAGCACACTGCAGCAGATGTCCACACTACAGAATAATTGTACAAAAACACAACATAATTGCACCAAAATACATTGCCTTCCAGTGTGTTCCCTTGCATATGGTCATTCAATCAATTACCTAGTTTTGTTCATCACTCTTTTACCGACTAAAAACAGCCTGAGGACTGTTCTGACTGTCTGCTCTTCCTTTCACCAATTGACTGTATGTGAATATCCTCATGATTGTGTGTTTATATTACTTCACCTCAACCACCATATCCTGTGTTTAAAGCATTAATCTTGTGAGTTAGACATTAGTCTGTCTGTGACTCATGATGAGTTATTGTAAGACAAAGCCATTCTGAGGAATGACTGGGGGCAAAGCTCAGAAGCCTCCCTGTGTCTGCACTGTTAACAGATATCAGACAGCATTACAGGTTCCCACAAGGAGTGAATTAGCAAGTGCATACTTATATCTTCAAAGTAAACACACCAACATCAGTGTAGGGACAGCAACACCAAAAGTCCACTCAGGGAGCAGTTGAATGAAGAGGTCTTGGCTTCCTTTTAACTTCTGGCACCAGACTACATTTAAACAAAGCTGCTTTTGGTGCCAAATGAGGTGCCCATTTGGCCACTATCTAACACTCTATTCTCTATTAAAACCCACAAGAAGAGAAGTGTCCTCAGCAAGCAAATATGCAGCTGTAGCGAATCACGAGCACCCCCCGCGGCCCTCTCTCTCTCTCTCTACACAGCAGCCATTCCTTGTGGTGCCGGCCAGAACAGTAAAGCTCCTTTTTATGATCTTTCAAGTCAAAACAAAAACAAAGTGAGTGCACTGGGTCTTTTTTTCACATAGCCTTAACTCATGGCCTCCCCATCATTACAACTGCTTATTTCAGACAGTTAAAGTAAGCTGTCTCCTCTTTTCCCCAAATGCTTTGTTAGCTCCGTGTCTACTCGTATTTTCAGGCTGCTCACTTAATAACAGCCTTGCTTTGACTTCCACTGAGTAAGTGGTGGTGTGTTTGCTAGCTTGCGTGCATGTCTGTGTTTGCAAATTTTTGGTGGCATAATGTGATAAAGATGGCTGTAATGGGTCTAGCAGGCCTTTTTTTTTCTTTTGGAGTTCTTGTAAAGAATTTGGGGGGGCCATGTCGGACCATAACACTGTTTTTTAGGCTGCTCAGCATGGAAGCATCCAAGTGTGGTTAGCATGTATGAGAGTAGATTAACATGGAAGTCTCACTCCTCGGTCACAGATCTGTCAGGCCTCTTGAAGACCTCCCCCCTTTCACTGTAGACCTCATCTGTTTTGGGGCACCCCCCCTACTTACATATGTTGAGAGAGACTGCATGTGCATTCACCAACACACACACACACATGCAGATAAATCACTGTGTAGTACAGGCACACACATATCGTGCAAGGAATCTGCACTCCCACACTTTACCACTTCTTCAAGGAATTATAACAGAGGTTTTCGTTTCATTTGGACATGATGTCTTTACTTTCCTCTGATGGCCAGCTGAAAGAAGGAAATATTCACTCTTCTTTAATTTATTAAAGGCAGCTGTCCAGGGTAACAGAATGATTCCAACCAGAGGTTTGACTGAGCCAGATCCTACAGAGACACAATTTAGTTATGTTCAACATTTTCCATAAAAACAGTTGCACAAACAAAAGGGAAACTATACCGTTGCAGTGAAGCTTGTTGAGGAAAATGTTCGGTGATCACAAATAATACTTTAAAGGTTTTGCTTTCTGTAGCTTGGTAGCAACTAAGCAGATAGTATGGAAGATAAACGACCTGCTAACAGTTCTGTCTGAATTTTTTATTGCACGAAAACTGGGTTTAATGGTGTGACTGCATTCCCAATTTTCCCACTCTGACCTTAGTCTAAAAAGTGCATTGGGGCTGTAGTTGATCAAAAGCACTTTTTTTATATCAATCCCAATTTAATTATTTTAGTTAGTGACAAAAACTTATTTATATTGATTTAATTAACCTTGTATTGTAGAACCAATTTAAATAAATAGTTTCCATTTGTAACAAGTGATTGAAAAGAATTTATTCCATTAAAATGAAACTTCACCCAACATCAGTGTTTTTGGCAACAGAAATAAAACTGTTGATGAACATCTATTGTTAATGTTAGGTTTCCATAAATATACTAAAATACTTTCTTTATACATTGTTTTTTTTAAGTACAATGTAATCTTTTAAGTTAACTTTCCACGAAACTGAGTCAGAGTAATTCAGATTCTTTATTTAAAAAAACTAAATGATGTGACTTAACACTGTTGAGTTGTCAAACTTTATAACCGATCTTGGATAAACTTATATTAAATTACTTGTTACCAACTGAAACAACTCATTTACGTTGATTTAACTGTTCTCTAGACTCCAAAATCATGTACTTGATCAGAAAATGTTTTCTGCTTTCTGTTTTACTTCTTTTTAAATTTGTTCTGAGTCTTTCATGGGCTTAAGAGACAGTAAATCAGTTGCCTCCACATGGAAATAACCCTCTCGCTGGCATATTTACTCCAGCATATAAAAATGTCTTTAAAATATAAAGAAATAGTTCTGTGTAAAAACTAAGGAAGATGACTGTACAAAGGAATTTTACTGCAACAAGCTGTTACATGCAGCGTCATGTCTACGATAGATGAGTCCTATAATTAGTTTATATATCCAATGAAAAATATGACATTTTGATCCACTGGTAAGCTTTCTAACTGCACACAGTGTGCAAGAAACAACTAATTTGCTCCTTCACAAAGATCATAGATATGAGACAGTCTTATACTTTAATCACCGTTAATGTGCCCATTCTTAAACCTTGTCTGTATTACATCTTCTGAAAGCTTTAGAGACAATTAAAGCTCACCTAAACTTCCAACTGTATGGCTTTTATCGTGAGACTTGATTAACTCTCAAGGGCTTTCACAAATACTGATTGGCCAAGCAACCAAATAAATAGCCAAATAACCGAGTGCGTCATACAGCTTTTATTTTTTTCTATATTGAGCTCTTAAAGATGACATCATCGAACAAGCTTAACTCAAATATGCAAACATGACATACATGGTGGAACTAGTGCACTTCACTGCTTAACTATAATTTTACAAGTGACCTTGTAATATAATTGATATTAACTGCTCTTTAACTGTAATCTTTCATCTTATGAAAGATTATGTGCGCTCATCGTATCACAGGACTGAAAGGGGGAGAGGTCATGGATGTTTGGAAAGGGCTCTTATAAATGATAATGTTATTGATTCCAGAGGTCAATCAGCTGTCTCACCACATTATAAGACATGTGATTGATTTGACAAAAACATGATCGATAGCTGAACCCCCACTGAGATGGGCTTCTCTATACAGAGTTTGTGTAGGTGTCAGTGTGAGTGTGTGTATGGGTTACAGGCCAAGCTCGCGGTCATGGCCGCTCACTCATCCAGGGAACTACAGGAGTCAGCTGCAGTCCTCTGCTCCATCTCCCCGCTCAGCAGGGAGGAGGCGGGGTGAGCTGTGGTGAGGTGAGCCTGGGCTCAGTGGGAGGGAGGGTTTGTAGATCGGAGAGGGGGGAGGGATGCTCTGTCTGCCTGGCTGCTGGCTGCAGACTGCAGGCAGCATGTCAGCTTGACTTGTTCCCCAGACCTTCACCCCCCCCGCCATCCCATTTTGCAATTCCAGCTCCTCTCCCCAATCACTGATGGACGGATGGTTTGGAGAAGGAGGAGGTGTATAGCCAGTTAGTTCCACCCCACAGCAGCCTTCTTTATTGGGCCTTCATTGGGGATTATTGTTATTGAATTAAGGAGGGCCTCCCTTCAGAGCAGATTCTTGCAGGAAATAGGGACAGCAGGCCTTCACATAACTGCTGATGTGTAACTCTCTTTACCGCCCTCTTCTCACCCCATGCCCTCCTTCTTCAGTTCTGTTCCGGCCCCTAAGACTAAGCCAGCCCCCCCACTTAGCATACTCACGATCTGTTACATGTGCACAGACAACTTCAGACACATGGGCACACACTTTCAGATGGCAAAGCAACGCACCATTTATACTCATTTGCCTTTTGGCTGCCATTACCCAAGCTTCACAAGTAATGAAGAATAAATAAATGGATAGTGTGAGGCAGGCGGATAAGATATATAAAGGAGGTTCATATGGGCAGAGCTCTTTGTTTTGAGGGGGGGGGGGGGGGGGGGGGGGGGGGGGGGGGGGGGGGGGGGGGGGGGGGGTGTTCCCTCCTTTATTACTGCCTGTCCATTCACCCCTGTTCATCCCTGTCATTGCCCTCAGGATTCCTCACTCCTCACACCCATCCATGAATCCCTTCAGCTTCCACCCTTACACATCCCTCAGTGGAGGGGCATAGACCAAGATGCACCCAAGAGACCAAAAACTACTTATGCATGTATGAAGGTTAACACACACGCTTGCATGCGCACATGAGCACACATATTTGTGTCATCTGCTCAGCACCAGCTCCATGCCTTTGTAAGGAAGTGAGATTATAATTCCCTATTGTGCTACACCCAGAGGATTACATTAGGTGATCCTGGCTTTACTGATGTCTGGGACCTGCGTATATACTGTAGATTAGACACTGTAATTTATATGGAATCACAGGATTGGTTGATGCCTTGAAACTATCATGGCTAGAAACCAAATTGAATTCCTTGCTGTGATGTTTAGGCGATTATGGTGAAGTAATCTGGTTAAAGACACACTGTTGACTAAATCTCCGGGATTAACTTTGTATCCACCAGGAAATAGTTCATGATACCATGGCTGCCCCATTTATGGTTCCTCTTGACCTCTGAGCAAATACCATTCCTGTTCATATGTGATAGTTTATAAAGGGATTTAGTGACCTTTGACCTTAAACCACCCTCCCCAGTCTTAGTGGATTTACACCTGCATGAAAAAACCATATGACATCTGCAGCTACCGCATTAACACTCGGTGTTTTGCATACTCATAAATAATCCGCCAGGGACACAAAACCTTATGCTTTATTTTGTGTGTGTGTGTTTGCATAAAATAAACTGAATTGGCAGGAGCTGCATTGTTTTAATTGCAAACTTTGAACTTTAAAAGAGTTTATGTACAGAACTTTGCAGAAGTCAAAATGCCACCCCTATTGTCATTTTATTTTGTTTCCAAGCAACCAGACTTTTTAGTAATGTTTATTAAATGGCCTTGGGCATTCGTTTTCCTGACTTTCCAAAGGTCTTTTAAAGTTTTCCTTTGTACATTTGCATGTTTTCACTAATTTTCAGTCCAACTCTTGTACCTGAGCATTTCAGAGAAATCCATTTTTTAAGTTCTTGTGTATTTAAACCTCTTAACACTGACTTGTGGATCTTAGCTTAAAAAAGTTACCATATAGTTACCAATAGACAACTCAGCAAAGAACTCATTTAAAATAGCATTTTAACAATAACAGAGGTTGACAAACATCAAAAAGGATTTTTGTACCAACAAGGTGATCCCCAAACGGCTTTAGCTGAAAATTTGACAAATGTCGGTGAATGTGCCCTCAAGAGATTTAAGAAAACAGGAGAAATGGAGGACAAAAACTTGTCAAGCCTAAAAACTTATGAGCAGTGCTTAACAGATGCCCTTAAAAAATAAGACAAAAATCAAAAAAGTGATACAAGACCTGAGAGATGCATCTACTGTTCACTGAAGCCTCATCAGAAAAGGTCTCTGTGGCTGATGGAAAACAGAGAGAAAAGCTGAGGTATATCAAATAACGCAAAGACTGGACTGAAAATCAGTGACAACAGGTCAGACGGAGTGACCACAGAACCCAGACATCAACATTACTGAAGCAGTGTGGGAGCATCTACATAGAGAACATAATATAAAGGCAGAAACATCCAAAGAAGAATCCTTTAAGAACCATGAAGAATTCTCCCTGAAGACTGTAGGATTAGCCGGACTCACTCATATAAAATACTGACTTTCAACCAGTTGTTTTTTTTAACCTTTGCACATGTTTTAGTAATTCTCTGCACCTACTTCCCATTTTCCCAGCAATATTTATAGAAATGAAGGCTGGCTCAAGACTTTTGCCCAGCACTGTTGGGACAACCTAATTGTCTGCCATGTGTCGTTTATGTTTTAAACCTGTGGTGTTGACCCGTGCAGGTACAGCAGATCTCAACATTGTTTGTTCTAGCCTACATGTTCAATCACAAAAGTGTGTGATTAGTCTCTCTTACTGTCTCTCTTACACTCTACTTGTGGAAGGACATTTAATGGATTGTATGGCTGTTGTCCTAATTTGGCTCATTTTGAAACAATTCTGACCTCCCTTCTTAAACATTCCTGTTGGGAGTGTGTGTGTGTGTGGGTCGTGGGGTATTTCACTGTCTGTGAACAGAGACAGAGAACCCCCCCAAACCCCTAACTCTGTGTATGCCAAAAACCGTTAACCGGCCAAACACCCCATTCTTCCTCCTCCTCCTCTTCTTTCTCCCTTCACTTACTTTGCGCATATGGACACAATTATTTAGCCTCTTGTTTTAGACGAACAAAGAGTGTAAGTAGCGATCAGGGGGGAGAAATATAGAAGCATTATATCATTGGGCTGTGAATCCTTCCCACAAAGTCTCCACTCTTCCCTCATCCACCCCCCCCCCCCCCCCCCCCCCACCTGGAAAAACAGGCGGCTACATTTGTGTGGACCCAAACATTTATGTGGTTTTCACTGTAAGAAAAAGGCAGGGAGACGCAAGAATAGAAGAGAAGGAACGATGTATTTTTCCAGAGAGAGACAGAAAGGCCAGTTGTGGGATAACAGGAAGCCAGAGAGTTATGGGGGGGATCTGGATCTGAGGTAGCAAAACATGGAGCCGTCTGGCCGGAGTCTGTGGTCAGCTCATGAAAAAGAAAAAAAAAAAGAAAACAGAAGGGTATTGTTGCATGTTGGTCTTCCAGCTCAGTTTCTTTAGTCTGCTAAAGGAAAAAAATAAAAATAAAAAAAGACATCGTATCTGATATGCTAGCTTAGCTCGTATTTACATGGCACACTTGAATCAAGCTATCAGTTCAATTCAGATGAACTATTTCATGCTTGATCTAGCTGAGTCTGGGATAAACAATAGTCGGAGAAAATGATGATGGCATGAAGCGTGCTTCCTTTTTGGATTTCACGCATGCTTTTTGGCACAAAATTTTTAGTGTAGCAAAAACCTCTACGGCCCCCACTGCTAATGCTAGACATTACCTCACAAAAGTGGATTTATGTGGAGGAAATGGCTAATCCCCCAGGTAACATGGGCAGGAATCAGTCACGCTTTTCAGCTCCATCCATAGCAGAGATAGCCCCTCAGTGTTGGAGCTGTACTGTACTGAGTGTGTGTAGCAAAGGCAGAAGAAGAGCTGTCACAACTCTTTAGACATTCACTCTCAGTCTTGCTCAAGGCCACAGCATAGAGTGTGTGCGTGTATGTGTGTGTGTGTGTCTTAGTTATAATTCTTGCTGGATAAAGAAAGAGTCTTCAGGCAAACCCACCTGTGTGTTCATGATAATATACCTCAAGGTACAGCAGGTATATGTTTGGAGGATTTGTCTTTCTCTGAGAATATGCACCAATCAAAGTACGACATCAGATTGTGTCTCCACCCCCAGGGTGTTATTGCACATCCCCAACTTCTTTCCAGCACACACACGAACTGGCTGGGTGCTGACCGGCACTAATGCCCTAATGGTGCTGTCCTACATACTTGGTACGCTAGTGTCTGCCGGCAACTTAGCTTACCCACCCTGGCTTGAGGTGGATGAGGAGGAGAGGGCTGTCTGTAGGCACTCACATTCATCTCAACTGATTTCTCACTGCTCTGCCCCCTGCAGCTGGCCACAAATTTAGCTTTGATGCAAGGCTGTTGTATTTTCCTTATTTATTCAATAGTAAAAGACCTTAGACTATTAATTAACCTCTTAAACTCTGTTTGCTTGTTTTCTACATTTGTCTATTTAAGTGTTTGCAATTTGAATTTTCTTTTGTTTTCCTAAATTTCTTTTTGTTGAGCTTTTAGCTGACATTCTTCTGGTTACATGGTCGTATAACGTGTATATTGATACAAGCATTATGCAGCAATTACTGTACAAACACTGACGCAACCCGGCTGCAGGGGTTAAGGGGTTCATTTACAAGCATCAGAAGTTCTCAAGCACAATTATCAGATTAAAAAGAGAGAATTGGCTTCCTCTCACAGTTGAAAAATAACAAATACAATGACTCTTGATTTAATTGTCTGTTTTCCTTCTGTGATGGCTATTTATTCAATTCATCAGAAACTCTAGTCCTGCAATTATTAGATAATGCCATATTGGATTTTTCTAGTGCATCTCTGATGATGAGACTGTCGGTTTTGCAGAGTAAAAATGGTATTTTTTTATGTCTGTCATATGCAGTGATAAAGTCGCTGTAATCATCCCTCCTCGCTGTAGTTGTTTGATTTCTATACTTACATGGAGTGGAGTGCATCACCACTGTCATGCTTTGATGTCTGGGTGTTGAGAGAGCTTCGTTTTTTTCTTTTCTTACTTTTATTATCTCAGACCATGTGTGTGCTGATAAATGAATCAGACTTGCTGTAAGGATATTTGGAGCAAACCTTTCCAGGATAAAAAAAAGAAAAAAACAAAGTCATATGAGTCAAAATATCAAACATTATATTTTATATTCTGACACAGTTTGTGTAAAATAAGTGCAAGAGCAAACTATAAGTGTTCAAAGTACAATTGTCATGCCACACTTTCATTTTATAAAAGTCTTATAACATAAAAGGCAAAGAACATTTGGTTTGGGCCAACAAAAAAAACTCATAACCAATGAAGATATTATTCTTCTTATACCACTATAGTGGGAGGTCTGAGGGCAACATATGTCAACATCTGAAAAAAATAGTAATGAATAGATGGATTTTGAAAGTGTGCATCTCATATAGACTAGACTAGAATACAAATGTCTAAATTTGGAAAAAAGTAGCTTTCAGATTTATTTTAAAAATGGGCACCATTGGTAGAGGCGATGTGTCACGTAATGTCTATTAAAGGATCTGGTAGGAAGGTTTTTATGGCAACAGATCAGGCGATTATTTGTTTTTTATGTGCCTTCTTTTTAATTTAGGATATTTCAGCGTTGCATTTTATATCGTTAATGGGATTTTTTAAAATTATCATTGGCTTCACTGAAGGCTATTCGGTGCAGGCTTCTGTAGATTCTCATTGAAAAGCGTAAACTTCTCTCCTGAAATACTGAACAAGACATTACTGGGCCACATATTAGACTGATTTCTCATTGATTATTGCACATATGATAATTTTCTAAATAGTCCCATATGAATTAATGTTAAACCTCAGATATGCATATTTTTATCTAGAATAAAAAGACTTAAACATACCAGTTCATCAATCAAGGGATGATGTCACATTAGCCATGTCCATTTCTTACATACAGTCTGTGTTATCAGTAAAAGCCCCTTCCGGGTGTAACCCCGAGACCTTTGTGAGAGTTAGTATCCACCTACAGGGGCGGTCTGACATAGCTGGATGGTTGTCGCAGGCAAGAGGAAGCGCCAACATTGGCACTCCTCCTTATCCATCCAGCCCTGAACCCTCCATTATCTATCCTCTCTCCCTTTGCATGTGGAAGATGCAAAGGGAAGCTTTGCAGTGTGATGGAGGTGTGTATTGACCCAGCAAGGGGATGAGGATGGAATACTAATGGGGTTAATAGAATTAATGGTGCTGTCACCCTTGGTTGTGGAGCGTCAGATTTCTCTTTGGCTGTTTGCAAGCTGATTACTTTCTACTTGCTGTAGCTATAGACTGGCTCGGATTTGGATTTTTTTCCCCCCTGCGTTTAAATTTTTTACTGTCTTGTCTTTTTAGCATCTTCCTGTCTCTCTATGTCTCCCTTTCCTTTTTTCCCTTTAAATGGTTAAAAGCTTCTTTAATAATCCTTTTAAGTGCCCTTTGTTCATTCAGGTATTGATTGAATAAAGTGGTTGTGATCTATAAGTCTTCTATTCCTCGTGTCCTTGCAGCAGCCTGATTTGTGTTTGTGTGTTTCCTTGTGTGCGAGTTTATGATTCTACGCCAGTCTTACGGCAGGCAGTGTGTGTATGATAATGGAAGGTTGACATTTAAAGCAATGTATTTAGTGCCAGCGAATTAGCATACTTTAACTGGCTGTTCCATCCCTTCTGGAGAGAAGCGGACATTAAATTCCAACGCAAGATTGGTGGGCATTTTTAAAGAGCTTTAGTGAAGATTCATAGACTTCAAAATGTGGCGGCGTTACACAAAAGCACACACACACGCACACACGCACACTTTCTCTGTCTCTGTCCTTTTTTCCAGCTTACTCTGACCTGAGTGTGTGCTGCTCTTCTATTTTTGCATACACAGCAGAATTTCCTCCACTCCTTCTTCAGAGCATGTGTACAGTGTGAGTTATGAGAGCATGAGAAGGGGAGGAGGAGTGTGTGTAGGTGGGTGGGTGTGTGTTGGGGAGGGGGGATCTGCGTTTGGGGGATAAAGGAGGATACTTTGTCAACAACACATGTCTCTGTTGATGTGTATCTCTGATCCCCCTGGTCTACAGGAACACACAGGCCTGTTTCTGTTTTGCATGTATAATATCAGACTGGAACACATCTGCATTGTGTTTAGTTTGTTTGTGCGTGTGCGTTTAGTGTGTCTGTGCGTGTGTGTTTACATTGTTCACATTAAATGCTGCAAATGTGCATAGAAATATGGAGAACAGAGACCATAAGTCATCCTTCACAGTGCTCTCTAATTAGCAGAATAATGAATCAAGGTCCCTCCATTTACTGCTCTCACATACAGTAGAGCAAATATGGCTAAAAGTCATTAGCTTGTTTTATGTGCAGACAGCATTACACATGCTTGCTTGGACATTCTTTACAGGGTGGAAGTATAAATGTTGTCTTCTCTCCAGGCTTAGTTGTATTATTTATGTACAACAAAGCTACTTTTTAAATCAATTAGTAATGTTTATTGCCCTTAAAGACATTCATTTTTAAGTACATTGACTGGATAATTAAGTCAAAAAGACATACACGCAGACAAAGTTCAGTATATATTAGTTAAAGTACAAGTAAAGCAAATTTGTGACATGTATTAGATAATAGTTTTTTAAAAAATATTTTAAAAGAATGAGAACATCATCTTTTTGAATCATGGAGTTGGACTATTCAATGGATTTTAATCGATTCGCTGTTTAGGATTCGATGGCTGGTTGGGAATTAGAGCTTGTAATGCCTTTGAGCCCATGTGAAGTAGGTATTTATGGGTGCATTCACACTAGGATAGTCCAGGAGACTCAACTCGATTGGGGGGAAAGCCTGAAAATTTTTCATTTGGCCAGGACTGGAAACGACTCGTTCACAGCAGGTAAACAATAGAGCAATAACGGGTTTGCGTCGTCTTCAGGTTTCTGTTTTCACTTTGGTGTTCAAACCTTATGCAGGTTTCACCAGAATCTGTCCGGTACGAGCAACATGAGAGGTAGAGAGCTATTCAGCTGTTCATGGAGACAGAATTAAGCCTCACCTCCAACACTTGCCTCCTTTTTCACGTGGTAGCTTTATAAACCTTTACCAGAGGCAGAGGGTATTTATGGATCCACTGATATATCACTGCCCCTTGCATATAAACGTTGTACTGAGTCTATCCCCTTCCAAGCTTTCCGGATCTCAACATCTCAACTGAATTCTTAGTGGGACATCCTATACCTACTATGTAGGTTGCACAGATTTGACAGTGTTGATAACTTTGTCAAGTTTGAGCAATTCAGTTCTGTCAATCAAGACCATCAGTAGTCATGTCCCAGTGTCACAGAGCGACATACACGGCTCTTTTCCTTATGATTTGAAATAGTTGGAAACTTTTTAAAACATGCATTTTTAATACATATTTAAGAACACATTATGTGATAAGTGCATAAACCATACTACTTCTTGTTTTATTTGGACTGTAAAGAGTAATATACTAATGACATTAATAATGTGTTACACAGTTTGCATTATTTATAAGAGTATTTCATAACCTTAAAGGGAACGGACACTATGATCCACGTGTTTCAGTAGCTACAGTGGCAACCTTTTACAGTACTATACAGAGAAAAGTGAGGTTTAAGGGGCCGTCCCCACAATGTCGGATTGCAGCAAAAACGCAAAAGTACTTTAGCAAACCACCCTTTCATCCCCACGAAGCCAGGGATTAGCCTCCATGAAACTGACCATGTCTGAAGCCAGGTCCCAAAGTGGGTAGGTTTGAGTCCTCTTCCGTCTGCGGTACTGTGCGGAAAGCGAAGCCGCACAACTAGAGGATATGACGTCAGTGTGATGAACACGTGCCGATTCCCAATCCACCCTTCCTCAATTTTTTTATGCTTTGTAGTCAAGCATTTTTTGAAGAAGAAGCTTAACTTCTTTAATAGTCCAAATAAATGTTTCTCTTTTGCTTTGCTGTGAATCCTCAGCTATCTTCTCTTCTCTGCTTCCAATGTGAACTTCCTGCAACACGTAGTGAGCCTTTATCTGCGCATGCGTTGTTTTGCTCTAGCTTTGGAGTGTTACTCTTTAGCGCCCTCCACAGCTTGTAGTATGTACTACATCGGTGTCGTGGGGATGTTGAAGCTTTTCTACTAGTTTTTGCCACCGTTTTCACACCTGAACCGGCTTCGGTGCCATGTGAACATAGCCTAAGAAGAGTCATGACCCGAAATATCCTGTTTTCTGTGTCATGCTGGAATGCTGCTGTTTCCTGGATAGCTGCATGCTCCCACTGAAGCTCTGAAACAATCGCAGGGCTCTGAAAGGACGGAGTAATATATGATCACCGTATGATCATAAACCAGGTCAGCTCAAGCCAAAGATGGCCCAAACAATAGCAATGACATAACAGACTTTTTCTGAATCTTAAAAAATGTTCACACACACGCATGTTAACCGTGTACAGACACACTTTCAGTTGATTCCCTGCTGTTCTTGTGCCCAAGGGGAGAGAGGTTACCGTGGCAACCCTTGTCCAGCATAGGGGTTTTGCCCTGCTTTTCTTGTGAACATTTTGAAAAGGGTCATGCAATCCTCAACACCAATCCCCCCCCCAATTCACCAGTGGCATCACTGTGTCCCTCCAAACCGACTGCTGGGACAACCCCTCTCCCGCTTAGTTCATCCTACTTTCTTTCCCTCCCCCCCCATTCTGTTTGCCGAAAGGGTTAAAGATCCACAGCCTGGTGTCCCTCTTACCCCTCTCCCCTGTGTCTCCACTAACTGGAGGAGTTTGAACTACTCACAGCTACAGGGCATTTGGTAGGGGAAAGGTTAAAGGTTGTGATGTCCGTTTCTATGGAGTTGAATGTGGAATGGTTCGGTAATTTCAGGCTGCTTGGTTCTCTTGCACCAGACCAGTATCTTGCCTCGTAACTTTAAATTGCTCCAATGTTTTAATTAGTATTATTTTTAGATTATAATTGTTACATCATCATGTATTTACATGTACTGAAACACCCATATACAATCAAATTATGGAGTACATATTATATACTGCTTATGTAATTTGCAGGGACAATATGAAAATGCAACTGATACAAAATGACTAGATTTTATGAAACTGAATTGAAAAATAAATCTTGTGGAAAATAACCTGCAGGCTGCGAGCAGACAACCAAAATCCCTTTGCAATGACTTATTGACTGATCAAGCATGGTGACAAAAATAAACCAAAATATTGATCTTGCAGATTTCATTATCATCCTTTTCCTTTTTGTGTATTCATCTCTTTGTTTTATGCATGTGTATTTTTCCTTTTCTTCTTCACTTCTCTTCAGGTTACTTCACACTCATGTCTCATTATATTTCCCTCTATAATATGTCCAACACATGTTCATATAAAAGAAGGTTTTTCAACCCAGCAGGACCTCTTTCAGGGCCATTTCCATGGTGGGAAAAACATACGTAGTCTGAATTTGATCTTTGTGTGGCTCCAAGTCAGCTGCTGGATACATAGGACTTAACCAGGGCTTTCACATTTATAGCATTAGTGTTAACACAAAAATCTCTAGATAAAGTAGATATAATATAATAGTTTGCAGGAAGAGGGGCTGACAGGCTAACTAAGATGGCTAACTACTTAAAGTAGTTCAAATGAAAGCTGTACTCTAGATTTTTATACTTGTTCACTTTGGCATAAGATGGTTATTTATTTATTTATTTTTGGTTATATATTTTCTAAACCTTGGCACATAATAAGCCAATAGTGCACAGCCACCTGCTAATGAAAATGTGTGTGTGCAGCATGGATGGTCTTTTTTTTTTAAATCAGGGGTCTGCAACCTGCAGCTGTGGAGTGGCTCTCTCAACCTTCCACAATGGCTCATAATACATGGCTAAAATGCTATTATTATATATTATTATTTTAAAACCATAAAAATATGAATATGTTTTTTCAAAATTATACTAAATTTATAAGTTATTATTATTATAAACATTATACGTTTTTCGGATTGGTGGGCAGTTTTTCAAAAGGTCTCGTAACATTTGTGGCTCTAAACAAGTTTTATTTAGCTAGGCTGAGGGAAAAATGGCTCTTCGGATTGTAAAGGTGGCAGACCCCTGGTTTAGATAATATTCTGCCCAGTGAAGCAGTGCACAATTCTGCAATATGATGTTAGCCTAAAGCAAATTTACACAGTCTGAGTTGTTTAGCTGACCAAAATTCCCTCTTTTCCTGTTATAGGTAGCTGCTAGCTTAACTTGTCAGTATGGCTCCAATCTCAGCTTCTTTAAATGACAACACTAACGCAGGTAAAACACTTGGTCACTAGGAGCTAGTTCCAAAATTCTTAGAAAATACTAAGTTGCAATATTTTTCTATAGGTCTACGTCATCTGGTGGTGGTTACTGTGTTCAGTCACTGCTCATTTAGAAATAAATATATATTCAGAGCTGCCAACTTTTCAATAATCCTCGGAGTGAGATTTGGTGGAACCAACCAAAATTTTGCAGCATACACGACAGCAAGAAATAAGAATCATTTTCTCTCATTTTGTGCAGATTTAATCATAAAATATAGCAAGCAGGAGTAACAAAATGTAAAAAAAAAAGGTCTACAAATAGTTTATTAAGTCTACTGTTTACTGTTTGCTAAAAACAGAAACTTCAAATAAAACAGGAAAGAACTCAACTACACAAAAAAGTGATACTAAGACAACAAACAGGGAATTTCACAACAATAATAATTGACTTGTTCTTGTGGTCGAGAACAAGAACAAAGTTCTTGCTTCTTGCGGAGTCTGTTACAAGCTTTACTTTCTGCTACAAGGAGGACCGACCCATATCAGCTGGATAGATACAAGGTTATGTTAACGTCTTTCTCCGCCCTGGCTGCACCTGTCCTCCTCCTCTCCTCTTTATTTCACCTCATCACCTCTACTCCTGTGTAATGACGGCTTCTCAGATGTTTAAGGAGGGTTGTGGTCTTCACACACACATCGAACTGTGGATCGTTGCTGTTTGTGGAGCTGAAATATTTCCGTTCATCACTGCATGTCAGACTGATAACTGAGCAGTGAATGAACATTGCTGCTGCAACGTGACACTGCGTCTTGTTTCACATTTGCCTATGGCAGGCGGAAGAAGAAGTAGTTCCTACCTAATGCGGCCCACTGGAAAGCCTCCCGAACCTCTTGATTAGCTGGCATTGCTCTTGATGTGTATTTCAGTGTGAGAAATCGAAGGTGTGGCATGAGAGCTTGTGAAGCCACTCGAATTTGCAATTCTCACGGCCAATTGAAGAGTTGGCAGCTGATATATTTGCACTCAAATATATTTATTATTCTCAGGGATTTTTCAGTATAGAAAAATAGAAACAGAACAACTGGGTCATAAAGCACCTTGTTCCAATTATCATTAATACCACCTCATGCCAGTAGCTGCAGTGAAAATGCAGCTTACACTTGATAAAGACTTCATTGAGTTTAGTAGCCTTACCGCAATATAATTCATCAAGCACATGCTCGCTTTCCACTGG
Organism: Melanotaenia boesemani; assembly: GCF_017639745.1. Taxonomy (NCBI): domain Eukaryota; kingdom Metazoa; phylum Chordata; class Actinopteri; order Atheriniformes; family Melanotaeniidae; genus Melanotaenia; species Melanotaenia boesemani. The sequence continues at coordinate 6,132,076 of NC_055694.1, read as the reverse complement.
CAAATGCTGCAAATGGCAGCAATATTAACCACAGCATGAAACATATAGGGAGATTATTCAAGCTCACACACAGATTTCAGGTGTAAAAGGTAGGCTTGATTGAAGTGTCTTTTCTTTTTCGATTCTTATTTGAGATCTGGATCCCGCTGGCTATAATTTCCAAGTATCTCACCCCTCCCTCACAGGCTTGTCCCACATTTAAATCTCACAAATCCAGTGGGAAGAATTGAAACAATTTCAGCTAATTTGCCCCTCACCTGAACCTTTTTTGAGCTACTTTTTGATTCACATCTCTTTGTGATCTACTTTGAAGTATACCACGAGAGAAAACAGGAGGTGTGATATTTTCTTCTGGTTCAGCTTGTTTGACTTTCCTATAATAACTTTTGTCTCACCATCTGAGGCTGTGTGTAGTGCATGTAATGTGATAGCTTTGTTCTTTGCTTATTTACTCACATAATATGAGCGTAGCTTGACTTTCTTCCTTCTGCGCATACACCATAGCAGAGTGTCACCTTTTGAAACATAATTTCCCCTGGAGACAAGGTTCCCTTATCAGAAGTCAGGCTTTTGTGGAAGAGTGTCTCTTATTTCATTCTCATTACATGGAATTGTTAACTACAAGTGTGAGAGCAGTTCTTATCATGTTTAATTTTTACTCAATGAACCATCCTTCATTTCTGTTTTGTATTTGTTTATTCCATTGTTAACTTGAGCCAGCTAATAAGGGGAAAGTTACTGTGAGGTCAGCTATTTAGTTTGGCATACAAACCCCTTTTAAACTTTTTTTCTAAACACATTAAATTTTTCAAAAGTTAAGTATAAAAATGTGCTTCCCACCGCATTGTTCTGTTTCTGCTCTCTCTGAACCTCCCTGGCTCGTGTCCATCAGCACCATGCTGGCCTCTATTTTGTGTTTTAATGTGTTGCTAAATATAGGGCTGACATTGTGCCGCTGTGCTTAATATGTGTGTTTGGGCTGATTAGAGCTGAGGCCTGATCTCATCTAACCACAGACCCCTAATGCATGCTGCAGTCTTTGGTTTCTTTTTGGACACGGGGCAAACAGAGGAAAGTGCTGATATAATCATGTTAGGGTTGTAAGTTATGTGAACCCCTAGAGATGGCAATATAACAGCACTGGAATGGGATTGAATGAAAGCTGGATGTAGCCATTACATAGATGGATTTTACAAGACTCAGTGTTAGAACTCACTGGAGATCAATTTAGCTGGATGTTAGCTTTCCATTTTCAAAGACAATCAATGGTATTAAAAAAATGTTCATTTAAAACAATATTGTGTAATTTGTTGCGTATTTTAAATTACTGTTGGACCAGATGAGGCAAGATGATGCAGAGTAAAGGGTTAACTGCATTCATAGAGCAGAGAGGCAAATCAATAGATTTGATTGTGTCCACCCAAAAATACGATGCATTCACCCCCTCGTATTGATTAAGGGGCTCAGTTCATTTTTGCAGATATAGTCCACTATTATTCACCCTCCTGTATACATGTTCCTGTTCCTGGGCGGCTGTAGCTCAGGAGGAGGAGCAGTCGTCTTTCGACCGGAAGGTAGGCGGATTGATTCCAGGCTTCCACTGACTACATGCCGAAGTGTCCTTCAAGACACTTAACCCCACGTTGCCTCCCGATGCGCCTATCGGAGTCTGAATGGGTGAATGTGATAAGTAGTGTAAAGCGCTTTGAGTGGTCAAACTGGCTGGAAAAGCGCTGTATAAGTACAAGTCCATTTACCTGTCCCACCATTTTTAAAGTAGTGTTGAACCAACTACAATTTTCTTGGCCGACTCAGGTTTCCATTTTCTGTAGACATACAGATTCAAATTTTTTGCCAAATTTTTATTTTCTTTCCTAAAATCATTAAAATGATTTAAATGATAAAGTTTTCCATTTTCAGCCAAACTGCAGAAGGTTATAAAATGTTCTCTCTCTCTGAAAATCCACAAAATTTCCCGGTTCCTTGAAATCCAGCAAAAAAAGGAATTACAGTATACCCCTGTTAATGCATCAGATTGTATAGTATGTCCAAAAAACTTTTCTTTTATTAACTTAACTCAAAATAGAAAAGTGCAAAATAGAAAGTGTACAAAACGTAGGTCCAGTGCACTGCAACATTAATTAGAACATTTTCTTCACAAACTACATGCATCTCTACCCTGTCGCCATATACTCTGTTTTCCAGCTAAATGGCTGATTTTCCTTTGCAGGTACAAACAGCAAGTATCTATAGTTACATCTCTTCGCACATGGTGTGTTTGCTGAACCAAAAAGTCTGATTTCACCCTGCTCTTCACAATAGAGTCCATTTAGTCCTTCTGATTTGTCATCAAGCGCAAGTGGAGTTTTACCAGCTTACAAAAGAGCTGCAGAAGTATCCCAATTTCAATCCAATTTCTGCAATCCAATTAACCATGTTTGTATTTGCCATAAAGTGCTTAATCCTAAAAAATGGAGTAAATCAGTTTGTCACAAGTCAGTTTGGATAAAGATGCTAAACAATTTTCAGAAGCTTTTAAATTAATATACAGAAACTTGAGCCTGCTCTGAAAGATTTTATGATGGACAGAAGTTTTTAAGTAAGTGCAGAACTATGACTGCATTAAGATGACATCATAGTTATTTTGAGCATATACAGACTTATTTGCCTTAAGTCTTTCCAATGGGAAGTGACACATAGTTCACACATGCAAACAGGCTGACATGAACCTTATGTGAGGACATATTGTACTATAGGAACATAGACAAAAAGCTTGTAGGAACCACCTCACACACATATATAAGGCACATTTCTACACGCCACTCGCTGCAGACACCAGAATTCTTCAGCCTGAGACTCATGATGGATTAGATGTGTTATCAAAGTGGAGAGAGGTTCTGTTTTTTCCCCCAGTGTGACGAGAAAGAAAAGGAAAGAGAGACAGATGCAAGTAGCTGGATGAATTGGCCCCATTCCATCTGAAATTGGGAAATATAGTTGAACTTTACATTTCTATCCAGTTGAGACAAGCTTTCAGGAAATGAACTCTTTTGCAAGTTCATTGCATCTGCTGTGTGTGTGCTAATGCTCATTTATGTATTAGTTGTGCTCTTGTTTATGTATTGGTTGTTAAACTGAATTTGTGCCTTGTTGGTGTTTGACTTCTGGTGGTGTTGGTGATGGCTGCTCCCTTAATGTGACTCATACTAGTCAGCTCATACTGATGCATCCCCAGTGCCAAAAGGGGTTGACTTTTTCCATTATGCATCCCTATCCAGAGGGTTGGACAGTCAGAAAACCTCACACCCCCATATAATATGGCCTGGTCTTGCAAACACACACACACACACACACACACACATACAAGGCTGTTACATAAACAAACCTTGTTTTTCATGCAGCGGGCCTCACAGCAAGAAAGTCTTGGGTTTATATAAAGCGGGGTTCTCGTTGAGGAGAGTTTTCATTTCTTCCTACGGCTCAAATGAATTGCTTGGTTTCATGTGGGTTTTCTTTGGATGTGCAAACTTCCTCCAGCTGACAAACATGTTGGCCTTTCTCCCAACGCCATCCTGCCCTTTTTTTAATCCTGTGAGAGAAAATTGATTTTTTTAGAGGTTAAAAGTAAATTACAAGTACGATGAAAATGTCTTCTTCTTCTTTTTCTTCTTCTTCTTCTTGCAACCGGCACACCTAGCTGTCACAAAAGCCTTTGAAGCCAAAGATCCCCCTTGTCAAGCTTCAGTGACTCCTAAAATGCTGTCAGTCTGTCATTTGTTATTTGGTCCAAGCTGCTGAGCAATCTCAGCATCAAACTCAAGGCCATTTACTGAGACTGAGATAGGTTCCACCAGATGAATTGGATACGATTGGATAAGGTTTATCGTGGTCATTGTCAGATCCCTCTGACCTGTGTTTTTTCAACCGGTATAACCCCACTTGACTACAAAGTTCCCCTCCCTTTCCTGAGCATAGGCTCCTTTGTAGTGTCTCTCAGAGGGGTCAGTGCATTGAGACAGAGTAAACGAGTGTGGGGTGGTGGTGGTGTCCTTTTGCAGAATCTAATCCAGTGTGTGGGATCAAGCAGATAAAGGCAAAGCCTGTCACTTCAGCTCTCAAGACTGCTGAACTGGATTAGTGCAGATGCAGAAGATAGCTGTCAGATCTGTTATTTAGGACGTTTAGCTTTCACTCTCTTTCTCTCTGACTCTTTTAGAACAGCTGAGTTTCCACCATAGGAGTAAAATCTCCCTAAAATCCTGCTCTCATGATGCTATTCTGGTACAAGTTGTAGGTGGAGTTGCTGCAATTTGATTTAATCCTATCCCCACAAGGTGTAAGTGCGAAGTGTGCCATACTGGTCGTGCAGGGGCTGGTAAAAATTTCCATACATGCATTAGCTTACAACCTCCTCCGCCAGCTGAAATATGGTGAAAAATAATATATACCCTCAGACTGATTTGTATTTGCCTTGGCAACTACCTGTGCACGAGCGTATCCTGTTTCAGAGCGCCAACCTCCCTCAAGGCTAAGGGTTCAAAATAGTATTTCTATACAGGTCTGAAAAGAAAACAGTTCTTAGGTAATTGTTAGCAGCTGGGCAATTACAGGAGAAACATTCTTTAAAAACTGAGTGTCTAATGTTGAACAAACACTTTGACCCAGACCTAGTTTCATTTACCCACATCCCTTTATTTTGCAGGGGTTTTCTTTTTTAGATCAAGGATTAGGGGTCGTCAAGGCATTATCATGGGCATTGGAGCAATTTGGATGGCAGGATAATCACTGCTTCTTGATGTCCAATAGCAAAAAAAGAAACTAAAAAAGGGATTGCCATAGAAAAGGGGATTGGGCCTTTGTGTTGTTTGGCATTTGCTCTTCATCATATTCCTTAGTCTCTTCCTGAGGATGCTCCTCTTTGTTGCTTTGGGAGGTCACTGCTTATTCCTCAGTTTGGGTAATTAATTGGCACCGAAGGAAATCATTAAAAATGAAAACTTTTCTGATGTTGTGCAATGACATTTTTGGCCAGCAAAGCTTTACCACGCACTGCTAACACACTTTTGGTGCAATTTTACCTCAGGATTCATTCAGCAGAGTTTTTTACTCAAGCAAATTGCTTCTCTCAGACTCTCACAGTTGGGGATCCAGTTGTCTGGCACAGTGTTCAAAAACCAGAGCGGGAGAGAGAGGACAAGGGAGATGGGCAATTTCAATTGGAGTTTGGTCAATCTTCAAACGTTTTTTCCAGAGTGCTTACATGGTCTGATCAAAAGCACTCCACTGGCATTGGTCCTTTTAGCCACAAGGGAAGACCTCTGAAGCCTCTGCCATTGCTTCCCTGATGGCCAGAGCCCCTGCCCCGAACCTCCTGCCCACTAAGGCCTACACACTGCAACATAAAGTTTGTACATAAAAAACAAAAGGTTCCTCTTTCAGGATGTAGCAGCTAGGGGAATTTTGGAAAGTGTTGCATTTTTTTGATGTTTAGCTCAGCTTCAGTTCAAATAAAAACGAAGATGTATCAGACATTTAATCAAGTGTTTTTGGACTTTACTTCCATGTTCTGAACAATAAGGCTCATACAAATCAATCTAACATTCAGCTGTTTATTCACTGCAGATTTCCCGCAGCTTTCCCTTTTATGTTAATCTGCTGTTATGTGTAGTTATTAATTTTTAGAATTTTGTTTATATCCTTTATATTTTATAAATTATATTCTGTTTTACATTTAGCCTAAAACTTCATTGTATATAATACAATGACAATAAAGGTATCAATCCTTCTGTCAAGTTAATCAACAAAAGTCCTCCTCGGTCTACCAGTCAGGATTAGTTTAAAGGCAGACTAAGCAGCTTTTTCAGGTTTGCTTTAGGGTAAATTTTTGCCTAGTCCTTTCCTCTTTCTCCTGCCTGCCTGCACCCTGGAAATCGATCTCAGCTAAACATTTTAAAGGATATCTCAATTCCTAAAACTCATTGGGAGGAAAGAAGAGCAAGAGGAAAGAGGGATGGAAATTGGGAAATAAGCAGATTGTTGGGTTTGGAGGTGTCTGCAAAAAGCTTCATTCTCCTCCTCCCCAACCTCCTCCATCAAACACCACAAGACTGTCTTATCACCAGTGGTGCAACAATTTTGATTAAACTGGAACTGATTATGAATGTGGAATGCTACAGACTAAAGGTGCACATGGGAAAAAACATTGTCACTTCACCCACATTGCGACAGTTTTTTAAATGCAAATGTTTATATTAATCTACAGTATTTCACTCAAGAAAAAAAAAGATTTCGAACTGATGACAGTGAAAGTGGAAACTAACTGGATTTGGAAACTAAAAAAGGAAGCAGTGAGCTCTTCAGGATCTGCTGAGGCAGCCTCCCACTCGCTTCTGCCTGAGGACTGTACTCAGATTTTCAGGCATCTTTCACCATCACTCAGTGCATCCATGTTTAAATTTATGTTTGTACATGAAATGGTATTGAATCCCTCAAGAAGTGTGAATCTGAACACCAGTTGACTATGTTTTTTCTTATCATTCAAAATGACACTGTTGTCTCTTTCTTTGACGCTGTTAACAACAGCCTCTGACACCCCTTGGGTAACATGTAGACAGTTTTTCTAGCACTCTCATCCATCTTCACCTTTCCCTCCTCCTTTTCTCACTTTGCTCAGTAGCAGCTTGCCGACGCTGTTGATAGAGAAAAGCTGGCTAATAGCTGCAGTGTTGAAATAGGGGACCATGTTGGACCAGGCCTAAGGGCAGCTCTCCAGGGCATCAATGCATGGGTTTTCCTTTAATAGATGGGGTGCAATATTGTCAGAGTGGCTTGAAGGTATGAATCTTACCTGTTTGAAGTCTTCTTGCCCACTCTGATAAATAATGCAGGGTCAAATGTGGTAACATGGGGCAGGTTTTAGAGAGAGCAGGCTAAATGCTGGAGAACAGCGATAGATGCTTTGGTGTCAGTGCAGCTTAATCCGGTGGTAGGAACTGTAAACTGGTGGAACAGTAGCTTGAGAGTGTGATTTAAAAAAAAGGAGCTTCTGAAGTATTTTTGGTTCCCTAAGCACTGGTTTCTCCAGTTACTGTATGCTTTCTTTTGGTTTCATTTTTCCACACAGAGGTGAACCTAACCCATTTCAAAGAAATGCACATATTTTTGCATTTTCTTACAATGTTGTGGGTGTGTGTTTGTGAGTACATATGTGTAAATGTAAGACTTTTTGAAGCTATTACAGAAAAGCTGTTTTATTTACCTTGGAAAAAGAGCTGAGTGTGGGTGTGTTTGTGTGTACACAGTGGGTGGGAGGAAAATGTTTTACTGTTGGTGAAGTTGATTCTGTTTTTTCTGCATTAGCCTTTAGCCTTTAGTGTTGGGGTACATCCCTGGACAATTACAGTACTCTGTAAAAGTATTTGCCACCCCCTTCCAGACTTTCACAATGTTCTTCAAAGTTTTTCTTTGGGCACTTGTTGCTTTTCCACTCGTTTTCAGTCCCATCTTTGTGCCTGCTTTTTCACAGGAATGTGTTTTCTCTATTCTTTCGTATTTTTTAAGCCACTTAACACTGACCTGGGAATAAGCCACCTAATTCCTAACTTTGCAAAGACTCAATTTCATATAGCATCTTTACACTTTGTTACTGGCAACCTGTTAAAATCACATTATTTGTTACCATGGTTTTAGTTGCATCTACAAAAAATGCCAAAGATAACAAAGTTTGACAGACAGAAAAATATTTTCACACCAACAAGGTAATACCAATGGACTGTTGGCCAAAAACAAGTTTTTCTCTCCTCAAGTTGACAACAACAACAACAACAGATGAACTATATGTGGAAGGAATGTGTCAAATCCAAAGACCGGAAACAGGACTTCAGAGATGCATCTGGACCTTCAGCTGATCCATATACAGCTCACTGAAGCCTCATCAGAAATGTCTCCATGTTTGGCTGTCAGGCAGCCATTCTTCAGGAAGGGGAACAAGCAGAAAAGGTGGAGAGATGAGATTAAAAGAAAACCCCTGCTAATTAGAGAAAAACTGGACTGAAAATCTGTGTCAATGGGTCTGATGGAGTGATGAATCCTCCCCAGAACCCAGACTTCAATGTTATTGAAGCAGTGTGGGAACAAACGCAGCCAACATCCAAAGAAAACAAGTTTTTGTTTTTTTGCCTTATATGCTGTATTTTTATTTACACTTTTAATACATCACCTCACCTATTTCCTGTTTTCTTAAACATATATAAAGAAGAGGGAAAGGCTCAAGACTTTTGCATGGCGCTGTACTTGTACTTATGCTGTGCTTGTTATAGCAAAGGTTTTATATCCTTGCCCCTTGAGTACATTCTAAGGCAGCTGTGTATGTGTGTGTGTGTGTGTGTGTGTGTGTGTGTGTGTGTGTGTGTGTGTGTGTGTGTGTGTGTGTGTGTGTGAGTATGCTTGTGGCCTAATGTGAATTAATCTGCCCCTGGACAGTGGTGAGAGACTGTGTGATAGCGATCTCATTCAGGCGTGCAGTGGGAAGGCCGGGTTATCTCATGATCCCCAGTGGCGGGCAGCGAGGACATATCACAGCATGACAGACTGCTCCTACGGGTGCGCACACATAAAAGCACTCGCGCACGGCACAGCGGTTAGCAGGGAGCAGCACTGAGCTCGCCATGCGCCGACATGCTTTATGGACGAGGTCTCCCTCCATGCTGCAGTGTCAGTAACCAGATGAAGACTGGCACGGCCCCCGCATCCTGCCTCTGTCCTCCCACATATGCTTTTCACATACATCCCTCAGCCGACGTTTGGATTAGTCTGCTCAGGGTCAGGAGCAGGTCAGCTGTGGTGGGCACAATAAAAACCACGTTTTGTGCCCTGCTTAACTCCAAAACTCTAAAGGGATAACTGGAGGGGCTTTGGTGAACTTGCATCACTTTTCACTGACTTGACCAGCAGTTTTGACACACATTCATAAGTCCCACTTTGTGTGTATCTGTGCACACATTTGCTCACATACCCCTTCACCCTCCCTGTAGACCTTCTTTTGACAGACATATGACCCTGACTTTCCCCGTTTGAGTTATTTTTTCTAGAGCCCGGCTGCTCTTGGGGCTGTCACTATCTGAATAGACAGATGAATGTTTGGGTAGAGGAAGGCAGACAGGAACGGACAGATGATAGAGCCATCAGCTTTGATGGTTGAGTAGGGCATTGTGACATCTGACATAGAGACATCTCTCACGCCTAGCATCAGGAAACCTCCCCCCTACATCCCCTTTAGATTTGCAGTTCTGTTTAGAAATTTGTCTAACACAATACAGGAAGTAGCGTTGTGGCGTTTGGGGTTCAGGAGGGTTGGGCACCTCATAAGTCATCAGAATGGTTGTTCACTGTTTTTTTTATATATATATTATAGTGGTTTTCGCCTCAATTTCAAAGCCTTGTTGCAGGAATGCATCAGTCATCAGGAGACAGAGGAAAAGAAAACAGAGCTTTGGTTTCGTAAGCGTTTAATGATTTCAGCTATTAATTCCTTGCCGTAATTGTAACCTAAAAACCTTTGAGGAATCAGAGAGGTCTGATGTTTGCCTCACACCTGGAAAAATGACTGTTTTGTCGTACAGCTTTTGCAATTAAAAAGAAATGTGAAACTCATTATTTTTCTGTCATTTTTAGCTCATTTATCTTTTCAGTCCAAACAGCTTTCATGCAGAATTTCCATCTATCTGAGTCTCCAAGATAAATAATAATGATTTTTGCAAATGTTATTTGACCCACGTCTGTCATTCCTGTCAATCACTCCTCATCTGTTATCCCATTCCTTCTGTCATGCTGATATAAATAGCTTTCGCTGACCCGTTCCTGCTCTGTTTTCTTCAGATTCGTGTAGACGGCCCTCCTCATGGTGGTGTCCAGTATGAGACCATATCGGTTATGAAGGACGGCAGCCCCATCCTCAGAGACATGGCCTTCTCTCTTGATCGCAACTTCCTCTACATCATGTCTGAGAGACAGGTAGGTGTTGGATGATGCATGCTTTCCGAGCTGTGGCTTCTAATTAAACACGTACCTGGATGGGGGAATAGATGGCTTTAATGTGCCTCTGTATGTGTATGCAGATCCTTAAATGTCAGGGAAAAGTGCGTCCATGTGTGTGCGCTCTAGCAGGGCTCAAGATGGCTCATCTCCTCACATTACCAAATCCAACAACCACTGCTGGCTATAAATAACCTGTGTGGCACAGCAGGGGGACATTCTGACAGCGGTTGATAATGAAGGAGAACAATGAGGGCAGGGACAAAGAAAGAAATGGAGAGACAAGGAAAATATTAGGTGAAAGCAGAGTTACAGAGAGAGAGAGATGAAGAGCTCTTGGCTGGATGAGAGGAAGAGTAATGAGAGAAAGAGGGACAGCTGGGGGAGTGTATGACTTGGAAGTAAAGGGAGACTCTGAGAGAGGAACGAAGTGCAAGGTCATACTTTCACACTCCTAATGAAGTGACACAGCGTTGCAGGGAGGGTCGAAAGCAGCTGATAGCCATCAGTGCAGCTGACATACTCTCCAGGTAAAAGAGATGAGGCCAGACAAGGGTTGAAGAGGACACAAGGACAGAGAGGAGGTCATGTGATGAAAGTAGAAGAAGAAATGGTTGGAGAGAAAAGAAATGACAAGAGGAGGAGAGGAGAAGAGGAGCGGCTGCAGGGAAGCGTGGCAGCGCAGCAGCCCCAGAGACAGACAACGTGCGAGGCTGTCACTGTTAAGTGATAGATTGCCATCTTCTCTCCTTATCTGTTCTTTTAAAACAGTCAACAACTGGCTGGCCACAGCTCACAGGTCAGGAATCATAGCAGGCAGATGTGGTGTGAAGGATTTATTCAGGCAGATTTGTCTGCTGTAGAAAAAAAGGAATCTGGAAAAATAATAAAATAAATATTTATTTGTCTTAAAGTACAGCTGTCAGAAATGTGAATGTCCTTAAGTTAATTTGTCCTTTCTGTAGACTTTTGTTTGGATTAATTTACTCATATGTCTGGGGCCTCGTACAGTTCTGTGTAACAGGAAGTGGGGAGGGCAGCTTAGCTCATGACAGTCCAGAGCAACACTGTGTGGCAACGCTTCGAGTTTGGGTTATTTTTGGTTCCAATCGTTGAAGTTGTGAAACTGATCCAAGTTTTTTCAGTCACTTTACATCAGCTAGTTAGGGTCCTTCTCCGTTAGCTTCTGCTCTTTCATTGGTAAATTCCAGCTCATGGGGTGATAAAAAACATGGCTTTATTTTTTTATTTTTTTTATTTTTTTTCCTCACCAAGACTGTGGTTGCTAACATGAGCTACACTAATTTTAACTTAAGCTAATGTTTTTGCTTGAGTTACCAGGATGTCACGGCAATTCTTATAATGAAGATGACTTAGACTGAGCTCTTACAGAGAATCTAGGTCATAATTGAGTTAAACACAAGTAGCATTGATGTTATAAACAGCTAAATGTGTACTTGCAGGAGCAGAAACATGAAGGGTCTTCTTCCCAATTACTTTTAATCTACCACTTGAAGAAGCCAGACTTCCAAGCTTTTCCATGCTTTCATCTGCTTGGCCATGTAAAAGCTTGTTTGAAGCAGCAGATAATTCAACATATCAGGACTGAACAGACAGGTGTTTCTTCAATTCAAATCTTTCCTGGGTTATATATAAGGATCTATGCCATCACATAGCTCATTATTTTGGTTTGTTTGCCCCTAACTTAATTAGCCAGAAGTACATGAACCTGCAAAAGTCACGTGATTAAATCCCAGCCAACAAAGAAGAAGATGGTATGATAACATCTGGGAAATGATTTGAACCCACACATATAGTACTTAGACCAGGACCCTCATACAGCGGATGTCTGCCCAATCAGTTAAGCAGACAGATGCCCTCTGATTGTACCTTTAATAACCTTAAAGTGCAGGAGAATGTGCTATGCTTTATCAAAATCTTCTATCAACCCGTTTTTTTAAAGACAGTCAGTCTGCCGGTTGACTTTTAGCTATTTTCTACACAACTTAGTTGTATACATGGTAAATGTTGCGTAGAAGTGGGTGCACATGCAACATACTGTTAGAAAAGTATTTTATGACTTTTGCGCCAGAACGTGAAGGTAGTTATCACAATGGGATAACAAGGTACAAAAATTTACCAGCTTTCAAGGTACATTGCTTGTATCCAGCTCTAATAGGGGTGATATGAAGTAAATGTGCCTCTTTGAGACCATTCCTGCTTCTTCGTCTGCAGTGTGACATCTGGTGATGTGAACAAGGTTTGTTTCATTGCACTCTGGTACCAAAACAAATATAAAGTTTCTTAGTTTCAGTCTGGCACACACTGGCAGTAAAAGTAGAAATAAAACTGTCAAGTAAAAACATGGAACGATCCAGTGACAGCTAGTACTGTGTGCTAAATTACAGCTGAGATTGTTTGCAAGTCAGCAGTAAAGACTAAATGATTTCAGATCTCAGACATAGTTTTTGGAGTTTATGCAGCAATTTGCATTTAATATCTGTAGATATTTCTGGGATAGGTTTTGAGATATATTAATCTCATGAGCAAAAATAATTCAGGAACATGGCAGCGAGCTGATTCCACAAGTAAAGAAGTGTTTGTACTGAGTCTGAAATGTCTTTTCCATATTTACTAAATCCTTTATTCCTACTTATTCCACAGATGAAACAGCCTTTTGATGTTGAGCTCATAAATGCTAGTCATCTGAATGAGAAGTCATGTTGGTGAATATTATTAGTATTCAGCTTGTAGACTCTACTGCCGCTCTCTCTCTCTCTCTCTCCGGGGGTTTTGGGCGATAGCAGCAGACACGCAGACACACGCATGTATGCAGAAACATGTTCAGCTTCTTCTGAGATGTTGTCCTGAATGTTCAAGGATAGCACTTGATAGTCACCCCTAATATATGAACCAGATTAAGATTCAGTGTGGCTTCTCCGTCTTCCAAACTCCCATTAAATTAAACAGAAGCAGTTTTTCTGATTTTGATGCCGCTTTGTTAAACAAGCATTTAATTGAATCTCCTCTGTACAATACACATCAGCCACCTTTACACTCGCCCTTTCGCACTAACGCTCAGCGGAAGACATCTATTTGACCTTTATCTTATCATGAGGTTGAATGTCACTTCGAGCTACACTCGTAGTCACACGTCCAGGACACCACGAGATATATCTTGTCTAAGCTCTGCTTGTTCCCATGAGTCTGACTGATGCAGTCTGAGGCCAAGCTCATGGCGATGGGAGACAGCGAGAACAAAGGAGGGATGATATCAAACAGGAACCAAGGCAGATTTGGCTCCAGTTGCATTTCCTACTCTGAATAACAAAGAAGTCCTGTGTGCTTGGCACGGTGGGAAAGGCAGGGAACAGAGGGAGCAAGAAGAGAGACAGACATTGGGAAAAGGGGAGCAGACAAACAGAAATTGGGAAAGGAGTGGGATATTTGCTTTGCAAGGCTGTGCTCCAGCAAGGCTCTTGCTCTCTGCTGCCCTCACACCTGTCAGTGTGTGTGCGTGAATTGTGGGATGTGCGGTATGAAAGTGCAGTCAGGCGCACATACAACCACAGATACAAAGCACATGCCATCTCAGTTTTCATTTGCATAGGTGCTGTCATTACGCAATGGCTTCCTCAATCATATGTGCACAGAAAAAAAATAGACTTTAAAGCAATTCCCAGTATCTCATTCAGTATTTCTAATGTGTCTCCAGAAGGCTTTTCAACACCTTTCATCTGGCATTTTGCCTTATTTGCAAAAACATAGCATATAGATTTCACCTACTCCATATGTATAAGTGTCACAACCCTATTGGAGTCGCATTTCAGTGAACTCTCAGCTTTCTCTTGCTTTCATTAGTTACTTTCTCACACTCTCTAAAGATATTTAAGAGCTTCCTATTTCATGTTTGATGGTAACCTGTGCTTTTGTTTTGTAGATGTTATGACAATAGCATTCGCAATATTAATGATGGAGTGAAACTGGCTCAACATGAGGCAGTGTAGTGGAACTGATGAAAAGACCTGGCTCGCTGATTCTGTGTGTGTGTGTGTGTGTGTGTGTGTGTGTGTGTGTGTGCTCTCCCGTAGGGTGCTGTATCATTACTGATAGTTCTGAAATGTATAAAAGAAGCAGGTTTTCATCTGAAAATTTATGTTCAGTGCTGTGGTGCACAATTGAGAAACCTTGCATCCTGCTGGAGCCTTTCTGAGCTTTTTAATTGCCTCTGTGTGTCTTGTGATTGTGCAGATGTTGTATGGGTTTCTGCCAGATTATACGTGAGTCACGTTGTGAATATGTGCACATTTGCTTCCATATTTAAACCAATAATCTTGCCTTTTTGGTTCTTGACTGGGAAGCTATGATAAAAGGTCATAGCTGTTTTGGGAGACTTATCTGAGCTGCCTCCTGGACACGTCCTCGACTTTTTCCCTTGTTTTTTTCCCCCTTGTCTTCTCCTCTGTCTATGTCATGTGACATGCTCTCTGAAATGTCTCACATTCCCAAAACACCTCACTGAATTTAATATTGCATCAGAAAGAGGTAGATTTCAAAACAAATACCACATCTTTTTTTTGCTGAAGCAAAGCACAGCTTGTGTGTGTGTGCTTCATAGCAGGGGGCTCAGTGTTTTATCCAGTGGTCATATTTACATAAAGCCAGATAAACTGCTCCTACAGCAATAGTCCTAACAATTCTGGCAGTCTCTCAAATCACACAGGTGGACAGAGGAGCATAAAATGCAGCAGAGCTTGTTTTTTGCTGCTTTTGCCAGATCATGCAAATTCAGTGCCCTGCATCTGCATGAGTATTTGGAGTGGTCTCATTGATTACTCTCCCCTCCTTTTCCCTCTATCTCCCATGTTTCTTTTATCAGAACGTCTGTGTCTGCAAACGCAAACAACCTAGTGTATATTTGTGCATGTTTGTGTGTGCTGTTCTGCAACGGTGCAGCATGAAAGACGCTTGAATGTAGCACCAGCAAAGGCTCCTAACCAGCCTTCGGTTTTATTAATGCAGCTTTCTAGGATAAATAGAGAAAACTACTCCTGTATCGAATGGAGTCTTGTGGGGCGCAGATTATCACCATTCTAACGCCTTTTCATTTCCTTTGTGCCGTTATGGCCGTTGGCTCGGAGCAGGAGGGCGAGCACTCATCAGAACGCAGCTGAGAACCAGTAACTGCATTATTTCGGTTGCTTTGGTCAGCAGCCAGTACACAGAAAGCAGGCTGTAATGTATTATTCATGGGGGAACAATCAAGTTTTAACATCCAAAAGGGCTTTGAAGTGATACCTGTGGCGTAGTGTTAGTTCTGCCTCAAACAGTATTTGAAAACACCTCTCCAAAGAAGAAAAAAATCCAAAAATCATCTCTTAAACACAAAGAAAAAGGATAAATACACGAATTTATATTTGATTAAACCCCAAGTAAAGAAGCAGGTGTTGACTTAGGGATGAAGCCCGAATATTTTCTGATGTTTTATGGCCGTGGTGCACAAGAGAACATAATAGACCTCAGCAGATTTAATAGACTTCCCAGTGAAATAGCGGCCTGCTAATTGCAAGCTCTTTATAAGGATAAGTGTGAAATTCCTGCTGCCGTGACCAGCTGAGGGATACTGAGCTGGCTTGTAAAAAAGACTTGTCTGTCATGGACAGACCATAGAGCTGTTGAGCCATGTGTTGCTGTCACTCTCCAATACTCTTGGCTTTTTAGCAAACATTAAACCCTCCTCAGCCTACAATCCTTGTCCGCTGTCCTCCCTCCATGTACCACATGGAGCAGCAGCATTACAGCTCAAATTTTAAAAAAAAAAAAAAAAAAAAGAGAGAGAGAGGAGGGGGGGGGGGGGGGGGGGGGGGGGGTCGGGGGGGAACGACTACCTCTTTTTTTTCAGGTCAGCCAATTTCTTCCAGGTGCTCAGCTGTGAAATTTGAAATCTATGCATGGATTCTTTCCTTTTTCAAAGCTTTTTTTCTTTTTTTTTGAATGAAGTCTCTTCTCAACCTGTTCTTCATCCAAACACCCCACAATGTTCTGCCTCTACTTCCCCCATCACCTTATCCCAAAGAACCTTTGTTTGGCAGGTGTGGTTAGATTGGGAGGAAGTGGGTTCAGTGGTTATCAAGACTGGGGAAATGGGATTCATTCCCACCTTGCACAACCATAGATTAGGTGACATGCTATCAGATCATTATTATAGAGGACTTTGGTGTGTTAGACTCAGATTTTCATGTGCAAATGGCCACAGAAGACTGGATAGCTTATCGTCAGCCTTTCCATCATGCATTAAATGCATCAGAGCTTGTGCAAACTGAAAGCAAAAGACCTGCATTCTTTATTTTTTTAAACACATGTCTGAAAAGATTTGTGTATTTTTTTTTTATTTATTTATCTATTTTTTTTTTGGAAAGCTGCAGGGGGGCATTTTTGCCCTGATCCACAGTTATGTAAAAGAGAAAGTAAACTCTTTTTAATTTTAATGTTTTGCAACATCATCTAGTCCTTACCAGATGTTAGAATGAGGTAAATACAACCTCAGATGAACAGCAACATGGCATATACATAAACATGTGGGCGGAAAGTACATCCCACAATTCAGTTGTTTGTACAACCAGCTTATGCAGAAATAAGTTGAAGTAAACATTTTCTATATGATTTTATCAGCATCTCACTTCACAGTGGAGGAATTTAACCTCACATTTTGTTGCAGCGTTGCTTAAGTTCATTGAGGTTTGCAGGTTAAGGTCTAGACTTTGACTGGACCAGTGCAGCTTAATTACTTTTTTCATTTAGTTTATAGTAGATTTTCTGCTGTGGTTGTGATCATTGACATGTTGCATGATCTAAGCCTTAGCTACTGGACAGAATGACTCTTTGTCCACTTTTGGTCTGGTCTGTCCAAAAGACATTATTCCTGAAATGTTGTGGTTTGTTCAGATTCAACTTTGCAAACCTAAACTATACTGCCATGTTATTTATAGAGAGAAGAGGCTTACTCCTGCAAACCTTACATACAGGCCATACTTTTTCAGTCTTTTTCTAATTTTACTTCATGAACTTTGATATCCAACATGCTAACTCAGGCCTGGAGAGTCTGAGATGTAGCTTTTTTTGTCTTTTGTAACTCCTGTTAGCATTGCACAGAATGCTGTTACATTCACTCCAGGGAAGATTGGCAGCTTTCTTGAGTGTTTTTCATTTGTAAATAATTTTTCCTCACTGTAGATTGATGGACTCCAAATAATTGTAAATGGGTTTATAACCTTACCCAGACTGATGGACAGCAAGAACTTTAGCTCTAAGGGCATTGTTGACGACTTTCCTCTTTGGCATTGTGTTAACAAACCTTCAAACTGTCTCAACCTCTGCTTTCATAGAGGTGATCACTTTTGCTAATTATAGATTAATCAAGTATGTCTAATCAAATGCACTCGATTAGGTTTTGTTTAATAAATAATAACACAATATATTATGTATGTACTGTTGTTCATCTGAGGTTATATTGACCTAATTTCCTTTGTTCCATTATGCCCTAACAAATAAAAAATTTAAATTTGATAGAGATGTCCTCTCTTTTTCCCGTGAGCTTCAAGAGATGTTTCGTACCTGGCTTTACCTTTCAGCTGAGGTCATGTTGGGTTTGTATAATAAACACCTGACGTGCATATACACTGTGCTTGCCAACAACAGAGTTGAAACCGCTGTTTATATGAGAAAAGTGGTCCAGGCAAATGTTTGCTGTTATGCATGAGAAAACTCATGCCATGGGCCAACACATGGACCACACATCTGCGTTCGATGCCACCCGCATTGGGGCTTATCAGAAGCATGAAACAGTGGCCACATCTCGCTTTCATCTGTCTGTTTTCAACAAGCCTTAACAGCAGACAGAAAGGTTCATCACTCAGGTAGTCTACACTGGGCTAATAGATAGGCTTTTTTTGTTTTTGTTTTTCCGGGAGGGGGGTCCCTTTGGCAGCTGCTTTGGGTAAGGGCCGGCCACCCAGGTCCTCTGTTTCTTAGAAGGGAGCCTGAGGCTTGGATCCTTCTGCTGAATCCAGCCTCAGTTGATATTGACACACAGACAAATTAGGATAAATTCCCCTGTCAATAAGCACATCCAATGATATTGATGATGCCATTTAGGCTTTCCATTATAAAGAAACCACTGGTTATCCTGCCCCTCTTGTTACGCCTTTTTAGTCTGACGCCTTGTTTGCTAAGTCATTGCTAGGAAAATCCAAAATGTCAGCATACACGGAGACAAATAAAGCTAATTATTTCATTTTAGAGGAATTCTAAGAACCTATCCTTTTAGGAATGATCTTTCCTTGTTTTTAAGTTCTTGTTGAAAAAATATGGAATTCCCCTTTCACATCTTTGATCATCAAGCATTTCACGTCTGCACCCAGGAGGCTACTTTGCCCAGATAAGATTAGAAAACAGGGACAATTACTCATAGACATGCTTATGTTTGGAGGCCCATACTCTACAGAAAATCAATAATAAAAAGATATGAAATATTGATTCATTCACTACTGCATGCCCGATTTTCTGGAAATTTCTGCCGGCAGTTTCTACAGTTCCACAAAGATAGAGGTTAAGTCTGTAGTTTTGTTAATCACATTCAGAGAAGATGAAAAAAAAAAAACATCACATGACTGATTTTCAGCAGCATGATCTAATCCTTACTAATAATCACGATATATGTCCTGTGATGGTTTGTTTTTCAGTCAGCTGATGTTGTATCCCATATTACAGCTGCCGAGGGGAAAGCTGTTTGTTTTAAACAACGCTTTATAAATTCACAAGCCCCATATGTGCCCTATTTCCTGCCCGAAACAGGCCTATTGGAGAGTTTATGCAAGTATGTTGAGGCACATGTTCCATGTGTTTCATTTAATGAAAATACTATTTATTTCCTTGTGGGGTCAGGGGTTGTGTGAAGTTCAAGGGTTGACTGAGTATCTTAATCAAAATGAGGGAGTCAATGACTCTGTGTGTCAGTTAGAGACCCCCTACGTTCTGCTGTGTTTTTAACTCATCTGTCTGCTTGCTATTTCTTTCTCATGATGACCGATATGTGTCTCTCCACCTTTTAGCTATGCTCTAGTGATGTTTTACATGTCTGAATGTCGAGCTGTGTTTGCCCCCTCTGTGGTAGCCCACCTAACAAAGGCACCTCATTTGCATGAGCCCCTGAACAGGCATTGTTAATTGACTTAAGCCAGGATTAGTGTTAATCAGGTTTTGTGCCTGGAACCATCGACCACTCCTAACCTCATTATTTGATAGCAGCACACGTTCTGTCAGTGCCCATCAAGCTGTTAATTAATAGCAGCCTGTGCACACCAGTGTCCCAGCCCAGAGCCCCTCTTACTTCCTATTTCCCCCCCAACCCTGTTTCCTTTCTCCCACCCTCACACCAAGGTCCTTGTTAAATCATTAGAGGTCAGTTCAAGGTACACGCTGTGAATTCAGGTCCGTGACAGCAGACCACACAGTTATCATTAGATAAGTTCTTTACCCTATTGTTCAGGTGAATTTCAAGACTTTTGTGGCAGGTTTGTGCCCAACTTTAGATCTTAGACATTCTCTTTCCCAACTTGTCACATACAAGAAACCCTCGCATCAGTTTTAACGCAGCTGCATTTCACCAGTTGTCTTTCTGTGGTTGGTGACTGCTCTGAGAGAGAGTAGCAAAAGGGACACTTCATTCTATTCCGACTGAGTAATGAACTAACAGGGATCACATAAGGGGCTGAAGATACCTCAGCTAGTTTAAGCTTTCGTCTGTCACATGGTGGCAGTGCTTTAAAATATTGAACAGCTTGAAGCGTAGGTGCCTCTTGCTTTTGTTTTTCCTGTTGTCAGTTTCTACTCTGACATGAGAAAGAGATCATTAGCTTATGTGGAGAAAGTACAAATTGTAAAAACCAGCTACTTAAAAGTATGGATTGCTGCCAGAGAGCAATGTTTTTGTGCTCATAGGGTGTCATTCTGCCACTTTATCCTGTTTATTTACAATCGGTTGTTGTCGGTTGGAGTCAAGCTTTCTCAGCTTGTGAGCTTTCAGCCAGACATGCCTAACAAGTCTAAAAGTGGCACTTTTAGAGTGGGGGTACCAGTTCCTAACCAAAAGTATTTGAGGAGGTGGGAGTGAGAGCATGTTGCATGATCACATGTAGATGCTCATCTGTCAGTACCAGCTCCCCCTTCTGCAGGGGACGTTCACTGACCTTGTGGCATCATTGAAGATAATATAAGATACCTGAACCTCAAACATCCATCGGATCAGTTTACTGCTCACACCAACGGCAAAGTGACGAACTGGTCCAAAAACTTCTCCATAGGGACAAGTTCATGTCTGAAAGGGGGAATGAAGCAGGATTTCCAACAGCCACAAACTGCTCATGTTTGGAAATAAATACTAAACATTTGTAGCCAGTTTTAGGCAGAAATGTTCCTTAAAAACACACTGAGTGGGAAATTTAAAGTTATTTTCCAGTCCATCATGATCTATTAGCATGCTACTTCAAATTAACTCAATACTCAATTAGTATTTTTATGTACTGATTTCAGAATGCCTTGTTAGTTTTCATACATTATGTGATTGGAGATAACTCGGTGTGTGTGTGTGTGTGTGTGTGTGCTCAAATTATTTTGTAGTATTGTATGTGCATGCACATTTTGTTGCTTTGTGTTTGTAAGCCAAAGGCAGACAGTCCAGCAGCCATCCAGTCGGAATAATCAGCTCTATAATTAAGAACCTTGAGTCCGTCAACTGCTGTCATACACCCACCCCACCCTAACAGTCCCTCCCCACCTCCACCCTTCACCCCATTCTGTCTCTTTTCACTCTCACTGTCTGTCTGTCTCCATAATGGCCCAGCATTTGTCTGTTTCCTCCCTGTGCCTATGCAGAACGCTCCTGACATTTACTGTGAAGCTAATGGCAGTGCTTCAGTCTTCCTAATTGTAGGCTTTAATTGCAATAATTATTTACAAGCCTAATTAAAGCCTGGAGAGTGTCAGGGAGAAACGCAAGTGCCAGTGGAAGGAATAGTGACAGGGTTTGTCAGGAGCTGGGCAAAGAGTAAAGTGATCGTGGCGGCGATGTTTGCTCTATAATTGGTGGAGGCTGCATGTCTGCAAGTCTCTCTGCCTTACTCATTCATGCTTTCGCTTTCTGGACCTTGTGTCTTTCTTTGCACTGGCATGGGACCACTGTGGTAAAAGTGTTTCTTTGGAGGTTTCAGGACTGTTCTTTCTTATTTGACAGCTTATTTTTCGACACCACCAGCTGTCCTCTAAATGGGTGAAAATCAGTATGTGGACGCAAAAACGGATGCATTTGTCACCAAGTACATTAAGTGTTTGCTGTGTGCCTTTTAACCAAGGCATAGGTTCATGAGCTGCATTTGGCAGAAACTCAGGTGGTCTTTTGTGCTTGTCTGTGTGTGTGTGAGTGTGTTTTAGTGAGTGATGTGGCCTTGCTGCCAGGGCTGCAATATGCTCTTTGTCTGTCCTTCACAAGGCCAGTCTTAGTAAACAGGCTACAGCAGGAAAGCGTCTGGTTTTTGATGGGCTACCCATGGCAGCTCAACCCTTTCTTCTTCCCATTTGCTGGGGTTGTGCAACACTTTCCCCAGCGTTCTCCACCCCTCCCCACCTCTCTCTTCTCTTCTTCCCCTTTCTTCTCCGCTGTCAGAGAAGCGTCCGATGGGAGGACTCAATTCCACAATGCCGTTCTCCTCTCCTGTGGCTCACTTTGACAAAACTGTCAGCCTGAACCCCGGTGATGGATTTAGTATTGTACAGTATGTGTGAGTGTGAATTTACATCAGTGTATGTGTGTTTGATCATGTTTATATATATCCAGAACTCTCTTTTAGACTTTCTGGGTGGAGGACTTACCTCTACATGCATCATAAATCATACGGCAGATGCCAATTACAGATGTGTTTGCCTTAGATTCTGAGCCGCGGTTACCTTTGTGCATATTCCGGGATGTCAAGCTCATACAGCACAATTTGCTCTCAATGGGCCGAACCAGTAAAATAGCAGCAAAAACACCTATAAGTAACAAAAACTCCTAATTTTCCCATTTTTAGTGTTTACATTTGAAAATGTTTACATTTAATGACGTAAACTTTTACACAACATATTATAAACAACCTGGAATTTCTTGAGGAAAAAAAGTACAGTGTCAGCAATATTTTGTTGTTAATTTATTTACATATTTTATCTTATTCATTTTTGTTCATTTAATATTTTTTTATGTTTTTTTCAAAATATATTTATATTTATATATAATTTTATTATTATTTTTAATAATAAATTGTACTATATATTTATTTATATTATTATTATTATTTCTTGTTTTTAATAATAAATTATATTATATATTTTATATTCTATTTCTTTTTTATTTCTTTCTTCATTTTTGTTGGTTTTATATATGTAGATAAATAATTTTTATTTAATATACATATTTCACATTTACATACTTACTCATTTACATGCGCATTACAATTTGCAATTTACAGTGGATCCAAAATTTAATCACAGGTATGTGGAACTAAAAAATGTGTACTGTTCATTAACTTTTCAAGTTATTTTTATTATAAATTTCCTCACATTTTCAATTCTGCATAGTCCTGATCACCTGAAGTGACTCAACTACAAACTGAAGTGACTGTCAAGTAAGAAAAGAAATAATGAAATCTGCCTGCCTTGTAAATGTTTTATATTTAAACATAAAAAACATGTAAGTACTTCATGGCCACACATTCACTGTCATTGATTTCCTAAGAGATGTAAGAACACACAGATTTCTGTCTATGTTTGCTTGTACATATGCAGACAATATAATATCTGTAGTACAATATTTGAGAATAAAATAATAGAGAGCCAAGGCTAGATAAGACCAGTGATTTCAAAAGTGTGTCTGCTGGCTGCCTGCTGAAATATTACCCTCCATGCCAGCTTTTAAATCGGATATTTGGAGTCAGAAGGATCATAAGAGGGGAACAGATATGGCCACAGAGTGATGGAAGGGGATTGTGGTGGATTTGGACCGGGAAAAAACGCTACTGCTACCTCACTCTCAGGGCTGTTTAAAAGTTCATACTGTAACCCTCCCACCCCCCCAAAAAGGACCTCAGAGATAAAATGTTTATTTAATTCACAATTTCCCAAAGCAACTGAGGAGCAGTTAATTTGACTGCATGGAGGCAGCTGTCTGAGAATCCTGCGACGAGAGGGAGAAAGAGACGGAGGGTGGAGAGAGGAGAGAGAGAGTGGAAGAGAGTGAGACACAAAGGCAGTTTGGGCTCATTATGTTGATTTTTTTCCTCTTCTGCCAAACAAAGACACCCAGGCACTTTCAGACAAACCAGCAAAGATCTCTAACTGCTTCCTTTCTTTCCCGTCACCCCTCTGAATTTCCTCACAGGCAAAAATCTAATAATTTCTTCTTCAATGCAAAAGTTTTCCCTGCATTTCTTTTCCTATTTCCACATTTTTCTTATGGAGTCAAACTAGAATCAATCATAGGCGTTATTATAAGGCCTGATGAGGTCTTTCAGCTCCAACAGTTCCTGAGATTCTCATTAATTTAGCAGTGCTGAAGCCCAGCTGAGCAGCAATTTGTGCATGTTTCACATGTAACATGTGCAGAATGCATGCATGCATCTTTGCAGATAACCCCCCCCCCCCCCCCCCCCCCCCCCCACCCCCACACACACACACATAGGTTTAAATCACATAAAGTATTCCTCACCACCTGAGCCTAGTTATCAATACCTCCATCCTTATGTGTCTCTTCATCTCATTCTTCACAGGCTAACATTCATCACTCAAACACACATGTGCACCCACAAGCAACAGCCCTGAGAGCAGTGGGGTGTATCCAAACCCTTCATTTGTATGTACATCATGTACACAGAGAGAGATGCAGAAACAAAGAGCACAAACATGCTCACACGCACACACACATGCTACGTACACGTTCCTAAAAAGAAAACTAACACATTCATACGTGCACTGCAGAGTCCCTCTGTGGATCAGAATTCATTTCTGTCTGCTTTTCCCCTGCAAATCAATACCCCTGTTGGTCGACAGACAGCCGTAAGTGTGCCAGGGAGGCTCCCTAGCCTTCACACCCTCCACACACACACATGCTCATGCCTGTTGATGTGTGATGGCCTCTGCTGCTTCCTTATTAACTCCTCACATGCTGACTGAGGCATACACCTCATTACTGACTGCATTGACAGTCTAGGATCCCGCTGAGAGACACTCAGACAAGTTGGACAAAGACAGAGCAGAGATGGAAAGACAAAGAGGTACAGCGAAGCGACAAACGTCACAGAGATGGGCGGTCCAGACAGGTGGGTGAAAATTAGGTTGGAACCATTGGACCGACAGACAGAAAGCTCAGTCAAAAGAGTAGAATTACACACAAGCAGATATGAACAAGAACTAACCTCCGTCATCAATACGGGCAGGGATGTTTACTGGGTTGCAATAGAAGGAAGTTCATTAACAGTAACAGGTTGTAAGCTCACTTCCAGCATATAGAGTACATTGAATCTGTTCTGCTGCAGGCTGAACACACTCGACCTCCATTTTTTTACACAACTGTTTTACTAGAATTGACCAAAGAGTTTTGAAATCTGCTGCTCTTTTTTGTACCATAACTGGAAATTAAGCTTCTCCTTTTTTAGCATTACTGTCTAGTTTGTCATGATGTCTGATAAGTGGAACAACCATACCTTTTTTTTTACATCAGCATTGCAGAAAAACTAGACTTCTATTAAACACACCTCTAATTCAAACACTCCATTCAGCATTGGCTGAATTTTGGTGGTAAAGTGACATACATATGCAAAGGATACACAGGTGTACATTGTTTTAGCTTGCATTGGATTAAAAATAAAAAGCGAATTATAAGCCGAGGCTGCAAAAATCCAGGTAAAGAATGCTAAATCAGGATGTGTAACCATGGTATTGTATATCATTGTGACATTCTCTGTTATTGTTTTTTGCCAGAGTGCATTCACAAGCTCTCTCAGGCACTTTTACAGCTCCCCATGTCCATCTCTTAAATGTCAGTGTGGGCCTTTAAACCAGTTGCAAGTGAGCAAGCATTGGCTGAGAGTTCAAAGTGGTCAGGCAGCTTGGATGTAATTTCCTCCTTTTAGCCTCCTGACTGAATTACAGAGCAAAGAGGCCACCTCGACCGGCAGCCTCAAAGGAGAGCGAACACAGCAGCATGGAGGAGTAAGCTCAGGAGGTGTGTATGTGTGTGTGTGGGAGGGGGGGCAGAGATGGGGAGATAAGTGGAAAAGAGAAAAGGGTCGGAAAAAGAGCCAGGGACTTTCAGATCTTATTGTCGGTATCCATCTCAACATCTTTTAGCTTGTATATAAAGGGGCACATGGTATTTGGAAGGGAGTAAAGGCAGCACAGGTATAATTAGCAGTACTTGACATTGTGTTTTTAGTATAAGTGAAGGCTTTTAAGTCAGACATAAATAAATGAACATGTTCTTCCTTCTTTGCAAGTCTTGAATTTGGCTTATTCACAGTGACAAATGCAGGGAGACAAAAATAAATAAATAGTGAGGAGTGGCTAAAATTAAATTTCTTCCTAATGCTTGTTTTTCATGTAAGTTATTGAACAGCATTGTTGGAATTTTAAAGGACGGAGGACCTCAGTGATCTGCGTTATATACAAAAGCACATTTGGAGTGTAATAAAAACAAAACACACACAAACACTTATTCGGTTTTAACCTATTCCCCTCCTCTCCTTGACCAAAAAGGCGACTGAAGCTATACATAATTGATACACTCCTCGCTGTATTGACTGCTTGGAATTTTCATCCTCCTCACTGGTCGATTCCCTCACTCCATTACCTCTACACTCACATTCCCTACGCTCCCTAAAACCCCCCCTGTAAACTCCTCCCTCTAGTCCTTAAGCCTGCAATGTCTAAACATGCTCTTGCAAACACACATAAACAGAGATTAGGAGACAGTTCCATCTTCTCCTTATTGCTAGCTGCCCCAATTTGTCTTTAATCCCTGCAGCTGGCCGTCAGTCCTGGGGACACACGCTGAAATTCAATGCCGTGTTTGCACTAGTGTGTTTTGTGTTTGTTCTGTATGTTGTTTGTTAGCATGCATGTCCATGAGAGACGGGACTTAGTGCTTTGGAGGTCCCAAATTGCACAGAATTGTACAAAAGTCTCGTGCCGACCCTCATTTATTTATGTATTGCCAAGAAAACAAAAAATGGAGATTATTTACAGAAAATGTACAACCGTATATGGAAATACGGTATATAAAGCCAAAACAGAGTTTGCACAAATCTAATGAGCTTGAAAGTCAGTATTTAGTCAGAGCAGCTTTATTCTTTAACACAGTCTGAAACCCAATAATCAAGCTTTTTTATGCCTTAAGAAGTTATCAGGAATAGTTGTCCAGTTCTTTAGATATTGTCTGCATTATGGTTCATTTTCTGTCCAGATGATCCCACACCCACACTAGTAATGTTGAGAGCCAGGCTCTGGGGAGGATTCATCCCTCCATCAAATTTGTTGCTACTGATTTTCAGTCCAGTTCTTGCAGTTCTTGTGTCATTTGGCATACCTCAGCCTTTTCTCCCCTCCTTAAGAACTGCTTCTTGACAGCTGTTCTTCCATGGTGCTCATTTCTGATGGGGCTTCAGTGAACTGTAGATGGATCAACTGAAGGTCCAGATGCGGTTCCCGTTTCTTTGCTGTATACATGGAAAACCTGCTAGATTGTGACCCTCATAGGACCAAATTGAGTAGCCCTGCTCCAATTTTGACTCGTGTCTTATATCTTGCTCCATTCCTTCTCCGTTTAGTTTCCTCACTTCCTTCGATAGTACTAGCATTTTCTTTGATAAATCAGCCATGGTGCACATTCCAAACAGCCAGAATGTTGATTTACAGTTGCTGATGTGTGACATGGTGCTGTAAAGTGACTCAGCGTCCCAGACGATAAAGTTGTGAAGTGTGATTTCTCAGCCTCAGGACACTGCCGGGCAACTACAGCTCCAGGAATGTGCATAATAAAAGTCATAGGGGCATCAATATCAGTCCGAAACACTTTTTTTTAAGGTCAGAAAGCTACATAGAGCAACTTTAAGGACATCATTTTCAAATACTGCTTGTCTGTATTAGATATGTGTTTCTTTAGGCCTTACGCCTCTTTTTCTTTTGTGTTCCACTTTCATCCATTTAAACTGTGCAATTTCAAGCTAACAGCTTCATAAACCGCTACAGAAATCCTGGAGAACTATTGCGGAAGACCATTTGAAAAGATTGCAAGAAAATCTAGCTCCTTGGAAGCAAACTGAGGGGCTGACCAAACTTTTTTGTCAAAGTATTAATACAGCCTACACAAGGGCAATGAACTTCATTGCATTAATAATTGTAGCCTTCTTTTTTGTCCACTTTATATGACTTCATTTGCCAGCAGAAACTTGACTGTACAGAAAAGTCCTTGGAAAAAGTGTTCTTGTCTTGGCTAAAAGCCTTCCACAAATGTCACACCAGTACAGTTCATTGTAAAAGCTGCTAGGGAGAAAACACTAGACTTACTAGACTGTATTATTATTCACTTTAAATTAGTAGTTATTGTTCCAGGTTAAGCTTTAACACTTAACTGCCACCGAGCCTTAGAGTTCAAACTTCGGTCAGATGGCGCACGCTTGACCTGTTCCTGCCCTTTTTTCCTGCCTGGCAGTTTGTCTCTTACCAGTCTGTTACTTCTGATGAGCTGCCAGGGACCAGTCCTGGCGGGGACTGAAGGCTTTGTGGGAAAGTTAAACCTTCAATGTGAGGATGTTTTTCAGCAATCAAAGCGGGATGATATGGAGATGGATATTAATCAATTTTAGCTTAATATCCACATTAATCTTGTATCAATTCAGAGGGAGTTAGCGTAGCTTTTGTGTGTAGTTGCTGTGTTTGCAATCCCTCCTGCTTTTTTAAAATGTCTTTATTCTGTCTTTAAATCCAGTCTTATGGTGCTACAGTGCCTTGATGTTTTCAATTGACCCAAATCTAGGCGCTCGGGCTAAATCCATTAAACAAAAGGAAATGTGCGCATGACTGTGTGTGCGTACAACTGTTTTGTCTTTTGAGTGGGTTAATAGACAAAGAGAAATAATGGGATTGATGCAGTGAGAGACCTGACTGTGACAGCAACAGTTAAAGGCTCATGTTTTCACACCTCATCATTTCTGCACTCTGGAAGATGACTGTTTGTGTGAGGGATGCTGCATCATTTCATTTTGCATCAGTTTTTTTCAATTTTTTTTCCTCTCCCATGTTTGACCTCATGAAACCAGCAAGTAATATCTACTTTAAATGCTATTTCCTTTACTTCAAAGGCAGTTATTCTAAAAGCCACCCTGTATAAAAGGACCTGACCTTCAGAAAAGTGTCCAATACACAAAGAGGTGTGTATCTCTTATTGAATTCTGCTTACTTCCATGTATCCTGAATGTAGTCTGCATTAGACAGTCCTGTAATAAATGTTATGCAGCAGGAAAAAAATCCATATCCTGCATTCCTACTCAAAACTTGTCTCTCTTAAATGACTTGTCAAGGAGCCCTCTGACATCTATAACAAGAGAAACAACAAAAACAAGCGCTTGAAGAGTAGCTCGTTTTAGCAGAACACAGAGAAACAAAACAAGATGAGAAGGATTGTGTGCTGCCATCACATGCACAAATTGCATGCTATAATAATTACTTTAGCACATTTGCTCCTGGAATGTGTTTTCCTGTTGAGCTCTGAAAGCTGTCAGCTGCTGCGTTGTCTTTCCACAATCAACCCAAGACATCCAAAAGATCAGCGCCCATGCTCCCCCCTAGCAATCACAACCATGCCCCAGTTCTCCCCTTAATCAAAATGGGAGTAATTGGTGTGAGTTTTGAGGCATGATTATCCTTAAGCTAGCCACAACACTTCAGCAGAACCTCTCACCTCTCCTCTCAGGGATAGTCAGAATTAGGATGGATATTGATGATAGTGCTGAACAACTGACTGAACTCAGTCTCAGACTGCAGAAAACACCTCAAAAATTAATTTATCTGAATTTTCGGTCCAAAGAAAAACCTCCCATAAACTAAGTGCACCAAAGTCAGAGGGTAAGTATTTGCCATTGTGTTTTTTTTCACAGTTAGAGAATGCCATGAAGGAGATAGCTCTGCCTCAACCCTACAGAGCGGATTTGTTTGGGTCTTGGTGAGAACAGCGGATGGATTTCGAGTTGAGGCAAAGAAGAGAAAGAGGAGGCGGAGGAGAGAGTGAGATAGAAACGAGGGAGATGTGGCTGTTGTTCTAAGGAGCAGCCTCATTTGGATTACTAGAGCAGATTAAAGGGCGGCATGCTGGGGGAAAAGATTCAGACGTCCTTGTGTCTGTAGTCTTAATGCAGGAAACAGTGGCTGCAGGGTCACTATGGTAATGGGAGATTCAGGGCCTGTACATTTCATTGGTTTTCATTCATTCAGCAGCAAGTATTTGCTCTGCTTTTGTGCCTTTGTCATTAGTCCTGCTGAAACACACATACACACATTAAAACACACACAAACACTCATTCACATTCATCCCTCCCATGCTTTCCCTCTTCCTCTCTGCTGGAATGGGTATTGTGTTCATGATCGATGTCTCTCATTCCAGTGACGTGGTAGCCTGGCTTATTCTCATTAAAAATAGATAGGGTCTATGGGAGCCACCAGTGTGTGTGTGTGT
This sequence comes from Melanotaenia boesemani, assembly GCF_017639745.1. Lineage (NCBI taxonomy): Eukaryota > Metazoa > Chordata > Actinopteri > Atheriniformes > Melanotaeniidae > Melanotaenia > Melanotaenia boesemani. The sequence goes on along the minus strand of NC_055694.1, from coordinate 6,102,234 downwards.
GTGTGTGTTTTTACGTGTTTAAAAGGAGGTGTAGATGGCAGGAAGTCCCAGAGGTGCCAGCTGTTTACCAAGCACTGCTCAAGGTTTTGAAGGCTGGAGGGATATGTGATGGTGGTGGGAGATGTGGGGGTGTTCCTGAGGTCAGAGCCCAGGCTGTTGCCTTGACAACAACGTGCAAAGTAGCTTCCTCTCCATTACCAGTGACGCTGGGATTTTTCTCTTTTCTGTCGCTTTCTCTTTCACTCAGCCACATCTGGCAACACATAGAGTGGGTCCCATCAGATCTCAGAGCAGTGGGCTGTTTCCACTCTGCTCTGTCTTTCTTTATAACTTTTTTTTTTCCCCTGACTGACCTTTTCCATCGTCTCCTCCAGCTTAGCCCCTGTGCCCCCCCCCCCCATCCATCACAGAGGTGCAGTGAGCATGGCTGGGTCTCAGGGCAGCAGGGCTGTAGAGCTGAAATGGAGCTCTGATTCATTCTTAGGCACAGAGACATTGGAATAGATGAAAGTGTTCCTGCTGCTCTGTAATGCACATACATTGACAGACTCTGTTTGGTGCCGCAGACAGTGTTTTTCAGGTGCATGTGTGCAGTTAGGTTTTTATCTTCTGGCATTTTTTCCCCCTTAAATGTTAGAAAGGAATCGCTCTGCTGCAGTTTTGTCACCTTACAGCTTTTGATTCGCAGTACAGTGGCAAGAAAAACAAGTTAGGTTTATTATTTATAACACTTCACAACAACAGGTCACATGGATGTTGCCCACAAATAACTGCAAGAACACATTTAGGTAAGAGTACTAGGTTAGAAAATATGTTGAGTAACTCGACAGATGTACAGATATCTTCACCACAACCGACCCAGGTCTGAATCCTGGCCTGGGGCCCTTCCCTGCATATCCTACACCAAAAATCATTTAAAAATAAAGAACAAAATGCTCCTTTCACACCACTTCTGTAGTTTGATTAGTGAGGTGCAGTATTTTGCAAAGCTCTTGAGCCAACCCGTTTATTTTACACATTATCAACAAAGAAATGCAGTGATATACTGATATATGAGCAGAAATTAAAATGGATTATATAATGCCAAAGTACAATTCTTATGAGCTTGAAACCCAGTATTTCACTCTTCAATACAAACCAGATCCGCCTCAAACAATCTTTTTAAATAATTTAACTAGTTTTCAAGAATATCTGAAAGTTCATCTTTGGATGTTGCCTGCTTCCTTTTGATCTATTTTATTAATTAAGGTCTGGGAAGGATTCATCACTCCATCAGACCTGTTTGCACAGATTTACAGTCCAGTCCTTGTAATTTGCCTTTTTCCCCCCCGTTTCCCTTCATTAAGAGTGTCTTTTAGACAGCCGCCCTTCCATGAAAACCATTTCTGATGAGGCTCAAGCCAATAGTATGGTCCAACTGAAGGTCCAGATCCGTTTCTCAGTCCTAGTCATGAATTTTTTAAAGGACACTCAAACACACCATGCTGAAATTTGCCAGGTTTTCAACTAAAAACTCATTAGGAAGCAGCTGATCTTAAAAAAACTTTATATTATTTCTGTTAAATTGTGTTATCTTTGCTGTTTTTGCAGATGCAAGAAAACTAGAATTGTTGTTTACAGGCTCTTGCAAAGATGCAAGAAGCTGCTAGTAACAACGATTTTAAAGCTTGATGAAAATAAATTGTAAAGAACTTTTTTTTTACTAATGTCAGTGTTCAACAGCTGGACATTCATCCCTCTCCCTAAATCCCTGCTTATTCATTTCAGTAAAAAGGAAAATTGAATACCTCTTCATTAGTAAAGGTTTGACTGTGTTAATGAAATCTGAAGCCTATTCAGCACAAAGCTGTGAAATAGAGAGGAAGCTGTTTTAACCGTCGGCTGCCACTCAGGTCGCTTCAGTGTGCGACTCCACCGCAGTCTCTCTGGTTGAATAACCCCCTGCTAAGGTCATCTTAAGTTGGAATTTTATTAGCATTCATTTACGTAGAGTGCAGTGCTTCTTCCTGACAAGTCAGCTGCGAGTGCAAATGCTGCTCTTAGAAAGCAGAGAAAGTTAGAGGCCCTCTTGGATCACATGCAAGGCTTCTTTGCCTTCCTTGAAAAACACAGGAGCAACAATCTGCACATCGGTTAAGGCGCTGGGCATGTGTGCACTCAAACACACGCACACACAGTGGGAGAAGGGGCTTCATTGTGCAGCCCTGCTGTGTTGAGTGACTGTAGCGTGTGCTGGGCAACAGCTGCTGTGATCCCCCCCCCCCCTTTCCATCTCCACTACTGACCCATGCTGGTCTAAACATCAATATACTCCCAGTCACACAATTTATACAGCAACCATATACACACTTTCATCCCTTACCCTATTCTTGTGTGTGTATATGTGTGTGTGTGTGTGTTCAGCCTCTACTGTATCAGCTGACGCTGCTCTGTGTCTGCCTGTCTTTAGACACTACTCCATAAGGGACACCCAGACGGCTCACTGCCCCCCCACCTCCGCCCACCACTCTCTGACAGCTGTCTCCACACTGTAACCCTTTCATGGCTCTGGGCCTCTGTGGAAGTTATACTATAAAGTTTCACACATGCTGGAGGAGGATGTGAAATTCTTTTTTTTGGGGGGTTAAAAATTCAGACGCTTTGGGACTCCCACACACACAAACAGGCTAAGCTGCCGTTCCCTCAGTCAGATCTCACTCTTGGTGGGCTTGTTTGTCATCAGTTGCTGCTTCTGCTGCTGATGTGACCCCCGTCTGCAGCTCATTACAGCATGCCACCTGTTTGTCCCGAAGCGAGGCAAGACATGCACACAAATGGAGTTTGTTGAAGTGACAGGGGGTTAATCTAACAGGAGTGTCCGTGGTGGAACTGCCACACAGACTGTCAACTCCCCACGGTGTCAGTGGCTTCCTTTGTCCTCTGGGACCTTCTTTCTGCTGCCGCAGGGTTTGGGACCAGGCAGACAGGTGGATGGTTATTGAGCTTTTTTTTTTTTTTTTTTTTTTTAAATTGGAAACCAAAATAAAGAAAAAAACTATGCAGCCTGGAACTCATAATGCTCATAGTTTTCATGGCAGCTGATGCAGTGGGCAGCTAGAGCTTTTCAGAGGCAAGACACATGCTACAGGTTTCACAGTCAGCTGTTTTTAAATTTGATCCATTACATATGTTAAAGAAAAGTCTTTAATGGATACAGAGCTGTTATTTTATGCCCCACAGTGCTAACACCAAATAATATCGCCCCACGGGTGCAATGCACAGGGTCAGAAAAACACTTAAAGGGTGTTATTTGCACTGTTATTAGGTGTTTATCCGAGCCTGAGGTTTGGACTCTGCTGTCATCAACCAGCAAACGCAGCTGCCAGAAAATTAAAAGACACACATGTCAGAAACCTGATGGTGTTTCTTTTTTTTTTTTTTTTTTTTGTTATATGTGTGCAGCTACTCCTCCTGGCATGAGATGTAGGGCTACCCTGTGGGATACTCGAATGAAGACAGACAGACAGACGTTCAAGCACACACACTGACGTCTGGATCTACAGAACAAACAGACTGAGGGCCATGCGAGGGAGCAGAACCGTGTCTGGCAGAAACAGAGACAAAGACAGACAGAGACACAGCTAGATGAACACACACTCATACTGTACGTGTGTGTCGAAGCCAGTCAAGGGATGAATGCAGGTTATGTAGCAGCTGAAAATAGACTCAGATTCAGGATCACATAGCTGACTCACTCTCAGTATTTGGTGAGCTGAGGTGAAGCATGCTTGATGCTCGTCTCTCATGTTGTTTTCAGATATAGTGTGGAACTTCTCAGGCAAGATTTTTCAGCAAGTATAATATCAGTCACCGAAATGCAATGAGTAAACATAAGGACGTTGGTTCTTAATATAAATAACTTTAGTCCAACAGTCCCATGTGGGTTGGTGTAGTGTAGGATGGAGGACAGTCCCTGACATTTTATTGCACTTATGTGATTCAACAGGAACGTTTTCTCAGTGTTAGTTGCATGACGGCCTCTGAATGAGCTGTTTTCAGACATGGATCAGCCACCACGGAGCCCACACCTTAACCACACTGTGAATCTTTGGGATGCTCGAGAGAAGACTTGAAGAAGCTTATCAAAGTGATGCCACAGTGAATGCATGCCTTAATCAAAGCTAAAGGTGGTGAAATAAAATATTAAAGTTTGTCCTTTAGCAGTAGCCATTAGCATTTTTGCACCCAGGTTTTAGATTTTATGGAAATTTTAAGAACTTTTGCTAACCCTTGTGACTAAATCCTTCATAGATTTCCCTCTGCAGACACACACGTTATGTTTTTGGGTCATCTGTACAGCCATTTTCAGTGCATGTGCATGGAATCCATTTATATTGTGAATAAAGCAGATTCTGTTGCACAAAACAAGAGCCATTTTTTTTCCTCCTGCTCCTCATCTAGTTTATGTGGTTTCTTGTTTTGCTGGATATTGAGCCAGGCTGATGTGGTGCACTTGTAAATATTTAGACTGCATGCGGGCAGCCGCAGAGGGACCCGATGGACCTGTCCCACAGGGTTTGTGGTGGAGTGGATGTGCAAAGCATAAATTCCCTGTGAAAAACAAAAAGATGGAGAAATGGTTGTTAAAAAACCTACAAACAGTCATCTTTAAACCAGAGTAACAAAACAGTTTTAGATCAAATTGTGCTGGCCCAACACAAAAACGTGTTAAATTCCGTCCAACAGTTCCAACAAAACCTAACCAATTAGGAATGTCATGCGAAGAGAACATTTGAGTTTTTAGTTTCCCAAACATTTAGGGAACATTCTGCTTCTGCATAACAATTGTACAATAGTTCTTTAGATGTTAGTTCACTGTTCTTGTCAATCTATGTTTTACCCAATTTTACTCCTCTGTCATTTAAATCTTTAAAAACCATTGTACAGTACAGCCCTGATAGTTATTTTAAATGAATTAAAATAGCTTCAGAGAACATTTGTTTAGCAGTATAGCAGGACACTTGAACTTGACACTGGCTCCAGAAACATTTCACAGTTTTTGCAATCGAGTCTCTACATCTGTCGCTACTCGCCCATGTGTAGGTGTGTTTGCTCAGGCTCTGCTGAGATGGACAGATGCCCTGGGGCAGACAGAAGCCCATTGATGGCAGAGAAACAGACTTCTCCAGCCAACTGATCCCAGCTGCTCACAGCTGTTTTCATCTCATGAAACAAAGACGACAGTTGTCTGTGCAGTTGACATCTTACACAAAAACAAATAGAGGCGCTTTGCACATCATTCGGCACATAAGGATAATCAAAAATGTAATTGTTTTACAGTTTAGAGAGGTAAAAACATCCTAACAAAGATTTAAACGCTGTTTTTGTTAAATACTTACTTTTACGCTTCATTAGAACCTTACTTTGCTTGCAGGTTACCCAAGTTCCCATCGAGTCATGTGAGCAGTACGGGACCTGTGGAGAGTGTCTCAGCTCTGGGGATCCCCACTGTGGATGGTGTGTCCTGCATAACATGTGAGTATCATTTAGTCACCATCATACTTCTTTTTAGACCGTTTTCATGCAAATTTTGTTTGACATTTCCCAAAATGGTCCTCACTCTCTGCGTAAAAAGCTTGGTTGGTTGGTTATTTTTTCCCAGAGATGAGCTCAGATGCAGGAGAGTTTGAGGAAAGCAGGCGGCATCTGCTCGGATATGGAAAGCCATGCCTCAGGTTCAGAGGTGCAGAGCTAGTTTTAGAGCTTCTTGCAGCAGCCGTAGTGTTTGCAATTGTTCTTATTTGAAACCAGACCAAAACAGACCAGAGAGAAATATCTTTTTTGACAACCTGTCATGCACCATACCAGTTGAGTACTCTTTTAACTGTGCTTCTTGTATGTTTAATGGATGCTGTATAAATCTAGTGAGGCTGATCTATAAGAAAGTTTGGGGTTTTTTTCCTCCCACCCTCAGAATAAGCATAGAAGCCATGAGTGACACCTGCTGGGGCTGAGAAATTACTACAAGAGAACTTACTTCTAGAAAGCCAAACTGCTTGAGTTATTTATATGTAAGATATGAGTCATTTATTATAATCATTAGTAAATGGAATCAACAGAAATGTAATTAGGTGGATTGCCAAAGGAAAAAAGGAGAAGATGGATACAAAACAATGCTAGAAAAGCTGGAAGACAGTCTGCTCTGTCTCTATCTCCCTCTTTGTCCCTTAAGTAAACACAATCTGTCATCAGTCTGTGCTTTTCTTAGTTGTTATGTCTTGAATTCTTCACTTACTGCCTTTCCTAAATGCAGACCTTCTCTCTAAAGGTATAGCTGCATATTTGTGTGTGTCAGAGCGTTGCTGCAATTATCATCATCGTGATGGCAGCCCCAGCAAAGTGCACTTAAAGTAATTTACATCACTCCAAAGCTGGGACAGGACTAATAATTGCCTAGCGACAAGGTAATTCAGCATGTGCTTGCAAAGGAACAGGAGGGGCTGACTAAAGCTGTGTACTCCCTGCAGTCTGCGTGTCTTCACACAAGGATCATTTACCACAACATGAGCCTCTGTGCTTGGCTGTTAATCACATGCTTTTGTGTAGGTGTGGTGAAGACTGGAATAATTCAGCTTGGTAGAAATTTAAATCTGCAGCATGTAAAAGTCATTGATACTAAAAGGTGAATGGGTTTCAGAGCTTGTGTGGTAAAAAAGGTTGTGACATGGAAACATCTGTTTGTTGTGTAAATGCCTTCTCAAGTATATGAATGAGGAGCTCATGTCCAAATGTGCACATGCATATAGGGGTCCAGACAGGTTCGATTTTTGTGTACAAGAACAAACACTTGTGTGGACTGTACCATAGGGAGAAAAGGTCAGCACCCTGATTTACGTTGGATCAGCCATCTGTTCGCTCAGTGCCAAGGACCTTTTGTGCCACCTGCCTCTGGTCCTTCCAAAACCCCACCCCCCACACACACCCACCCTTTCCCTTTTTCAATCCTGACCCTGCACCGAGCATGGCAGGACCCTTGTCAGCTCCGGCTGAGTAAAAAAGAAAGTTACAGAAGGAATAGGATCAATTGCGGTTGCATGGTTACACCCACATAGCATGTCTGGAAAGAACACATCCCTGTAACAGTTTTGCTCTCAAGTATCTTTTCTGATGTGTGTTTTCAACTCGCACATTATAAACATGTGGGAACGCTAGAATAAATTAACATTAATATTGTGAAAAGAGTTCCTACTTTTTGCATTTGTAGGAAAAATTTATATTTTCTGAATACACCTGTACATGCACTGCCTCAGTAGCTTCTATGAACAAGCAGAAGGATTTTATGAAGTTTAGAGACATCTTATTTGAAAAGTTAGCATCAGAAAAAAAGATCTCGCTCATGAAAAACAAAAAAAAGTGGAGAACAGACGCCATCTTATGTGTAATAAATCCTGTGTGCCCAGAGCAGAGACACACATAAGCAAATTTCAATAGTAAAAAAAGGTAGTGAAACATAGATGATTACACTGATTTGAACTTTGTTTCTGAAAAACACAAAGTGCCAGTTGATTGTTTTTTTTTCTTGTAATCTCCACCGTAACTGTGCAATGTATGCTGTACTGCCGCCTTCAGGTCCAGATTGTACGAAGTCAGTTGGAAGTCATTTCCGCCGTGTTCAGGTGCTATTTTGTTTGTTTAAATCCTCCCCATAGCACTGGTACTTCAGGTTTATGTTGGCTTTGTCTATAAAAGCTCTAAAGTGTACCAGGATATTATAAATGTCAACAAATATTACATTCAATAATGTTAACGAATATTAAAATCTGTGAAATACAACCTCAACTGAATGAAAATGTGTACCATTTTGTACTGTTATTGTTTATTTGAACAAAAACTAAAGATGCAGAAGGTGTTTGTAAGAAACTAAACACATTCTTAGTGTTTCCATAAGAAGTAAAAAAGTGAGTAGCAGCCAATGAAATGCGTTGGACATGTTCGACTATAATGCAAAATAAACCATGTTTGATGGAAACAAAACAGAGCATTTCAGTGCAAATACCTCATACCAACGATGGGACGTGGTGGTAGAGGTGCCTCTGTTGTCCCAGCTGCAGGATGCAGAGGAGGAGGGCAACCTTTATCCCCATGGCTGACCAGCTCCTTAATTCAGATTCTTAATTCAGAACTCAGAAAGCTAAATACACTTTAACATAAGCACTTAAAAGTTTTAATATGACCTATATGTGTTTCCAGTGACTGTTATGTGTTTTTAGAATGTGCAGTTATGTGACTTGTCTTGTAGGTCCTTTAAGCTGCTGTCATGTCATGTCATTTTTGTAAAATAAACAATGAAACAATGTAAAATTCATAAAGATGTATTAATTTTAGCTTACAGTGTATTTAGCTAATGGTGGGATCGATTTTGTATAGTTTTACCTCTAATATTAGAAAGTTAAAAAATAAAACATTTTCTAAGCCTCTGAGGCAGCAAAAAAAATTTGACCAATCAAAAGCTTTTATTTTTATTACTGTAGAATTGATTGGTGTCTCAAACATTTACATCTTCACTCTATTTGCACATGCACTACACTACACACTTGTGCATGGATCATGCAGGATTACCTATAAATATCTCATATTCTTAATATTCACCTTGGAAGATAATTACCAAATTGCATACCTGTTCATTAGTACACCTGGTTTGATTTGCGTTTCCTCATTAGTCCATCTGTGTGTATATATTCACCCCTTGGTTTTCCTTTCACCTTGTAAGTTCATTGTACTCTTCACATCATGAACTTCTTGTGTTTCCCGGTTCATCGTCATCAATAAAACCTTCATTCCCGCACCGGTCTGCCTCCTGCCTCATAAACCTGCACTCGGGTCCTCACCTCATCCACCTCGCAACCTTGACACATACCAACCTACATAATCAACTTTTTAAACTATTTATAGACATGAACTCAGTTAATCGTCTGACCTCAGCATCATTCACCTACTTGGAAACGTCACTAATATTTTAGGCAATATTATGGTATAAATGACATTTAGGCGTTTTACCACCGTTAAAAGATGTTGACGCTGTTTGATCTGAGGGATTGGGAAAATAATATTTAATTTATTAAGGGTATTATAATAGGTTTTGTTTTCCTATCCTAAACTAATGTCTGATTCCCCTTTGATAAGGGTGTTTATTATACCTCTGGTAGTAGTATTGGTTATTAAAATGACATCTTGGACAATATTACTTATGGTAATATGCTTGTAAATGGGTGGTAAGAAATATATTGAATGAGTTTGTGAAATTGTTTTAATGTGCATCAAGACAAGGCATGAATGTACAATATAGCCAAGAATAGAAGGATGTATCTGACAAATACTGCTGGGAGGGGGGAAAAAAGCAGCTGCATCCTTCTTGTAAAGAGCTCCCCACATCCCACTCACCCAAAATTATATTTCTTGTCAGCCGCTGTGCCATCCACAGCTGTGATCACTACCCCTTCCTTCAACCCCTTGCTTCTTCCTTTTTTCCCTGCTTTCCATTATCCAAACCCTAAGCCATTGTTGATTTTATGAAATTATCTTCCCCCCATTTCCCAATTTTGCACCTTCCTCAAAACCCTCTCGGTGATGCCTGCATCTGAACTATGCCACTCATCTCACCCCTCTCGGCTCAGCGTGGCTCACTGTTCTGCCGTCTCCAATTTAGACTTTCTTTCCTCTGGAATCTTCCACACTTCCAGAGACAGTTGGCTTGCCACACATTAACACCCATCTCTTTGATCACCTTCCTTCTTTCTGCAGCTGCCATCCACAATATCCGCCCTCCATTATTCTCCCCAAAACCCCATGTCCCTTAGCTCTTTTTCTTTATGTTTGCTTGTGTGTGTGTAAGAGCGTGTGTGTGTGTGTGTTCAATGAAGTGCAGTATTGTGAGGTGCCTAATTAGAAACATGGAAAGACATTAGTTTGGTTTGAGATGATGAGGAGGAGAGAATGTTACAGAGGGAGAGAAAGCCAGTGAGCTGTCCTGGATTGGCATCTCTGTTTTCTCTCTCTTTCTACTTCTTTTCTTTCCCCTCTCTAATTCAGTGTGGTTTGAGCCTCCAAAGTCCTTTAATTACCAGCAGCTGCTAGGCATCCACTGAATGCGTGAAGAATGAGAGAAGGGGGGGAGTGAGGATAAGAATGAGGAGAAAAGAATGAGAGAGTGAGAGAGTGTTTGATGCTGCATACTCATCGGCCCCCAAAACCGAGCAGCATTTTGATTGCAGCTCAAAGGGAGCTCATCATCTCGAGCGCTCTTCAGTTGCGGTCCCGTGAATGGGTAGTTCAGCCTCCGTCTGACCACAATCCAAAAACATGGACTAACACTGATGCTTTCCCTCTCTTTCTCTCTGTGCCTTAGCCTGCATCTCCTCACTATTGGATTAGCTGTCTAATCGTGCCCAAAAGAAGCTTTTCCATCTCAGAATGTCCCACATCACTGTTCCGTCTCCATCCGCTCAGCTCACTCCTACATAGCCGGAGAGGACGAGGTTTCATTGAGATTTGTCAGGATTAGTCTGACTTGTGTCCAAGAGTGTCAAGGTCAGCAGAGTATAGAGAGTTTGTTTGAGCAGTATGTCATGAATGGTGGGCTGCTGCTGTGTAATATGTGTATAAGAAATATGCATAAAACAAATGGGTTGGTTCAGCTTGCTTGTTGGAGCATATTATATGTGGTAGGTCGTTGGTGGCTATGGTTCGTAAAAGGAGAAGGGAAATTCTTCCAGGGGTAAACCAATAAATCCCCTGGAAGAATTTTTTTTTTATCAAAGGCTGGCTGTCTTATATGCAACCAGACATCTTTTCTTTTGCTTTTTCAGTTTTTAGCTAGCTGCACACGAAGCTGAAGCTAAAGCTGTCAATTAATATATTTTTATGTGCAATTATCTGTTGGATTAAAAATGCAGGATTTGGTTTCGAATGCACAATTTTTATTTATGCATTTTACCTGCCATTTGTTTTTTTTTTTTGTTTTTTTTTTTTTGTTTTGTTTGTTTGTTTTGTTTTATTTTGGTTTTTTTGGTTGTTCTTTTAACCTATGATTGGTATTATTATTATTATTTTTTTTTTTTACAGTAAGTTTTTTATAACATGATCCAATAAGCAGCAGCGTACTTTTAAAAAGGAAGAATCAATCCATTTTTCTCTGTTTGCTTGTCTTAAATTGTTGGAAATTGCAGCTGCTATGACGATAAGTAAAATAACACTATCTGCAATAGAAAAAAAAATGCACATACAGTACCACATGATGGAAAAATGGCTTTTGAACAAGGGTGCTGTTTCACATTTAAGTAGCAAATGACTGCTAGTTTGCAAATTTCAAGATGCCAAATTTCTAAATGATCAAAATACGTGTCATCAATTTTAAGCCATAACACAGAAAGGCTTTGAAGTAAAATGTAAATAACGATAAATGGAACTGAAAAGTAAAACTGAGGATGACTCACTTTAACATCCTGCTCACCATGCAGCGTAGGATGTCCTGTTCTGAATCAGTTCTGTTTTTCTGAACATTGAACAACCTCAGGAGTCCATTGTGCCACTAAGCTAATTGTGGGTAACAGATCTGCACTAGGAAGAAAAAAATACATTAAACTGAGGTGAGGGATGTTTGTTTGCAGGCATGCGCATGGACAACTCTGGCACCGCAGATGTTAAGTTGATCATTTAAAAAAGCAAGAACTATTTTGCAAATGATCTGTATGAATTAAACCTGTAGACATGTTATATTTACATCGTCACAACACATTTTCAGAAAAATATACAATAAAAGTGAATGTTTGTCATTTTGCTGGTGCACTCATGCACCTCCTAAAACCGTTTTAAGTGCTCCTTTTGCCCAGTTTTATAAAACATAAGATCTGCATCTTGCTTCTCTAGACTGCTGTATTTATCATTTTAAGAAGCATGTTAATGACTGCACTACAGTACAAATGACCTCAACCATGGACATACAATCCCCTCCCTCCCCCCACCTAATTTACCAATAGCAACAACAATTAGTCCAGCATTGAAAATGGCTGCTTTGGTCCATTGTAAATGTCGGGCTGTGTGTCTAATGGCCAGCTCATCAGCTACAGCCTCAGTTGGCAGTCAGAGGGAGGCTGCATCTATCTTGCCAATTGTGCCTAATGAGATATTGATCACAAACATGGAGTTCTATCAATATTTCCATAGATTCCTTGCACGTAGAGATTGTATACTGTACTACTAGCATGTACAGTTTATGTGGGCAGGATACATGTAATACAGTTAATGACCCTAAAAAAACAGTGTGTCTGTATCTATTGGTTACTCACTGATTTTTCCTCCCTTAATGCCTCTGCTCTGCCCACACAGGAGAAGCTACAGCCTGATTCAGAACATTAAACAACAGTCTCTTAGCAAATCTTTCTCTTCCTTCTCCTCAAACCCTCACTTTGTAGTCTGACTCATGACTAGATATTTAAGATCCAGCAAATCTTAAGTGCTCTTGCTGCGTTCTCTGTCCTGCAATGACAAATATCTGTCACAGGACAACAAGCTGAAGGCGTTGGTTTGATCCCTAACATGACATTTTTTTCCTGTTGTGGTCTGCATTTAAATTTTTACACTTTGGTGTAAGGAATACTGTGCCTTGACCACTGAGACACTGAAGGCTGTCTGAGTGCAGGTTTTACTTGATTCAAGGTTACAAAACAGGGAGTCCATTATATTTTTTGATCCAAAGTGTTGGATCCTGCAAGTTTAGATAGGTGATAGGGGTAATAGGGGAAGTATTATATGAGTGGGGAGACCCTATGAGATATTAGTAGAAGTGTGACTATATCTGTGTCTGCATACTTTATGATTCTACCTCTTGTGCTCAAGATGTCAGCTCCCAGCTCAGTCAACCTGCATGCATGTTTACATTAGCATGTGTTTCTAAAGAAAGAGAGCACCTATTCAACCAAATCACATCACATTAGTTATTCTTTACCACCTACAACTAATAAAGCTAGCTAGTGCATCAAAAATGAATTATGCATCATCTTCTTTTCTCTTCCACATCCTAACATATTTCTAGGATCAGTCGCCCTTTCCAGCTACTAAAGCATCACTGCCATGCTCTCATTCTGCTCTGTGTGTGATGTTTTCTGGTCCATCCATTGTGAGGTAAAGAAGGTGATTTTAAAATGGCTTCCCCTCTGTTCTCTCCTCCTGTTTTTAAACAGCATGCTTGCAGCAGGAGCAGCAATCAGACAGGCCTTCACACTTTTCTAAAAGAAAGAGAAGGTGGGGGGGGGGGGGATATAACAGAAATCTTTACCCGTTCCCTATCTCTCCCATTCTGCTTTCAAGGCCAAGTTGTGTGTATGCCTGTGCATGTTTAAAGTTGTGCATGAATGTGTGAAGGACTAAGTGCAGGGGTCTGTGTGGCATTATGCAAATGTAAGTGTCAGAATGTCTTTGCCTCTGTCCCTTCCAGGGTTGTTTTTCAAGGTGTTTAAGTTTGAATCTGTGAATGGCTGTATGTACTCCTTTCATATATCTATGTTTCTATCAAACCTTGGTGAAGAAAAGGCAACAGTGTGATTTCTTCTCTTAAGCAAGAGAAAAAGAAATGAGTAAGAGGGATGCCTACGTTTGCTTTCTGCCTCCACCAATGTAGACATTTTTTTTATATATATATAATATAACATGCTGCACTGAAGAAATTGAGTTAAACCACATACAGTCAAAAGTAAAGCGATGCGTCTTTTCACTTAAAAGTTTTTAATCTCTTGACATAATATTTTAAACAAAATTCCTGCCTGCAGAACAGGCCCAAATCATCAGCCTTCCGCCAGCATGTTTGACAGTTAGCATGAGGTGTTTGTGCGGATGTGCTGTGGTAGGTTTACTTTTTTGTTTGTTTGTTTTGTTTTATGTTTTAGAGAGCAGAAGATTCTTTTCTTCCAATCTCTCCAAACAAGCTTTACTTGTTCAGGCTTTTTAAAAAATATTCTTGTATGTCATGAACATTTAGCCTGCTAACTGGAGCCTGTAAGGGCTGAGATGTAGCTCTGGGATTGTCCTTTCAACTCTGTCACTACAAGACCTCGCTTCTGGGAAGATTGGTAGCTAACTTGAATATTTTTCTTTTGTAAATAAATTTTCTCACTGTAGCGCAATTGTCTCCAAATTATTGAAAAATAGCCTCATAATCCAATGGGCAGCAACAACTGCTGGTCTAAGGTGTTTACTGATCTCTTTCCTCCTTGGTATTTAGTTGACGTACACCTGAATGTTCCAGAGCAATATTCCATTTCTTTCAAACCTTTTACTTGTATTCAGATGCTCACACAGACTGATAATCAGTAAATCGAGTACATTTGATTACTCTATTACTGCAATTTAGTTTATCTTTTGCCCACTGAAAAACAACCTAGGGTAATGTAACATGTTCTGTTGTTTATCTGAGGCGGTATTGACCTAATTTTATGTCCTTATATGTACAAAGCTTAGCTTTAAAAGAGAGCATTGTTTCTTTATGCCATGATGTATGCTGAGTTTGGGCTTTATTTTCGCCTTGGTGTTCCAGCTCCAACAGTGCAGGAGTGCAAACTGTCAAAGGACTAAACAGTATACATGTCACCTGACATGACTGTACTGAGTGTTATCATGCTGCTGAGTTGTGGGTGCTAGAGAGGTGCAGTAAAGGAAGTGGAAGCAGTAACTTCAGCACCACAGACAGTGCTTTGAAAGCACAACACCTAGGTCAACTCCCTCTGGCTTCTGCTGCAGGGGAAATAGATATGAGCAGCTTATTACTGGGGATGGACTGGGAAAACTCCCTATATTTTTTAAACCGCTTATCTGTGCATATGTGGGTGTGTGTGTGCTTGAGCATGCATGTGTGAAATGCAGTGATGAAACACTAAGCAGAAGAGTGACAGGCCATGGCCAGACAGGAAGATAAGGGAGTCTACAGGGGAGGGTGTGGAGGTCAGCAAGGGGGAATATGAGGAAGGCAGGATTGTAGTCAACACTCAGTGGCATGCTCTTCAGCTAATGAGAGAGGCAAGGGGTCAGCTTCTAACTACACAAAGATAATGACCGTCTCCAGAAACCATGGCAACAGCAGCCATCCCGCATGCCTCCCACCTCTGCTGCCTCAACCCCTGGCTGTGCTCTCATCTTACTTTCCACCACCAAAATGATTTTTTTTTAAATCACACTGAGGAAAATCAATGCAGAGCTTTTTGTCACTTAATGATTGCCCAGATTTTGCATCGTTACCCATACAGCATGGAGACATGCATAAAACATGGTGCCGCAGCCCACACCTGAAAGCACATTAAGTATCATTTTCTGCTGCCACTGTGGATGTAAAAGAAGTGCCAAATTGTGAACACAGGAGTAACACCTTGCCTAAGAAAGGTGTACTAATTTCAACTTGTCAAAGAGTGGGAAGCGGGAGACATGAGCGATGACAAAATGAATAGACGGAGAGAAATGGAAGTGATGGAGTCATTAGTGTAAGTTTAAGAGGGAAGAAAATAGAAAATGTCATATTAAAGGAATAGATACACAATTTAAATAAATGAAGTCATTATTAAAACATACTTTTCTGCTTTTACATGTGCACGCCTGGTATATATGTACTCGCTCTGCTGTGGTCAGGTCTGTACATGAGAGTCTGTTGGATATGGCTTGAACTTCTGACAACATAATTACACGCAGAAACTGTGGATGAAGATGTAGCTTAGACTCTGTATATGTGACAGTATGTGGTTAAGAGGCATGATATGTCCACATACACACATGCACACACACTTGCAATGGCACATTAGCACCATGGACAGCAGCTGACCTGTCAGAGCCCAATTAGAGCTGCTGTGGCCACTCAGCCAGTTAGTCACATACCAACACTGCTGGGTTGGATGAGGATAGAGAGCCTGTGGTAGAACAGGGTGCAGGAAACACTTGGTTTTAATGGGATGTAGGAGGAAGGGTTTTAATGAGGGATGTGACGGTATGTTTTGTACTCGATACCCTGTCAGACCATTAAGATCTCTTATGAGTAAGCACCTCGTAATTTGCACTAGTTACATCTCCAAAGTTACGCAGTGACTGGCAGATATGATCTGGGTGTGTAGTGCTTTGTACTGTAGCTTCATAGTTCGATAGTGTGATGCATTATGGTATTCAGTAGTGGAAGTGGCCACACACCACCTGTTTCTGTATTTAATTAAGGATTTGTGTCTTTGTGAGGCAGCAGTTGAGTTGAGCTACATTTCCTGGATGCTCCAAGTAAATACAAGAAAAAAAGCTAACTTTTAAAAAAGCACAAAGCAAATGTTCCAGCTGATTTTGGAAGAGCACGTGAGGTTCTACATTTCAAAGATTAGAAGGAGCATCCAGGCTTTTTTCTGATGGTTCGGAGGTACAGCAGCGTGCATGGCATAAATGACTTGCATATACGCATGAAGGTTACACTGATGCAGAGGTGTATGTTTTTGTTTGTTTGTTTGTTTTTTGTTGTTTGTTTGATTGTTTGTTTTTTGACATATGCTAAAATTAAGCTGACATCTTTAACTCAAGGCTTGTGGTTATTTCAGCAGGTTTATGCCAGACCTCTTTCTGCACAACTTACAAGAAGTGTGGCTTTATAGAAGCAGTGTGTGTGTGTGTGTGTGTGTGTGTGTGTGTGTGTGTGTGCCTGTGTGTTTGTGATGGACTGTTGTGTGTACAGTCCAGAGGGAGCCCTTTTAAAAATATATAGGACATCATGAGGAGAAGAATCAAACAGAATCTTCTTTGAAACCTCCAACAACTGGTATCATTAGCTCCCTATGTCATTTGAAAGTGTAATTAAATTAAATTTGTTCATATATTCTAAATTTAATGAACTTGATTAGTGAAGACACTAATAATCGTTTTCTTTAAAGTTTTGTGTGTTAAATAAATGCTCAAACATAAAAACATGACATGTTAAATTCTGAAAATGTTTCTTTTTCTCTTGAAATTGCATTTTGTAATTGACATCTCCAAAAAAGTTTTAAATAATGCTTCAGCTTGCCTAAAGGTTTGCAAAATAAGATAAAAATGAAAGAAAGAACTCTACATGGTTAATAATGGCACCACAAAGAAAAGAAAAAAGTGTTTGTGGATCAGAAGGTGAACAATCCACATTAAGTGCTCATACAGTGCCTTGTAAAACATGGTATTCAAACATAGGTTGTCATCTCTGTCATAAAACTGAACTATTTGCATCATGTTGAGGAGACAATGACTGTTATTTCCTCCCTACTTCCCAGCTCCATCCCTCTCATGTTGAATAGGATTTTAATTTCTGTCACTGTGCCAACTTTAATTGTTGCACACAGATTTTTATTGCAGCATTTTTTTTAACACCAGTATCCATTTGAAAGCCTGATATTTTAAACTGGTTGTTTTAATTCTTTTTCCCTTTTTTCCCACTGTAAAAATTTAGCATCACTTTTTTTCATTAATATACTTGTGCTGAAGGAAGCTTAATTTTTTTTGTCCTATTGTATCTAACAATCATATTGTCACTTTTCTTAATTCTGCTAATGTTGTCAAAAAATAAGAATGTACACTCACAGACCACTTGTACCGAGTTGGGCCCACTTTTTCCTTCAGAACTGCCTTAATTCTTGGTAACATCGATCCAACAAGATGTTGGAAACATTCCTCAGAGGTTTTGCTCCATATTGACATGACAGCATCACACAGTTGCTGCAGGTTTATTGGCTGCATCCATGATGAGAATCTCCTGTTCCACCACATCCTAAAGCTGCTCTATTGGATTGAGAGCTGGTGACTGTGGAGGTCATTGGAGGACAGTGAACTCATCGTCATGTTCGAGAAAGCCGTTGAAGATGATTTGAGCTTTGTGACATGCTGCATTATCCTGCTGGAAGTAGCCGTCAGAAGATGCTACACTGTGGCTATAAAGGTTTGGACATGGTCAGCAATGATACTCAGGTAGCCTGTGGTGGTTAAACCAGGCCACGTTGGTACTAAGGGGCCCAAAGTGGGACAAGAAAATACCCACCTCACCATTACACCACCAGCAGCCAGAAGCATTGATCCAAGGCAGGATGGATCCATGTTTTCATGTTTCCTCCAAATTCTGAGCCTACCATCTGAATGTGGAGCTGAAATGGAGACTCATAAGACCAGCAACATTTCTCCATCTTCTATTGTCCAGTTTTGGTGAGTCTGTGTGTTGTAGTCCCAGTTTACTGTTCTTAACTGACAGGAGGCACCCGGTGTGGTCTGCTGCTGCTGTAGCCCCTCTGCTATATGGTTGGACATGTTTCTTTCACCTCAAACCAGTCTGCCCATTGTCTTCTGACCTCTAAGCTATCTAGAGATGGTTGTGTTTGAAAATCCCAGTAGATCAGCCATTTCTGAAATTCTCAGACAAGCCCATCTGTTACCAACAACAATGGCACATTCAAAGTCACTTAAACCCCCTTTCCTTCCCGTTCTTATGTTTGATTTGAACTTCATTAAGTTGTCGTGTCATGTGATTGGCTGAGTAACTGTGTCAACAAGCAATTGAACAGATTGGACCTAATGAAGTGGTGGTGAGCGTAAATCTTTATTTCTGTCCCTTCTTTTCCTTTCTAATCAGATGCTCTCAGAGGAATCGATGTGAGCGTGCAGATGAACCGTATCGTTTTGCCGCTTCCCTTAACCAGTGTGTGAAGGCCACCGTCAACCCAGACAGCATCGCCGTGTCAGAGCCAAGCGTCCCTGTAAGTTTGCACACTCATATCTCTACACACACTACTCAGTTTCCACAAACTTGAAAATAAAGCTCCTATCCACATAACAGGATAGTTTAAATGAACCCACATAGTAGTTTGCCAAGTCTTGAGCATGATTGATGCATAAACGTGAGATGGGAAGGTTTTTTTAAGTGCTGTATGTGGGTGTTGAGGCATACATATGCTCACTTGTTACAGAGCAGTCAATATGTTTGCCAAGACGTGTTTGTGTGGGTGGGAGAGTAGGTGTTAAAGTTGTCAGGGTGCAGGAGTACAGTACATTATTTCCACATTGGCTTAGTGAAAATGGACAAAGATCATCCGGAAAATGCTCTTCCTGTTCAAGTTGTGATGAATATGCTTTATCTAGAGTATCACACACTGACACGTGCTTTTGGTTTTAGACACACACACAGACACAGGGTCATTTTATCCTCATCTTTTACTCTCAGATTTATTTACTTACAGTAGGATAGATAGAAAGTGATAAGATTCCAAATTAACATAAATCTACTGTTTTTCTGTTGTAGATGTTTAAATATATTGAGCAAATGTTTGTATGAATCAAATGTAAAGCTTGTCTCTCCAGGATGTAGCCTACCTCTCACCAGGAGGTAGGACCCAAATCCAGATACATGGTGAAAGGTTTGCAGGTGAACTTAACTAGAGGTCTATTGCTGAGAAGATAGGAAATCCAATTTAACAGAAGACCAGACCGGAAGAAAAGAATGAAATTTATTAACTAAAGCAAGCAAAACAACTGGTGACAAACATGACAAGATAACAATGAACTGGCAAAGGGAAACTGGGAGGTTAAATACAGAGGGACTAAATTACAAACAAGAAGCAGGTCTGACAGTTAACAACCAGGTGGAACAGGAAGTAAATTAATTAGAATACACAAGAGGAAAGACTACCAAATAAAACAGGAATAAAGTCAACAGAAGGATTAAAAAAACAAGCAGAAATCGAAACAAGAACTAAACCAATAACCTAGAAACCACCACAGTAGTTGCTGGGATAGACATTGGAACAAGCGGGTGTAGAAAATGGATGGATGTATGGATACACTTCTCTCCTTTAGGAAAACCCTACAGAGAACTGATTTGAGAATCTGTTACCATGGTAATGTCTTAGAGGCCTTGGTTTTGGCTTTGCAACTGAGAAGCCAGACCACATAAAATGTGTGCGTAGGTGAATGTGCATACAGAAAAATTAGATTTTATGAGAACACCCCACAACAAGACCAAACTATCAAAGTCTCAATCAGAGAACAACCGAAGCTAAGTAGCAAAGCAATACCAACAAAGACTCAACTCATGACTCGAAGACTCAACACAACCTAATTTAAACACCAACAGAAGCCACAAGTAGCTGTAATAGCTCACATCAGTGTCAGGAGGTTGACCATGTTGTCAAGCCATTTTCTTTCCATGTAGATAAACTAAAGCTTGGAAAAACTATTTTGTTAGCTATTTTGTTGGATTCCGTTTCTGGCCACAACAGCATGCTTGAAGAGGTTTCATCCTTACAAATCAAAATTAGTTTTGTGTTAATTTTGTCTGAAAGAGAAAATAAGCCAAATTTTGGTTAAGAAATTATGTTCTAAAACAAAGTGAAGCAGTTATTAGCCTTTTTAGGCTTCACATGTTGACGAATACTTATCAGCTACAAGCAGAAGCGGAGTAAACATTGTTTTGTTGTTATTTATTGTTATTATAAAAAAACTCAGAATTTCAGAGTAGCCATTCTCTGAGGTAAAATACCCCAAGTAATTTGCCATATTATATATATATATATATATATGCACATATTGGGTTTTTGTAAAGATTTCTGCTGCTCTGATACCCGCTCAGCTGACTCTACCTTGTTGTCTGCTTTGCAAACAACAGTTAATTACATTTCAGCAATTAACATTGTCTTCCCTGTCAGCCATATCTGCGACAGGGTCATCTCACCAAACTGTTCAACACAAATTCACACAGCTCACAAATTCCACAGGGGCAGACAGCTATCTCCATGACAACGCAGCCTCCTCGTGTGGGTACCAGGACAGCTAGTAAAGCAGAGGGTGGAAAAAAATCAAATCACACTCAGTAAAAAATCTGCCACCACTTAGGTTGCTTGCTGCCAAGCTGAAAAAAAAAAGAACACTCACCACCACTATCATCAGGGAAGACAGGAGAACAAAAAGAGCAACAGCTTAACACTCAGAGACATGCTTACTTTCTGTCTCTGTGTGTTTTTTGTGTATGAGGAGGTGTGCATGAAGAAATTTTCAGTGTTTATCTGTATATGTGTGTCTGACAATGAGAGCTAATTAATGTGAGAGATTACTCAGGGAATTCTAAATTGAACAAAAAACACTGATTGCTGTGATTGCTGTAATCAAGCATCTCTCTGACACCTCGGGGTGAAGCAACACAAACACGGTGAAAGTAAAACAGGGAGAAGACAAGAGGTCCTCAACAAAAAACAGAGAAATCATCTCCGCTCAATGGGTAGCAGAGTAAGGCAGCTAACGAGGGAGGCAGTGTGGATCGTATACCGAGACAGTCAGCATCTCTTGAAAGACCTGCAGTTAAGCTGCTCAGCTGCCGTCGCCTGTCCCAGTAGCCCTGCGGTGTTTAGTGAGAGGCAGATAAAACAAAGAAAAACTTCAAACGCTGTGGCCCAAAAATAACAGCTAATGGAACAAGGCTGTGAAATGCCATGGTGATAATTATCCAGACTGCCTCTCTTGGCTGGAGCGCCAGATCACACACCCTGTGCAGAATACATTTATTTATAGATAGAGCAGCTGAATAGTCCAACCCCACTGTCACTGCTCTCCAGAGGACGATTGCAAACTGCTGCTGCATGTGCATCTGCATGTGTGGTGCATTGCATATACTGGGAATGGTGTTTTTTTTTTGTTTTGCTTTGTTTTGTTTTGTTTCTTTAATTAGTTTGATCATGGTTCACATATCCATAAAAGAGAATTAAACTCTAAAACAAGTGGTTATATGGCCTTCTTGACAGATTTCCGAATCACTTCTTCTACCAGCATCACATCCTTGTATACCAAGCAGTTACAGCAGATAGCTTCTAACATTCTGAGTGATGGTTCCCACGTTTTACACATCAAGTGTTCAGCTCTTCCCTCCAGATGGAGACTCTTAGTCTCCAAAGGAAAAAGTAAATGTTACAGGAACAGTTTGGTTCCTGTTTCCATTAATAAATTTTACAAGCTGAAGTGTTAGTTTGCCTACGTATTTATATTTACTTGACCCTACAAATGTTTTATTTATTTACTCAATTATATATTTATTTAAGGTTTTAGTTTTTATCTTGATTTTATATGGAGATTGTTGTTTGAGTATCTCAAGTGGTGAAACTTTGAGCATTTTTTCCCCCTTTTTTTATTGTTTTCCCCGTTTGGGTTCATTGTGTTTGTATGAATGAATAAATGAATGAATGAATGAACAAATAAAGGAGCCTGGACCTGAGGGACAATTCTTCTGACAGCAGATTGATATAAGGAAAGCATTTTGTGTGCAACACTGTGATAAAAAAAACATCTTCTCCACCCTGTGTGTAGCTGCTTGTGATGGTGAGCAACGTTCCAGACCTTTTTGCGGGAATCTCCTGCTCTTTTGGCAACTTAACGGAGGTTGAGGGACTAGTAAGTGGCCACCAGATACTCTGTGTGTCTCCTGCTGCCAAGGACGTCCCCCTCATCCCCACCGACCAAGGTACGTACAGCAAACACTCCTTTCTACTATATAATTAATGCAAGCTAAAGAGTCATTTTCTTCCCAAACTTCTGGCTACATTTCTAAAGTGGTGAGTTAAATGTTTATCTGCACACACTGACACATCTTTAGTGATCCAAAACTCCTATTTTAACTAAAGGGTGTTTGTGTAACAAGCGCCTGTGGATTCAAAATCAGTTGTCTTGTTGTGAAGTGTGCTGCAAACAAGACTGAGCCACATTAGATTTGATGGAGGAGCAGGCTGAGGTTCCCTGAACCTGCACTCTAGCTGCAGGGCTCCAAATCACTACCATCAGTTTTAACAAACAGGGGACAGTCTAACATGAAAGTTCAGTCAGAGGACTATTCAAAGGGATGAAAAAGAAGCTAATGTGGTGAATTACATTTCTTTTTTAAAGCTGAGACAATAATCCACATTATTCAAATAATAAATATGTTACAAGCGTTTAAAAACTCACAAATCTTACAAATCAAGAATCTGTCTTTATTGTGCAAAGATCAAAACAACTTTTAGGTCCTGGAATAAAGATATGCTAATAATGTCTATTATACTATTTATGGGAATTTTGTGACCTTTTAGGTATTTGGCCTGCATGGCAAATACATAATATACATATATTACAGCAGCTCCACCATCATACTTGTTTGCAAACATATATCATTATGGATATTAGCATCAGTTTTTGGCTGTAAATCTGTCCTGTTTGCAGCCCAAGATGGCCACAAGGAGACAAACTAAACACCCTGAATAATATATCATATGCAGTGTGTGGAAATCACTGTGTGTTTTAGAAGGTTTGGTAATCCTCCCTCTTGTGAGTAAATGACAGCCATGTTTGCTCAGAGCTCCCACCGGAGGTGCTGCATCAGGCGCTAATATAAATGTTCTCCCTCAGGTAAATGTCAACCAATCCTTCCTTTAAGCTTCCCCTTCATCCAGCTAGCTATCCATCCAGCTGTTCACACCTCCATTTTTTTTTTTTTTTTTTTTTTTGTTCTTGCATCCATTCCCCTGAGGCCGCTTCCTGCTGACCTCCTCTGTCCCTCGTCCTATTAGCAAGTCTATGTAGCTGTTGCACACAAACATTAATCGTGCAGTGTTGATGACCCTGCAGAGAAATTAGAAGATGAAAAGAGGAGGGGAGAGCAGGAAATAAGACAAGAGAAAGAAAAGAGAAATGCAGCAGAAATTACAGTCAAACTCAAGGCTGTGAAATGCTATGGTGATAGAAGGGCAAGCCAGGATGAAATTATGAGGACACTGGACTCATTTAAGAAAATAGCTGACGTTCTTTTCCACTAAGGAGAAGCTTCAAGAGGAGGTTGTGTGCAGGCAGGACTTCTGTAGCTCTTTGTCAGGTCCTGTGAGGCCAACATACAGTATAAGAGATCTTCTATAAGCCCACTACATAGACTTGTGTGAAGCAAACCTTGATTCCCAACAGGTACTACAGAAAGAGCCAAGCACCAAGGGTCAGGCAAGCCTCCTACACTGAATGTAATCTGGAATTCAGGCTGTACTACACTTACACATTTACAAACACACACACACACACACCTGCTGTATATGTGGAGTCAGTATTCCTTAAGGGGAGCGATTTTTGTGGAGCACAGATGGTCAAAGGTAAACAAATTCCCATCTGATTAAATGCTTCTGTACAAGGCTGCCATTTGCACAGTTCATTTTTATATATTGTGAATATTCACTATTACCCTTCAGCTTACATACTGCACACAAGTGTAGGGGTTAACCAGGCTGACAGAGCAGGTTGAAACTGGTTTATTCACAATATTACTCAACAAAACCCAGCACAAATACAAATAACCACTAGAGATGCAAAGTGTAGAAAGGTGAATGTGTATCCTGAAAGCTAAAATATGAAGAGCTGTGAAGTCCAGTAAAATCTGGAAAACAGGCCAACTTCATTACCGACTGAGGAAGTACCAACTGAGGGAAGTAGTACTGAACAGATGAGAAATGGTGGAGGGGCAGAGTGACTCTCTTCAAGTAGGCAGTGAGGCTCAAAACCAGTCCCTTAATAATGAAGACATTGACCGAACAGCAGGCAGGACAGTTCAGGAGGTGTCCAAGTGAGGGATCCTCACAGACACTAAAACTGAAAGGCAGGAACTGGAATGCTGGAGGCAAAAAAAGAAATAATCCCAGCAAATAAGCTGCAAAATCCACACAAAACCGCATGGTTAGCAGACAAACTGGTGATGAAAGAAGAGCAGGTTAGTGGTCATTTTCGAAGTGGAAGATTGGTTTGATCCCCAGCCTTTCCACATGCCAAAGGACTTCGACTCTGAACCCTAATATTGCCCCTGGTATCCTCATCTGTGTGCAAATAAAGCTCTATTTTAGTCCAGAGCCAATACAGGATTAAAATGCACCATACCAATGTGGTCCATTTATCATTTAACTCAGTATGCTGTCTACATTTGCTAGATAATTTAAAGCTATGAGACATTCAGTAAAAGCTGATTTTTTCTCTTTCAGATTGGTCAGGCGTTGAGCTGAGGCTGAATTCTAAGGAGACTGGTCAGATGCTAATCAGCACAGAGATCAAGTTTTACAACTGCAGTGTCCATCAGCTGTAAGTATCTCTATCTGAGTCCATTTATTCTCTTTTCAAACACCCTAGAAATGCTGCCCAGAATGGCTAAATCAATGCTTTGGGGATTAGTTATAGTCTACTCTTGCTTCAGCACAGCTCTTGCCCATTAAAATGATCCTCTGTAAAAAAAAACTAACACAATCTGATCTCTCCCTGTGCCCCATAATGGGAAGTTTCTGCATTGTTGTGCTAATGAATCCTTCATCTCAAACATGCTGCATTACAAAGCACAATGTGCTCTGCCTAACAGGTCCTCATGAGAGATTTCACGCCCATTTTCATGCCCTGTCTGTCCCTGATTGAGTGATGTTGAATTGAATCCCTGGATTGAAGATGTCTGTGTCTGTGGTGCCTTTTGCAATCATTCACTTCATTCCACTTTGGCAGATTCTGTTTGTGTGAGATCCAAAGGCTACGCTGACTCTGGAAAATGACTGAATGGAAAGAAGAGGCAGCGCAGTCAGGGTTTGACACTAGCAGGGGTGCCAGAATGATGGCCTGTCATATTATCCTTTGACTACCCCTATGATGTTAAAACAAAATGTTTTAGCCACTGGGCAATGCTACTATGTATCACTTCCCTCCATCTTTCTCTTTTTTTCTTCCACATCTTCTTGTGCTGCCTGAGAGCCCTGTCGGGGTGGCACAGACTGCAATTACTAGCTCTCCCATCAGCTCTGATAAGCAGGGACGACAAACATACTTGTGCACGCAGACAGACGCATACACTTGAAAAAAGCACACTCTTCTTTGCACCCTCTGATGCCAACCCCTGCTCTCTCTTTTCCCTTCCTTTTTCACACATGTTGTACACTCGATTTGCCCCAAGGTGAACCAGCCCTGTTCTTTTTGAATTTGTGTGCTTGCCACAGTTCCTTCCCATGCTTTTGCACCAATGAATATTTTACCACAAGCAAGTGTGCATAAGTCATCCTTATATCAAAAAGACAGGGAAAGCCAATTGAGACTCAAATACACATGCTGAACAACTGTTCATGAATACATTGTGTAGATAAATTTCATCACAATCAATTAAAAATGAGTGTTGTCTTTTCAACAGCAACTTGTCTTGCAGCCCCTGTTGGAAAGTGCATTTACTTTAACACTCTGCTGAGGTATAATTCTGTCACATTTGCATACTTGTGCATATTTCCTCAACGCTGTACATCTTTATTACATTTCAGAGGGAAATAATCAGCATCTATTTAAACCAGATCATATAACTAATGCATGAGTCTTGATGATATAATGCAGGAGGTATCATTAATGCCTTTTTGTTCACCTTAACAAATGATCAAGTTGCGATGCTTGATTTGATTAGCTCATATGTGCTGTAACAAATTTGCAGTTCATTCTAATTCATGGTTAAAATTTGATTGCTCATCTCAGACTTGATATGCAATCAAATTAGTTATATTTCGGTGGCGTAAAATCATATTCAAAAACCATTTGTTTGCTCTGCCTGTCTTATAACAGAAATATAAGACAGAATAAATCACTTTTTCTACACTGAACAAATATGCTTTGGGGTTTCTACAGTGAAACGTACCACCAAGCACTTCCCATGGCTTGTAAACAGGGTTTTATGCTTCCAAAAGCAGATTGAAACAGAGTCTGGGGCATCGCCATGTAACTCTAAAGGTTTATATTTGTTTAAATGCTGACACAAGTATTTTCTGTCTGTACCATGTTAATCTGACGTTAAAGCTTTAAGACAAGACTGTAGAGTCTAACTTCTTCATAAGCTTATACATGCGTTTTATGAGTGTCTTACATAGTATGCCTTTTAAATATACTGCCTGTCTAAAAGAAAATTCACACACTAATATTTTGTTGGGCCACCTTTGATTAAAGCAGCATGCACTGTGGTGTCTTTTCGATAAGCTTCTGCAGCATCACCAGATTTATTTCCAACCAATGCTGCCTAGCAAAATGAAGCATTTTCTCCCCCCTTAACCTGACTGTGTTTGTTTTATGGCTACACAGCTGTTTAGTCCTAATCCCTTGAGTTCCACTCATATTATGAGTGTGAAAATGTTCTTACTTTCACTATTAAACATAGATTTCAAGTACTGCCTTTTCTTTTAAGAACAGGCTATGCACATGATTAGTATTTTTGTTATAAAGTAAAACCAAATCTGCTGCTTTTTGAGCATGCATGATTTAAAAAAATGTAACATTTTGTCATGATCTCGGTTTATGTTTCTTATAGTGATTCCAACACGTATTCTTACATTTTCTGAAATCAGGAGTACTTCTATGCAAACACACATACACAAGCTTCAGCAGCTGGTGATTACAGCAACTCTCAAACAATGCAGGGCTAATGGTAATTGAAAGATCAAGCTGTGCCGCTATTTTACTTGTCCTCATTATTCAAAGTTCTCCTACTCTGTCTCTTTTCTTCCTTTTATCCATTTGATTGTTGTTATAAGGGCTAATATTCAGTTTCCTATTCACAAATGACATGCAATGTTAATGCACAGCAACAGAAAATATATGCAGGGAGAACTTTGTGCAGCAGCTACTGGGTACTGTGCCAGTAACAACAGCAGGTGCCTGCTTGGGACCTGATCTCATTTCCTTTGTGCCACTTCCCCTTAGTTTGGCGAACTCACTGCCTCTTCTTGACTGCTCACCGCTCACCCCATTGTGTGCACTTGTGTGTGTTTTTGTGTGCAGGTGTCTGTCATGTGTGAACAGTGCCTTCCGCTGCCACTGGTGCAAATACCGCAACTTGTGTACCCATGACCCCTCCAGCTGTTCCTTCCAGGAGGGACGAGTCAACACCTCTGAGGTTGGTGAAGCACAAACAAACACACACTAACACACACATTTTTCCTCTTTTGTTTCCTTCTGCATGCATCTTGCTCGGTGTCCGCCTCAAGGAACATCTTCAGAAGACAGCAGCCGTAACTCTTCTTCTTTTTCTAAAATGCCACTCCCCGTTCAGGGCACTTGTCTGCAGTAGCTATTAACAGTTTATTATTCCTGGAGTTATTAAGCTCAGCGAGTCTTTTATTATTAGAGTCTCATTGCATTCATTATTGATTCTGCAAAAAAGAGCAGACAATTCATAACGTTGGATATCATGAACACACAAATTTATTATACTTACAGTCAGAATTATTCAGATTTTCAGATCTTGTGAGCTATCAAACACACAGTTAATGTGTAGAGCTGGAAATAAATCACTACCAGGAAACATCCAGAAATTGTTCTGTGTTCAAGAGGGAGTTTACCAGCTAAGGGGAAAACATAATTTCCAAATTCATAGTTTACAAACAACTGGAGAAGAAAATTTCTGTTTTATTGGGGTGAGAATTTGGAACAGTGTCAATATAGACCTGAAACAATGTCCAAATATACACCAGTTTAAAATAAGATTTAGAGATATGATATTTTAGAGATATATGGTCAAACAGAATAATTTTATAATTGTTAAAATTGTAGTGGCTCATGACTTTTTATTTAATACAACTCTGTGATATACATTTAACTCTGCTTCTTAATATGGTAAAATAGGTAATGAAGAAGTCTATGTATGTTTTTCTCATGCATTTGAAAGGGGTACGATTGAATAAGTAAGACTTCTACTTATTCCTTTTTACCATGTTACACTAAAACCAACTCTTCTTAAGATGGATATAAACCTGAATTATCATCCTCCTGGTGATGTGGCTCATCTCATCTTGCTCATTTTTTTTTTATTTTTCTACTTTGTTGAATGTCTTTTCCCTGTGCTCGCTCTGTCCAGTACTGTCCCCAGCTGGTGCCCTCTGAGGAGATTCTGATCCCAGCTGGGGAGGTGAAGCCCATAACCCTGAAGGCCAAGAATCTGCCACAGCCCCAGTCTGGCCAGCGAGGCTATGAATGTGTCCTCCACATCCAGGGGGTCAGCCATCGAGTCACAGCCCTCCGTTTCAACAGCTCCAGCGTACAGTGCCAGAACAGCTCGGTAGGTCGGCTGATGCTGAGCCAAGTTGAGTGACTGATTTGATGGTTTTGATTTTCATTATTTGCTTGATTGCCAAATTATGGCCACATCTCCATAGTGTCCTCCACCTCTGCTAAAATCAGGTATGGGAGGCTTTAGCATCCTCTGCAACCCTCTACAAACTGCACCAAACTGCAACATGCTGTGTGATTTTTCTGTGCGTATGTCATTTAGCCAGCGGAGATACAATACATGCAACCTAAGTAGAGTGGAGTGTGACATGGCTTTGCCTTCCAGTCAAATACATACTGACTTCTGCGGTATTCCCATTGGAAACTCAAACATGCTCACTGAAAGTCAGCCTGAAATTAAGGGCACAGGAGGCAGTTTAGGGCAGCTATAAAGGCCAGAAGAGAAGCTCAAGCCTCTGCCAAGCTGTCCTATTTCTTGACTTTTTTTTCACATTGTCAGCTCAAATATTGAGATGATGTAAGCTTGGCGTAACACTGGAAGGACACATGGCTGCATCTACTGCACAAAGACACAGTGGGATTCAAATTCCCAAACTTCCCATTGAAATCCTCCACACTATTTGTCTCTTTTTCACCCCAACCCCTATTTCTGTCTCCTTCCCTGTCTTCCTCACCACAGTATCTCTATGAAGGAATGAGGATCAGTGAGCTGCCTGTGGACTTCTCAGTGGTGTGGAACGGCAACTTCATTATTGATAACCCGGAGAACATTAAAGGTAAGAATGAAAGATGTTGCTGCCAGTATGTACATGTGAACAGAATAAAGATGGGCGACTCTCACAGATTTTGTGTGAACATTGTGTCCAAATATCTTTTATCAACAGAGCTCAACACAGCATACGTGCATTTATCAGTGTTACATGTGAATCATACAGTAGTTGCACAAACTCCTATTTTTAATTAAATGCTAATAAAAATAATCATATATGAAATGATTATCAATGCCCAATAAATGTATATACACACACACATATATATGTATATATATATATATATATATATGTGTGTGTGTGTGTGTGTATGTAAAATATAGTAGAATTTCAATTACATGCATACACATAAGGATTTTATTTTTTTTTTTAAACTCACTTGCCGTGTGTTTTGTGTGCGTTCCTCTTTCACCTCATAGTGCACCTGTACAAGTGTGCCGCCCAGCGGGACAGCTGTGGCATGTGTCTGAAAGCAGAAAGGAAGTTCCAGTGTGGATGGTGCAGTGGAGAGGGAAGATGTACGCTGCGGCACCACTGCCCTCCAATCAGCCCTTACACCACTCGCTGGTTGAACCTGTCCACCAAGAACGTGAAGTGTACCAACCCACGCATCACTGAGGTGTGTACTGACAATTGCCTCTTTGTCCTCCCTGCCAGCACTCATCTACCTCGAGTCAGAGTGCTAATCAGCTTCTACTGCAAAGTGCATCCTGTATCTTGTCACAGATCTTCAGCTTGGGACATTTTATATGACAGTAGTTTTTATGACTCCTTTATCACCAGATGCTTAATTCAGATGTTTTGTTTTCTTTAAAAAAGGAAAACAGTGGTTGAACCAATGAGAGCAGCGTTTTTGAGCAACAAAACTATTGCTTGTATTCAAGACTATAGCTTGTATTAAGTCATGTGACATTTTGAAGGGTTGTGTACTTCTGGTGAACAAAGTGGTGGTCAAACAAACCAAAATGCTTATTGTTGTGCAAGAAGTGGCAGCCTCCACACATGCCTATGAGGTAACAGATGCTGCAGTTTCATATGACCATCATTTACAGCATCACTTTCAGCATTTTTCACATTTCGTTTATAAACATTGTCAATTTTGCAGAGTTCCTGTTACTCATATACTGAAATGGCAAAGGTAAAAATACAGGACAGAGTTGGCTTGCTTACATGGCAGGAATTCTAGTATGCTACTCTTGCTAATTTGTACTCAAATAAAGTTGCTAATAGCCCCTTTTCCACCACAAAAAAGCTTTCATTTACTTAGGGTTTCCACCAACATTACCCTGATATAAAAACTTTCCCTCACCCCCACACTTTCACTGAAAAAGTACCTAAAAGAGGAGTCGGATCTCTCAGAATTCTTGAGGGGCAGGTTGAGTACTTGCAGCACTTCTGCATATAAGACAACTTGCAGCTGTAAACATGTTTATTTAACTTCTACAAATTTAACTCTGTGTTTTGATCATTTAAAAAGTGGAGTCAAAAAGGAGGCGCTATGTGAAGTGGCCAGGCGACGAGGACCAGGCTGTTTTGAGCATATTTGCTTTGGACAACTTGTAGCACGACTTTGAGTCAGCTATTCAAAAGGACGAGTGTCTAGAAGAATAGTCAACAAGCTGAATGTACGACACACAAAAAGAAACTCAGGAATGGTTAAAGAAACTGAATAAAAGATTAAGGAAGCCAAAGAAGCACAACAAGTTGGTCCAAACTGAAAAAACATGAAATCAGATATTTTATAGAACTTTGCGGTGTGATGGAAAAGTGCTAGTACTTACCATTTACTCTGGTAAATGTTGAAATACTAGCTCTTTAAGGCAGGTTTAACCTGACTAATACTATCTTTGTGTTATTGTAATTATTTTTTGTTGGGTTGTGTATGATGTGTTTCTGTTGTCGATGATATTTTTATGTGGGGTTTCTTCTGGGACTGTGGATAAAAATGAGTATTTTGCTAAATCTGGCATATTTACGACAATATATTGTACGTTAAAATGCACAGCTCCACCAAAATAAATGAATAAATAAAAATTAAATTCCAGGTATAAAAAATTCCTGCAAATGTCAGTGGAAAAATCCCCTATTGTGAAAAAATGGTCTAGATTTGGCTAAATTGATGCTATTCACGACTAATGAAGCTGTCATGATGTCACACAAATGCGAGCAATTTGCATTCACGTCACATCATAAAAAGGTACCTGGTATCTGATTAATGTTGGTTGAGGCAGTACATGAGAAGAGCCTACTCTGTACTACTATTTTTTTTTTTTTTTGTCCGGACCCTACAAGAATAGGAATAAACCCTCATGAAGCTCCTCAAGATGCTTCACACCCCTACTGCTGGAAGATTTTTTAATATTTGGTGTCTGTCAGCCCCTTTTTTGTCATCTTTCTCTTTCTCTGCTTTCTAATTAAGAGACAGGTCTGCATATAATTGTTTATGTGGCTGAATGTGTTGTGCTGGCAGTTCTGTTCACCTTCAGGATTATTTGCATGGATGTGCACACACACCCACACATTCACATAACAGGGCCAGAGATATTGTATTTTAAAGAGCTGTCTTTTTGACATCTGCCTTCTCTTTGTGTAGTCTGCACAGATGTCTGATTATAGATTTTAATGTCTTCTGTCTTCAC
This sequence comes from Melanotaenia boesemani, assembly GCF_017639745.1. Lineage (NCBI taxonomy): Eukaryota > Metazoa > Chordata > Actinopteri > Atheriniformes > Melanotaeniidae > Melanotaenia > Melanotaenia boesemani. Next base: position 6,069,776 of record NC_055694.1, on the reverse strand, counting down.
ACAAGGTTACTCCAAAACCCTTGAGAGGAAGTTTTGCATCAGTAACCATGGAAAAGCAACAACCCAACATGAACTTCACAAACAAAACTTTAAATAACTACCTGTTCCTAATGTAGCTAGTCAACCGAAGACTAGCAGGCATGTGTCTGTATATGTGGCACCTCTTTTCCTCTTCTTCCTGTTCCATAGACCTTCCCAGTTAATGCAAAAAAACTCCACCCTGTAGCTGCATATCGTCCACCTCTGCATCACCTGGGTCACGACCTGGAAGCGCTTAACTGTTTCCCATAATTGGGCCTTTGCTTGCACAAGCCACGTTCTCGTCCGCCCCAGTGCATTTGCTGTCACAGAGAAGTCAGGCCAGGGGAGGCACATACTATTTAATTAGGCCTGGTAACACACCAGTGCTTTGTGGTTAACCCACCAGACCTCTCTGCTTCCATATTGATTCATTTGGCTTCTCATTTCTTCACCACACGCTCAGATCTAACTCAAGCCAATTAAAAACTGAAGTTAACAGCTCGGTTAATTGATTTGCAATGCTTTACCCAGATTATCCACAAAGAGAGACGAGATGTAGACAGATTCATCACTTCTTTTAATTCTTTTTCTCTCCGTCTATGCTACACTTTTGTTTTCTATTTCTGGGTATCACTCCCTCTCACTCTAACCTTCTGAATTAAGCTCATTATGCTATCAGTTTGTCATTGTCAGTCAAGCATGGTGTGTTATTCAGTAGAGGAAGAAGCTAGAACTCTGCATATTCCAGAAAAGACTGTCATGAATGATCATTTTGATGTGTTTTCCTACACCTACTGTCAGCCCGATGAGTGTAAACACAATACATCATTACATCTCCATGTACAATAGCAAGTAGTTGTTTGCAGCTCTATTTATGTTTAAGATATTGTATACTGGAGGTTAAAAGTTCATTGATAGTCTCTGATGCAAGGGCTATATGCCTAATCACATAAAGAGGGCCAAGCAGAGGTAGAAAATAAAAAGTACACATAATTAGATCCATCTGTATTGTATTGATTGTAACTTTAGCCAGCCTTAAGAAATTGCCAATAAACATTACCCCTTAAAAGTATCTCAAATATTTAGTGTTTTTCAGGTTTATGCAACAAATGAAGGGCTTACAGAGATAGATGAGATAAGCGATAATTTAGAAGTTAACCATTTATAAATCAGTTATATGTCAGGCTGAGGAATATTGTTACTATAAATTTTGCTTGAAATACTGTGCATGTCAAAGACTGAATTAAAATCATGCACAAGTAGAATTTTCAAGCAAAAAGCACAAGCTAAAAAAAGTGATTTCACTGATGCAGAATACAGCTTTGCAGGGTCAGTCTTTCCTGTAAGTCTGACATGGATCTGTTTAGATTGAGTATTTCCAACTACGCGAAGGCCAGAAACAAATAAACAAAGCCATGAAGAGATGGAAATAAGCAAGAGGCCGTGCACCTTTGTTTGTGGCTGCTGGGTGCAAAACCAACTCTTTACAAGCTTGGTCTTAAAATATAGACGCACCTTTTTTCTTCTCTTCATTGGGAGTGAAGTCGGCTCCGCCCTACCCCCCTTTGTCTCTCATTGATTACAGTTTCTTTAAGAAGCAGATTTTCCCTCTGGTGGGCTGAATTTATTAATAAATTTGGTTTTGATTGTATGCACAAAAGCCCCCATCATGAGCTGATTTGTATACATACTAGCACATTAGTAGATGTGCCTACCACAAGATAGGCCTCCTGAATAATTAATGTTTCTATTAAGTGCCATGGGGCCTCCCACCATGGGCCATTAATATTGACGAGATGTAAGCCCCTGCTAACAGCAGAGGGAACAACATCAAATGAAGCTGGGAGTTGAATGGGCGTATGAAAGACGTCTCCTCAATAGGCCTTGGCTTCCATATGAGTTTACAGTAAAGCGAAGAGGCTGCCCAGCCTCCTTGTGACAGATAACATAAACATCTGTCTGTAGCCTCAGGAAAGAAAAAATGTCAGATTCTGCTTTTTTTTTCTCACCCACCCACATGCAAGTGTATTCAAGCTTATTGTTGGTATTTGCACAACACATAGATGGTGATGTCAGTCCATATCAGACTAACTGAAGTCTAAACAATGCTGTAACACTGAGAGCGCATCTGCACATTCTATGGGGTAATTCCCAATAATCCCTCCATCTGAGGGATGTGCACCGTACATGCTCCTTATTTGAACAATTTCTTCGTCCTAAAAGCTTTGTCTCATCACAGGCCCTATTTCTCAGCTCGCTACCAGACGTTTAAGACCCCATAAAGAATTTAGGATGTAGTTTGTTCTGGAGCAAGTGACCAAGTGGGGTTTTATCAAGCCCATTAATTGCTTCTCACAGTAAATGAGACATGCTCAAATTAGTCTGAGCAAAGTCTAAAGATGGTGAGGTCAGCAGGGAGCTTCTAAATGATATTAATGTATTTTTTATTTGAATTTAGCTCAATTTAGTTCACTGATACAGAACCAGTTAAAGGTTTGGACACACGTAACCATTAAATCCAGTGGGAATGTGTTCAACCTTTTGACTGTTACTTCACTTATTAATCCCTAAAGGGAAATTATGTTGTTGCAGTATGAATGATGAATAGATAACTTTAAATACACATAAACTTGGATATTTTTCCTTCCTCTGTTATAAAAAAGGAATAGAAACATAACATTGCTGTTGAAAACAAATCTTGAGATATAATTTGCATGCAAAGTTTTGCTTATTTAAAAGATTTTCCAGCCACTGTCAGGTGTCCATTAGCAAAATATGATGTTTAAAAGTTAAAAGCTTTGATTTGCCAGTTAATACAAAAATATATTTGAAGTGAAAATTATCAATGTGGAAGGTGTTTTCTAATAGTTTTGGTCACAGTTTGCATGTGAATTATGGGTCAAAGGTATACATTTATGTGTAAAGAGCCTAATTGGGTCCATGTGTAAGGCAGTAGTAGACAGGAATGATAAGGCTCTGAAAATACTCAGCTCTTCAGATTATATTTAATTTTATTTTCCATATGGTTTTCTAACCAACTAAGACAATTAATTTATCAGTGTTTACTTATTTAATGCATTAAATTTTCTGAATGACGCAGGTGATTAATTCTGTTTCTTTTAGCACTGTTGTTTGTTTGTTGTGTGCTGTGATAAGATAAGAAAAGATAAGATAAGATAAGATAAGATAAGATAAGATAAGATAAGATAAGATCCTTTATTGATCCCATGATGGGGAATTTCACTGTTACAGCAGCTCAAACACAAAGTAAAAGAGACATTGCTTTTTGTGCTTTCTTTTTGTGATTGTTAAAAGACCTTTGCATTCCCTTATGAGATGTTTCTAACTGTATCAGCTGCATACAGTAATGACAAAATGTTTTCAATGTTTTCAAAATGTTGCACACCTGAAAATAAAGCTTCCCCAAAAGTCCCTTTGTAATTTAAACCCTGTCTGTCCTGGTCCCTATACAGGAAACATTTGAGTAAAGATACTCAGTTCTTTAATGAGCATGTTGTGCAGAGGATATGTAGTGTTGTCTATTATCTTTGACAGCTTACGCAGCCAGAACAGTCCCTAGCACAGTCTTCTCTATCAGTTCGTTCAGTTTCTTTTCCAAAAGCTAAATGTTTTGAAGCAAGAGTGGGGAATGCATCGATTGTGGATGCTTCCAGGAGCTATAAAAAAAAATAAAAAAAATAGCAAGGCTATGTTTAAAAGACTTGAACAGTAAAACTGCTGATATTGTACATTTTATTGATAGATGTGATGATTAAACGTTATTATTGCTGAATTGTCTTGGAGAATTCGATTGGGCCCGGTTGTAGTTGCAGTGACATGCCAGGCTTGCATAGCCTGAAGGCAGCTGGGTTGCCTGGGTATTACTCTCTGCTATATATATTGAGTTAAGCCACAGCTGCATCAGCACATCTTTCCCCACAATTACTTCAGCTGAAGCTGTCAAGACCACACTGATAGACTGACAGACTGGAGGGCCATTTCTCCCTGTTTCCCGTATGCATTTGCAGCTTTCCAAAAACAGACTTTTCTTTTCTGGATGCTCTGCCTTGTTGATTAGAAAGTCTCTTTTTTCAATTTAGGCCACCTCTATTAAGTGTCTTTAAAATATGCTTTTGGCCAAATACTAAGGAAGTATGTGATCCCCTAAGCTGAAAAGAGATAGATTATGTAGAGAGTGCAATAGTGTGAGCTGGGAGAGCAGTGTGCAAGCTGACTGGCTGTTTGCTGGGAATTACCCTCTATTGACGGTGTGACAATGCCATGCAGGCAGCAGCACTGCTCATAAAAGGATTACACAGGGAGCATGGAATGGCAGCTTTGGGTGGGAACAGGGGGAATAAGGGCAGCAGGGTGTGCATGCATGTCAAATGAGGTTCCCTCTTCCTTCTTAAAGTCTGTATGGTACAACAAACAAGCAAGCTGGTGCTTGGAGGAGGAAGATGTGTCATTTAGCCTGAGGTAGATGAGCTGACGAAAGACAGGGAGCAAAAGAGATGCAAAAAAAATAAAAATAAAAAGAAAGACGCTGCAGTGAAATGAAAATACAATGCCTGCCTTTTAAAAGATTCTCTTCGGTATGTGACTCCAGCACATTCCCTGTGTTTTTTTACAGGTCATTAGAATCTGGTATAAAAGAAATCCAAACACAGTCTAATGTACAGAAAGGATCCATTATAGCTTTAGTCATGGTGTGTGTGTGTGTGTGTGGTGGTGGTGGTGGTGGGAGGGGTGGGGGGATTCAGAGACAAAAAGCAGTGCTTCTCTCACGCCTCTCAGCCTGAAGACAGTGGTGGCATGCTTCTTTGAAGTGTTTGATTTTCTGTGATCCTGATGAATCAAGACCCTGTCTGCCAATGGGGAGCTCAGTCAAATAGGTTTCATGCATGGATTAGCCTGTCTTCCCGTGCTAAGTCCACCATGGGAAGGGCTAAGTTTCAGCCTCGAGGGTACAGAGAGGAGGTCTCCCAAGGTTTTAGCATGCCTGTCTGTAATTCAGCGCTGCTGTCCCATCACCACCACTGCCTCACCTGTCACCTTTCTCGGCTTATGGGACTTAACAGAGCGATATCCACTTTCTCTCCTGCTGTTCATCACATGCTCTGTATTCCCGTCTCTCTTTCAGTCACTTGTTCTTGTTCAAAGTTAAAACCTACTATTCTTCCACTCCCCTTTTATCTCCCCTGTTCGCTCTCAGGCCGTTACATTGCTTACGTAACCTCCGCTAAGTCTACTCGAATTGATGCTGCCATTGCCTGACATGGATATATTTAGCCATTATGTTTCCCCCCCTTATATACCCTGAATACCCAAGCAGTGCTAAAAGATTCATGTATTCAGACCCCTCAGGCAGTGCAGTGACACACTTATTTTACATCCAGAGCAATTAATGTCCACTGAATCTAGATTACAATGCCGGCATCCTACAGGGAAGCCGCAATGCCCTCGTGGGTGTTGAGGGTAGAGAAGGGAGGGTGTATGGCACCTTTTAAAGGGTTGCGCTTTGCAGCTCATTGAGCAGGTACAACTGTCTGTTGGGTTTTCCCTTCATTGGCACATCCAGAAACACCATATTGATTGTTTACATAGCACTAGCATCTACACACAGTAAAGTGACAGTCATCCCCTCCTTATTGCCCTCCACTAAGTCTCCTTTTACGTTATCCTCTTCCCTGTCTACTGTCTTGGCCACTGTTTCCCTTTTTACACCATCTTTTATTCACTCTCCTGACTCTTATTCCTGTTTCCTCCTCCTCATCTTCTTCTCTGATTTTTAAAGGTCTGGATGATGGCCAGGTTGGAGCCTCTACAGGGCTCTGCACCGCAGAAGGCACTGTGCCACATTGTGCCAAGGTCATGCTGGGCAGCCATATTGCATTTTATTAGTAGGTGGTCTGCACTCAGCATTAATATGGCCCCTTGTTAGATTTACCATCCATGGCAACAGCAGTATATTCCGAGCAGGCAGTTATCCAAAATGTTATTAATCCCCTTTATTTCCTGTGGAACTCCTTTTATGCGATTTACTTTTTGCCGAGTCTCTAAAAGAGAACTGTTGTAGATAAGTAGGTTTAAAAGTGTACTCCTTGTCTTGGATGTATTGCTATATTTTCACAGAAATATCAAAACATCAGTTACTATTGATATCAGAATATGCTCTTGATGCTCGCAGACTCATGGCATGTCCTGAGATTCTTTAAGTGGGGAGTGCTCTAAATTGCTTTTATGGCCATCTGAACCAAAAGACCATATTAACCCTGGAGCAAGTATTAAACTGTAACACAGATGCAGCACTCAAAATATATATGTTTATCTTTTTAAACCTTCTAGGTAACCCCAGTGGCTGGACCCCCAGAGGGAGGGACGCGGGTGACCATCTATGGTACAAATCTTGGTCTGGCTTTCTCTGACATGGTGGGCAATGTCGAGGTGGCAGGGGTGAGGTGTACCCCTGTAGAGGACGGCTACATTATTGCTGAACAGTAAGTCACACAAATAATATAATTATGACTAAAAACTGCGAGCTATTGCTGTTTGTTATTTGCTGAATGAAAACTACACTTAAATTCCACTAAAGTGCATTTTTACAAGTGCTAACCTAATAAATTACTCAAGTTAACGGTGAGCAGATGGAAACATGTCCACCATTTGTTTACAGTTTAACCTCTTAACCTTCCAGTTGTCTTGGTTTGTGAGCAATATTGTCTCTATTGGAAGTAACGTTGAAAAACAGTACTTAAATAAATGTCCATGTTATTCATCACTAATAGAAAACTAGTGCAATGCCACATAATATGAAACCACATGGCTGTAAAATAGTTTCCACTTTTTGTCCAGCGCCTCAGTTAGTGTTTGCTCTGCTGTTAGCATTACTGTATCTCTTCTCCTCTTAGCTAGCAAAGGAGAATTGTTTTTCAAACATTTTACCTGGAAAAATAAAGGTGAAATAAAATTTAAAAAATAAAAGCTCCCACTCCACAGTTATTTGTAATCTCCACAGTTAGTATTAGAACTGCTTCACCCCACACATCAAAAAATGTTTTGCCCAAATTTTGGTCAAACTGAGCCAGAAATACCTAAAAGCCCAGATAAGGCTCAAATGTGGAAACAGTCTGGGGTTGTTTCAATTTAGCTGAGCACTACATTTAGCATAAGCATAAACAAGATATTGGCCCTGCCACTTGGTTAACATAAACTAGAAATGGGCATTTTAAGTGATTGATGTCCTCATCATGCTGATAGAACCATGGTAAGCTAGCTTCATCTCTCTTAGTGTGCATTTGACTTTGTTATCCAGTTGAGTAAAATACTTCTGTGCCACTCCGATCTGTTGCCTCCACTATAGTACAAACTCCAACAGAAACAGTACTGTAAACATTAGTTCTATGTCTCTGCATAGTGACACAGAGCTCTTCTCCTTTTCAACTTTTACAACAGCAGTCACCAATAAAATAATTCCAGCTAATCAACGACTGGATTAGTAGTGCACATTGTTAGCATAAAATCTGCTCCAGGCGCTGCTGCTCAGCAAAATCACTTTATGCATTTTGAATTTATTATTTATTTGTTTGTTTGTTTGTTTTTTACAGACATCAAGATTATGTGTCTGCTAACACAAAATTGACTGAAAGTTTAGGAAACATTAGCAAACTGTAGCATCTGTAGGCTATATAAATTTGTGTTTTTGGTACATCATTTATGGGCGAAAACAGCTAAATAACTCTAATCTGTTTCGAGGCAGAAAGCTCCCTCCCACCATCTCTCCTTGACAAAGACTGGAGCAGGTCCAAGCAGTGTGGTCCTGACATTTCTGTTCTACCCCTGCAGCAGACTAGCCCGTTTTTCTCTGTGTCGCTAATCTAGTCAGTAACAGCCCTTCAACAGCTGTGTGTGTTTATCTGTATTTACCTCCTTAATTGTCCTGTGCTGTGTGTACATCATGTTAAAATCTGTCCCATTCACCCTGAACTAATGAAACGTGGCCCATGCTTCACAACTAACCCATCTCCCCCTTGGCTAGACATGCAGATGTGTGTTGACTTAGAAACCCAGTGCCTTATGGTTGTTTAACGTCCTTAGGTGGTGCAGGCCTCACATGGGATATACCAAGATTTACTGCTTTAATTTACCTTAAATATACAGTAACTTGTTTAAATTAGGAATAGGTGGAGTTGCCTTTGGTCACTATAATTTGTTGTACTACCAGTTGGAACAAAATGATGTGGAAAAGAATATAATGCAAAAGTTTTTTTTATACAAAAGACTAATGTGTAAATTTTCTTACCCAGTGACATCAGTGGTAAGTTATAGTCATTTTTAAGCAGTTCGTAAAAAGTCTCAAGTCTTACCCTGAAACAGAGATAACACAAATACATTTGGCTGAATTAATGCACCCACATGTGCACATACAGGCTATCACAGTCATGCTCTCAGCGGAGCTCTGTAACCCTAATTCTTTCCTTGGCCTACTTCTGCCCTGAGAATGAGAACTGCTTACCACTGCACCATTGCTGTAGCTTATACTTTCACTGGTTTGGTGCTGTTTGGACAAAAGCACAATACAAATGTCACTCTCACACAAAACATATTCAGAAACTAACATATTGGTCATTTTAAATACATATCAGGATGTTTCTGTGATAAAATAATAGCTCATGACATACATGTGTCTATAGGTTAGTGTTGGGAAGTATTTGATTAAAATTTACAAAGTGCCATTTGGCAACAGGGGACAATTTGTCATCACTACACTCGTCTGACAGCACTTTTATCAAAGTGAGGACAAGTTAGGGAATTAATGAAAAAAATGTCTGAGCAAAATTAAAAAACTGACCTATGACACCTGAGGGAGTTGGAGTGATGATGATCTTCTGAGCTGGACCTCCATTCAGCTTCTAATAGGTTATATTTGCATCATTATAAGCATGTCCTTAAATGACTCTTAGTGCTTGTTTCTGATCTTAAGTCTTTCTATGATGGACTGGAGTGGACAAAAGAGAGAGAGAGGAAAAAAAGGCATACATATTTATGTCTTTTATGTTACCACTTCAGAGGAGTGTGTGAAGGCCATTGTTGCTTTGAAGAAAAAGTCCCAACTTCTGTGATTTTTTGGGGGTTTTTTAGCTTTTTTTTTTCCTGGTCTACCACATGTTTAATAATGGCCAAATTGTGTCCTCATTAGTTAGAATTTTGTTCAAAAGTAAGATTTTTTCCTTTTTAGAAATGTACAAAAGGGATTTAGCTGAATGTTTTGTTTTACACAGCGAGACATATTTCCTTGAATCTGCAGCTTAACAAAGGAATCAGTACAGTGGGGATTTCAAATAGGAAAGCAAGTAAATCTTTTCGTCTCTACAGCCTAGTCAGAGGAGGATATCAGTTCTGCCAGTGAGTAAATCTTCCTTTAGCCACTGTCTTCCACGTAGTTGATCCTACACAACAGGATGCCCAGAGCCATTTGTTGTAATTCAGATGATCAGCACTGGAGAAACAATACATCTGCTCCGCTTCATCAGCTCCACTTCTACCTGCCCTGCCACCTGCCTCGCCACGTATTCTTTCTCCCTTTCTGCACTGTGATTGCTTTCACTACTTTATTACTGCCGAGCACTGGCGATCAATAGACATTCTCACTTTATTATGTCATTTGATCTAGTCACCGGCTGTGTTGGGTGACACCTGATCACATGGTACGATAGAGCAATATTGATCCTGCAGCGTTAGACTAGAACCATAGGCCTGACAGCAGCGCCATGGGTGGGTGGGGGGCACTTGTTGGTGGGAAATTTACCATAGTCAAGTTTGGGTGCACTGGAGCGTCAGTAGAGAAGGAAGAACATTGGTCTCATTTAAAGACCATCATCGAGCGGTCCCAGTCGATAAGTGGATTTGTCCAGTAATGAAATGAGTGAAACAACAAAAGATTATTGCAATTATTGAAGTGAAAGATAAATCAATATCAGGTAGAAGAGTAGTTTGATTACTTTTTTGCAACTTATTTTAAGCTTGCAAACAAAACACAGTTTGAAAATATTATTAGTTTTTTACTTTGTTGATTTATTTTGGGGATTAATAATTTATTTCTGTCTTTTGTAGGATTGTTTGTGAGATGGATGCAGCTCCTGCAGACAGTAGACCTGGTCCAGTCCAGCTGTGTGTTGGCGAGTGCAGACCAGAACTGAAAGCTCGCTCTTCACAGCTCTACTCCTTCGTGGTATGAATGCAATGATAATACATTGTAAAAATATTTATCCCGTTTGCTAAACTCAGTATTAGGCTGAAAAAAAGTTGTAAAATAAATATATAGATCTCTTAGTTCAATGTGCAAATTATTTGTTTATGGGCCTCAGGTGAATTAAGATATGAGTTAGTGTGCCAACCAGTAATTGGGCATTTCTGTGCTTGTGTATAACTTTTAAAATATCATTTTTTGATTGATGGCACAAGGTTTTTAAGGAGTGCACATTAATAATCTCTGCAAGTCCCTGAATGCTTTTAGAAAAATGAGGTTAATATCACCATTTATACAAATTCCAATGGATAATTTACCTTTCATAACCCACCAGCTGAGCTATGTTACATGAGAAAAACATTACCCAGTGGAGGTGAATAAAAACATTTTTTATAAAAAAGTCTTTTTTTTCTAAATGTTTAAATGCCAGCTGCTGCAACACTTTAGGTATTGTATAAATTTCATGCAGTGTGTCAGAGCGGGAAATCTCAGTAGCAGATTAAATGTGGCTGGATAGTTTCATATGAACAGATAAACATTATCCACTGTCCTCATACAGTCAGTTTCAGATTTCCTAGTCTCTGTCATCCACAGACTGCCCGACCTGCAGCTAACAGCTAATCTGCTTTCACATTTTTACTTCCTCACACCTTCACAATTAGCTGTCCCTTGACCATTAACAGTGTAATTACTGCTGTTGTTTCCAGAGCACCTTGTGCACTGTGGAAGTCACACATGCTGAATCAGTTGTGAGTTATTGTCAGTGTGGTGCCATTGGCTTTTTAGTACATCCTCAGCTATTGTTTGTTTTACACCTCTAACACGGTGTAAGGCTGTGGAATTCCTATGAGATTCCTACACAGAACCCAAAATTGCCTCCAAGACAATTCCCATGCATTGCACCTACTGTACTGTTAGGCTAAGTTAGGGCAGATTTAGTTGTTTTAAATCTGTGCAGACAGAAGCGTGCATGTACACGTGTTCCTGTATGTGCTTGCACAACTGCATATGTGCCTTCCCACATGACAGGATGTCTATGTGAATATTTCTCTATCTGTATGATGGCAACCTAGCTGTCTGCTGCTGTAAACACTAGTTATTTTAAGACTGTCTTTAAAAAGCTTCACTTAGACACAACTCTGCTGTGCACAACACACAGTAGTTGGATCTCTCTGGGATTCTAAGAGCTCCTGGTTTCATCCTCTTCCTCCCCGCCAGCGCTGTGCTCCACTGCCATCAGCCTGGCAACATGAATAACTGTAATTTGCTTGGGATCTGTGATAATACATAAAGTTGTCAAGTGTTACCACAGGGATGCTTCCCTGTTTACTCTTGACAGTATTCATCTTTTAGTCTGCCTGTTGGTCTCATACATGGTCCCTTATTTCTGTTCCTTATCCTTCCCTTTATTTTGCTCACAGGTGTATCTAACCTCTTTCTTTATCTGCATCTGTCTGTTTGTAGACGCCAACAGTCACAGGTTTGTCTCCGAGCAGAGGTCCCGAGTCTGGAGGCACGAAAGTAACTATAATGGGTGAAAACCTTGGTGCTGGCAGCAGCGTCAATGTTCAGTTTGGAAACCAGACATGCGAGTTCTTTGGGTGAGGCATCCCACTTGCACAATTTTTTACTGTGAATTTGGCATTTTTGGCATGAAATTTGTATTTACTAAACAGCCAGCATGATCGGTTCTGTTTAATACTAATGACTCATCCTCAGTTACCACTATTGAAGATCAAAGTGGCCTAAATCCACCAAAAAGAAAAATAACACACTTTAATGGGTCAATAAATAAATTAATATGTCTATAATTTCTACACAAAATAAGATGAAAACTTAATTTAGGTCATAATTAATGCGTGAAATGTGTATTTCTGATTTAATTTTAAACTATTGTGATGTAAGTTTGTGTTAATACCACTGTTTATTTCGGTTTAATTATTTTGTCAGCCATTTAGTGACATACTGAAGTATGTTTTTATTTTCTCATTTGAATTTTTATCTGAAAAATTTCCCTAAATATGTTCAATTTCATTTCATGGTCTATTCTTATATTTTTTCTGTTTATGGTATAATATTTAAATTTTCTCCCTGTATTTTCTTAAGAGGATTTATTTTTGCATTTACGGTTAACATTACTGTTTGTATTTATGCTTAATTTAGCCATTGAACTGTCTTTCAGTGGGAATGTGAGGATTGGTTTACAGAGATCAAAATTTTACTCAACTTTCTGGCTTAAACTCTAACTCAGCAAGTTAGTCATGTTAGCATACATTTTTGTTCTTTCTTTAAAAAATAAATGTCCTTTATTTATACATTTAAATTATTACAGTAAAAGACTGTAACTCTAATTATACTCTAATTAATGTGAAAATATGCCAGAGGAAGAACAATTTTTAAGCTGACTCCAAGACAAACTCTAAAGGCACCCCCCACCCCTTTACTGGAACAATAAAGCACAAATGTATACAGCTGTGTAAATAGGACAGAAAAAAATAAAGTTCCTTCAGGAAATCCATAGGGGAAGAAAATGGGGGATGATACAGAAATAAACACATACATACATTCAAATTAGGGTTAGGTATTTGTATTTGTAAGAGGTATTAAAACAAAATAAAATTTATAGCATCTAAAAATTAAAGCAGAAATCTAAAATTGTTTACCAATTTTTACAGCAATGATGGCTTGAATATTTTTTCTTTTCATTCTGTAGTATTTATTGTCATATTCATTTACTTATAGTGTCATTTCATTATTTTGTATTTTTGTCTGTTTTTGCCCTCCATATTTTTGCACAATGATTAGAAATGACTTTGAGATGCTCGTAATGAATGATGACAATTCCCCCTACATAAAGTTCCTTCATTTGTTTTCTATCATGCTTGTGTTTTTTCTCTTATATTGAATTCCAGATTTTATTTTTTTATGTTGCACCAACACCAACATTGCCTTTAATATATTGCATATAGCACAACAATAGTTTAACATGGAGTTTCTTTCACGCTGCATGGGATGCTGTTTCCAGATTTCCATGAAATAAGTCACAGCATTTCTCATCTTTTTAGTATGTGCTTGTTTTACTGTAGAAAAAAATCCTCCATGAAAGATTTCTCTTTCTTTTATTGCCAGAAATTTGTATAAATCATAGTGAGGATTTATTAACATATACTCCATCAAGACATATCATTATACCTCTAAGAAAAACATTTTTCCTCCTTTTTTTATGCTTCAGTTTATCATCCCAACAGTTTACGCCACGCTATACCCAAACCACCATTTATTTTCTCTTTTTTTCTCTCACAGTTAACGTCAATTCCACCTCACTCATCTCCTCTTTTGTATCTTAGATGCTCCCACATGTCCTCTTTCTACTGTCCACTTCTATTTTGAGCCCTGCCACAGTAATCTAACAATAATATTCTAAAACTGAGGAGTCAAGCCCCATTTAATGAGATATGAGGCTAATTGTTAGTTAGTTTGTGCTTTGCACTGTTTCCCTGGCATCGGGGACAGCGGAGGATGGGGGATGTTCTATTACAAGCCCTCCTCTGCTAATGAATTGGGACAAATTCACAGTGTGTGGAGGTAGATAATGGAGTCTTGTAGAGGAAGGGGAAGCATGCTGTAGCTGCACATAGAAGTGGTGGGGGTATTGTGTGTGGTACAGTGTGTGCAGAGGTGCACCTGTGCTCATGCTGTGTTCTAAGCCAGATAATTACTGAACAAGGCTGGTAGAACAAATTGCATAATATATTTTGTTGCTGTAGGTGGTGTCTTTGCTCGTGTGCATAAATTGAGTAATATTAAAGGTAATGTACCACTTAAAAGGGTGTCATGAGTTTTCTTTTTTCATCTATCCTCCTCACCTATGCACCATCTCATGCACATTTATCACATGTTGATATGTTTTTTCTTAATGATTGCTGTAATGACAGTGTTATTCTCCACTTGCAGGCGAACTATGACAGAGATAGCGTGCTACTCTGCCCCTTCTCTGTCTGGGATCGGCCCAGTTCAGATCAGTGTGAGCGTGGATCACGCCCAAATCAAGGAGAGTCTTACGTTCGAGTACATAGAGGACCCAACTGTCCAGCGCATTGAGCCAGACTGGAGCATTGCAAGGTAACATTAAACACAATCCACGTTATTTCATTTTATTTAGTTATTTATAATTTTTTATTTAGTTAGATATTTCCACACCTCTAATAACTGAGCTTGAGATTCTTGTCACCCAGGCAAGAATTTCACGTTCACCCAAGAGCCAGCCAGTTCAGGTGCCAGCAGACAGGAGCTTGTGTTTTTTTTAGGGCTGTCACAATTAATGTGTTAATGGTAATAACAAAATTATGTAATTAATTGCGTTAATATTTTTAACGCAGTTAATGCATGTGCCGCATGACAAGTCCCATGCATCTATCATTTCTCCGTTATGACGACCGAACGTGGAGAGACAAGATGGAAATGATAAGCCGGCTGGCACTATCGCTTGATTTGAGAATAAAATCAACATTGATGGATCAACCCATGGACGTCACCTAGGTGGAGAATGAAGGGTTTTAACACCCGCTCTTTTCCCCGTGAGAAGGTTCCACACCTGCACTTTTTTTTTTTAAAGTTATTCTGCGATTTGCACCAACGTGTCTGCTCTGGTGGGTCTCTGGTCGTCTCTGTGCAGCAGCTGCTTCTTTCTCTTCTCTCATGTTGTTCCATTAGTCATGTCGGTGAATGATGGGTATTTTTCTATCATAAAATAAGACACAAAGAACTCAGAGTGAAGTCAGCTTCATCGCGATGGGGAGAGACTGTGGTTCAGCACTCAGAGAGTGTCTGGTGTCAACTCCGAAGTCTCAACCCCAGTACAGCCTTTTTATTGAGCAGCTATCACACTTCAGTAAAGCAAGCAAAGTTCTCGCAAACTTCAAACAGGGAAACACATCAGCATACAACACTTTATGACCCTTTTCACACAGAGCTGTGACCACCACATCCTGTCCTCTGCAGGGTGGGTGAGACAACAAATCATTACCCATCCTTAAGGGAGAAAGTTTAAACTGTTAACTTTAAACTGTCAACTTTGCTTACTCTAACAGTGATCAGCTGATCGGCTTTTCTCTCTTGCTGCGTTTGTTTATCTTTAAGCTGAGGAGGAAACTAACGGTTCATGGTTCACACCGTCACATATTTACCCAAAAGTATTATTTTTGGCAGTACCTTCTCTAACACAGTAGTTTGCTGGTGGTAGACAGGGTTTATACTTCACATGTGCAGGGGCGGGTCTAGAAAACTTGTGATGGGGGGCCAGGCAGAAACACTGACCAGGAAATTGGGGGCACAAATGAGACCTTCTTTGTGGTCTAGATTTTATAAAGTACTGAACTAATTAAGTGACCATCCAATGTAAAAAACAAACAGCCAATGATGTATTTTATCAACAGGTGTTTACTTTGGGTGATGCTGCTGTAGGACATATACAACTACTGTACAAACACTCACACTTCAGTGGTAAAAGGAAAAACCTGCTTTTATCCAGATCATCAGTTTCTTCATCAGTGTTGGCTGTTTAACTTCAGTCATCACATCTGGTCGTTTTAGGGCAGAAATTTCCACCATGGAGACGGTTGGTGAGATGATGATATATGAATTCTGAATTATGATCTAGAACATGGTAGAGATTATTTAGAACAATGTATAAAAGTGCATTACATGCTGCATTTACTGACCCTTGGACATCTGACGTTTACCCAAGGGAAGGTCAGTTAACAAATATTTGTAAGCACTGACTCTTTCTGTTTATACAATACAATAAAAAACAGCAAATTTCAGGCATAGCTGCAAACGATGATTAATCATAATTAAATTGTAGGCTGTGAATAATCACGATTAATTAAAGTGAAAGCTGTGATTAATCTGATTAAAAAATTTTATCATTTGACAGCCCTAGTTTTTTTCTTTTTTTTTTTTTTGTCAGTTACACTACTCTCATGCACTGATCAATCTCTTGCAGTTGTTGAAATAAGCAGCCCCACACAAAACATCCACGCACGTAAAAGAGCTCCTGCTTTATGAAATAGAGCAGCTATGTGCACTGGTACGAGTGCTCAGAATCTTACTATGCAAATGCCAGGTTCTTCCACACACACACACACACACAAGTTTTTACCTGGCCTCTGTCTGAGTCTGTTCTTGAAAATGAAATTGTGCCAGCTCAAATCACCCTTACCTTTGACATATGGGGGTGGAGACAAATCACTGTATTCACCACCTCCTGATTGGTCTATTTTTAGGACAGTCAAACCCAGATGGATGTCTGGCATGGGTAAGAGCAGCTCCACATAAGAAGCAAGTCAAGATACTCTGTCAACAGCACTATATCTGCCACAGTTTTCAATAAATATTCATCTATAATGTGTATTGCCTGCTGTATTGACTTTGCTTAATCATATATTCATTTAGATCATAGCATTTCCTTCTTGTGAGGGATGGAGACACACCATTTATCTTTTTAGTATAATTAGCAGGGAAGTGAGAATGCTGATCTAATGCTGAATAAATTAAAGAATATGTACATATTATTTTGTGATATACAAATTACTATCAGCCAGTCTATTACATACTCAATTTAAACATGACTGCATCAATTATAGTCCAAGTTTAAAGTTAAGAAAAGCAAGAACTATACTATGGAGAATCAATACTTATAATTTTATAAAGCCTTTAATTAGAATTCTTATCTTTATAAAAGGGTTTGTACCTGTGGACCATTGGTATAATCATGAAGCCATCTTCAGTCTACTCCCACCTAACCTGAGTCTCCACATCCTTCAGCTAAGTACAGATGTCTCCTCTCCAAGGACTAATTCCTACTATCTGTCCTAACACCTGTACTGAACTGGGGAAAGTGGCATTCAATCCTGCTGCTCCTTGTGATTGGAATCAAATGAAAAATGAGCTATATGGGTGAGCGCTGGTCCCAGTGGATTTAGTTCTAATGACTTAGAGGGAAAACACATGTGCTTGTAGATGATTTTACTGATTCAAACTGGTCCTGTTTAATCTCTAATATTGATGTCCTGCAATAAATACTTCATCGCATTATGATTTTGTATTTTAGTATTACGTCTCATATAAAGTGTTTTATGGCCCTGCCTCCCTTGGCTCGAAAATATTTTTTCCATCAAGCCATACTATGTTTTTTCTGTTTTAAACAGGCAACCTTTACATCAGGGATCTCCAACTCCAGTCCTTGTGAGCTACTGTCCTGCAGGTTTTGGATTTTTCCCTGATGCAACACACCTGACTCAAATCACTGGGTCATTAACAGGCTTGTGCAGAGGTGTGTTGTAGTAGGAGACATCTAAAACCTGCAGGACTGTAGCTCACCAGGACTGGAGTTGGAGATCCCTGCTTTACATACACCTATTCAACCTCATAGTTGAAGAGAAAAAAGGTGAAAATTGGCTCAACAATACATAAATGCTTTCAAGGAAATCTGAACATCTGGCTGAGACCTCAATATATGACTATCACTAGATAATCACTGCTGAAATTACCTCAAGACTCAAATGTTAATGCATATTCTGACAGCAAAATCACTCTCCACAACATAATGAATGAAAGACAGTTAAATAGTAGATGAAAATTCTCTAGGAGTTTGTTTAGGAATGGTAGGAGCTAATTTGGTTATTAGTTTTTATTGATTAGTTATAGATATTCAAATAAAATTATTAACTAAAAACATCAATCACGGGGCAGCACAGTGAATTCTCAGAAACTAATAACTAAACATAAGTATCAGTCTCAATGGTCTGAATGTGCTTGTCAGTCTGGAACACTGATGATACACACACAGCAGACAATGAATCCGAGAGCTGACCTTCACCTTCAACTGGCAGTTATCACCCTACACAACTATCCCTTTAAGAACAATAGAATTTATTAACAAAAAGCACAATAATTACTTATCAATGACACTTCAAATAATAAATACTGTTGCCTACTCTTCTACCACACTTTAGATATAAATGTCCTAAAGTTTCTTACTACTCAGTTCAGACCAAGTGAACACATCTTGATTTTAGCCGGACCTGTCCACATGTCTGGTCTTTGTGCGCTCTCTAGAAAAAGTCTGGTTCTTCTATCTCATGGCAGGTTAGCAGCCAAATGAACCATGTGAAACCTCATACATGTGGAACCTTTGTTTGAGAAGGAATTTCATGCAGACCCTCTGTTGCTGCTGCAGAGGAGGGAGAGATCAGTGGTGGGAGGCCTAGGACGAGATAATGTGGTCCTCTGGGGTCTGGAGGGATGAAGAAGTTTGACCTTACCCCTTGGAGGGCCAGAGCAGAAATGGGCCATATGGAGGAACTCGTGGATTTCTTTGTGAAGTTGTGGGTGTCAAATGCACTTGTTTACCATTGTACAGGGAAATTGTCAGGGCTTTTTCAGCTGTTTATGTAGTTTTGCATAAATATCATGTTGAATTAATGTCCCCTGTATTTACAGCTGCAAGGCTTAACCACTTATTACTGCTGTTGGGAAGTACAGTCTGCAGCAATGCGCAATATACTGTTAGATTTTAAAGCATTTGGACATTGTAGGAATGTGGTGTGTTTATTAGAATCAGCAATGGGCTGAGTGGGCTTTATTTTCTGCAACATGCCAGCAGCTTCCTCTGCAAGCGACCACCATTTAGCAACACCATGTGGACCTAGTAGGTGGCAAGGAACCTCTAAATGAAGACCAATAATAATAGAGATAGGTCATAATTAATAGAATGTGGTGACAATAAACCTTTAACACTACTTAGACTTTCAGAGAAACAAAAAACATGAGACAAGTTATATTCAGCATTTGTTATAATTCATCTCTAAAACATGTTTATGATATAGAAAAATCTCATTTAGATTTTTAATATCAAAACTGTTTTAACATGTAGTTAATTATGTCTGCTTGTTTTATTTTTTCATTTCTTCAGTGGTCACACCCCTCTGATGGTGACTGGGACCAATCTGGATGTGGTTCAGGAGCCCAGGATCCGGGTGAAGTACGCTGGTCGAGAGTCTGTCAATGTAAGAACAACTACAAAACTAATCTATCTTCACCATGTGGCTTTGTGTGCAGCACAGATTGATGAGAATTGTTACTCCATGCATGTGGTATCCAGCAGTGGTTGTGCCACTCAAACACATGTGGATAAATATACAGAAATTCAGTCCAAGTTGACTCATCAGATGTTGCTATGCAGGCAAGTCAGTCTGTTCAGCTTTAGAAATTAGTGCCATCATCTAAAACCCCTCAAGCTCTCTTTGCTTTTTGGACCTCTGCTTTAAATTGGCCTTCTTAAGAAACTAAGATGTGAGTGATCTTCTGGCAATGAGCGGGATCAGCATGCAGTATTTATTGAAGACTTTTAAGC
The DNA here is from genome assembly GCF_017639745.1 of Melanotaenia boesemani. NCBI lineage: Eukaryota > Metazoa > Chordata > Actinopteri > Atheriniformes > Melanotaeniidae > Melanotaenia > Melanotaenia boesemani. The sequence continues at coordinate 6,050,091 of NC_055694.1, read as the reverse complement.
CATCCGCCTGTTTTCCTCCACATAGCCGGGTCAGAGTTGTGAACACAGCAGAGCATCTTAGACCTCCCATCACTTCTTTCAGCTCTTGTTGGTGTTCCCAAGTCAGTTGAAAGACATAATCTCTCAGGTATGTTGTCTGTACGCCCTGGAGCATTCTTGTGGTTGCATATGTCCTAACAACCTCACCTGGAAGGAGTCCATGGGGCATCCTAACCAGACTAACTCAACTTTTGATGTGAAGGAGCAGAAGCTCTAAGGCCCTGAATAGATGAACCTCTCCTCCTGTGTCTCTAAAAGTGAAGTTGGACACAGGAAGTATGGTACACGGAATATTATTCTTTATTATTCCTAAACACAGCTTATTACCATAGCTGAGGACACGTGTACATATATATCACAAGAACACAAGAATTTGAAACTTTATACCAAGAAGAGGATTAAATTTTTGACATGGTTTTTGACACTACAGACAAAAAGTAAGTGGGTTCTAAAATGTATTTAGCAAACAGGGCTTCAGACTAACTCTTCCCATTAAAGCTTGTTTGTGCTAAGTATTAAACACGCGTACCTATACAAATGGAACTTTCTGAACCCTCTGCATTCATTTAGTGAATATCACAGTCCATTGTCAAAAAACTTGTGGATGCATACCCAAACACGGCAAACTAAGAAGTACCACCAGAAATTATAGGGGGCAGTGTTGCACTCCTCCATCATCAACATGTTTGCTATTGTCTGAAACAGACTCCAGCACTTAGAAATTAACTTTGCGCTGCCCTCTATAGGATTTATCACCCAACAACCATGTAAAAGTAAAGCAAGCACGAGGAGTTTGAGGTACTGAACGAGGGCACTGATGTTTGACATTCGAAATGAACGTAAACAGGCCCTTTGCAGCACTCACGTTCCTCTCTGAAACTGGCAGCATCACTTAAATAAATTTTAACTTAACTCCTTCATATTTTTTATCATCTTGACTGCATTACTGATAAATAAATAAGTTGGTTGTAAATAGTCAAATTACATAAATTATAAAATTTCTGTTTTATATAAATGGACAGAAGTCATAGTGAAGTTGGAAAATAACTAAATTTTTGTTTCTCCTGAAACACAGAAGTCAACTAAGTATAACCTTTTTAGTATCCTCTTCCTTTCAATGAAAACAACAGGTTGTTGTTTCTGTAGCTTGAACTGTCTGCTTTTAGATGGATTGTGTATCACCCAACATTTTGCATAAATGTTGGGTGATAAGCAGACAGTGCTATGATCTGATAGAGGTTTAGAGCTACAACTGCATCATTCTAAAGGAATTTTCATATACTTTGGAATAAACTGCAACTTTAATCCTGAAAGATGTTTTTCTTTAGGAGAGCCTCAGACTTTGATCTTTTTTACTAATGCCATCTTTATTTATTCTTTACCAAATCTGATCCTGTGAGGTCGTATACTTACAGTTAAGGTCATTCTTGGACAACCACAACATTGCTGAGGTCTTCCAGTCTGGCTTCAGAACCCTGCATAGCACAAAATCAGCTTTATCTATTTCGGCTTCTATTAGACTGCATCCTGACAAAGCTGAGGAATCTTTCCATTTGTATGCCGATGATAGCCGGCTATATCTACCCCTAAAAAAGAAAGACGCCTCTTGTTTTATGCCCTGAGTTTCCTGAATTTTAATGCTCCACTGGCCGCTCCACAGTTGATCTGGGCCCCTTATCTAGATTTTTTAAACCAACTGTCACTAATTTAGGTTTTAAATTGGACAGCGGTTTTAAACTAGATTGCCAGATTAAATCGGTGGTAAAGTCCAGCTTTTTTAACCTTCGTCAACTCGCTAGCAGAAATAATTTTTAACTGCACCTGCCTTTGGAGACAGTAATTCATGCCTTTATCACTTCCCGGTTGGATTACTGTAACACACTTTATCTCGGAGTAAGCTCGTCATCTCTCTTACATCTCCAACTCGTCCAAAATGCAGCTGTTCAACTTCTGGTTGGAACGCGTAAGAGAGACCACATTACGCCTGTTTTAAGCATTGCTTTACTGGCTGCCTGTGCATTTTAGAGTTCATTTCAAGATTATTTTATTTGTTTATAAATCCTTAAATGGTCTTCCATATTCGCCTGCCCGGCACCTCAGATCAGCTGATCAGCTCCTTTTGGAGGTACCGAGGTCTAGGTGGAAGCTCAGAGGGGATAGAGCCTTTGTGGTTGCTGCTCCTCAACTGTGGAATCTTTGCCGCTACAGGTTAGAGAAGCCCCATCACGATCAATTTTTAAAACCCGCCTGAAGACCCGCCATTTTTATGATCTGGCCTTCGATCTAGCATGAGACTCTTTTTTTTTTTTTTTTTTTATTGTTTTATTGTTTTATCATTTTACTGCTATGGTTTCTGTTTTTACTTTGCATTTTATTTTACTTTTAAATTTTTTGCTTCTATGCTGTTCAATTCCTGTTGTTGAGTAAAACATATACTAATATTTACTAATTATAAAAAATCTCTCTTTAATATGACTCCAAAAGTACTCAAATGGACCTTGTGGTTGCAGAGATAAACTCATTTCCAACAGTGGTGTGTAAAGTAGGCACAGGACTCAAAAGCAGTAATGTCACTTCCAATAAGCTGCACAAACAGGATGTCAATTTCAAGACTTTACAGCTCCTCCTTTTCTAGGTCAGATGTGCAGAATTTTGTTGCAGTTTCAGTCTCAACAGCAGACTGATTAGTTTATTCCTACTTTTTAAATGCATCAGACAGACTGGCTGCAGTTCATGAGTTTCTCTGGTTCTGCATTATGAATGCCTCATTCTGCTGTTGTACTTCTGGAATGTCTTGTGTTTGAAGTTTGAGGTCATGTTTGCAAACTCTTTACCTCATAGATGGTTTCATGTTGAAATAAGTAAATTTCTGCCTGCTAATTCCACATTTCATCCTCATCATTAATTCATGACCCAGGTCTAAATTCTCATATGTTTTTTAAAAATAGGCCACAGCTCAAAGGCCCGAGCAAAATTACATCAGCAGTAATGTTTACTGACCTGTCTAAGGTAGACGATAAACCATGTAGTTTTAATTATTCCCACTTGGAGTGGGAATGATAACAGGCTGCCCAGTCTCACACATAACAGATTCACTCACACTCACAGATTCTCACTCCCTTAAGAGGGGTGAGGAGTAGAAAAAAAAAACATTGGGGCACCAGCGTGCAGTTTTTAAATTGCATTCACATGAATGTGCAGTGATAAAGGAGGACAACAGGCTGTGGGTTTGGACAGTCTTGGAGGAGAGTGTGATCAGGTCAAAGAGACTCCTAATGGCTTTCATCGGAAGATTAACTGCAGTCAGAAGTCTTTGGTCAGCATAATCAAAGTCCTGGCTGCAGGAAATCGCTACAAATTACATTTGAGTCGCTGTCCTGGAGGTCCTTGTTTAATTAAGAATGAGATTTTCCTCTCTGTGGTTTAGGGTAAAGTGGGTCAGGCAGGAAAATGGACTAAAGCAAAGGACATAGATTAAGGAGGAGGGGAAACGATATCAGGAGTAAATGGTGATGTGTCCTGTAAGGCATTTCTGGTTTCTAACTGTTCTCCAGTATGGTTTATATTAGACAGCTTGACAAATTCCCATTGCACACACAGTCAAATGCTGTATTGACCTTTAAGGCCTGATCCCATCTCATAGGGTTACTCTTTTCCTGTCCCCTTGCCCCCAAAACACTTACTGAAAGTAGCCATTGAATTGTCCCTGTTTGTAAAGGATGTAAAGCAGATAAGTCATCGGTAAAACAATGGTAGCAGCCATTATTAGGTAAATGAAGTGTAGCATGGGTTGAAGTGCAGGAAGGTTAAAAACAGTCACATTGACCCTGAAAATCAACTTAAACTTCCCCAGAGAGATCAGTTTTGTTCATTTGAAATCAGTTAGTAAGTTATTCCAAGTGGAAGGAGCAGCATATTTAATATTCATTACTATTTATATTTCACAGAAATATAATTTAGTTGTTGTTAGCTACATGCTAGTTAGCATTCTAACAATATTGACTTCTGTTTCTATTATGTTGTTATGCAAGTTATGCACATGTCAATGGGATCACAGTTAATTGTGATGAAATGTATGCAAATTTCTCAATACACTAAAGTGATTTTCCAAGAATGAATTGGGACACAACTAGCTTGATTCATCCTGGGCTGGAGGGGTGTAAAACGGAGGGATTAAGGCTGAATAGTTTGGACAAGAGGTGAAATGGGATTGTGCCTAAAACTTATTCTCCATTTATACAATTTCAGAACAGGTTAGTATACAGGCAAGCAGTTGTACTCATTTACCCCAATGTCCTCTCTGCATGTCCAGCATCCTGTCATTAGCACTGCAGGAATAAGTGCCTGTTCTTATCAAATGCTTCTTTAAAGATCAGTCATGAAGAGGTTTTGATGCTGCAGTGTTCCTTCGTGTTAGAGCACGTTTTTCTTGAAAGGCTTTTGTGAATTCTGAAAGTACATGAGTAATTACAAGTTAAAAAACCAAATCTGTGGGAAGGGGGGGTGGGCTGTTTCCAAAGCTTTGAAAGAGTGCGGCTGGTCTCTGCACTGCCTTGTCTCATCAAACTCCATACCTCCCAAGAGAAGCCTGTGTCAGTACTGTGACGCCCCCACGGCCACAGAGAATGAATTTCTATTAAGTGCTAAGGTGACTATTACCAATTCTGCATCCCCCCCCCAGCCTCCTCCACCCTTTTTCAGTTTTTGTCACTGGAGGAAGGCAAACAACAGAGCAGCCTATAGTAATAAGAGCTGCTGTCTGTCAGGCTGCCTTCAAATGATCACCTGTCTCGCACTAAATTGCTTCTGTTTTCTCCCTCCCTCGTGTCACCTACACAGATTCACAAAGAAACCAGAAGCAGGGGGAAAAAAGGCAATTTTCTTAGTAAAATGCTCTGTATCTGTCAGCAGATTCACAATTGAAACATTTATCATGATCTTGATTAAGGCTTAAAGGGTTATTTTCCAGCTCTGCAACATTTTCCTATCCCAGAAGAATTTCATTTAATACATTTGCTACACTTAAGATGTCTGTACTGGGTGTCAGCATATTGAGTGCACTCACAGCTTTTGCTGATGATAGAAACTCCACAGCATGGGTGGAGTTACACCAATCAGACTGTCTGATCAGAGCAAAGGGTGCCGATCAATGTCAAAAATAATGGGTGCTCACAGCTTACAGTTGGCTGGATGTGTGTCTTTTAATACCAGATATCTAGAGATCTAGAGCTGTTTTCTCTGTCATATTTGTCTGATATTAAAAAAACGAGACAAACCACTTGTCAATGCGTGCAGCAAACACATTTTAAACAAAAAATAAACCATTGGCTCTGGTCATAAAGCTCAGACACCTTACAGAGGCTGGAAGGATGGATCGTTGGCGAAGTTGGATTCAGTGCCAGTATTAGAAGTTTCTAAGAAAAGCAACAAGCAGAGAAATAGACACCATGTTGTAGAAACCATTAGAAACGTCAGAGCTAGTGATTAGATATAAAATGTTGGCCTACTGATTACCTTTGACTCTTTGAACCCACACACTCACATTTTTCTGAAGCACTACTCCACAGCCAGCTCTTTCCTTCAGTCTCTCTCACCACTACCCTGGCCAGAGACCTTTGAATGATTGAGTGGGCTGTAACCACACAGTAGATCATGGTAATGTATTCAGCCACAGGGGCTGGAGTAGTACTGCCTTAAAACAGTCAGGCTCCAAAACTGGAGAAATAAGACAGATGAGGCCACGATTCCAATTATTTGCTCGTTCTGTTGACCTGAATTCACTTGATAATACTGTACAGTGCATGGCCTCTCACACCACACCGCCTAAAGGAATAGATGGATTATTGTAAAGTGTGTTTTTTTAAACAATTTTAGGTTAGTTTCTTTAAATGCAATGTGCTATAATTGCTGTTTTTTAGGAGATGAAGTGGTTGATATTGTATTTAGAAATTCAGCAATTTCAGCAAGTAGTGTAAACAAATGACACTTTTACATTAATAAAACATACTTTAGAGTGTGTTGTGGTCTGAAATACAGTCATTTACTACCCCATCCAGAGAGCAACCCTAAAATCTCTTATTTTTTCATCGAATCCCACTATGTCCTATCCACCCATTACTGTTCTCTCACTCGTTTGCTCGCTGCCACACATCCTGAAAAACATCCCACATGATGATAGCAGCAGTATTCTATCCTGAAAGGACTTGGTGAAGGAGAGGATTGGAGAAAAACAAGAGTGAATGTAAGGACAGTTAAAAAAAAAAAAAAAAAAAAAGGCACAGTATCCATCTCCGGCAGAGCAGATGGTAGTCAGAGCTTTAGTTGACTTGCAAATGTCCTGCTGTTCCAATGTGACAGTCACGAGGATGCTGCCGGAGCATCTGGGCTTGTCTACAGAACATGTCACTATGCCAACCGTTAGAAAGAAGCCCACACCGAGCTCACCCTGTTATCCATTAAACCTTCAATGTCTCTATACTCGCCCAAAGAGCACACTGTGATTCTCTTATTTGTCCTGTTTGAGTGTCTTGCACCATGAAATGCAAACACCATATGGACCAAAAGACACAAACATCAACCTGGATGCCTGCATGAGAATACCAGCATGCAGTTGCACAAATTAATCAATGTAAGTGGAAAAAAATTAGTTAAAATGAGATGATTCTAATGCTGAATTTCTATTATTCTTTATGAAAAAACAAAACCTCTATCTGTGTTTAACAGCACACATTGTTCTACCAGTTATCACAAGGCACTTATTTGTGGCTCTGGAACAATGCTGTTCAGAGTGTATTAATTACTTCTGGTCCAGCGCAAACTGGCATCCATGCATGGCGAGTCTTGTGTAAAATTTTCATTAACGCTCGTCTCTTCTTATAACTTATCAGTGGCTAATGTGATTTCACAGAACCTAAACTTGGTGAAAGCACGTCAAGAGTGCTATCTGGCTGTGCTATCTATTTTTAAAAAGGGGCTTATCTTTTCGCTCTCGTCATGGGCTGCTGCAGCTGCTTTAGCTTGTAGAATCGAGGAAGTCAAGGAGAAAAAAAATGTCAAGCCCAGGAAAAGTTTTCTTTCAAGTATTTAGAGCTTGCAGTGCAGTTACAGACTACCAGAGCTGCTGCTGAGGTGGTTTTTATGCTGGGGTCATGTAGGCCTGTCTCATGGAGGTGAGGTGTAGTTAAATGATTTAGTTAATATGCAGAAAATCTGTCATAGTATGAAGGTTTGATACTTTTTTTATTTTAAAGTACTAAAAAAGAAAACATTGAACGTTTCATCTTTGATTTCAAGAAGATGAAGCAGGCAATTTTAGTGGTGCCTGACTTTAAATAGGCTAAATTATTAATTGAGATAAACAGCAGACTAATCGATGAATATTATAATCATTAGCTGCTATCTAAAGTGCAGCACATATCAGCTTTCTATACAGAGAGAACTTAGAAAGACTAGAGTTTATACCCAAGAGAAAGTAAGTAAACATGCCTACCCCCTGCAATCCTGCAACTCGCCTTACACCATGCTGGCAAAATCCAATCGGTGTACCCTACACAGATGAGTTTGCATCGATCTCCCTGGCTTTCTCTGCAACAGCAGACAACAGGTAGTTGCTAGCATTCAGCACCTTTGATGATATTTACCTCTAATTAAGTTTCTTCCCTAGAGAGATAGCTGGGAGGGAGTGAAAGGAGATAAAAACCTTGCTGTGCAGAGTGCTGTGCAGCAATCAATCCTCTCTCTACCCTTCCCTCTAGAGCTGAGCCAGGGAGGATGGATGAGAGATGGGTTTCTCATCCTGGCAAACTGGAATGAAGTAATAAAAGAGCTATAGCTCAACTTTTACCTGAGGAAACAGAGGAGCAATGCCTCTATCCTTTCTGGTTGTTGTCCTCGAGTGCTTTACAGCGAGTCGATAGTGGTTATTTATTTCCAATTTTATAGAGGCTTACTAAACAATGAAGATGGATTTAATGACAGAAAATAAATCTGGTTTTCTGAAAAGAAAGGTGATTTTATATGTCAATTACTCGGCTAGCAAGTTCCTTGTAGAAAAATCAGTGTACCTCATTTAAGATCACAACAGGATCAGGTCACATTTGGTGTTTTTTATCCCTAAACCAGAGAAGTAAACAAAGAAAAGGTTAATCCTGATGATTAAAGGCTGTTTTCAAACAAAAAGATTTATTCCAACATTTTCCTTTTGTGTCTTTCTCTTTTATTCTCCCCAGGTGTGCAAAGTGTTGAACACCACCAGCATGTGCTGCTTTGCTCCCTCTCTGATGGCAGAGTACCATCCAGGTTTGGACACAGTGAAACATGCAGACGAGTTTGGCTTCATCTTCAACAACGTCCAGGCGCTGCTGGTCTACAACAATACCAACCTCCTCTACTACCCCAACCCGTACTTTGAACCCCTCAGCACCACAGGTGTCCTGGAGCAAAAACCCGGCTCACCAATCATTCTCAAGGTACATACACTTTTCGTCTTCTCCTTTTCATCTTCTTCTTACTTAATGTTGTTAATTTACCTAATTTTTGTGACATTACTTGAGTAAAAGAAGCCAAGATGCCTTATGGTAGATGTTGAATTCACAGTGGGATATATTTTAGTTATTTCTCCTGATCTCCAGCTGCTCTGTGAAACATCTTACCATGTCTGATCTCAGTACGGAATCATATTTCAAGGCAGCTGTGCCCAAACCGGTGGATCTAATTTAGCTGACATATTGTGCGTTTGCAAAAATGCCCGATTTTCACTGAGCTGTGTGTTTTATGTCTGAGTTTATCCCTTAATTTCACACCTTTCCATCCATCACTATATGCCTGCAGGGCAGAAACCTGATTCCTCCAGCGTCAGGAGGGGTGAAGCTTAACTACACGGTACTGATAGGAGAAACTCCATGCTCTGTCACTGTGTCTGAGAGCCAGCTGCTATGCGAGCCCCCCAACCTCACCGGGCAATACAAAGTCGTGGTGAGTACTTTTCTGTTTTAGGTTTTTTGTCCCTTTTTCCATCCATCCCTTACTTGTTATTTCTTCCTCATAGTATTTGGCTTCAAACTGAATTTTTATTCTTATCAACTGAGGGAAAGGGGTCAAAAACAGAGCAGCGTGAGTGTGCTCTAGCCATCAAAAGGTTCTGGCAGAATCTATGGCAATTATTTTTAGTTGCCTCCTTGTTTATTGAGTGCAAGCCTCACTGTTTCTCTCTCATCTTCAGCACACAAGTGGCCAAGAAAGGAGAACATATTTACTTTTGGTTGAAGCTGAAATTACACACACAAGCCTTGGTTCTAGCTTTGCGATGCGCACTGCAAAAGTCATATGCTGTGCAGTAGATATTAAACTCACTGATCAAATTTTCAAAAAAAGGAATCTGTGTGCTTCCTTTCTGAGAATGCACTTCTGTTTTCTGTGTTTACATTATTTGGCAGGTTCAAGTAGGTGGCCTCCACGTGTCTCCAGGAGCGGTTCACATTATGTCTGACAGCCTGCTGACCCTTCCAGCCATTGTTAGCATCGCAGCAGGTGGAGGTCTCCTCCTCATCATCGTCATCCTTGTCCTCATCGCCTACAAGAGAAAGTCGCGTGAAAATGACCTCACCCTCAAGCGCTTGCAAATGCAAATGGACAACCTGGAGTCACGAGTTGCCCTGGAGTGCAAAGAAGGTTAGCATCAGAGTAACACTGGCTGAATACAGACTAAGTAAAGCAGCTTTCAGCAGAATGATTGTAAGGTGGAGATGGTTACTGGCTGTCTTTGCTTGTAATATCCACAAACAGGCTGCAATTTTAGAAGCTGCTCTGTAATACCCGCAGCTGAATGGATGCTGGTGAGACCATTGCTACTGAACAGACTGATCACATAACAAGCATAAAACTGTATTTGTGGAAATAATACAGTAGCTAACTCACTGTTGGTGTGTGTTTGTTAGATAATGCAGTGTAATTTCCTCTGAATCGTGGAGTCATCCTGGTTATTTATCCCAACAGATTCAGTGATTTAGCCTTACATGTCACCCTTCTCATCACTCAGTAAGCTATGCGGTTTTAGTTTTTCTACAACCAACTGTTTACTGGTTGCATTCTGTGAGACAAAATAATGTATAAATATGCCATTTTTAGGTAGTAACTCCAACCTTGTACTGAACTTTGGCAGACTTTGTCAGTACAGCATCCCCTAACGACAGCTAAATCACCTTCCACCTTGCATCTTACCTCTACTCTGAGCTCTCTCCAGTCTTTAAAAGTCAGTTTGATGTCTACTCTTCTCTTACCTCTTGCTCTGTCCCTTTCTCTCTCTCTTTTCATCCCTTCCTCCAATAACATCCCTCTAGCATTTCATAGCTGAATCATCCACGGTTTACTTTCAAAATGGCTGCTATGTTTATATCCAGTTGCTAGCTTGTGACAGGATACGTAAAGTGAAACTTAGCAGTAAGTAAGTTTTGCCTTTGCACAGACAGACCAAAGTTAGCAACCCCAACCTGACCTCCAATTATCTCTTTCCAAAGTAGAAACATGAACAAATGAATAAATTTTTCTTTTTGATTCCTCCTATGGAGGCAAGTGCAAAACATAACAGACGAAATAATAAACAAGATAAAAAAGATAACTCAAAAGGGTGCAGGCTAAAGCAAAAGCTTATATATCATCTACTCTTATTACAAACGGAAGGAAATCAGCACATAAGGTAAAATTAATTCAGCTCCTCGTGAAGAACATATAATTATTATACATTACTTCCAAAGAATCACACATTTCAATATTTTCAGAACAGTTATTGCAGAATTTCACACCTGTAACAAATACACAATGACGTTTAATGCTGGATTTTCAAATATTAAATCACCTCTTAGATCATAATTGTTTTCTCTCATTCTGAACAGCTTCTGAATATAGGAAGGTAACTGTTTGTTCTTAGATTTACTTTATTTCTATTAATCTATAATCTGATTCAGTCGATTTGAATATGTGTTATTGAACAAATTAAGGATTACTTGTTTCACTATAGTTTATTATCTAATATCCAAAGGATTTTCTTTTGTAGTAAAAAGATTGACTTTGTGTAAGTTTTTCCCTAAATCTCAGCATTATACGTCACACATGGTACGATTAGTGAGTTATATAATATAAACAATGATTTCTGACATGAAAGGTATTAAGTTTTGCACATCAATACAATAGTGACATAGTTTATGACTTTTCCTGTTTGTTTATCAAATGACTCCTAAAATTTTGGAGAGAACTGTGTCTGTCTCAACATCATTAATTTTAACTTTAGAGACTGTGCCTCCAAAGCAGACGTTGTACAGATAAAGATCAGTTCAATATGGGTATTTTAAACCATTTCCTTAAAGTTCTGATACAAACTACTCATCTTCAGGCAATGATGAGTAGATTGTTGGAAAATCTGTTTGCTCCTCTGACCTGACACTGAACTACTCGGTACTATACATGAACATGTACAGTGCTGATTTGACCCTTATGTCATCATCAGGGTCTTTGTAGCCAGACACTGAGATAATAAAAGTCTGATTTATGTTTGACACTTTTCATAGGATTTCATAAGCCAGAGAGGACCTTATTACTGATTGCCTCCAGCTATCACCGATCAGCTCTCACAATGCTATTAAGCAGTGGAAAAAAAGGAAAGAAAGAAGAAAACATCCACTCGCAGTAAAGAATTGTCAAATGACAGCCAGGCAGACAGAGCAGGCAAACAGAGAGAATCACACAGGCAGCCTTGGGAAAGAAGAAGATTAATGTTTTAACCATTAGCAGTGGGCCGGAGAGTCCTGCCTCGCAGGGTGGATTTAGATAGGTGTCTGGGTTGCTCTGTAAGTTCCCATGAGTCGCAGGGGGCTGTGAGGCCAGGAGCTGAGGCCTGAGACTGGTTGATGTGGTTTTGAGAAGGGTGTTAGAGGACCGCTGCTGCTCCTGTGATAGGCTGCAGGCAGGGAGCCTCCCCAAGGGCGACCAAACAGAGCAACAGAGCCGTGGGCCTGAACGAGAATCAGCCAGGATGGAGCCAATTAACTAGTGCTCACCTGCAGCCTCACACTGAGATGACACACTCTTTGGGGCCTTTGCTACAGCCAATTTACTGGCTAGTAGATAAAAATGTCTAAGCAAAGAATGTGTATGTGTGAAATAGAGATTGTACTCTTTTTTTTTTCTTTTTTTTTAAGAGTGAGCTGTGAAATACTGAGCTCCTCTGACACACAGACGATTTTGAGCTTCCTGTCATCATCATGTCAGCAATAAACACCACAAAGATAAGAGGGATTCACTTATTTGGCCCTCAGGGATTAAAGAACAGTTTTATTTGTGTGATGAATTTCTCAAACTTTTCCTCAAATGATTTCTCTTTCCTCTCTTCCTCCTTCACCAGCCTTTGCAGAGCTGCAAACAGACATAAATGAGCTTACCAGTGACCTCGACAGAGCTGGTATCCCCTATCTGGACTACAGAACATATGCCATGAGAGTCCTCTTCCCCGGCATAGAGGATCACCCCGTCCTCAGAGAACTTGAGGTAACTGAACACAGAGGGGGATAAATTGGGAAGAAAATGACTGAGACACATGAACAGAGAGTGCATTAGAAAAGGGCAAAGTAGAGTCAAACTAAAGTCATGAAAAGATAGAGAAAGGCTGAAGAGTGTGTCTTACCTCACCGTCCCCCTGTGTAGGGCAACCTCCATAAGCAGGAAATTGCTCAGGGGAGGAAAGGATACCAGTGTGCCAGTTATCCTTTCAACATGGTGGTCTCACACAAATACACAGTCAGTCATGCTCATGCTGAGCAGCAAACATACACACACACATCATATATGTGTATATATATATATATATATATATATATATATATATATATATATATATATATATATATATATATAGACACCCACACATTCCTTACATTCGAGCTCCCTCATGAAAAACAGGGTCCCAGCACTTTGCTATTTCATCCACCAGTGGCTGCTGTATGAGGGGTAATGAAGTGAATAATTCCCACTCCTCAAGCAGGAGTGTGGGTTCTTCCATCGAGGAGGAAAAACTGGCTGTTTAACACTTTTTACTCATCTTCATGAGGCCGCAGTAGTTCTGGGAAAAGAGTTTACTTTATGTGGGATGTAGAGTGTCCAGTCGATGACACTTTCAGGAATACAGGTGATAAACAAACATCTTGTTTTTAAATTATGTGCAGCAGTTTGAAGTGGGAGGGGACCAGGGATGCATTTGGTATTAATGTCTGTAACTAGAAATTTGCTTTGTTAACAAGCAAAGAAAGCGATGAAAAGATAAATATCAGATTTTTTTATTATAATAATAATTAGTAAATAATTGAAAAAAACCTCAGTTGCGTCCACCTATATTAAGTGTATAAATCAATATATTAAGTTGAACAAAATTGTGACAACTGTTCAGATTTACTCATGCACTTAATAAGTTGTGAACATAAACTTTGTCAAAAATTTTCATGACACGAGTTGTTTCAGCTCAGATACGAGTAGACCTGAAAAGCTGCCCTTAGTTAAATTTAATATTCTACTTTGATTAAACTCTTAATTTAGGTTCACACAACACCAGAACCCCTTATTTGACTTTGTTCAAAAAAGCTTTGCAACTGGTTGCCTTACTTTTTTAACATTGTTTTACAATAGGACCACATAAGCAAGCTAGAACAGAAAGACTTTTCACTTCTCACATGAGTTGTGTTCAGTGACCCTGATAACATCGGCATTGTTTGACTGGCATCCTTTCCAGAAGGACCCAAGTTATTTTGTTGTATTTGTTACTTGAATAATCTTTTCTGGAAAGCATGAATATTAACCTAAGAGTGAAATGACTAACTTATAGCACACAGCTTTTTAACAGACTCCTGATTAATAATAGATTGGGATCGTCTCTGTGAACCGTGATGAGTGGGAGTTTCTGTCTGCTTGATGTGAAACACGACAAGGATTATGATGTGTGAGGAAAAACTCTAGTTTGAGCCAGACAAGGTCATGCTGAAGTTAGAGTAGGAGCAGTTTGAAAGCAGTTCAGCTCATTTTTATTCAAAGCATCCCTGGGTAAATTAGTGCTGGGTACTCATTAGTCTGAGTATGTCTGTTGTTCTTCCTCCATCTCCTGTTCAGGTGCCGGGTCATGGCCAGCAGAATGTTGAAAAAGCCTTGAAGCTGTTTGGTCAGCTCATCAACAACAAAGTTTTCCTGCTCACCTTCATCCGAACGCTAGAAATGCAGCGATCTTTCTCCATGAGGGACCGTGGAAACGTGGCTTCACTCATCATGACCGCCCTTCAGGGACGACTGGAGTACGCCACTGATGTCCTCAAACATCTGCTGTCAGACCTGATTGACCGCAACCTGGAGAGTAAAAACCACCCCAAACTGCTGCTGCGCAGGTAAAAGGACTTTGATCTGCTTGTTTTAGTTGATTCTTTCCATATCTTGATGGTTTATTTATTCAACTTTGCCTTGTAGGTTTACAATAAACATCGCTCTTGAAGACATTGCACGAAAAAAAATAATTATCTACATTAATATTATCGTTTTAAATTTAGGAAGCAACAAATTATTTGTAGCAATTGTAAACAAACAAAAACTTGTTGCTGTCATGAGCAAGTCAAGATGAAATCCAAACATAAAAAACATCAACATAACAGAACTTTAATAAAACAGGTGGTTAGACAATCTGACAAATCTGATCTGACAAAGACTCTATATATATATATATATATAGAGTTAATTCAATGTTAATTCAACTCAACAATCAGACCTGCTCAAATAATTTAGTACAGGTTGCTACCCTATAAATTTGTTATGTGCTTCACTGCCTGTGTTCTGTTTACATTTAGACATGTTGTTTAAATCTTCTGTCCTCTTTAGATGTTAAGCCTTGTAAAGCTGAAGGACAGTACAGGGAGTGACACCCACAACCCACAACCACCAAGCGCTGATGATAGTGTTAGTCCAGTAGCAAAAATAAAGCCATAGACATCTAATGTTGTCGTTTTAAAATAATATTTCTAATAGCAATATAATAATCCCATTTCAGAAACTAATTATGTGAAAGTATATAATTAAGATACTTTCTTTTTACACTGTTATCAAGTGTAATGTGAAAAATAGGTTACAGTTGAATAAATCAAATACTTTATTTGAAGCAACATGAATCTCTTTGGTTGAATTTCCATAAAATGATTCAGATCCTTTTTGTGAAAGATGCTAAATGATTTGTGTTAGTCTCACTCAAAACTTTAGAGTTAAACAAGCTCAAGTTGGGTTATCTTAATTCAGTTACTTGTTACCAATTTCAATCAATTACCAGTCAACTATTGTTTTTTTACAGTGCACAAACAACACTGACAAGAGTACAAAGGATGAATTTTTAACTAAATAAATACTACACATAGAACTGTGGTAATTATAAAAGTAATGGAGAAAAGTAAACCAAGATTAAGCTGCATTATACACCAACATTTTCAGTACTGCTTGGTTTATGTAACAGATTCTGTTCTATTCTACTATTCTACAGTCATTTAGCAGACGCTTTTATCCAAAGCGACTTACATTTGAGAGTAAGAACAACACAAGCAAGAATTCAAACAAGATGGGACGTCATCATTAAGTTGTAGTCAGACTGCTGTGAGTCCAGTTGGACCCAGGTGCTGTCATGTAGTGCTAGAGGCAGTGCATTTGTAAGTCATTTTGTTTAAATACAAACATTACAATTTAATCAATCAATATCAACTTGGGTATAAGTGCACGATTTCATCACACAATATCGTCTTGGGCATAAGTGCACACAGCTTATTCAGTACTTGGTCGAGCCAAAGAGCTGGACAAATCTTTCTAACTCATTCTGTTGAGTAAGAGTTAAGCTAAGTGCTGAAATGCTCCTTTAAAAAAACTGAATCTTTAGCTTGCTTTTAAAAGTGGATAAGGACTCTGCGGATCAGACGGAGTTTGGTAGATCGTTCCACCACCGGGGAACAACAGAGGAGAAGAGTCTAGCTACTGATTTTGTGCCACCTGATGGTGGGAGCATTAGGCGTTTTTTGCTGGTGATGTTAAATGTTGTCTAAATGAACTTACATTTCTGTTTTGTGTCTATTTGTATGCAATCCTGCCTCCCTCGAGGTCAGCTATGCAGAAATCAAAAACACAATCCTCATTTAAAATCATGTAAGGATGTGCAGTGCTGCAGGAAGTTGACAGTGCATATTGACAGATAGATGGGGATTTATTTAAAGCTTATGTTCCTCATCATTTTCATTACACGTTAATGCATTCCAATTTTGCTGTGGAGACATTTTTTGGATGAAGTCTTGTTATAAGTGCTAAAGTGCAAATACATTTTGTGGATATAGATGGCATGCACTATTCACTATAGAAGAACCCACTGAATTCTCTGCATTCTCTCTGAAGCTGTGTCTCTCACACAGCTGCCTCTTAAAGCCCATGTCAGTCTAACTTATGCTCCAGGCTCAGGCTCCTTATCAAACATTCAGAGGTAGTTCATCTTAACTTTTTTTTTCTCTTCATGTATCCAGCATAAGTTGTTTTCCAGGGGAGTTGGGATGCATTAAAAGTTTAAACACCTATCAAGTCTCTGCCAATGTGTCCTCAGCTGGTTTTGTTTGCTCTGTAGACACAGAAACTGGTGGAAGGGCAAAAACAACAATAGTTAGCTTAATAGATGTGTACAAATCACAGTCCAATTTAAAACTCTGATTGCTGTTTAAATTTTATTATGATTCACAAGCTGAGGCAGTGACAGCAAGAAGCTGCCACAGTTTCAGAGACAATCATTCTGATTTAATGTTCACACGATGCCTATGTCTGCAAAATCCACATTGACAGAGTAAAAAGCTGCCAGACAAAGAAATCAAAAGTAAAAAACCAATGCACATAGACAGTGGGGTGGACGAAAGCAACACAGCGTCAAATTGACCTGGATTAAGCTGTTATTTCACACGACAGCAGGGCCTGGCGTCACCTCTAAGTTTTCATTATCCTATCTCATTAGGAACACAGTGGTACATAATCCTCAGGTTCCCGCCATTGCAGCCTGCAGGGATAAATGTCCTACAGTTTTTACATTTTTCTCTCCATTTTTGTGAAGAATTTAAGGGATTACCAATTTGATATGGCTCTCTCCCGTTGTTGGTGTCTTCATCGCCTGTTTAGAGAAAAGCCGACAGTCATGCCAGCCAGCTGACTCACACCCATGTTCCGAGAGACAAACACACACATCTGTGGCGATAGGCAAGCTGAACATGTCTTGAAGCAGTATTTATATAAGTGCTGGGTATAGAATGAGGCTGCTGGGCTCTCTTTTGTTGTCATCTTCCTATTTATTTGTCTTTTTGCTTTTCCCCTTCATGTTGAAATACAGTTTATTATCTGTAACAGGATCCTGCTACAATACTCCCTAATATTCTGGCTAATATTCCCATTTGTTTTACTAGTTATTGATAGTATATGTTTTGCACCAGCATTGAATAAAACAATATGAGCATGACTAGAATTGAGTGATATTAGCACATTAAAATCAGTACAAGTCATTAAAAATGATGTCCCAAATGATACTAGCAAGGTTATATTCCAGATCAAAGTTAGCATGGCTACAAGGGAGCGCTAACATACAGGGGAGGGCGTCTGGGCCAAACTACTCTCTTTCTTCTTTCATTTATGTTACAGTGGCTTGAAAGTAAATCCTGAGATATGTTTGAGTTTTAGCAAAGAGCACTGCTGTACTCTCCACTCAGCTGTCATTGAGTACTTTTCTCTAGAGGGAAAAATGTCCACAAGCTAGCATGCTAGACCTTTTAAGAGAAAACCATTTACTCATAGCCATGTCAGGAAAAGATACAAAAATAGTTCAAAGTGCTGTGTGTTTTAGCAAGCTATCCTCCTAAAACTCATGAAAGTTTGATTTTTACAAAGTATTAACAGGGTTATTTATTAAAAGATAATGTTGACTACATTTTTCAACAACAAAACCCTTCAAAAGACTAAAGATGGAGATTTGCCTGCCTTACTTTAAGCAAACCCTGATCACCTGTAGCTTGTAGCATAAAAAAACTTATTACAAAAGATCTATTACCTTCTATTTTCTAAAACACCACCAGTGTTTAGCTAACATTCCTAAACAGACCAGTTGTAAATAACCTACAATGGCTGTGTTCTTTACAAGGACATCACTCTTTTTACTGGTGTTTAAGGTGTAATGGAAGTCTATTAACTAACATAATGACATGGTTAACCACAGTAATCTTAATTCAGGTGTTGTTTTTAATGCTTTGGTGTGGCTTAAAGGAAGGAAAACTATAGTATTTCCAAACTTGCATCATTCATCTAAACTGAAACCAAAATGTAAAATGGCTATTATAGCCTGCTGTTGCCTAGTAGATATCTAATGACCAACACAACAGCTAAATGAAAATGAGAATAGCACAGGAAGCATGCAAAAAGCTTTATGGGAAGATTTCTGTCGAGTGCTATGCAGTGGTGTACATCTGGGCTTTTAAAGAAAGTAAATCCAGGACGTGTACATAGTGCACAAAGAAGTTACTGTATGACCCATCTGCAGAGTGGTGTAATGTTGCCTATCAAGCAAAGCATCCTTAATTATTGAGCCCCTTCCCCTGCAATGAGTTTCAGTGGGATGATGGACTGCTATATGCTATCAATAGCCACTGCTCAGAGCAGAAATGCTATGACAGGAGGGTAACTGAGGGTAAAAAATGGGAAAGAGTGAGATTCAACAATGGAATTACAGTAAAACAGCTAATAAACATATAAATGAAGTAGAGGTTTTAAATGCTTTCAGCAAATAAATCACCAAGTTATGGGTGCATCATATTAAAGATGTGGTGTGCTCATAAACGCAGACTGATTTACAGTAACACTGCCTCCTTCATGCCTTCTCTTGCATTCCTCTCACATCTGCTGTCTTATACATGGGAAGATTATCTCCAGGTTGTATGTTTTTTTTTTTTCATATGTTGTATTATCTATACTTAACTGGGTATGGTCATATTAGATTAACCAAAAGTTGCTACATTCATTATTAGTAAAGACCTTACTTTTCAATAAATGTAAATTGATTTTTGATAAAAGGTGATGTAGAATTCATGTCTCTTGTCAAGTTTGCAGGCTTAAAGGTTGGATAAAGTCTGATATCTGACAGCTACATTCTTACAATTTATACTATACAATATGCTTATATTATTATTATTTTTTTTTAAATTGCATATAAATAAAATTCACCAAGAAACTTCCATTAATTCAGTGGTTCCCAAAATGGGGGGCGGGCCCCCCAGACAGGGCCCAGAGTTATGACACGGGAGGCACAGCAGGGCTAAATACAAGCTAATAGGTTTTTGCACTGCTAGCAAAACATTATTGTTGTCAATGAAAACAGGGCCCTGCAGAAAAAGTTTGTGCATTAATTGAACTTTATGTGCTTTTCCTTGAAAAGCTTGAAGGAGCTTAGGTAGTATATCACAACCTTTTGGCAAAGTAAGCTGGGTGCAAAACAAATCACTGCCATTTATTGGAGGAAGTAGTTTTATAATAGCTACAGAAAATACAGCATGTCTTATGTTTTTCGGTTAGTGGGTTGTGTCTGAATACCCAGGGGAATACATAATTTGTTGTGCTCTCTACACTTTTTTCCTATTATACTCTGTGTGTTATAGGAAAATTAAATATCTCATGGAGAATCTCACATTCATGCAGCAAAAAAAAAATCCTACTTCAGAGTCAGATATGTTCCTTGAATTGAGGTTTTTTTGAGTGTTTTTTTCATTAGAACTTTGATGCTTTCTAGTTTCTTTGTCTTGAGTGTGAAATGTTTTAGCTTTGCAGATACTTTGGTTCTAAAAGCTTTTTGAAAGCAGCATGTAGGCTTTGTCTTTGATTTCTTAACAGTTGAGTGCACTAAGTGGAATCGATGAAGCACCCTATAATGTTTAGATTTTATTTCATTTTGAGAAATATGTTCTTGCTTGAAGACTATTCCTTCTCTTCTCATGTCTGTGGTCACTGGTCTCTTTATCTGCCTGACTCTTACTTCTCAGATCTTTGTGGCATTAAGATGAACCCCATCAAAACAGCTTTCAATGGCCACTTCCTCTTACATTAAAATGCATTCTCTTTCTTCTGCTTAACTTTTGCCACTCTTTAACCAGCGTCTTTATCTTCTTCATAATGCGTTTTTAATGGAATCACAGAACATTGCTTCTATCACACTGGGACTCTTCAATCTTGTATTATTTTTCTTCTCAGCATTTTTGTAATGAGATTTCCGCCCATGCAGAGCGATGGAGTACAGCATTATTAAGAGCGCAAGTATTGTGTTTGGCATTAGTTTCATTGAACGACGTTTCACTGGCTGCTAATATAGCCCCCACCCCTCCACTCTATAGCTACTATTAGGAGACCAAAGACTGGGGCCCGCTCTTAAACACCATGTGGGATAATGAAATCCTGATGTTCATTAATGAAACCCAATTAACGGAAAGAAGGAAATGGAGGAAGATGGGAAGGACAAGAAGGAAAGAAAAAGGAGGAGAACAAAGTGCCCCCCACCATTCAAGAGATGTATTTAAGGGGGAATCAGCACAACCTCTGCACAAAAAGCTTTATTTGACTTCCTTCTTCAGGACTTGCTGAGCTTATTAAAAAGCTTAATAGGTTCCATTAACTTCTAACACACTCAAGTCTCCTACAAGTAAAAAGAGGTTAGGGTAGGGGGGGGTTGCATCGTAAGCATCAGAGGGGTGGAATTCTTGTAAAGGAAGGAGGGCAAAGGGGGGGAGCTCATCCAAAAAGATTTACAATGTACATTAACTGGCCCTTTGTCAGGTCCAAGATGCTAGTACTGGGTTGGAACCACTTTTTCCTCCAGAACTGCCTTAATTCTTTGTGGCATAGATTAAACAAGGTGTTGGAAACATTCCTCAGAGATTTTGCTCCATATTGACATGACAGCATCACACAGTTGCTGCAGGTTTGTCGGCTGCATCCATGATGAGAATCTCCCATTCCACCACATCCCAAAGCTGCTCTACTGGATGATTGTGATTGGGGAGGCCATTGGAGTCCAGTGAACTCATTGTCATGCTCAAGAAAGCAGTTGGAGATGATTTGAGCTTTGTGACATGGAGCATTATCCTGCTGGAAGTAGCCATCAGAAGATGCTACACTGTGGTCATAAAGGGATGGACATGGTCAGCAACAATACTCAGGTAGGCTGTGGTGGTTAAGCTGTGTGGCATTGGTATTAAGGGGTCCAAAATGTGCCAAGATGAGCAACATTTCTCCATCTTCTATTGTCCAGTGTTGGTGAGTCTGTGTGAATTGTAGCCTCAGTTTCCTGTTCTTAGCTGACAGGAGGCACCTGGTGTGGTCTTCTGCCGCTGTAGTCCATCTGATTCAAGGTTGGACGTGCTATGTGTTCAGAGACGCTGTTCTGCAGACCTTGGTTGAAACCAGTGCTTTTTCTACTTCCTGTTGCCTTTCTATCATCTCCAACCAGTCTGCCCATTCTCCTCTGACCTCTGACATCAACAAGGCATTCTGGTCCAGACAACTGCTGTTAACTGGATATTTCTCTTCTTCAGACCATTCTCTGTAAACCCTAGATCAGCGGTTTCTGAAATACTCAGACAAACAACCATGCCATGCTCAAAGTCACTGAAATCCCCTTTCTTCCTCATTCTAATGCTCAGTTTGAAACTTCAGCAAGTTTTCGCTGCCATGCGATTGGCTGATTAAATGTTTGTGTTGACAAGAAATTGTACAGGTGTACCTAATATATTGACTGGTTATTGTTGTACGTTATGGTTATGTACACCTAAACAGTCTTTTAATTTCAAGATTTTCATCTAAAGATATTATTTAAAAAATAATCTAGAATTTACCAGGTTTTAAAATGAAGTGAAAACACTTCAAGTGAACAACAACATTGTTTTTAATGCAGGATCAAATTACTGTATTTATGTATTGTGGAACAACACTTTTTTCTAGCTTAGCTTTTCGACACCGTTTACGTTCTCACTTAGTGCATAGAACTCAGTGAACTAATCGTCATGCCTTCCTTCTGCTGAAACATCACACTTAGCATGGGTTATTACTCAGCTCTGCATCCTCTCAGTTAGCTGCCAGTTGACTGGTCAGCAGATCTGTTCACCTACAGGTGTGGGAACCATTATTGCAGCTTTACCACACATCATTTGAAACAAAATACAGTATAAACCCTGTTCCACAGTCCTTCAGCTCGAGGAAAATTTCATGTTAGCGAATGAAAACAGTGAGAAGCCTTACTCTGTACCAGTTTAATGAGAGCCAAAGAATGACTGACACTTCTCGTCTCAGTGACCGTATTGTTAGCTGTCGTTACCTCCTTGCTTCAGACAATCCTTCCAGTGCCCCTTGCTTCGGTTCTTAGCTCCTGTTTGCAGCCCTGCAACACGACTTACCCTAATTATCTCCAATAATAGTCATAATCTCACTTCAGGTCCATGCAGAGCCTGAATAGGTATAATCATCCCAAGCATCATAAAGTAGACAGAAGCCTTCCAGCCTGCCTTTAATACCTGGTTTCTTCAATTCCGGCTAATCCACAGTTCAGCACCGAGACCCCTCCATCATATCCACCAGAGTAATCACAGTAATTTACCGCTACATTAAGAGGGTCATTTTTTTCCAACGCTTTGCCATTTGAATTGGTAACGCTCGTATACAGAGCTGTGTCGCAGTGATCATTTGCAACCAGGTGACAATCACAAGCTGTCACACACTTGCAAACAGCACTGCAGTCAGGGGAAGTGGGGCCACTTCACCATAGCATGTTAACTCATAATTAATGTGTGTAGCAGCTACATTAGCGCTACCAGGATGGTGTAAACCTATGTTGAGGAGTTGAACAGAAAAGACAAGGTAAGAGAGACCTAACCCTTTCATCTAAGCTTCATGCTCATTAACCATCCCTAGTTTAGCTCTTGTACTTCCATGATGGTTTTAACAATGTATATAAGAACAAAACTTATTACAAAAAAAGAAGTTATATGCACTCTTCATGTAGGTTCTGGGATAAAAACAGTAAGAGGTCATTGCATGATGTTTTTTTCATGCCCAATCAAGCCCAGCAGCAAGCTGCACTATCTGTGATTGACTGGGAAGGGGCAGAGGGGATGGGAGGAAATGAAAGGAGAAGAGATCGTTTTGGCTGTGTTCAGGCGTTACCTGGCTGTGACAGCGCTCGTCTCTCTCAACAGCTGAGGCTTGTCACAGCTGCTGATGTCCCGCTGCGTTGAACCACACATGAATAATCAACCACGCACATACATGCGCTCGCGTGCAATCGCTCGCACCCACAGCCATGTCTCTGCTCACTCACTGTGACCGCAGCGTTGCAGGCAGCACACAGGCTAAAACCACCGGCAGGATCCAGCCAGCCAAGATGTCGAGATAATCTCTCTGCCGTTTTTTTTCCTTCATGAATTATGGAGTGCTTTTGTCATCTCAAAGTTTTGGTTTATTGAGAGAGGATAACGCTGCATTTTGTTTCTCCTGTTCATTGTTTTTGTCATTACAGAACAGAGTCTGTTGCAGAGAAGATGCTTACCAACTGGTTTGCCTTCCTCCTTCACAAATTTCTCAAGGTTGGTGCACCAAGCAACACATGCATGAATCCCTCTTTTATAAATCTCATTATTAAAGTTTCCAAATAAAAAAACGTGTGAGTGTACAGTAGGTGTTAAAGTCTGCTTGTTTGGCTTTTAGTTTTAATGTTGTGGTGTTCTCTCATGTGCGAATCTGTGGCTTTGTCTGCCTGTGCACGCACGTACGTGTGTATTATGTTCACAGGAGTGTGCCGGGGAGCCTCTATTCATGCTGTACTGCGCCATCAAGCAGCAGATGGAAAAGGGGCCCATCGACGCCATCACCGGAGAGGCCCGCTACTCCCTGAGTGAAGATAAGCTCATCCGCCAGCAGATCGAGTACAAAACCCTAGTACGTCACACTCCAGCAGCCGCACCAAAAGTTTGCACAAAGGCTCAGAGACATACGCAAACGTTGCCAAAATGAGATTCACACACTTACGCAAACACTTTTATTAGATGGTAGAAAAGAAAACATAACAAAATGCATCCCCTATTTTTGTGGGAATAAAAATTATCCCACAGGATCCCATGTTGGTTCAACATCAGTGTGGGTGCATGTGGCGACTAAAACACAACAAACACACCCCTCTCCCCTTACACATGCACATACATGGAAAAGAAAACAAGCTCCTGCACAAGCAGCCTGTGACTTGACAATGCTCTGATTGCTCTGACTGGGAATTTGGCTCATTACGTGCTAATACCCCAGCAGAGCTGGAAATTGGTGTCCCGCCGAAGGTGTGAAATTAGATTTTGGGTTGCCAGTAAGAGCGGAAATGGTTTCCCAAAGCTCCTGCTATGCTCCAAGGAAAATATAATGAGAGAAAAGCCTCGAGCTCACACAAAGTCCAGTCAGAACCAGGATACCTTGAGCTTCCATCCTTTTTTAATGTGTTTTCTTTTCCCTCATCTTTACATTCCAGATCCTAAACTGTGTGAACCCAGACAACGAAAACAGTCCAGAGATTCCAGTCAAGGTACTAAACTGTGACACAATCACCCAAGTGAAGGAGAAGATACTAGACGCCGTTTACAAGAACATGCCCTATTCTCAGCGGCCGCGTGCTGTCGACATGGACCTTGGTACGTCAAACAAACACACAAAACTACAGTAAACACACAATCCAGGCACTTGCAAATGCATCTGGCAGGTGTAAAGTCCTCCACACCGATAGCTCCATGTATCAGGGAGAGAACACCACGGCATGTGTACAGATTATCAGTGCATTAGCTTGATAAAAACTGTGTTGCAGCCAAACAGCCTCAGTGTGCTGCTGCCAGACCTTCTATCAAACTGACTGACAGTGTGTGGTGCATCTTTCTCTCTGGCTGTTTTCACTGCCTGGTGGTGCCAATAAGATGCAGTAGATTCAGACGAAGAAGCGGGTTTATTTTGTGTTGGTGTGCTTTTCGCTTCTGTGACGCGGCTGACCCAGGTAAGAGCTGACAGACTGGCTCACCAGCCTCACACCAGGCTCCACTCCCACGCAGTCTGCCACTTCCATCCGCGCCCATCCTTACCTCGCCTGCCATCGCTCTGTCCCTCTCATTTTCTCTCACTTCACATGGACAAGGAGAACAAAAGCCTTCCTCTGCTTGCTGCAAATCAGCGCTCGAACAGTCTCTCCACAACCTTGCCCTCTCTTGAAAATAATTGCATCTGTGTGAGACTGTTTGTATGTGAGTTTCACATAAAAACAGTCTCCACAAAAACGTTTTTCTTATTTCTACTACAGATTTGAGTGTAGGTTAGAGAATTTTAAAAGATGTTGTGCCAGGAAGACATGTCATGTGGTCATCTGGCAGAGACAAGTAATAAAACCCAGTCAACAAGGGGAAAATCAATGATCACTCCCAGCACGAGGCCTACAATGGTTATCTGCTTCCCTGTCAGTATCAATATTATTATTTCATTACCGCACAATCAGCCAATACCCTCCACCAGCTCTGCTTCCTGCTTCTACCTGCTTCCTATTACTTTCCCTTTGAAAGGAGGTCATTTTCTCATCGTTTGCTTTTTCATCCTGTCTTGTCTGCTCTGCTTTTCTCTTCTTCAAGACTGTGATGGGCCAACTACTGCATTTGTGACACATGTACCAATTAAAGTGAGCAGCCTGCCTGCATATACATCTTACAACTGCTCATGTGGAATCTTAAATTAAGATGTGTATCAATCCCTGTCTGAGCACACAGACACAAGAATACTGTCTGCACAAAGATCTGTCTCTTACTGTTGCTTAGTTTAATTAGCTGTGTTTCTTGAAGTGGTTCTGTTCAGGGTTGCTGGAACCTTGGAGCCATTCAGCTTATATTTCTACTAGTTTTAGCTGCACTATGAATAAGCAGGTGCACAATCTGCGGATGGTATTTATTATCCTTTTGTGTCAGCCTGTAATAGATAAAACTTCAGCCATGACTCATTTCTTTATATGTGCAGCCATTCATTGAATGTGATAAATGGGAATACAGCATATACAGCAAAATTAAGCTCAAAGGTCAGTATGAGGTATGAGCAGATTTATTTCCACACAGTTTGAGACCTCTCAAACAAACTTTCTTGCAATTCCAACTCAGGAATAGTTCAGGTTTTGGGGAGGACTTTCCAAAGCTCTTCTTTGGATATTGGCTGTCTTTTGTTATGTTCTCTGCCCAGATGTTCCCACACTGTTTCAGTAATGTTGAGGTTCAAGCTCTGGGGAGGATTCATCCCTCCATTAGACCTGTTGCCACTGATTTTCAGTCCAGTTCTTGTGTCATACCTCAGCATTTTCTCCCTGTTTCCCTTCCTTAAGAATGGTTTCTTGACAGCCACCTTTCCATGAAGACCATTTCTGATAAATCTTCAGCCAACAGTAGATGGATCAACTCAAAGTCCAGAAGTATCTCTCAGGTCTTGTTCAGATCTTTGATTTTCACTCCTTTAGTCCTCGTCTTGTCCAATTTCAAATACTCTAGGGACACTCTACACACCATCTTGAAATGTGACAGATTTGGGGCTAAAAACTAACTGATAAGGACCTGTCAGTGCAAAACTGCCATTTTATATCTGTCAAACTGTCTTATCTCTGTTTTGTTTTTGTTGTTTTGTCTTTTGTCTTTTTCAGAAACAACTACAGGATTAAAAATCAATTCTTTGTTTTGTTTTATGTTCTGCTTTTTTCTTAAAATAGGTGCATTTCTATGCTTTAATGAGTCATCAGTTAATGTTAACTGGCTTAAACAAAAGCACACATTCCTATTTCAACAGTGGTGTCCAGCTCCGGTCTTCAAGGGTTGCAATCCTGTGGGGTTTAGATGTTTTCCCTTCTCAGGCACTCCGGCTTTCATTAAGTACTGCCCAAGCATGTAAACCCATTAATCTAAATCAGGTGCTGCAGCAGGAAACATCCAAAACCTGCAGGACACTGGCCCTCAAGGACCGACTTTGTACACCCCTGGCTTACAATGTTTAGGTATGAAGACTGTACTGAAAATCAGTGAAAAAGAAGTCAGCCTCCAAAGAAAAAACTTTGAAAGACTTAAAAAATCTGGAAGACTGTTCCACTGGACCTCTTTAAGGGATTACAAGAAACTGGCTCCTTGGAAGAAAAGTAAAAATGAGAGATGGTGTTTGATTTGTGTACTTTGATGTGTTGGATTCAAATAACTTGAAGTTAGAATTAGTTTGGTGTCATATGGATGCACAGTCCCTTCTAAGGTTTCTAAATTTTTTAAAGACATGGTAGTTTATCTGTATATGTTCAGTAATTTCTGCATGTGACTCAGTTTGATGAATTCGCCACAGGCACTTGTTTTATACCTGCACTTGTGTGCGTTTGTGCCCTCAGAGTGGCGTCAGGGACGAATGGCCCGCGTGGTGTTGCAGGACGAAGACATCACAACAAAGATTGAAAATGACTGGAAAAGACTCAACGCTCTCTTGCACTACCAGGTAAGCACACACAACCATTTTAGTGCAATGTCTTCTTTAATTACCTCTCAAACCTCACCTATGTTAAGAAAATGGTTATTTCAATTTAGTTCCTGCTGGAGCTTTTATCATGAAAATGGTTCCACTTATACAGGCAACGTTGATGTTTCCTGCTTTTGACACTACGGCAGCCAATTTCCAGACCCTCATTTGCATACTCACGTCTGGAGTGATCCAACTGACTCGCAGAATAGAGGACAATTACAGCACAGGTGCCAGGAGAGATGAACTCTCAGCTTTCCCCTCCTCCTTGGAAAGATGACGCTGCAGGAGGAAGATGGCTCTACTTTTCTCTCTCTCTCTCTCACTGCCTAGCTGTTTATCTTTACGCCAGCATCGTTTTGTCCTGCTTTTAGAGGCCCATATTTTCACTTTATGCCCCCTGATTAATAGCAAGAAGACTGATGAGCTAAAGAGGAGAAAAAACTGAGAACAAATGAAGTTCTGCATTTTTCAGTAGAATTTATGGCAGCTGAATAAAGAAGATCAAGGAGTTAGCGGAAGGTGAGAAGAAATGATGAAGAAGAGTAAAGGAATAAAGAAAGAAACTAGAGAATAAGAAGGCAACCATCTCCATAGGTCATGAATTTTTTTTGCAGCGCATGCTTGGCCCACCCTCATTAGTCAGCCAAGAGGGGCCATCTGCCTAAAGACTGCATGAGGTTTGATTCTGGGCTACCTGATTAAGAGGCCGGGTAGAGCAGTGCTGCACCATCTACAGGCAGAAAGTAGAGCTGAGGTGGCAGGGCTCAAGCCCTCCCTGCAGAGAGCGATTCTGAACTCCTGCCCCACTGGAACTAGCAGAGTAAATTAACAGATGCAGGAGTCATTAGAAGAAGGGACACATCATAGTGTCCTTCACACAGGACTTGGCACCACGCAGATTCTTTCCCCTTTGTCTTTCCCTGCTTGTCACCCTCCCTTCTGCTCTTGACTTTGTTTCCACTTTTAATTTACTTTTTTCTTTGCCTTGTTTGCATTTTTTATTTAACCATTTCACCCCCACCTCCCTTACCCACAGACGAGCAATGACAATTTTCTCCACCTTCATTTCATCCTTTCTCCCTCTCTTCCTCTGAGGCTTTAAGGACCTCATCTTGGTCTCTGCAGTGTTTTCCCTTGATGAAGCGCTTCAGTGTGCTTGCTTCTACACCATAATGGGCTCCTCTGTTGTTGTTTTTTGCAGATCTCTTTGCATCACAGTCTGTCTGCCATCGTTAGCCAAGGGATACACTACAGAGCACACAATGACATGCGTATGGCCACTCCACTTATTTCTCTTGCTCAATAGCAGATCAGAGGGCTTCTATTGATCATGGATCTAAGGATCCCCACGTAGAACATACTGTAAGGCCCAACACCGTACGACTTCAGAGACGATACCGATGGCTGTAGAGAAGGAATAGGGCAGTTGATGGTGGGGGGAGATCAGACATTTTTTGCTTCATTACTGTTTTGATGAGCTGGCGGTGGCCCCCATGTGTGAGGATGTGTGTTTGTGTCACACACCACAGCTCTAAATTGGCAGCTGTGACAACACATGAGGCTGCATATCACAACAAGGGAGCACAGCTCATTAAGCCTAACAGTGAGGGGAAAGGCTGGGAGAGGAAATAGGAAAAGGTAAAGAGGAAATAGTAAAATGGGGGGGGGGGGGGGGGGGGGGTCTGAAATCTACAAAGTGAGCATCACCTTGAGTATTTGCTAATTCTCCCATAGCTGTAACACGGGGACTAGATAGCTGCATTAAAATTCATAGGTCTCAGAGCTACCAAAGAAATGCCATTGGCTGTTTACCATGCCACATGGGAAATAATGGTTTACACAACTTGGATATGGAAATGCACACCTTTCCACTACACTAAAATTAAAACGTAAATGCACACACTGAAAATGAGCTGAGAATGTTTATTCATCACCTTTGTATTCACAGTCAGGGGACTTAACTTCCCTCTGACGACCGCTTCCTTTCTATTTTTGTCTACTTTTTTCACCTTGCGCGGATAAAGATAGAATATAGAAGCACGATTAAACATGCACACAATGCATGTGCAGACGTACAGCGTATACCCCCATGCTTTTCCTATACACAGAGGATCTGAGATAAAAGATTTATGAGATTGGAGAGATTTTGACTGATTGCTGATCTGGATCTTTCTTTGCTAATTAATCGTCCTCTCTGTGAAAGCCAGCTTTTCATCGCACCTTCCTCTTCCTTTTCTTCTCCCATATGTGCCATCTTGAGACAAACTAGTATTAACCTACCTGCTGCTGGCTACTATCTAAGATCTTAAGGAAGTCCTACAGCTACATGAATTAGACTTGAGTCACTTTAGTGCAGCATTAACATCATCATGAAATTAAATTTAGTCATTGTTTTATGATTAAACCTCCAAGCAGTTTCATGCATCCATTAACAAGTGCACAGTGGGAGTAATTACTGATGACTGACAAAATGTTTTTTCTATTAGAAGTAGCTTTTCCTTTATGCCACATCTGTTTGTGGGGGCTCACAGGCCATTATCTTCATTTATTTATTTATTTTCTTTTTTGGAGTACGATTTCTAATGTGCAGATAAGTGACAATAATTGCCAGGATGCTGCTTATTCCACATCCAAATTAAAAAGTAAAGTTTGGAAACTGTCCACCCCTCACTGCTGACCTGAATGTCCTGTTCTCTGTGGTGAAGGAAGAGGGAGAGCAGACACTCATGAGAGCTCCAGGAGAGCCTGCCAGAAAGATCCTGTTACCCACTTTGCAGACACCACTTGAGGCATTTTGGGCTATTTTCAACAGACCAGACACAACAGATAACATCGCACTGCTGCATGTTCATTAATCTAATGTTGTCTTGGTTCACTGTTATATTTGAAATCTTGATCGACATCTAGTAAAGATCGGAATATGAAGGCTTATTAAATGGTAGAGTATTAATATTGCACATTTTTAAAAAACAGTGTATATCATTAAATAGTAAAGGCATGTTTGGTTCATCCTGCAGTGCTTTTGCACTCTGAGTCATCTCCCCAAAAGCAACAGCTGTAGAATTTATAAGAACTTGCAGAGATTGCTAAGTGATGCATTTACTTCAAACCCAACTTGTAAATAACTGTGTTTTAAACTGTTCAGCCAGACTAAAAAAGGAGTATCACACTTTAATATTTGGTTGGACCGCCTTTAGCTTTGATTACAGCAGCTTTCACGGTGGCATCGTTTTGATAAGCTTCTGCAGTGTCACAAGATTTAGAGTCTGATCACTGTGCAGTCTTCTGCAGCACATTCCAAAGATTGTCATTGGGGTTCAGGTCTGGACTCTGTAGTAGCCGATCCATGTGTGAAAATTATGTCTCCTGTTCCCTGAACCACTCTTTCACAATCTGAGCCCCATGAATCCTGGCAATGTCCTGGAATATGGCCGTGCCATCAGGGAAGATGGAATAACTTTCCTCCTCCTCTCTTCTTACCCTGATGCTCCCATCACTATGAAACAAGGTGAATCTGGACTCATCCGAAAACATGACCTTCTTCCATTGCTCCAGAGTCCAGTCTTTATGCTCCCTAGCAAAGTGAAGCTGTTTTTCCAATTAGCCTCACTGATAAGTGTTTAGTCCCAATCCCCTGGGTATCCTTCCAGCTTTTAATAATGTATTGCAAAGTTCTTAACCTAACTTTAACACTTTCAACATTTCCTTAGATGTTTTCTTTACTTGATGCTTTTCACAACATGCCAGCTGAATCATGATCATCCATGCAGTACTTATCCAGTGGGAGGCTCTTACCTATTTGCTTAGTGAAATCCAGGTGGCAACTCTTTTTTTTCAAACAGTTAAACTTTTTTTGTTTGTCTTCAAGCTACCTGGTAGAGGAGAATGGTACGATAGACATCAAGATAGGTGAGTCTGAGAGATGGAATACCAAAAGAGGAAAGAGGTTTGGGGGTGAAGGCTGAAAGAAGAGAGATAGAGGATGACCACACTCTGCTGTCTTGTGGACTCACCACTGTCTAATGGAAGGTCTTATCACAGACGCGGCCCACAGCTCTTATCACACCTGCCCACTATCAGCCACACACTGGATTATCCCTGAAGGGCGAATCTGCACGCCTTCAATCATTTGCTGCTATCACAAGAAACCATCTACTGCTCTAGTTTCTGTGCAAAAGCAAGAGGGAAAGGGAGAGATGGAGGCAGATGTAAAGGGAGAAGGAGGGGGGTGGTGAGAAGCTATTTCATGCTCCCAAGAGAAAATGTATCACAGGAAAAGCAGTGAAAACTTCATGGAATTCTGCGCTGATGGTGTATTAGAGGCGGTCTATGCACCGTCAGCCATGAGGAGGCTATGAGCTAGAGAGGCCAAAGAAATTACGTTTTAGGAAAGCAGGGACAGATGAGAAAGAGGTGAAATGAGAGAGGTCAAATATGTCAGTTGTGAGAGGGGGGGTTAGGAAGGCCACTTATAATCTACAATCCAAGAGGCCTGGGCACCAGAGCTTCATCTTTAAGAGGATTCCACCAGATTTCATTCCCAGTCTCAAGTGTCTTTCCAGAATAGCTGGTAGAAGCCGGATGGCAACTCCAAATAATATCACAGCCAAGATTGGTTTTCAAAGGGAGAAAGAGGTGAGAGCAAAAAGTGAGGGAGGATGAGAAGAGGCTGTCTCTTGAGAACAAGGGCAAGCTGCCATAATGTCCATCCCCAGAATTCAACGGCATATTTTCTAACAACAGATGGAAAACAGCCCATTCTCACAGAAGGAAATGAAAAGAAGTGTTTTTTCTCTTTTCTATAGATTCTTTGAGGTATGGCTTTTGGAGCCTGGCATTTTTCTTTCCTTATTTCTGCACTGGAGGCTCGTCAGTTTTTCTTTGCTGGGTCTAAAGCAGAAATCCCTCCTCAGGGTGAGCTGTAAATGCCAGCCAACAAGCTCTTTGTTGTTTTGGTTTTCAGAAAAGAACTGAAAGTTTTGTTTGCTGTCTTTTGTATTTTCTCAACCAAGATGTTTTGGTTTGCTGACATTGGCAGCATTTACTAATTAGGCCGATGAAAGCACTAACCTCAAAGTATTTTATCACACTCATTTTAAGGGCATCTTCTCTAATGAAGGCTGGTCAGTTTTAGCATATTTTATCAAGACTGGCAACAACACTCAGGTCCAACAACCTTTTGTAAATACAAACCAGGTAGACAAGGGAAGTGTCAATCTTAACTGTTACCACCTCCTTCTTTCTTTCTTTCTGACTCCAACTCAAAGCTGCTTCATTGCTATTATTATACCTGCGTATCACATTTTTAAAGACTGAAGTGAACACAACATGAGACATTTAACATTGTAGTTTCTTTGTCTCTCCTTCTGACAGTGTCTTATTCCATTTCCTCTCCCTCTTGTAGCATCTTGTACGAGCTCCAAAGCTTACATCATGTTTCTAAGGTTTGTGAAGAGATTGACAGTGACAATG
The DNA here is from genome assembly GCF_017639745.1 of Melanotaenia boesemani. Taxonomy (NCBI): domain Eukaryota; kingdom Metazoa; phylum Chordata; class Actinopteri; order Atheriniformes; family Melanotaeniidae; genus Melanotaenia; species Melanotaenia boesemani. The sequence goes on along the minus strand of NC_055694.1, from coordinate 6,016,935 downwards.
ACAGTCATGTTGAGTACAGCCGTCATGCAGCCACAGCACTTTGCTCTGCTGAAGAAAAAAAAGCAAGCCACAGGGGCTGTGTTACAGAACAACAGGGAGCATAGATGTGACACAAAGGAACGGAGGCTTTTGAGATGTATTTTTGCTCAGGGGATTGTTCACTCGGGGTCTTATATCTCTTTATTTTGTTTTTGCCATATTGTGAAATATTGGTAAGAACATGTCGTACACAAATCTGTCAGTATGCAGTCGATTTTATTTGCTGAAACATTAATTTAGGAATGAATAATTTGACTATATAAGGCCATGCATTTCCTCTTCCTTTATTCAGATATTATATTGCCTATAACATTATAATGCTAATCCTGTCTCTTCTCACAGGTGTCCGACCGCTCCGTTGTGGCTTTGGTGCCCAAGCAGACCTCATCATACAACATCCCTTCCTCAGCCAGCATATCACGTACATCCATAAGCAGATATGGTGAGTGCGCACAACGGAAATTCCCTATATATGGCTGTGTTTTTACAGCTTTAAAAGTGATTTCATTAATTGCAGAATTCTATATAGAATATACATTAGGGAGGTCTGGATGTTTATTCTTTATTCAGGTAATGACATGTAGATGTAATTTGCTCCTGTTGCCACACCAGTGTATCAAAATATTTTTTACACCAGGAAGTTAATTTGGTCTTTCTAACGCTTTAGTTTGACTGACAGCCCAGATCCCAACTTTGTTGGTGGTGAAGAGGTGGAAAGAATAGAGAGAAAAACAGATCAATGCAAGAGAGTGAAAGATATTAAAGTTCTTATCATCATGAAACGGCAGGTGAACAGTCATTCACTTCCAAATACTCTACATATTTATTTGAAAAGATAAAAAGGCCACTGTGTTCCAAAAAAATAACAGGTCTTCTCCAATTGGTTAGCTCCACAGGTCTGAGCAGACCAAGGGTGTCAATCAAAAGTTAGCTTATGATATTATCGCTTCAATGAATATAAATGCTTTAATGTTTACAGATATCAAAAACTGATTTATTTGATTTATTAATCAGGGATTTAACACAATCACTTTGATTCACATGAAATTACAAGAAGCAAAATCTAATTTTATCTCTGAGCTCAATGAGACATTTAAATGATCTGTTCTTTCAACAAAAACAGGCTGTCACATTCTGGTTTTTTAAATGTTCAAAGGGAACTGTAAAAGAAAACAGAATACATTTCTATGTGCAGAAATTAAAGCAGAATGTCGTGTAACCTTTCCTCCTTTTAGACTTTTAAAGCCGTTCATCAGATTAAAATTTTTTGACTAATGTAAACTAATTCAGCATTTGTCTTGCATCCTTTCTCCTCTCTAAACTCTCTCCAGTCAATAAAAGTCAGTCTAATGTTGAGTCTTGTCTTATCTCATGCCGTGTGTCGTATTCTCTCTCTCTCTCTCTCTCTCTCTTGGCTTCTCTGATAATGTCCTCATTCATTTCTTTGCTGAATCAGCAGCAGTACACACTGAGAACAGTTTTTGGGTTGATATGTAGTTGCTGATGTGCTAAAGCTAAGCTAATGCTGGTTTGGCTAGCTGAGCTGTGGCACTATTAAAATTTGTTTTTGGGGGTAAATTTACCACCGCAGTAAGAAATGTCTCAGGTGATTGGGTGCATGATGTGTGTTTGGTCTGCTTTGGTTACACTGGGTGTTCTGAATTAAAAATTTTGTTAACATTCCATGTAAACATATTTACAGTAGTGAGTACGGTTTATGTCCAATGAAGTGACACATTTTCGTAATGATTTTTCCAATATTCCAATAAAAATCCCTACAAAACCTTTTTTGTCATTAGTGAACTAGATGCATGTGTATAAAAAATCCATATCTTAAGAAAAAGATAATAACAATAAATGGAATTTCATTTGGAACTTGAATGCCATCATATTTCTATAATGATGATGAATGATGGGCGAAACACCTCGAGCTGCTATAGCTGCATATGCATGGCACACTGGCACAAGCAGTACATGAGCAAACCAGGCATACTTCAGATGTGCCTCTAGTTTGTGCCAAATTTGGGCCTATGCCAGACAGACACACAGCAGCACCAGGCAACCCGTGATTGCTAATTATTCTGTGTGAATGATACTTCACACAAACAGAAAAAGATAAGTGAGCGTGGCCAATTATCAGGAATAGGGATAAGAGGTGAATGCTGCCTTTAAACTGCTGCACATGGAAAAACAAGCTGAGAGAGCATCCTTATCCCTCCAAGCAATTAAGCTTATTTACAAATATTGAAAAGAGCGGGTACCTGTCATAACTGTGGAAAATAACACTTCTATTCATAGTGTATTCAGTGTAAGATAGAGACATTTTTAACAGAACTTATTAAGATGATCTGAAATGACCTTTAGAATATTGTATAGCTCTCAAAACAAAACACCATAGAAGGTTTAGAGGGAGATGGGAAGTTGATGGTAATTATCAGTGTAAGGCCTTCTTTGTATTGTGTAGTTATTTTCATATTATTATATTATATAAATATATATTAAATAAAAGGATGGATTTTAACTCATTTTTAAAGTTGGGATTCTTCACTCTTTTGTTGCGGCTGCTGGGTGTACACGGCATAGAGAGTGGGCACTGTGCTGGCATGAGCCTGGCCCTCATCAATCATGGGTTGGCACAGCAGGCACAGCTGCACCTCGACACCTGCTGATGGATTCATACCAATTCCACTTTCAGCACTTAGCATCTTGACTCAATTTACAGCTCCAGCACCCCCCCACCCCCCCTTGGTTTAAAATCAGCCTGAATAGACTCCCTTACTGACTAGCTGTGTCCAGGAGCTGGGGACTGCAGCAAAAGAGAGGACTTCAAGGAACTGCTTAGTGCCACAGAAGTTAGGAAAAGGCTGCAGATGGGATGAAGGGCAGAAGTGGGATAGGGGGGATTTGTACAGTAAAAACCCAGTGACTGGATAAGGATAGGATTTTGGATCTAAACCCCCTCCTTGTCCCCAGTGGCCACTCCAGAGGTGCAGTTTGGCCTTATTTGAAAGGTATACGGGGCTTTAATGGCAGCAAATGCTTTGTTGTTTAGCTCAGCCTTTGAAGCCAGGTGAGAGAGATCCTCACAGGGATCCTCAGATCCTGAATCTCTAGAGACCTGTCTGCCTTGAGTAGATGCCGACTAATTAGGGAAACTGAAGCCGGCATCATTCTGAGTGAGTGAGGAGGCAGGAACACAAAAGCAGGCAGGGGGGGGATGTATGGATGAAGGACGATGGCTACAATGACTTACAAATTGGGGATCTTTTGATGCATTGATTAGACTGTGACAGGGATGTTTTTAACATGGCGTTCAGGGAAGAGACAATAATGAGCCCTTTTAAGTGGGGCCAGGCATAGCCATGAGGCAGTGATTATGTAAGAAGGAGAATGAATGATGAGGGAGATAAAAAGCTAATAATTTTCTCATAATTTGTGACAGAGAAAGAGGGATTAAACAGTGAATAAGTAGATAAATAAATATGCAGCATTTTTTTGGTTCCTGCATAGATAATTCTGACTTTCATGTGGGATGACAAAAAGGTGTCAGAGTCCTGTTTTCACACATCAAGAGTACTGCAACTAATCTGTCTGATGCATGAGACCAGGACTTCTCTTTCCTGATATTACTTTGTTGTTTTAAAGAAGTACCTACAGTATCAGTACAGTTTTTGCAGCAGATTCAGCTTTAACATGAGTCACACTTACATGAAGCTAGACATTAGTGAAGCATTTTACTTATCCCAATCATTTACTTATAACTCCTTATATGTCATGTTATTTCTGTCTTGGACAGACTCTTCATTCCGCTACACGGGGAGCCCGGACAGCCTCCGCTCACGCGCTCCCATGATCACCCCTGATTTAGAAAGCGGCGTTAAGGTGTGGCACTTAGTGAAAAACCACGAACACGGAGACCAGAAGGAAGGAGATCGGGGAAGCAAGATGGTCTCTGAGATTTATCTCACACGACTGCTAGCCACTAAGGTACATGTCCATCCTCTGGTCTACATGTAGCACACACACGGTTTTCTTACATTTGGTATAACATTATCTCTTCTTTCCCATTCATTGCTGATATGCTTGTATTATTCTTCCACTAGGGCACGCTACAGAAATTTGTTGATGATCTTTTTGAGACGTTGTTCAGTACGGTCCATCGAGGGAGTACTCTTCCCCTGGCCATCAAATACATGTTTGACTTCCTGGATGAGCAGGCAGACAGACATGGCATTTATGACACAGATGTGCGTCATACATGGAAAAGCAACTGGTAAGATTCTTCTTTTTAAGATAAAAATAAGATGGCACATGATAAATTTCTATCCCAAGGCTAACCTAATTTCCTAAGGTCATTATGGAAAAATACTCTTATAATCCCTCGGCCTCATTTGTCCTCTTTGTCTCCACCTTTCAGCCTTCCATTACGTTTCTGGGTGAATGTGATCAAGAACCCGCAGTTTGTGTTTGACATCCATAAGAGCAGCATCACAGACGCCTGTCTATCTGTAGTTGCTCAGACCTTTATGGATTCTTGCTCCACATCAGAGCACCGCCTTGGCAAAGACTCCCCATCAAATAAGCTGCTCTATGCTAAAGATATCCCCAATTATAAGAGCTGGGTAGAGAGGTAGGAAGCCTTACTTTATCCACCATCGTAATCCCCACTAACACACCTTTTTTCTTGTCTCCTCTTACAATAAAAACTTGGATCTTTGTGAAAATTGATTCATAAAGCTCTTTCTTCTTGCATATACCACTCAAAAAAAACCTGTAAAGACACTTTGCGAGTAAATGTTAGCAGGCATCGATTGTTATTTCAAGTGGTATTATGGCTCAAAAATTTGACTATAAAACGATTTAGACCTCAGTTAAATTATTACACTGACTCAGTAAGTGATCTAAAGGGTTTCATCTTGTCTACTTTCCCAGGTACTATGCTGACATCAACCGGCTGCCAGCCATTAGCGACCAGGACATGAATGCCTATTTGGCAGAACAGGCCAGACTCCACTCCACAGAGTTCAACATGCTCAGTGCTCTCAATGAGATCTACTCTTATGTTAGCAAGTACAGTGAGGAGGTAAGTGAAATCCAGACACAAAACATGAGTTTCTTTCTGATAAATCATGTGTTTTGTTTTGTTTGTTTTCTTTTCCTTTTACCCATCAGACTATAGTGCTTTTATCTCCAGAAACAATTTCAGTATTTACAGACTCACTGGCCACTTTATTGGTTACAGCTAATCTGCCAATCACATGAGAAGATTTATTTCAGCAAACCCACTGAATGAAACACAAGAGAAAACGTTTCTATGAGCATTAAGAAAAACTTCAAACAAATTCAGAAAATATTGAGCTTATTTTGAGTTATTTCCCGTCAAATCCTTTCACCTGAAAGCACTCGCTTCAGGCTGCGGTGTTGCTTTAATGCATCTTAAAAATGACTGAAGGCACGAAGCAATCAGGAGGAGAATCTCTGTAGACGCATAAACCTTATTTAGCTCAACCTGATCTATGAGCAGAACATGAACTTTATCTGTAAGTTTCTGGGGAAAAAGGTGACGGTTAAATAGATTTAATGTAGATGTGTTCATTAAGAGGTTAAGAAAGGAAATCAAACTACTGATACAGATATATCCACTAACTATTCACTTATTTGGTCCACCTGTTCATTCCTTGTTAACACAAATAGCTAAACAGCCAATCACATGGCAGCAACTCCGTACATTTAGTCATGGGTCGAATCCCAAATGGAACACTTGAGCACTCCTGCACTCACGGGCGCGCTCCCGCGAGGGGCTCGAGGGTTCAGTGGTATTCCAATTGGAATTGTGTGAGTGATCAAGGGATGATGGCGGACATTTTTGAGCCCTTTCTGCCCCCTTTCCATAAGTCAGCATCGATGCCAACTTTCGCTAAGGAATTACCCATAAATCACTGCGATGTCACGTGAAACACGGAGTTTACCGAGAGAAGCCGACGTGTGAAACATGTTCTTCAGTATTGTGGCGCTGGGTCGTTATATTTTTCGCCGTTTAATTTCCCCACGGCGGCGTTTACAGGAGCTTCCTGACCTCTACTATATATACTATATATATATATTGTGTATATATATATACACACATATATATATATATACACACATATATATATATATATATACACACACATATATATATATATATACACACATATATATATATATATATATATATGTGTATATATATATATATATACATATATATATATATATATATATATATATATATATATATATATACATATATATATATATATATATATATATATATGTGTATATATATATATATATATATATATATATATATATATATATATATATATATATATGTGTATATATATATATATATATATATATATATATATATATATATATATATATATATATATGTATATATATATATGTGTGTGTATATATATATATATATATATATGTGTGTATGGCGTCTCTCTCCTTGCAGTGCAGGTCTCAAAGTGCTGTCCCAATCCTATTTAAAGCATTTCGAGCCCTTGTGGCCTGTCACCCTCGACTCCTCACGCAGGTGATGTCATTTAGTCATCAGGGGCTCAGGGCGAGTGCTCAAGTTTTCGGTTTGGGATTGGGGGATGGAGACATGGTGAAGACGACTTACTGAAGTTCAAACTGAGAATGAGGAAGAAAGGGGATTTAAGAGACTTTGAATGTGGCATGGTTGTTGGTCTGAGTATTTACTGGGATTTTCACGCACAACCATCTCAAGTGTTTACAGAGCATGGTCTGAAGAAGAGAAAATATCCAGTAAGCAGCAGTTGTCTGGACCAGAATGTTGATGTGAGAGGTCAGAGAAGAATGGGCAGACTGGTTGGAGATGATAGAAAGGCAAGAGGAAGTCAAATAAGCACTGGTTCCAACCAAGTATGCAGAACAGCATCTCTGAACACACAACACGTCCAGCCTTGAAGCAGATGGGCTACAGCAGCAGAAGCCCACACAGGGTGCCTCCTGTCAGCTAAGAACAGGAAACTGAGGCTACAATTCACACACACTCACCAACACTCAACAATAAAACAGTGATCCCCTACCCTGGTCCTCAAGACCCTCATCCTGCTGGTATTAGATGTTTCCCTGCTGCAACAGACCTAATTCAAAATAAATGGATCTCTGACTAGCTCTGCACAAGTCAAATCCAATCAAAACTGCTCATGAAGCGATGGAGAAAGGGCAACGATGGCCTGACCACTTGGTTAAATCTTCAGTGGTTTGTTTTGCTGCTCCTGCAGCTCAGTAATATTAAACTGCATCTGCTGTAACTACAGGTGTCAAACGGCTTAAACTGACGCTTTAATTCACTTGTGCATTTATGGCTGCATTACCTGAATAGGGGATATAAGTGCTGTCTATTGCAGATATTGCCGGCATGTTTTTCACAAAGAGGGGAAAAACATGAATGTTCCTGTAGAATTCCTGTGGGTGTTAAATAAAAGGCATGTCTCTGTAAATAACAGCTTCTTTTGAGGTGCTGTGAGAAGTAAGAAAGGACATATAGAGCTTTAACCATATATTATTCTTATTGCTGTTTTTCACTGCAAACAATAGAGAAAATTAAAGAAAAATGTTTTTTCCCCCTTTTCTATTATACTACACTGGATTAAATTAATTCTATTTATTTTACAAATAGATTGTTGTAGCATTTTGCTGAGGTGGGCTTATTGAATATTTGGGGGTTGAATCATCATTTCTAAGTACTTACATGCAGCTCAGACAGATTCCCTCCACTGAACTGCACATTCACTTGCAGATGTACCTGGAGGGCAGTCCTGGCCACTGATTGCACAATCAGCTGCTGCTGCCATAAATCAGCCACTAATTACAGACAGACTGCGAGCGTAATTTGCACAAAAGGCAGGCCGCAAATGTGCCTCACACTTAAACGTCCATATGTCATACCCTTGTGAAACCGTGCTGTTCATGACTAAGTTAGCGAGGTCTACTCCGGGTCTTCAGCAGGCTTCCCCGAAAAGTCCAGAAGTGTGGAGAGACCTTGGTTTAACAAGGCAATGTATCCTATCCAAGAATAATGTGAAAGTCTGCGCCGTCCTTCTCCCTCTGCTGAATTAAAGTGGGCGATCTGTTATATACAGCGAAGCAGAATCACAGGCAATGCACACACACTCTCAGATCAGAGGAAGCGTATAAAAGGAGGGACGAAGACAGGGAAGAAAGAGAAAGAGCATTTATGGAGACATTGTGGTTCTAATGTCAGCTCCTCCTTTGGGAAGCTTTAGCCTGACCTTTATATTCAACCACAGCATCGCTTTCTTTTTTCTCTTCCTAGCTCTTATTGTCTCTCTCCCTCCTTCCTTCCTGTACATTGCTTCTCTTTTTACTCATTATCCAGTCAGCTTCCCCTTTGCTCTCTGTGAATCTTATACAAGCTCTTTTGCTGCCTCTGCAGATGTAATTGTCTGACGCAGACACTCTTGCAAATGCATTTTACGTACATTCACGCCATGTCCGCCACCAGAGTGCTGATTGAAAAAAACATCATCCAGCACCATTAATGGTGGTTCATTCTTGCTCAGCTCCTCACAAAGAGCTGTGTGTCAGGCTAACCAGGCCAGAGCTGCAGCCTACTTAAATGGATTTGGGAGATGGTGGTTGGAGCTGCACCTGCATAAAGAGCTACAGATTAATAATAGATTATAATCGGGCCTGACGAGGAGGAGGAAACGTTATGACTGTAGCTGCCAGCCTTTAAGAGCACTTAAGCAGACGAGTGGAAGATGGTCGGCGGGCAGACAGATACTTTGTTCTGCATCAGATCAAGCAGCAAATAAAGGACTGTCATGCTAAAATAAAAATACAGTTCCTAATATCTTTTCCAGTACATGCTGTTTAACCATTTTAGAGTAGCGGCGTAGTCACTGGAAAGAGTCAGATAGAAAAACATAAGTCATTCCCATCACCTGAGATCTGATGTTACACCTGAAAGCACAAAAATAAACACTGCAGTTTTCAGAACATGGATTCAGAACCGTGTATTCAGTAAATTTCTTGCCAAGGGAATTTTTCACGAGAGGAATGTTGATATGATTTCTAAGCCTGAATATCTTCTAATTACCCCTTAGTGTTAGAATATGTTACCAAAACATGTGAACACTTTTACTTCAATGAAAATCCTTCAGGTTTGTTGTTGATTTGAACTACAGTGCCCACCATTACATTCTTCTGTGATAGAGATTCTCTAATGTTGATTGTTACTGCTCCACTAGTGTTTTTACTCTAGTTTATTTTTGAAAGGGAAGGAGGTTTCTTACATAACAAAGGGAGCTTCATAAAGGCCCTCAGCTGTATTCTTGCCTGATTCATTGATGCATTTGTCTATAAATACTAATAAGAACATGTTCAAGCCAAACAAACATTAGCTTGCTTATAGGCCAGTTTTAATGTCTGCAATGTTTGTTTTGATAAAGATTTACACATTTTAGAACATTACATTACAGCATTACATTTTAGTAAGTAAGTAACTTAACACCTTAAATCACATTAGTAATGATGGAATTAATGACTATTGTGATGCATATGAAAACTGTTTAGGAAGCTCTCTATTTTTCTTAGTTTGAAAATCAGTACAGCCTCAATGACTGATGTCTAATCTTGCTATTCAACTCAATGAGTCTGAAAGACAATAAATGAGAGAATGATGTACTTTTTTTTGTAATTTTAAGTTACTAAACATGGATGACTGATACACTGTAGTTGACACTTTACCCCAAATTCATAATTTATGTATCACTTACTCAGAATTTGTTGAATTACATATTGCATAAGATTCTTCAATTAATTATTTTGTCTGAAATATAAATTATTTAGAAAAAGTGAAGCATTTGGCTGTAGTCTGCAAGAGCAAGCAGACAAGCACAGTGGCAATTCAGGCACCGTGTCGAGCTGCAGCATTTGTACACTGGGATCCATATCAAAGGAAATGAAGGCATTAGTGTTTCGGTTTCTATTAGTGTGAAGGGCCCTTTCTATGAATGTTGGTGTCATGCTGACACAGATGCATCCTGACAAGGCAGACGTGAGATGAGAGAACGAAGAGGATGGCCTGTCTGAATGCCTTTTGAACCCACCCTGACAAATGCCAAATTTAAAAGATGGAGCTCAGAAGATAAAACAAAAAGATGCACAAATATTTCTGTATGTGTTCAAAGACAGAGACATCAGTGCAATACTTTTCTTTCATGTGATGTCCACATTAAAGCAAATAAAGAAATGCTCTACTTCACAGTGACATTTGGGAGCAGATTATCTCTTATTAAACAACATCTGATCCCACATTATGTATTTTTTACAGCTGGTATTTCACCACAGTTTTCTTCGTTTTGCACAGATCACTGCAGCACTGGAGCAGGACGAACAGGCGAGGAAGCAGAGGTTGTCCTACAAGGTGGAGCAACTCATCTCTGCCATGTCTCTGGAGAGCTGAGGGTGACCTCTCCTCAAATAGAAAGTGGAGAAAAAAAAGACGAGACCACAGTCTCTACAGGACCTCCCGGAAAAGGTTGTTGCTTACCTCTCATCGTGGGAACTACATCCACGAACCAAGCCTGAGACCTCTGTATCTACAGCCGGACAAACATAAAACTACTTTAGTTTGTAATTCTCCCACCTCTTTTCATAATGGTGCCAGCGAAGGCCCCCTCCCCCAGACTGAAACAGAGGCTCTGCTGCTGGAAATGATAACGGTATATGTAAGAAATGTTTGCTAAGAAAGCAACAACATGGCTTTGGTTTGTTATTGTAGTTTGTTGATTAGTTTCTTTTTCTCAGTTTGGCAGAAAGTTGTACATTGTGTGGGTGTTGACATGAGTGGGTGTGTATGAGTGTGTGTCATATTGAAGACTGTGAGACCAAATGGAGAAACAGATTTAGTCTCTACTAAGTTGCAGCTCATATCCGAGTGTGAAACGGAGAGAAAAAAAAAAGTGAAAGGCAGATCTCACCTCGGACAGCTGAGATTTTATTTTTCTACTCTGTACATTTAAATACTCTCAGTTGCAGTTAAAAATATCCGCCAGGCATCCCAGACAACATTGATTTTTGTATAAAGATGTAAAGAGTGTCACACATCTGGGCAGCTTGGTGATAAAACTGGCCATGGTCCATGTCTTCTCTCATTCCTTCACTTCTTGGACTAATGCTTCACACAAAATCCTGCTTTATATTTAATCTAAAGTGTACAGGAAATCATCGTGTAGGAGTCGGTGGAACTCCACTTGTGAAGGTCACAGTTCAGCCAGCATGCTTGCACCTAAACTGAGGATGATGGAGATTAAATGTACTGTGTATTTAGGAGGTGACTACAGATCAGCATCACTCTGGTGTTCATGGCTTTCTTCAGCAGTTTGGTCATCTGTGTATGTACCACTCAAATGCCAATCAGTGTATGTGAATGTACCTTTTTTTATTTGTTTATATGTCTTTTTGAGTTGTGCCAATAATATTGGTTCAGTTGAACTGAGCTACGTAGATATTTGCTGATATTTGTCCTCTTATTTTGTCCATTCTGGCCTCTAATCCTTTCAGGTTACTTAGGGTGAACAGTTTTTTGCTAGAAGAGAGAGAGTGCATCTGCATTGTGCCTGTTACTGCTTTAATCTGCAGCCTGTTAAGTACGTTAAGTACATTATGTGCAGCCACAGCAGCAGCTATTCGAACTCCAGTGAAAGAAACTGGCTTCTGATGGCTTAAACGCCCATAATATTCCCCCTGTGTGCATCTTTTAGGGAAGTTTATTTGTAGTGCATGCACTTAAAAATGTTTAAGCGTCCATTATTGGTTTTATGAAGTGCCAATGAGTCATGCCAACTTAAGATGGCCATTTGAGATGTTACTGTAGTCAAAGGGAGATCTTATCGGAGCATCATTTATGGATTTATAGTTTTAGTCTGGATAATAAGAATTCTGTGTGGGGTCTAGTTTGACTAAGTGCCAAAAGATACTTGTGTTTCCAACTGTTCATTAATGTGTCACAATCGGTTTATGCTTTATGGAGGACATATTTTTTGTTGTACAGACGGAAGCATAATGAAACTGGAATAGTGAGTTTTGAAAGGTAAAAAAGGTACGAAACCTAAACTGGAACAAGGGAACGGAGGAGGTTTCATTCTGCATGGATGCATCTCCTGACTTAAAGCCAAACTGTCAATAGCTAAAAGGCTAATGCTAGCTTCCAGACTTCAGCTGGATGCCAACAAACTGTAGATTCCATCCTGTGGATTGGTGATTTCATTTTCTTCCAACACATATGTTTGCTTATTGTTTACATCAAGTACTTGAAAATAGGTCATTTTAAAGGCGTGTGTGTTGAGAGCATGGAAAGTTGGACGAAAGGTGCTTCTTTTCTCTGTGGCCTTAGAGACCCACCCACTTAGCATCCCCCATCTTATTAGTTCTCAGCCAGGACCCAGTCCACTCAGTGCTGCAGAGTCCATTGAGTTTTTCTCTGGTATATGGCACTGAGACACAGCTGAGAACTGTGGGATAAAGCAAGAGGAAATGGGAAGAGGGTATGGCCTGGCTGAGGCAGACTTTGCCTCATGCAACACTCCGCTCGCCCGAGCTGTTTGAAGAGAAGTGTTGAGAAATGAGGAGCGATGGAGGGGTAGAAAGAGAGAGAACCCCTTTAGCTTTGGTTTCCTGCTCCAGCTTTGAAGCTGCTCTTTGATCTGAGTCAGTTGTGTGCACAGTGTGATCAGGAGAAAACATCAAACTAACAGGCGAGGAGAAATGTCAGGTGAGGTGAGGATTGAGATGCAGTTAGTGTCTCCGGCCAGCGGGGGCAGAAGCGAGTTAGAGGAGTTGGAATTTGTTCCCTCATCTGAAAAGAGTATCTGCTAACAGAAGAAGCTGTTTATCCACACAAAAGAATAAAAACTGGTGACCATATCTCATAACTCTGACTTTGTATCAAGTGGGTTTATGAATGTTTATTTGCAATAAACACAAGAGATAATGATATCCTCAGAAAGGGTAAATCACACCAAACTTTTTTGGAAACAAACATCTCGCCTCTGTGTTCAAATCTGACCTTAAAACTAACTTGTAGTTGTCTTTAGAACAACAGAATAGACCTGCAGCTTTATTTAATGCAGGATTTTTGTCTCACATTCTTCCCTCTGGGCATCCTCTGCAATACAACTGACCTTTTGCTGGTGGAGAGGGAAGAAGTACCTTCCCAATTAAAGAAAAAAGAATCTGACAAAGCTTCCCCTACTTATTAGTTTAAAGCAAGTTCTTGCAAAAATATGACAGTTTTCTCCTGAAATTCATAAGATCTCTTCTGAGAACCATTGGGATCCATTTGAGAAAAATGTCTCCAGTTTTTTTTTTTCTTTTACATTTTGTGTGATTGCAGTTTAAATTCAAAATCACTTTATTTGTCCCTGAGGGGCAATTTTTGGTCATGCTGAGTAACGTGTTAGTGGAAACAAGAACAAAGGATCACACAGTGATGACAAGATAAGTCAAAGTGGTGGTGCAGTGCACTTCTGTATCTTTTTGCTCCTTGATCTTCTAATAGCCGTCTAAAGATACAATGATGCACATACACAGAACATAAGCAAAGCATAAAGCATCTTCCTTTTGATTATGGCGTCTTCCCAGTTTCAGCGAATAGAATTGTATCCTCCTCATACCTCACATTGCTTGTATGGAGTAATGCTTTTTGTCATTATAACAGGACCTTAATGCCTTTTCCTCTTCCAAGGAATGAACTATGTGTTTAACAGAGTCCTTCCAACTGTTAGATGAGCTCACCTGTATGCAGGAGTGTGATTAACAAAATCAGACACACAGACTGGTTAAAAATGGCTTTGATTTTTTTATTTTATTTTCTCTCAGAGATAATATCAGGATGTTTCTCTTTGTCCAGAGGTCTTTGCATGCATTTTGATTCAAGCTTTAGTTCTGCCTGTTATTCTATATTGATCTGCACCATAATTAAGTCTTCAGTAATTCCTCCATTTGTTAATGTCTTAAATCATGGCTGAATGCACCTTTTTATGTGAAAGAGACTTGTTTTCTTTGCTGTTGTTTCTAAATGATCTCCTGCATGTGTTTCCATGCTGTACACCTATTTCTCAAAACTTTTTTAATTTAGTTTAACAGAGAGGAACGTTTCTTTCTGCAGTGCAGAATCCCTTTTACCTGCCAGTTGTGTGATATTTGGAGAGATGCTCACGAACACTACATCATTTCAGATGAAGCAGGTTCCTCATTAAACTTGCTTCATGCACTTTTCTTTTTCCTTCCGGTGAAACGTGTTGCCAAGCAGACGTTTTGGTTTGGACTGGCTCGACATGCCTCATCCAAATCAAAGCTTTTCCTGATGTTTTCTGTTTGTCTCACTTTACGGCATCAGACAGAGGAACTGAAATCCCGATCGGTGTATTACACTCAATATAAAATGAGTATCCTTCCATTTTAAACACATTGTAAACAAACCCTTTGTAGACACTGGAGTACTGTAAAATAGTAATTACTGGCAATGATAATGAAGATGATGACGACGATGATGATAATAATAATGGCTGTCTGTTTTTGTTTTATAAAAGTGTTGTGAAAATTGTAAGAAACTTAAAGTATTTAAAAAGGTTGTTCTCTTGTTTTTATTTGCTTTGATTTTGTTATTATAATATATTATTGTGTACCTATTGTAAATATGAAGCACACCTATTTTGCAAGCCAAGGATTCACTTTGTACTGTTGTTATATATAAATAAACTTTGCTGGTTAAAAATTGCATAGAACCTAAATCTGTTTTCATGTTTTGTGTTATTGCTTTTCTTTTTATTATTGTTATTATTATTGTAGGCAATTGGATTAGAAAGAATCAGTTCTTAATGTCTTTTGTTGCTCTTCCAAGGCAAGGTCCTCCCACTCTCCTACCCTCAGTGCTACAGTTCAGATAACGCTTCGAGGGATGTTGCAGTGTTGGCTACAACTTGGTAACTTGTGGGTTTTTTTTGGCTGTTTCTGTAAAATTGCTTTAACCCTAAATGAATTTTTTTGCTTCTCTAGCAAGATCTGAAGTTTAGTTTTAAATATCTGAGTGAGTTTTGAATCTTCATCCACAATCGACATGAAAATAACGTCCTCAAAAAGTCCCAACATCAGGTTTACCTCACTAGTATCAAGTTAGAGCCCCTTTTTCCTTCAGAACTGAATTAATTCTTGATGTCATAGTTTCAACCAGGTGTTTCTCAGAGACTTTGCTCTATATTGACATGACAGCATCACACAGTTGCTGCAGATTTGTCGGCTGCATCCATGATGAGAATCTCCAGTGAACTCATTGTCATGTTCAAGAAAACAGTTTGGGACATGGTGCATTATCCTGCAGGTAGTAGCCATCAGAAGGCGCTACACTGTGGTCAATAATATTACTCAGGTAGGCTGTTAAACCATGCTCAGTTGGTACTAAGGGGTCCAAAATGTGCTAAAAAAAATATCGCCAACATCATTACACCATCAGCAACCTGAGCTGTCGGTACGCGTCAGGATGGATCCATGTTTTCATGATGTTTCCACCAAATTCTGAGCCTAGCATCTGAATGTGGAGCTGAAATGGAGACTCATCAGACCAGCAACATTTCACCATCTTCTATTGTCCAGTGTTGGTGAGTGTGTGTGAATTGTAGCCTCAGTTTCCTGTTCTTAGCTGACAGGAGTGGCACCTGGTTTAATAAGGTATGGCTCAGTGGGTAGAGTGGTTGTCCTGTAGCCCAAGGGTTGCCGGTTCAATTCTGCCCTATCCAGCTCATGTCAAGGTGTCCCTGAGCAAGACACCGAACCCCAAATTGCTCCTGATGGGTCATGGTTGAGCACCTTGCATGGCAGCTTCCACCATCAGTGTGTGAATGGGTGAATGTGACATATGTAAAGCGTTATATAAGTACAGACCATTTCATGATTTTATTAGTCATATTCTCAACATAAATACTGTGTTGTGACTGAGTTAAATTGACAACATATAGCCTTACTTTTTATTTATTTATTTTATAGGAGCATATCATTTGCTCTGTGGTGTTTCTCTGACTCATTTTATTAAATAAATTTTCAGGACAAATCATGGTTACAAGGATAGACACGAGGTTCTGCTCACTGACATCACTTAACCCCAGCACATGGAAAAAAATTGATTGGATGCCTTATAAGTGTTTATTTATTTATTTTTTATGTTTGACCCCCCCCTCATTTATTCACTTTGGGATCTAGTTTATAAAGTTTGGGTTTTCAGGCTCCCAAAGCGCCAGTTCCATGTAAACGAAATGTCAAGATGAATAAAAAACTTGAGCTGACACACTTCAGCTCATTTCTGTGTGGACATGGTCTTAATTTTTAATCACAGTGGCTCTGAATGTTTAAAGCTGTGGTGACCCAATGTGCTCTTTGAGAGACCACACTGGGGGATCCCAGACCCCAGGTTGGAAACTACTGCCATAGAGATGGTTGTGTGTGGAAATCCCAGTAGATCATCAGTTTGTGAAATACTCAGACCAACCTGTCTGGCACTAACAGCCATGCCATCTGTCATGTTATTTAAACTTCCTAGGCAGAAGGACTGGTTCAGAAATATTTAGGTGGGTGACAAGTGCCACAGAAGCACCTATGAGTGCCAGGATGCAGAAGTGCTTTCACCTTGCCTGTCATTCCTTTTATTGTTATGGTTGATTGGTGTATTTAAGGGTTTTTGTTTGAGTTTGACAGTGTGAAGGCACAAAGAATGATTTTATATGCAAATTACAGCTGTCTGGCACCCCATGTTTCGAATGAACACAAAGCTGCTTTATGTAAACAACAATGTGGCAGAGAGGATAACTTCTTTTACTTAAGGCCACTTTTATTGCGAGGTGCATATATTTTGTTTTTAATACTGGCTCAGAGCATCAACACTGTCATACACTTCTAGAAGAGAACCACCTACCTTCAAGATGATTTACTGGATGGCCTACATCCAGACCAGGCCTCCAATTGATTTGTGTTCCTTCATAGTGACAGGATATTGTAAACCTTTTACATGAAAGAAAAGGAGAGGCAACAGAGTGGTAATATATTTTTTTATATTTACTTCTTCAACAGAAGAGCACCTAAATCTGCAGTTAGAAATCAAGGACTTTACTGGAGCAAAGCAACAATTGTGATATGCTTTGGAATTTGGCTGTACAAATATGTATATTTACAAATGTAAATGCTTTTACATTAAAATATTAGATAAGTATAGGCTCATTTGAGTCCTACTGAGTGTGAACATGAAAGAATTAATCAGCCTCCCACTGCATTATCAGAGTGTAGGATGGTTGTGAGAGATCTGATTTGAATGAAAATAACTCTTATATTCATTTTAAAAGGCTAGTTTTGGATGGATTAACACAATAAGTTGTTCATATAATTGAACTCTTCAACTCTTCATATATAGGAGAAAATGATAATATACAAGATATTTTATACAAACTTTATATGAGCTGATTATGTGAACTTGTTAGAGTATAGCGAAAACAAAATCTCTGTGTCATTACATGTTATTTTTCACATTAGCCTATGTATATGTTTTCAAGGTAAAACATATTTTGATGATATATGAATTTTATTGTTGTAAACCTTTTAAAACTATTAAACTTACTTCCATTATTTGCATAACTGCAGCTTTTTGCTAAATTTGAGTTAGCTAATAGCATTCCTCAAAAACAATTAAAGGAACTCAAGTAGAATACATTTTAAAGTGTTATATATATAACACGTATATATATATATATATACACTACCGTTCAAAGGTTTGGGGTCACTTTGCCATGGGATTCAATAGGGAAGTGACCCCAAACTTTTATACGGTAGTGTATATATATATATATATATATATATATATATATATATATATATATATATATATATATATATGTGTGTGTGTGTGGGTGTGTGTGTATGTGTCTACATTTTTAGGTTTAGTGCTTTGTGATGTTTTAAATCTTTTTATACCATGGTAAGAAGAAGTATATATATATAATATAAAAGAAGTTCCGGTCAAATAGCCTTATTCTTGTAATTTTTTGCCTAAATGCTAGTTGGTAACCATGGCAACAGAAACATAGATGCCGGCCTGCAGACACGCCAGATCATGTCTGTGATGGCACATCACTGTGAAAGCAGCCTGCAGGCTTTTTGGGCTCCATCAGTCCAGAAGAGACGAGAATGGAGCAACATTTTGTAATGGACACCTCGTCTGGCGTTACCGCTTACTTAAACAAACCTTCCATATTGCATTATTATTGCAGCTATTGCAACATGAGCTTTAGCTGCTAGCATTGTTAGATGTATGTGTCATAAGTACGTCATAGGTGTTACCCGTTATATTGTGTATACATTTTAATGTTAAATGTATTTGGACATTTTAAACATTTTTAAGCCTATATTTTTACATACTGTTTTATTATTTTCCACCATTTTAGCTGTTGCTACAAATTAGCTGCTAAGGCTAATGTAGGACCCATTATTTGGGGCATGGAAGTGACAGTGCACGGGGTGCTTGAGTGACGGAAGGTCACACGGTTTTTACTGCTACTAAACGCTTTTCCACTGCCTTTCACCATACCTCCATACCTGTCATAACCTCGAGACTATCCATCCATCCTGTTGCCGTAGACCTCGACCCTGGACCTCAGATCATCATTCATTTATTCAATAAATGGGAACACACCCTAAACTTACCTTTCAGGCTGGACATTGGTTTAATGAAGCACGTTATGACCTGGATCCCCCACACCCAGAGCGACTAAAAGGATGGGACCAGATAGTCGCTACAGCTAATGATGAATGTTTTCTTTCATCTCATTCAGTATTTCCTGTTTGCCACTCCTTCTACACTTTCATTAGCTTGTTTTGCAGTTTTAAAAAGTTATCTCTGAGCTGGAAATTTTTTAAAACATTTATTTATTTATTATTCTGCAACAGTAAAAGTAAAGGAAAAGCAAACCCCAGTAAGAATGCTACCACATTTATGGCTCTCCAACTTTGTAGCTGTCTGTAGTCCCACTAGGTTGCTAATGGAGGTGTGGGTCAGTGTGCTGTGCTACGGTAAAACGCTCCCAACGTTAGCCATTTCACAGAAGGCAGCTGTGGGAGAAAAGTCAAGCATCAGCTCGAATTTGCTCATATCTTTCCACTTTTTTGATGGATGTCTTTTATTAGAGAGAATAAATTCCTTAAAGAGGTGAATAAGTAGTTTGAAGAGAGTGTCAAAACTGTCAAAACTGCATTTCTACCCTTTTGTTGGCTTTCTCAACATTTATTCTCTTAAAAAAAAAAGACTGTTGCGATCATACCATCAGCTGACAGTAGTATGATGTGCCACAGATTCAGTTTCTCAGTGGAGTTGTCATTTTAAGTGTAATAATGAAAACGTGTCTAACACTTGTTTTTGAGGTGTTAACTTTAATGCTCAACTTACTGGTGAACTGACTGTATCAAGTAATATGTAATCTATACCATGAGCCCCTTTGGCCATCTTTACTCCTGTATTTCTCCAGGGAAGGTCTAATCCCTGCTGCTTCTAATCCTGTACTGCTGAGACCAATTCATATCCATGCGGGACTTAACGCCCTGTAATGCCTTTATAAGAAGTTGCGTAAAGCTGACATCCCATTCGTTCTGGGTGGGATTCCCAGTCAGGATTACAAGGCAAATTCTAAAATAATTAATATGAGTTAGCAGAAAAGGATGCCAGGGGTGATTTCAGCCCTATTTCAAAGAATGGATGGGTATTAATTTCAGAATGAAACAATCTCTTGACTTCAGAGCCTGTCATTCTGATTTTGATAGTGTTTAAACGTCTTTCTTTTCTGTTTGCTTCTCTTTTCAGATCTATTTGAGAAACTCTTAAGATGTAATTTTAAGGACTCTTCAGAAACAGCAGTGGGTATTTTTGAAAGATCAAGGAAGTGTCTATTTGCTGTTTTGTCAAAAAATCTGTCATAACAGTGCGTTCGCCTGCATGTCATGTTATTCGGATTAAAGTGAAGTGAGTGATTGGACATGGGAGGAAGAATAGAGCTGAAGTGAAGATAAGGAGGAAGACAACTGCTGGTAAAAGTTGGAGGCAAATCATGAGTGTATGTGAATCCAGGTGTCATAAATAAGTACTGAGCACCTGCTCTATTTAGTGTGTAGCATCAACCTGGTAGAGTTGTCATCTTCTGCAAGGTCTACAGCCACCTTCACCTTCACCCCTTTGCTTGCCTCATTTTCATTAAAAATAAGAACACAACAGCCACATCTGGGAGTCCTCTGCATGACTCACAGGTCAGACACTCATTCAGCAGCCTGTCTTAAACTGTTAACTGTGCATTTGATTTATGATTGTGTGTAAGTGTGTGACTGAGGCTGTATGAAAGCACACATAAACAAACAGGTGGATAATCAGATGGATGAGACACTGGATTTGTGCAAGCACATTCTTATGAACAGGGGAAAAAATGCAGCTATTAATTGTTTTACTCGTGCATTTAAATATTATTTACATTATTTGATTGCAAGTTCTTCTACTTTGCAACGTTCCTTTCAACAGAGTTTTTGTCCCCGCTCCCTGAGACAGTAATGAGGATCTCCCAGCAGGCCCACTGACAGCCTCCTGTTGTGTGGCCTCATCTCTTAGCATCGCACAGCTACAACAAAGAGGTGAGTGGCTGCCGTCCATTCGACCCCCTATACCCACCCCCCCACCCCAACCCCCACCCAGCCCATTCGTACCAAATGTGCTTCCAAAAAGTGAAAGTGTAAGTGGTTTTTAGCTATGCAAACAAACAGTGGCATTAAAATACACAAGTGCACCCAGGAACGAGTTTGTGTTATGAATATGAAGTCATGAACATGCATAATTTGATTTTGGATATGAGTGTGTGCATCCTGTGCACCCACACACACACACACACACACACACACACAGTGATACTAACCGAACTTCCCTGCTGGCTTTGTGCACATGGTGCAGGTGAGAAATGCTTGCCAAATTTCCCTAGCTAGAGCGCTCGTTTGCATATGCAGATGTTAATTACCACTGGTGCTTGTAAGGGCCAATCAGCAGGCTGCTGGAACAGCTTGTGTCCCCCACCCCATCCATCCACCCACCCAGCCTGCCTCCCCATGCCCAACCCTTTCCTTCTTCACATACACAGGTCGCTGTTTCCACGGTTACTCCCTTTGCTGATAATAAAGATAATCACCTCCGATTTCCTTCATGGCTCATTTTCTCCCACTCGCTTCTGAAAGGCCAGGGCGCCGCTGTCTGATTTTCCACGCTGAGCCCTTATCAGCAGGACTGGGGCGGGGGGCCAAGTCGATGAACCACCTGCCACACACTCATCAGAGGGCCCAGATTCGTTCACTCGGGGACACAGATATGCTGGGGGTAATGAGAGCGAGATCATCCATCCGGTATGGTGTAATTGTGGCTTGAATAAAAGCCTGGATGAGAGCAGGGTCAGATCAGATGAGATCTGGTGATGGTTGTTATCAGACAACAGGCTCAACCTGAATAAAGCTGGACTTTCAAAAACCTTGAAATGAAGACTTAATTCACTAAATCATGAGATTAAATCAGATATTTAAGTTTATTCTGAGCCAATAATGGTGGTTAAAAATGTTGAAAACTCATTAGGATATAATAGAGACACAGGTCTGTGTTTGACTATATAACACAACATGCCCTGTTGTACCACTTTATATCAAGCTGATACCTGTGAAAGCTAGTCATCTGTTATGGACACATACAATGAATAAAATTCCTACTCAATCTCTCTCTCTCTCTCTCTCTCTTTTTCCCCTTCCCCGCCAGCCCCCTCTTCTTTCTGTCTCCCTCCTCACACTCCCTTGAATCCATTGTCCGGATAGAAACGTGCCTTGGATAGCAAGGCCTCGCTTTCGGCACACTTCTTTGAGAATTATTTAAGGCTTAGGAGTTTCTGTGAAATGAATATTTGATGTGGAGGACCTGAGCGTCTCCTGACGAGCCCAGAGCAACACTTCAGAGAACGACTAGGGTGAAATGTGCAGCTCCCTGCTTCAAAACACACATATGCAAGACACCCTCCACGCACACACACCACCTGATCCACTCATCACCATACCTAGAAAATACACCGAGCATTTTATGCTGGGTTATTGAATGAAATCGTGAAGTCTGGAAGCTTTCCAGCCTGGTCTTGGATGCATGCTATCTGACTTTCTTAAATTAGCTATTTTTCTTTTCACTGACTTAGTTTAGTTTAGTTCAAGGGGGTTTATTTTTCTTATTATATCCACCACTCAGGTTTTCCTTGCTGATCTACTCTTGGTATGGAAAGAGTGTACTTCTTGTTTCATATGGAAATAAGAAGATGCAAATCTTTACTTCTTCCTTTGCCACAAGAGGTCAGAGTTGGGTTATTGATAAATGTCTTTCCTCCTGGTGGCTACCATGAAATAGGTTAAAAGTCTGGTCTTTTAGTGCCATCTAATGGTTCCTTATGTGAAATGACTTTGTGGATAAATATTCTTGTCAAAGCCAAAAGATGAACACATAAGTGTAAATCATTGCTTGATCATATAACTAAAAACTTTTATTCGTTCATTAAAAGACATGATAATAAAATAAATAAATAATATAATAAATAAATTGAAAACATCGTTTGAAGCCTTTTAGCCCACATGAAGCTCTCAGTGGAGCAACTTTGCAAATCTGTTACAGGGACAGTTTGATGCATGTGAATGCTCCCTGGAGATTAATCAAACAGATATATGTAATTAGAGCCATCTGAGTAGCCTAACTCCAGTAAATGTATCCCTCAGACCTTATCTGACCATTAGCTGCCACATGGTTTATTATCTACTTGCAGGATGCCTGCAGAGTGGTGAAGTGCGGGTATAATACAGATGGCAGTGTTCTGGTTGTTAAATCTCGTTAATGAAAAATTAAGACAGCAACTCCAATTCATGGTAAAAAAAAGTGACATTTCTTCTTCCCTCTTTGCCAAGCTTGCTGTTGTTTCTGATTGTGGTAGATATGTTTTACAATAGCTCACAAATAAATGAATGCTCAGTTTAACTGCATAAATTTGAATTAAATATGAGCTGTGATATGCCTTTTGAAGTGTCATACAATTTGGCCTCTGTCTTTGCTAGTGATTGCTTCTGCATCAATATGAATAAATATTTTGAAAGACAATGTGGATTTGGGATTTAAAGTCATGATTTAAAATCTCTGAGACCCAGCTCTCCCAACTCTTACAATCCTCTCGTCCTTCAGCATAAATCACTTCAAGATGTCTCCCAATCAGAGCCAATTAGAGCTAGTTACATGCCTGTGGAGTTTGCCCTTTTCAGAAAGAGAAAGGACGTGAAGAAACTGGGAGGACAAAGAGGAGACTTCAGCTACGCTTTGCACTGAGAGGTGTTTTCACCGCTATCCTCATATTCTCCCAAGAAAGAAAAATTCTTGTGATATTGAAAACTTTCCAAGCTGTGAGCGTATATGTAAAGTATTCTCACGCTCACGAAGTAGCTTTATGCTCTGTGCATTGAGTTGGGTCTAAAAGGACCATAAGACTGACTTTATGAACAATAGGAGGAGTCTCCTTTCAGAAGGGAGTGCTAAAAAAGAACATCTGTATGGAATCAGGGCAGCAGAGAGTAAGAAGGAGGGTTAAAGGAGGGAAGGGACAGAAAGGGAGAAGTTTGTCATCATCCTCAAAACTTTGTTTTGGAAAGTGCAGCTACACAGGCCTCTCAGTCAATAAAGCAAGGAGGTCATGCATATCAGCCTCAATAATAGACCCAGAGGAAGATTTCTTTTTCTTTTTTTTTTTTTTTTTGTAAACTGTAAACAAGATTTTTCAAAACTTTATCCCTTTGATTAGGGCAAGAGCTGTGGTGGGTTTGTGTGATAGTCACTGTTTGCAGGAGCAACCAAACTAAATTTCATTAAGCTTGTTTGAGAGCTGGAACAACAACAAAGAAAACATGGTTTGTTGTTACGGCTGCTGTTGATGTCTCTGTGTAGTACTTTGAATGGCATTTTTTGCAACAATTGTATTTAAAAATTATGTGAAAAAGAAACAAACAAAAAAAGATGCCAAGTAAAATCTAGGTTTGAAAATCTCATAAACCAAAATTTTACTCACAATAGAGCAAAGACAAAATGCAAAAAGTAAGTAGTTCTGAATAGATACAGCTGGAGGAGCATGTTACAACTAATTACATTAATTACCAACCAGCCCGTAGCATAGTTGGGCATGAAAAAGCACCTTAGAGAGGCAGAGTCTCTCAAAAATGTTTCAGGAATCTGCAAAACACTGTTTATAAATCATGGAGCAGCTTCAGAAACAATTTCCCTAACATGAATTTGCAAGGATTTTTAATTTTTCAGAATCTCCAGTGGATAAAATCATCAAAAGATTAAGAGAACCTGGAAAAATCTCTTTACAGGAGCACATCTTAAAATAGTCACTGCATGATAATGATCAGTCTTCAAAAATAGGATGATTCTGTCATGGAAATCACTGCTTGGGCTCAGCAACATTTCCAGAGATGATTGTCTGTAAACACAGTTGACTGTGCCTTCCACCAATTCATGTTAAAGTGATATCATGCAAAAATAATATGTAAACATGATCCAGAAACATGGCTGTCTCATCTGGACCAAAGCTATGGGGGTATTTTCATATCTGTAACCTTAAAACAAACGCACTCTGAAGAAAGCTAGTGACAATTTGCTCAGTCAGCATGTTTCTAGCTTTCTATTGGCTATAGGACATCTGACAGACAGCTTATTCAGCAACCCAAGAGAGTAGAAAATGGAGATTTGAACCTGCAACCCTAAACTGGAGAAGTGGAGCAAAGTTTTGACAGGAAGAACAATATATTTGAGAGCAAGGAGTTTTTGAGTGTGGGAGCAGAGTTTTGAGAGAGAGCTATATGATAATTGAGCATGAAAACAAGAAATTTTGCTCTCAAATCAAGCAATTATGCGCTTGATTAAAGAGGAAAACACCCCCATTCAAAGCTTGTTCACAATTGACTGAGAAAACCAGAAACTGCTCAGAAGTCAGACAACAAATCTTCTGTACTGAAGAAGAAAGAGACCATCAGGCTTGCACTCAGATTAAAAGCCTGTTTCTCTGATGGCATGGGTGAACATTAGTCTCTGAAACTGGCTACAAATCTGGAAAGGAACCATTAATACTGAAAGATACATACAGATTACTTTTTCAGACCTTGCATATTTAGCAAGACAAGGCTAAACCTCACACAGCAGCAGTATGGCTGTTAGTGGACGAGTCCAGGTGCTGCTGGACTAGACTGGTTAGAGATCTTTCACCAACTGAAAGTGGTCAAAACAGGTCATAGTGTCCAGGGTAACATTGGCCACCTTTGAAATCTATTTGGTGCCACCTCAGATGGTTGACAGGTAACTGGAGGAGAACAGAAACATCTTCCCCGACCTGCATGGATCACCAGTATCACTATACCAGTTTGAAGTAAAATTTAAAAATGTTTCCTAATTAGTCATCCTTTAAAACAATTTCTAGAAAAGATTTTGTCCCTCTGCAAGTACAATTACTAATGTTTTATGAGGCTATAAGTCAGATGTTAGCATGAAGCTAAGGGTCAGTGCTAATCTAGTTATTTTCTAGCACTAGATCAGCAGTGCCCAAGTCCAGTTCTCGAGAGCTACCATCCTGCAATTTTTACATGCGTCCCAACACACCTGAATGAAATGAATAGCTCGTTACCAGGCCTCTGCAAACCTGACTGGTGTAAATGACACAATGGATGCAACTAAAAGTTGCAGGATAGTAGCTCCGAAGGACTCAACTTAGGCATCCCTGCACTAGATTTATTTTAAGCTAATCTGGGGAACATGTCATATTTGGCTTTCAGTGAGTGCATTTAGGGACTACACATCAACTCATAAAGTAAATGTTTTCATATTGAAACTGAAAATAAACTCAACAAATGCTCAAAGAGTAACTCAGTAGCCAGATTACTGTGTGCTGATTATGCTAGAACTTCATGATCCAGTTTAATTTAAACAGAAGGCTAGAAAGGCTGCTAGTTGATTTAAAAGTTGCTACAGAATGAAAATCTGGAGAAATATATCATGTAACCAGTTTGACTTTGTGTAGTTAGACTTGCTCTGCCACTGTTAAAGACTCTGTTGCTTCTTTGAATGTGTGTCTCTTCCTGGGTGTCCTGTAAAGGACACTGCAAACTTAAACAAAGTTTTCCTTTTGATCCTGAAGATAACATGACAATGGCACCATCTAGAGGTTTCTAGTTACTAAATAACATTTTGTTGTTGGAGCCAAAGTGACACAAAAGGGAGGAGGCATGTATGCCCACAACAGGTGTTTTCAGTTGTAGAAACCTTAACAGACAGTTAACGTGTTTATGTCTGTGTTTTCACATGGGGAGTCTGTAGGGATTGATTCACTACTGCAGTCAGTCTCTAGTAGCCATTTGTTTCACTGCTGATTTTGCACTTTTGTATCTGCTTAATTTTATAGCCACAGAATTTGGTGCTTTGCCCTAAATGATCTAACCAGGCCAAATGAGAAATATTCTGTTTATTTTAGGTCTTTCCATGTAATAGCTTTGGTTGTATTCACTGTAACTGAAAATGTGGGAAGTGTTCAGCTGGCTGATGTGATTAACTATACTGCTGCCTGTTTCATCTTCCTGCGCGGCTCTTTTTGCTCATCTCTCCTGGTGAGAAACTTAAATCTGGTGCTGCACAGCCCTCATAATGCAGAAAAGCATTTAAGGCTGCACTACATTCCCTTGTTTGTGATCACTGAATTGTACATTGTGATCTGCAGCTGGTTATTTTACACTGAAATCTTAACTTTATTTTTTTTATCTGAGCTTTTTCTTTCTGGTTTTATGTAATCAATTTAATCTTTTTTAATCATTGTTTTTCTAATTTTTTTTCTGCACCTTGCTGTAATATTTTTATGTTTTGTGTAAAGCACTTTGAATTGTCCTGTACATGAAATGTGCCATACAAATACATTTGCCTTGCCTTGCCACTGTGTTTGTCTGCACACTTCAGGACATGCAGGTCAGGTCGGGCTGTCAGGACTCAAGCTGTGCAAGGACAGTTGCAGGAAGCATCAGGACTTAGATGCCGGCGTGGTGATAGACAAACTGAATTAGGAAGGAATTTTTCTTTGTTTGCCCTTCAGTGGATTTCAACTTCTCCAACAAGGTTACATTGCACTTAGTTTCCTCAACCACACGAGTTCCACGGATTAAATGGAAATCCGGAAAGTCTCTCAACTCACTGGAGACTTCAGTCTCTGATTAATTATTTGTCTTATTTTGTTACAGTCAATAAAATAGTAAACAATGATAATTCCTATGTCAAGGTTTGGGAGACCTTTATAAAATAAAGAAGACACCGTGAAAGAGAAAGAAAAGAGAAAAGAAACACGCTACCAAAATTATTTTGGGAAAGAGCAGCAGCTTAGTCTCCAAATGTGCTGTCATATTTTCAAATCTAACAACCTTAGCAACATATAAGCTTTTAATGTAAGAAATATTCACACTGGATCACTCACATGTGAATTACACTCCTGTTATTGCTGCACAAGACAAACTCTGAAATACACAATCAACACAAAAATCTCCTCAAAAGAAAACAAATAAAATCTAAGTTAAAACAATATTTTGCCCTGAGGGTCAGCGTCCCTGCTACCATGTGCTGATCCTCGTGATGTCCTGGCAATAACCCCAACCCCACCCCCAACTACACTGAGATTCTTTGTGCATGAAAGTCAAAATAAGTCAGTAGAAATAAAAGAACTGCGAAAGAAGAGAAGATATGAGCAGAATCCCACAAAACTGACCTGGTTGTGTAAACATGCTTCCCGTTCACTGAAATTAACTTTACACACAAACATGAGAAGCTAGGATTAACATAATCTAAAGTTTTGTATTATCTCTTTTTCTACTATGTATATTTATGAGGAATAAAATAGAGAATAAATACAACATGCTTATATGACTGGTGTAACACTGGTACGACATTATGGATCTGTGGGATCCTGGACTGACAAACTGATGTGATCCTGTGTTGATGACTGGTTTAGAAAATGTCCTTTTGGCATCATCACAGGAGAAAACCAATAAGTTTAGTGGTTTGCAGTTAGGAAAGATGTGGCTATAGTGAGGTAGGTTTTCCAAATATGAGCAACGTATTAGCACGAACTCTTCATCTGAGGGGAGGAACTGGGGAGTCAAGAATTAGGTATCACTGCAGAACCATACTTCTCCAGGTTCTATAGTGCTCTGAACTGACATGTCAGTCTATCGTTCTCACCTACGGAAGTGTTTTCTCTGCAGGCTGGTCAGGCTTAGTCTGTAAGATGGGGTTGAGAAGAGGGCTGCATGGTGGTGTGCTGGTTAGCATGTTGAATGGGTTCTCCAGCTTCTCCCTTCCTTCCTTCCTTCCATTCTATTTTATCCAAGGTCAGATTGCAGAGGCAACAGGTTTGGAATGGAGTCCTTAGATGGCCCTCTCCTCAGAGACACTCTCTAGCTTTTACTGGGAGATCCTGAGGCATTCCTGGGCCAACCCTCCAGCAGTCCTGGGTGTGCCCAATGGTCTCTTCCCAGTAGGATGTGTCTAGAAAATCTCTAAAGGTAGAGAGGCATCTGTCTTAAAAACTTAAGACTCTTTTGGCCTTCAACTCAACTTAAGACTTGATGTTATTTAGTTTTTAATTTAATTTTATTTAATTTGTATTGTTGTTTTTATTTGGTCTGTCTCAGATGTGCAGCACTTTGTTTCCGCTGTGGCTGATGTTAAAACGTTTTGTAGATTAATTGATTAGGATGATCCAGATGTCCAAATCATTTCAGATGACTAGTTTTGATACTGAAGTGCAGCAGCTCCAAGCCAAACTCCTTCAGATGTGCAAGCTTCTCACCCAATCTCTCAGACTGAGCCTAACCTTCTAAAGCAAGCTCATTCAGTTGTTTGTATCCACAATCTTATTCTTTCAGTGTTTTGGGTCAGCTCTTATTGCACCACAACAGACCGGTGCAGACAGAGCCCTCACTACTGCTGATGAAGCCCCAATCCATCTCTTCAGCTCTCACTCCAACCTACCACCACTCACACAATCAAAAAACATGCATGTTAGATTAAATGGTTATTCAAAATTTAAAACTAAATCTAAATTCTAGATTTCAATTCTTGGCTGTTTATCTTATTTGTGTGTTTTGGGCCTTTAAGAGATTGGTGACTTGCCCAGAGTACTCTGCATCCTGATACTTGAGCTGATTCAAGGACCAGATAAGGATCTCCTCTGGATGCTTTCTTCTAGGGCAGGGGTCTGCAACCCACGTCTCTTCAGCCTTTCTGCACTGACTCCAGAGAAAAATACAATGTAATTCTGCATGAATAGATAAATTTCTAGTCAGTAACAACAACGCTGGTTTAAGCTTGATTTGTGCAAAGAAACTAGCAAACAACAAAAGTGTAGCACTGAAGACATCATGCCCCAGGTGAACTAGGAGCAGCCATGGATCCCCAAGGAGGAGCTGGAGGAAGTTGCTAAAGAGATGGAATTCCACGCATCTCTTACAACTAGAACGCCCCAACGGCCTCTCCAACCAACACCGAACATTCATACACCAGCGATGCCGACATGTAAAGTGTCTTACCCAAGGACACAACAGACTGACTGGGAGTTGCCAGATGAATACACATTTATTGAACTGTCTTTGTCAATTAAGTTTTAATATGTTAATCTTTTTCCAAAAACTTTGACCACTCATGTTACAGGCAAATGTCATGCCTTATTTAAAAAAAAGCAAACAAAAAACTGCTTTCTCACAATTTTCTAATAAATACTTAAAAGGAAATGATCAAAAATTCAAAGTTCGATAACAGTTAAACCTTTTTTTTAAAACCTTTTGCGTCACAGCTTCAGTTTTTTAATGAATTGTGGACGATTTCAAGTTCTGTTTTAGAAAAAGAATCTGGTGTGAAAACATACTGTAGACACCAGCCAGAACTTGGCTCGCTTTGTCCTCATATGGTTGCATTGTTTGATGGACGAGTCTCCAGGCAGACCTCAGAAACCCAGCAGTGGGACTGCAGTGCTTCCAGATGTGGCCTGCCTGGATCTCTGGAACAACACATGTCTGTGTGAACATGCCCAGTAAACGCCCCTCATCACGCTCCAACACATCAGGCCCACAGCTTGCCATTTTCTGCTGATAACATGTGTGTGATTGGTATATGAGGCCAGCACATGTGTCTCACAGCATGTGTTATGTACTGTAAGCATGTGTGTGTACTTGCGCAACTCTATGGATGACTCACCGTTGGACACTGATCTTCTGTCCAGGGACGCACAAAAACTGCAGCCAAGCTTTGTGAGTGACGCCATGTGCTTTTACTAGCTTCTCAGCTGCGTAAGTACACATCATGTTAGAATGAAGAGATCTCCCTGTTTACCAAGTGCATTTTCTTTAGTAAAAATGTAAATATTGAGCTTTCTGAGCAGCTTTTGTAAATCGTAACAAAGTCAAACTGAAAACAGTCGTGACAAACTTAGTTTTTATTGGTATAATTATTTTCAGTAAAGAAAACTTAAACCAATAAAAAAAAACTGCATCTGTTGTCAAATTTCTCATTATCACACACTTATTCCTGCTCTACATATGCACACACACACACACAGGGTAAAGGGAGGAAACAGGGACAGTTGCTTTGGGGGAAATGGGTTAACATGAGGCAGTTAGGAAAGGGGTGTGGAAAGAGCACAGAGAGGGAGGCTGAAGGAGAGAAGCCATATAAAGAGACACAGAACACCAGCCAGGCTTTATCCTTCTTGTCTGTCCCGCTCACTCAGACCTCACAGGAAACCTCCGACTCCCACCGACCCTCCAGCTTGCCTTCACTTCCCACACTTTTTTTTTTTTTTTTTTTTTTGCTTTAGCACACGGTCCCGCCAGCTGCGCAGAGACTGAGCTGAGAGGATGGCTGCATCCATGTGGAGAATGAATGGGCTGTGCAGGAGCATGGCTGGAGTTGTGCTGCTCTGCGCTCTATTGTTTAGTGGTGAGTGCTTTTCTACCAGTTAATTCACTCCTCAAGTAGTTCATGGATCCACATTGGGCTTTATGATGTGTGTGAGATTAAATTCTTTTTATATTTCTTACCTATTTTTTTTTTTTTTGTTTGTTTGTATTTGCCTCTAAATTATTGTAATATTGTACTGTAATAGGCTAATATTATTTTATATAGTAGCTGGTATTTGCTTTTATGTATTGTACCATGGGTTTGCACACAGATGCAAAGGAGTGTGCATGGGGGTGGTATGGCTGCAGACACAAAGGAACTGCTCAGTAGTGGAGAATCATCCTGTCTGGGTGGAGCAAAGATGTATTTGAATGTGTGTGAAACAAATTAAGCTTCACACACACACCACAATCTCCACATTTAGATTAATTTGTTTGTATTTTGACATATTTATTTTTTTCTAATATCTTTACTGTTTAACTGCATCTGTACTTAATTACAAAAAATACATCATGCCCATGTGAGTGTGTGTGAGCTGCTGTGGTGCAACATATCACAGAGTGGCCACAAAACATATGTGAACTCAACACAAAGCAAAAAATAGTTCCCTCCCAAAATGTGCTCTTCTCTGATCTGCAAACTGTAAGTGTGTGCACACATGTGTGTGCGCTCACCGGGTAGTCCGATCCAAATCTATATGAGGCCTGATGCTAATTGCAGGGTGATGTGTGGCTTGGATGGCCCTGCAGCCTCGCCAGTTGTAAAGCGGGAGTAGTTCTAGTACGATACGTTGTAACGACTTCTGCAGAGCAGAAGGCTTCATCTACGGTCGCTTGGGCAGTAAATGTTGGGACTGACCTTGAGAAGACAAGAAGGAATATCCCAGACTGATGGAAATAACTAAGCCTTTACTTTAAAGGGAAAATATCTTGAGACGGCAGAACATGTTCATAGTTTTGTGCAATAAAAGGCATACCAGAAACCCTCTGCAGCAGCATAGCAGATGGTAATTAGATTTACATGGAAATCTAATTACTTTGGGTACTCCCCGTCAAGTCAAGTCACTTCTTCATTGAAGCTGCCCAACATCCCTAATAACAAACTTACCTCAAATGGCCTTCATACTCACAGAGCTTTAATTTTGCCTCTGTACCTTTCAGGTCAACTTGGATGAAGAGAAAATGTCTCCAAAAAGTTCATTAACCCAGAAAAACAGCAAAACAGACCAAAATGATAAAAGTATATGACTTCAAATGAAGATAATAGATCTCAGAAAATGCTGAGCATCCACGAACAAATGAGAAACTGGGTCTGAGAGATGATATATGAGCCACAAATCTATAGACAAATTTACAGAAAGGCAAACAACTCAGACATTGTTTTGTTTTTACTTTAATTATTTACAGATTTGCAATATTCCCATGCTGAAAAAACTTGGCCTTTGCCAGTCAGACATTTTCAAAATGGCAACTTGTAGTCAACAAAAAGCACCCTGCACATCTGTGTACATAAAACCATCACCGTTTACCAGATTTGCAGCCCCCATACCATGACAGAGCCTCCTACAGTTTTACAGAAGTCTGTCTGCAATCACTGTTGCACCTCTTTCCAAACCTACCCAGACTTATTCACGAGCCAGAAATTTCAAAATTTGAAGCAAAAATTTAAGAAATGAGTGGTGATTGAAGGCTTTTGTGCAGAGCTGTAAGTTTCATGAATGTGTTCAAACGTCCACAAACATACTAAGTTTCTAATTGCTACTTTAAGAGTATGACAAAGGGTGTGGCTGACACACCCTAAAACAGTGGAGCTGCAATCGCACACACCTGATACATTGCTGAAACATGTGGACAACTGGCACTGTGGTGTGAGTTTGCAAAGGCATCGTTACATATGGCTCATATGTGCAACGGACCATTGTATCGTCATCCCAGCACTTCTGGAATTCCATGTTGACCGTCTGTTGCTATTTTGGTTATTGTTTAAATACGGTTTGCTTGACCTCCTTACCACCGGTCACAAGAGACTTTTGTTGTCTCATTGACTGCTTTTAACAATTTAGGCCTATGTGGATGCTGTGGTGCTGTATAGGGGTCAGAAGAGTGGCCTGATGACGTCAATAGTCATTCAGAGACACAGACAGTTTGAATGTTTCATGCTCCATTATGGTTGTTTTGATCAACATGAAGAAAGACTCTTTGTCGAACCACTGACAAATGCAGAGTTTTGCCTTGTTGTCCATCTTTATGTGTCTGGCTCCTTTTATGGAACTGTTATGGGTCAGTCTATGTCTTATCAGACTGAGTAGCAGCCCGACAAAGGTACAACAGTAAAACCTGACTATAAAATTCACCCACCTAAAATATGTCATAGTTATTAATGTAGGCTGGACAAATTTCAGACAGTCTCCCTTACATTTTCTAAGGTAAATTTATTTTACTGGAGCAAATACGGCTGAACACCTCTTAAAAATCGTGCAATTATAAGTATAATATACTGGTTCAGCTATATGGCCAAACAGCTGGATAGTGTGTTATCAAAACATGAAGAGTTGTTTGAGGAGCTCCTGGTCAGTAGGGGCGTTTCCCTCCTAAAAGTGGTCCAGAGTGGGGAAAACTGTTAACTCACAATGGGATCGGGTAGACGTGCTGAAACATGCTTGATCTGCAGCAGCTGAAATCCAAAACTTTGCAGGACTTAAAGGATCAAGTGTTGACCTTTTTAATGCCCGATGCCTCAGGGCGCTTTTAGGACTCTTAGAGCAGTCGGAGCTGTTTTTATTTTAGTGGACCAATAACGTATTAGAAAAAGTTGGTTGTGGTGTTTTGGCTCGCTGCAGTTAAATTTGTGGCAAGAAGAACAAACATACAGAGAGATGCAGAGCAAACCTTTGCTGAAACACCTTAACCACATATAAGCAGGTCAATTATCCCAACTCTCCAGCAAACAGATTTGGTTTGTATTCCCACATCCCATGGCTATCACTCAGTAGTTACACAGGCGTGCAAATATGCAGCCCTGAAATGGGCATGCTTGGCCAAAGTTGGGTGATGTCATTCAACGCCTCTTAGAGTATGTTTAAAGCCATCTCTCTCTCTCTCTCTCTCTCTCTCTCTCTCTCTCTCTCTCTCTCTCTCTCTCTCTCTCTCTCTTTCTCTCAAGACTCTCACTATTCAGGGGAAAACCCGCACCAAAAGAGAAAAACATCTTGTCTCGCTTATTTCAGCTTGTCCTCTTCAATGACTCCTCCTGTTGCTAAGTCACGGCCTCGGGCAGATCAGAATACACTGTGACAACTGCTAATTGAAACGAGTCAACCAAGGTTTCTTCTCATGTTTAGAAGACTCAAAGAACTGATGTGCACACATGCAAGAACTCAGTAGTTAACCTTGTGTGGCACACACCTGCTTAATTAGCCTCAGTAAGTTCAAATTCTAGAGAGATTGAGATTGCACTGTAGCAGCAGCCAATGAAAACACTGGCAAAATATGGCTACTCTCTTTCTCATGCCCTCAGTCAGCATTCGCCAGCATTCTTTCAATCTGAAATTATGATGTTACAGTTTAAGTCACGTCTTCTGGAGGGCGTTGGTCTTTTACATAAGCCTTGGCAGATAGTCTTCTTATGTCAGGCAAGGGTGTGTGTCCACTTGGCCCCCAACTTATGGATGTGATGCAATATGAGAAAAGTAATTAACCCCAGAGCCTGCGTTCTGTCAAACTAACATATACTTAAGTGTCTTTTGGATGTGAAAGCCTGGTCACTATACAGCTAGGAGACATGGGAAATGCATTATAAAATATGTTTCCTCTTTCTGAATTTTCTTCTTTTGATGCCAAGAAAAAAAGAAAAAAAAAAAACTAAATAATGATAAGACAGCAAAAGCACTGTCGCCTCTGACCTAATGATCATCCACGAAAGGAGTCAGCTTAGTGAAACAGACCGTCTAGCAACAATATTTACCTTGCGAAACAAAGCTAATGAAAACCAGAGGCCATGCTTGCATTCAAGCCTTCCTTTCTGCAATTACTGCTGTTCTGGTAAGCTTATTGTTCCTTGTTCTTCTGGCACCCTGCTGCAATTTTACAGCTGTTGGGTTTTAACCAGCATTAAGAAAAAAAAGGTGGTGGTGGTGGTGGTGGGGTTCTTCTCTGTTCACCTCCTTCATTTTCAGCCCCGACAAATTTGCAGATGAAAGTTGCACAGAGGACAATAAACTCCAGACATCTCAGCTCAGATGTAAAAGAACAGCTAAAAAATGGCCTTGATGTTACCTAGCAACACCATCCTCCCACTTTGACAAAGTTTTAACAACAGGTCTTTTGATCCAGATTTGTTATAATGTCAAGATAAACAAAAAACATGTGCAAATCACATAATCTATGTTAGATATCTGAGCTGTGTTGTCCTCATGGAGGGTTATACTGTTTACCCTGGGAAATAAAAACACTTAATGAGCCCTCTCTGGGGCCCTTTGACTGCCAGCGCAATGGCTCCTGGTAATTAACACACAGCAAATTGTTTTTTAAAGGCAAGCTTTTTACATCCTAATTGAAAACACAAGATCGTGCCCTTCGCCTTTCTTTAAGGTACAACTCATTCACTGGGCCCACATGTGTGCACATGTATGAACAGGATCTCTTCCAAGACTTATCATCAGTAATATCTGAAAGGTTGTCAGATCTTTTTTATCTTCCTGTTTCAGTTTATTTCCACTACAGAACCAGATTGCTAAAGGTTCCAGTATCTTTATTCAACCTCTTTCCCCACAAAGCATCTTAAAACAGCAGCTGGAATCGGTCGTTGGACATCTGTTGACGCCGATTCTGACACAGAGCGGAGAGCAGTTAGCAGCTTCCCCAAGCAGCTGGTGTTTCCAGTTTCTAACCCACAAAAAACGGACTGTTTGGAAAGCCGGTTTTTAGTTTCACTGCCCTTCTCAAACTATTTTAATGAGCAAATTAAAGACGGAATAAAAACAGTAGTCAGTGGCCGACTGCAATCACAAAGTAGTGTTTTAATTTCAGTTTTGCTTTTCTCCCCAGTGCTTTCAGAATTAGATTTAACATACAGAGAGCAGAGGAAAATTAGGTCTGGGTAAAAGAGAAATGCAATATAATTAATTTAAACCAAATTTTCTCATTAGTGGACAGTTCCTGCATTGTATCCCAGTGACAGTTAGTGTGATTGCCATTCTACTCCAGGGGCGTGAGCCTGGTGGATTGTGTTATCTCTAACGCCCATCATGTTTGCCTCTGCAGTTCCAAGAGGTCAACACATGCCGTGACAGCAACATCCTGTCATAGGATGTGCACAGATACCATTTCAACACGCTTATTAATTCCTTTTAATTTTTTTCCCCTCCAAATTATCGCATGTTTTGTTTGAAAACACAAAGGGTGTGGGCAGGATGGAAAAAATGTCAACTTTTGCCACCCGACCGTCCAGAAACAAAAATAGTTCTCGTGTTCGGGGAATGGAATTCTTGGGATGAATTCTTTAGAGATGGTCTCTGCAGCAAATAGCCATTAAATGGACTGCACTGCATTTACGGAAAGATTTGAAAGTGGTGTTATCCTCTGCTTCCACACTATTTACAAGTGGAGGTTTGAATTTCAAAGAATTTATGCTACTTCTACTGCAACTGCACTAGTTGTGAATCTTTTATCAGTCAGTGCATCCAGTTGAATATAAATAACAAATACCAGTATTTATGTAGTTTAAAGTTATCTTTGTAGATCATTTCAGATTCCCATAACGTCCTTAAGGCTCTATGAGACTGCATGATGTCCAAACGTTAGCTAAACTTTCTGTGAACAGGGAAAAGGGAGCAGAAATGAAGTGACTTTGGTGTCCTCTGTGAACACTCAAGTGAAGGAATGAAGGTGTGGCTCATTATGACATCCAAGGTGTTGTCCCTGCAGTCAGGGTGGAGGCTTAGTCCAAGTCCCAAGATGTAGGGCTGAAGCTTTTCTCCCTTTTGCATGAGTTCAAAGTAGAGTCCAGTAACTCTCAGTAAGGCTCCCTGAAGAGACTTATTGCAGCTGCGTCACTCACACCCCCACCCTCCTTCTCTTCTTTCCTTCTCTAGGCCTCCTCCCCAGTCTCCCCAGGGAGGAAACAGGCCTCATCCTCAAATACCACAAGTTATAAGTAAAGAACCGCTGTCTCCTGCTCGCATCCTTCAACTGCAGCCATTTAATCAGGTGTGACAGTGTTTGTTTTCGCAATAATTTCCTGCTTCTTCCCCGACCTAGATTCAAAAGCAGGAATGGCAGCGACAATGAGCTGCTACGCTAAAGGGAGAGGATAGAAAAGGCTGTGGACGAGTGTGACCCATTGTTAGGACATCTTCAACTTTGGGCCCAGATAGCACCAATGCTCAAATCTTAGGGGCCGTCCCCACGACGCCGGATTGCAGCAAAACCGCAAACGTATTTTAGCAAACCACCCTTTCATCCCCACGAAGCCAGAGATTAGCCTCCATGAAACCGACCATGTGTGAAGCCACGTACCAAAGTGGATCGGTTTGAGTCCTCTACCGTCTGCGGTACTGTGCGGACAGCGAAACCGCACAACTCGAGGATATGACGTCGATGTGACGAGCATGCGACCAATCCCAATCCCCAATCCTAATCCACCCTTCCTCGAGTTTTTAATGCTTTGTAGTCAAGTATTTTTTGAAGAAGCTCAACTTCTTCATTAGTCCAAATAAATGTTTCTCTTTTGCTTCGCTGTGAATCCTCAGCCATCTTCTCTTCTCTGCTTCTGATGTGTACTTCCTGCAACAGATAAAGTGAGCCTTTATCTGCACATGCGTTGTTTTTCTCTAGCTTTGGCGTGTTACTCTTTAGCACCCCCTACAGCCTGTAGTATGTTCTAAAGCAGTGTTGTGGGGATGTTGAAGCTGTTCTCCTAGTTTTCGCCACCTGAACCGGCTTCGCTGCCGTGTGGACATAGCCTTAAGCTCATAGTTTGCCTGACTGCTGCTACTTGCAGATAGAATACAGCAAGGGAACAAGGGAGCTTTTTCCTCTCGATACAATACCATTAGTATGTGCTACTTTTATCAGTACTTATACTAATACCAATACTTCTTGTCCCTTAAAGGAAAATCACATGATTGTACAGTGTGCATTAATATCAATATTGCAAGGACATAATGAAATTTGAACAAAGTTCATGAACATATGTACTGGAAAGAAATGCTCATAAATGTGTTATAAAACATATACATATATTTTTTTTTAAATAATAAACTAGAACACAGAATAATAAAGGATTGTTTAAATGTTTTTCCACGGTGAAGGATTAAACCATGGCTGGGTTTTGCGTGTAATTTTATTGCCTAAAATGGTCATTAGTGAAAACAAATTGCATGTTTTGTATCAGCACAGTTGTATCTTATTAGATATTAAAGTTTTAACACCAGAGTATTGATATGCCCATCCCTAAAAGGAGCAGACAAATCATCTTCTGCAACCAAGAATAGTTTTGGCTAAATGTGAGTTTATTGATTTTATACTTCATTTAGGACCAAAAGATGAACATATGCAATGTCCAAAGTTAATAACACTTGGTAAACTTTTACACTGTCTGTATTTTAGACTCTCCTCCCCCTGGAGAGAGCAAGATCTTCTGCATTTTTTAGCTGTGGTTAGAGCAGTGCTCATAAACTGATGCTGCTGCATCTGACAGTTTTTTCAGGGGAGGTTGATGGTTTTCCCAAGTGAGGAGGAGGGTTGAAGTGAGCTAGTCTGGAAGGAAAGAAAGGACCCATTTCTTAAAGCATCATGTTTAGTTTTGATGAAAATGTGAGCTGATGATAAGAAATGCCTTCCTCCTTCGACCTGCAACCTCTGCCGTCTGTAGAAGCTTGAAAATAAATGATTCACCTTCTGACGCAGTTATTCCAACAGTAATGAGTAATGATCTGCAATACAGGGTTGTTAATTTAGATGTGGCATCTCTTCCTGTAATCAGTTTCTCCATATTATCCGCTACAGTTGGCTGTGAAATTCTTAACAGTACCTCCACTGCTTTATTTTTGACCTGATATGTAACATGTTTAAAGTTAAACTGATTTTAGTTGTTGTTTATTATGGCATTAAGAGAATTAACAGCCTATCTGGTGCTTTGAAACTCCTTTAAATGTGTCAGAGGGCAGATTTTACTCATCATTTTGCACATTAGGTTTCTGCCATTGTCCTGCCCTTATCTAGTCAGTCACACACCAGCCAGAGCCCTGATTTTTTTTCCTCCTCTTTAACTTGTGATTTAGCTCTTACATCTGGCATGGTTACATGCCTCATCAAATCCCAGAACACCCAGGCTTAAAAAAAGGCTTCAAGGAGGACAGCCAGGGCAGGAAATCCACTTGATGTAGCCCAGGAGCAAGAGGAGTTGCTAGATTTAACTGGAACCCAGAGGTTACACAACGTTCAGCCTTGGCTTTGCGCTCCGTGACCCCCACTAAAAACTCCCCTGGAGTGAGGCCAAGGTTGTGTTTATGGTGGAGTCGTGTTATGTATGTTTGCCTGTGTTTGTGTTGAGACTGCAGGTTCTGTGGGTTCATGTTGATGCTGGGAGGAGGAGGGTCCTGGCTGGAAATACAGTGAGATTTTTCACACAGCTGTCTGAGGTGGCTGTGTCCACGGTGGTGGAGAGCTACTGTGTGTAAAAATGGGAATTTCAACATGGTAACATCAGGCATGTTTTAGAAGGTGAAAAGGTTTCTAGTTAAAAAAAACTTAAAAAGCCATGAATACTCATAGATAACATATATTTCATATAATACGGATGGCTTAGAGATTGACCAGATTCAATCTATCCTCAGAAACGTTCTAATTCTCCCCACATTATCACTGTATTCAACAAAACAGGTCCTTATACTACAGTTAAACATTAGGATTAATATCTATCTCAACAGTTAACCAGCACTTTAAACAATACTCAGTTAGTTGCCTCCAACTTTGAGGTAAAACACACTTGAGTATGGTTACATACACTGGTATGATAGACCATGGTGGCCACTCAGAAAAATGGATGAAACCCTACCTTTTGTTTGTGGTTTTAAGATTCCAAACTGAGGAGGGTGTTTACTGGGATTGCAAACTTACACTAAACTTTTGATTCCACTGCATTTACATAAGCATGATTAACTAAATAATGGTGGCCAGACACATAGTTTTGGTCAGATTTGAAGCTGTTTACACGTTGCAGTTGGTGAGTGTTGAAAAAGGTTGGAGCAGGGTGAATTGGGTGATCCCTGATCCTGATGCTGCCTCAGTTCTCCTCATGGCTGTGGCTGTATTACAAAGAGTCTGTGTGTGGTCCTCTAGCTAAATAGAACTGTATCATAGCACGCATTCATAGATGGGCACAGTTTAAAAGAGTCTGCAGTTGTTGGACAAGAAGTTAGGAAATGCTTTTCTGAGTAAGTAAGCAAGTAAGGAAAAGCTTTTTAGTCTTGTTACATCTTTACCCCACCTAACTTAGTTCTGAAATATTTACTGTATGTTTCCCAGAAGATGGACGTGTGATCGTGAGGTCGAGCCCTCCTGACCAGG
The DNA here is from genome assembly GCF_017639745.1 of Melanotaenia boesemani. Classification (NCBI taxonomy): domain Eukaryota; kingdom Metazoa; phylum Chordata; class Actinopteri; order Atheriniformes; family Melanotaeniidae; genus Melanotaenia; species Melanotaenia boesemani. The sequence goes on along the minus strand of NC_055694.1, from coordinate 5,976,180 downwards.
CTGCTGATTTACACAAGCAGCAGACAGTGAGAATAAGCTCATATGTGCCTACTTAATATTGCCATTGACAACATGTGCTAAATTGGGTTGGGTATAAAACTTTGAATCATCAGGACAAGCTGCTCCTGACCTCATTCACACAAACCTTAATCCAGAAATCAAGTGATAAATACATATGGGTACTTCTTCTTTGCACAATGCTAAAGCTAACCTTCAGTTAATCAATAAAAAATCTAAGATTGCTGATCTTGTTCATAAAGTTATTTTAATTTCCAAATAGTTCCTATGAAGTGAGCTGAATCAATTTCAAAAGTGCTGCAACTGGATTTCATTTAGATATGTCTGTGGTGCTTTTGCAAATCATCCATCATAATTTGGTTAGCCACAGGCACCGGTTCTTTTCCCCAAGCAGTAGATATTGTCTTTGTTTGCAAGTCTAAGTTATTCCTGATAATTGCAAATAAGATAATGTCTTGGGAGAACAGAACAAAAGTTGCTGCATAAGTTAGAAAGTGCATAAACCTACCCGTGTGCTACAATAAACAGGATTAAGCTACTTTAGTTTTGCTCTCTGATTTGGTTTGTGTACACAATGAGCACTTTGTGTTAGGTTATAATTATGATCAGTGGTGGGTTTATATTGGATTGGTTTATATTTGGATTCAGACGTTTCTTGTAGGCAAGATCAGCTGAAGTGGCCCACCAAGTCTGATTTCTGACTCAGGGAATCAGAGGTCATAGCTGCATTAATAAACTGTTCGTTAGCCCTTCTGTTAATTTGTCTTAATAAATCACATATACTTTGTCTTTGCAAGGCTATTATTTTTTTATGAAGTGGCTTGTGTGAACACTGATTGGAGCCCAATGAATTGGCTTTAATTGCTTTTAGCTGTAAATTGCCCTGAGATTAATTTGTTGTGAACTGACACATATAATATATTATATTTTTATCGGCTGGTGTTCCTAATGATAACTACTCAGTCAGTTTGATAAGTGATTATCTGTGGTTTGACTGAGAGGTGCAACAGCTGCAGCTATCATCATTTTAATGCCCGAGGCAGCTATAGTGGATTATGAAGTCTGGGCTGACAAGGTTGCTCCAACTTTCCATGTTGGAAATGTGACTTCATGCGTTCGTGTTGATTTTTCCTATTGTGAACTCAGAAATCTTGACCTCCAAGCCCAGATGGAATGCAACACATGATATGCACGGAAACCATCAATACAATCAGAGAGCAGGACAAACAGGAAGAAAAGCATAACAGGACATAAATGGGAAGATAACCTCCAGAATAAACCAAAACAAGAAAAAAAAAACAAAAAACAACTTTAAATTTAAAACCAAAACCATGACAATTTGACCTGCAGCAATGATAGTTCCTTAGCACCCAGCATTAAAATAAGTTGCTTGTTTTCAGTGAAAAAAAATCCACAAATATTTTTAATTAAATTTTAATCTCAAGTATGAAGCAAATGTACAAACAAAACAAAACAAAATTTAAAAAAAGGGTCCAGCTGTAACTTACAGCTAGCTTCTGTAGCTTTCAGTAACATTATTTACATCAAGCATCATGGAGCAACGTTTACCAAGTAAAAGTCCAAATGTGTCTCTTTTTTACTTTTTCCCTCTTTGTTGCAGCTGAGGTGATGTGTCAAGATAATGCCACGGTTGTACCGGATGCATCAAAGACATCAGGTCAGCTTCAGAGCCAGTTTTGACACATCATTTAAAAGTTTTGAAGTTGCATTGCTTCTTTAAATGTGAGACCATAGAGATACAAGCATTAACCTTGCTTTGTATTCTCACTGCAGAACCTGCTGCCATACCAGCTGATGGTGCTTCTGGGACTGTTCCAGACAGTGGACAGTCTGCTTTGGCTACTGATTCTCCAGCAGACAACGCATCCCCACAGGTTACAGGTCACCAGGCTGTAGACGACATCCAGGTAGATGTCAGCACTGCAGCTCCGGCTGCTGCAAGCGATGACAAGACTGTACCTGCTGAGGTCCAGGATGGCGTGTTCGTGGTCAAAGAAGTTTTCGTAAGTTCTTGATTGTACCACCTACAGTTGGTGCATCTCTTATCCCACTTTTTAATGTAAAAACAGGCATTTTTTTGCTATTTCTTTTTTTTTTTTTTTGGTGTGACACATGTTGGCAGTGGATGACTTTCCATAAGCAATACGTGCAAAGTGCGACCTGATCTCGCTTTCTGTCTCTACAGCCTGTTGTGAAGTGTGTTGAAAAAGAGGCAATCTCTAAAAGCAGTGCTCTCAAGGCTGTAGTGAGCACAGATGACTGTGTGAGTATAAGTTTTTTTTCTGCCTTTTACAACTCCTTTTACATTCCCTTACTTCCTGACCAGACTACAGGCAATATTAAGCTACCAACAGCTGCAGATTTTGTCATGCAATATTTACAGCAGTGAAATTAGAGGAGACAGAGCTGATTCCACTTTCCTCTCTGGAACAAGAACTTTATCTGACCCTACACCTCGTACCCAGAGGAAGTGGCTTACTCCACTTAAAGGAAGTAAACGTATATGTCGTAAAGAGCTACAGTTTGAAATGTGGCTCTGACAAAGGTTGATCTTTTCTCAGACATTCCTCAAACACTGTAAATCTTGAACTCCTGGTGTAAGACGTGAAGAAGAGGGCTGATGTTTCCACTCCCTTTAATGATCTCTTAACTGGTTCTGGTTTCTTCTGCTGGGTAGACTTAAATACACAGATCTGATTCCTTAAAGTATAAGAAACATCTTGTGTTCAGATTGGGATCGCTGTTTGGCAGGGTGAACTTAGGTAATGTTAAATTCAATTATTTCTTTTTCTGAAATAGTCAGGTCACCAGAGTCTTATGACAGGTTTGGCCTGAATGTCATGTTGCTGAAAATGCATGACCTCAGATGGCTGATGTCATTGGAGAGTAGAAGGGACATGTCAAACACAAAGCTGCACCTGGAATCAGATGACATGTTTAAATGCACAGGATTACAACTAGATTCATTTAAAATGTATAAATGTATTAAAACAAAGCAATATTCCTTATTCTTATCAAGTATAGTATTATCATCTGTTTTCTTTGTTAGTTTCTTTAGATTCAGGTTTGGGACAAACTTTGGACATATTGATACAGTTAAAGGTATTGAAGTCAGGGAAATAGGTTTTCAGAAATTTCCTGATAGTGATGGGATATGCCAAGGCTTCAGAGCGGGTGTCAAGTAATCCAGGAAGCATGCCTGTGATGCGCCTATCGAGGCCTGTTATGTTTCAGAGGAGCAATTACCTCAGAAGACTTGCTGCCTAGCTGTAAGTGGGTTGCAAAGACATTCAGATCTTACTACAAGCATAATCTGGCCATGCAAACAGGTTTTTTCCAAGGCTGGAAAAGTTATTTCCAAAAAAGAAATGACCCAAACACAGTAGAAAAACTACTATTTCTTATATGACACCACACCACAATACAATGTTTGACCAAATATGTTATATATAGTTAATGTGATCATATGGTTAAGATTCTTGAAGCTGCCCAGAGTTACTCAAATAATCATGTTTTTAATCTTAAGCTGTTGACATTGTTCTATTCTATTCTATTCTACAGTCCATTAGCAGACGCTTCTATCCAAAGTGACTGTTAGCCAGCTGATGATTGTCTGAAAATCATTGTCTGCTTCAATGGAACAAATAAATCCTTAGCATTGCTAAAACCTGTCCAACTCCTCAAAATCCAGCTATGAATGCAGGAGGTCAGATAATGTGAAGGAAAGCAGACTATGACACTATACAGGATCCAACCCAACATGTTTCTGTGATTTCTGCTTAAATTCCACCTTCCTGTGTTTCGTGTTCACTCCCTCAAAGATCCGCTAGTTTCTGTAAAGTCCAGCTGTGGACTGAATCCCAACTTAGTGAGGATTTGGTTTTACTCATACTGATCTTCTGGGGCTACTGCGAGCCGTCTGGATCACATTACAGAAAAACAATGAGCGTAGAGTTGTGCAAGAAGGTGATATCACAAGCTAGGGATAAGATGGGAAAAATGAGGTGCGGTCAACAAATTTTCCATTCAGCTGTATTTTGTCATCAAATCTAGCTAAAGAGGATGTGGAAAATATAGAATCACAAGTTTGATTTCTCTGTAATGAGTGTATTGAAAAGAGCACGAGTATGTCTTTGTGCCTTTCCTTTTCACATACAAGTTCTTTCTCATAGGATGGAACAAAACGCATCATTCAGGAAAACCCTGTAGCCTGGTGCCAAATAGAAAACTGCAATATAGAAATCTTCCAGGAGGGCAACATGATGCTAATGTCCAGCAATGATGGTGAGTACTGATGACAGCCATGTTATAAGAATACATACATGTCCAGATTTAGATGTTGTAACCATCATGCTTATCATGTATTCTTATTTGACAACTCACTGAATTAGAAATTACATATTTCTGAATTTCATTGCACTTGCAGCTAAGCTGAGTACTTTGGTTGAAATGCTCCAGAGTGAACATTTGAAAGACAAGGTAAGTCGTAACCATGACAACCTGTCACTGATATACACGTTGACTAATTCAGAATAACATACTATACTTGCTGAATACTATTTTGCAGTTAGTATACAAAATATTCAACTAAAGTTACCATTTTTATCACCAGAAAATGAAGCATTGGACATTACCTGCAAAAATTTAATATTTCTGTTAACTCAGCGTCCCAATGAATTAAATTAAATCGCCTTTCAATTTTTAAAAACCCCTTTTCTCTACCCCCACAGATTATTTTGATATGCATTCATTGTTTTCTTTTGGGCACAACTTTTTCTCTGTCTTGTAGCTGGGTGTGAAGACTGAGACCCCTTCATCATCAAGTTCCTCTGTATTCGTGGGAATACTGATCACTGGCCTGCTTGCAGCTGCTGCCATTGTTGTTGGGTACTTCAAATGCCAACGCAGACCTGACACCAAGGGAGCAAAGCTGGTGAGCATAGTTTTCTATTCTCTGTTATGAATATATGTACAATATGCCGACCTTGTCTTCCCTCTGTGAATTGAATCTGGCTTACATGTTTACTTGTCAGGATGAAGACAGTGAGTTGAAAAAAATTGAGCATTTTCCCCTGAAGGTACAGCATTATGCTGGCTACAGTTGTGTTTCCAGTAATTCTGATTTGCTTGTGTGACATCTTTATATTGGTTCATTTGTAATTCTAGTATGAATTATTTATCATCACCTGTAGATGTGTTTTATAATGAAAATGCATGTTTTTTCATTGAATCACAACCCTCAATCAATCTGTATAAATGGATTTCACTGCAATGCATTACAACATCTGAAATCAAACATTACCATTTCCTTTTAAATAAATGCTTGCCAATGTTTTAATTAGAGAATGCTGCTGGCCTGCCACCAGAGAAAATGTACAGAGAGAGTGTGCCTCATCCACAGGCCCACACCCTGCTCTCTGCTGCCTATGCATGCAAACCTCTGACAGCTGTTTCTCTGCAACATTATATATATAATATTGCATGACAGAGACCACATAAGAGATGTGTTTGTTTATATTTAGACATATGATTTATCAATTTTAGTACCTATATCAATGGAGAACAAGAGTGTATATTCTAAAGCATTGTAGCACCAACAAAGATGGTCAAAGACCTAAACATTGGTTCACTTTAATATTGAAGCACAAAATAGGAATCACAGCAGATTCCAACCTTAATGTTGCCTACTTGTTTTGGTAGGGTGGGTGCATTTAGCATAATCTATTGCTTTTTCAGTCAGATTTTAAAAGACCAAAATATAACCATAAAAAAATAAATAAAAAAAAACAATCAAAAATTGAATGTCATTAAAGGGTTGTTGTGATGACTGCATGACTTTGGGTGTGAACTGATTGCCTAGCCATTTCAACAAGGATTCAAAATTGTGGAAATGTTCAGTTTAACAAGAAGAGTGAATTGTGTTGGGAACAACGGAACAATACATCATGACTTCACAGTAAATAACATTACCTGATAGGCCACGTGAGCTGCACTGACTAAAAACAGAGAGCTTGCTAGCAGTTGATATAAGCTAGGCTAGGTCAGGGATCTCAAATTCACAGACCACTTTCCCTGCTCCAACACACTTGATTCAAATTAAATGGATCCAACAGCTTGTTGTCAGGTTTTGTATGATGACCCATTAATTTAAGTCAGGTCTGTTGAAGCAGGGAAACAACTAAAACTTGCAGGACAGTGGCTCTTGAAGACTGAGATTTGATGGGATTTGATGGGTTAAAATATCGATGATTAAAACTGTGAATATAATCTATATATTTAGGAAAACAGGGAATTGTTGACATATCATTAAACCTAGAATAATAGCATGTTCAATTAACATAGGTTTGGCTAGCTTAGCTGTGAAAACTAAGCTAACATTGGTTAGCATAACTGTGGAAGCTAAACTAATGTGGGTTTGGCTAGCTTAACTATTAAAGCTAAACTAAATTGGGCTAGCATAACTAAATGCTAATGCTAGTTATGCTAGCAGCTCATTGGTTGACCAGCACATGTGGATGGTGAGAGTGCCTTTGCAAGGTGTTCCTTCATTTTTTTTATTTTTATTTTTTTTCTTCTTTTTATAGGAAAATTCACTTAGCTAAAATTCCCTTTGAAGCTTGGAGTATACTGTATGGTGTGCTGTTTATTTACATAGAGAAAAAACCTCAACTGTTGTTAAGAACAGAAGTTTTTGATAGTGGATTTAAAAAAGCAAAAGCCTGATTTTGCAAATTATCTGAACCAATCGTAAGATTTTCTGTTGAATAGAAATTTAATTATGGAAATAATAACACATTTTTTATGTATGCCAATATGGGTGTCATCAACATGGCAGTAGAGCTATATTTTGTCTCTATTGTATGGTGAAGTGGATGCATATAGACAATAATATAAGCTCTAGTATTGACCCCAGAGAGACTCGAGCATTCTTGAATGCTTGAAGGGGACATGATCAGCATTACAAACAAAATAAAAATTGTTGTTCTGATATATAAAAGAAACAATTAAAGGGTCATTTCAGATATGTTCACTTAGAATGTTATGGTTGAATAATATCATAAGCTGCACCAATCACCAGGGTTGGCTTTTAAGACTTAGTATTATATAAAGGAAAAACTTTCTACACTTTCCTTTGAATTAATTTTTTATTTTTGTTGTTTTTGCAGGCCGAGGATGATATAGAAAACCAGGGGAACACCCTTGCCTCTGTGGCCCCTCTCAATCCACCTCCTGAAACTCAGGAGAAACCTAGTGTAAATGGAGAGTCCCCCGAGGCTGACAAGACCCAGACTCCTCCTCCTCCTACCAACGGCCACTCCACCACCAAGACAGCAGACACGGAGCTGTGAAGCAGTCCCACATAACCTGCAGTCCAGTTCCTCTCACAAACACATTCATTCATACACACACATACATATCTAAAACAAAAATTCTGACAAAATTCCGGTTACAGCAAAGTGGACATTGGTGAATATAACAATATCCTAAACATCAATCTTCTGTTGTTTGGGTCCTCATGACTCCTCCTTAGGCTGTGTCATAAAAAAAAAACATCAGGAAAACTAGTCTGATGATGACAGAATTGGCAGAAATAATGATGTTGACGATGACGAAGACTCAGTCCCTGTGTTGTTGACGGCAGCCAGGCTGGAGACTAGAAAGGAGATTGGCAGTTCTGGGTTTGAAGAGGGTTTTTTTTTTTTCTTTTTGCTTTTTTAAGCATTAATCAACACTGGCTCCTGTGATGATTGCAGCCCCTGGAGTCACAGCCATGTACTTTGGAACCCAGCAGAGTCTCTGCACATCATCTGGTTTAAAACAAACCAAATCCTCTACTTCTAAACACAACACAAGCACAGAAAACAGTTATTCAATTTAATTTCATAATAGACAGAGAGGAAAACAAATCCCACTGCCTTGAAATCTGTTTACATACTTGTTGGAGAGAAAACACATTGGGCTCTCATCCTATAGGTGTGCAAAAATGTGTGTGTGTTAAAATATACTTACATCTCTACTGTGCATAGGCTGTACATATCAATACATGCATTTTAGCTTCTCTTGCATATTGTACTGTATGTATGAGTACTTGATAATGAGTGAATGATGGCAACTGTTTGAATGATGAATGTGGATGTATATGTGACATTAGCCATGAAAACTGTACAGTTTTGTAAACGGAGCTGGTAGCTCATCGAGCTGCAGTCAGTCCTGATAGTGAGGTGGAAGGAGAATTTAAGCTTTACACACACTTTTCCTTTAACAACATAAGAAGAAATGGAAATAATGTTAATTAAAAGCCAACCAACCTCTCTACTGACTGACCAACAAACTATCACTGCCAGCTTTGTCCTCATATGTGTCAATGTTATTATCTTTTCACTAAGCTGTATATGCTTGTCTTGTGTTTTATTTTTTTATTTCTATGTACACTTGCTATGTTCATTCTGTGTGCCATATATTTGGATTTTATAACTCATGTTGTGCTTAAATTAGTATTTGTGCCACCTTAACAATATTCAACCCTTGTTGTAACATGAAGAAATGTACCCAAGAGCTGTGATAGTTCTGTAATTTACTTTATTCTCTGCTGGCATATCTGATATTCTGAAAAGGAAAACAAACAAACAATAGACGCCTTGAATCAGATTCTCCTTTTGATCCATTTAATATCCTTTTGTTACTATAAATCCAGCATCAGTGTTTCATTTTACTAGCATCTCTATAGTGTAAATTGAATTTAACACAAAAAAATAATAAAAAAAAAGAATAATTTCTTAAAATGTTGAGTCTCATTTTATTAAAAAAAAACAAAAAAAAAAAACATCATTAATCATCATGAAAGAGCAGTGTTTTTTTTTTTTTTTGTACAGACACACATACACACGCATACTCACATCTGTTCTGTGACACACTGGATGCAAATCCCACTCAGCCCATAAGGTTGCACAGCTGGTTTACATAAGCAGTAGTAATGACATCACTTTGCACTGTTTTGTCTTTCTCAGCCTGGGTGTGGCAGTGAAAACATCCCCGAGCTCATGTTCTTCAACCATCTGCCATCATGTTCATATATATACAGCACTGTCATGTATTTATATTGCATTTAAAATTATATATATTACATGTCTTTTTTGTTGTTTTACCTTCACTTAAATTCTTTTTTAACTAAAGATCAAGCTCTGAGTGAATCTCTACCCTACATGGCCCTGTCGCTTTCCACGCCCTGTGAGGAAAATATTTCCTCAAGGCCGTTCACATGTCGTAAAAAGGCCCTGCTGTCACAATAAGTCACAAGGTGAAGGCAGCACATGAAGCATGTACAACAGACATAAAAATATTGAGTTAAATGTGGTCATTAAGAATCTGAGATGAGCCAGCTGCTGCATGCTGCAAATTTAAAAGGTGTAAATCTCAGTGGATGTGTTACAGCGCCGTATGTATACAGTAAGGCATGCATTCCTGTCCTTTTCGACCTATCTGACCTGCTGCCAGATATGTTCTCCCTTAACCCCTTAAAGTATCCAGCCATGGTTAAAGAAGTCAAACTCTCTTGTACTGAGCATGGTTTTATATTTCCCATGACTCTAGAAAAGAAGAAAAAGTGATCTCATGGGGCAATAAGTGATTAAAAATGTTTCATTCCTAATGCGGTTTAATCTTCCTGTAAAATTCTCCACCCATCGGCCCCTACACCCCTTCAGTACATCACCCAAAATCTTCTCTTCAATAGCTTTTCTTCAATGTCACATTAGCTCCCCTCCCATCATCCATCCCATCCAGACTTTAGCTCCTCCCCCCTCCCCACTTCTCCATCTAGCCAAGAGTAGTGTATGTGAAGTGGAATCTGGGATTATGAACAAAATTCAGCTGGTTGTTTTTATTGTGGGGAGGCTCCCCCCGTAGCGCAGTCACAGCTGCCAAAATACGTCATGTTTTCCCTCACCGTGCCAAAGCATCCCCCCCTTATTAACTCATTGATGGTAAGATAATGTAGGATGGAATGGCTGGGTGGGAGGTGAAACAGTGCACATCAGACCAAATGACACCCTGAGGTTAAAAGGTGCGGTGTGCATTTTGAGCATATAATGAAAGTCAAACACCGGTAAATGTTCAAGTTCATAGAAAGGTTACTGGGAAGATGGGAGGATCCATCTTCACTCTTACAACATAAATGATTTTAAATATCAGATCACAATAAAGTGAAAACTTACATACATACATGGGTAATATATACATCTTTTTTTCCTCAAATGTCTCATAACCATCACATTCTCTCCCTTTTACAATACAGTACCAGTCAAAGGTTTGGACACACTTTTCCATTAAATCCAACGGGAAAGTTTTTCGTCCAAACTTTTGACTGGTACTATACATATTATTTGAGAAAACATAATAAGGAACATCTGTATCTTCCCTCTTTTCTGAAACATTTTAGAAGTCACAGCTTTGTTTTGAACAGCATAATCTTTAGCAGATTTGTTTAGTAATGTATTCAGTTAAGTTTTTATTACATAGAACTCATGCCATTACCAGCCATTTCTTAGGAGCTCCTGTGTTAGGAACTAACACAAATATCTAATCAGCCAATCACATGGAAGCAACTCATCACATCTAGTCATGTAGACATGGTGAAGACAACTTGCTCAAGTTTTAAAATGAGCATCAGAATGAAGAATAAAAGGAGATGTGACTTTGAACGTGGCTTGGTTGTTAGTATTTACTGGTCTTTTCACCCACAACCATCTCTAGGGTTTACAGAGAATGGTCTAAAGTTGAGAAAATATCCAGTAAACAGCAGTTGTCTGGACCAGAATGTCTTGTAGATGTCAGAGGAGAATGAGCACACTGGTGGGAGATGATCAAAAGGCAACAGGAAGTCAAATAAGCCCACCGAGTGCCACGCCTGTCACCTAAGAACTCGGAGTGTAAATCACGAAACATTATTATTTCAATTTAATGGATAACGAGTCAATGTTTGCCGATATCTCAGATTCTGTCTCGATCCGATTTTAATTTGTTTTGATTTAAGATCCACAGATTGAAATGAAACAATATCATAGGTAATTGAACACAGTCATTTCCATTCATATCTTTAACACAAAAAGCAACTAGAATATCATTTAACATTTTTATTCCTGAGCTCTGGTATTTAAATTAATCAATTTAAATCAAAAACAATCTGCTCTTATAACAAAGATGGACTAGTAATAAACGGAAAACGACATGCCAGGGGAACTCAAAATACAGTCATTTTCAAAATAAAAGTACATGTGATAAATGGTTATTGTATTTTTGAACAATGTTTACATTTGGATTGATGTCATTGGCTCATTGACCATATGATCAATATATTGATGTAGATCAATGTATTGTTACACTCCTACTAAGAACAGGAATCTAAGGCTACAATTCACACAATTTACACTTTGCCTGCTCTGATCTGTCTCCATTTCAGCTCCATATTCAGAAAACACTTATCAAACTTTTTCATGAATCCACATTAGATGAACATAAGACTAAATATGATATACGTGTAAAATGTACATTACTTGTCATACGGCAGTTAAATTCCCCCATGTACTCCAATGGCCTCCACAGTCAGCAGAACGTGTTTGGTTACAGGTTTGGTTCGCTTAGCAAAAGCTTCGTTTTGCAAAGCAGGAGAAAATAAAAGCATCTCACAGGTTCTAAACCTTTGTTGCACCATGTTTTGAGCATGCAGACACATGTACTGCTTATGTTTTCCTGGGAAGCTGGGCTGATATGATAAATAAGCCATAGCAGTAGATATTTTATTAGATATGAAGCAACATTTGCATTACATCACATTTTTGGACTTTTGTCAAATATGTCCCAAGTTCTACATAAAGTTTTGTCTTTGGCCTCTACTTAGTCCTCAGGAAAGTGTTCAGCTCCTCTAAAAGAAGATTTTAGCTCTGTTTCACTGAGTACTTTTATTCTTTTCTTTTAAATGACAATAGTCAGTGCATAGGCTTTCTTTTTTTTATTTTTGGCATCTTTTGCATGAACATAACAATCTGCCTCCATCTACAGGAAAGTATTTCAATCAGAGACTTAAGATAAGTAAGTAAGTAAGTAAGTAAATAAACCTAGCTCATTGGAAATTTAAAGTTAGGATCCACTTGAAGGGAGGTGTCTTTTGCAAGACAAACATGAGACCCTCTCTGCATGGGGGAATCTAAAGAGACATATGTTACTTGTTACAAAAAAAATAAAATAAATTACATCCATATTAATCTAAAACTGCATCTTTTTCAGGCTATCTGACTGGGTTGTATTTTCTATGTCAGTTATAATTTTTACTAGAACTTTAAAAGGGGTAGTGCAGTATTTATGAACATCTGATTGAATTTAAAAAAAAATCTAATTTCACATTTTGTCTCCACAGACAACTCAACAACAAATAACAATGGAAACTTAAATTGATATCCCATCTGTTTCCTGCACATTTCTCTGTGCTGTCATTGCCAGTTGCCAACATCTGCAGCAGGAATATGTCTGGAAAGCATTGCCTGTTGTTTCCAGTGATGCAGCTGTTCACAGAAGGAACATCACACCCTTTAGTAAACTGCTGCTAGTTAATTACTGTATAATTATAATGCTTAAAAGCATTGTTGCTGCAGACATACTACCCAATAACATTAAATTATTGATTCTATTAATATAAAAGGCTAATGACTTATAAAGCATGCCCAAATGCCCTATTTTTCAATGGTTTCCCACTTTAAAATAAAAAGAAAATGTGCACAATATGCTATGTGTGATTTATATCTGCAGCCATTTGAAATTATGGCCAAGATAAAGTGAAACATGCAGATACAATAAGAAAGTTGAGTCCATGTGATATTGTTGGGTTAGGATGCCCCCTGCTGTGACGTTAGAGGCAAATGGAAGGTAATGGCAATATTAAAAATAAAATAATTAAAGCACTACCAAACAATTTGTTTAATTTTAGAAACATGAGTTTTATTTTCCAGACATAATTAAAAACCAATTCCATTGACTCCATGCTTTTCCTTCCCATTCAGTATGAACTAGACATATGAACAGCAATAATTCAGCTAGTTCTGCTGTTAGTCCATACAAATGGCACCAGGCCATTCTAGTCTGTTTACGTTCAGTTCAACAGAATCTGCAACCAGATAATCAAATTTTGCCAGCTAAAATGATAAAATAATAATAATAATAATAATAATAATAATAATAATAATAATAATAATAATAATAATAAAAGGGGAGTTGTGCTTAGAAAAAAACTAACAAAACAACTAAAACAAACAAACATAAAAAACCCTACTACAATAAGTTGTTTTTCAAGGCTACCACATCGGAAAACTTACAGGAGCAAAAAGTATAAGAACTGTTTCTTTATATTTAAATAATCTTTAGGATTTGAAATTTAGAGCTGCTATAAAATGAGTCAGAGTTGTTTCTTGCTATGGGCGGACTATGTTAATACACAGGACCCTACAAGTCACTAAGAGGCCCTGAAACTGAGCCTCATTTGAGAAGAATTTAAATGACTTATCTTTGTTGCTTATATCCTTTAAAATTAATGTTGGGAAGAAGAATAAAATAAACTGACACGATCAGATGTTACCGATGTTATTGTGGCATTAAGTCAAAATAGTTGTCCAAAATGACTGACAGGTACCCATCAGTCCTGTCAGGGAGGATATGGATGGAAAACGTTGTCATTACATGAGGAGGAAGTTTTGTTAGTGGGGCAGAAAAACGTTAGAACTAAATAAATTAAATAAATAAAACAGAGGAAAAAAGACAGTTGGCAGACAAAGGTAAAGCAGTTGCACATGATGTGTAACATAGAAGTTTTAGCAAGTTTGGTTGTCTTGCTAGCTCATCTAGCCTCTGATAAACGGTAGTTAGCTAACTAGGATGTCAGCTTCGTGAAAAATGGCTAAAATAACAAAAAGATTTCACTTTTGAATGGACTGATTGACTGACTCTTACCATTACTTTAGGATCAATTTATTAAGTTTACGGTGTATTTAATAGCCCGCTAATTAGAAGTGTGCTACTCTTTGTAGATAAAAAATGAATAATAATAAGTGATAAATATTAGGTCTATCGTTGATTATTTTAGACTACTATAGTCTGTTTAACTTGTGAAGTACGATAAACTGTGGAACACTAGGGTCCCCAAAAAGCATCTTAAAAGGGTCCCCCCACATCGTTAGAAATGGGCATGGTATTACTTGTCAATATATAGGACAAGTTTAATAATTACATGCTGAAGAGAAAGAAAAAAATAAATTCACAGAATACATGAAAGAGATATGCAATAGAAGCATCTCTCTGATATAAAGCACATAATTATGTTGGTCTCTACATCTCATCTGGGATCAAATCTCAAGGTCTATAATGATTTTTATCTAAAATTAGCACCACACGCCACCAAACCGTCAGAATAACATCGCACAGTTACAAAAACTACTTGCTGACCAAGAAGAAAAAAACAGGATGAAGAACAAAAAAAAAAAAAAACAAAACTCATCAACTGGCCAGGCTCAAAAGCAGATAACTTTTCCCTTCAGCTGGCTCCTTCACCAAACGTAGAGCAACACCAACTTAATGCAGCCTTGGGGTTTCTGTCTTTAGTATTAAAAACTAATCCAGTTTTCACAAGAATCTGTCCAAAATAAGCAACAGGGGATAAAACAAGGCATTTCAAAAGGTTGCCAAATGATGTGCTGTACATCTCCCAACATTGCTTCACTGGATGGTCTCTTTGCTTTCCACTGCAAGCGAACCGCATCACAGTTTACTTGCAAGTAACGAGACCCCCAGTTTTCAAGTGGACCAAAATGCAATTCTAAGGTCCGCACCAGAATGCAAATGAACATTCACACTACTCCAAATGAACTGTACTATTCATGGAAATGGAACAGGGTTTGTTTAAAGTGTATCAAACAGGGCCAGTATGCCAGTAACAAGGCAGCATGGCTTAAAATTTGCAGCTTAAATTTGCATCTGAATAAACCACAGGAGTGAGACAAGATCAGAGTGATACTGCACAACACCATGTTTTGGAGAAAACCAAACACAGCATTTTTTAAGGGACAGTGCATTTTCCCAAACATCAATTGTAAATATGTGAGATTATAGCAAAGCTAATTTCCATCTTCAGTCCCTTGGCAGGCCAACACAATACAAAAATAAATTAATCACAAATAATTTGTGTAAACTGACATATACCTGCATAAACTTCAGATTCACAAATGCAAAAGAAAGCAGCATGTACAGTAACACATTTAGGTCTAAATGTTGCTCTATGATGTTCTGCATGCTACCTTGTTTTTGATCATAATGCAGCCTTTATACAGCATCATCAGATACAGATATTTAAATTTTATGAAGAGGATGTAAATCACAAAACCAGCAGATGTCATGATAATGCAAAGTTATACAGCCAAGAATGCTAAAGCAACACTGATAAAACTCGACATTTGGTTGAAAAAAGGTTTAGTTGTTATCAGTGCAAAAGTGATTAGTCATACAATTCAGGATCATCTTAACAACGAAAGTTGATGAAAAAAAAATTGGCCTATTTGCTTTTGCAAATATCATTTTCTTTTTACATTAGATGACCAATATTTGTAATAATTAGTCAGTCATTTCCAAAAATCTTTACATGTTTTTTACAGGTCTGGTTGGTATGTTCCCCACCCCCATGGAAAATGCTGTAGACCTGTCCCTGTGCATTAGCACAATTTACTTAATATGATCTCAGTTAAAGTATTACCATCTGTCAATTGGATAAACATTAGCACATTCTTTTTTTTTCTCATCATACATTTAATAAATACTTAATGGATACGTTTTTAATGCCACTGCCTACTTGTGTCTGCCTGATCATCCAAATGAGTAAAATGAATTCTGCTGGATAAAGTTCTGTCTTATCTTTTCAGTGTAACAATACAGTGGTAGACGCTATTTAACTTCTGTCTAAAAAAAATCACAGAAAATAGCACGTGCCTGTTAAATCATAATTAGCTTAGAGCGTTTTGATAATGGTAAATAGTCCGTATTTATTTAGCGCTTTACTGTACCTGGAATGATACCCAAAGCGCTTTACATCAAACATCACATTCAGCCATTCACACACACATTCACGCACTCATGGTGGAAGCTGCCATCAGGAGCAGTTGGGGGTTCGGGTATCTTGCCCCAGAAATCTATATTACAGCCCTTAAACGGAAAAAATAAACAACACTTAAACCGAACCCGGAAGTTCTCGAAGGTGAATGCTCTCGTTTTGCCTGCGCCCGCTTCCATTCGGTTCCTGTTTGTAAACATGCGTCAGAGGCACGTGATCCCGTCGACGCACTTTGAAGCAAGGTCCAATCAGGAAACGGGGGTGTGTGCACGCGGGCGTGGCCTGTTTGTGTTGCTGTGAAAATGTCGATGGACAGGGGTTTGCATAAGGGCTAGGGACCACTCTGGATTCAATATGAGCTAAGGGGGTTTGATGGGAAGTAGTAACAGTGACGGAGGGCCAGAGGTATTACGACAGAGCAAACAGCGGGTAAGCAAACGCACTTTCCAAGAGGAATTGTTTTGTAAACATCCACAGGCTGTTTGGACGATTCATGTATCATGTATGGATATATAGGTTACAGTGCATCAGTGGTGGGCGGTCCTGTTGTAATCATGTTTGGTAACGTGCTACCATTTGTTTTGTTTTTTCCCCAGTAAGATGCTTATATAATAGTATATTACAACTGTAGTTCGCTAAATATATTTTTTCACAGTTCAAGTGTATTTTCTCATTGAAAAGCGTGAAAGAAAACTAAGCATGACAATGTTTAATAATTACAATGCAGTTTATATTTTCCAACATTGTTTTCTAGCATTACCCGGAAATAAGGAAAGTATTGGCTCATAGACGTGTCCTTCTGAAAAGCGTGTGCCGAGGCTGGTTTTCCCCGGAGGGTGGGATGGTGAGGCGCGCTGGATGTTTGCTGCAGGAGGATGTTGCGCACTTCAATTTACCTCAAGAATGAGACCTCTGTGAATCCATGCGCTTCTGCCTAATCTTTTAATTTAATCGACTGACTGTATACATCCTGATTTTTTTTAGAACTTCATTCCACTTTTAAAGCAACGTGACATGGTTAGTTAAAAATCGAAGTTAGAAAGGAAAACGTTCTTACACTATCATAGCTAATTCATAAGTGGAAACGCTCCAATAGTTAGTACTTTGTCAGGAATTTTATGTGATGTGAAATGTTATTGCACCTGTCAGTGTGTCAAAATACAATTTCCAGCTGAACACATTGTATTAAATCTGTTACAAGTATAACAATGTATATAAAATAGGACCGTTGATTGATGCGCATATGCTTAATTAAAATTATTTGACTTTTTTCATTATTCATTTGTAGAAAAGGTCCCCTGATTTAGTTGATATTTCAAATATTGATCCATAAAATTTCCCTGTAAACTATTTTATTTGATTGTTTCTTACTCTATGATATGTGTGCGTTTGGTGGTAGCACCTTGACTCAGCTCCATCCATCCAGAGGTTTCTATGTCATACGCACTTCTTTTTCCTGATGTAAACAAACCCTCAGAAAGCAATTCACCTGTTTAACACTGGGGGGCGTGTTTGTGCAGGCTCGTGCGGCAAAGCTTGCACTGGAGCAAGAAAGTTCTCTGGAGCCGTTTTCTTGGGATGAGACAGATATCTTTAAAGGTAAGTATTCATGCAGCATGATTTAAACCATTAGTGACAGAGGTGACTTATTATCATTAGTATTCAATTTATTTTTCTTCCATTTGGTGTCTGACGTGTATGATGGCAGAACATCTGGTTGATACATTTTTCTACTCTGTTTTAGAAAAATAAAAATAAAATCCCTGTCATCTCTTGGCTGCAGCCTGACCAGTTGATTTATTCTCTACAACATCAGGAGTAAATATGCAGCTCTGTGAAAGAATGGGGTCTAAAAAAGTGAATGTACTATATGAGATCCAAATAAAACATCAGAGTTAACGCCAAGATAAAAAAAAATAAAATAAATCTTGCCTCGTGGGTTAAATTTTCCTCTTTTCACAGGCAGAAACGGATTGCTTTCCAAGCTACATTGCAGGTAAGAGCTCCTTTCACAGCAAACACCGTCAGCAACATCTGCTGCTAAACAAAAGGCAGAGCAACACAGCAGCTCTCTGTTTTAATCAATTATCTTCAAAACGGCATAACTCACTAACAGTTGCTGTTTTTATATGCAGGGAGTTGCCAGCGTTGGGTAGCTATAAACATAACATAAACTTATTCTACTTATATAAGTTTACAATTGCTCTGTGTCAACGTGTCATGTTATATCTGTACAAAGGTCATTTTCCCAGAGGCTGTTTGGTATGTCATGAAATAATGACTGGAATTTACTCAGGACCTGTTGAGGGTTACGCTTCTCAATATCTATTATGTTGACTCAGTCAGGGGATTATTTTGTCCCCATAAGATCATGTGATTACATTTAGGATCTGTGCCCATTGTTCCCATTATAGCCAAATGCAGTGTCCATGGAGCTGACTGGGCACCTTTCCAAGAGAGGGATTAAGGTTAGGAAGTGGAACAGGCTGGGCTGAAAGATGACATGGCTAAAATTAACATGCTGCCTGCTGGATGAAGAGCATAAATAGCAGACAGGAAGGACCAACACGTGAATACATCAGCAAAGCGGCTGAGCGTCATCATGAACACAAACCAGGAAATTTTCCTTTTCCCTTTTAGAAGTTATAGACAGAATTTAGCTGGGATGATAAGGAATTCCCAAGTGATTGATAGTACTGGGATACTTAAAGGGCCAGATGATGGATGGTACAGAACCAACACAGAAATATGACAGCTTTTAATATAAAGCAATACAGTTTTAGTCATGCAACGCTTTATAAACACCAGTATTAAAAATCTATATTTAATTCATTCAATTTCCAGTTAAGTCGTTTTATTATCAGTTAAGTTCAAATTTAACTCATTTCAATTAAATTTATTTCAGTTCAGTTCAACATGGCTCAGTACAATTCAGATCAATTATAATCATTTCATTTCAGCCCAGTTCAGTTTGGTTACATTTGATTAAACTTTCTTCATTTCAGTTCATTACAATTCAAATTCTGTTAAATTTATTTCAATACAATCAAATTTTGTTGCACTAATTCAGATCAAAAGTAAACTCAGGGCATTTTCCAAAGAAAGTAATCAAATAAAAATTAAGTTCAGTTAAGTACAGTCAATTTAATCCATTTACAATCTGATTTCTTACAATTAAATTAGGTTAAATGTCATTTGAGTCCAGCTTCAGTTGATATATAATCTGGTTTAATCCAATCGTAATTTGGTTCATTCTGTGTTTAATTAAATGAAATGAAATGAAATTTAATCCAGGTAGAATCCAACTGAATATAGTCAAATACAATTCTGTTATAACTAATATATTACAATTCATTCACACACAAAATCGGTTAAATGCAGTGGAATCAAGTAATTATCCAAAACTATCAATTTTAATTAAATTTAAATTCAGTTCAATTAAGCTTTATTAGTATAGCGCCAATTCAAGTCATCAAGTCACTTTACAGACATACATTTATTCTAGTTGAAATGCAATGGAATGCATTCCAGATTAATCTAGCAATAATCAAATTCAATTAATTAGTTCAAATCCTATTCAGTGCTGCTCCCTTCAATACAACAGCATAGTTTATTTATGAAATTCCCATTTATAAAAGAGAATTAAACCAGTGGATCACATCAAATCTTCACTTCAGTTCAGCATCCACACAGTAAGTTGGTTGAGTTGAGCAGAACTACAACTTAAAGATTTCTGCATAAAAACGAGATTTTATTCATATTTGAGAAAATAATTCATTTTCATGAGAACTTAATGATTCTCTCTTATCTGACTTGCAACTAGATCTGGGGAAGTAGCCATCAGTAGTTAATCATTTGATAGACACTCAGTTTACAAATATATACGAGTCCTAAAATGAAATAACAATTTTTTAAAGCAGAAATTGTAGTTAATCATCAAACAGTCAGAGTTTAAGTTCCACTTAGATTCCATTGATTTATTTGGCTTTTCTTGCTTAGGACTGCACATACAGAGTGAAAGCGTCCTTACCCTGGTGGAGCAGATAGATCTCAATCCACACATCAATACCCTCAACATCTACCAGTCTGCGAAGAGAAAACATGCTTTGATCCCTCAGATCCCTTTACATTTCCCTTATAGCTGGAGGGTGAAAGCTGACTCACTGAGCAGCGCTCTCCTTTCTCGGTTCTGTAGGGTGAAGCAGTGGGCTTCGTGTTCTCGGAGTCCTGTGGGAAACCAGGACATCACGATCCACAAGTGCTTTAGAGAAGGAATTTTACAGCCATGCAAAGACCATCTGGACTTGTAACTGGAGGATAATGGAAAATGTTAGACATCATAATAACGCCCAGCCAAGCCAATCAATAAGATTGCTGCAGCATAGAAAATACTTTGTTAGTCACCTGTGGAAGAATTGCTCGAAGGTGTTATTGATTATGAATTATTAATGAAGACACTTGTTGCTACTGCACATTGTGGCATATCTATGATAAATAGGTGTGGTGGAGAGCTGAAAAAAACAATCACATTATTTACCTTGTCTGCTGAGACAAAGCTTTTGTTTCAGATTAGTACATAAAGAGGACTTTATGCCGCTGAAATGCAGGCAGACCTAATTGGCACAGCCTTGTCGAGAACAGACAAGCTCATAAAAGAGACAGAACCAAGCTTGTTCCTCTTGTTGCCATGCTGGACAACACTTTCAGGCTTGTTGGTGGAACCAATTGTTAACGTTGATTCAGTTTCCTTTCCCCAAAACTCTTTTATAAAGTTGATTCCAAAATGTTTATTCTTTATTCTAATTCCCTTCTTCTCCCTCCTGCAGAGCCACCTTTACATTGACATAAGAAAAGAGGAATCATCTGATCAAGGTATGTGAGCAAAAAGTCAAATTCTTAAAATAAACTCTGCTTAGGTTTGACTGAACCAAAGCAGACTATTTATAAAACAGGAACACAATCCATTTAAAGACACAGCACCTTCCTGGTTTTGCTTCTGATACCTCGTGTAAATATTTTGGGTCACCTTCTTACAGTATTCTTAATTATTTTTACCAGAGAACAATGCCGGTTTTGTCAGAAACAGTAGATGAAACAGTACTCCGTGCTTCCTTAAGGGCAGATCTGCGCTCAGCACCACTGGGGAGGAAGTACATGTGGTAGGCCTATTCATGGAAGTGTCAGATAGGCACTGTGAAAATCATTCGCCTCACATTATGTGCATTTTTTTTCTTACTGGAGGTAAAACATAGCAACGCCAGATGCCACAAACCTGTTACCAGCATCAGGGTATTACAGCAGAGTCGTGTCCATGCGCTTCAGATCCAGATATGAGACAGTTCTTAAAAGGCTAAAGACCATCTGAGTGCTTATGCAACTGATATGCACGCTGGTGATGTGCCTTTAAAACCAGTGGGTTGTCAGGTGATCAAGGAGGCTCAGTCAGCTCAGCCTCACAGACAGGAGCTGGAGTGCGTCTCTAGCCGAGAGCAGAGGAAAAAAGCACCAGGGAGAGCAGCAGTGAGGGAGAGACCCAATTATAAGGGGACATAAGGGGGGAAATGGGGACACAGCCACGTCACAGAGTGGGGGAACAGGGAGCCACGTTGGTAGGGTCCCTTTAACTTGCCCTCTGTGGCAACTAGCAAGTATGTTTCTGGCTCAGCTTGATCAAAAAGCTGCGTTGTGGAGCCACAACAGTGGTGTAAAAGCACAGAGAATTAAGTGCTGCGTCACACTCAGGAAGAGGAATAGTGTGATCATGCGCGCGTGTGCACAGCTGTGTGTGTGTGAGTGAGAGAGAGAGCGCGCACGTACGTACGCATTGGTGTGGAGTCTGCTCTGTTTGTCTGCGTGCGAGTTGGAAGTAGCAGTCTAATAGCAGTTGTGCTGTTGCAACAAGATGAAAATAAAGCGTGTGTGCCAGTGGCGAGCAGAAGGGAAGAGAAGGGGAGATACAGAGAGGGAGGGAGGGCAAGTCAGAGAGTGAGGGTGAGAGAGTGATTTCGGATCAGCTGCTACGTCACTTTTTCATGTCGGGAGAAAACAGAAGCTGAGATAACAGAAGCCCATCGTCATCACCAGTCGTTTCCCCACCTGGAGTGGACACAGTGGTTTCGGACAGCCTCGGCTCTCTCCTCCTCTTCCTCTTCCTCCTTGGTAGTTTTGATGTGTTCTGCCTGTCGTTTCTATATGTGCGTGTATGTGTGTGCTGTGTAGTTTCTGTGAGCTGGTACCAAGAGTTCCAACATGGATGCTGAGGATGTGACACAGTTTTACTAGGGCTTGTTTTGATAGCTTGGAAAGGTGGTGTCGGGTGGGCAGAGGTGCGACAAAGGGGTTAACAAAAGAATATTCTGGAGGGCTCTTAATATTACTGCAAAGCTCAGTCAGGAATGTTTTGTCGAAAATTATCAAGGTTTTCAAACATCGCTTTTTTTTTCTTTTTTTTTTGCCACCATCATCTCAAGGAAAACGAATGATTAGAAAGATGCAAATAGTCTGATAAAAGCAAACGTGGCGTCATCTGACACTGCTACACGGGTAATACACCGTCATGGAAGTATACAGATAAAGCCAGGTGGAACGTTCAGCAAATCAGATGAGATTACATAAGAAGTTTGTCGTTGATTTCAGCCATTTATGTTGCCACATATGTAAATCTCTGGCTATTTGTTCAAACTGTTGACTGCTGGCCTACTCTTTCTGTTAACTCTTGCTGAGGTCAGAGCGAAGAATGAGCATCCAGAGGGAGAGGCAGGCACGAAGGCAGAGGCTGTTAGGGATACGGATGTATGTTACCGTCAGATAAGACTTACTTTTGTCATGTGATTTGTTTTCACCCTCCAGAGTCACCGGGATTAGGCTAAACTCTTCCCAAGACACGTTTGTTTCTGCGTAGTTAGGAGAGACAGATAGTGACGCAGTTGTTTCTGAGGCTGGACTTTTCTTCCAGCAGCTTCTACTTTTCCCCTTCTCTTTCTGTTTATCTGTCTACTTATCTATCTATCTATCAGCCCATCTTCTGGAGAAAGGGACAAACAGAGGGGGCTAAATTACCAAGGCTCAGGATCAGAGAGTGAGGGGTGGAGAGAGAGAGCACAGAGAGGAACTGAGACAGAAGAAAGAGAGAGAAGTTGTTTACCTTGTTCTCTTAGTGACTCTGCTTTGGCCTCTCTCCAGTTCACATGCACTGGACTGGACTTCCTAAAGCTGCTGCATCACAGGCCTTTGTGCCAAAGCTGGATTCTCATTGGATGGGAGGAGCTTCCCTGCCTCCACAAGCTGCAGTAGCAGCACTTTATTGGCTGAAGCTGACTTGGAGCTGGAATTCACCCTCTTGATTGGCTGGGAAGCAATTTTCTGTTAGGCTAAGGTTTTGCAATTTTAAAAAAAACATTTCAGTACTGTATATGTTAGTACGGCTTGACTTGTTTATTGTAATGCATTTGACATGTTTTCATGATTATTTTAAGATTCCTGGGCTTGTCTTTTTTTTCTGACCATCCCTCCTTGTGATGCAGTTGAAACGAGGGCCATACTGTGGTTTGCAGGTTGCACAGACTATAACAGTCTTTGGGCTAAAGCAGCATTTCATCACAGTTAATGGACTGGAGGTAAACTAATTATCTCTCTTTTTTTAATTACTTTTACCAGCTGACATTCAATTCCAGGAACCTTCATCTGAGTTTGAGTGATGTATCGGTTCCTTATGTGACGACCCAGGCCTTCCTATTCACTGTCTGTAAGTAGAAGTAGAGCTGCTCCTTGTTTATATATGCTTCAGAAATGCTAGAAGTCCCTGGATGAGAGATGTTCAAGTTCTCCTGGCTTTAAATCCAGTTTTCACGAAGATCCGTTTCTGAAAGGATAGCAGCGAGTGGCTGCCCGTAGTCTGCATTGCAGCTCCTCCTCCTACAGTCAGCATCTCTGTCTGTCTCTTGTTTAAATGTGCTGACCGTATAACATACTTTGTGCTATCACTGCCCTTTGATTTTTCCTTTGTAAAAAAATTATCGTAAAGATGGTGAATCTTTAGCTTCCTCTCTTTGAGGGTGGGTCATGTCTTTGAATAACTAAACACTCTAGTAAATCCAGTAGACTGCGAGAGAGTAGGTAGTAGGTGACGTGACACAGTTAGAAACCACTGATTTGTTATACAGCAGTTTAAAAGAATGGAAATTCCTGAGAATTTTCTAGATTTAGACATAAATAAGGTCTGAAATCTCCAGTTTCTTACAGAACTACTAAAAGTAGATCAATGTAAGCTAATTAAACTGAGACCAAGTCTTCAACTTTAGCTTTAGTCTCTTATTTCTTTAAAAACTGGTCTGTCTCATCCATCTACAGTGGTTTTTCCAGCAGTCTTCTGGCTTGTTTATCTGATTTTCAGTGAACTAGTGCCACTTTACTGCCTTGCACATCATGTTAGTCTGATGCAAGTCAGCATTAGTTACCTTAACTTTGCTAGCTCGGTGATGGTTGCACACTTTGCTCTTGGAATGGCCGTTGTTTAGTCTGGAGAGGAAAGGCTTACACTGATCCTGAGTTTAAACATAATATTCCTGACTGTGGGTTTGAGGTTCTCTTAAATCTCCTCTTTCAGCTCATATTTATGCAGAAATGTAGAAAATTCTTTAGGGTTCAACAAACGTTCAAATACTACTTTCTTAATGTTTTTTCTGTAAATTTGAGCTAATAAATTCCTTATTTTGTATGTTTGCATGCAGTTTACTGCTTCTGATTTCTTTGTATATGTGAACTTATCTGGAACAGCTTCTATTGTCTGCTCCACGGTTTCGTCATGAATCTGTCGTTGATCACTTTGTCACGGCCTCCTGTCTCTTTAAATCTTTTATAAGCATTACACAACAAGTCCAGTGGCACACAAGCAACAAACAACCTGGAAAAGAAATCTGACAGGGTTGGGTTGAGGCAGCCAGGCAAAGGAACCAGACACCTACGGACAGACAGGCCCCTCTGGTCTACGTCGTCACTGTGGCGACTGCACAAACACACTCAGGCGCATACCTTTTAACTCCCTCGCGCATAAACAGCTTGGCTCGGCCCATCTGAAGCCTGATAAGGCCTCTCAAATGCCGTGGGGATTTTGCCCTTCCTCTTATTGTAAAAGCAAAGTAAATTGCATCTGATGCTCTGAGGCCGGGACCAGACTTGCTTGATTTGGCTTCATCAGTGTTTGTGGGAGTTGTTGATAACAAGAAAGCATTATTGTAGACTGTGTGTGGGTTCTGGAGAATTTAAAGCAGGACAGTGTGACGTGTTCACCTGCATGTTAACAGGCAAAACAGCAGGTGGATAAACAAAGGAATTTGAAATGGTTGGGTAGTTTGTACTTTTGTGGAAGCACTTGGCAACAAGTCAGTGAACTGGCCACTACCTGCCTTTGCTCCACCCTCGCTGTGCATCGTAGCTGAGTTTCTACGTCATGGCTCTCAATTGACTGCCACTTCCCTTCTCTTCCTAGTATGGCTGGAAAGCAGCGCACTTTCATCCTGTATTCTACCGGACAGCATAAAGAGGAGAAACTCATCTGGGTATGTCTGTGTAGATCTGCAGGTGAGTCTGTGTGTTAAAGACTTGTGATGCAGAGGCAGAGTTTTATGTGTACTGTGCTTGTTTGGCCCTTCACACATCCACCAAGCTCAGATCGAATATCAGATCAGTCGTGTGGGTGTGTTAAGAGACAAAAAAACAGCGAGACTGAGAAGTGCTGGGGTGTTCTTCAGTGTTTTTCCATTTCATCTTTCTCTCTTGCTCGCCTTCTTCCTTCATCTGTTTCTCTTTCTTTGCTTCCTGAACCAGGCCAGTGAATCGCAGTCTATGTAAGCCATCCCAGAGCACATTACGTTGAAGGTCCCTGAAAGTCTCAGAGATGCCAGTAGGCTGTCTTTTATTAATTTAGTGACACACATTAGCATTGTGGAGACCGATGCTGCACAGAACTACCTGCTCTGTTTGCAAAACATCATCCCAAGGAAGCAGGACTTAATGTAGTTGTAGTAAACATTTGGCATCTCACAAATCTTCCTCAGGTCAACTTGCCCCACTGAAACAAGGAACCATCATAAAACTCTGCCATGTTATGCCATTATATTAATACTGAATTATATTGGCTTGTGTGTAATTTGACTTAAATTTAAGCAAATTTGCTTTCTTTATAAAGTTCTCCTGTGTAAATCTGGCTGGTTTGCTTCAATAAGATGCAAAATGGGGACCCAAAATGTGCTCTGTTAAATAGAAGAACAGGACCCTAATAGGTTAAAACTCCCAAAAGTCACTCCACAGAATACACTACCTGGACCCAGATTAGCAAGTAAGTTTGTTTATTAAGCGTTTTTTTTTTTTTACAAGCAATCACACTGTACACAAAATTAGTAGAATAATTAAGAAAATTAAGTGCTATAACAGCCAAAAAAAAAAAAAAGATAAAACAAGACAGTAAAATAAACAAGAAGTTAAAATTCAAATAAATAAAATTCTCAACAAAAAGCCTGTTTAAATAAGAAAGTTTTAACTGCTGCCAAAGAGTCAGGAGAGTCAACTCGTAGTGGGAGATTGTTCCTCTGAACATCCCCATAGCCCCCTTAGATCTGAGCACTGCAGACTGAAAGGCTCTGCCCCCCCCCCTGGTTTTTAGTTGTGTACGGGGAACGACTAATAAATTCTGAGCCTGTGAACAAATGCAGCAGGAGTGTATTTTATAAAAAGCTGAGATATAATCAGGCTGTTTAGTGCTCTGTGTGTTAATGGGAGCTACACGGATCCCAGTTTGCCTCACGGATTGTCATACTCTAATAAAGATATGCTTCACATTAACACTATTTAATGCATAATTTGAATGTTTCTATTCTGTAAATCTATTATAAGGAAGCTAAGAATACATTCATTATAATGGAGAAATAAACTGTTTTCCTTTTTTCTGTTAATAATTTTGTTTTTCATCCTTTTCTAGTTTCTGCCAAACTTTCCACATTGATGATGTCTTTTAAATCCGAAAGTGCCCCCCCTGGAAGCTGGTTTCAGGTGGTGGCTTAGAGTATTGTCATCCATCTAGCACCATTTGAAATCAGTGTTCTTGGGGTGGGAAGTGTGCGTTGCTGCACCAGCATCAGGAGGCGTCTGGCGAAAAGAGACGTCACTCCACAAAGTTTCAAACCAGCAGCCCGCGGTGGCGGTCCAAGCCCTTTGTCCTCTTTCCAAGGTTGACCGATTTCTTTTGGTGTTCAGAGTCCATTTCTGTTTCTAGCACCATTTGAAATCGGTTACAGTGAAGGACAGATCTCGTCTTACCTGCAGGAGGATTTCTCAGCTGAGCTTTGGCCCTTCTTTGATTGCTTGGAGTGAAATTTGGAGGCATTTTGTTTTTAAACCAAGAAAATGGATTAAAAAAAACTTTGGTTAAAAGTTATTTTCCTTAAATAACAAGTACTAGGTTTTATTTAAGAAAAATTTACAAGCAGATTCATGTAAAAACCAAATGCATTCAGTTTAATAAAGACTACAAAACGTTCCCCTAGGAAGGTGGGTATGTGCATAGTTATGTCAAAGTGGGTTTTTCATCTCAACACGTCTCCAATCGGTTTCACCACAAGGTGGCGCTGCAACATCAAGTATAACATTGCGAGTGTTTTCATTCTAACAAACTGGCTGGTGGCAAATCACATAATTCCTTATTACTGCAATGCAATGAAACGTTTACTAAATCTGAGACTAAAGTCATGAATAAAAGCTGCTTTTTTTATGTGTTTAAGCTTCACAGTAAATATGTTACTCAGCTAAGTAAAATGAAAACTATAGAAATCCCAGAAGCTTAATTATAAAATATATGTAGTGGGTTCACGTTACAAATGAAGAGATAATTTATTTGTTATTAAACCAAAATGTAAATAAGATATAATTCTTCCCCTAAATCTCCCATAAACTAGAAATGAAATGCAGAACAAACTGCAGCAAGTTTTAACTGATATGTCTTGAATGTAGGACGTTTAAGTAGAATCATGTGGAAATTCCTTCATCTCAAACTATTTAGTGAAACAAAACCTATAAGTGGTGGGTAAACCACAACATGAAATGGTGGTCTTGGCCTGATTAAGACGACATGACCATTTAGTGTTCAAACATGGAAAAGTTGTACATGTATAAAATGGACTTGTATAGCTTTTCCAGCCAGTTTGACCACTCAAAGCGCTTTACACTACTTATCACATTCACACCCCAATAGGCACATCGGGAGGCAACGTGGGGTTAAATGTCTTACCCAAGGACACTTCAGCATGTAGTCAGTGGAAGCCTGGAATTGATCCGTCTACCTCCCGGTTGAAAGACAACTGCTCTTTCTCCTGAGCTACAGCTGCCCCATAATTTTTTTTTTATATATTTAAAAGTTTAGAGAAAGTGAAATTAAATTCACCTGCAAAGGTTATCATGCATTTTAGGTTAATTCTGTCACACAAGCGGAATATCCCTAACTCTTTAGTGGATGTGAAAGCAAAAGTGTTTGGAATGAATATGCAGCTTTTATTGCTTTTTATCTTTTATCTACTGCTTTACACTAAAAAAGGACAAAAAAAATGGATCAGGCTAATGTTAATATATTTTCCTTGAGAGAAACTAACGTGCAGACTGAAAGAGAAGTAGGAAGAATCAGAAAGGGCCTGGTGGCCATTTAAAGCCGTTTTGAACCTGTTAGAATTAAGAGGATTGTTGAGAACCTTTAATATAGGTCAGAACCTGACCTATGTTAAATAAGAACTCAGATTCATGGATTTCTAAACAAGCTTAAACCTGCTGGATGTGATGTGAACTGTGGGAAATAATTTGTCTTTATTCATGTTACACTTTGTTATGAGAAAAATGCAATATATTTGTAGCAAGACGATGTGTGAGCATGGGAAGAATAAATCCATTTTCAGTTGGTATGGAAGAAAAGACAATTCATTAGGCCATTCTGACACCAAACAACCTTCATCCCCCTGGTTTAGTCCAACAGTCTGCTTGGCAGCGCTTCCTATTTATTGCCCAAGGCCCCACCCTCTCAATTCCAACAGACCTATCACAGCAGACTTCTGAAAAATAAGGTAAGGAGCTGATTAACAAAACATTATGATCCTGAAACATATTCTTATGTGCTCATGAGCTTAATTCTGCAGTATACTCATTAACAATTCAGAACAGAATTTTAGAAAATCAAACATATTTAGTACAATCCTTTCCCTTCAACTTCTCATTACATCCATTCAATTATTCAATTAAGACTGAGAACGCACCCACACACATACAATCTGTAAGGAAACTCCATGGTAGACAGGCCTCCTCATTGAACAATGACAAATTCTTCACTTAGAAGAACAACACTTTGACAGGAAATGATTGATACAAACAAGAAAAAAACAGTGAATGTTAGGAGCCCATGATTCACCTTTGCACACAAGAATAACAAAATGCAGGAGGGAGCTAGTGCCTCCTAACAATATTCTATTCAAAAAATAAAGAATAAATCAAATCAAATCAAACTTTATTTATAAAGCACTTTTCATGCTTGGGCAACACAAAGTGCTTTACATGAAAAATCAATTCTTCCATATTAAAACAAGAAGAAACTGCATAACAGGGGAGAGAAAAAAAAACAAAAAAAACAATTACAGTTGCAGGCAGGAACATGCATTTATACACACATAGCATATTCACCACCACACCACAGCCATAAGGCTGTAGTATAGGGCCCCAGCCACCCAGACAAGGGCGATCACCGCAGCAACAACCCCAGACTGAGCAGGCAGAGCCCCCGGCATGGAGGATCCCCATGAGGAAAACACTGGAGTAAGAGTAAATATTAAATAACCTTAAGAAACAATAAGCTAAGAGTAAGTAAATAAATAAACAGATAACTAAAATAAATACAATTGAGTAAAATGACATGAAAATAAAATAAGATACACAAATTTAAAAGGTTAAGATCAAATAAAAATGAGTTAAAAGCTAAGCTAAAAAGATTGGTCTTAAGCCTCTTTTTTAAAAACATCAACAGTCTCTGCAGCCCTGAGGCTCTCCGGCAGGCCGTTCCACAGACGAGGGCCGTAACAATAAAAAGAGGCCTCACCGTATGTCTTGATCCTCACTCTTGGAACAACTAATAGATCGCTACCAGAAGACCTCAGGGTACGCGAGGGTTCATAATTTTATAAGTTCATAACCTTAAAATCAATCCTGAAATGCACGGGGAGCCAATGCAGCGATTTTAAAACTGGTGTAATGTGTTCCCGCCCTCTGGTCCTCGTCAGAACTCGTGCCGCCGAGTTCTGAAGTAGCTGTAGGTTCGAAAGGGACTTTTTGTGAAGACCAGAGAGCAGGGCATTACAGTAATCTAATCTACTGAAAACAAAAGCATGCATCAGCACCTCCGCGCTGGCAAGAGAGAGAAATGGGCGGACTCTGGCAATGTTTTTAAGATGCTAAAATCCTGTCTTTGTGACATTTCTGATGTGTGGAATAAAATCAAGCTCAGAGTCGAAAAGAACACCCAGATTTCTCACACACTGAGAGGGATCAAAATTATGTAATTTTGGTGAAATGATCTCTCTCTTGTCTTCAGGACCAATAATTAAAACTTCAGTTTTGTCCTGATTGAGCTGTAAGAAGTTCTCTGCCATCCATGACTTAATATCTAAAATACAGTTTAAAAGGATATTAACTGGCTCCAGGTCATTAGGAGACATGGCGATGTAAAGCGGTGTGTCATCAGCATAGCTGATGAGGTAACATGTACAAATTAAAAAGCATTGGGCCTAAAATTGACCCCTGGGGAACCCCACACTTGACTTCATGGATTTTTGAGGAGCATGTATCCATACTTACAAAGAATTTTCGATTTGTGAGATACCTGAGAGGCCCACCAGACTTCTGAGTCTGTCTAGTAAAATCAGGTGATCAACTGTATCAAAGGCGGCACTAAGATCCAGTAGAACCAGGACAGAAAGTTTCTGTGAGTCTAAGTTAGATCTA
Organism: Melanotaenia boesemani; assembly: GCF_017639745.1. Classification (NCBI taxonomy): domain Eukaryota; kingdom Metazoa; phylum Chordata; class Actinopteri; order Atheriniformes; family Melanotaeniidae; genus Melanotaenia; species Melanotaenia boesemani. Next base: position 5,944,976 of record NC_055694.1, on the reverse strand, counting down.
AGATCATTAACAATTTTTAAAAGGGCTGTCTCGGTACTGTGGTTTGTCCTAAAACCAGATTGATATTTTTCTAAAATATTATGTTTATGCAAAAACTCATGTAATTGCATAAAGACAAGTTTTTCAATAATTTTACTTAAAAAGGTAAGTTGGATACAGGTCGGTAGTTATCAAGATTTTCTAGCTCTAAATTACTCTTCTTCAGAAGGGGCCTCACCATTGCCGTCTTAAAGGCAGCAGGGAAGACACCCGTCTGAAGAGAGTAATTTACTATGTTTAAAAGCTCACACTCAAAGAACCCATAAAATGTTTTTAAAAGTGATGTGGGAATTGGGTCTAAAAGGCAGGTTGTTGTGTTAAGTTGGGAGAGAACTCGATTAAGCATCTTTGCATCAACCAGGACAAAACTCTCCAGTGTTTCCTCAGGTAAAAGCAAAGCTTCAGGTCTGTTTAAATCAAAATGTTGTTCAGATAAAAGCCTGGATCTAATAACATTGATTTTACTTCTGAAGTGGCATGCAGTCCTCACATGCAGCATCTGATGCAGTCATGAAAGACTTATTAAAACTTGTGTTCATTAAAAGATCTATTGTTTTAAAAAGAAATTTGGGGTTATTCTTGTTTTCTGTAATAAGATTGGAAAAATGAAGGGTTCTGGCTTGTTTAACTGTTTAATTGTAGGTTTTAAGTTGTTCCTTAAAAATTTCTAAATGAATGATTAATTTTGTTCTCCTCCATTTTCTCTCTGCTCTCTGGCAATGTCTTTTGAGTTCTTTGATTTGCTCATTCCTCCACGGTGGTGTGGGTTTAGATTTTCTTATTTTAGTTTTGAGAGGCACTACAGCATCGATAGCTGACTTAAGTTTGCTGTTAAAATGATCCACAACAAAATCACATGATGCAGGTAAAATCTGAGCAGGAGTTTGGTTTAAAATCTCAATAAAATTTGCAGCCACTTCAGAAGTAATATATCGTTTCCTCACAGTTCTCACTGAGGCCTCCTGTTGGCTAAAAGTGGTGATGTTAAAAAACACACAGTAGTGGTCTGACACAGCCAGGTCAACAACAGAGGGCACACCAGTGGACAGATCATAGGTTATAACCAGGTCCAGGGTGTGTCCTCTGTTATGAGTAGGCTGTGTAACATGTTCAAAATCTAGACAGTTTAAAATATTTAAAAACTCCTCTGCAAGAGCATCAGATCTGTTGTCAATTTGTAGATTAAAATCACCAGTTATTAAAATTTTACTGTATTTTGAGTGTATTATAGTTAAAAAGTCAGAAAATTCTTGTATAAAGCAGAAGGCAAAAAGAAATGCCCTACATTTATATCAGTACTGCATCAACTTTTTACCTTTTCCAGATATTCAAAAATTGAAAAATAAAAAAATAACTTTTAAAAGGTACTTGGACATCATCCCGCCATCACTCTTAACCTCTCCCCATTGACTTTGAATTACAACACTGCCAAAGGGAAAAAAAAAATCCATCCTCTACATTACACTTTGTATACATATCTTAACATTAGTGTGATTTTACCAGAGTAACATATGGTTGCATTAACTATTTATCATTATTGCTAACTGAATAATTCAATGCTAATTCAGTCATCTCAATTTACTGAAGCAAAATAAGTGTGGTGTGTTTGGTGTCGTCTCGGTCCGATGGTGTCAAGATGTCAACAGTATGATGAAGGGCACGGCTAAAATACAAACCAGAGCATTTGGCCCGTTCATGGTTCAGACACACGTTTCACACAGTGTGTTTATCAAGAATTACTTTAACATTAAACTGTGTGCATTTGCTTTTAAAAGTTTAGAGAAATTCAAATTAAGTTCACCTGGAAAGGATATAGAAGCTGAATACCTCGTTTTTTATTAAGCTGTGTATATCTTAGTTATTGGTAACAACCACGTCTTCACCTGAATAACCTTTTTCTGAAGCTCTACTCTCTGAGGAACACGGCATGTCTCCATCTCACTGGCCTTTGCTTTACAATCACTCTTTACATTATTAAATTTATTTTATATGGTGCTCTTTAAGGTTCCTGCATGAGTTGCAGCATATTTTGCACCCATGCATTTCATACAAAAAACACTCTGCAAACAACTGATGTCTTTTCTCCACTTTTTTATTTTGTTAGCCGATTACAAAAAAAGAAAATAAAGTCTGAAATTTTCACACAATATAACAGAGCAACATGTTCAAAGAGAATTTATATTCAATAAATTAATGGTAAGCAAGTGCAAAACTTTCCAAAATGGACTTCAAAACATCTCTGACCACTTCAGTGGCCGTGTGTAAATACTATAATACGACTGCTACAGCTCAGTGTCCTGGAACGCAAATGGTCAACAAATATCCAAAGATTGCTGCTGAGACAACAGAAACATGAAACTGTATTCATTTTATTTTTAAAACTAAAAATGTGCATTTTTGTTTTCTGATTTGTAGCTTAAGCTGTTGAAATGAAAATAAATGAGTTTGATGGGTAATTCTTTTGTTATTTTTGGCCTTATTTACCAAAGCACGCCTAACTTTTAGGTAAACATGCGATTCACACACAGAGAGAGACAACTAACACCAAACAAGGTCATTTCTTGGCTTTCTGTAGTAAGGCTTTACAATGCGCCTTTTATTCAGGCACGTTGCTAAGGGCTGTTTCTGCTATAAAAAGGGTTCCAGGGAAATCTGTTAGACTGGTTTATCAGCTAACAGCCTCATAGAAAACATGCTTCCTTTCCGCTTACAGTACACAAATATGTAGTCAATAATTAACAGGTTTTGCTTGAAGCATCAAAACTAAATTTAATTTTTTTTTTTTACTGCATTTATTCTAAATGACTATACCAGTGAAGTCATTAAAACATTCAGATTTTACTTGCTTTGGAAAGCCTGTACAACTGGGTCACAAAGTCCAAGCTCAGCTGTGATTTGTTCTCTAGCGCAAACATTTTAAAAATCAATTTGGAGCTCATTAGTGCCCAGGAAGAAAAAACTCAAACAGGAAGTGGTTATCAGTGGCTTGCTAATGGCTTAAGATATTATCAAAGATACGTGCGAGAGCATCAGCTAAGCGTCGAGTTCAATCGGCGGCGTTGTCTCACGTCTCAGACCGCCAATCAGGAGCAAATTTCCAGGGGGATTAAAAAGAATTCCACTTCTCATGTACATTTGAAGGCTGATCCAAGGACATCCTTTCTCTTACTTGGATCTTACATTCAGTAGAGCTGGACCAACAGGACTGTTACGGTTGCTGTGGACAAAAGCAGGCATTTAAAAATAATAATAAGAGTGATAAGAGATAAGAGTGTAACAAACCTTATAGACCTGTTAATGAGAGAAAAGGTTAATTATGCTTGGTTTTTCAGAGAAGCCTGCTGTCAAAAAGGTCGAGCCACAACTGAGGGTTATGTGAAAGATGAAATAAAATACATATATATGTAAAATTAAAATAACCATGCAGCCACAACATTAAAACCACTGTCAAGTCGATATTGCTCAACTTGTTCCAATGCAAGTTGCTGCAGCAGGGGCACAGCTGCACAGCAAAAGCTGCTCAGGAACTGCTCCATCAACTCGACAAGAGTTCATTCAGCTTCCAAACTCCACAAATCCTTATCAGATCCAGGATCCATTAAAGACACCAAACCCCCCACAACAGAAAGCATCACAGTGGCATCCACAGAAAAGGGCTACCCTGAGAAGATGGAGCAGCTTTGGCAGCACTAATTGAGGACTTATAAAATTTTAGGAAAGTGGTTTAAAGTTGTAGAAGGTCTGTGTGTAATGAACATGCATGATGAAGAAATATGGAAAAAGCATCTGCCTGCACTGACATGTATTTTTTACAGAATGGTGCTTATGGATCCATCTTCTTACCGCAAGAGCTAAATCCTCTCCATGTTTTGCAGCCTCTTTGTCAGTATTGTCTCCACGACTGCTGTAACCAAGTAATGACCCGTCAACATTACAGCTCAGGTATGAGAGGGCAGATGGCGTGACAAGAATTTAACCCTCTGAGACTTGAGGCAGCAAGTACACCTGTAGCTCCACACACCAAAAAAGGCCGCCTCACATCTAAGCAGGTTAAGTCCAAACACCCACAAACCACTAAACTATGAGGAAAACCCCACAAACACACATTAGCCATGCAGCTATCTGCTCATAAGATATGTGGCAGCTGCATAGAGATACAAAATATGATCGTCAAGGACAAAATGGGCCTTAACGCACCTGGAGAGCTACACTCCAGCAAAAGACCAAATACTTGGTCCTATTACATGATGATTACTGAAAAATCTGAAGATATGTCTTCAAGAGGAAACGACTACATACAACTATAATGTTCAGATTTGTTAATAACATTAAATCAGGGATGGGTAACTCCAGCCTCGAGGTCCACCGTTCTGCAGGTTTTCCATGTTTTCCTGCTCCAGCACATCAAACTAATTAATGGACTGTTTTGCAAAATTAAACAATCTGTTGAATCTATTTGGTTTGAATCTGGTGTATTAAAGCATGGAAACGCCTAAAACATGCAGGATAGTGGCCCTTGAGGGTCATAGCTGCCCATCCCTGCCTTATATTATGGGCTAAATAAGACAAATACAAACAAACAGGGCTCATACCATCAAGAGCAACTCTCCTTTACAGTTTGTGAACTTATTACACACACTCATCTCTGACCTAACAGGAAAAGGCGTTCCTGATTTTAATCTTTACGCCCATCACACTTTAAGGCCCACTTCCATGTTTCAAGGGAGAAATGATCAGTTGTAAAATTCATTCGAGCTCCAGGTGATTACAAAAACCTTGTTTTTCCAACATTATTTGGTCCGATAATAAAAGAAAGACTCTTAATGTAAATTTTGGTCTAATTTGCATAAAACTAACATGGCTGCCAAATGTTTTATCCTTCAAAAGAAGCTTGTTTCAACTCTGGTCCTCGAGAGCCAACATTCACTGCGCCAACACACCTCATTCAAATAAAATGGATCCAATAGCTTCCCTCTACAAAGAGATGCATTCATCCGAGTCAAGCGTGTTGAAGCAGGAAACATCTAAAATTTGCAGGACAGCAGGGCCTGGAGGACCGGAGTTGAAGGGCCCATCTTTTAACCCAATTTAGGGAGTAAAAATCATGCATAACATGATGGAAAGGAAGCACACACTTTTAATAATGTGCTACACAATATAAACACGTCATCAATATCAGGGTATGGAGGATATAAAGAGCAGTCGACTAATCAATTAACAGAACAGCTAAGCAATAACGCTCATATGCTGCTGGTTTTGGACCAGATGGAAAACAAAAACTTCATAATAACAGGAGACTAATTCTGTCAAAACTAATATTTATAAAATATAAATATAAATTACCACATCTGTGATGACTCATCTTATTTTCTGCCCTCAAGACAAATGTCTGCTGATATCACTAAAAAGAATGGAGGCCTTTTCCTTCCTCAGTCGGAGTAACTCCTGCCCCCTCAGAGCCTGGTAATCCTTCCTGACCTCCGTTCTGCTACCTTACTTGTTCTTCATCCCGACCTGCAATCAAGTCCCTGTCCTCTCATTTTACCAACACCAGCCACATTTTTGAGCTTATAAAAGAAACCTTGGGCACTCAGTTGACCTTAATCAGACCTCTTTCTTCATTGTTTAAATACCACCTGGTTTGCATTGGCTCGGTTTGTTTAAAATGATGTGCAAATGCAAAAAAGGGAAGTAAACTGTTTCTCAGATCTGAGGTTTCAAAACACAACATTTAACAATACAAAACATATTACACCATGTCATTATTCATTTAAAATAACAGCTAAAAATCCAGAAGCAGGGTGTGAAAACTAACTTCTTCCCTTACTGCTTCCATCAAATAAAAACGGGTAAGCTGCAAGCGGGACATGAGTTGCTCAAAATAAAAACTGCAACTAGATGCAATGCAGCGAGATGACACTGCAAAAATCTCTGAAGCGCAACTGCTGCTACACATCAGTCTGAGAGGGATTATAATACCATTTAAAAAAATATGGAGGCCTATCATTCTACAGAGAGGATAATGTTTCTGTGTAGAATAATGCTGATAATTCTCAGAAGTGAGTAGACTGAATAAGCATGACTCACTTGGAAGGGGATGCAGGAAAAAGCCTCCTTTCTGTAAGGACAATGTGCCAGAATAGCTTAGATTAGCAACGTTGCATCTTAACAAACTGCAAGACTTCTGCAGCAACATCCTTTGGACAGACAAGACGCAAGTGCTGACATCTAGGCACAGGGCACAGCTTCAACAGTATTTTGGGGTAAAATACAACAACATAGAACAGCAGGACAAACTCCTCCTAGAGGCTGTCTACTGTTATGGCCTCACACTTAACCATCGCTTGTCCAAAACTGTGACAAAGCCCAGCAACAGAATAAGACTGCTGAAGGAATTATGATGTTATTTACTTTCATCTTTTTCTGCTTCTGAATTTCTGGCTTTGTTTATGTTAAACAAACAGCATGGTGTAACAGGTCATGTTCAACTGTGCAAGTCTCTCTCTGCTGTTTTCCACCATTTTACTGAGCTGCTAACTGTGAGCTGAAACATTTCCACATCTCGAACACTTTGTTTAAATCAGGGGCAGGCCTTCCTCACAACATCCTTCCTAAAAATCACACAGCTGAACCACCTCCTTTCCGCAACAGTTTCAACATAAACTGAACACTGAAATGATCATGACGGAGGTTTTATTGCACGCAATATTAGCGGCTGCTAGTCATGAGTAGGTCAGTGAGGTTAGAGTCCAAAAGGAAAGACTTGCGTGCTCAGGCAGGTGGGGCATTAAGTGGAAAAAGTGTCACGGGTAACTTACAGATATATCATGGTAAGGAGGCTCTGATTTTCAGTGGAAAATCTCCTCCCTTCAATCTGAAACCTTCTTCCTCCCAAAAAGAAAAAAATAAATAAAAAAAGGATGTCTTACAACAGCCTACTTTAAAACAAACAGGATATGAACAAGTGTGTTGTAGGGAGAACAACAACAGGTAATCCTGACCGGGTCAGGCCATGTAGAAGATTAACAAGTATTTTTGCAGTCCAGATAGTTTAAAAAAGACTTCCTGACCTACATCAAATTAATCTAAGCCAGAAACTAGACACACCAACAACTCACTACATGGACCTTTAAAAGCTACAGATTTTAGCTGTACCGTCTTCCCGTTAGCCTGATCCTCAAGAGGAAAGTTGTGAGAAGGAGCATCAACATTTTTCCCAACACGAACTGTAATAACTAACTGCACTGAGAATTCAAACAATAATCATTAAAAAGAAGTCCTGATTCATTAGTTGACTGCTAGTTGTAACCACTGCATACTAAATCATCTAAAATTTAATTTCAATTACATCAATTTGTGCAAGTGAGCTCTGTATAGGAGAGTGCTTTTTATGACAACATTGGCACTGAAAGAAGGAATATTTACCAGGAGGGCCTAAAAAATAAAGTGTAAAACTTTAACATGCAACAGGCAGGAAGCTCAGATAGTAAGAAAATGTGCAGCTCATCAACACTGTTAACAGCTGGACTGAAGAGACAAACAAAAGGCAGAGAATACATAACAAATAAAGCGATTTCAAAGGTTAGTCTGCAGAACGGAATAAAACCATTTACCCTTTTTTTCCCCTGTAGTAGAATACACCGATGATGATGGCAATTACCACAACTATTTTGATGGGAAAAAAAACAAGAGATGTTTGAAGATGATGATGATTTAAAATAATGAGTGACCATAAGGCAAACATCTGTTGTAAGACCATAATGACATTTAACCCCTTTTCACTCCAGGAAAAAAAAGCCAAACAGGGATATGAACTTTATAGACTAATTAAACTGTTTTGTGGGGTGTTTTTATATAAAAAAATTTTAACAGATGCCTGTAGATGACAATAGCTGCATAAAACAATAATTATATTACAGCCTGATGCCTTACCAAGTTTTAGTCCAAGAACTAGAAAATAACCCATTAATGTCTTTGCCCTTTAGAGACTTCTGGTAACCTCACTCACACATTCTCAGATGAAAGGTAAATTAGTTATTAAAAAATAATAAGTTTAATTTGTTTTGTCTTTTGCTATACTTACACACAGCTGGCCTACTTGGAGTGTTCAGGGGTTAAAATGCTCAACTGGCAGCTCAAAATAAATTAGCAATAAAAAAAATAAATAATAAATACTGCAGTTCACAAATTATTTCATTCTGGAAACAAATTCATTCATTAAAATATCTCAATTTATCTTTTTTTAACATATTTGTGAATCCAAATAAGAATATTATGGCCTCTCAGGTGCTCCATAATTCATGGTATTACGGGCGTGCTGGTCTGAGGCCGTAACAGCCTTATTCGGATCAACGTTGTCACTGAACGTTGTAGATGTCCTCAAAGATAACATTGACACTCACCGACAGCGGTAATGCCTAACCCAATCGGAAGGGCATTTGAACCACCTGTGGAAAAATGATAGATGAGAAACAAGAAAAAGAGAGAAGAATGAACAGGAATAGTTTATGGACGATTTTCACTGCTTACCATGAGGATCGTCTGGTTTAGGAGTGACACCTGCAGCAGAGATAAGGAGTGAAAACATATTAAAATACAAAAGTCTGTTTTTATTGTTTAACATATAAGAAAAAACATTAGTAATATTGTGAGCAATCACCAGCAGGTTAACCAGAAGGTTACGCTGCGACTAAGCACGGAGAACAGGGTAGTGAGCTATACGAAAACTAGCACACTGCATTTGATCTTAAATAATGCGAGGTTCATGGCTGATTTAAAAGCAAGTAACATTACAACAATCTGTATAAAACGGTATAAAAGCAGTACAGTATCACTTTCAGGAAAATCAACAGATAAACCTCGATGGCTTTGTCCATCATTGGCCAATCCAGGTAAATAGATACCTGGCAGGTCAAGGTACACTACAGTACTTCTGATTCATGCTGGATAACAATATTAGTGTAAGAGTTAGTTCTTTTATTGAAGCAGCTGCCCAGATCACCTTACAGAAGAGCTTCTCTGAGTGTGAGGCAGGGCTGCCTGAGGGGAAGCTGTACAGTCAGGGGTGTATCAGTGAACAGCAGAGAAGAAACTTTATTTATGTTAGCTATTAAAAGGATCAGAGCCTAAATGTGAGAGATCTGGTTAAAAAGAAAATTCATAGATGCATTAGTTTAAGAAATATTACCAATTATCCCCACAAGAGACAAACACCACCACTAAGAGTTTAAACCATGAAAGATTACTACAATAAACACACAAAAACACAGAAACCGCTCAGTCACTCCTCAGGAGAATTTAGTGTGACCAATTAACCTAACATGCACGTCTTTGTATGGTGGGAGGAAACCGAATACCCGAAGTGAACTCACGCATACGACTGGGAGAACATGCAAACTCCACACAGAAAGAGCCCTGTTTGAACCCCTCCCCAGCCGAGGCTCGGACCGATGACCTTGCTGTGAGGGGGCCAAGTCGCTTCTTTTCATCAGGCTGGACGCGTGTTTCTCTGGCAAGATCTGGCAACGCTTCAGTTCCTGCAGGCATTTCCTGTTTTAGAGCAACAATGGCGGCCGACGAGGTGCAGTGTCTTCACGAGCTCGTAGAAGCAAATAGAGAAATAATTATTCTGTTAAAACTTTTACAACGTATTCAAATTAAAATGGGTTTACTGGACAAATTCAGCGAGATCCAGAAACGTGTAATCACAAACTGGCAAATCACAAAGGAGTACTTCCGTGTAGCCGTACTGTTTAGCAGGGGTGTGCATCAAACCACTGCAGACCTGCACAGAGCCTACGGAGGCGATGCCGTAACCGATCGTACGCAAGTACAAATCCAGCTTAAGCGTTAGATACGAATAAATGCCTGCAGGCGAGCAGGTTTACTTGGGAGTATATAAACCTAAAGCAAAGCTATGAAAGGGCTTTCTTTTACCAGTGTATAGGTCAGGGTGCCCAAGTCCGGTCCTTGAGATCTTCTATCCTGCAACTTTTAGATGCATCCCTTCTCCAACACACCCGAATCAGACAGCTGAACTCCCTAATCAACACGTCATTCAGCTCTGCAGAGGCCTGGTAACAAGCCAATCATTTGATTCAGGTGTGTTGGAGAAGGGATGCATCTAAACGTTGCAGGATAGAAGATCTCAAGGACTGGGCTTTGGAATCCCTGGTATAGGTACTACACTAGGGCTAGGACATTTAATGGCAGCCCCTCCACACACAGCATATGGCTTCAAGAACTAAAGCAATCACTCTTTCTAAAATACCACCACCGCCACGGTGCTCTGAACTCCTATTTTGTGATAAAAGCTACATCTGCATCACAGGACATGCTCAATTCATCCTATTACTGTTGTCAGCAATGACTGTGCCAAACAGACAGCCATTAAAAGCTGAACACCCAACACTGACTTAAGTAAATGCAGTGCCTTCGCTGCAAGCCAGCAGGAGAGGTGAGAACTGCCTTGTGAAAAGTCGACAAACTTCTTTGTTCATGTCCTCACCACCTGATGTAAAATCAAAAACCATTTCTCCTCAGAGATGCTGTGGTTTTGTGAAAGCTTTCCTCTGTTTTCGTAGCAACATAAACATTAGCTTAGCTTACTTTGAGGGCATGCATCAGAACCCTCAGCTCAGTCACAGGATAAAACAGGCTCACGCACTGCTCCATACAGCCTGTGTTCGGAGGCACTTACAGACTATCATTTCTCAAATTTGAAATAAGCAACAGCCCTGAGAGGGACTGTACCTGCTGGTTTCTTTGTGTCAGGAGTAGAGGTGGTGGTAGCTTTAGTTGTGGAGGACGCTTCTGCAATAACATCAAATATGTTAGGAATGTTTCACGATAAGGACGGGGATAAGGCAAGTGCTTCAGCTTTTTCAAACTCTTTCTGTAAGAAATGTAGCAGCAGATGCGGTTGTGGACAAAGATGAAGACGTTTGTCGACTTTTGACAGAGCGGTTCTCCCATGCATCCATGCCCTCTGCTCCGTCTCATGCACTGCTCCATACAGCCTGTGTTCTGAGGCGCTTACAGACTCTTTTTTCAAATTTCAAGAGAAGCAACAGCCCTGAGAGGGACTGTACCTGATGGTTTCTTGGTAGTAGTGGTGGTAGCTTTAGTTGTGGGGATCATTGCTGTAATAACAAAATATATGTCAGGTACGGTTAAAGATAAAGATGGTGATGAGGCAAGCAGTTTAGCTTTTTTACATTTTTTTCAGAAGGATTAAAAATGCTTTCATAAAACCCCACTAAAGCGCTAAAATTATTGTATGACTTCTGCCCTCTTTTGTCTTGTCTCTAAATATTTTTATGTGCTCCATTTTTCTTTAGGTATTTGGCAAACATGAACAATAAATTTCATTAATCTCACTTTTAAAATCAGCCATTTTGAAAGGACATGTTCCTAAATTACATTAATAAACATTTAATGGAGAAAAAACTTTAAAAGATAGTGGAAACATTTTAAAGCAACTTCCTGATTCACATTCCCATCAGCATAGACCACAGATACAACATGGCACTATGTATTTAACCTGATCAGGTTTAAGTAATGATTTTTATTTATGACTTACTTTTAATGCATTGTGGAATTCCAGGTAACCACTGACTATTGATGCCACATGTAAGACTAGGTGATCCCTCCATTTCGTATCCGTTTTTACACCTGAATGTCATAGAGGCCATGTATCCATGGGGAGGTCGGGAACCATCAACAAATTCACCATTTGAAATGGCAGGATCGTTACAACGAACCACTGCAAGGAAAAAAAAGAAAATGCTGAGACAGTGGTGGCATTTATTTTGAAAGGTGGGGTTAAAATATATATTTTAAACACTTACAGACACATTTTGGAGGACTAGGACTGAAATTTTCAGTCTCTGAACAGGTCAACTCTTTTGATCCATTGAGTGTGTATGTTGCATCACAGCTGTATTTTACAACATGTCCAAAATCGTAGGATTCTAGTTTAGGTACAAAATCCCCATTCTGAATCTGTGGTGGATTAATACATCTTACCACTGCAAAAACAAAATGAGACCCATTAGACAAAGACAAGTTTTTTTTTTTTTTTTTTTTTTTTTTTTTAAAAAAAAGTGCAACATGTGAACACAGAAAGATGCAAACCTTCACATGTAGGCAGCCTTCCCATCCAGCCCTGGTCTCCACAGAGCAACACTGGATTTCCAATCATTCTATAACTGATTAGAGGAATAAAAATGTTACTATCTGCAAGCCCCCTTAAGAGACTTTTCTTTAATTCATTTATTTGAAAAAATATAATTGAAATAGGTAAGAAACAGTTTTACATTAATTCTCTAAACATGATCCATAAGAGTTATCAATGTATTACTAACCCTTTCCGACAAACCACCGTAGCTTTGTCACCAAACTCTGTCCCCTCATAATTTATATCTCCATTGTCCACTGATCCAGCAGAGCCACAACTCTTCCCTGCAGAAAAAAATTATTCAGAGGATTAGGACCATTTCTTAAAAATTACAGTTTTATTTATCAGTAATTAGATTGTCAGTATTTTCATCCAGACAACACATTGTTCATCTGAAGGTTCAAATTTTCAGAAGGTTACCCGTTAAAATAGGCTAATGTTGCTGCTACATGATAAAGATTCTTAATATGTAATAAAGTAAAATATTTACTATTGCATTTCAACGTCACAGCACTCCATGTGCCTGTAGTACAGGTGATGGTTCTAGACCCTCCTGCAGATTCGTGTCCAACAACACATTTCAGTCTAGCTGTGGACCCATCTGGGAATGTGTTTTTAATGATGTCTTCATCACTCAAAGTCATGGTGGGTCCTAGCTCAGGTTTAGAACAGTCTTGAGCTGTAATAGAAATGTAAAATGTTAAGGAGATATGAGCAGATGTGAGCAGTGAATGGTAATCAAGAATAAAGGGCGCATGCTCAGTGTTATAACCTGAGCTCACCTTGAGCAAGAACAGCAAGGCCAAGACTGCTCAACAGAAACAAGGCAGAGACACCCATGACAGATCTGACACGTTTATCCAAAATACCTCTCTGGGGGAAAAACAGGGACACAAGAGTTTATATAGTGAGGATTAGAGCAAGGTTGTCCCTACAAAACATGCTAATTAGCAGCAACATAACCAGGCAAACACCAGAGCCGACTGCGACCAAGATTAGTTAAAATATCTAAATAAATCGATGGTCGTTCGGGTTAAAACACGACAACAAATCAGTATTCTGTCTCAAATGAGTTTAAAGGTTACCATCTTATCTTTGTTATGGTAGCAGATGTGACACACAACACGCCGTACTCCATGCCAAATTTGTCTGTAGTTAACTGAAGTAAAACCCGACGTTTGATCAAACTAACCAAGTTATTTAATAACATAATTTTAAGAAATGCTTCCGACAGAAAATTTCAACAAACACAAGGAATGCTGTTTTTAAAGTAACATTTTAGCCATTACGAAGCTAGTTAACCATTTTCTTTTAATCTCTCTTTCCCAAAACCCTGTGGGCGTATGCGTCACACAAATAACAGCATGCTAATCCCGAATTAGCTCCAGTTTTAAACTTATCTAAGCCGAATTTACCGTCAGATCATCGTGGTGGGAGAGCTATATTAACGGAGTTCACGTGAATCCCCGATTCTGCTGAAAATCGATAAACAAGTTAAGTTTAACACATAGCATTTATGTCGTTAGCTAGCTAAACGTTAGCTAAAGCGAAACCATCAAGGCGTTCATGAAGATATAAAGATAGATGTTACGATAATGGGTGATATTCATTCTCTTGTCGGTTAAATCTAACAGCGAAAAATGTGGGAATAGAGCTGGACCTACCGAACCTGTCCACAAAACGCGAAGACACACAATGGTGGTGACTTATTAGATGAGGTTAGTGACTTCCACTGCTTCTCGGAAGTGGGCGCGGCCAAAAACCTAAAAAGCTCTAACCAACGTCACCGTGTCCGTTAACGCGAACCTTTAAACATAATATAAGCCTATGTACGACGCTGCGTAATGAAAACACTTTTACGTTATACATGCCAACGTAATTATGTGATTTAAGAGGTCATGTACACTTATTTGCTGTCTGACAGTTTGCGAGCCAGACTTCAGGAGCAGACCTCCATGTGGAAACAAGATGGCAGAGCACAGTCACCTCAAGAAGGAAGGAAGGGTGTTTTCACTCCTTTTATTTATTTATTTTTATTGAAGTAAATTGAGGAGTATTTCTGTTATTCTTCTCAGTTTGAAAGTAATGTTAATTTAGTTATATATTTATATTTTTTTAGAATTGTCCATAATTTCGTCATTACTTCAATGGTACACTAAATGATCCAAAAGACATTTAAAGAAAGTGACTAATGCACCCAACCCAGTTAAAGTCAATATCAGGAAGTTAATTTCCTTCCTACTCTTTCTCAATTTCTTCACTGCGCCTCTAGTCGACACACCATCACATGAGCACAAAGGAAATTAAAAAAAAAAAATCTTCATTAAGTCATTTCCATGTTGCTCACTTATTGTAAATATATGAAATAGGAGTGACTCGACTGGGCTCAAAATGTCTAAAATGTTGAAGTAACAACTTTGTAGTAGAACAGGATCATTTATTCAGCAACGTGAACGACGTGAATAAAGGAAAAGTCAGGTCAAGTTGATTTATATAGCACATTTCCAACAGACATGCTGCCTGAAGTGTGTTTTACAAACTGAAAAACATTTAAATGAAAATAAAGTGCATGATAGAGCAATACAAATAAAGCAATACAATGAGCCTACCTAAAACAAGTAAAACAAAATAAATTAAGTGTTCAGTATTTGATAGAATACAGTAGTAAGATTTTTATGCCCACCTCAGACTGTTGACAATGTCAGTGAATCTATGTAGGCAGCCTGCCTTCTTGGACCCTCTAGCAAAAGTAAGCAAAATCCAGACCTTCCATGTCAGTCAGAACCATGTTACTGTCACGTGAATGTGAAAAATACAAAATGTTGATAACTTATTTCAGTAAGAAACTGTTTGCATTTATTTCATGTTACTTTGCAGTATTTACTGAGGTTTGCTGGTGACACAGCTGTAAAATCAGTTGTAAGACAGATCTATGAATATAGATCAGTTTCAGATATCTTTAAACGGCAAAACAACAAAAGGAAGCAAGGGATGTCTTTCCTAAATCAGTAATCCTGTGTAGATGTTGGAGACCAAGGGCTGATCATTTAGAAGCCATGAATGTGGTGAAAGCAGGGCCGGATCTAGGCTGGCAGGTGCCCTGGGCAAAACAGAAGTTTTGCTCCCCACCCCACGCGGCAAAATGCTTATCGAAACCGAAGCTACAAAACTCAGTCACACACTTTTTTGTAACTTAAGTACAAATTCTTGTCTCTTTATTAACAAACAAAACAAGGTCACACTGAAACACTCTAAACTAAACAAACTGCTACAAAAATGATAAACAGCACAACATAAATAACATTTAGTTAAAAATAAATAACATTACTGCAAGAGTCCAGGGCAAGAAATGGCAGTGCAAATGCAAATCCTAAAACAATGTAAAAAGTGTAATAAAAAACACACATTAAACTATAAAAACTGGTACAATTATGACAAACAAAACAAAATGCCACCTTGTAGAACAAAAAAAAATCAAGCAATCAAATTACATCTTTGAAGCATATTTCATATGTAAGTTGTAACACAAAGCTGTTTAGTTATTAAGATAAATCCCTCATGTCCTTCCAGCCACCAGGCCACCACTCAGAGAGACACAAACACAGTCTGTCTGTATTCAATCATCTTTATGACATCTCTGCATTGTGCAGTCAGTGTTCTTCATTTAAATCTGCTTGCTACAGATCCAAATATTATTTAATAGCTTAAATAAAAATAAAACATTATAAAACGTAATAGTACTGCAGTCATTCTTCTTTGTTGAATTAACTCATATTCTTCACTGAGAGCATCTGGTGAAGATCACCAGGCTGAGCCCTCCTTTCAGCAGCTTCTACAGGTGCCTGTTGTGGCTGTAAAAATGTTCTCTGCGCATCTGGAGAAACACAAATTTAACACATTACGTTTTATAGCAGTAACATTGAAAAGCAGTAGCCTGCCCTTCCAATAGACATTTGCATAAATACTGCATTACAAATACAATTAGAATCAAACATTTACTTTATGTCATTTGGACATTATGACATGCATGCTTTTTATGGCATAATACAGGTGGTACTTTAATTATAATATTGTTGTTACGGTGCAATAGCATCTATGTTAGTTAGCGTTAACCCACTGTCGATGTCAAAATGAAAAGTAACACACGCTGCCTTCATGTTCAGTAACTCAGACATACCTCTATTTTGCTCTAGTTTCCTCCTCCTTTCTACGTTTACTTTAAGCAGCACCTGACGGCTTTTCATTATAAACTTGGTAACACATGTTCTGTCAGTTTAGCATACATTGTCTGATCAGCATACGCATAGTGCAAACTGACGACTGCACCCAGCCCTAACCCGAACCTTAACCCGCATGCGCATTAACGTAACGTAAACTACTCTTATGCGTATGCTGACAGAACAACAAGCCTCGACGGACCGCAAAAAAAAAAAAAAAAAAAAAATGGAGGCGCCGCTCCCAGAGCCCTCGATATACTCAGAGTTGCGACATCCACTGACGTCTTTGAGCGGTCACGTGGGTCATGGAGCCTCCAACAGTTCTAAACAAACCCCGAGTTGCTACACTCTACTACGGAACAGACAGCAGCGATCGGATTACTGAGGGTGAAAACTAAACACATTATTTCTGCACATATACTTTTGTCAGTTAATGCATTATTATATTAACCAACCAGATCTGCTGGTTGTTAAACCAACACGGCTGAGAACTAAGGGTGACAGAGCCTTTGCAGCAGTGGCCCCTGTCCTCTGGAACTCCCTTCCTCTAGGCCTGAGATCTGTGGACTCCATGACCCCTTTTAAAAAGCAGCTAAAAACACATCTACTTAAACTTGATTTACTTAGTTTTATTTGTTTTTATTATCTCTGTATTACTGTTATTCAGTGTTTTATCTTGTTGTTAAGCACTTTGTGATTTTATCTTGAAAGGTGCTATATAAATAAACATTTACTTACTTACTTACTTACTTAATGTTGATTTAAGTGATTATCAAGTCGTGTTTAACAATAGATTAAATAAGTGTAACCAGCACAACAATTTCATACATTTTTGGAGGGAAATATTCATATCAACCTACAAACATTTATTAACGATCAGACATGACGGTCCTCATTATTTGATAACCACCCATACAGTTCACGGTTTTGATTAGCTTGTTAGGGCTTACTTTCATCTAATTATTAAAGCCAGTCGTGTTGTAGCATGTAATGTCAGTACTTAAAGTCAACAATGAATACAACACCGAATACCCCTTTAGACAGTACTGTGTCTCTCAGCTGCATTTCAGTGGTTTGTATGTAAATCCAAATCTGCACTGTCTCTCTTAAAAAAAAAACTTGACCATGCTTAGTTTATGTTTTTCCCTTTTTATTTTCAATTATTCTTCATAAATTTTTATGTTTTTAAATGCTTTGTAAAGCCCTTTGAATCACCATGTTTTTAAAAACAATTTATTTATTTATAGATGTTTTCAAACAGAATGTGATATTTCAGAGTAAATACAGTAATATTAAGCAACCTCCCCCCATATAATTTAGTTATATATTTATATTTTTTAGAATTGTCCATAATTTCGTCATTACTTCAATGGTACACTAAATGATCCAAAAGACATTTAAAGAAAGTGACTAATGCACCCAACCCAGTTAAAGTCAATATCAGGAAGTTCATTTCCTTCCTACTCTTTCTCAATTTCTCCACTGCGCCTCTAGTCGACACACCATCACATGAGCACAAAGGAAATTAAAAAAAAAAAATCTTCATGAAGTCATTTCCATGTTGCTCACTTATTGTGAAATATATATGAAATAGGAATGACAGGACTGGGTTCAAAATGTCTAAAATGTTGAAGTAAAAACTTTGTAGTAGAACAGGATCATTTATTCAGCAACGTGAACGACGTGAATAAAGGAAAAGTCAGGTCAAGTTGATTTATACATTTCCAACAGACATGTTGTCTTTTTATTTTCAATTATGCTTCATATATTTTTATGTTTTTAATGTCTTTGTAAAGCCCTTTGAATCACCATGTTTCCAGAGCTTTCAAACAGAATGTGATATTTCAGAGTAAATACAAGACAAGAGTGGGGAACAACAAGGATATTAGTAATAATCATTAAATAAATAATATACATAACATAAATGAATCTAACATTACAAGACTAATAGAAAACAAAAAAAAAATGAATGCATAAATCTTAAAAAAGAGAAATAAATAAATCATTAAAAATAAAGTAATACACCAAATTATTTTACAACAATTAAAATAACCCTTATTCATATCTATAAAAGATGCACTATAGGGGTAAGGCAGAACAAAAAAAATAATTTAGTACAGAAGATGAAAAAAATAACAGCATATCACAGTATCACATGTATTATTATTATACTGTTACCTCTAGGTTATTTACCTAAACCTTAGAAGCTCTGTTACGTAAGAAGTTAACAAATCCTCCCAAACATTTATCAAAGACTGCTGTTGTTTGTTTATATATATATATATATAAATATATATATATATATATATATATATATTAAACATAATCTTTTCCGATGACAGGTAAGACGAGAGCTCTCTAAGCCACAAAGAGCCACTGGGAGGGTCATTATTTTTCCAGCTGATAGTTATACATTTGTTGGCCACAATTAGGGCTAGTCTGATGAAGCGAGTATTCATTCTCCATGTTGCTGAATTGTGCAAGGTTAGAACATGAGCTAATATCAATGGGTGTTACCAAATAAGTGAACAAGTATGTGTAATAAAGAATTGCAAAAGTTAAGAGGGAAGATAAAAGAGTGATAGTGAGTGAATAGAGATGCTCAGGGAATAGGTGAAATATAAATTAATTAGGAATCAAATTTAGGCGATTACTACTCAGTTATTGGTGCATGGAACATGGAAAGCAAAAAGGGGAAAAGGCAGTTTTAATAAATATTTAAACAGTTTAAATAAAATTTAATGGATAAAAGTCATGTGCTCTGTGATTTTCTGTTATTTGTAATAGGGAATTCATGGAAAGCATTACAAACTCCCGAGCTGTCCCTGCTACTACGCATTAAAAATTCCCAGTACATGAAAAAATTGTTCACCTTAAAAAACAACACAGGAGCCTGAAATGTCATCTCTGGGCACCAGGCTAAACATAACCAGTATTTTGAGAACACAGTGACAATACGTTTCTACTAACCTAAGTCATATTAAACATCAAATTCTATGAATCTATGAGTAACAGTGCGCTTGATCAGTGCACTGGAATAAATACTATAAGACCATGACCACACTTTAACAAAAAAGCTCAGAGCCCATGGTGTAAAAGCACAATAGCTATAACATACAAAAGCAAAATACATTTAAACAAAATTCTATCACATTTAACAGACGCAAGTATTTTAGTGCAGGACGTCCGACAGAATGTACATGCATTTTCGTGACTTATAAGACTGATATTGCATCGACTCACCTCTGAAAATGAATGGAATGCATTGGCTATGAACTCAGTCTGATGTGGTATTTGGAACTATTGAAGCCTCCAGTAACCCGGAAGTGCGCCGCCATTTTTTGTACACCGGAGTGTCGCGACTCTGAGGATATGGAAGGCTCTGGATGAGGTCAGTAACTTTCACTGCTTCTCGGAAGTGGGCGCGGCCAAAAAGCAATAAAGCTCTAATAACCGTCGTCACCGTCTCCGTTAACGTAAACCGTTAACGTTTGATTATGAGATAAGCCTATGTGGCTCCGGGCCACGATGCGTCGTAATAAAAATAGTTTTACTTATCATCGTGTGATTTAAGAGGTCATGTACACTTATTTGCTGTCTGACAGTGTGCGAGCCAGACTTCAGGAGCAGACCTGCATGTGGAAACAAGATGGCAGAGCACAGTCACCGCTAGAAGGAAGGAAGGGTGTTTTCACCCCTCATTGTTTCCGTTTTTATTTATTTATTTTTGTTAATTATTATTATTAAGTGGATTGAGGAGTATTTCTGTTATTTTTCCAGGTTGAAATAAATTTTAATTTAGTTATATATTTATGTTTTTTCAATTATCCTTAATTTCGTCAGGGTACACTAAAGGATAAAAAAGGGCATTTAAAGAAAATGACTAATGCATCCAACCATAGCTAAATTGAAGATGAAAAAATAAATAAGCGTTTTCTTTATGAAGTTGCTCACTTATTGTAAAATAGGTTTGTTTTGAACTTTGTAGTAGAATAGGATAATTTATTCAGCAATGTGAATAAGATGAATAATGCAGAAGTCAGGTCAGGGTTATTTATGTAGAACATTTCCAACAGACATGCTGCCTGAAGTGTTTTACAAACAAATACATTGAAATAAAAAGTGCATGAAACAAAGCAATACAATAAGCCCATTTAAAACTATTAAAAACTAATTATTCTAAGTGTTCAGTATTTGATAGAACTAGTATGATTTTTATGCCCATGTCACAGACTGTTGACAATGTCGATGAATCTATGTAGGCAGCCTGTTTTCATGGACCCTCTAGCAAAAGTAAACAAAATCCAGCCCTTTCATGTCAGTCAGAACCATGTTTCTATCACGTGAATGTGAACAATAAAAAATGTTGATAACGTATTTCATTAAGATTTTGTCTTCACGTTACTTTGCTGTATTTTGTGAGGTTTGCTGGTGATGCAGCTGCAAAATCAGTTAGTTATAAGACAGCCATGCACACATCTGTTTGTGAGTGACGGTGCCACAAATTTGATCTTTTTTTTTTAAGTTTATATTTTGTGAAATATTGAAGTGATTGTTACAACTAAAATGTTCATCTAATGTTAAAAAGTGAAGAAAAACAAACAGTCAAAGCTATATATGTATTTGATTTACAGTTGTTTGCTTTGGGTGATGCTGCATTGTGTAACTTTTATCACTGCTACGTCAAGACTTGCACCTCAGTTGTAACAGGAAAATGTATTTTTAGCCAGATCATCAGTTTTACCAGTTTCTTGATCAATATTTGCTTTTTAACTTAAGTCGTCACATCTGGTGGCTTTATGAGATATTATCACCATGGAGACGTTTGGTAAGAAGATACTGTATGAATTCTGCATTATGATCTAGTACATGTACATGCTGTCTTATAACATGCTGCAATAACTGACCCTTGGACTTCTAACATTTACCCAAGTGAAGGTCAGTCAACAGTAAATATTAGTTAGACTTTGATTGGGTTAGTTCCTATCCTGAAAGTTTGGTTATAAATGTTGGTATAGGAGGATATTTTTCAGTATTGATCCACACTTCACACATAATTAGTCTTCTCAGAAAAATCTCTTACCCACTCACTTGTTGCGGCCCACCAGGAATCCTCCCGAACATCCCAATTAGCCACTCCGGCATTGTATAGGGAAGGACAACTTGGTTCAGAATTTCTGAAATAATTTTTTATTATATCAAAGTAACATGTTTGTAGTTCAGCAGGATAATTTCTTAGACCACATACGAATAATGTAAAGATGTTCAGTAGTTGTGTTAGGTTTTGAGGCTCCCACAATACGGATCCTCAATCCTTTAAAGAGACCGAACACTGATTTCCTCCGGAGTAATCCAACCAATGACAAACAGAACCCACTTCAACTCCAGTCTTCACTGAGCTCAGGGTTTTTACTCACAGGTTTCCAGTTACAATCAGCAGTATACACGTCCATTATCTGACTGACCCTCACAAGGCCAACCACCTACATATTTACACAGTGCATAAAACCCTACGGTCAGCCCCATTACCATACAGAAACGGGTGTATATACAATTGTAACTCCTAAAACACTACCACAGATTAACATACACCATTTCCCACCAAATACACCATTACATCCCCCTTTAACCCAAATGCTTAACTTAACACAATTACATAAATCAATAAAGCAAATACAAAAAATAAACACTATCATCATCCCATCCTCCCCCCTTTCCCTGGCCACTTTGTTCGTGCCAAATCAGCCAATTCAGCACACCAGGCCCTGGTTAACACCCTCATGGGCGCACCTCCATGAAGGTGTCGATCCCCAAACCACCTCAGAGGGAGAGAGAGAGATTAGCAACAAAAACACATGCTGAAAATAATCCAAACCCAATGTATTACCCAACCTAATAGGATCCAATATTAGTGGATAGATACATTAACAAAAAACTAAAGAAACACAAATAAAAGGATATTAAAGTGTATGCAGGGCATGTATGTGTGTGGTCTCATACTGAGCACCTGCTTAGTGAGGAGATGTATGCCGCTTCCTCACAAGTTGATTTTCTCTCCTGTCACAGACAATTGATGATAACACCTCTGAACCGAACACACTGGACACAATCTGATAAAATGATAATTTTTCCAGCTTATACTACACTGACATGTTCAATCAATCAATCAATCAATCAGTCTTTATTTATAAAGCACTTTTCATACAATAATGTAGCACACACACACACATACACACAACCCCCTCCCTGCTTGCGTCCTCTCACTTACCAGTATGTACAAGCAAGCGTACACATGCACATACACATGCACATGCACATGCACATACACATGCACATGCACATACACATACACATGCACATGCACATACACATACACATGCACATACACATACACACACATACATGCACATATTAAAAGACTAATGTGAGGTTGAGCACAGACGAGCCAGGTAAGGAAACATTATCACATGGAGCCGTCTGCACTGGGAGCCGCTCACAGGCCACGACTGCCAGGACACCGACCCAGGGCACACGGCCAAGTGAGAGGCGGAGGAGCCACCCAACCAGACCGAAAGAACCCGGAGGACAGAGCAGCCCCAGCCGATGAAAGCCCCCAGTGCAGAGATCCCCCTCCAAGGAAACACTGGAGAAATAACCTAAAAATAATATAAATAGATTAAAAGCATAGAATAAATAGAAATGGGTTAACATAGAAAAATAAATAGGCTAGGGGAATAGAATAAATAAGAATAAAATGAATAAATATTAAGTAAAAGCTAAATTTAAAAGGTGGGTCTTAAACCTGCTCTTAAAAACATTAACATTCTCTGCAGCCCTGAGCTCCTCTGGCAGGTTGTTCCACAGACGAGGATGTTATTCAAAGCCAATGATTGTAATGAATGGGTGGCTAAATGAAAGAGTCCAACACACTGGTATAAGATGTATTTGTGTTTCTTCAGATGTTTGACAAACTATTCAGAAATAACTCTTTCTTTGACCTTTGCAACACTGTGGAACAAACTAGTAGGACTTCTTTCTGTCTGACACCTGCTGCGTGAACTGAAGTTACTTTGGGAATTAAACAACACAAGTTATTACACAAATTATTTGCACACTCCAAATGGTACTTCAGATGTTCTCTTTCATTTTATTGAAAGCATTTACAGAGTCGCTGAAATCAGTCAGAAAACACAAACAAGTACATTTATTTTAAGGCTTTATCCTCCAGTTTTATTCATGAGAATATATGGGATTTTTAAGAGATGAATCAATGAACATTTGGGTGAAACAAAGTATTTAAAAGTCAGCTGAAACTGTTTTTCAAACAGTGGTCTTACTTCACATTTGACTTTAAAAAAGAAGAAAAACAGAAACAAGTGCTTACATGTTTAGATTATCTGACTGATAGATTTCTGTATGATTATAGAATAAAATTAGACTAAAATCAAATATAAACGTAGTAGATTAACAAGTTTAATTTCCTCTGCAAATTCTGGTATTCCAGACGACTGCTGACCATTCACAGCTCAGTTTAAACTCTCCTTTCAAATTTTATTCAAGGTTCGTGTTGGAAGCTCACTGTGGACAAGGATCCATGTGGACTTGAAGAACCTTAAGTGGAGCTTGGATTTTGAATCTCAGGATCCTCATTGCTCTGCTGTGGTGATAAAAAAGCCAGAAAATGAAAACAGTTTTCCACAAAATGTTCCTGGTTAGTTAAACTTGAACAGATTTAAGTCTGATTATAAAATTTGGCTTTTCATGTTGTAATTTCAGAACACAAATAAAGTGACACGACGAGCGACAGAAAGCAGACGTAAAAATGTAAGACTTACTTTTAATGCATTGTGGAGTTCCAGGCGACCATTGACTATTGATGTCACATGTCAAGCTGGTTGACATTTCATATCCATCTTTACACTTGTACGTCACAGAGGCCATGGGTCCATGTGGAGGCTGGGAACCATTAACAATTTCAGCATTTGGAATTTCAGGATCTTTACATTCAACTGCTGAAAGCAAGAAAAAAAGGGAAAAGAAAGTGTTGTGAAGTGCTGAAACAGCAGTGGTAAATATTAACAGGATCTATACATTCAAGCACTGTAAGGTAAATAAAAGAAAAGTAAAAGGGGGAAGTGCTAAGACAGCAGTGGTATTTATACAACAAGGTGGAGTTAAAATAAATTTTGGAGGACTAGGACTGAAATTCCCAGTCTCTGAACAGGCCAAGTCTTTTAATACACTGACTGTAAATCTGTCACCACAGCTGTATGTTATGACACCATTCTGAATCAGTGGTGGATCAACACATTTCACCACTGCAAAAACAAAATGAGACCCATTAAAATATATAAAATATATATATTTTTAAATACTTACAGACACATTTTGGAGGACTAGGACTGAAACCCCCAGTCTCTGAACAGGTCAACTCTTTTGATCCATTGAGTATATAAGTTCCAACACAGCTGTATTTTACAACATGTCCAAAATCGTAGGATTCTAGTTTAGGTATAAAATCCCCATTCTGAATCTGTGGTGGATTAATACATTTTACCACTGCAAAAACAAAATGAGACCCATTAGACAAAGACAAAAGTTTTTTTTTTTAAACAAAAGTGCAGCATGTGAACACAGAAAGATGCAAACCTTCACATGTAGGCAGCCTGCCCATCCAGCCCTGGTCTCCACAAGCCAACACTGGATTTCCAATCATTCTATAACTGATTAGAGGAATAAAAATGTTACTATCTGCAAGCCCCCTTAAGAGATTTTTCTTTTATTCATTAATTTGAAAAAATATTATTGAAATAAGTAAGAAACAGTTTCCCATTAATTCTCTAAACATGATCCATAAGAGTTATCAATGTATTACTAACCCTTTCCGACAAACCACCATAGCTTTGTCACCAAACTCTGTCCCCTCATAATTTATATCTCCATTGTCCACTGATCCAGCAGAGCCACAGTTCTTCTCTGCAGAAAAAAAAATTATTCAGAGGATTAGGACCATTTCTTAAAAATTACAGTTTTATTTATCAGTAATTAGATTGTCAGTATTTTCATCCAGTCAACACATTGTTCATCTGAAGGTTCAAATTTTCAGAAGGTTACCCGTTAAAATAGGCTAATGTTGCTGCTACATGATAAAGATTCTTAATATGTAATAAAGTAAAATATTTACTCTCGCATTTCAACGTCACAGAACTCCAACTGCCCGCAGTACAGGTGATGGTTCTAGACCCTCCTGCAGATTCGTGTCCAATACCACATTTCAGTGTAGCTTTGGACCCATCTGGGAATGTGTTTTTAATGATGTCTTCATGACTCAGTATCATGGTGGGTCCTAGCTCAGGTTTAGAACAGTCTTGAGCTGTAATAGAAATGTAAAATGTTAAGGAGATATGAGCAGATGTGAGCAGTGAATGGTAATCAAGAATAAAGGGCGCATGCTCAGTGTTATAACCTGCGCTCACCTTGAGCAAGAACAGCAAGGCCAAGACTGCTCAATAGAAACAAGGCAGAGACACCCATGACAGATCTGACACGTTTATCCAAAATACCTCTCTGGGGGAAAAAACAGGGACACAGGAGTTTATATAGTGAGGATTAGAGCAAGGTTGTCCCTACAAAACATGCTAATTAGCAGCAACATAAACAAGCACACACCACAGAGTCAAGATGAGTTAAGACATCTAAATAAATCGACGGTCGTTCAAATTAAAACACGATAACAAATTAGTATTCTGTAGTTAAGTAAAGTAACACCAGGCGTTTGACCAAACTAACAAAGTTATTTAATTAATAAAAAAAAAGAAAAAAAAAAATCCAACAGCTAATTCAACAAACACAAACACAAGGAATGATGTTTTTAAAATAACATTTCAGCCATCACAAAGCTTGTTACCCATTTTCTTTTAATCTCTCTTTCCCAAAACCCTGTGGGCGTATGCGTCACACAAATAACAGCATGCTAATCCCGAATTAGCTCCAGTTTTAAACTTATCTAAGCCGAATTTACCCTCAGATCATCGTGGTGGGAGAGATATATTAATGGAAATCATGTGAATTTCCGATTCTGCTGAAAAACTATAAA
The DNA here is from genome assembly GCF_017639745.1 of Melanotaenia boesemani. Taxonomy (NCBI): domain Eukaryota; kingdom Metazoa; phylum Chordata; class Actinopteri; order Atheriniformes; family Melanotaeniidae; genus Melanotaenia; species Melanotaenia boesemani. The sequence goes on along the minus strand of NC_055694.1, from coordinate 5,918,446 downwards.
ATCCTATGTTGTTAGCTAGCTAGAAATTAGCTAACACATAGTGTTCATAAAGATATGTATGGGTCAATGACAAATAAAGCTTCTAAAAAGATATTTCTAAAAAGTATTTTCAAAATGAATGACATACATAGTTTTGAGTCTGGAACAGTGTCTTTAAACAAGTCACTTTTGTTAGATAACATTTCAAAGAAGTGAAATAAATCTTTTTTACTTTATTTGTAAATTCTCTGCATAAAAATGGCAGGTGGCGCAACCACTTATTATAAATATATATATTTATATTTTCTTAGGATTTAATTCAAGTCAAATTTTTGGCAAGTATCCCTTAGAGTGTCTGCAGTAACACATTATTATTTTGTGGTTGTGTTGTTTTTTATCAGTATTTATTACCCCTCCTTTCTTTTAGGAGGATGGCTTCCCTTGCAGCTATTTAATGCCTTTCCTGTGTCCTGCTGATTTCTCTTTATTTGACAGACATCTACAATTGTTTAAAAAATCATGAAAATAATTTAAAAGTGTATAAATTCCTTATCTTAAAGCTTATGAATATCTAATAAATGCACTGCATAGTGTTAAAGCGTTAAATAACAGTATTTATGTCATATTGAGACATTCCTCTCAGTTACACCACCTGACTTTTGCAACTAATTTCAAATTAAACAGGCTTGTACTTGGACTCTTGCATTAGCTTTTGTGCCACTCTGACATTTTAAGGCGTACAAATTGTTGGACAAAAGTTTTTAAGTAATCTCAAAAGTTTAAAAAACTATTAGTATTTATAAATATTGGCTTATTTGAAATATTATAAACATGCAATCATGCCACGATGTTTCATTTAGAATTTATTATCATATAATATATAATTTTAAAAGTTTTCCTAGTCTATTTATTGCCTTGAACAGTTGCACCATCAGACATTTTGGTTGTTTGAGATGTAAAAAAAACAAAAAAAAAAAACAAAACAAAAAAACAAACAAACAAAAAAAAAACAAAAACAAAAACAAACAAACAAAACAAAACAAAGCAAACAAAAAAAAAAACTATATATTATTACAGCGTGCTATAAAATGTATTAAAACTGAATAAAGTGATGCATCTAATAAGATGATTATTTTTTTTAAATGCATGTCATCTCATTGACCCGATAATGGCTGATATTCATTCTCCTGTTGGTTAAATCAGTGAAAAATGCGGGAATAGAGCTGGACCTACCGAACCTGTCGACAAAACACGAAGGAACAGAATGGTGGTGATTTATTAGATGAGGTTATTTAACTGCTTTTCGGAAGTGGGCGCGGCCAAAAAGCAATAAAGTTCTAATAACCGACGTCACCGCGTCCGTTAACGTGAACCATTAACGTTTGATTATGATATAAAGCTATGCGGCTCCGGGCCACGATGCTGCGTAAAAAAAAAAATTACGTTATATCTGACTGTGTAATTATGTGATTTAAGAAGCCATGTACGCTTATTTGTTGTCTGAATAGTGTTCGAGCCAAACTTCAGGACCAGACTGAAGGAAGGGTGTTTTCACTCCTCATTGTTGTTTGTTTATTTTTAAAAAAAATTTTTTTTATGTGAATTGAGGAGTATTTCTGTTACTTTCCCAGTTTGAAATTAATTTTAATTTAATTATATATATACTTTTTTTTTAATTATCCATAATTTCGTCATTATTTTAATGGTACACTAAAGGATCAAAAAGGGCATTTAAAGAAAATGACTAATGTACATAACCCAGTTAAATTCAGTATCATTAAAATTAATCACCTTCCCAGTCTTTCCTGATTTTTCCACTAAGCCCCTAAACGACAGACTATGAAATGTGCAAAAAAAAGAAAAAACGAGAAAAAACAAAACAAACAAACAAACAAACAAACAAACAAACAAAAACCAACAAACAAACAAAAAAAAAACTAGTATGAATAAATAAATAAATTAAATGTTTATTATACTGAAGTAATAACTTTGTAGTTGAATAGGATCATTTATTCAGCAATGTGAATAAGATGAAACATTGCAAAAGTCACATTTCCAACAGACATGCTGCCTGAAGTGTTTTACAAACAAATACGTTAAAATAAAAAGTGCATGAAACAAAGCAATACAATAAGCCCATTTAAAACTATTAAAAACTAATTATTCTAAGTGTTCAGTATTTGATAGAACTAGTGTGATTTTTATGCCCATGTCACAGACTGTTGACAGTGTCGATGAATCTATGTAGGCAGCCTGTTTTCATGGACCCTCTAGCAAAAGTAAGCAAAATCCAGCCCTTTCATGTCAGTCAGAACCATGTTTCTATCACGTGAATGTGAACAAAAACAATGTTGATAATGTATTTCATTAAGATTTTGTTTGCATTTATTTCATGTTACTTTGCAGTATTTACTGAGGTTTGCTGGTGATGCAGCTGTGAAATCAGTTAGTTATGAAACAACATGCACACATCTGTTTGTGAGTGACGGTGCCACAAATTAGATATTTTTTTTTTTTTAGGTTTGGATTTATGTTTATTATGTTTTTATTATGAAATGTTGAAATGATTGTTACAACTAAAATGATCATCTAATGTTAAAAAGTGAAGAAAAACAAACAGTTAAAGCTATATATGTATTTTATTTACAGTTGTTTGCTTTGGGTGATGCTGCATTGTGTAACTTTTATCGCTGCTACGTGAAGACTTGCACCTCAGTTGTAACAGGAAAATGTATTTTTAGCCAGATCATCAGTTTTATCAGTTTCTTGATCAATATTTTGGCTGTTTAATTTCAGTCGTCACATCTGGTGGCTTTATGAGATATTATCACCATGGAGACGGTTGGTAAGATGATGCTGTATGAATTCTGTATTATGATCTAGTACATGTACATGCTGTCTTATAACATGCTGCATTTACTGACCCTTGGACTTCTAACATTTACCCAAGTGAAGGTCAGTCAACAGTAAATATTTGTTAGACTTTGATTGGGTTAGTTCCTATCCTAAAAGTTTAGTTATATAATGGTGCTTTTTTGCTTTCAGGCACTTTTGATTTATCTTTTTCTCAAAAACAATATGTCACAACACCTAGCCAAACCTACCTTACCTGAATTGTCCTCTTTGAGTCAAAATCTAAACATGTCCATTCACATCAATTAAAGATTTTATTAAAATCTTTATGTTTTAGTCAGATATCCCAGCAAAATGTAATTACTGCCACAAAGCAATATTAATTAAAGAAATGGATAATAGAAATAAAAAATTACTTTAGCTAACATCACCATTCTCACCTCCTAGATGTGCTGTACTGTCTTTCAAATTCATATTTAATGATTTATCTCAAAGTTTTACGCATTTACAAGTGCAAATTTGAAAGAATTGTCATTTGATATCAAAAGAGATTAAATTATTCTACTTCTTTGCCAGGAACTATTGAGAAAATACCAAGTAACAAATAGTCATATTAAAAACTGTAATTTATTCTTAATTTGTTTTAAAATAATATGTACATAGATCATGTGTTGGTAATGACAGAATGTAGTGGTAATGACGCAGTGTGTTGGTAATGACATTAAAACATGAACAAAGTAAAAACAAACAGGCAAAAAAGACAAAAAACATTTTATTTATTTAAAGGTTTTGTAAAAAAAAAACGTCATTAGAAAATTTTAAATAACATCTGAAACTCTAAAGTTAACACCTGTTTAAAATGCATCAAAATTAAATCTCATTAAAATGTATCATGTATGATCATTAGAATGTAGAAATTCATTAAACATGAAGACTTTCAAAACCTTATTTTTCAATGTGACATTTTTAAATGTTTAATATGTGTTATTTTGGATTGGAAGTATTTAAGAACTATAAACGGTAAAATTGGAATCCAATTTATGACAATAAAATGGCCTACATAAAACACAAATGTAAAAAGTTGAGCTTGTGGATAATAGTTGATTGACATGAAAAACGTAAGTGTTGCAGAACTATGCAGTGAACACAAAGTTTAAAAAAAAATTAATTAAAAATAAATAACAAGTTATGAAAATATCAGAGGCCCTCTGATCCAAAAGGAGGCATATTTTTTCCAGACTTTCGGATCAATCATCATGTGTCTTATTGACTGGCTGGGGCTCAGGAACAAGGCTCAGGACATCTAATCTATAACACAGTATGACATCTCTCATTGGCCAGAAGAATCTATTTAATCCAATCTGATGCATGGTGTTCACCAAAGTAGTACTGTCAGAGTTCACTTCTTGGATGACTTCTGGGTAAACATCCCCATCATAGATCACCGCACCCCACTTTCCGATGAAGGCCTCTGTCACTTCCACACCTACAGTTTCTTGATCCTGTTTGGTTTTGGGTGTTTGTGTAATTTCAAAGTCCACAATCTGTGGATCAAAGCACTCGCAGAACCCAGTGGAACAGAAGCAGCTCAGTTGTCTCCACTTGATGCTGGTTGTCAGTGAAGATCTGAAAACAGAACACAAAACAATTGGCATTATTTGATCTTTTCAGGTCCATACTAAAAGATAAATTTGGATAAGATTAAGATCTATTGATACAGTATTGTGAATTACCTGATGAATTTTCATTGTACCCTTTACAGGCTTGATTTTCCCCGGCAGCAAGGAGACATGGTCTTCGATCTTATTCTCTGCTTTGTGGAAGAGTTTTATTTTGGGTTCTTTCAGAAGAAACCAAGCAGCAACTGCCGGCGGTGAAAAGTGAAGCCTATGCGGAAGTGCAAAAAACTGCAGTTCATCCCTCATCTGCTGGGGGCTGGCTTCAAAACAGAACAAATCCCCATAGACTCCCATGTTAAAAAGTTCAACTTCACAGCAGAAATAAACATGTTTAAAGCCTGGTACAAAAATCCATTTTAGGATTAATAGGTCAAGTTTACCTTCATGACAACTGTGAGGGGGAAGAATTTTTTTCTTACTCATTTGTTTGGATGTTATTTAATCTTGAAAGTAAGCATAATTAGGGGCGTGCCTTTTTGATTGACATGTATCCAATATCCGCGGCAGGAAGGAAGAGTGTAGCACAACCGCGGTTTTTAGCCGGCTAACAGCTTGCCTTAGCTTTAGCCCATCTACCTTCATTAGCCAGTTAGCTCTTAACTACAGGCAGCTCGGAGTTTGATAGACGTCAATCATCAACCCCCACTGTCAGAGCCCCCCTCTCAGCTCCGCCACTTTGCCCATTTTTGTATTTTCCGGAAGCGACGGCAGGCGTGACGCTGCCAAGATGGCGATGATAGGAACCACCCAACAAGCTTCACTTTTGCTCTTCAGAAACCTACGGGTGACGACCCGTAGGCTTTGTCTATTTTTTAATATACAGTCTATGGCAGAGAGTCACAGACCACTTTGCCATTAGGGAGATCCATTCCTTTGGAAACCATGTCATCTGCTGTGCGTTTTATGGCAGCCCCAACCCCATCGGCTGGTCCCTTCCCATTCCCTGCCTCCAAGAAGTTCCAAGTCACTTTTGTGAATTCAAGTTCAAATGGGATACTGCTTAAAAGAAATAAGTTATATTTTAGAGTGGTACTGAGTGGTTGGTCCATCACTGATAACATGGAGAACAGTTGCAGAAGGAGTTACGTCTTTTAAGTATGTAAGCACAGGACGCATGTGTGCCCATATGGCAGGAGGGTCGTACTGTATCCAGGAAGAAATGGAACAAAGCGAGATGATCCCATTTACAGTGTAATCAACTGCAGTGTGCAGCGACACCTGCTTGTTGGAAGTCTCCAAAATGCATTGCCTGAATTTCGGAGGCATATTTGCACAGGCAGTTTTCAGCAAAATCTACATGAATGATGATCTCATTTTCTTTTACATCTTCTTTAAGTCTTCTCAACACTGAAAACTGATGCTGGATGTTGTAAATATGTTTTCTGAATTTGTCTTTCAGAACTGATGTGAAGTCAGCCAACAATGTTTGCAGGGTACCATATACACATTCTTTAACAGTTAAATGGGCAACAAACTTCTCTCTTGATCCATCTTTTATCTTCTTTTGTCCTTCTTCAGCTTTAGAGCTCCACTCCATCCAGTTTGTCTGTTGACTCGGATTGAAAGTACCAACTTCAAGCGCTTTACTTTGATAACAGAGGCACTCTCTGTACATTCATTCTTTGCTCCACTTTGCAAGGATTGCAACAAATTCTTTCTATTAGACGCTTGATGTTTCTGGTTTTGATTACTTTGTGGTAAGATAATTTATCAGCCATGAACTGAGTGCTGGCATTAAGCTTGAACAGACATCTTTATCTTGGACTTTTGGTCTCACTATCCAAAATGGCCGGTTTTTGCAAAACTGAGGCTGTGTCTGAATGTGCACCCTACTCCCTACATAGTGCCCTATGTAGGGATCACGCCATTTTGTCGGAGTGTCTGAATGTCCAGAGAGAAAAAAGTAGGGCATTCAAAATTACCCACAATGTATCTTGAAAAGCAGTGAGCATCGGTGGTCACTAGACAGGTCAATATAGACCACAATGCATTGCGGGCAGAAGCTCAACATGACGCTAGGAGGCGAAAAAATTGAGCGGCGCCAAATAATCTATAAGCAAACAAACAAAGAATAAAATACAACATAAGGAATAAAAATAAAAATATTTACACACAACTTTGGATTGGATTTGGAACAACGTTTTGACTCGCGTTGTAGTTGCTGTGGTGACGGCTGGTAGTCACGTGGTTTGTGGCGCAGAAAAAATAGGCAGCTTCGTGTCTAAATCGCCAAGAGAATGAGTCACTATGTAGTGTTCTATGTAGTGCAGCCCTATGTAGTGAACGAGGGGTTAGGGTGGACATTCGGACACAGCCTGAGTATAGGATATTTACATGTGATGTTCTTCATTAAACTTTTGCCAAAGAGTGTGTAGTGATTCACACAAAAAAACGCATCTGCATTTTTACTCTTTTCCTTGTCAGTGTTTCTCTTCATCCTGTTGAAGCTCTTCAGTTGTCATCACGCTCCAGACAATCTTTGTTAGTTTCTGTGTAGATGGAGTGGTAGTGTTTGAATGTGTTTTTTTCTCACATATGGCAGACCAGGCCCTAAGGGGGGGGGGGGGGGGGGGGGGGGGGGGGGGGTATTTGAAGAAACGCAGTTGATAATAGCCTTTTGCTTTTTCTTATTTGCTCTTGCATTTGCTTGATTTTGTCTCCATTTACACCGTTGAAGTCTTTGTTCTCGCTTAGAGAGATCTTTAATACCCTTTAATTTTCCAGTCTCTTTCATTTTTCTATATCTTTCTCTTTCTTTTTCTAAAAACCTGTTGTATGCTTTAATTCTATCTCTGTAGGACTTTGAGCTCTGTACCATTGACTTGGCAGCCATTTAGGGGCAGACATAATGGAAACACATACACACACAATAAAATACTGAAACTTTTAACTACAAATGAGGCCAAAAACAAGTGGAAAGTTAAAAAAAATACTATTTTCTTACACATGTACAGAAATATTCATTGATTAAACCTGTGTATCTGAAAGAAATAACTGGTGTTTCGTCATTACCATTCATACCCTGTCATCAACACTACATCACCAGAAATTAGACATTTTCAATATTAATCACTGGTTGTTAAAAAAAATTACAAATTAGGTTTTAGGTTTAGATTTTATTAAATATTGAAATTATTATTACAACTAAAATGATCATCTAATGTAAAAAAGTGAAGAAAAACAAACAGTAAAAGCTATATAAATATATATTTTTTCATTTACAGTGGTTCACTTTGGGGGATGCTGCATCGTATAACTTTTATCTCGGCTATGCAAAGACTTGCACTTCAGTGATAACAGGAAAAATCTATTTTTAGCCAGATCATCACTTCTATCAGTTTCTTGATCAATATTTGCTTTTTAACCTCAGTCGTCACATCTGGTGGCTTTATGAGATATTATCACCATGGAGACGGTTGGTAAGGTATGAATTCTGTATTATGATCTAGTACATGTACATGCTGTCTTATAACATGCTGCATTTACTGACCCTTGGACTTCTAACATTTACCCAAGTGAAGGTCAGTCAATAGTAAATATTTGTTAGACTTTGATTGGGTCAGTTTCTATCCTGAAAGTTTGGTTATAAATGTTGGTATAAGAGGATATTTTCCAGTATTGATCCACACTTCACTCATAATTAGTCTTCTCAGAAAAATCTCTTACCTACTTACTTGTTTCGGCCTACCAGGAATCCTCCCGAACATCCCAATTAGCCACTCCGGCATTGTATAGGAAGGACAACTTGGTTCAGAATGTCTGAAATATTTTTTTATTATATCAAAGTAACATGTTTGTAGTTCAGCAGGATAATCTCTTAGACCACATACGAATAATGTAAAGATGTTCAGTAGTTGATTTTCTCTCCTGTCACAGACTATTGATGATAACACCTCTGAACCAAACACACTGGACACAATCTGATAAAATGACATTTTTACCAGCTTATACTACATTGACATGTTATTCAAAGCCAATGATTGTAATGAATGGGTGGCTAAATGAAAGAATCCAACACACTGGTATAAGATGTATTTGTGTTTCTTCAGATGTTTGACAAACTATTCAGAAATAACTCTTTCTTTGACCTTTGCAACACTGTGGAACAAACTAGTAGGACTTCTTTCTGTCTGACACCTGCTGCGTGAACTGAAGTTACTTTGGGAATTAAACAACACAAGTTATTACACAAATAATTTGCACACTCCAACTGGTACTTCAGATGTTCTCTTTCATTTTATTAAAAGCATTTACAGAGTCGCTGAAATCAGTCAGAAAACAGAAACAAGTACATTTATTTTAAGGCTTTATCCTCCAGTTTTATTCATGAGAATATATGGGATTTTTAAGAGATGAATCAATGAACATTTGGGTGAAACAAAGTTTTAAAAGTCAGCTGAAACTGTTTTTCAAACAGTGGTCTTACTTCACATTTGACTTTAAAAAAAGAAGAAAAACAGAAACAAGTGCTTACATGTTTAGATTATCTGACTGATAGATTTCTGTATGATTATAGAATAAAATTAGACTAAAATCAAATATAAACGTAGTAGATTAACAAGTTTAATTTCCTCTGCAAATTCTGGTATTCCAGACGACTGCTGACCATTCACAGCTCAGTTTAAACGCTCCTTTCAAATTTTATTCAAGGTTCGTGTTAGAAGCTCACTGTGGACAAGGATCCATGTGGACTTGAAGAACCTTAAGTGGAGCTTGGATTTTGAATCTCAGGATCTTCCTGCTCAGCTGTGGTGATAAAAAAGCCAGAAAATGAAAACAGTTTTCCACAAAAAGTTTCTGGTTAGTTAAACTTGAACAGATTTAAGCCTGATTGTAAAATTTGGCTTTTCATGTTGTAATTTCAGAACACAAATAAAGTGACACGACGAGCGACAGAAAGCAGACGTAAAAATGTAAGACTTACTTTTAATGCATTGTGGAGTTCCAGGCGACCATTGACTATTGATGTCACATGTCAAGGTGGTTGACATTTCATATCCATCTTTACACTTGTACGTCACAGAGGCCATGGGTCCATGTGGAGGCTGGGAACCATTAACAATTTCAGCATTTGGAATTTCAGGATCTTTCCATTCAACCCCTGAAAGCAAGAAAAAAAAGAAAGAAAAGAAAATGGAAGTGCTGAAACAGCAGTGGTAAATATTGAGAAAGGTGGGGTTAAAATGTTTGTATTTTCTTTGTGGAGGCTCAGGGTTAAATTCACCTTCATCTGAACATGTTAATTCACTTGTTCCATTGAGTGCATAACCACTGTCACAGGTGTATGTCACATTGTCTCCATAGTTATAGGAACTGGAATTGGGGCTGAAATTCCCATTTGCAACCACTGGTGGTGAATCACATGTCACCACTGCAAAACAAAACATATTTTAAAGTTATGAAAAGAGATCAAAAGAGAGTGATGACCAGAACGCAAAATATTACCAACATTTTCAAATATTTTTAGTATAGTGTGAAGAGCTGTAAAGTATCATAAAGTAATAAAATCTATTCCTATAATTCAGTTACACAGGATTCCACCTGCCTGCAGTACAGTTTATGAATGGTGACCTTTCCTGGAGGTGTGGAGTCATTATTGCATTTGAATGTATCCTCCCTTAAGTTTACAACAGTCCTTAACTAGAATAAAAAGAGAGAACTGAACACGTGTGAGTGTGAACTGATTCCTGATTCCTGAACTGACATTTTCTTGGCTGATTATCCAGACTAAGAGGGGTCATTCTACGTCATTTCAACTCATTATTAGGACATCCCACCTGCTTGGGTCTAAAATAATTCTGTAGTTTTTGCCAGTTGTTTTTTATGTATCCAATAGGTACACTGTTAAATTGTTATTTGCTCAGATAGATACTATTTCAGATGCAGTCAATGCGTAAAGTTTGGTGCAAATTTTCTGCATCCTTACTTTTCCTCCGTTTTCAGGTGTCAGTATCGCAAGAACACCACCACATGGTCAACCACAAAACCCAAGTAATTTTCTTTTCTGTTTTTTAGGGGCTGGCAAGCCTACCAGTTATGATGTATGACAAATGTTTTTCTAGATGGAGGTGTGTTAACATATAAAATTTTAGTGTTCTATGTGTTGCAGTTCTTGAGATGAGAGGAGTATTCTTGAGCTCTGGAGAAATATTCAAAAGTACTTCACACAACTTTAACTAAAAATAATAAGACAAACAACAAACGGAGATGTTCTGCTGTCATCTTTGTTGTGGAGGTTCATCTTATGTTCTAGATCTGATTGTGACTCAAATATGTACAGCTGGATGTGAGATGTCAGGTTTGATACAGATTGCATTTTAACCTGGTGGGGCAACTGTCCTGTTCACTCACTAATTAAAATGATTCAAGAACTACCATGATGTTAATTCTCTGCTATCCTACAAACTGAGTCTGCTGCACATGTTTACTGAGGTGTGCAGCAACATCCAGTAAGTATGAAGTAATAATCTCACTAGTTCCAGTAAGAGAGTAATCAGAGTACTTTAACACATTACTTTTTACTCCTGACACTGATGCAAGTCAGCACTGATAAATAAACATTTTACCTGTTGTTTTGGGGAAAAAAATAACAGTTCCAACAGTTCCTGCTTATAAAATATCATATTAAACATTATTCAAACACTTACGTTCACACTGTGGAGGATGAGGGAGGAATGTATCATTATTTAAACATTTTAATGTTTCTGATCCAAGGAGTTTATAACCATCATCACAGGAGTAAACCACAGAGTCTTCATAGCGGTAGACATCTTTAACAGGGGTGAAACTGCCATTTGCAACCACTGGTGGTGAAACACACGTCACCACTGCAAAACAAAACGACATCAGACTCAGAAGAAGGTACTGAGTTTCTAATTCAGGTGAGTGATGTGTGAACACAAAAACATCACCAACCTTGACATGTCGGTGGTTCGCTCCATCCCATCATTTTACAAGTGATTTCTGAATTTCCAATTAATTTGTACCTGATCAGAAAAGTAAACATGTTAACTTATCAACTGCAATGTAAAGAAGAGTTTAGTTTATTTTTTATCTATTCTGCAACAAGAAAATCTAAACCTGAACAATCTGAGTTATCAATTTATTACTAACCCATGGTCACAACGAATCGTAGCTTTGTCATCATACTCAGTCCGCTTGTAGTTTATATGTCCATTCGTCACATTTTTAGGTGGACCACAGTTCTTAACTGGAAGAAGAAATATCAGGATTAAACTCATCTCTTAGAAAATAGACAGGATTATGTGTATATTACTATACAATAAAAGGTTTATATTTTAAGAATATGGCCAGTTTAATCAGACAGTCAGGTGTTGCTGCAACAGTATGAAGAATTGTAAAGTAGAATTTAGAGATAATATTTACTCTCGCATCTCAGTTCCACAGGACTCCAACGGCCAGCAGTGCAAGTACTCAGTGGTGACCCTCCTTCATCGCTGAAGCCTTCATTACATTCAAATGTAACTGTGGAGTTGTGTGGGAATGTATATTTTCTATTATCATTTCCTTTCAGATGCATGTTGGATCCTCCACCAGGTCTGTAACAGTCCTTAGCTACAATGAAAAGAGAGACATGAGCACAAATGGAGCAAATGTCAAAGATTACTAACATTTTCATTTATGATGGATCAAACTGAGAGTACTCTGAATACTGTCTGCTGCAAATAATATACTAAATATTTGTAAATACTTCAGACAACTCCATCTTAAAAATCTAAGGAAAAAAAAACAAACTTCCTTTATCTTTCTAGGACAGTGTGGTGTGAACAAGCAGCAGCAACTAGGAAATATGCTGAATGTCACCACTGACCCCCTCAGCAACGGGGAACAGTTCTAAGACCCAGCAAACCTTTCCCTCAGAAAAAAGTAGTGTGTTCAACCAAAATAATAATAATAATAATAATAATAATAATAAATAAAAAACATTGTTAACAAGCTGCAGTGAGTTCCAGACCGGAGTCCTGCATTTATGAGTCACCAACATCCTTTTGCCCTGCTGCTCAGTACACGGCTAGCAGTCCGACCAACATTCTGTTATGTTTAGGAAGAGTTTGTAGAGGAATGGATCGGGCCAGTATAGAAATAATCAGCTAGATAAAAGTGGAGACAATCTGCTCCATTGTTCTGAAATATTAACAACCTCTTTTGAGTTCTGATGGCTGCAAAACTAATTTAGATGTAACCAACATAAAGAAAGTAAATGAGTGGAAATGATCATGTCATGTGTACTTTGAGGTCTACAAATGACTTTTTTAAACTGCATCCACACATGAAGATATTTGTTTTATTTCGGCAAATCACAAGTGGATTTTGACATTTTCTTTCTTTTTTTTCTATCTTTTTTCTTTCTTTCTTTCTTTCTTTCTTTCTTATGTTTTCTTTCTTTTAATTTTTTCCCCAGAAGCTGTAGCTTGCAGATGTTTCTTCAAATACCAAATAAACTATTTCTCCACAGACACTGATCATCCCGACAAGATGCAGATTTATACCCTGATGGGGCCACTGTCCTGTTCACTCACTAATTAAAATGATTAAAGAGCTACCATGATGTTGATTCTCTGCTATCCTACAAACTGAGTCTGCTGCACATGTTTACTGAGGTGTGCAGTAACATCCAGTAAGTATAAAGTAATAATCTCACTAGTTCCAGTAAGAGAGTAATCAGAGTACTTTAACACATTACTTTTTACTCCTGACACTGATGCAAGTTAATGCTGCTAAATAAATATTTTAACATCAGTTGTTTTTTTGTTTTTTTTGTTTTGTTTTGTTTTGTTTTTTTTTGTTGTTTTTTTTTTTTAAAAAACTGTTCCAGTAATCACTGCTCATAAAATATCATATTAAACATTATTCAAACACTTACGTTTACACTGTGGAGGATGAGGGAGGAATGTATCATTATTTATACATTTTAATCTTTTTAATCCAAGGAGTTTATAACCATCATCACAGGAGTAAACCACAGAGTCTTCATAGCGGTAGACATCTTTAACAGGGGTGAAACTGCCATTTGCAACCACTGGTGGTGAAACACACGTCACCACTGCAAAACAAAACGACATCAGACTCAGAAGAAGGTACTGAGTTTCTAATTCAGGTGAGTGATGTGTGAACACAAAAACATCACCAACCTTGACATGTCGGTGGTTCGCTCCATCCCATCATTTTACAAGTGATTTCTGAACTTCCATTTAATTTGTACCTGATCAGAAGAGTAAACATGTTAACTTATCAACTGCAATGTAAAGAAGAGTTTAGTTTATTTTGTTTCTGTTCTGCAACAAGAAAATCTAAACCTGAACAATCTGAGTTATCAATTTATTACTAACCCATGGTCACAACGAATCTTAGCTTTGTCATCATACTCAGTCCACTTATATTTTATTATTCCATTTGTCACATTTTTAGGTGGACCACAGTCCTTAACTGGAAGAAGAAATATCAGGATTAAACTCATCTCTTAGAAAATAGACAGGATTATGTATATATTACTATTCAATAAAAGGTTTATATTTTAAGAATATGACCAGTTTAATCAGACAGTCAGATGTTGCTGCAACAATATGAAGAATTGTAAAGTAGAATTTAGAGATAATATTTACTCTCGCATCTCAGTTCCACAGAACTCCAACGGCCAGCAGTACAAGTACTCAGTGGTGACCCTCCTTTATCGTTGAAGCCTTCATTACATTCAAATGTAACTGTGGAGTTATGTGGGAATGTATATTTTCTATTATCATTTCCCTTCAGATGCATGAAGGATCCTCCACCAGGTCTGGAACAGTCCTTAGCTACAATGAAAAGAGAGACATGAGCACATGTTGTAAGGTGGCAAATTTTGGGTCTTCTGTTGTGTTTTTGGTTTCGCCATATGGCATGTTTTGTTGTTTTTTTGCTTTGTTTAATTTTGAATTCAGTTGCATGCTTTTTGAGAGGTTGCGTTTAGTGTCAGTTACTTTTCCCCTGTTCCACCTTTGACTACGATTGGAGTATTATTTGCAGGTGTTGGCCTATTGAGTGACAGCTCAGATTGCCAATGCAGCTCTTCTACTTTATATTTTTTGGCAGTTAGCAAAAATGAATTGGTGCATTGCTGCCATCAAATCGTCTGGAGTGCGGACCAGAACGTTTCCAAAAGCCAAAACTGTCAAAAAATTACCACCTTAACATAGTGAAAGGGTTTGAGTTCCTCTGTGAACCTGAGGGCTGTGTTGTCTGAGCCCATAGCCCATGGTAGGGTCTCCCAAAGCAAAGTGGTCTAAGTGAAGGGGTCAGACTAAGGGCCCATTTTCCCTCCATGCTAAGGACGAATAATTCTGTCCACTTTCTGCATCCTTTATGTGTGGAATTTAGTCTATTTTCATTTTTTTTTTCTGAATGCATGTAGCCCAAAGCAGCAAATGGATCAGTATCATCAGAAATCGTGCAAAAAAAAAAAAAAAAGGGTCTTAAGAGTTAATCAAAGACTTTGATTGACTGGAACTGTCTCACTAGTACAGACTTAACCCCGCCCAACACCACCCCTCCCAATTTGTAGGTGTTCCCATCAGAATTTTCCAGAGGTCAGTAGATTCATTTTTTTAGCACCTACTCTATCGGGGTTCTGAAGGTGCAGAGCCGGACTGAAAATCGTTATGTATCGAGATAGCAGGCACATGCACTTGTGGGGGAGGCCTGGGTGGGCCCAGGGGGTTAAGTGCCATGGGTCTGGGCTCTCCCATTGTCCTCATCCCCCTCCTCTCCTTCCCCCCTAGGTATTGGGGGGGGGGGCTCCCAGGAAACGGGGGTGCCTAGCTCTGATCACTCCTCATTCCAAATTTTCTGTTGTGTTTCTGTACAAGTGTAGCAGTTGGTTGTCTGGTGATAGTTTGGACTGAAGGGTGCTTCTATCTGTTGTGTTTTTATCACCTCTTTTTTCTTTCTGCTTTTCCTTTTGCTTCTTTTTGCTGTCTTCCTCTTTTTTTCCTGCCCCCTCTCTTCAGGTCCAGCAAATTTACATAAATCAGATTATCAAGAGGAGCCTTATATCTATAAACCTCCTGTTGACAAAGCAAATTTGTTTGGCACAACACAGCAAACAGACTATCCTTTGGCTTGCTACCAAGCTGGACAGGACAGATTAAAGAAAAAAAAAAAAAAAAGATATAGCAGGCCACTATCTGCAAAAGTTTGATGTCATGGGATGTCATGAGAGCGAATCCCCACCCTTTTTGTGCTTGTTGGCTGACCAAAAAATCCAGAGTGAGCTGAAAGGCACAATTCGTAATGAAAATGTTTTCAGCAATTGATGGAGGCTCATGTTGTTGTTCCATGTTTCAAAAACAAATTACTTCACAATAGTAACTAGCCGCCTTGCTAAGATGATCCCGTCCACACTGAACGCAGCCTTGATGGCCCCCTATTGTAATGGGGGGGGGCGCTCCTGGTCTCTTGGGGCCCTGCACTCTGGCCACCCTGAATGGCCTGTACCCAATGGGGTTGGCGGCTGGCTCTGGCTGGGGGCTTTCTTTGCCACCCTCTGGTTGGGTCTGGGGTGGTGTTCATAGTGGGGTGGCTTGGGTTCGTGCTCCGGGATTGCCACTGATCGCTCGGGCCTCTGGGCCGCCCCAGTCTGACTCTAGCCACCCTTTTGTTGAAAATTAAGTGTTTCTATTACCAGTTTTTATTGCGATATTGAGGTTTTGTGCGGTCGTAGGGGTAATGGAAATGTAGCCAGAGATGAAAAAAAACTATAACAGGATTGGGGAGTTTGTAAGAGTTTACTGTAAAAAAACATTCTAAAATTTAGAAAATTAGCAGTTCAAGAAGGTAGTCAAACATTATATAAAATATTTTTCAAAACACTTACGTTTACATATTGGAGGGTTAGGACTGAAATCACCATTTTCTGAACACATCCCTTCTCTTTCTCCTTTGAGTGTATAGTCATCGTCACAGGCGTACGTCACAACATCTCTGTATTCATAAGCTTCTCGATCAGGTCTTAAATAGCCATTTGCAATTACTGGTGGTGAGAAACATTTTATTCCTGAAAGACCAAATCACATACGTCCATTAGACTTGAAACAGACAATGAATTTCTAATTATTTGTGAGACGTGAATAGAAAAATAACCAACCTTCACAAACAGGCAGTCTGCCCATCCATCCTTTGTCTCCACAATTGAGATCTCCCTTTCCAACCATTGTGTAACTAAAAAGAAAAGTAAAACAACTCATCAGTTGCAATGATGAGCAAGCCCCACTAAAAAGCCTTTTTATTTATTCATCTATTATTATTATTATCATTACTGTTGTTGTTATTATTACCAAACTGTAGTTATTGTAATTTTTTTGGGAAACATGATTATCAAAATATGCAATGAGCAGTTTCCAGATTAATTCTCTTTAAGCCATCTGAGTTGTCAATTTATTACTGACCCTTTGTTACAACGAATCTCAGCTTTGTCACCAAACTCAGTCCCCTCATAGTTTATTCGTGCATTTGCCACCTCACCAGCAGAGCCACAGCTCTTCCCTGGAACAAGAAATCTCAGAGGAGTAAAGCTCTTAGAGACCAAGCTCCATTGCATCATAAAGATCTCATAGTTCTGTATAATGCTCATCACTTTCAGACTGTAGGTTTAGTTCTGACTCCTAGAATTTCCAAAAGTAAAAATCATTAACCCGTATAATTAAATGATAATATTTACTCTCGCATTTCAGCTGCACAGGACTCCAACTGCCTGCAAGACAAGTAATGTATGGAGACCCCCCTGCAGATGTGTAGCCAATACCACAACGAAGTCTAATTCTTTGTTTATCTGGGAATGTTTTCTTAACAATGTCCTCATCCCTCAAACTGATGTTGGGAATTCCCTCAGGTTTAGGACAGTCTTGAGCTGTAACAGGAATTTAAAATGAGAAGAAAAGAAGAAGATGAGCAGATGTTGGTAAGGACTGAATGAATAGTAAGAAAAAACTCATGCATGCACTCACCTTGGACAGTGGTGGCCATGATGAGACTGCTCAGTACAAACAGGACCGTAGCAGCCATGACAGGAGCAGCAGGTTTACCTGTGGTTTCTAGAATCACACATAATTGAACAAGCCATTATTATGCCTTTACTCAGTTATGTTTTATATGCATGCATTTAGAATGTTTACATGCTCTGAATACTGTCTACCATGGAGAAGGAACATCTTAAACTCACACACCACAGCATACTGTATACTGGATTCTTTTCAGTGTCCTTTTATAGAGTTATAGTTTTCTTGTTTAGGAATCTATTCTTGGTCTGCTCCCAAGTTGACATGTATCCATAGAAAAAGTGCTGGAACTTTGTGCCTTTGCTCCAGTGATCTAGATTTGGTATCTTTATGTCCATGAGAAAGCATTAACATATGCCACCCACAATGCTTGGAAAAGCCTACACTGCAAAATCACCTGAATCTTAAGGATCTGCTCTCATTAAATGACTTGAAACAAGCTTCTAAAAGCAGATACGCTGTGTTTTGAACAATGTGTTTGACTAATTCTGTCTTAATTAAACCTTTTATGACTGTAGGGTTAAAATTTGGGTCTTACCATTTGAGCCTTGTGTCTGTTTGTTAGGCCTCTGGTCAAAAGTTGCATACCCATAATGAGTACATCTCTGCAACCACAAAGACTAGCTAAATACTTCTGGAGTCATAGTAAAGGAAGATTTGTTTTTACCTCTGCCACAGCGGAGCTCATGTATTTGGTCTGTGTGTCTGTTAGCAACATAACTCAAAAGTTTGCGGATGTATTTTAATAAAATGTTCAGAAAATTTAATAAATTAATAAGACACAATTCTATTCTATTCTATTCTACAGTCATTTAGCAGACGCTTTTATCCAAAGCGACTTACATTTGAGAGGAAGAACAACACAAGCATGAATTCAAACAAGATGGGACGTCATAATTAAGTGATAGTCAGACCGCTTTTGAGTCCAGTTGGACCCAGGTGCTGTCATGTAGTGCTAGTGCAGTGCATATAATTTTTTTTTTTTTTTTTTTTTTTTTTTTTAGTCATTTTATTTAAATACAGGATCACGATTTCATCAAACAATATCAACTAGGTCATAAGTGCATGATTTCATCACATAATATCAAATTGGGCATAAGTGCATGATTTCATCACACAATATCATCTTGGGCATAAGTGCACACACCTTCTTCAGTACTTGGTTGAGCCAAAAAGCTGGACAAATCTTTCTGACTCATTTAGTTAAGCTAAATGTGGAAATGCTCCTTAAACAACTGAGTCTTTAGCTTGGTCTTAAAAGTGGATACGGACTCTGCAGATCGGACGGAGTTTGGTAGATCGTTCCACCACCGGGGAACAACAGAGGAGAAGAGTCTAGCTACTGATTTTGCGCCACGTTGTGGTGGGAGCACTAGGCGTCTTTCGCTGGTAGAGCGTAAGTTTCGAGAGGGAGTGTAGCTCTGGATTAAGGAGTGAAGGTAGCCCAGAGCCGTTTGGGTTATTGTTTTGTAAGCCAGAAGCAGAGCTTTGAATTTGATGCGTGCTGCAACTGGAAGCCAGTGAAGAGCAATTAGCAGTGGAGTGACATGAGCTCTTTTGGGCTGGTTGAAGACCAGACGTGCTGCTGCGTTCTGGATCATCTGCAGAGGTTTAACTGAGCATGCAGGCAGGCCAGCCAGTAAGGAGTTGCAGTAGTCAATGCGTGAAATGACCAGAGCCTGGACCAGGAGCTGGGTCGTGTGTTCAGTCAGGTAGGGTCTGATCCTCCTGATGTTGTAGAGAGCAAATCGGCAAGACCGGGAAACCGAGGCAACATGGTCCTTAAAGGTCAGCTGGTTGTCTACCATGACACCAAGATTCCTGGTAGAAGATGTAGGCACTAGTGTGATTGAGTCAAGCTGCACACTTATCTGTGGCGGTAAAGAAGGACTGGCTGGGAAGACAATAAGCTCAGTCTTGGACAGATTTAGCTGAAGGTGGCGATCCTTCATCCATGCAGAGATATCAGCAAGGCATAATGATATTCGCATTGAGACGGTTGTGTCATCAGGTGGGAAAGAAAGGAAAAGCTGAGTGTCATCTGCATAGCAGTGGTAGGAGAAACCATGAGAGCTAATGACTGCACCGAGTGAGGAGGTGTATAGGGAAAAGAGAAGAGGGCCGAGCACCGAGCCCTGAGGCACCCCTGTTGTTAGCCCATGTGATCTGGACACGCCCCCTCGCCAAGATACTTTGAATGATCTCCCTGTGAGGTAGGATGTAAACCACGAGAGGACAGATCCTGAGATGCCAAGCTCTAAGAGTTTGGAGAACAGTATATGATGGTTGACAGTGTCAAAGGCAGCCGACAGGTCCAGCAGTATAAGGACTGAGGATTGACCAGTGGATCTGGCAAGCCGTAGGGAATCAGTAACTGACAGGAGAGCAGTTTCAGTAGAGTGACCTTGCCTATATCCAGATTGATATGGATCTAACAGGTTGTTGTCCTGGAGGAACTGTGAGACCTGACTGAAGACGGCACGCTCTAGTAATTTAGACATGAATGGAAGCAGTGAGACCGGCCGGTAGTTTTCAACCTGGGCTGGGTTGAGTGTGGGTTTCTTCAGCAGCGGGGTAACCCGAGCTTGCTTGAAGGCAGAAGGAAAGACACCGGATTTAAGAGAGGAGTTGATAATATGAGTTACTGCAGATTTGACTGTAGGTAAAATGCTCTGCAGGATGTCAGAGGGAACAGGATCAAGAGGACAGGTTGTGGGTTTTGAGCTGACTAGAAGTTTAGAGACTTCGTCCTCATTTAGAGAGCGGAAGGAGCATAGTGAGGCACCAGTAGCTGGTTTGGTAAGGCTGAGTTGGTCAGGCTCAGTGAATTGATTACTGATGGTAGCAACCTTTTCAGTGAAGTAGGAAGCAAACATTTCTGCAGTCAGCACAGTGGGAGGCTGAGCAGGTGGTGGAGATAGAAGAGAGTTAAACGCTATGAACAGTTGTCGTGTGTTGGGAGCATTGCGGATCTTGTTCTGATAAAAGGTTATCTTGGCCGCCTTTAGGCTGGATGTGAAAGTTACAAGTTTTTGCTGGTACTCAGACAAGTCAGCGTGCTCTTTTGATTTGCGCCACTTTCTTTCTGCTGCCCTGAGTCCAGCTCTGTGATCCCTTAGAGCCTCTGTGAGCCATGGACTGGGAGGGTTTTGTCTGGCTGGTTTTGACACCAGAGGACAGAGTTTGTCCAGAGAGGAGGCGAGAGAGGAGCAGAGTGTTTCTGTAGCCTCATTAACAGACAGTAAGGAGAAGTCTGAGTGGGAAGGGAGGGTAGAGTAAACCTCATCAGACAGCTGTGTAGGTCTGAGGGATCTCAAGTTTCTGCGGTAGGACACCATTTTTGGAGCCGCCTGATTGACATGAGGAAGGAAGACAGAGAATTTAACCAGGAAGTGGTCAGAGAGGTGCAGCGGGGTGACAGACAGGTCGGCTGTGGAGCAGTTTCTGGTCAGCACCAAGTCAAGAGTATTGCCAGCTTTGTGTGTTGGAGGAGTCTGAACCCGTTTGAGATTGAAAGAGTAGATAAGAGCCAGAAAGTCAGTTGCCTGTGGTTTGTCAATGTGAATGTTCATGTCTCCCATGACAATTAGTGGTGTGCCATCATCAGGAATGTCAGAGAGAATCATGTCCATTTCAGAGACAAACTCAGCTATACTGCCACCCGGAGGGCGGTAAATGACCAGAATGTATGCAGTGATGGGTGTAGAGACCTTTACTGCGTGATACTCAAGTGATGAGCAGTTAGCCATAGGACGGACAGAAGTTAAGTTCCACTTTTTAGAAATAAGAATGCCCGTTCCACCTCCTCGTCCAGCTGAGCGAGGTGTTTGGCTAAATTCTGCATTGACAGAAAGGGCAGCTGGTGTAGCTGTGTTTTCTGGACGGATCCAGGTTTCAGTCAGGGCTAGGACCTGAATGTCAGAGAGATTTATCAATGAACTGATAAATTCTGTTTTGTTAACTGCGGACTGACAGTTCCAGAGACCAAAGGTAACAGAGGGTGTGACTGATGTGCATGCCATTGGAAAGGACAGGTTTTGCGGATTGCAGTGTCTATGGGTGACACGTCTTGGTCTGTACCCATATCTGACAGGGATGGGTTTGAAGCACATTGTGCGTTAATATAGTTGTGAGGAGGTTTAAGCTTGTGCCCTTTCTCGGTGGACTCGTGCAGGTAGACTCGCAGGTCTTTACCCTTTGTGGTCTTAGCCCGACGTGGGCTGACACAAAGGCTGACGCCTCGCTGACGCTTCAGCGCACCATGTGTGGAAAAGTACCTGGAGCTGACACAGCTGAGCACACTTTGCTTGATTGCACCCGGCTGAAACCGCCTCTATCTGCTTTGCCCTGAGCAGTACACAGTGGGTGTGACCCGCGTCACGGCCTCAACTGGTTGAAGAGAGAAGGTGCTAACGACAGAGCCCCACACCAGCAATGTAAACAATAACCCGAAACCAAGACAGAAACTCAAGCAGTAAACTCACCTAACTGACTGTACCAACCCTGACTGAAATCAGTGCTTGTTCTGCTGAAGTTAAACAAATTCTCTCTTTTATACGGGATTTTCCTCAAAATCACCGCCTCTATCTGCTTTGCCCTGAGCAGTACACAGTGGGTGTGACCCGCGTCACGGCCTCAACTGGTTGAAGAGAGAAGGTGCTAACGACAGAGCCCCACACCAGCAATGTAAACAATAACCCGAAACCAAGACAGAAACTCAAGCAGTAAACTCACCTAACTGACTGTACCAACCCTGACTGAAATCAGTGCTTGTTCTGCTGAAGTTAAACAAATTCTCTCTTTTATACGGGATTTTCCTCAAAATCACCGCCTCTATCTGCTTTGCCCTGAGCAGTACACAGTGGGTGTGACCCGCGTCACGGCCTCAACTGGTTGAAGAGAGAAGGTGCTAACGACAGAGCCCCACACCAGCAATGTAAACAATAACCCGAAACCAAGACAGAAACTCAAGCAGTAAACTCACCTAACTGACTGTACCAACCCTGACTGAAATCAGTGCTTGTTCTGACACAAGTGATTAGAATTTCAGGTTGATCTGGATCACTACCTGGATCTGGGATTTATGGATCTTTCTATGGGAGACAGGGAGAATTTTGCTACTAGAGCTTCTAACTAAAAAAAAGACCCACAATCATTGGCAAATTGTTTTGTTTTTTTATTTGTACAATGGCTTGGTGGAGGTCTGCTCTCTCTGAGTGCTTCTAGTTAAGATTTATAATTATCAGTATATGTGTTACTGGTAAATAACACAGCACAAATCAAAAAGGTTTCAGGCTTGCCTAAAAACAACACTTTCAGGATGACTATGAACGTCTCTTTGGAATGATGCAGCTGTGGCTCTAAATCTCTATCAGATCCTATTTTAATCTGCAGCTCAGATAAAGTAAAGCAGAACAAGATCAGGAGGTTTTAGTCCAGATGGTTCAGGTTAGTTCTCCAAAATGCCCATTTCTGACACAATCTGGCCATCTGTCTTAGACAACGTTAAATTTGGGAAGCTCAGGTTTTATAAAATTAAACATGTGTTGTTTTAAGTGTTGTTCTGATTAGGTCTATCGTGATATCTACATGTACACTTTTATATTGTGTGTATTGTTGTGTTTATGTGGTGTTTTAACTGGAATTCCTCAAAACAACTGCAGCTCATCCAAAACGCTTCAGCTTGAATTTTAACTGGTACTAACAGACCAGTTTTAAAATCTAGACACTGGCTTCCAGTCAGTCACAGGATAGATTTTCAAGCCCTGCTGGTATTCTACGAATCACACGATGGTTTAGGCCCAGAATACATCTGTATATGTTCAGAGAATAAAAGCCTAGAAGCATTTTTAGATCCAAGGACTAAAATTTATAGAGTTTTATACATTTTCTTATGATTTTTGCACACCCTTTTAATTATGTGTTAATATGATTTTAAGTGTTGAAGTGATTTTTATATGTTGGATTCTTTAAACTACAGTCAAATAAATACGCTGTTAAGTCGAGCTTTTATCATTCAGTGAAACTGACAAATGGAAAAAGGTTAAAGTTTTTCTTTCTGGGCAGCAGTTGGAGATAACAACCCACGCCTTCATCATCGTGGTTGTTTACTCTAACCGTTTCCTGTAACTCCTGTCTGACCCCTCAGGTCAGCTGACCAGCTGCTCTTCATCCCGAGTTCAAAGTGAAAACTCAGAGAGGACATCTGAGCGATCAATGCCCCTAAATTACTGAACAACCTACCTTTGCACAATCAACAGACCCCCACTGTCCATTTTTAAAACCCATCTTAAATCCCAGTTTTACTCATTGGCTTTCAATCCAGCAAAGAACTTTCTCTTGTTTGTTTTTATTGTTAGGAATTGATTTTTTTTCCAGTTTTATTACTTTTCCTCTTTGTATTGAATTTTAATAGTTTTATGCTTTTATTATGTCTGTCTTGAACTGGTGTTCTGGTGTTTCATTAATAAATTATTGATATCTTGTAAAACACATTGAATTGCTTTAATTGGATAAAAAAATAAACCTGCTTTATTTTCATACTAATCTGGGTTACTATCTTGGCCTGGACACAAAGAGAGATTTTACATCTCATGAGTTTTATTTCATGTTTATATATGATTAATGTTTTTGATGTGTTGTTTTATTATTTTGTTTTAAATAATAACCTTTTTAATAGAGACTTTGTATATTAATATCCCTCATTTGTCTTAAATTCAAAAGTCTAGCTTGACTGTTAAATAAAGACCATAAAAATGGCTAACTGGCTTACAGAGTTGCATAAGTGCAAATACACAGATGCTGGTGGGTGGTTTACTCCAGTTGGAAAATCCAGATTCTTCTTGTTTTTTTGTTTTTGTTTTTTTCTCTCCAGTTTGATTGCATTACTTTTAAGTTAATTTACATTAATATTCCTGTAAAGAGAGAAGACTGCTTTACACAACATCAAGATATCAAAAACTACACTTTATTTTTATTTTATTGCTCAGCAGCGGAATTGAATCTCATACCTGCAGTCATAATCACATTAAAAAGAACACACTGAATACTAAAACAAATTATAAAGATCAGAAGTTTGTTTATCTGGTTGCAGGATTGTGAACAAACATGGATTAAATCCTGCAGACAGTCCAGTTAATGGCAGCGGAACAATCCATGTGTGGAACATGAGGCTGCATAGCTCAGTTTTCCTCGGAAGTTCTTGCACTGTTTATGGTTTTCTCTTCATCATAACACGCTACTTTAAAGTTAACGGACCTCTAATGCGCGAGCGATCCGAGATGGTAAATATGATAAAAATCTTTCTGTTAGTGTCAACATCTCTAAATCAGGAAAGTTATAAATGCAGGTTTAGATTAAGCTGTAAGCTCAGCATTAATAAGCGGCTTTGCTAATTTATTTGGGGTTTTCAGCTAAAACAAAGGAAACAACTTCACTTACTCATAAAAGCTGCTGCGCCTCCAACGCTCATTGGAACAAATACGCGCTGCAGCACACTGACGCACCGTTTGGACCGGAAATATTTGCAGGATCTATTCCTGCACCCACATACTGTAATGGATGTATACTGTGATGACTGAACAAATATGGATCAAAGTTCCAGGCTTCAGACTTTCTGAATAAGAATTAACGTTAACATTTTGTTAAATTAAATTTGGGAGCTTGAACAACGTGGTTTTATAACAGAAATTAAAATAAAAGCCAGCCTGTATGGACAGAAGCTGCAACTAAATAACACACAGTCCTTTAATCCTGACACTATCCTCAGTTTCTGTACTTTTCTTTGTGGCTTTATGTATGATTTAACCTTAAATCATACTTTCTATGTCATATCATGTCTCCAAACATAAAACAGCATCAAGTAAATCCTTTTTATTAGATGTCCGTGTTACCATGCGGCTTGTAATGCAGACACACTTTACTGCTCCCTGCAGCCTCCAGAGCTATTTCTCCTTTACTTAACCAGATAAAAACCTCATTCAGATTATATCTTAATATACGAAGGGAACTCTGAGGAAATCCGGTTCCTTCACAGATGAACAGATTGCATCATTGCTCTGAGTCTGTACAGTGAATGTAAAAGCTTCTGCTTAATTCTTCTTCATTGTTTATTTTATTTTTAAGCCCTATTGTGTAAATCTCACATGACTGTGTCCCAGGAATTTCAGTAATGCCGCTTAGCAAACAGGGCATACCTAAAGGGTGATAAAATAGACCAAACCCAAACTGGCACAGCATGAGTCAGTGATTTAACCAATGAGCAACAAGTTATTCATCTTTATAAGAACATTTACTCCTAATCTACTCAGTTCCTCAATTCCAAAAATAGAACACAATAATTTCCAATTCTTAAACACAAGCACATAGAAAACATGAAAATGTTTGAAGTTAAACATTTCACTGTTTCATTAAAAATATATAATTTCACCTGAAATCTGATGGCAGCAACAAGTCTTAAAAAGATTTGGTAATTTGGATTATTTACAACCAAGTATCTGCTGTTCTTTTAACAACAGTGTGGAAACATCTGGTAAAGTTGGACCTTTGGCAGAGGAACCTTATTTAATTCTTGGATAAGAGTTTTGCTGCTTAACAGTCCTGTGTCCTGGACAGAAGGCAGACTGGTCCAGCACCCGGACTCTTCTACTATATAAAGCTATGCTGCTGGAACAGATACATTATGTGGTTTACCATTGTCTTGCTGAAATGTGCAAGGCCTTTCTATATCTCTTTATATTATATATGCTCAATAAAGTTGTTAAAACGTTACTGTGTGTGCTGCTGTTGACGCCGTGGAGTGCCCTGAGCTTAGCAACGCTGCTACAGATCATTACGATAAACACTGCAATGGGTCCAGAAAAATGTTCACTTGCTTATTGAGGTGAGCTAATAACAGCTTCTCAAGGAATTTCCTGATGTGGGACTTTAGGGCTACTGGTCTGTCATTAATTATAGTAATAATAATAATAATAATAATAATAATAATAATAATAATAATAATAATAATAATAATAACAAAACATATAATACATAAAGTTTCTGAAACATTTTGTATCACTTTATGGTAAAAACTTTACTCAAAACCTTGTTGTTCACAATCTGATACTTGTCTTCTGCCCCCTGGTGGATACCAGGAAGCAGAGAACCACACTACAATAATCTTTACATATTCATGGTAATAAAGGTAACAAAGGTAATGCTTTATTCAAATACTTTTTGAATTGGCAAATAAAGACTTAAGATTTTTATTTATTTATTTTTTAGTTCCAACAGATGGAAGAGATTTAAGTTTTTTTTCAGTACTGTAAATCACTGTGATGGGTATTTAGTAGGGCTGTCAAATGACTAAACTTTTTATTCAGATCAATCACAGCTTTCAAATCAATCACAAATTTAAAATAATTTCAAATGAATTAATCAACATTTGCAGCAATGCCTGAAATTTGCCAGTTTTTACTGTGCTGTATCAACAGAAAGAGCCGATGTTTCAAATATTACTGTTAACTGAGCTTCCTTTAGGTAAACGTCAGATGTCCAATGGTCAGTAAATGCAGCATGTAATGTACTATATGTTGCTTTAAATCATCTCTGCCATGTTCCAGATCATAATTAAAAATTCATATATCATCTTCTCACCAACCATCTCCATGGTGATAATATCTAAAAAAAAACCCAGCAGATGTGACGACTGAAGTTAAACAGCCAACATTGATGAAGAAACTCTGATAAAACTGATGATCTGGATAAAAACAAGGTTTTCCTCTTATCATCAAGTGTGTGTTTGTGCAGCAGTGATTAAAGTCCTACAGCAGCATCACCTGAAGTGAACACATGTTGATAAAATAGATCTTTGGCTGTTTGTTTTACAAGTTTTCCTTCACTTTTTTACACCTTTTTCCTGGTCATTGCTCCTGCCTGGCCCCCCATCAGAACTTTTCTAGACCCGCCCCTGCTTAGCTGAAATATAAATCTTTTCTACAGCTACATCCTTTCGTCAGCCACTGTGTTAGAGAAGGTCCTACCAAAAACAATACTTTGGGGTAAATATGTGACGTGTGAACCATGAACCTTAGTTTCCTCCTTCTCAGCTGATCACTGACAGCCGTCATGATTCATGGAACATGAGAGGCGGAGAGCTGCTAGAGCAGAAACGTTGGTACAAAATACAGGATAAGCTTAATAAAATACAGGAGAAATGCAGATGTAGAACCTTCTCACCAGGAAAAAAACACCCTCATTCTCCATGGAGGCGACATCCATGAGTTGCTTAATTAATGCTGTTTATTCTCAAGTCCATCCATAGAACCACCTGCTGATCTCTTCCATCGTGTCTCTCCACGTCCCTCCATCATAACAGAGAAATGATGGATGTATGGGGCTTGTCATGCCGCACATGTGTTAATCGCGTTAAATTTTATTGCAGTTAATTACATAAATTAATTAACGTCGTTACAGAGCATCCTAACATTTTGGGATGAAGGTTATATGTCATGAGGAAATCAGCATCAAATTTACCAGCATAAACTATTCTGTGCTTCATGGTGGCTGCTGGTTGACCAGTGCTTGGGGGGTGCGGGTGCGTTTGCAGGATCACATCACTCATTCCTCATATGCTGCCCTCACACACATGCTTCTTGTGGTTATTGTTAATCAAAGCTTTCACAGGTTTTTTTTAAACTTTGTCCTGTCCACCATCACAGCAAGCAGAATGATGGTCTGACTGATGTTGTGCTGAACAAATGCTTTATAGATATGCCCTTCTTGTTCTTTTATTTTAAATATTATTTTATATATTTTTTAATTTATATATATATTATATATTTATATATTTATGCTTGACTTGACAAGAGGGTGAGAAAGGAGAAAGTAAACGAAAGAAAGTAAATAAAAGAGAAAGAGAGTGTGAAGAAAAAAACAACAATGATACACCAGATATAAAGTAACAGCATCAGCTGTTCAATCTTAGCAAGCAACTGTCCCCAGTCTCCCCTACTTGATCAAGCAGAGCCTTAAATCCACAAAGTTTTACTTTCTTTCTATCCATAAAATTCCTCTTAGCAACGCAAAATTTGTTCAGCAGAAACAAACCTGGTGGTTTATCCTAAAACGATAAATAAATAAATAAATAAAAGCATATTTCAGAGGCCAAAAAACACCTAAACACTGAGTCAGTGTTTGTTAAGGAGTTTGGTTTCCTAACATTTCACAAAGGTCATTAGAAAACATCCAACTCCACCTGCAGACAGTTTACACTCACTGGGATTAAAACTGGACCAGCAACATAAAGCTCACTGAGACTGAATGAGAGCTTTGTTCTTGTTCAAGGTTTCATGGGTTTGGCTTTCCACCGTGTAAAGTCCAGGCCTTAAATGCACCAGTGACTTAATAACGTTTCATATCATGTGTTTACATAGATGACTAATAAAAATGTAAAACACTATGAGACTGTTTTTCTTTTATAAGACAAAGGTCACAAATTCACATCATGACTAATCAATCTTCACATTAGTCATCGTCACCACCTCACTTTATTCAGGACATTTTTCAATACATACAGTGGGGCAAAAAAAGGAATTTACCATTAATTCGTTAAAAGTCAGAGAATGTGATTGTCTGGATTTTTTTTCTCATTTTGTCTCATAGTTGAGGAATACCTATGATGAAAATTACAAGTGGGAGAACTTGCACAGTTGGTGGCTGACTAAATACTTTACCTCACTGTAATTACAAAAAAAAGGAGAATACATTAAAACATCTTTACCTCTTTAACCTGTATTTAGACAAAGCCTGGTTACACAAGCAGGGACCTGCCATGACTTGTATGTTCATGTTTAAAATCTAATCATCTATGATAAAAAGCAATGCAGATCATTTTGTTGAGGGCTGCATGTGAATCCCAGACAGACATGCTGGCACCGTCACAAATCACAAGGTGGTATAAAAAAAACATTTGGCTAATAATAAAACCATTAAAACAGAGTCTGATAACTTCCGAAGAATTATATACAGTAGGTCAATAAAGGAATTTACCCGAATTTAACCTCCTTTATAGTCTTATAAGTCACATTCCTTGTGAGCTGTTTTTGTGCACCTATGAACTATGAACAGAATCACCAGTAAGGATGCAAGTGAACTCCAGCGCAACAGTGTGTACCAAAGAGGAACCCCAGCCCAGGCTCTGAAAAACAAAGACGTGGCAGGTTGTTTAGACAACGCTTTGCAATCCTTAGAATCCCCTTTTAAGTTTGATATTCAGATAGAGAGAAACCTGCAGTCTAACCTGCTAAAAATCCTGTCTTCATCTTAACCTGATGATTAAAATCAAAGACATTGCATTAACATTCATTTTTGCACATAGAACAACAATAATAATTTTACAACAGCAAATCAAATCAAACCTCTAACAGCACACAGGATTATAATATCTCACATTTTCTCACTCAAAGCTCATTTTGGTTTCATTTTCTGGAGTTTCTGCCTCTTTTTATGTAGGAATAAAAATTGGTGCAGAGTTGTGCAATATCTTTTTAAAAATGTCTTAAGGTGTGACTAAAACAAAATTTGCATGCAGTGATTGAAGCTTTTCTCATCATTGCATGGTGAACAATGAAACTTAGTTTAAATGATGTGTTTCCAGTTTATAGAAACACCAAAGAAGAAAAGTACATGAAGAAGTAATTGTATATACCATAAAATACCTTCAGTACAGTTTAAAAAAAAAGTTCTAATACTATGTTTATAAGAATTAAAATGAGATAAAGTTAAAAACATGACAATATGGCAAGATAAAATTAAATTAACCCTCTATGGCATGGTGTTGCCCTCAGGCAGCAAACCACATATCTGGTCCTTACATCACCCCTTTAAGTTTTTTAAGGAGATAAAAATTTGAAATATTACTAGACATGTCTGTGGGGTTGAAGTGCATGTGACCTATTAGCTGGTAGTGGAGCAGTCCTTTCGAGGAGCAGAGGCACATAATGCAAACTGTTACCATGTGGCAAGATGCACATCACTTTTTAACATGTGTATATTTGTGGTAGAATTAAATAAAAAAAAAAAAAAAAAAAAGGGTGGGGGGTCAGATTTTATATATATATTATTAGGTACCACCAAGCTCCCACATTTCTATTTTCTTAAAAATAGAAAGTCATGCCATAGAGGGTTAAGTTATGACCAAACTGTTATGCAGATTATTATTGGACTGTCCCAAACTCTATCTACGTATGTCCCGTACAGTTATTTTTAACCCTTTAAATGCCAATTTTCCAACACAAAATCATTGCTTTCATAAAACTAAATTCAGAAAAAATATCTTTTTTCACACATAATAGATTTTAGGTGGTTGAGGATTTATTGTTAAGATCAGACTTAGATATACTAAAAATGAATAACAAAACTGATTTAGCTGCATTTTTAGTTTTTTTTTTTTTTTTTTGGCAGAGTCAGAATAATGATGTACTATCTCATTGGACAACAAATTCCTATTGACTTCCATTAAAACCACACTTTATAAATAATAATACATTTTATTTAAAGGCGCCTTTCAAAACACCCAAGGACACTGAACAAAAGAACATTAAAATAGTTTTAAAAAAAAACAATAAGTACAAAACAAAACAAAATGAAACAGAGAACACCATAAAGATGGTGAGTGACGAGATGGCATAGGACTGTCTAAACAAATGTGTTTTGAGTTGTGATTTGAAGAGAGGAAGAGAGTCTATGGTATGGATGTCAGGGGGAAGAAAGTTCCAGAGGTGGGGAGCAGAGCGGCTGAATGCTCGGCTCCCCATAGTGACAAGACGGGCAGGGGGGACAAGAAGCTGGACAGAGGAGTAGGAGCAAAGTAAATGGACCGGAGGGCAGGAGTGAACCAGGGTGCAGAGCGGGTGAAAGAGACGGATCTGGTTTTCAGTGGAGCATGACAATTCAGAAGAGTATGAAGCAGTTGGCATGTGGACTGGGAAAATTGATGATTTCAGAAGAAAAAAGAAATATGTCAACCATAACACAATATAACTATGCATTCTCTAATGTCATGGTTTTATTTGAAAGAAACATAGTAAAATTTGTCATTTTGACTATTCATCATGACATGGTGCCATTTTCCCATCATAGACCAATGCTTGAAAGACATGTCATTTCTCAATGGTAAAACCATTATAAAAACACTAATAATTCTTCCTTTCTACGAAACTATTTTTAAACATCAAATTTCTCAAATAGAACATTTATTTTGCACTTTGCAACATTTTTTAAACCACACTCAATATTCAAAATCAGACTGTTGAAAACACCAAAAGTACAAAGACGGATGAAGAAAGCTTAATTTTACAAATAAGTTTTCTCTTGACCATAACACAATGTAATCATGCATCCTCCAATTTCAGGCTTTTATTTTAGAGAAAGATGGTAAAATGAGTTACTTTTACTGACATGGTGACATTTTCCCATGATGGGCCTATGCTTGAAAACCCATTTCTTAGTATTTCTTAGACAGTATTATTGAGTGCAGTGTGGGACTTGTGTCTTCTGTGACCTTGGTTTTACCTAAAAAGTAGAGCTTGTTATATCTCATAATGTTTCTTTAGCAGACTTTCCCAGAGACACAAATACACTCTCCAAAGTAAATGAAAACATGGCTCCCTGCTCTTGCTACATTTAAAAACAAAACAAAACAATGTTTAGTGGGCTGATGCACCTGTACTGTTGTCCTGTCAGAGACAAAGTTATAAACGTCTAAAACTTGGCTGGCTGGCATTTCTTGTCTGTGACAAACAACAACCAGGATGAGGAGCTGCTTCTCTGCAAACACAGAGAGGCAGCAGTGAGAGAAGATGCAAAAAGGAAACTCGTGATCATCTGAGAATACAACTGCTGCAAAAGTGGCGTTGAACCTGGATAAGGTATGTGCTTTTACAGATTTATTACTTTATGCATCAATGCCATGCTTAGACTTAGAACACTACAGATGTTCCTGACACTGATGCCACAGCCAGTAACTCCACATAAAGGAGGGGAAAGTGCTGCTTGTGTACAAGGAAATGAAGAAAAGTTTTCTTCCCTTTGTTACAAAAAATTATAGCATTTGGGGCAACACAACAAAAGTTGAGCGAAAAATTACCAAAAGGGACAAAAAAGTCCCTGATTACCCATAAGGGTTAAATATTATTCAAACACTTACGTTTACGTTTTAGAAGGCATTTGACCGTGTCCCCCGGGACTCCTGTGGGGGGTACTCCGGGAGTATGGAGTGCCAAACCGGCTTGTACGAGCTGTCCGGTCCCTGTACGACCGGTGTCAGAGCTTGGTCCCCATCGTCAGCAGTAAATCAGAACCGTTTCCAGAGTGTGTTGGACTCTGCCAAGGCTGCCCTTTATCACGATTCTGTTCATAACCTTTATGGACAAAATTTCTAGGCACAGATGAGGCGTTGAGGGGATCCGGTTCGGTGGCCTCAGGATTGGGTCTCTGCTCTTTGCGGATGATGTGGTTATGTTGGGTTCATCAAGCCGTGATCTTTAGCTCTCACTGGAGCAATTTGCAGCCGAGTGTGAAGCGGCTGGGATGAGAATCAGCACCTCCAAATCCGAGACCATGGTCCTCAGCCGGAAAAGGGTGGAGTGCTCTCTCTGGGTCTGCAATAGGGTCCTGCCCCAAGTGGAGGACTTCACATATCTCGGGGTCTTGTTCACCAGTGAGAGAAGGATGGAGCGGGAGATCGACAGGCGGATCGGTGCAGCGTCTGCAGTGATGCGGACTCTACATCGGTCCGTCGTGGTGAAGAAGGAACTGAGCCAAAAAGCAAAGCTCTCGATTTACTGGTCGATCTACATTCCCACCCTCACCTATGGTCATGAACCGTGGGTAGTGACTGAAAGAACAAGATCGCGAGCACAAGCGGCTGAAATGAGTTTTCTCTGCAGGGTGGCTGGGCTCTCCCTTAGAGATAGGGTGAGAAGCTTGGTGATCCGGGAAGGGCTCAGAGTAGAGCTGCTGCTCCTCCACATCTAGAGGAGCCAGATGAGGTGGCTCGGGCATCTGGTCAGGATGGTGAGGTGTTCCAAGCACGTCCCACCGGAAAGAGGGCCCGGGGAAGACCCAGGACACGCTGGACAGACTAAATCACTAGGCTGGCCTGGGAATGCCTCAGGATGCCTCCGATGAGCTGGTGAATGTGGCCAGGGAGAGGGAAGTCTGGGTTTCCCTGTTTAGGCAGCTGCCCCCGTGACCCGACTCCGGATAAGCGGAAGAAAATGGATGGATGGATGGATGGATGGATGGATGGACTTATGTTTGCACTGTGGAGGAGCAAGGAGGAATACATCATTTATTGAACAAGGTGAGTGATGTGTGAACACAAAAATCACCAGGCTTGACATTTTGGTAGTTTGCTTGTCCATCCATCCTCTTCACAAGTGATTTAGAAATTTCCAATTAATTTGTGCCTGATCAGAAGAGTAAACATGTTAACTTATCAACTGCAATATGAAGAAGAGTTTAGTTTATTTTTTATCTATTCTAAATTTATCATTAGTGTTAGAGTTGCTTTTATTTTCGGAAACATGATAATTAACTGCAACAGGAAGTTTCCAGATTGAATATCTAAACCTTAACCATCTGAGTTATCAGTTTATTACCAACCCATGGTTAGTAATAAAGAGTAGAAGAGTAAACATGTTAACTTATCAACTGTATGTCACCATACTCAGTTACTTTTTCCTTAAGTAATTTTGCTGCATATGATAATCACTCATTTTTACTCATATAATAACCACACGTACAATCATTATACTTTATTCATTTATTATTGTTTATTCATTTACTACATTACATTTTCATACTGTGTGCTTTCCTTTTACAGAAGATTGAAGTTATTGCTTTTCTGCTGGGTTACTGTGCTTGTGTGAAGTCAGACTGGTCACTCTCTTCCAGGCCTTGGATATGGGAAAATAAAGACTGGTAGTTGCACCTGCTAAGATAATAACCGTTGTTTAGAAATACCAGCCCGTATTTCAGGCCTTGGGTGGCGGGACTCTTTTCTGAGAACTGGAAGACAGTGGCGCCACATAGTCTCCTGCCACGTTTATCTGCTTTCTGTTGTTGACCTTCAGCTGGAGATGGTCTAAATAAAACTGTTTTCTTTAATGTAACAAGGCAGAGCAAGTAATTTTGTATTCCACACTTCTCCTGTAATAAACTTTATATACTTTTACTTATATCAGACTCTTGGTAATTTTTCTATTACACAGTCCCCTCATAGTTATATGTCCATTCACCATGTCTTTAAAGAAACCACAGTTCTTAACTGGAAGAAGAAATATCAGGATTAAACTCATCTCTTAGAAAATAGACAGGGGCAGAGGGCCCTCTGCCCCGTCTGTCCCGGGCGGCCGGTGCCCGGGGGGGTTGGGGACTGCTGGCCTCGGCCTGCCGGGGCCGGTGCCCTGTGTCCGCGGGGCGGCTCCTGCTGGGGTCTCCTGCTGCTGCCTTCCTGGGCGGGCGAGTGGTCGTCTCTGTGGACCGGTCGGGATCTGTAGCCTACGGGGGGGCTGGTGGCCTGGGTCTCGGGACCGCTGGCCTGACTCTGGCCTCTGTTCAAGTGAGGTGGCATCTGCATGATCACTCTGCATGGTCACTCCTTCCTGAACGTCTCCACACAGTCTTTGCGTCGCCGTGTGGCCGAGTTCTCCAGCATATCCACACAGGTTTCTCTGCGCGTGTTCTTGAATACAGCAGTTTCACTTATATCTATTATCATATTTTGTTTTCTTTTTTTTTATTATTATTATTATTACTCCTACTCTTATTATTATTACTACTACTATTATTATTATTACTATTATTGTGATTATTATTATTGTTACTATTATCAACTAGTTGTGTAATGACCTACTGGCCAGGATGATCTTAGCTATATATGTTGCAAGTAGTATGGATTACATGGTTTTCTGTATAATGTTTTAAGTCCCCACCCGCACTCCCCACACCCTTTCTGTCCCTCTCTCTCCCCTCCCTCTTCTCTCTACTTTCTTTTCTATCTCTCTCTCTCTCTGTCCCCTCCGGTCGAGTCCAGCATTAAGAGTCTGATTTAATAAAGTTTTTCATGTCATCAAGAGGGACTTTATACATGTAGTATAAATCCCTGCTTGATAGAGTAAAATTGCCCAGCACCAGAAAGCAGCCAGACAATCATTCTGTTTGCAACGATGCTGGACAAGACAGGTTAAAAAAAAAAAAAAAAAAAAAAAAAAAAAGAAAATAGACAGCATTATGTATATATTACTATTCAATAAAAGGTTTATATTTTAAGAATATGACCTGTTTAATCAGACAATGAGATGTTGCTGCAACAGTATGAAGAATTGTAAAGTAGAATTTAGAGATAATATTTACTCTCGCATCTCAGTTCCACAGGACTCCAACGGCCAGCAGTACAAGTACTCAGTGGTGACCCTCCTTCATCGCTGAAGCCTTTATTACATTCAAATGTAACTGTGGAGTCATGTGGGAATGTATATTTTCTATTATCATTTCCTTTCAGATGCATGTTGGATCCTCCACCAGGTCTGTAACAGTCCTTAGCTACAATGAAAAGAGAGACATGAGCACAAATGGAGTAAATGCCAAAGATTACTAACATTTTCATTTATGATGGATCAAACTGAGAGTACTCTAAATACTGTCTGCTGCAAATAATATACTAATTATTTGTAAATACTTCAGACAACTCCATCTTAAAAATCGAAGGAAAAAAAAACAAACTTCCTTTATCTTTCTAGGACAGTGTGGTGTGAACAAGCAGCAGCAACTAGGAAATATGCTGAATGTCACCACTGACCCCCTCAGCAACGGGGAACAGTTCTAAGACCCAACAAACCTTTCCCTCAGAAAAAAGTAGTGTGTTCAACCAAAATAATAATAATAATAATAATAATAATAATAATAATTAATAAATAAATAAATAAAAACATTGTTAACAACAAGATGCATTGAGTTTTTGTCCACAGACACTGATCATCCCGACAAGATGCAGATTTATACCCTGATGGGGCCACTGTCCTCTTCACTCACTAATTAAAATGATTCAAGAACTACCATGATGTTAATTCTCTGCTATCCTACAAACTGAGTCTGCTGCACATGTTCACTGAGGTGTGCAGCAACATCCAGTAAGTATGAAGTGATAATCTTGCTATAGTCCAGTAAGAGAGTAATCAGAGTACTCCAACACATTACTTTTTACTCCTGACACTGATGCAAGTCAACACTGATAAATAAACATTTTACATGTTGTTTTTGGGAAAAAATAACAGCTCCAATAGTTCCTGCTTATAAAATACCATAATAAACATTATTCAAACACTTACGTTTACACTGTGGAGGATCAGGGAGGAATGTATCATTATTTAAACATTTTAATGTTTTTGATCCAAGGAGTTTATAACCATCATCACAGGAGTAAACCACAGAGTCTTCATAGCGGTAGACATCTTTAACAGGGGTGAAACTGCCATTTGCAACCACTGGTGGTGAAACACATGTCACCACTGCAAAACAAAACGACATCACACTCAGAAGGAGGTACTGAGTTTCTAATTCAGGTGAGTGATGTGTGAACACAAAAACATCACCAACCTTGACATGTCGGTGGTTCGCTCCATCCCATCATTTTACAAGTGATTTCTGAATTTCCAATTAATTTGTACCTGATCAGAAGAGTAAACATGTTAACTTATCAACTGCAATGTAAAGAAGAGTTTAGTTTGTTTTTTATCTATTCTAAATTGATTATTATTATTAGTGCTGCTTTTATTTTATTAAACATGATAATTAACTGTTAACAGGAAGTTTCCAGACTGAATATCTAAACCTGAACCATCTGAGTTATCAGTTTATTACCAACCGATGGTCACAACGAATCGTAGCTTTGTCATCATACTCAGTCCACTTGTAGTTTATTTTTCCATTCACCACGTTTTTAGGTGGACCACAGTCCTTAACTGGAAGAAGAAATATCAGCATTAAACCCATCTCTTAGAAAATAGACAGGATTATGTATATATTACTATTCAATAAAAGGTTTATATTTTAAGAATATGACCTGTTTAATCAGACAATGAGATGTTGCTGCAACAGTATGAAGAATTGTAAAGTAGAATTTAGAGATAATATTTACTCTCGCATCTCAGTTCCACAGGACTCCAACGGCCAGCAGTACAAGTACTCAGTGGTGACCCTCCTTCATCGCTGAAGCCTTTATTACATTCAAATGTAACTGTGGAGTCATGTGGGAATGTATATTTTCTATTATCATTTCCTTTCAGATGCATGTTGGATCCTCCACCAGGTCTGGAACAGTCCTTAGCTACAATGAAAAGAGAGACATGAGCACAAATGGAGTAAATGCCAAAGATTACTAACATTTTCATTTATGATGGATCAAACTGAGAGTACTCTGAATACTGTCTGCTGCAAATAATATACTAATTATTTGTAAATACTTCAGACAACTCCATCTTAAAAATCGAAGGAAAAAAAAAACAAACTTCCTTTATCTTTCTAGGACAGTGTGGTGTGAACAAGCAGCAGCAACTAGGAAATATGCTGAATGTCACCACTGACCCCCTCAGCAACGGGGAACAGTTCTAAGACCCAGCAAACCTTTCCCTGAGAAAAAAGTAGTGTGTTCAACCAAAATAATAATAATAATAAATAAATAAATAAATAAATAAATAAAAAACATTGTTAACAAGCTGCAGTGAGTTCCAGACCGGAGTCCTGCATTTATGAGTCACCATCATCCTTTTGCCCTGCTGCTCAGTACACGGCTAGCAGTCCGACCAACATTCTGTTATGTTTAGGAAGAGTTTGTAGAGGAATGGATCGGGCCAGTATAGAAATAATCAGCTAGATAAAAGTGGAGACAATCTGCTCCATTGTTCTGAAATATTAACAACCTCTTTGGAGTTATGATGGGTGCAAAACTAATTTAGATAAAACCAACATAAAGAAAGTAAATGAGTGGAAATGATCATGTCAGGTGTACTTCAACGTCTACAAAGGACTTTTTTAAAACTGCATCAAGATATTTGTTTTGTTTCTGCAAATCACAAGTGGATTTTGACATTTTCAATTTTTATTTTATTAATTGATTTTTTCCCAGAAGCTGTAGCTTGCAGATGTTTCGTCAAATACCAAATAAACTATTTCTCCACAGACACTGATCATCCCGACAAGATGCAGATTTATAACCTGATGGGGCCACTGTCCTGTTCACTCACTAATTAAAATGATTAAAGAACTACCATGATGTTAATTCTCTGCTATCCTACAAACTGAGTCTGCTGCACATGTTCACTGAGGTGTGCAGCAACATCCAGTAAGTATGAAGTAATAATCTCACTAGTTCCAGTAAGAGAGTAATCAGAGTACTCCAACACATTACTTTTTACTCCTGACACTGATGCAAGTCAACACTGATAAATAAACATTTTACCTGTTGTTTTGGGGAAAAAAATAACATTTCCAACAGTTCCTGCTTATAAAATATCATATTAAACATTATTCAAACACTTACATTTACACTGTGGAGGATCAGGGAGGAATGTATCATTATTTTTACATTTTAATGTTTTTAATCCAAGGAGTTTATAACCATCATCACAGGAGTAAACCACAGAGTCTTCATAGCGGTAGACATCTTTAACAGGGGTGAAACTGCCATTTGCAACCACTGGTGGTGAAACACATGTCACCACTGCAAAACAAAACGACATCAGACTCAGAAGAAGGTACTGAGTTTCTAATTCAGGTGAGTGATGTGTGAACACAAAAACATCACCAACCTTGACATGTCGATGGTTCGCTCCATCCCATCATTTTACAAGTGATTTCTGAGTTTCCAATTAATTTGTACCTGATCAGAAGAGTAAACATGTTAACTTATCAACTTCAATGTGAAGAAGAGTTTATCTGTTTTCTTTTTCTAAATTTATTATTATTATTAATGTTGCTTTTATTTTAGGACATAATTAACTATGCAACAATAATATCTAAACCTGAACAATCTGAGTTATCAATTTATTACCAACCTATGGTCACAACGAATTGTAGCTTTGTCATCATACTCAGTCCACTTGTAGTTTATATGTCCATTCGTCACATTTTTAGGTGGACCACAGTTCTTAACTGGAAGAAGAAATATCAGGATTAAACCCATCTCTTAGAAAATAGACAGGATTATGTATATATTACTATTCAATAAAAGGTTTATAGTTTGAAAATATGACCTGTTTAATCAGACAATCAGATGTTGCTGCAACAGTATGAAGAAATGTAAAGTAGAATTTAGAGATAATATTTACTCTCGCATCTCAGTTCCACAGGACTCCAACGGCCAGCAATACAAGTACTCAGTGGTGACCCTCCTTCATCGTTGAAGCCTTCATTACATTCAAATGTAACTGTGGAGTCATGTGGGAATTCATATTTTCTATTATCATTTCCTTTCAGATGCATGTTGGATCCTCCAGCAGGTCTGGAACAGTCCTTAGCTACAATGAAAAGAGAGACATGAGCACAAATGTAGTAAATGCCAAAGATTACTAACATTTTCATTTCTGATGGATCAAACTGAGAGTACTCTGAATACTGTCTGCTGCAAATAATATACTGAATATTTGTAAATACTTCAGCCAACTCCATCTTAAAAATCTAAGAAAAAAAAAAAAAAACAAACTTCTCAATTTTGTCACCAAACTCAGTCCCCTCATAGCTTATTCGTGCATTTGCCACCTCACCAGCAGAGCCACAGCTCTTCCCTGGAACAAGAAATCTCAGAGGAGTAAAGCTCTTAGAGACCAAGCTCCATTGCATCATAAAGATCTCATACTTCCATATAATGCTCAACGCTTTCAGTCTGTAGGTTTACTTCTGACTCCTAGAATTTCTAAAAGTAAAAATCGTTAACCCGTATAATTAAATGATAATATTTACTCTCGCCTCTCAGTTCCACAGGACTCCAAGGCTGAATCCCATTTCACCCCTTGGCCCTACCACTTAGCCCTACCCCTCCGTTTGCGCGTTCACGTGTAGGGGTGTCCCAATTTTTTTACGACAGAGGGGTAGGGGTAAGTGGTAGGGCTATATACCCCTTCAAACGAAGATTTTTCAGAGGCACACTCCAAACGGGGGGGTATGAAAGATTTTACGCCCTATATGAGAAAGTAAGTGTTTCTAGGCACATCATGCTTCCTTGAGGTGCAGGGCAACACACACTCACAAAAAAAGCCAGAGAAAAACAGATTATGTCCATAAACACATGAATTTTAATTGCACACAAAAGTTCTACATTACGTCCTATAATAAATCAAATAATTGAGCACAAGTTTGCTGGCCGCGATTGTTTTCATTAGTTTTTGTGTTTTGTTTTTTTTTGTTTTGTTTTTTTCTATTATACTTTATGTATGACAACAGGTTTCACTATGGAGTATCTTGACTGAACGCCCTTGCGGATTGATCTCTCTCGTGTCATATTTGACATCAGCATGTTGCAGCACGAGACCGTGGTGAAGCACCTGTGCGAGCCGGTACGCTGCATGTGTTTAAAGGGCTGCCAACTGTGGGGAAGGGGAAGGGGTAACAAAGAGAAATGGGATTGGACCCAACTGCCTGCAAAACAAGTAATGTATGGAGACCCCCCTTGCAGATGTGTAGCCAACTTTACAACGAAGTCTAATTCTTTGTTTATCTGGGAATGTTTCCTTATTAATGTCCTCTTCCCTGAAACTGATGTTGGGACTTTCCTCAGGTCGAGAACAGTTTTGAGCTGTAACAGGAATTTAAAATGAGAAGAAAAGAA
Source organism: Melanotaenia boesemani (assembly GCF_017639745.1). Taxonomy (NCBI): domain Eukaryota; kingdom Metazoa; phylum Chordata; class Actinopteri; order Atheriniformes; family Melanotaeniidae; genus Melanotaenia; species Melanotaenia boesemani. Next base: position 5,877,020 of record NC_055694.1, on the reverse strand, counting down.
GAAGATGAGCAGATGTTGGTGAGGACTGAATGCATAGTAAGGAAAAACTCATGCATGCACTCACCTTGGACAGTGGTGACCATGATGAGACTGCTCAGTACAAACAGGACCGTAGCAGCCATGACAGGAGCAGCAGGTTTACCTGTGGTTTCTAGAATCACACATAATTGAACAAGCCATTATTATGCCTTTACTCAGTTATGTTTTATATGCATGCATTTAGAATGTTTACATGCTCTGAATACTGTCTACCATGGAGAAGGAACATCTTAAACTCACACACCACTGCATACTGTATACTGGATGCTTTTCAGTGTCCTTTTATAGAGTTATAGTTTTCTTGTTTAGGAATCTATTCTTGGTCTGCTCCCAAGTTCACATGTATCCATAAAAAAGTGCTGGAACTTTGTGCCTTTGCTCCAGTGATCTAGATTTGGTATCTTTATGTCCATGAGAAAGCATTAACATGTGCCACCCACAATGCTTAGAAAAGCCTACACTGCAAAATCACCTGAATCTTAAGGATCTGCTTTCATTAAATGACTTGAAACAAGCTTCTAAAAGCAGATACGCTGGGTTTTAATCAATGTGTTTGACTAATTCTGTCTTAATTAAGCCTTTTATGACTGTAGGGTTCAAATTTGGGTCTTACCATTTGAGCCCTGTGTCTGTTTGTTAGGCCTCTGGTCAAAAGTTGCATACCCATAATGAATACATCTCTGCAACCACAAAGACTATCTAAATACTTCTGGAGTCATAGTAAAGGAAGATTTGTTATTACCTCTGCCACAGTGGAGCTCATGTATTTGGTCTGTGTGTCTGTTAGCAACATAACTCAAAAAATTGTGGAAGTATTTTAATAAAATTTTCAGAATATTTAATGAATAGAATAAGACACAAGTGATTAGAATTTCTGGTTGATCTGGATCACTACCTGATTCCAGGATTTTTGGATCTTTTCTGGGAGACAGGGATAATTTTGCTAATAGAGCTTCTAACTACAAAAAAAGGCCCACAATCATTGGCAAATTGATTTGTTTTTTATTTTTACAATGGCTTGGTGGAGGTCTGCTCTCTGAGTGCCTCTAGTTAAGATTTAGAATTATCAGTATATGTGTTATTGGTAACACTTCCACTGGCTGACTGGCTTCCAGTCAGTCACAGGATAGATTTTCAAGCCCTGCTGGTATTCTACGAATCACACGATGGTTTAGGCCCAGAATACATCTGTATATGTTCAGAGAATAAAAGCCTAGAAGCATTTTTAGATCCAAGGACTAAAATTTATAGAGTTTTATACATTTTCTTATGATTTTTGCACACCCTTTTAATTATGTGTTAATATGATTTTAAGTGTTGAAGTGATTTTTATATGTTGGATTCTTTAAACTACAGTCAAATAAATACGCTGTTAAGTCGAGCTTTTATCATTCAGTGAAACTGACAAATGGAAAAAGGTTAAAGTTTTTCTTTCTGGGCAGCAGTTGGAGATAACAACCCACGCCTTCATCATCGTGGTTGTTTACTCTAACCGTTTCCTGTAACTCCTGTCTGACCCCTCAGGTCAGCTGACCAGCTGCTCTTCATCCCGAGTTCAAAGTGAAAACTCAGAGAGGACATCTGAGCGATCAATGCCCCTAAATTACTGAACAACCTACCTTTGCACAATCAACAGACCCCCACTGTCCATTTTTAAAACCCATCTTAAATCCCAGTTTTACTCATTGGCTTTCAATCCAGCAAAGAACTTTCTCTTGTTTGTTTTTATTGTTAGGAATTGATTTTTTTCCAGTTTTATTACTTTTCCTCTTTGTCTTGAATTTTTCAGAGTCTAGCTTGACTCTGTTAAATTAAAGACCATAAAAATGGCTAACTGGCTTACATAGTTGCATCAATGCAAATACACAGATGCTGGTGGGTGGTTTAGTCCAGTTGAGAAATCTTTAGGTTATTCCTGTTTTGTTTTGTTTTTTTCTCTCCAGTTTGATTGCATTACTTTTAAGTTAATTTACATTAATATTCCTGTAAAGAGAGAAGACTGCTTTACACAACATCAAGATATCAAAAACTACACTTCATTTTTATTTTGTTACTCAGCAGCAGAATTTAATCTCATACCTGCTCCATCCTTTGTAATCCTGTTTAACCTTCCTGCAGTCATAATCACATTGGAAAAAAAACACTGAATACTAAAACAAAGTATAAAGATCAGAAGTTTGTTTATCTGGTTGCAGGATTGTAAACAAACATGGACTAAATCCTGCAGACAGTCCAGTTAATGGCAGCGGAACAATCCATGTGTGGAACATGAGGCTGCATAGCTCAGTTTTCCTCGGAAGTTCTTGCACTGTTTATGGTTTTCCCTTCATCATAACACGCTACTTTAAAGTTAACGGACCTCTAATGCGCGAGCGGTTCCGAGATGGTAAATATGATAAAAAATCTTTCTGTTAGTGTCAACATCTCTAAATCAGGAAAGTTATAAATGCAGGTTTAAATTAAGCTGTAAGCTCAGCATTAATAAGCGGCTTTGTTAATTTATTTGGGGTTTTCAGCTAAAACAAAGGAAATAACTTCACTTACTGATAAAAGCTGCTGCGCCTCCAACGCTCATTGGAACAAATACGCGCTGCAGCACACTGACGCACCGTTTGGACCGGAAATATTTCAGCTTTTGCACAACTTTCCTTATTTCCGCTGATTGCTGGACAGTTTTTGGCTTTTTGTTCCGCAAGAAAGTCTGGACATAAATAGAAGTGTGGCATCTGCATTTGGGAAGCTGTTACATTAAAACCACACAAGCTGACACATGAATCCTCATATTTGCAGGATCTATTCCTGCACCCATATACTGTAATGGGTGTATACTGTAATGACTGATCAAATATGGATCAAATTTCCAGGCTTCAGACTTTCTGAAAAAGAATTAACTTTAACATTTTGTTAAATTAAATTTGGGAGCTTGAACAACGTGATTTTATAACAGAAATTAAAATAAAAGCCAGCCTGTATGGACAGAAGCTGCAACTAAATAACACACAATCCTTTAATCCTGACACTATCCTCAGTTTTCTTTGTGGCTTTGTGTATGATTTAACCTTAAATCATACTTTCTATGTCATATCATGTCTCCAAACATAAAACAGCATCAAGTAAATCCTTTTTATTAGATGTCCGTGTTACCATGCTGCTTGTAATGCAGACACACTTTATTGCTCCCTGCAGCCTCCAGAGCTATTTCTCCTTTATTTAACCAGATAAAAACCTCATTCAGATGAGAAAACTCTTATTTTAGGAGGGATCTGGCCAAGAATGCAGCTCAACCAAAAGTCAGAGCAAGAAATCTTATCCGAAGGGAAATCCGGTTCCTTTACGAACAGATTGCATCATTGTACTGAGTCTGTACAGTGAATGTAAAAGCTTCTGCTTAATTCTTCTTCATTGTTTATTTGATTTTTAAGCCCTATTGTGTAAATCTCACATGACTGTGTCCCAGGAATTTCAGTAATGCCGCTTAGCAAACAGGGCATACCTAAAGAGTGATAAAATCGACCAAACCCAAACTGGCACAGCATGAGTCAGTGATTTAACCAATGAGCAACAAGTTATTCATCTTTATAATGTAACACATCTATTCTTGCGTTGTTGATGGGTGTTCGTAGATGGACGTGGGAAACTCAGCACACGGAGAGGGAACAACTCTGCGGGACAGGTGTTTATTTCTCTTCCAACGCTCAAGAGAGCACTTCAATTCTAAAACGTCTCCCCGGGACCAACGGTCCAAACATATCCTTCCGCCCAGGAAAAATAGTACATTTCATATATACATGACATCAATTAATCTTACAGAACTTGAGGAAACATAAATCATACTACAATAAGAACATTTACTCATAATCTACTCAGTTCCTCAATTCCAAAAATAGAACACAATAATTTCCAATTCTTAAACACAAGCACATAGAAAACATGACAAATGTTTGAAGTTAAACATTTTACTGTTTCATTAAAAATATATAATTTCACCTGAAATCTGATGGCAGCAACAAGTCTTAAAAGATTTGGTAATTTGGATTATTTACAACCAAGTATCTGCTGTTCTTTTAACAACAGTGTGGAAACATCTGGTAAAGTTGGACCTTTGGCAGAGGAACCTTATTTAATTCTTGGATAAGAGTTTTGCTGCTTAACAGTCCTGTGTCCTGGACAGAAGGCAGACTGGTCCAGCACCCGGACTCTTCTACTATACAAAGCTAAGGATGCTGGAACAGATACATTATGTGGTTTACCATTGTCTTGCTGAAATATGCAAGGCCTTTCTATATCTCTTTATTTGATATATGCTCAATAAAGCTGTTAAAACGTTACTGTGTGTGCTGCTGTTGATGCCGTGGAGTACCCTGAGCTTAACAACGCTGCTACAGATCATTACGATAAACACTGCAATGGGTCCAGAAAACTGTTCACTTGCTTATTGAGGTGAGCTAATAACAGCTTGTGAAGGACTTTCCTGATGTGGGACATTAGGGCTACTGGTCTGTCATTAATTATAATAATAATAATAATAATAATAATAATAATAATAATAATAATAATAATAATAATAATAATAACAAAACATATAATACATAAAGTTTCTGAAACATTTTGTATCACTTTATGGTAAAAACTTTGCTCAAAACCTTGTTGCTCACAATCTGATACTTGTCTTCTGCCCCCTGGTGGATACCAGGAAGCAGAGAACCACACTACAATAATCTTTATATATTCATGGTAATAAAGGTAACAAAGGTAATGCTTTATTCAAATGCTTTTTTCATTGGCAAATAAAGACTTGAGATTTTTATTTATTTATTTTTTAGTTCCAACAGATGGAAGAGATTTAAGATTTTTTCCAGTACTGTAAATCACTGTGATGGGTATTTACTAGGGCTGTCAAATGACTAAACTTTTTATTCAGAATCACAAATTTAAAATAATTTCAAATGAATTAATCAACATTTGCAGCAATGCCTGAAATTTGCCAGTTTTTACTGTGCTGTATCAACAGAAAGAGTCGATGTTTCAAATATTACTGTTAACTGAGCTTCCTTTAGGTAAACGTCAGATGTCCAATGGTCAGTAAATGCAGCATATAATGCACTATATGTTGCTTTAAATCATCTCTACCATGTTCTAGATCATAATTAAAAATTTATATATCATCTTCTCACCAACCATCTCCATGGTGATGATATCTAACAAAACCAGCAGATGTGACGACTGAAGTTAAACAGCCAACATTGATGAAGAAACTCTGATAAAACTGATGATCTGGATAAAAACAAGTTTTTCCTTTTATCATTGAAGTGTGTGTTTGTGCAGCAGTGATTAAAGTCCTACAGCAGCATCACCTGAAGTGAACACATGTTGATAAAATAGATCTTTGGCTGTTTGTTTTACAAGTTTTCCTTCACTTTTTTACACTTTTTTCCTGGTCATTGCTCCTGCCTGGCCCCCCATCAGAACTTTTCTAGACCCGCCCCTGCTTAGCTGAAATATAAATCTTTTCTACAGCTACATCCTTTCGTCAGCCACTGTGAGAAAGTCCTACCAAAAACAATACTTTGGGGTAAATATGTGACGTGTGAACCATGAACCTTAGTTTCCTCCTTCTCAGCTGATCACTGACAGCCGTCATGATTCACGGAACATGAGAGGCGGAGAGCTGCTAGAGCAGAAACGTTGGTGCAAAATACAGGATAAGCTTAATAAAATACAGGAGAAGTGCAGATGTGGAACCTTCTCACCAGGAAAAAAACACCCTCATTCTCCATGGAGGCGACATCCATGAGTTGCTTAATTAATGCTGTTTATTCTCCAGTCCATCCATAGAACCACCTGCTGATCTCTTCCATCGTGTCTCTCCACGTCCCTCCATCATAATAGAGAAATGATGGATGTATGGGGCTTGTCATGCCGCACATGTGTTAATCGTGTTAAATTTTATCGCAGTTAATTACATAAATTAATTAACGTTGTTACAGAGCATCCTAACATTTTGGGATGAAGGTTGTATGTCATGAGGAAATCAGCATCAAATTTACCAGCATAAACTATTCTGTGCTCCATGGTGGCTGCTGGTTGACCAGTGCTCGGGGGGTGCGGGTGCGTTTGCAGGATCACATCACTCATTCCTCATATGCTGCCCTCACACACATGCTTCTTGTGGTTATTGTTAATCATAGCTTTCACAGGTTTTTTTTAAACTTTGTCCTGTCCACCATCACAGCAAGCAGAATGATGGTCTGACTGATGTTGTGCTGAACAAATGCTTTATAGATATGCCCTTCTTGTTCTTTTATTTTAAATATTATTTTATATATTTTTTAATTTATCTATTGCTAAGTTTATATATTTATGCTTGACCTGACAAGAGGGGGAGAAAGGAGAAAGTAAACGAAAGAAAGTAAATAAAAGAGAAAGAGAGTGTGAAGAAAAAAACCAACAATGATACACCAGATATAAAGTAACAGCATCAGCTGTTCAATCTTAGCAAGCAGCTGCTACACCTGTAAGGAAAAAAAAAGCTTCCTGCAGGTCCTGATGACTCCTGATGACTGTCTGCTGTGTTTTCTTACAGAGGTCTTTGGATGTTCTGTTTCTTTACAGGTGGAGCTGGTTGTCTGGTTCATCTCTTTGGGTTTGACAGTCGTTTTCTGTTTTGTATCTCTCACTTCTTTCCCCCTCTCTTCACTCTTTTACTTTTCTGAACAGCACTAATATTTAGCAATAAACACATTTGAAAAGAGAGAATACTTGATCAAGGTGAGGCTTAAATCCACAAAGCTTTACTTTTTGTTCAGCAGAAACAAATCTGGAATCCGCCTCTGATGGTTCAATGGATCAAGTACAGCTGAATCACTGCTTAGTTGAAGAATACTTGTTTTCTAGCTTTCTATGGATGATGTGGTTTATCCCCCCAAAAAACAAGAGGCCAACAGACCAAAAACACCTAAACACTGAGTCAGTGTTTGTTAAGGAGTTTGGTTTCCTAACATTTCACAATGGTCATTAGAAAACATCCAACTCCACCTGCAGACAGTTTACACTCACTGGGATTAAAACTGGACCAGCAACATAAAGCTCACTGAGACTGAATGAAAGCTTTGTTCTTGTTCAAGGTTTCATGGGTTTGGCTTTCCACCGTGTAAAGTCCAGGCCTTAAATGCACCAGTGACTTAATAACATTTCATATCGTGTGTTTACATAGATGACTGGTATAAAAGTAAAACACTGTGGGACTGTTTTTCTTCTTAACTTCCGAAGAATTATATACAGCAGGTCAATAAAGGAATTTACCCGAATTTAACCTCCTTTATAGTCTTATAAGTCACATTCCTTGTGAGCTGTTTTTGTGCACCTATGAACTATAACAGAATCACCAGTAAGGATGCAAGCGAACTCCAGCGCAGCAGTGTGTACCAAAGAGGAATCGCAGCCCAGGCTCTGAAAAACAAAGACGTGGCAGGTTGTTTAGACAACGCTTTACAATCCTTAGAATCCCCTTTTAAGTTTGATATTCAGATAGAGAGAAACCTGCAGTCTAACCTGCTAAAAATCCTGTCTTCATCTTGACCTGATGATTAAAAACAAAGACATTGCATTAACATTCATTTTTGCACATAGAACAACAATAATAATTTTACAACAGCAAAACAAATCAAACCTCTAACAGCACACAGGATTATAATATCTCACATTTTCTCACTCAAAGCTCATTTTGGTTTCATTTTCTGGAGTTTCTGCCTCTTTTTATGTAGGAATCAAGTTATGATGTAACTGTTATGCAGATTATTATCGGACTGTCCCAAACTCTATCTACGTATGTCCCGGTGACTGAAGTACTATATGTTCACTGCTCTGGGGAAGAAGCTGCTCTGCAGTCAGACACGAACTTAAAGTTACTGTTCTGTATGAGCAATTCAACACCACTTACCAGTGAAAGAAAACACACCAACATTCAGCCCAAATACAGACACTGATCACTAATTAAAATGATTCAAGAACTACCATGATGTTAACTCTCTGCTATCCTACAAACTGAGTCTGCTGCACATGTTCACTGAGGTGTGCAGCAACATCCAGTAAGTATAAAGTAATAATCTCACTAGTTCCAGTAAGAGAGTAATCAGAGTACTTTAACACATTACTTTTTTCTCCTGACACTGATGCAAGTCAACACTGATAAATAAACATTTTACCTGTTGTTTTGGGAAAAAAACATTTCCAACAGTTCCTGCTTATAAAATATCATATTAAACATTATTCAAACACTTACGTTCACACTGTGGAGGATGAGGGAGGAATGTATCATTATTTATACATTTTAATGTTTCTGATCCAAGGAGTTTATAACCATCATCACAGGAGTAAACCACAGAGTCTTCATAGCGGTAGACATCTTTAACAGGGGTGAAACTGCCATTTGCAACCACTGGTGGTGAAACACATGTCACCACTGCAAAACAAAACGACATCAGACTCAGAAGAAGGTACTGAGTTTCTAATTCAGGTGAGTGATGTGTGAACACAAAAACATCACCAACCTTGACATGTCGATGGTTCGCTCCATCCCATCATTTTACAAGTGATTTCTGAATTTCCAATTAATTTGTACCTGATCAGAAGAGTAAACATGTTAACTTATCAACTTCAATGTGAAGAAGAGTTTATTTTAGTTTGTTTTCTTTTTCTAAATTTATTATTAGTATTATTGTTGCTTTTATTTTATGACATAAATAACTATGCAACAAGAAAATCTAAATCTGAACAATCTGAGTTATCAATTTATTACTAACCCATGGTCACAACGAATCGTAGCTTTGTCATCATACTCAGTCCGCTTATAGTTTATATGACCATTAGTCACGTTTTTAGGTGGACCACAGTTCTTAACTGGAAGAAGAAATATCAGGATTAAACTCATCTCTTAGAAAATAGACAGGATTATGTATATATTACTATTCAATAAAAGGTTTATATTTTAAGAATATGACCAGTTTAATCAGACAGTCAGATGTTGCTGCAACAGTATGAAGAATTGTAAAGTAGAATTTAGAGATAATATTTACGCTAAATAAATAAATAAATAAAAAAACATTGATAAAAGCTGCAGTGAGTTCCAGACCGGAGTCCTGCATTTATGAGTCACCTTCATCCTTTTGCCCTGCTGCTCAGTACACGGCTAGCAGTCCGACCAACATTCTGTTATGTTTAGGAAGAGTTTGTAGAGGAATGGATTGGGCCAGTATAGAAATAATCAGCTAGATAAAAGTGGAGACAATCTGCTCCATTGTTCTGAAATATTAACAACCTCTTTGGAGTTATGATGGGTGCAAAACTAATTTAGATAAAACCAACATAAAGAAAGTAAATGAGTGGAAATGATCATGTCAGGTGTACTTCAAGGTCTACAAAGGACTTTTTTTAAACTACATCCACACATGAAGATATTTGTTTTATTTCTGCAAATCACAAGTGGATTTTGACATTTTCAAACTTTTCAAATTAATTTATTTTTTCCCCCAGAAGCTGTAGCTTGCAGATGTTTCGTCAAATACCAAATAAACTATTTCTCCACAGACACTGATCATCCCGACAAGACACAGATTTATAACCTGATGGGGCCACTGTCCTGTTCACTCACTAATTAAAATGATTAAAGAGCTACCATGATGTTAATTCTCTGCTATCCTACAAACTGAGTCTGCTGCACATGTTCACTGAGGTGTGCAGCAACATCCAGTAAGTATGAAGTAATAATCTCACTAGTTCCAGTAAGAGAGTAATCAGAGTACTCCAACACATTACTTTTTACTCCTGACACTGATGCAAGTCAACACTGCTAAATAAACATTTTACCTGTTGTTTTGGGAAAAAAACATTTCCAACAGTTCCTGCTTATAAAATATCATATTAAACATTATTCAAACACTTACGTTCACACTGTGGAGGATCAGGGAGGAATGTATCATTATTTATACATTTTAATGTTTCTGATCCAAGGAGTTTATAACCATCATAACAGGAGTAAACCACAGAGTCTTCATAGCGGTAGACATCTTTAACAGGGGTGAAACTGCCATTTGCAACCACTGGTGGTGAAACACATGTCACCACTGCAAAACAAAACGACATCACACTCAGAAGAAGGTACTGAGTTTCTAATTCAGGTGAGTGATGTGTGAACACAAAAACATCACCAACCTTGACATGTCGGTGGTTCGCTCCATCCCATCATTTTACAAGTGATTTCTGAGTTTCCAATTAATTTGTACCTGATCAGAAAAGTAAACATGTTAACTTATCAACTGCAATGTAAAGAAGAGTTTATTTGTTTCTTTTTCTAAATTTATTATTATTATTAATGTTGCTTTTATTTTATTAAACATGATAATTAACTGTTAACAGGAAGTTTCCAGCTTGAATATCTAAACCTGAACAATCTGAGTTATCAGTTTATTACCAACCCATGGTCACAACGAATCGTAGCTTTGTCATTGTACTCAGTCCGCTCATAGTTTCTATGACCATTCGTCACGTTTTTAGGTGGACCACAGTTCTTAACTGGAAGAAGAAATATCAGGATTAAACTCATCTCTTAGAAAATAGACAGGATTATGTATATAATACTATTCAATAAAAGGTTTATATTTTAAGAATATGACCTGTTTAATCAGACAATCAGATGTTGCTGCAACAGTATGAAGAATTGTAAAGTAGAATTTAGAGATAATATTTACTCTCGCATCTCAGTTCCACAGGACTCCAACGGCCAGCAGTACAAGTACTCAGTGGTGACCCACCTTCATCGTTGAAGCCTTCATTACATTCAAATATAACTGTGGAGTCATGTGGGAATGTATATTTTCTATTATCATTTCCTTTCAGATGCATGTTGGATCCTCCACCAGGTCTGTAACAGTCCTTAGCTACAATGAAAAGAGAGACATGAGCACAAATGGAGCAAATGTCAAAGATTACTAACATTTTCATTTATGATGGATCAAACTGAGAGTACTCTGAATACTGTCTGCTGCAAATAATATACTGGATATTTGTAAATACTTCAGCCAACTCCATCTTAAAAATCTAAGAAAAAAACAAAAATGAACTTCCTTTATCTTTCTAGGACAGTGTGGTGTGAACAAGCAGCAGCAACTAGGAAATACACTGAATGTTACCACTGACCCCCTCAGCAACGGGGAACAGTTCTAAGACCCAGCAAACCTTTCCCTCAGAAAAAAAGTGTGTTCAACCAAAATAATAATAATAATAATAATAATAATGATAAATAAAAAACATTGTTAACAAGCTGCAGTGAGTTCCAGACCGGAGTCCTGCATTTATGAGTCACCATCATCCTTTTGTCCTGCTGCTCAGTACACGGCTAGCAGTCCGACCAACATTCTGTTATGTTTAGGAAGAGTTTGTAGAGGAATGGATCGGGCCAGTATAGAAATAATCAGCTAGATAAAAGTGGAGACAATCTGCTCCATTGTTCTGAAATATTAACAACCTCTTTGGAGTTATGATAGGAGCAAAACTAATTTAGATAAAACCAACATAAAGAAAGTAAATGAGTGGAAATGATCATGTCATGTGTACTTCAAGGTCTACAAATGACTTTTTTAACTGCATCCACACATGAAGATATTTGTTTGATTTCTACAAATCACAAGTGGATTTTGACATTTTCAGTTTTTATTTTATTAATTGATTTTTTCCCAGAAGCTGTAGCTTGCAGATGTTTCATCAAATACCAAATAAACTATTTCTCCACAGACACTGATCATCCCGACAAGATGCAGATTTATAACCTGATGGGGCCACTGTCCTGTTCACTCACTAATTAAAATGATTAAAGAGCTACCATGATGTTAATTCTCTGCTATCCTACAAACTGAGTCTGCTGCACATGTTCACTGAGGTGTGCAGCAACATCCAGTAAGTATGAAGTAATAATCTCACTAGTTCCAGTAAGAGAGTAATCAGAGTACTCCAACACATTACTTTTTACTCCTGACACTGATGCAAGTCAACACTGCTAAATAAACATTTTACCTGTTGTTTTGGGAAAAAAACATTTCCAACAGTTCCTGCTTATAAAATATCATATTAAACATTATTCAAACACTTACGTTCACACTGTGGAGGATCAGGGAGGAATGTATCATTATTTAAACATTTTAATGTTTCTGATCCAAGGAGTTTATAACCATCATCACAGGAGTAAACCACAGAGTCTTCATAGCGGTAGACATCTTTAACAGGGGTGAAACTGCCATTTGCAACCACTGGTGGTGAAACACACGTCACCACTGCAAAACAAAACGACATCACACTCAGAAGAAGGTACTGAGTTTCTAATTCAGGTGAGTGATGTGTGAACACAAAAAGATCACCAACCTTGACATGTCGGTGGTTCGCTCCATCCCATCATTTTACAAGTGATTTCTGAATTTCCAATTAATTTGTACCTGATCAGAAAAGTAAACATGTTAACTTATCAACTACAATGTGAAGAAGAGTTTAGTATATTTGTTTTCTTTTTCTAAATTTATTATAGTGTTGCTTTTATTTTATTAAACATGATAATTAACTGTTAACAGGAAGTTTCCAGACTGAATATCTAAACCTGACCCATCTGAGTTATCAATTTATTACTAACCCATGGTCACAACGAATCGTAGCTTTGTCATCATACTCAGTCCGCTTATAGTTTATTTTTCCATTCACCACGTTTTTAGGTGGACCACAGTTCTTAACTGGAAGAAGAAATATCAGGATTAAACTCATCTCTTAGAAAATAGACAGGATTATGTATATATTACTATTCAATAAAAGGTTTATATTTTAAGAATATGACCAGTTTAATCAGACAGTCAGATGTTGCTGCAACATTATGAAGAATTGTAAAGTAGAATTTAGAGATAATATTTACGCTAAATAAATAAATAAATAAAAAACATTGTTAACAAGCTGCAGTGAGTTCCAGACCGGAGTCCTGCATTTATGAGTCACCATCATCCTTTTGTCCCGCTGCTCAGTACACGGCTAGCAGTCCGACCAACATTCTGTTATGTTTAGGAAGAGTTTGTAGAGGAATGGATCGGGCCAGTATAGAAATAATCAGCTAGATAAAAGTGGAGACAATCTGCTCCATTGTTCTGAAATATTAACAACCTCTTTGGAGTTATGATGGGTGCAAAACTAATTTAGATAAAACCAACATAAAGAAAGTAAATGAGTGGAAATGATCATGTCATGTGTACTTCAAGGTCTACAAATGACTTTTTTAACTGCATCCACACATGAAGATATTTGTTTGATTTCTACAAATCACAAGTGGATTTTGACATTTTCAGTTTTTATTTCATTAATTGATTTTTTTCCCAGAAGCTGTAGCTTGCAGATGTTTTGTCAAATACCAAATAAACTATTTCTCCACAGACACTGATCATCCCGACAAGATGCAGATTTATAACCTGATGGGGCCACTGTCCTGTTCACTCACTAATTAAAATGATTAAAGAGCTACCATGATGTTAATTCTCTGCTATCCTACAAACTGAGTCTGCTGCACATGTTCACTGAGGTGTGCAGCAACATCCAGTAAGTATGAAGTAATAATCTCACTAGTTCCAGTAAGAGAGTAATCAGAGTACTCCAACACATTACTTTTTACTCCTGACACTGATGCAAGTAAACACTGATAAATAAACATTTTACCTGTTGTTTTGGGGAAAAAAAACATTTCCAACAGTTCCTGCTTATAAAATATCATATTAAACATTATTCAAACACTTACGTTCACACTGTGGAGGATCAGGGAGGAATGTATCATTATTTAAACATTTTAATGTTTCTGATCCAAGGAGTTTATAACCATCATTACAGGAGTAAACCACAGAGTCTTCATAGCGGTAGACATCTTTAACAGGGGTGAAACTGCCATTTGCAACCACTGGTGGTGAAACACATGTCACCACTGCAAAACAAAACGACATCACACTCAGAAGAAGGTACTGAGTTTCTAATTCAGGTGAGTGATGTGTGAACACAAAAACATCACCAACCTTGACATGTCGGTGGTTCGCTCCATCCCATCATTTTACAAGTGATTTCTGAGTTTCCAATTAATTTGTATCTGATCAGAAGAGTAAACATGTTAACTTATCAACTTCAATGTGAAGAAGAGTTTAGTATATTTGTTTTCTTTTTCTAAATTTATTATTATTATTAATGTTGCTTTTATTTTATTAAACATGATAATTAACTGCAACAGGAAGTTTCCAGACTGAATATCTAAACCTGACCCATCTGAGTTATCAATTTATTACCAACCCATGGTTACAACGAATCGTAGCTTTGTCATCATACTCCGTCCGCTCATAGTTTATATGTCCATTCACCATGTTTTTAGGTGGACCACAGTTCTTAACTGGAAGAAGAAATATCAGCATTAAACCCATCTCTTAGAAAATAGACAGCATTATGTATATATTACTATTCAATAGTATTCTTAATATTTTAAGAATATGACCAGTTTAATCAGACAGTCAGATGTTGCTGCAACAGTATGAAGAATTGTAAAGTAGAATTTAGAGATAATATTTACGCTCGCATCTCAGTTCCACAGGACTCCAATGGCCAGCAGTACAAGTACTCAGTGGTGACCCTCCTTCATCGTTGAAGCCTTCATTACATTCAAATGTAACTGTGGAGTTATGTGGGAATGTATATTTTCTATTATCATTTCCTTTCAGATGCATGTAGGATCCTCCACCAGGTCTGGAACAGTCCTTAGCTACAATGAAAAGAGAGACATGAGCACAAATGGAGCAAATGTCAAAGATTACTAACATTTTCATTTATGATGGATCAAACTGAGAGTACTCTGAATACTGTCTGCTGCAAATAATATACTAAATATTTGTAAGTACTTCCTCTGCCACCCTCTGGGCAGGTCTGGGGTTGTCTTCGTGATGGGGTGGCTTGGGTTCGTGCTCCAGGATTGCTGCTGATTGCCTGGGTCTCTGGGCCGTCCTAGCCTGCCTCTGGTCTCCGTAGAGGCGTGGTCGCATCTGCACTATTACACTCATCTCTGATCCCTCCTCCTTCCTCATCCTCTGCATGCTGACACAATCACTGAGTTTTCCAGTGGGGTTATACACTAAGAGATGCTTTTGTTTAGGGTTTTTTTTGTGTGTGTGTGTTTCTGGTATTGTCCTTGCTGTCATGATGCAAGTTTGTTTGTTTTTTTTTTTTGTTTTTTTTTGTGGTTTTTGTTGTTGTTGTTTTGGTTGTTTATTCATTCATTTTAGGAACTTCTGATGATTACCAGCTTTATCTCTCTGTAAAAGCTGTAGGAAACTCTGTTGTGTATCTGTACAGGTGTAGCAGGTGGTTATCCGGTGTTAGGTTGGACTGAAGGGTCGTTGCGTCTATCTACTGTATTTTTGTCTCCTCTTCGTTTTTTTCTACTTTGCTTTTTACTTACGTTCACTATTCTCCTCTTTTTTCTGTCCCCTCTGGTCAGGTCCAGCAACACTACATAAATTCTATAATTCCAAATAATAAGGTTTGAAAGAAATTTAAAAATGAGATTATCAAGAGGAGCCTTATACCCCTAAAGCTTCCCTTGGCAAAGCAAATCTGTTCAGCAGAAGACCGCTGTCAGACCTGCTGCTACTATTCTGAGAGATGACAAGTAAAAAAAAAGAAAAACCACCTCATGAGAGTGTAAAAACTTTTTTGCAATATTTGAGTTTTTTTTTTAATTTAGGTGTTTTCACTACCAGATTTTTATTGTTGAGGTTTTGTACGGTCCTAGGGGGTAATGGAAATGCAGAGATGGAAAAAAAACTAAAACAGGATTAATGAGTTTGTAAGAGTTTGCTGTAAAAGGCTTCTAAAATTTAAAAAAATAGCAGTTCAAGCAGGTAGTAAAACATTATATAAAATATTTTTCAAAACACTTACGTTTACATATTGGAGGTTTCGGGTTGAATTCACCGTTTTCTGAACACATCCCTTCTCTTGCCCCTTCGAGTGTATAGTATTTGTCACAGAAGTACTTCACAACTTGTCTGTAGTTATAAGCTTCTCGATCAGGTCTTAAATAGCCATTCGCAATTACTGGTGATGGGAAACATTTTATTCCTGAAAGACCAAATCACATACGTCCATCAGACTTGAAACAGACAATGAATTTCTAATTATTTGTGAGACATGTGAATAGAAAAATAACCAACCTTCACATACAGGCAGTCTGCCCATCCATCCTTTATCTCCACAATTGAGTACTCCATGTCCAACCATTGTGTAACTAAAAAGAAAAGTAAAACAACTCATCAGTTGCAATGTTGAACAAGCCCCACTAAAGAGTGTTTTTATTTATTAATTGTTATTAATGCTAATAACAACAATAATAATAATAATAATAAAAACTATAGTTACTGTAAATCTTTTGGGGAAACATGATTATCAAACAATGCAATGAGCAGTTTTCATACTAATTCTTTTTAAGCCATCTGAATTGTCAATTTATTACTGACCCTTTGTTACAACGAATCTCAGCTTTGTCACCAAACTCAGTCCCCTCATAGCTTATTCGTGCATTTGCCACCTCACCAGCAGAGCCACAGTTCTTCCCTGGAACAAGAAATCTCAGAGGAGTAAAGCTCTTAGAGACCAAGCTCCATTACATCATAAAGATCTCATAGTTCCATATAATGCTCATCACTTTCAGACTGTAGGTTTAGTTCTGACTCCTAGAATTTCCAAAAGTAAAAATCATTAACCCGTATAATTAAATGATAATATTTACTCTCGCATTTCAGCTGCACACGACTCCAACTGCCTGCAAGACAAGTAATGTATGGAGACCCCCCTGCAGATGTGTAGCCAATACCACAACGAAGTCTAATTCTTTGTTTATCTGGGAATGTTTCCTTATTAATGTCCTCGTCCCTGAAAGTGACATTGGGACCTCCCTCAGGTTTAGGACAGTCTTGAGCTGTAACAGGAATTTAAAATGAAAAGAAAAGAAGAAGATGAGCAGATGTGGTTGAGGACTGAATGAATAGTAAGGAAAAACTCATGCATGCTCTCACCTTGGACAGTGGTGGCCATGATGAGACTGCTCAGTACAAACAGGACCGTAGCAGCCATGACAGGAGCAGCAGGTTTACCTGTGGTTTCTAGAATCACACATAATTGAACAAGCCATTATTATGCCTTTACTCAGTTATGTTTTATATGCATGCATTTAGAATGTTTACATGCTCTGAATACTGTCTACCATGGAGAAGGAACATCTTAAACTCACACACCACTGCATACTGTATACTGGATGCTTTTCAGTGTCCGTTTATAGAGTTATAGTTTTCTTGTTTACGAATCTATTCTTGGTCTGCTCCCAAGTTCACATGTATCCATAAAAAATAGTGCTGGAACTTTGTGCCTTTGCTCCAGTGATCTAGATTTGGTATCTTTATGTCCATGAGAAAGCATTAACATGTGCCACCCACAATGCTTGGCAAAGCCTACACTGCAAAATCACCTGAATCTTAAGGATCTGCTTTCATTAAATGACTTGAAACAAGCTTCTAAAAGCAGATACGCTGGGTTTTAATCAGTGTGTTTGACTAATTCTGTCTTAATTAAGCCTTTTATGACTGTAGGGTTCAAATTTGGGTCTTACCATTTGAGCTCTGTGTCTGTTTGTTAGGCCTCTGGTCAAAAGTTGCATACCCATAATGAGTACATCTCTGCAACCACAACGACTATCTAAATACTTCTGGAGTCATAGTAAAGGAAGATTTGTTATTACCTCTGCCACAGTGGAGCTCATGTATTTGGTCTGTGTGTCTGTTAGCAACATAACTCAAAAGTTTGTGGATGTATTTTAATAAAATGTTCAGAAAATTTAATAAATGGAATAAGAAACAAGTTATTAGAATTTCAGGTTGATCTGGATCACTACCTGGATCCAGGATTTTTGGATCTTTTCTATGGGAGACAGGGAGAATTTTGCTACTAGAGCTTCTAACTAAAAAAAAAGGCCTACAATCATTGTTTTGTTTTTTATCTGTACAATGGCTTGGTGGAGGTCTGCTCTCTCTGAGTGCTTCTAGTTAAGATTTATAATTGTCAGTATATGTGTTACTGGTAAATAACACAGCACAAATCAAAAAAGGTTTCAGGTTTGCCTAAAAACAAACACTTTCAGGATGACTATGAACGTCTCTTTGGAATGATGCAGCTGTGGCTCTAAATCTCTATCAGATCCTATTTAATCTGCAGCTCAAATAAAGTGAAGCAGAACAAGATCAGGAGGTTCTAGTCCAGATGGTTCAGGTTAGTTCTCCAAAATGGCCATTTCTGACACAATCTGGCCATTTGTCTTAGACAACGCTAAATTTGGGAAGCTTAGGTTTTATAAAATTAAACATGTGTTGTTTTAAGTGATGTTGTTCTGATTAGGTCCATCGGATATCTGTACACTTTTATATTGTGTGTATTGTTGTGTTTTGTGGTGTTTTAACTGGAATTCCTCAAAACAACTGCAGCTCATTCAAAACACTTCAGCTAGAATTTTAACTGGGACTAAGAGACCAGTTTTAAAATCTAGACACTGGCTTCCAGTCAGTCACAGGATAGATTTTCAAGCCCAGACAGCTGATCGCTGGGGTGAGGTTGGTGGTTCTCCGGGCAGTTTGTTCAGATTGGTGGGCAATATTCCATGTCACCTGCTTATGTCCCTGTTTATTTCATTCTCCGTTGGGAACCGCATAGACTGGTAAGAGTATTGTCATAATAAGGTTAATTCTGGTTCATGGAGTAGAAACTAGAACTGTGGATGTGTGTGTTCCGATAGGTCGGCGAACGAGCGCACATTGGGGCGCATCATGTTCCGCACAAGAAGGATGCTGCTGTTTTGTCCCGGATTAATTTTCATAAAACTGAGGGATCTAAGCATAGCATTTTTAGGATACACACTCACGTTTTTACCATACAAGGTTCTCTGTCCTACAGACTGGATCCACTCACAACATGCATTCTATGTAAATGAGCATCCTATAGGCAAACTCTATGATTGGAGGATACAAGACTGAGGAATTTTCTTTGTTTAAACCCTATATAAGACAGAACGGCACATCAGGTCTTTAGGTCTTCGTTCTGGTTTTGGGACCTCCAGATTTTTCTGCAGAAATCTGTTTTGATGTCTGAACTTTTGTAATAAACTTCTTTTTATTATTCAAGTCAGCGTCCAGAGACGTTTTTGCCTGAAAGCCAATTTTTCCACATCTCCTGATCAAGATACATCAAAGCCAAGTGGACCTCGCCCACCTGCGTACTGACTGTCAAACTCTGTATTTATTTCTGTATATTTCCTGTTTATTTTACTGGAAGGTCTTCCAGTTGGCGTTGTCACATTTTCTTTTGGGTTTAAATCTAAACCACCACAGCCTTACTCGCCACATTTACAGGAGACCCGGAAGTTCAATTCTGAAGGAAAACTGAAAAAAGAAATTCCAAAATCCATAAACGGGACTATTTTTAATTTACTTTTTCCATGTTTTTCGTCTATGAATTCTGTGAATATTGAAAGGAAAGGAAAATCGACTCTTTGTCTGATTTTGATTGTAAATGAAAAAACAGAAACTACAGTACTTCCCGTTTTTTCGACTTTTGGTTTAAAACGAAAAAACAGATTGTCTGAACGTAGCCTACGACCGAGGGTAATTCTGAATAATGTCTCAAACGGCCCCTCATAGTTTTCCTTTTTGTCATAACACGCTACTAACAAGTTAACGGACCTCCAATCCAATGCGCGAGAGATGGTAAAAGTGATAAAAACCTTCCTGTTAGTGACAGCATCTCTAAATCAGGAAAGTTATAAATTCAGGTTTAGATGAAACTAAGTTCAGCATTAATCGGCACGTTTTATTAATTTATTTATTTATGTTTTTCGGCTAAAACAAAAGGAATAACTGTTCACTTACTGATAAGAGATGCTGCGCCTCCAGCGCTCCTCGGAACAAATGCGCGCTGCTGACGCTCCGTTTGGACCGGAAATATTTCAGCTTTAGCAGAACTTTTATCGCTGATGCATATATTTTAGCTTTCTGTTCTGCAAAAACATCTGGACTTAAATAGAAGTGGGCATTTGACAAGATGTTACATTAAAACCGCACAAGCTGACACATGAATCCTCATTTCAAGGAAACCAGTCGATGTTGTCACAAACCAAAACAAATCCATCAGGGAAATGTGAGGAACACTTCAATATTTCCTTCTGAGGAGGAGAAATAAGCCTTACAGTATGTTACGTAATGGCTTGAAATTTCAAATACAAGCTAAACATCAAGAAACACTGATGGGCAGATAAATCTTCTGACATCATCTAGGCACTGTTACAGGTGATGCAACACAAAATAGGTTGATTTTCTTGAGTGTATAGAGGTGGGGGGAGTAAAAAAAAAAACAGAGTAAAGTTGTTGGAGATAAATATACTGTAATAACTGATCAAATATGGATCAAAGTTCCAGGCTTCAGACTTTCTGAATAAGAATTAACTTTAACAATTTGTTAAATTAAATTTGGGAACTTGAACAACGTGGTTTTATAACAGTTATTTCTGAACTTGTTGAAATAAAAGCCAGCCTGTATGGACAGAAGCTGCAACTAAATAACAATTAACCTTTAATCCTGACACTGTTTTATACTTTTCATACTTTGTGTGATGTCATGTCTCCAAACATAAAACAGCATCAAGCAAACCTTTTTATTAGATGTCCGTGTTACCATGCGGCTGACCTTCGGCAGAGAAACCTCATTTAATTCTTGGATAAGAGTTTTGCTGCTTAACAGTCCTGTGTCCTGGACAGAAGACAGACTGGTCCAGCACCCGGACTCTTCTACTATACAAAGCTAAGGATGCTGGAACAGATGCATTATGTGGTTTACCATTGTCTTGCTGAAATATGCAAGGCCTTTCTATATCTCTTTATATTATATATACTCAATAAAGCTGTTAAAACGTTACTGTGTGTGCTGCTGTTGTTATTAATTATTATTATTGCTATTATTATTAATATTAATAATAATAATAATAATAACAACCATATAATACATACAGGTTCTGAAACATTTGTATCACTTTAAGGAGAAAACTTTGCTCAAAATTTGTTGTTAACAATCTAAAACTTGTCTTCTGCCCCTGGTGGATACCAGGAAGCACAGAACCACATAACAATAATCTTTACATATTCATGGTAATAAATGGTAAATGTACAAATATATTCTTCATTTTGTTAAAGAGACAAATAAAGACTTAAGATTTTTTTTCCCTCCATTTTTCTCGGGTAGGGCTTTAAATAGTTCAAACACATGGATGAGATTTGAGATTTTTTCAGTACAAATCACTGTGATATTTACATTTCACAGAGCATCCTAACATTTTGGGATGAAGGTTGTATGTCATGAGGAAATCAGCATCAAATTTACCAGCATAAACTATTCTGTGCTCCATGGTGGCTGCTGGTTGACCAGTGCTTGGGGGGTGCGGGTGCGTTTGCAGGATCACATCACTCATTCCTCATATCCTGCCCTCACACACATGCTTCTTGTGGTTATTGTTAATCATAGCTTTCACAGGTTTTTTAACTTTGTCCTGTCCAGCATCACAGCAAGTAGAACGATGGTCTGACTGATGTTGTGCTGAACAAATGCTTTGCCAAGAGGAGCTTTATAGATATAATGCCCTTCTTGATCAAGTAGTTTAAACATTATTCTCTGCAGACAGTTTACACTCACTGGGATTAAAACTGGACCAGCAACATAAAGCTCACTGAGACTGAATGAGAGCTTTGTTCTTGTTCAAGGTTTCATGGGTTTGGCTTTCCACCGTGTAAAGTCCAGGCCTTAAATGCACCAGTGACTTAATAACGTTTCATATCGTGTGTTTACATAGATGACTGGTATAAAAGTAAAAGACTATGGGACTGTTTTTCTCTTATAAGACAAAGGTCACAAATTCACATAATGACTAATCAATCTTCACATTAGTCATCGTCACCACCTCACTTTATTCAGGACATTTTGCAATACATACAGTGGGGCAAAAAAAAGGAATTTACCATTAATTCATTAAAAGTCAGAGAATGTGATTGTCTGGATTTTTTTCTCATTTTGTCTCATAGTTGAGGAAGACCTATGATGAAAATTACAGGCCTCTCATCTTTTTAAGTGGGAGAACTTGCACAGTTGGTGGCTGACTAAATACTTTACCTCACTGTAATTACAAAAAAAAATTCACAAATTCACATCATGACTAATCAATCTTCACATTAGTCATCGTCACCATTCCCAGCTGGTGTTAAAAGGTTACCTCACTTTATTCAGGACATTTTGCAATACATAATTACAAAAAAAGAGAGAATACATTAAAACATCTTTACTTTCTTTAACCTGTATTTAGACAAAGCCTGGTTACACAAGCAGGGACCTGCCATGACTTGTATGTTCATGTTTAAAATCTAATCATCTATGATAAAAAGCAATGCAGATCATTTTGACGAGGGCTGCATGTGCACCTATGAACTATAACAGAATCACCAGTAAGGATGCAAGCGAACTCCAGCGCAGCAGTGTATACCCAAAGAGGAACCCCAGCCCAGGCTCTGAAAAACAAAGACGTGGCAGGTGTTTAGACAACGCTTTGCAATCCTTAGAATCCCCTTTTAAGTTTGATATTCAGATAGAGAGAAACCTGCAGTCTAACCTGCTAAAATCTTGTCTTCATCTTGACCTGATGAATAAAAACAAAGACATTGCATTAACATTCATTTTTGCACATAGAACAGCAATAATAATTTCAACATCAAATCAAATCAAACCTCTAACAGCCCACAGGATTATAATATCTCACATTTTCTCACTCAAAGCTCATTTTGGTTTCATTTTCTGGAGTTTCTGCCTCTTTTTATGTAGGAATCAAGTTATGATGTAACTGTTATGCAGACTATTATTGGACTGTCCCAAACTCTATCTACACATGTCCCGGTGACTGAAGTACTATATGTCCACTGCTCTGGGGAAGAAGCTGCTCTGCAGTCAGACAAGAACTTAAAGTTACTGTTCTGTATGAGCAATTCAACACCACTTACCAGTTAAAGAAAACACACCAACATTCAGCCCAAATACAGACACTGATCACTAATTAAAATGATTCAAGAACTACCATGATGTTAATTCTCTGCTATCCTACAAACTGAGTCTGCTGCACATGTTCACTGAGGTGTGCAGCAACATCCAGTAAGTATAAAGTAATAATCTCACTAGTTCCAGTAAGAGAGTAATCAGAGTACTTTAACACATTACTTTTTACTCCTGACACTGATGCAAGTCAACACTGATAAATAAACATTTTACATGTTGTTTTGGGAAAAAAATAACAGTTCCAACAGTTCCTGCTTATAAAATATCATATTAAACATTATTCAAACACTTACGTTTACACTGTGGAGGATCAGGGAGGAATGTATCATTATTTTTACATTTTAATGTTTCTGATCCAAGGAGTTTATAACCATCATCACAGGAGTAAACCACAGAGTCTTCATAGCGGTAGACATCTTTAACAGGGGTGAAACTGCCATTTGCAACCACTGGTGGTGAAACACATGTCACCACTGCAAAACAAAACGACATCAGGCTCAGAAGAAGGTACTGAGTTTCTAATTCAGGTGAGTGATGTGTGAACACAAAAACATCACCAACCTTGACATGTCGATGGTTCGCTCCATCCCATCATTTTACAAGTGATTTCTGAATTTCCAATTAATTTGTACCTGATCAGTAAAGTAAACATGTTAACTTATCAACTGCAATGTGAAGAAGAGTTTAGTTTATTTTTTATCTATTCTAAATTGATTATTATTATTAGTGTTGCTTTTATTTTAGGAAACATGATAATTAACTGTTAACAGGAAGTTTCCGGATTGAATATCTAAACCTGAACCATCTAAGTTATCAATTTATTACTAACCCATGGTCACAACGAATCGTAGCTTTGTCATTGTACTCAGTCCGCTCATAGTTTATATGTCCATTCGTCACGTTTTTAGGTGTACCACAGTTCTTAACTGGAAGAAGAAATATCAGGATTAAACTCATCTCTTAGAAAATAGACATATGTTACTTTTCAATAAAAGGTTTATATTTTAAGAATATGACCAGTTTAATTAATCAGATGTTGCTGCAACAGTATGAAGAATTGTAAAGTAGAATTTAGAGATAATATTTACTCTCGCATCTCAGTTCCACAGGACTCCAACGGCCAGCAGTACAAGTACTCTGTGGTGACCCTCCTTCATCGTTGAAGCCTTCATTACATTCAAATGTAACTGTGGAGTTATGTGGGAATGTATCTTTTCTATTATCATTTCCTTTCAGATGCATGTAGGATCCTCCACCAGGTCTGGAACAGTCCTTAGCTACAATGAAAAGAGAGACATGAGCACATATGGAGCAAATGCCAAAGATTACTAACATTTTCATTTATGATGGATCAAACTGAGAGTACTCAGAATACTGTCCGCTGCAAATAATATACTAAATATTTGTAAGTACTTCCGCTGCCACCCTCTGGGCAGGTCTGGGGTTGTCTTCGTGATGGGGTGGCTTGGGTTCGTGCTCCAGGATTGCTGCTGATTGCCTGGGTCTCTGGGCCGTCCTAGCCTGCCTCTGGTCTCCGTAGAGGCGTGGTCACATCTGCACTATTACACTCATCTCTGATCCCTCCTCCTTCCTCATCCTCTGCATGCTGACACAATCGCTGAGTTTTCCAGTGGGGTACACTAAGAGATGCTTTTGTTTAGGGTTTTTTTTGTGTGTGTTTCTGGTATTTTCCTTGCTGTCATGAATGCATGTTTGTTTTTTGTTTTTTGGTTATTTGTTGTTGTTTTGATTATTTATTTATTATTCATTTTAGGGACTCCTGATTTGTTTTTCTGTAAAAGCCGTAGTAAATTCTCTGTTGTGTTTCTGTACAGGTGTAGCAGTTGGTTATCTGCAGGGCGTAACGCGTTTCCGACACCTCCGATGTTCGATGTCTGGAACCTATTTTATTGGATCTGCCACCTGCTGTGTCACTACAGAAAAATCACCTAATTAAAACCATATAAATAAATGTTTGTTTCATGTTTAGAATAGTTTTGTTACTGTATATTCCCTATTAAAGTTACACAAAACATCTTGTGTTTGCATAATTTAGAGGTATTTTAAGGTGAATTTTAGGCTGTGGAAATGGAGGTGGGAAAGGATCAGGTTACACAGGCACACAATGATTTTAAGATTGCAATTAGCTTTAACTTAGACGGGTAAAAAAAATGTCACCCCGGTGGACACAGTAGCAGCAGTGTTAATGCGAGTGATTCGCCTGCTAGCAGGAATGATGACCCACTCGGGGATCAAGGCAAAGAAGATGATGGGATGGCAAACGAGGACTTTGAATTGGTGAGAGATTATGATGGCAATGAAGCAGTTACTTCAGTTGGGGGCAGTCAGACTGGAAAAATCTGGACGGACGCACAGTTTAAAGAAAGGAAAACAAGTTATTCCTGGCTTACAATGAACCAAAATGGACTGGGCTGTGCCATTTGTAAAAGAAAAGTAGGGTCACTGGGTCCGGAAAAAACTGCAGGTATGAAGCTTGTCAAAGAATGGATCTCGGGGTTAGTTTCATCATCTGAACCAGACGTTAAGAAAAAACAAAGAGCCTTAAGAAAAAATGATTTTTTTGAGCATTGCAGTACTTAAGCACAGGTAATAGCATCAAATATTTATGATAAGTCTAGAGAAGACAGATTGACAAACGCTATAATAAATGGCCAAAATGACCAGGTGCAAAGGACTGCCAGAATTTTTCCAACTGCTTACAAGGAAGCCAAACGCCATAGGCCAGCTATATGGATTTGAAATTGGAATAATGCTGGATGAGGCCACAGGCTTAAAAAAAATGAGCGCCTTAACTGTGTATTTAAGACTGGAGTTGCCAGAGATGGAATCGACTGTGAATATCTTCTTTCATCTGGTAGAGTTGGATGATTTGGTTGCAGAAGGCATTGTCCGCAAACTGGTGCATGCTTTAAATAATGCAAACTTCAGGGAGGGCCTTCCTCTCAAAAACCCTCATTGGTCCTCACGGGTGACGGTGCATCAGTGATGCTCGGACGCAAGAGTGGAGTGGCAGTTTGACTCCAAACCCGCTTCCCAAACATCACCATATGACACTGCTTCAGCACATCGTCTTGAACTTGTGGTTGCCAATGTGATGAAAGAAATGGGGCTATTAATCACTAAAAACCTTTATGTATTATACAGCACATCAAACAAAGACCGAGTGGAGCTCAAAGAATGTGATGAATGGTTTGGACATTCAGTTGTGTAAAATTGGTTGGGTGTTGGACCAACAGATGGGTGGCATCTAGTCTCAGAACGGTTGAGGCTCTATGGAAAAATTATCCTGCCCTCCACAGACATTTTATTCACGCAGCGCAGGATTCTGGACACAACTTGGGAACGCTACAATGGCCTGGCAAAGCACATCGCATCCCATGCTTTTGTAAACATTTTAGGAGTCATGTATGATACACTACAAGAACTGTCGGAGCTATCTCTTGAGCTCCAAAAACGAGAATGCAATATCATAAAGGCACATAACGCCATTTGCAGACAGAATAGGGTGTTCGAGGCCATGTCTGAGCAGCCGAGTCAACAGCCCACTGAGCCGCGCAGGTCGAGGAAAACAAGGGCGTTTTTTGGGAGCCTTGCAATAAATCTGGAGAAACATGTTATCACAAGGAAAAGACCAAACAGGATACAACAAGCTCATCGAGGATTTAAAGGTGTGTTATCAACAGTATTGGCTGTGGGATGCAGGCTAGCTGTTTGGAGAGGGTGAAGTTCAGACGCTCTGCAGCAGTTTCCCATTGATGGCTCGCGGATTGTCAGCAGGGGGAACTGAATGAAGGGGAATTGATCCCAGATCGACTGAAAGACCTCTTGGTTGCGGTGAACACTGTCCCCATCTCACGTGCAGAGTGTGAGAGAGGCTTTTCCCAGATTCTCTGCTGTGTTTTTGTTGCCGTTGATTTTTTTATCTTTGCAGTATACTGAGCAAGAAAAGAAATGTAAGTTAGTTAGTTAATGTAGGCTACTCTCATGGTTACTCAAAGTGACACAAAACAGAATGGTTTGATGAAACACGTGTGCATGTGCACGCGCTAGTAATATATTTGATTATCTATAATAATTACTGGCAGTTTTATTTTCTGGTCTGTTGCTCAGTACCTCTAACCTGGGGTTTAATTTCTGTGTGTATAATTTTATACATCCCACAAGTTGCCTAAGTTGGCCTTTTTTGTTTTTACATTGTCATGATATTGTAATCTTGTTTATTGTTATTATGACTGTGATTATTATTTTTATATTTTTTGGTTCCTACCCACCCTTTGTTTTCAGGGGGAAGAGAGAGAGAGAGAGACCGGAAGGGTTGTTGCAGGGAAGTTAGCAAACACCGAGGCTAATTGTGTACTACTGTTCTGCTGTGTTGGTTTCTATTAAAGATATAGAAACACCTTCATGTAGCCCGCCTTAATCCACAGCCTTCTGAGACTGGAATCCACGCTACCCACAAGAAGAAATACGGGTTACAATATTATGGTGGAGTGTTGTGTCATCCAGCTGATTTTTGTTAACTTAATAGTCGGAAGAATACTGTTGCTACAGCTGTTTATGAAAGCTATGTTGCGGTGTCAGCCTAGTTTTTATTTTGTTTTATCTTTTACATTCGCACCCAGTGCTATGTAAACGGTGATGTGGTGGTCTTTTTTTTTTTCTTCTTCTTCTTCTTTTTTGTCAGGCCAGTGTTGAAGGGTTGTGCGTCTATCTACTGTATCTTTTTCTCCTCTTCCTTTTTTCTACTTTCCTGTTTTTTCTGTCCCTCTGGTCAGGTCCAGCAAGATTACATAAATTCTATAATTCCCAAATAATGAAGTTTAAAAGAAAATTAAAAATTAGATTGTCAAGAGGAGGATTCTACCCATAAAGCTTCCCTTGGCAAAGCAATCTGTTCAGCAGAACACAGCAGCCAGACCATCATTCTGCTGCTACCATGCTGGACAGGACAAGTAAAAACAAGAAAAGCCACCTCATGAACGTAAAAACTTTTAGCAATTTTCTTCTTTTTTTTTTTTTTTTAATATAGGCATTTCCATTACCAGATTTTTATTGCAATATTTGGGTTTTACGCAATCCTAGGTGTAATGGAAACGCAGCCAGAGATAAAAACAAAACTTAACAGAATTGGTGAGTTTGTAAGAGTTTGCTGTAAAAACTTATTAGAAAATGAGCAGTTCAAGCAGGAAGTAAAACATTATATAAAATATTTTTCAAACACTTACGTTTACATATTGGAGGTTTATGGCTGAATTCATGGTTTTCTAAACATGTCCCTTGTTTTGCCCCTTCAAGTGTATAGTCATTGTCACACACGTATGTCACAACTTGTCTGTAGTTATAAGCTTCTTCATCAGGATCGACATGCCCATTCACAATTGCTGGTGGTGGGGAACATTTTATTCCTGAAAGACCAAATCACATACGCCATTAGACTTGAAACTGAAATGAATTTCTAATTATTTGTAAGATATGTGAATAGAAAATAACCAACCTTCACATACAACCCTGCCCTCCATCCTCCGTCTTCACAAACGAGTGTTTTATTTCCAATCCGTTTTGTAACTAATAAGAAAAGTAAAACAACATCAGTTGCAATGTTCAGCAAGCTCCACTAAAGAGTGTTTTTATTTATTAATTATTATTAATGCTAATAATAACAATAATAATAACAACAATAATAATAATAATGATAATAATAATAATAACTATAGTTACTGTAAATCTTTTTGGGAAACATGATTAGTCAAACAATGCAATAAGCAGTTTTTCATATTAATTCTTTTTAAGCCATCTGAATTGTCAATTTATTACTGACCCTTTGTTACAACGAATCTCAACTTTGTGACCAGACTCATTCCCCTCATAGTTTATTCCTGCATTATCCACCTGAACAGGGGGACAGCTCTTCCCTGGAACAAGAAATCTTAGAGGAGTAAAGCTCTTAGAGACCAAGCTCCATTACATCATAAAGATCTCATAGTTCCATATAATGCTCATCACTTTCAGATTGTAGGTTCACTACTGATTTCTACAATTTCTAAAAGTAAATATTATTAACCTGTATATTTAAATGGATTTACTCTCGCATATCAGCTGCACACGACTCCAACTGCCTGCAAGACAATAATGTATGGAGACCCCCCCCCGACGAAGGTCCAATTCTTTGTTTATCTGGGAATGTTTCATTATTAATGTCCTCTTCCCTGAAACTGAATGTTGAGACTTTCCTCAGGTTTAGAACAGTTTTGAGCTGTAACAGGAATTTAAAATGAGAAGAAAAGAAGAAGATGAGCAGACGTGGGTTGAGGACTGAATGCATAGTAAGGAAAAACTCATTGCATGCACTCACCTTGGACAGTGGTGGCCATGTGAGACTGCTCAGTACAAACAGGGACCCGTAGCCGCCATGACAGGGAGCAGCAGGTTACCTGTGGTTTCGTAGAATCACACATAATTGATACAAGCATTATTATGCCTTTACTCAGTTGTGTTTATATGCATGCATTTAGAAGTTTACATGCTCTGAATACTGTCTACCATGGAGAAGGGAACATCTTAAACTCACACACCACGTGCTACTGTATACTGGATGCTTTCAGTGTCCTTTTATAGAGTTTATATGTTTTCTTGTTAGGAATTATTCTTGTCTGCTCCCAAGTTCACATGTATCCATAAAAAAAGAGCTGGAACTTTGTGCCTTTGCTCCAGTGATCTAGATTTGGTATCTTTATGGTCCATGAGAAAGCATTAACATGTGCCACCCACAATTCTTGGAAAAGCCTACACTGCAAAATCACCTGAATCTTAAGGATCAGCTTTCCATTAAATGAGTTTAAAACAAGTTTTTAGAAGCAGATACACTGTGTTTTAATCAATGCGTTTGACTAATTCTTTCTTAATTAAGCCTTTCGTGACTGTAGAGTTAAAATTTGGGTTTTACCATTTGAGCCCTGTGTCTGTTTGTTACGCCTCTGGTCAGAAGTTGCATACCCATAATGAATACATCTCTGCAACCACAAACGACTATCTAAATACTTTTGGAGTCATAGTAAAGGAAGATTTGTCATTACCTCTTGCCACAGCAGAGCTCATGTATTTGGTCTGTGTGTCCTGTTAGCAACATAACTCAAAAATTTGTGGATGTATTTTAATAAAAATGTTCAGAAAATTTAATAAATGGAATAAGAAACAAGTGATTGGATTTGGGGGTGATCTGGATCCCTACCTGGATCCAGGATTGTTTGGATCTTTTCTATGGGAGACAGGGAGAATTTCCTGGAGAGCACTCCAAACCCAGGTGGAGAGTATGTTGTCCAGCTCTGTCCAGGTCTTCCTTTGACAGCACTGCATATCTTAATGGCCGAGTTATGCTAGGGCGGCTTCTTAATGTGTTCTCATTCAGACTTGCTACTGTCAGTTATCCGGTTGCTGTTGCGTTAGACACTAACCCTTATAATAGTATCTGCTAAGGGCCAGTATGGTATTGAAAAAGCCAGCTGCTTCACTTAGTGATCATAAACTCATGACCCAGTGTTGCCAGAGTTTCCGCTGTTTTTCCACCCTAGTTGGGCTACTTTTCATCACACCAGGCAGGGACAAAAATGCATTGGGTGGGTTGGATAAAATTTGGGCTGCACAACAGCACAACACACTCTTATTTTATGGTAGAAAAGAAAAATACAATAAATCAATAAAACTACAACATAGCACAGATAAAAAAAAAATCTGTGAAATATTTTGATTGACATGAATTGTATTGAAAACCATAATTTTGTGACAGCTTATTGTAACGTCAGTACAACATACTAGCTAGCAGATGGACTGAAGCTACGCTGCAAGCCTGAAGCACATGGAGAGAGCGTTTTCCCAGGTGACGCTGCTAAAGGATGACACCAGAAATGGCACCGGACTATAACCTCTTTCCAGCCTCATGGATGTTTGGTCTGAGCTGAAACGGACTGACGTCCGCTTCTTCAAACCTCAGTGGCAGTTGTTAGGGAGACCTGATTCATCTATTAGCCAGATGGACCTGACTTCCAGTGACTATAGTTCTTGAAGTTCTCAACATTGTTCAAGTTATGGGAAGACTTAAGCAGATTCTGGTAGAGATAAGCTGATTTATTTTCTAACATGTATCCTATTTGCACTGTGACCTGATTTTCTTAACTGTTGCCCATTTATTCTAAGGCATTGCTCGTTAATTTGAAACATTTTTCGGTGTTTTTTTTGTGTGTGTGTGTGTTTTTGTGTGTGCTGTGTCTGTGTCTGTGTCTGTGTCTGTGACTGTGTTTGGACTCTATCATTATTGAGCTGCCTCTGTGCTGTTCAACCAAGTCTTTTAGCACCGTATGGAATGAGCTACTAGCATCCCTAGCAACAGTGTATTATACATAGCAACGGTGTGTTTTGATTGATTGATTGATTGATTGATTGATTGATTGATTGATTGATTGATTGATTGATTGATTGATTGATTGATTTAAAAGAAAATATAAAATATTAAATTTTAAAAAGTGGGAGTTAACATTTTGTTGTAAATGTGCTTCTGCCTCCATCTCAGTATCTTCACTCTTAGGCTCACAGCCTGGTTCAAACCATAGACTGTTTATTAAAAGATGGACGGAGCCTCCGTTACGTTTCTGAAGAGCTGAATTGAAGCTCACTGGGCCGGTTTCCCACCATCACCATCTTGGCAGCGTCACGCGTGTCGACATTCCAAAAATGGGCAAAGAAGTGGAGCTGAGAGGGGGGACTGTGAAGGTGGGAGTGGATTGACATCCATCAAACTCTAAGCTGTCCTTAGCTAAGACCTAACCAAGCTAACTCGGGAGCTAACGGTAGCTAACCAGCTAACGGATGGTAGGCGGGCTAAAGCTAAGGCGGGTATAAGGAAAGGCAGACATAAGTGGTATCAGGTGGCTGATCCTGTCAACGCAGTTTTCAGAAGGCCAGACACAACAGAGGCATTGGACTATGTGGCTGGATATCAAAGGTCGGTAGGGCATTTGTCTCACTTGCAGGAGGCTGAAGTTTGATACCCAGAGTTGTGAATCGCTTTGAGAAAAGCATCTGCTAAATGATAGTAATGATGCCGGTAATTTTTTTAAATTTATAAAATAAATATGTACAGATAAATCTAAGATTGGTAGCAGTTTATTCAGTGTTAAATAATATTTCTTTTTAGTTGCTGGGTGCTCCAGCTGGGTGGGCGGTGCAGAGGGACACAATCACCACTATTTTACCAGGTGGACAAAAGAGTTGCTGGAGATAAAGACCGTCTTGACGGAAATATGGAAACAATTAAAAAAAAGCATTGTGTAAGAATAAATAAATGAAATGAAATCCGCCTCTTGTGTGCATCACTTCTAGACCTCCAGCCTCCAGTCTGCGTCCCGCTCTGCTGAATGACTTTCTGACATGCTGGCAGCAGACTGTCCCCCTATTTAGCTGAATGTATTTTATAACATCTAAGTTTTGTTTCACAATGACAGAACATATTTTAGTGGTTGAGATTCTTATTAGATATCATCTCCCTTTTTCCTGAAAATCCTGTTTTTTTCCCTCAAGCATGTGCTCTCAGGAGAATTAATATGGAATGTGCGTCTTTATTTATTTCTGCAACACAGCTTAATTTATAACATGTGGTTGTGAAAGGTAATAGTGGATTGTGCACAAATGTCTCACACTTCACATTCATTTCCTCAGTTTTATTCTGTACCGTTGGTGTTGGCGTTTCCCGTTTTCACAGATTTTGTGCGTACACCTGGGTCAGAGTTGCTGTGGAGGTAGGAACATTTTCCTGTTAGTTTGGTTTTTATAAAAGTTGACTGTATTTGGCGTATGCCAGTTTTTACCTACGCCAGCTTTATAAAATAAGGCCACAGGTGATGACACCTTTAATAGAAATGTTATAAATAAAACAACACAGTTACTACCCCAGTTCTTTTTCTCCTACTTGTTTCTAATGTAAAAAATATGTTGAATGCTTCGACGTTGACTTAAACACTGACAAATGAATACAGTAACACAGGGTTGAAAACTTCCGTTATCAACACTGAGTCAAGGATGAGACAGGGAGCTGCATGAGATTATGGAGCTATCAAACAGCAGATGAAGCTTTTTGAATGCATTAATGTTCGATGTAGTGAGGCCATCTCACTGCAGTTGTATCACAGTGACAAAATGTTTTATGAGGCTTTGATTTCACCATTTCTAGCTTCAATTAGATTACTTCCAGGCAACTAAATATTTAATAATACAGCGCAAGTCATTTGTCACGGTGTTCTCCAACTTATTCCTCTTCAGTTTGTTTGAAAATGTGCTCCTGTTTTTTAATGGAAGTGATTCTGTACCTTAGTTCCAATTAAAATGGATTACCAAAAATGCTTTTTCATTTTTCAGAATATAGCTGCATTTTTTTGACTCATAAATAAAATGAATAATAAATGATACAAACTGCATTTTCATTTCTTCTCTATGACTGCTCATTTTGTAACTTAATTAAAATGATAAAGAAAAGAACTTTTAAGATTTACCCCAGCAATAAGTACTAAAATTCAATTTGAAATGTCAAATTTGAAAATTAAAATGCATTAGCAGAAAGGCTTTTTCATTTCAAGCTCATAGCTGCATTATTTGACTCATAAATAAAACTAATAATTGATCATTCAAACTACATTTAGTTTCAATTTCAACACTGCTCTTTTTATGCCACAACTAAAAAGAAAACGTAAAGGACATTGCTTTTTCATGCCTTCCCTGCAAAACATGTTTGCAATATTCAGTTTGAAATCGCGCAGGCGCAGGACAGTAACGTCAGTGGCTGCTCTTCTTCTAATTCTTCAGCCCCAGTCTGACCGAGCTATGCATCTAACACAGTAGAGGGCGGTTGTGCATATCTGACGCTGGAACATGAGGTTTTTTTTTCCACTACTTGACTTCTGTTTCAACAGAAATTACTTCCCTTTCAAGTGAAATTCCCTCTGACACACACAAGTAGAATTCTTTATACATACTAGTCAAATGTGATGTCAGAAATTTCACTATATTATGTGAATGATTTCAGTATTATGTATGAGAACATTTTAGTATAGTATATAAGAAGAGATTTCAGTATAGTACATAAGAGGTAGTTTCAGTATAGTGTATGAGAGGTTTTACTATAACGTGTGAATGACTTAAATTTCATGTGTCTGTGAGAAGGTAATGCTGAATTAGGGCTGCAACTAATGACTAATCTGATAGTCGATCAGTCATCGACTATTGAAACAACTAGTCAACTATTCGGATCAGACGATGCTGCAGAGGCGTGTCAGCTAAGACAGCCTACAGCATCCAGAGCCTTAAGGAACTCTGGACGGAACTCATCCACCCCGGGGCCTGCCACCAAGGAGCTTTTTAATATGGGGGTATTTTTCTATTTTAATCAACAGCGTAATTGTTTGCTTTGAGAGCAAGATTTCTGGTTTTCACTCTAAAATATCATCATGCTCGCTGATGGGTTGCAGAAAGAGCTGTCTGTCAAACCTCCTCCAGCCAATAGAATAAGAGCTAATTCGAGCAAATAGTCCTCACCTTCTTCAGGGTGAGCTTTTTTTTACTTGACACAATGACTTCACACTCTTAGCCCACATTTTGTTTGAACATAAACTTTTTTAACCCAGAAATCTTGCTCTCAAAGCAAACAATTGCGCACTTGATTAAAGATAGAAAAATACCCCATATTTTAACCACCTCAACGACCTCAGCCCCAGAGATAGTAGAGCCAGCAACCAGCTACTCCAGGACTCTGCTTCCTCATCGAAAGACGTGTTGGGTGGGATTGAGAAGGTCTTCAGTGTAATCAGTAGCGGTTTTAGGCACGGGCGAACCGGGCAGCGCCCCGGGCGGCATTAATTTCAGTCACGTGGGGGGCGGCATGAGCTCTTGGTCGAAAAATTTTTTTTCTATTATGTACAATGTCACTGTGTGCGGAATCGGCAATTGGCGCCCCCTGCTGCAGCAGACGCCCCTGCTTAATGAGAAGGTACCCATAAGGAAGCTATATGAGAAAAGTGGAAGGAGAGGGGGTGCGTCACCTGTGGGATAGTTCACCTCTGGGAACAGGGTGGGGGCGGGGGGATCCACTGTAAAGGGCAATAATCTTAATCTAAACAAATAAGTGGGTTAATATTCATTTCACTCATAATATTATCAATAAAGGCCTATATTCCTGTACGTTTTTGTTTGAATTGTTTGAAATGGCAAATAAAAACAGGTAATACTAATGATTATGTGATCACCAAGGTGAATTGGTTTAGTCTTGACTTCTGATGGTGACAGTGGTGGGGGATGGGTAATCTGTTGATTGACGAATGTCAAATAACACGGAGATGGACAGAAAAAGGTCAAAGCCATCAGGTGCCCAATTCAGGAAAAAAAGAAAGAAGAGGAGGAGAAACGAGCAAAGATAAAGGTATGCAGTTCTGTGTATAATGCTATCCATGTCATGAATGAAGAGCTAATGTTAATTAGTCGTAAATAGTACAACTGTTACATGAGTTAGCCTTCTTGCTATGATGCTTGCTATGCTAACAGTAATTCGGTCACAAGTTCAGTTATTATGTATTTCCATTATTTTGGTTATGTGGCACTGTAATTAGCCTAATATGTAAATAGTTTCAGAGAGGAACATAACGTTTGCCATTGCCACTCTGTCCCATGACAAAGCATAGTTTAAACATTCATAATTAAAAGTATGCAAAACGTAGAATTCAAGGGAGTGAGATGGGAGCTAATTGTTCTTCTGACATTTAGCATATAATGACATGTTTACTTACATTACCAATTCATGGATGTTTTATATCATAGTTATAGCCTATGGTGTTTTTATATAAATTTCATTTGTAACTAAACTGCAATTTCAGGGGCACTTCTAAAATATTTTGGAGCATCCTCTGGCACTGGTCAGGATGAGCCACCCCCACTACCTTGCTAGACAGGACGCTGCTGGAATGAGCTCAGAGCCTCAGGATGACGAGCTACCATCTACCTCATTAGATACACAGTCCTCTCCTAGAATGGTCTCGACCCTTCAGGATGAGCTACCATCTATGTCCTCAGCTACTCATATGACTCCACAAATATCTGATATTGGGGAAGATCCCTTTACCTCTACTTCTACCAGCATGATGATCCTTCAGGTTGGTTTTTGGCATGTCTCTGTGTATGTGTGTGTGTCTGTCTGTATTTGTGACAACACTACTGGTACAACTGCAGTTTCATGTAATTTTAATATTCCTCAGTAGGCCTGCATGTTACACACCACCTCTTATGTGCTTTGAGTGATATGCCAATATGTGTGTGATAGAAATGCCTGGAGCTGAACCCCAACTCAACCCCACTGATGAGAATGAACCTCTGTCAACCGACCCTGCTACCTGGCCCTTACCTCTGACTGACAAGATTCGGACAGAGCTGGTTCGCAGAGGACCAAGTAAGCTGCCATGTGACTTTGTTTTCAATAGGAGGAGAGGTGATGGGAGAAGTTGCCACCACCAATATTTTATGAAGACCTTGTTAGTGGTGAAAAGATTGTGAGAAGTTGGCTCATATATTCCATTAAGAACAACAGCCTCTTTTGCTTCTGCTGCAAACTGTTTTCCAAGAGGAACATTAACTTAACAAGTTCAGGAATTACAAATTGGAAACATGCAAGTGCTTACCTCACATCACATGAAAACAGTCCAGAACACCTCAATTGCATGAAAGCATGGAAGGAACTGTCAGTGAGGTTAAGAAGGGGAGAATCTATTGATAAGCAGGAGATGGCACTTCTGGAGGCGGAGAGGATGAGATGGAGAGCAGTGCTGACACGTCTCGCTGCTATTGTGCAGTCACTGGCAGTTAGAAATATGGCTCTAAGGGGACACACAGAAAAAACTGTTCACACCATCAAATGGGAATTTTCTCAAAGAGGTTGAACTTATGGCCAGTTTGATCCCATTATGAAAGATCACCTTAACCGTGTTCAAAGTGGAACAGCAAGTCACAACAGCTATCTAGGCCATCACGTCCAGAATGAGCTGATTGATTTGATGAGCAGAAAAATCATATCTGTTATAGTGGACGACATTAAGCAGGCAAAGTATTTTTTCAATAATTCTGGACTGCACCCCTGATATAAGCCACACAGAGCAGCTGTCAGTGGTCATTAGAGTGGTGTCACTGATAGAGAAGCCCCTTATCAGGGAACACTTTATGGGATTTTTGGAGGCAGAGGAGGTCCACAGGCCAGCACTTGGCATCCATGATCCTGGCAAGACTTGAGAAGTTGGGAATTCATTTTGAAGACTGCAGAGGACAGTCATATGACAATGGGGCAAATATGAAAGGGCAAAAATAAAGGAGTTCAAGCCAGGCTCTTAGAAAAGAATCCCAGAGCTCTGTTTGTGCCATGTGGGGCACATACATTGAATTTAGTTGTGTGTGATGCTGCAAGGGATCTGTTGATGCTATGAGCTACTTTGGTGTCTTGCAAAAGCTGTACACATTATTTTCAGCCTCCACCCAGAGATGGGCTATACTGAAGAAACACGTGAGCATCACCTTGAAGATGTGGGCAGAGACAAGGTGGGAGAGCAAGGTTAAGAGCGTTGAGCCCTTGAGGTACCAGGGAGCTGCTGTGAGAGATGCCTTAATTGAGGTGAGAGACAACACCAAAGACTCTGCCGTAAAGGCTGAGGCCCAGTCCTTGTCTGAGGAGGTGGGGTCATACCGCTTCAGCATCTGCACAGTTGTTTGGTATGACATGCTATCTGCAATACAGCATGTCAGCAAACTCATGCAGTCTCCAAATATGGATGTGGACCTAGCTGTGGGTCTTTTGAAGAAGACTGAGCAAGGTCTCCAGAACTACAGGACAAGTGGCTTTGTGACTGCACAGATGGCAGCCAAAGACATCTGTGAAGACATGAATGTGGAGGCTGTTTTGAAGCAAAGAGGCTGAGGTCCACAAAGTGCCACTTTTCATATGAGTCACATGATGAGCCTTTCAGTGATGCACTTAGGAAGTTGGAGGTTGGATTTTTCAATGTTGTTGTTGATGCAGCCATATTATCCACCAGGGAGAGGTTTTCAACATTGGAAAATGTCGGAAACAAATTTGGTGTCTTGAAAAATTTCCCAAGTCTTGCACATGAGGAGTTGGCAGAGCAATGTGAGGCACTAGGCACCACACTGCACTTTGAAAGGAAGTCTGATTTTGATACTAAAGAGCTTGTGCAGGAAATCAAGACTTCCCTGACCTGCCATCAAAAACCAAGAGCCTTCTGGAGCTCATC
This sequence comes from Melanotaenia boesemani, assembly GCF_017639745.1. Lineage (NCBI taxonomy): Eukaryota > Metazoa > Chordata > Actinopteri > Atheriniformes > Melanotaeniidae > Melanotaenia > Melanotaenia boesemani. The sequence goes on along the minus strand of NC_055694.1, from coordinate 5,838,405 downwards.
ACTTTCATACATGACAATGATCTATCAGAGAATCTACCCCAACTTTTGGACTGCTCTCAGGATTGCACTCACTCTGCCAGTTACTGTGGCTCAAGCAGAGAGGAGCTTTTCAAAATTGAAGTTAATTAAGTCATATCTTAGGTCAACAATGTCACAGGAAACGGCTCACTGGCCTTGCTGTCATCAGTATAAATCAGTCAATAGGGGAGCATATTTCATATGATGATATTATTGATGATTTTGCATCCAGGAAGGCCAGAAAGGTCAGGTTTTAGTTTGTGTGTTGTGTTCTGAGTGCAATAGTGTAATAATTACATCTTCTGTAGTGTGTTTTCATATATGTGTGCTATTGCGCATTGTTAATTCTATATGTCTATATTTCATTTATTATTCTTAATTTTTTATTTATAATATTGTTGTTCTTTGCTCTTGTTACATTTGTATATATTTGATTTTATATATTTTGCCAACTTTATGTATATAGAGAATACTTATTTAAGTTTAGAGAACATTTATTTAAGTTAGTTCATTTTTAAGTTTATTTAAGTTCTGATAAGTTATACAGTTTTATACATTCGGGTTCATTTTAATAAAGAAAAATGTCTGTTTTGACACAATTCTGTGTTTGTATCGTTTTTGCTGGCGGCTGGGAATGGGTGAGAGGGGGCGGGTGAGACGCGGGGGGGGGGGCTCGGAGAGGATCTCGCCCTGGGAGTAATTCAATGTAGAACCGCCACTGAGTGTAATCCCTCCACCGCCTCACAACGTCCTGAGTCGAGGTCAGCAGCCCCCCATCCCCACTGTACACAGTGTTGACGGAGCACTGCTTTCCCCTCCTGAGCCGCCGGATGGTGGGCCAGAATCTCCTCAAAGCCGTCCGGAATTCATTCTCCATGCTGTCCAAACTACTCCCATGCCTGAGTTTTTTGTGCTCTGCTTAGCCCGCCGATACCCATCAGCTGCCTCTGGAGTCCCACAGGCCAAAAAGGCCCAATAGAACTCCTTCAGCTTGACGGCATCCCTTACTTGCACTGCATGATGAATTATGTATTGAAGAGTCCACTACTCTGTACATACATAAATAACTGTGTTCACCCATAAAACAAAATTAATATGTTCTTTCGGGGACACAGTTACCGAGGTTGTAATATATATATATAAAACATAGGTATAAAACATTTAATTACATAACAAACGATAGATCGGTTCTGTTTTTCTGCTTTTGATTGTAAATGAAAAAACAAAAAATGATGGTACTTCCGTTGATTCGATTTTGGTATAAAAGGAAGAAAAAATAAATAAAATAAAATAAACGAATTGTCTTAACGTACACGGACCCGGTCGGTAATTCTGTCTCAGAATAATGTCTCATGTTGCCCCACTGTTTCCCCTTCTTGAAAGCACGCTACTGTAAAGTTAACGGACCTCTAGTCTAATGCGCGAGCGACACGAAATTTTAAAAATGAAAAACCTTCCTGTTACTGGCAACATCTCTAAATCAGGAAATGCAGGTTTAGATTAAACTGTAAGCTCAACATTAATCGGCGCGTTTTATTAACTAATTTATTTATGATTTTCAGATAATACAAAGAAAATAATTTGACTTACTAATAAGAGATGCTGCGCCTCCAACGCTTCTTGGAACAAATGCGCGCTGCTGCACATGCACTGACGCACCGTTTGGACCGGAAATATTTCAACTTTTGCACAACTTTCGTTTTTAGCTTTCTGTTCTGCAAAACACCGATGGGCAGATATACCTTCTGACATCATCTAGACACTATTACTGGTGATGCAAAATAGGTTGATTATCTTGAGTGTATAGAGGTGGGGGGAGTAAAAAACAAAAAACATAGACTAAAGTTGTTGGAGATAAATATACTGTAATAACTGATCAAATATGGATCAAAGTTCCAGGCTTCAGACTTTCTGAATAAGAATTAACTTTAACATTTTGTTAAATTAAATTTGGGAGCTTGAACAACATAATTTTATAACAGAAATTAAAATAAAAGCCAGCCTGTATGGACAGAAGCTGCAACTAAATAACACACAGTCCTTTAATCCTGACACTATCCTCAATTTCTGTACTTTTCTTTGTGGCTTTATGTATGATTTAACCTTAAATCATACTTTCTATGTCATATCATGTCTCCAAACAAAAAACAGCATCAATTAAACACTTTTTATTAGATGACCGTGTTACCATAATGCAGACACACTTTACTGCTCCCTGCAGCCTCCAGAGATATTTCTCCTTTACTTAACCAGATAAAAACCTCACTGAGATGAGAAAACTCTTATTTTAGGAGTGATCTGGCCAAGATTGCAGCTCAACCAAAAGTCAGAGCAAGAAATTTTAATATACGAAGGGAAATCAGAGGAAATCCGGTTCCTTTACAGATGAACAGACTGCATCATTGCTCTGAGTCCAAATTCCCCAAACAGTTGGGGCAAAAATAAAACACAATGATTTCCAATTCTCATAAACAAGCACATAGAAAACATGACAAATGTTTGAAGTTAAACATTTTACTGTTTCATTAAAAATATATAATTTCACCTGAAATCTGATGGCAGCAACAAGTCTTAAAAAGATTTGGTAATTTGGATTATTTACATCCAAGTATCTGCTGTTCTTAACAGTGTGGGAAACATCTGGGAAATTTGGACCTTCGGCAGAGGAACCTTATTAATTCTTGGATAAGAGTTTTGCTGCTTAACAGTCCTGTGTCCTGGACAGTAATAATAATAATATTAATAATAATAATAATAATAAAATAAATAATAATAATATCAAACATATAATAAATACAGGTTCTGAAACATTTTGTATCACTTTATGGTAAAAAACTTTGCTCAAAATGTTGTTGTTCACAATCTAAAACTTGTCTTTCTGCCCCCCCGGTGGATACCAGGAAGCAGAGAACCACATAACAATAATCTTTACATATTCATGGTAATAAATGGTAAATGTACAAATATATTCTTCATTTTGTTAAAGAGACAAATAAAGACTTAAGATTTTTTTCCCTCCATTATTTCTTGGGTAGGGCTTTAAATAGTTCAAACACATGGATGAGACTTGAGATTTTTTTCAGTACAAATCACTGTGATATTTACATTTCACAGAGCATCCTAACATTTTGGGATGAAGGTTGTATGTCATGAGGAAATCAGCATCAAATTTACCAGCATAAACTATTCTGTGCTCCATGGTGGCTGCTGGTTGACCAGTGCTTAGGGGCTGCGGGTGCGTTTGCAGGATCACATCACTCATTCCTCATATCCTGCCCTCACACACATGCTTCTTGTGGTTATTGTTAATCATAGCTTTCACAGGTTTTTTAACCTTGTCCTGTCCAGCATCACAGCAAGTAGAATGATGGTCTGACTGATGTTGTGCTGAACAAATGTTTTGCCAAGAGGAGCTTTATAGATATAATGCCCTTCTTGATCAAGTAGTTTAAATATTATTCTCTGCAGACAGTTTACACTCACTGGGATTAAAAACTGGACCAGCAACATAAAGCTCACTGAGACTGAATGAGAGCTTTGTTCTTGTTCAAGGTTTCGTGGGTTTGCTTTCCACCGTGTAAAGTCCAGGCCTTAAATGCACCAGTGACTTAATAACATTTCATATCGTGTTTACATAGATGACTGGTATAAAAGTAAAAGACTATGGGACTGTTTATCTTTTATAAAACAAGTTCAAGAATTCGCATCATGACTAATCAATCTTCACATTAGTCATCGTCACCATTCCCAGCTGGTGGTAAAAGGTTACCTCACTTTATTCAGGACATTTTGCAATACATAATTACAAAAAAAGAGAGAATACATTAAAACATCTTTACCTCTTTAACCTGTATTTAGACAAAGCCTGGTTACACAAGCAGGGACCTGCCATGACTTGTATGTTCATGTTTAAAATCTGATCTATGATAAAAAGCAATGCAGATCATTTTGTTGAGGGCTGCATGTGAATCCCAGACAGACATGCTGGCACCGTCACAAATCACAAGGTAGTATAAAAAAACATTTGGCTAATAATAAAACCATTAAACCAGAGTCTGATAACTTCCGAAGAATTATATACAGTAGGTCAATAAAGGAATTTACCCGAATTAACCTCCTTTATAATCTTAAGTCACATTCCTTGTGAGCTGTTTTTGTGCACCTATGAACTATGAACAGAATCACCAGTAAGGATGCAAGCGAACTCCAGCGCAGCAGTGTGTACCAAAGAGGAACCCCAGCCCAGGCTCTGAAAAACAAAGACGTGGCAGGTTGTTTAGACAACGCTTTGCAATCCTTAGAATCCCCTTTTAAGTTTGATATTCAGATAGAGAGAAACCTGCAGTCTAACCTGCTAAAAGCATTGTCTTGATCAGTTTGATTGAAAATTAAAAACTGGTCTCTCTGGTCAGATTGGGTTGTCGTGGGGGCTTGGCAGGTTGTCAGAGGTGTCGTCATGGTGGTTGTGCTCATTCTGTCTGCACAGTCGTAATTTGGTTGGCCTGATGATTAAAAACAAAGACATTGCATTAACAGTCATTTTTGCACATAGAACAGCAATAATAGAATTATAATATCCCACATTTTCTCACTCAGAGCTCATTTTGGTTTCATTTTCTGGAATTTCTGCCTCTTTTTAAGTAGGAATAAAAACTGAGTTGTGCAATATCTTTTTTTAAATGACCTCAAGGTGTGACAAAAAAAAATTGCATGCAGTGATTGAACACACCAAATTTCAACCCAAATAAGTGAGAAATAATTCTTAACATTGCAATGTGCACACTCTTCTAATTTAACTTAAAGATTAATTAATGCTTGTGGTCACACATGCATGAAAGTTTTCTTTAAACAGAAAGTGAAGGCAGGATGTAACACTTACACCAGAACTCTAAGGGGTAAAAAGAGAGAAGCTCCATAAATGTGTCACAACAGACAGCCTTAACAGGAAAAAAAAATACTAGATCTTCTAATCATCTATTTTAAACCCTTACATAATCTGAAGGACAGTCAGTTACAAATCACCTCGTGGTCTTTCTTCCTGTTTACTACTTTCCATCCCTCAGTGTGAATCTTTCCACAGCCAAATCAGAGACATACAGCATGTTCCATTTAACCTTTGAACAGAAATACATCTAGACTTAAAACCCACCGAAAGTGAGCTGTCAAGATGGAATGTGAAAGCATAACCACAATCATCTGGAAACTTCGTCTGTCAAGCCCTATACTTTCAGAAATAAAACAAAGTAAATTCAGAATGATTATGTAAAGTTTTGGTGTCGGGGATGACCGAGTACGTATTCCCACTGTCACAAATTCTGTGTCTGTTGATAAATTGTAATAAAACAGAAGAAATGTGAAATATTTTATTCCCCTGTTTGACAGATGCTGTATCTATGCTAACTATGATGCCAGGCACACAGATACCACTGATCACCTTCAGAAACAAAATCATTTCTAAACGTTTGCACTAAAATACACTTTCAGACTTGTTTTTGTGAACATTAGGGTCTAACAGTTGAAATCACACACCATACACAGTTTTATTATGTTTTTATAGCAGGAGATTATGTTGAATTTTTCAGCCCTTATAAGGGCTGGTCAAGCTTTAATAAATATATTCCGGTAAAAGAAAAGTAATCATAAACAAAAAAGAGATTTTAGTCTGCATAGAAATTAAAAAAGCTTTAAATGGATCATTTTTAATACTTTTCTAAACATTATACTGTGATTTATCCTCATATATTGTTTTAATATTGCATTGTGCATGAACCTGTATTTTATTTTTTGAAAATTGATGGATGTTTAATGAGCTGTTAAGAAGAATATTTGATAAATATTTTAAACACAGGCTTCCTAGACTGACTAAGCCTTTCTAGTTTATATTATAAGATTAATATGTGCTCTCACCCTGAATATTAATAACATATATGCAGTTCCTGTCTGCGGGCATCAGAACCTGCACAGAGACGACGTCACTTTCTTCACTGCTTACGTCATTATGGGCAGTGCAGTAATACTTGCTGTCTCTTTCCACTGCATCACAATGTAGGCTCAAATCTGATGAGTGCTGGAGTAGGAAGTCCTTTTGTTCAATGTGCTGATACCAGGCATACTGAACTCCAGTCCCCTTTTCACAAGCACAGCGCACAGTCACTGGTTTTCCCCAACATGTTGGCTTGTCTGCCAGAGAGTTCAAAGGCCAAAGTCTGGGTTTAGAGACTGGAACTAGTACAAACACACAAGACATATGGTGTCAATGTTTTATCACAATATTTTGGAATAAATATACAAATGTAGATACATCTTAATAAGACTGGCAGATTATAATATGCATTATAATATCATTATTATAATTTAAAATATATAAATGTAAAATAAAATGTAAAATTCTTACCTTCAGTAATAACCACAGTAAATGAAATCATGACATCAGCATATATCTTGTCAATCCCGATCCAAAACACTCCTGAGTCGTCTTTCTGGAGATTAGACACTTTCACAACAGCCCCCCCTCTTCTGGCATCAAGTACGCGGGACCTGTGAGTATATTCTGTTCTGGCAACACCCTCTGAGTCCACCAAGATCTCACAAGTGCTTCTGGAGGTCCCTCGGCACCAGTACTTTTTGCTGAACAGGAAGCTTCTGGTGTCATACTTGCAGGTAATTATGAATTCCCCTCCAATGTATGCTGTGATCTCATTTTTATCACACTGCAGCTGAAGACTTGCTGTAGAACAAGTTACATCTGGTCAGAATAAAAATTAATACAGCTTTGAAAAAAAGAAAACCCTCTGTAGGTTCAATACACTTTGAGACCTAGGTATTACTAGGTCCCAATAATAGGTATATACAACCTTGTATGGATGACAACACATGAGCTAATAAACCATGCAGTTGTTTACTGAAAAAAAACTGAAGCAAACGCCATTTCTTCTTGTGTTTTTCTTGCGTTTTCTTCTTTGTTTTTGTAGTTTTTTTAAATGCAACCTTGCTGCCATGAAAAGGCATTTCCACTAACCATTCCAAACAAGCCCAACATGTAATCTTGGTGGACCTGACAGGAGGAGACTGGAAAAGAAGGAGAATAGTGAAGAGAAGTAAAAAGGAAAGCAGAAAGAAGAAAGAGGAGACAAAGATACAGCAGAAAAAAGCAACGGCCCTTCAATCCAACTTAACACTAGACAACCAACCTACAGCTTTTACTGGTAAACAGGAGTACCTAAAAAAAAAGACCATACCCGCAACAACAAAAATAAATAAAACAAAAAAACAAACATGCATCACAACAACAACACACACCACAGAAAAACCTAAAATAATAATAATAATAATAATAAAACCTAAACAAAAGCATCTCTTAGTGTATAAACCCACTGGACAACTCAGTGACTGTGTCAGCATGCAGAGGATGAGGAATGAGGAGTGATCAGAGATGAGTGTGATCGTGCAAATGCGACCACGCCTCTGCAGAGGCTAAAGGCAGACTAGGGTGGCCCAGAGACCCGAGCAATCAGCAGCAATCCTGGAGCATGAACCCAAGCCACCCCACCATGAAGACACCTCCAGACCCACCCCAAGGGCGGCAGAGGAGAGCCCCAGCCAGAGCTCCCTGCAGTCGTGGGGTACAGGCAGCCGCCAACCCCGCCAGGCACCGGTCATCCAGGGTGGCCAGAGTGCAGGGCCCAGAGCCCCAAAAACCCAGAAGCACCTTTATGTTAATGATTCCCACCATATAATAATTGGAATGATGGTCTTTTAACACTTCTTAGATTGATGGGCAGCTTTCTTCTTCTCTGGGATCATTACTGATGTCTTTCCTCCTTTACAGTGTGTTAACACACACCTGGATGCTGCACACCACGGTCGAAACCTCTGCTGTTACTGTACAAAGAGTAACACTTAGTAACTTAGTAATCATCAATTGATCAAATACTATTGATCAGCGGGACTACGGTGCTACTTACCTTCTGAACTGATATAAAAGCACTGAGGACAGACTCAGTTTTTATTAAATAAATATGGACCTGCTGCAATGCAACAATCATGTTGTTATCTGAACAGAGCTCAAGCCATGCATCACAGCTCACCTAACTTTAAAAACCAGATGTATTTTTGTGGTGAAACATACAATCTTCAAGCAGACAGGTGTACTTGTTTGTACACTGCTTTATACATGTTCAAACTGGACTTAAATTTAGTTTCCGATCATAGATGACTTCTAAATATCACAAACAATGATAGCTGTCAGGTGCACGTGTTTCATGGGTGAATTAATTTTCCATATGAAATGTGATTGAGGAATCTGAGAGTGTTGATTTATATTAAATCAAATATTAATTTACCAAATTAAATGGCTTCACCTAATTTGCTCAATTATTTTACTGTTTACAATAAGTCATATTCTTTCTTCATGTTTACAGAAATGGTTTAATATTTATTTTCATAAACCTTTTATTTGTTTTTGTTTCTTATTAGAAATAAACCTGTATGCTCCATGTGACTTAATACTACAGATGTTTGTATGAAATATAAATTTAACCTATTATTATTGGAAGAAAGTTAATTCAGAGATTTTTAATGCCAAACTTTCTTAGATTTAGATTTTGTTTTAGGAAAAGGAAAAAAATCACAGCTTCAATTAAAAAATTCTCTTAAAATTCATTGGATGTGTACTGCTGCAAACATACTTGTGTTAAAGAAAAAAAATGTATATATCAAATTAAAACTTACCATGTAAAAGAAATATCAAGCACAGAGTCTTCATTTTGTTGTTAAAGGATGATGGATGTGTGATCTATGTTCTCAGGAAGCTGTTGAGGTGGACTGAGCTGGTTTTAGCTTCCTGCACATGCATGAGGTTTACTAAAAGTGAATGTTGCAGAGAAACCTGTGCAGTGTTTCTGAAACACTGAAATACCCCCCTCCCCCAACCCCACCCCATCCCACCCTTTACCACTACCTATCAGTCTTACACACACACTTGTAGTATAAACATATCATGAGCATTATGGAATTTAGCAGCTTGTCCACACTCCATACACTGAGTAACAATATAAATGCAACACTTATTTTTTGCTTCCATTTTTCATGGGCTGAACTCAAAGATCCAGGACTCCTTCCACACACACAAAAATGACTATTTCTCTCAAATATTGTTCCCAAATCTGTGTGAGTGAGCACTCCTCATTTGCCGAGATAATCCACTCATATCCAGTGTGACATATAAAGATACTGATTAGACAGCATGCTTATTGCACAGGTGGGCTTTACTCTGCCTGCAAAAAAAAGGCCGATCTAAAATGTGCAGTTTTATTACACAACACAATGCACAGATGTCACAAGTTTTGAGGGAGTGTGCAGGTGGCATGCTGACTGCAGGAATGTCCACCATAAGCTATCTTCAAAAGGCATTGTGAGAACTGAGAGTTTTGCAGTACATTCAACCGGCCTCACAACCACAGACCATGTGTAACCACACCAGCCCAGGACCTCCACACCCAGCACCAGCTACCTGGACAGATGCTGCAACAATTTCTGCACAAACTGTCAGACAACGTCTCAGGGAAACTCATCTGCATGCTTGTCATCCTCATTGGGCAAATGCTCACATTCGATGGCATCTGGAGAGGTGTACAGGGCAGATGGCAGGCCATGTGTATGGCATTGCGTTGGTGAGCACTTTGCTGTCAGCATTGTGAATTGAGTGGCCCATGGTGGCAGTAGAGTTATAATATAGGCAGGCTTTTGTTATGGGCAACGAATGAATGAATTTTATTGATGGCATTTTAAATGCAGAGAGATACCACAGCAAGATCCTGAGGCCAATTGTTGTGCCATTCATCCACGACCATAACCTCATGTTGCAGCATGATAATCCACGCCCCCATGTTGCAAGGATCTGTTCTGTTCCTGGAAGCTGAAAACATCCCAGTTCTTGCATGGCCAGCATACTCACCAGATGTCACCCACTGAGCATGTTTAGGATGCCCTGGATTGACGACAGCATGTTCCAGTTCCTGCCAATATCCAGCTACTTCAAACAGATTGAAGAGGAGTGGACCAACATTATCAACAACCAGATCAACTCTATGCGAAGGAGAAGTGTTGCACTGTGTGAGGCAAATGGTGTTCACACCACATACTGACTGGTTTTCTGAACAATATTTGAGAGAAATAAGCCTTTTGTGTCCATGGAAATAGTTTTTAGTATAACCAATGGAAAATAGGAGCAAAAACAAAAGTGTTTATATTTTTGTTCAGTGTATGCCATAATACATTTGATAGAGCCACAAGGATGGGGAGATTATCCATATCTGTGAAAAAATCTAGGCACAAGTTCAGGGAGGAATACGGAACAATATCTGCAATATTTTTACCCATAAGGATCAAACTAAGAAAGATCAGAATATTTTGAGTTGGCTGCTCATCCAAACAAAGTAACCAGGAATGAAGGGATTTGGTCCACAGCTAGGCAACCAGAATCAAGAGATCCCAACATCCATTTTGGAGACCGTGAGGACCATACACAAGCACAACCATCAACATTAAGTACATCTAACAGACTGCTAGAAATTTGCCTGTGTTTATTAATAATATTCCTTTTAAGGCAGATCCAATAAAAAAAACTGGAAAGTAAGCTGTGCTAAAACTAAACAGCTGGACGAACACGTTGCAGTTGATTTTGTTAAATGGCATCAGGTTAGTAACATGACTGGGTTTAAAAAAAGAGCCTGAGACAGTCTCAGAAGTACAGATGGACAGACATTAATATAAATTGTTTGACTAGAGCAAATGTGGGGAAAAAGGACAAAAATAAGGCAATACTGGCATGAAAAAGATGATTCAGTGCATTTAAAAAAAGTTGATTCATGAACATGTGGTACTCCAGTCACCAGTCATCACAGCTCTTAAATTACAGGAAGTTTTCTTTTTGGAACATGAAATCAAACCCAGTCAGCTCCAGCAAATGAAATGAAGGTGAACAACAGGAACAATGGCAAAACAAAGCAAAATATTCCTGCTTCTTAAACATGTGTGCTACTTGCAGTTGTGCAACATTACAGCTCCTCACTGCATGTATACGTTTATGTGTATTACTGTGTCAAGTGCAGAAAACTTCTGTTGCAAAGTTCTAGGAAAGTATTTATACTTACAGCCCCAACATTTTTACCTGGGGTTTAAGTTGGAAATTGGCTGTTTGTGTACACTATGTGAAGTGCAGGAAGGCTGGTTATGCAAGCTATGGTTGGTTGTGTAATTCCATGATTCTGAACAGTTAGAGTACAAAGAGAGTACAAGGTACTGTTAGCTTCCTTAACTGCTTTCATATTCAGTGTACCCATAATGTCTGTACTTAGATGCATTTATATACCTAACGCCAACACAGAGACATCTAAAAAAGTTTAATTTATTGCTTAAAGATGCACTACAGAACTTTTGCAATTTACTCAGTTTACTATCAACGGCTAATTTGTCATTTATCTTACATCCTACCTGTACTGTGAGCCCTCTCAAGCTAGACAGTCATATCTTGACAGTCTTATCTTTTGTTCTGTCCCTTTCTTTCTTTCCACTCTTTCTTTAATTTTGCCTTCTTGCGTTTCTCTGCTGAATCAGCCACAGTGCATGGTCAAAACACCAGTGTGTTATTAGCTTGCTACCGTGTGATGCTGTACATAAAGCAAAACTCGGCTGCAACATCATGCGGTGTCCTGGATGAAAAAGTTGCATAGAGCAGTTCCTCAGCACCAGGACAATCCTGGGCAGCGACGACTCCAGAAATGCACAAAATACATTTAGTTTTAAGGTTGAAAAGTTACCTAATGAATATTTAAGGTTCAGACTAATGCCTTTATGGCAGCATCATACTAGGTCCTGTTCACAAAACCCATTAAGTGTAGCAAACAAATTTTTGTGGTTGTGTTGCCAGAAAAAAAACTGCATAACTATGTCAAAGATTACTGGATCATTATGGAGGCTCAAAAGGGTCAACTTGTCCTCCCAAACAAATACATTTTGTTGCGAGACATGTCAAACATAAAAGTGCTCAGAAATTGGTTAAAAAAAAAGGGGGGGGGGGGATGGATCATTTGTTTTTTGTGATGCAACTTCCATTTTTAAGATGGTCACAACGGATATTGTGTATTTTCTAATTTTGTGGCCCTGCATGCAGGAACTAGTGGCTAGTTGCTAAAAATGTCTCCTGAATAAGAGTTATTGGAGACTGTTGGATGAATTCTTTCTGCATAACATGCAAATAACATTTGTTTTTAAGATTTAAACACTTGTCATGTTCTAGAAAGCAGGTGGAGATGATCTGAGCTTTGTGACATGGTGCATTATCCTGCTGGAAGTAGCATTAGAAGATGCTACACTGTGGTCATAAAGGGATGGACATGGTCAGCAACAATACTCAGGTAGGCTGTGCTGGTTAAACCAGGCCACATTGTACTAAGGGGCCCAAAGTGGGCCAAGAAGATAGCCCCCACAATTATTTGTATTAACTGCATCTCCTTAAGAAGCTGAAATAAGCCTCTCCCCCTCAGGACTTTCTACAGAGGCGTGGTTGAGAACATTCTGATGTACGTGGTTTTTCAGCTGCAGTGTATCAGACAAAAAGGCCTTGCAAAGGATAGTTAGAGGAGTTGTGAGGATCACTCCCTACCCCTCTGTTCAATACCTCTTCCATTAGGAGCAGAGCACTCATCTTAAAGGACCCCTCACATCCTCTCCACTATTTTGAACTGTTGCCATCAAGCAAACGTTTCCACAGCATGAATCAGCTGATCACCAGCTTCCTTCCTTCCTCATTCTGAACCGTTTTTGGGTGTATTAGTATTGTACTTATCTGAAGGCTCAGTCTTTGGCAGTGTTTTGGTTTTAGATTATTATTCTTACAGTCATTTTTAACCATGCATCACTTTAACTGGCATATCCACTTTTATCACTGGATGCTGCTCATGGACGTTCCTACAGTCTATTTTACAGAAGTACATCTTGATGATGCATGTGTGTTTGTATGCAGGGAACAGGGTGGGGTGCTTGTGTGTGTGTGTGTGTGTGTGTGTGTGTGTGTGTGTGTGTGTGTGTGTGTGTGTGTGTGTGTGTGTGTGTGTGTGTGTGTGTGTGTCTATAATATTACTTTAAAAATCTTTTTAACTGACACTCGTGTTGACCTTGGAGAAACGCCCTATAATTTTGCCTGCATTCCTGTTATGTACAGCAAATTGACAATTAAGTTTGAACAAGTAATTTAACAAGTGTTCTTAATAAAGTGGCCCTTCAGTGTATACAGTAAATGTTTTGGGGCAAGATAGGAACTCGTTTAATTTTTACATCACATTCAAAATAAGCCAATAGTTAATGGAAATGTAAAATTCTCTTTTAAAAAACAATTGCGCTGCAAAGTAACATCAAAGCACTTCTGGCATTTGGTTATTTATATCTTGTTATTACATTTTATTTATTTTCTTTAATTCACTTTTATGTATTTCTATATAATTTATTAATCACTAATCTTTAATAATAATGATAATTTTTTACTTTATTAAACCCAATTGGGAAATTCAGTTCTCCATATTACCTCAAAATTTGATCTCTAAATATACTAGAGAGCAGTGGACTGCCATGTTACAGCCCCCAGGGAGCAGTTGTGAGGAGTTCAGGGCCTTGTTCAGGGGCCCAAGTGGTCTGTCTGTTGGCACTCTGGGGACTCGAACCCAGGTTCTCCTGACCCAAGTTCACCACGTTACCACCTCTTTTAATGTTATTAATTTATTTAATTCTAATTTGTACTTTATTTTGTTCTGGGCTTTTTTTTTTCCTAATTTTTTGTCTGTTTTTAGTTTTAAAACATTGTACAAAAATTCAGGTTTTTAGGGGTTAATAAGTTTTCTATTGCAGGGGCTACTCAAAATGATCAGTCATAGTGCAGAACTACATAGGTTGTTGGATCCATCGGGTTGTTGGGTCAGGTGTGCAGGAGCAAGGAAGCACTGAAAACCTGCAGGACTGCAGCCTTCGTGGGACCGAACTGAGTAGCCCTGCACCATTACACGGGGGGGAGGAATGTGCCACTAAAATACATAATTACTGCATTAAATAATTAGTTAAATGTTGCATTAATTAGTTAAAATGAAAAATAATCAAATTAATAAATTTGTCAATAACTGTTTTAATGTGCCATCAAATATAGAAAAAAATACAAAAGTGCCACCGTTAAATACATAAATACAGCATTGAATGATTAAACGTGTCAATTTGATCAAAATCTGAAAGAAATACATCAATTAAAACAATAATTAAATAATTTAATTTCATGAAAAAAAAGTATATGATATTGTGTTTTTAATTATTTCATGGTCTCTGTGCTGCATTGTGAATAAACATTTTGAAATATCTTATATGTAAATTGTTGCATTTAATCTTTCTATACATTTCACACCAAAATGGAAACTAACTTTTTAATATGACAACACAAAATGTTTTCCTCCGTTTTTAGGATTTAGGATTGTTTTCTCTTCAATATTACAAACAGAATCATGGTTCTGCTTTGTCCATAAATTCGACCACCGCAGTATCGTCCATCAGGCTGTTAGTTTACCACAAACCACTAGATGTCACTGTGCTACTGATATAGTGAATAACACCAGTTGAACTCTGCACAGCCTTGTCAGATTGTCTTTACTATGACACCTCTGACAGATATGTGGCAGAATAAGTTTCTTCTTCATACATTGCCTGAATGTCAGCTTGGTAAGTTGTGCATATTTAGTCCAGATTAAGTTGTTAACATAAAGCTTGCTGACAGGAAGTCCAGGCGTTGGTAGCTTTCTTGTGGTTTCTTGAGATAAAGTTCCTCCCTGTGTTCTTTAAAGCCTTCTGGGTAAAACTAGAGTTTGCTCACTAAACATATTACAGGAAGTAAAATCTGAGATGTAAAAGAAATGAAAACCAGAGCTGCTGCACATTAAAGCACTTATAAAAGGAGAGTTGAGTCAGATTGGCTGTAGGGATTTTGAGGATTCTTAGTCTCCCTGCATCTATTCCTCATCCACTCCTCTGGTGTGTTCTGAATGTTGTTCAACAGGTTAAGCCGCTTGCACTGCACTCTGGCTTTCAGCAGACTCAGCTGCTTGAGCCAGTTCATGTGTATGGATTCTCTTTGCAAATTTTAGATGCAATCAAACAGGCGGATGACTTTAGGACCCAGAGAGACAGACACACAGGGGGCGCAGTAATATTTTTAATGTGACCACAGAACCTGTTTGCTTACTTTTGCTTCCTCTAAGACAGTTCATATGTTCCGTCACAGCAGTTCCTTGATTGTAGATTTGCAATAGAGAAGTACGCTGACACATAAGTGTCACAGCACTCAACAGCTCAACACAAGCGGTGGCAACCCTACTCCATGATTCATGGTCAGAGATCTTTGTGACCGGACATGCCTTTGAGAAGTGTCCCATCCCAGGCAGCGTACAGCCAACCATGGAGCAGCAGGCCTGGATTCTGAGGAGCATCCTGACCCAGCTGGAGAAACAGGAGATCGTGGATGAGGAGACATCAGAATCTATACCTGGGGAGTTTGTGGTGAGTCAACAGTAATGTTCCATTTGCTAAAGTACTGTTTTTACTAATACTGAGGATGCAGTCTACGTATAGATGATTTAATGCTGTGTTTTGCTGAATGAACTGACAGCAAGCAAAACGTAAATGAGTTTACATTCTTCCCCATTTCCACTTTTTAACAAAAGGCATCAAGCTGGTAAGTACAAAGCTATTGTAATAATGCTTCCAGCGCCATTTTTATGCTTCCTCTTTGTACTGATGCTTGTCACTGAAGGCACATCAATGAGGAAGACTTGTAGGCAAATTGACTACAAACAATGACTTGTGCTTGTGACAAGCACATGTACCGATATGAACTGGAAAATCTCCCTCCAAAGTGTTGATGACGTCATCTGTGGTTAGCTGCCATGGTGACAAGTGACATACAAGACCCTAGGACAGCACTGTGTGCTTCACATGTCACATTGATCCAACTCCAAACACTCTACAGGAAGGGTCTGTTGCATCACTTCCTTTGGAGGACAAAAAGCACTTTGTGGTGTAAAAGAAGGTCTGCAAGACCTTTTTACAAACTGAAACAGCCAGAACAGCCTCAGAACAAAGGGACCAGTGTCCTGTAAGCATGGATGTCCCACGAGTTTGTGTGTCAGTCAACTTTGGGAAATACTTTTGTAAAGTGTCAATTTTCTTTCTTCATCAGAGGATAAAATCACATTCAGTGAAGAATAAATAAGAAAAAAATGCTCAAGCACTGTGTGAAAAACTACATACTGCTTCATAGGAATTAAGAGAATGAGAAACAACCAGCTGCTGCAGGTCTGGTGAGCACATAACTTATCATCAACAAATATGAGGACATTTTCCTTTTACATTTAACTTATTTTAACCTTTAAAAAAAAAAAGCAGAACGTTGTAACATGTTCGCTGTTCAATTAAAAGTTTACATTTTGAGTCATAATTACAAATTAAAAATAAAGTGAGTGAAATTAGCAACCACAGCAGTATGTCAGCAATATTAACACACCCATCAGGCCACACGTATCTACAGGGAAAATATCCAAGACCCCCTAAAAACTTTCATCCTCATCTTTAATTCTGGCCCACATTTGTTCACATGGCATTATTTCTAACATAGAATCCAACCATTTTTTTAATGGTTGGTTTAATGGATTAGAGTTATATAACGCTTTCCAAGGCATCCAAAGTGCTTTCTATCCATTATTCATCCACTCCTTATTCATACTTGGTGAAGGTAGCTATATGTATACAGCCTCTCCGAACACCACCAAACATTCATCCACTTTCATCCACCGGAGGCAAGGAGGGTGAAGTGTCTTGGCTGACAGACTGTCCAGAATTTGAGGATTACTCTGGTGACAGTGAAAATTGTAGCATTTATTAATGTAATGTCATTTTTGATAGATTTGGTAGCCCCTCCAGAAGGCACATCTTGGTGATTTGGGGATCATAATACCAGGGTTGAGGGGAACGTTGTTTTCAGATGCATTGTAATGGTGACGTGGGCAATTCTGGATCGATGTCCAAATATTAAAAACTGATTTTTTTAATTGTTAAAAGCTGTTCACAGCTAGCACATGGAAGTACTTTGCCTTCTATGGGTGGCTCTGTTTGCTTGGAAAGTCCAGTTTATTTGGAGAGGCGTGAATGTGCAAACAAACTGATGCAGATCAGAGAAGTGAACTCTGGCCCACCTACAAAGTTAGCTCTCGGTTTGCTTCAATTAAACTAGATGCAGGAAGTGGACTACAACGCAAAGGGTTAAATGCGTGCATTGGCAGATAGGAGACTCTGGATGGGAGAAACGTCTTGTGGTTGACAGTGGAAGAACTTGATAAAAATTCTGATGGATATATAGTGAACCCAGGACCGCTAGGTGCAGCTCCATGTTGTGCTTTTATGTGGTAGAAACAGAAATAGTCCTGCGTTAACCAACAGATGAGCCACTTTTCTTCTTTGTTTGTCACAAATATAATAAACCACATTACATGTTTCTACTTAGAAAGTAGTAGTAAAGTAGCCACAAAGGAAAAAAAGAGTTCTCAAGAATCGTTTTATAATCGCATCTCGACCAGTTAAACTGTAATCAAATCGAACTGGGATGTGCCAGAAGATCCCCCCACATAATACCAGCCATTTTCCTTCATGTTGTACTGCTTTCCTCCAAAATGGTTGTACTAGTTTACATTTCCAGAATACATGCAGAAACGTTCCTGTTTCTGCCCCTGCACAAGTTACTGGCCAGAATGTCCATCAAGAGTTTATAGGACAAAACTGTCTTATGTGCTGTAAGGTGGTTCCAAAATATCCTGAACTGGTTTATGTAAATATTTCTAACATTTTTCTTTACTCTCTAAAGCATATAGAGAGAGATATGAGTGCAGGTTGCAGGTCTTCCCTCTACATGCCATTGCCTCTATTACACAAGTTTTTTTTTTGTTTTGTTTTTTTTTTGTTTTGTTTTGTTTTTTTTTTTCCTTATATGCATCTCTGGGTTGTGCCATGAAGAAGTATATGATGGTGACATGGTTTGTGAATGTGTCTCTTGACTAATTTAGAATGAGCCACCACTGGATTAGGAGAGTGATCCAGGTTATTTTAGATCCATGTGAGAGGACACTGAGTGGGATATCTTTTTTTTTTTTTTTTTTTTTTTTAATGGCAGCTTTTAGATGCCTGTTAACACAATACCTAAGAAGAAAGACTTCAGCAATAATCCTAGAACAGCAACTTTTGTGACCCATCAATGTGGAACAGGTTATAAGATCATTTCTAAAGAATCTGAAGTCCATCCTTCTACAGTGAGAATGATTATTCACACTGGAAAACATTCGAGACATTTTCTTATCTTCCCAGGAATGAACGTCTCAGAAAGTTCATGCCAAAGTCAGACTATGCAATGCTCAGAGAAATTTCAAAACACCTCCATCTCCCACTCTACAGGCCTCGGTTAGCATGTTAAATGTTCAAATTTATAACAAAACTACAACAATGTCCTGAGTTACAGATTCCAAACTATAATAATCAATTGTATGGAAACTCTTTAGTCTAGCACTTAAGATTTCTTTGGAATTAACACATTTAGTATATTTTTGACACTGGATACACTTTGGCTAATTAGAGGTTGAGTTTTAATTATGAATTTTAATGGTAATGACAGTTAATCGTATTAATCGACTGTTCTTTCAGCCACCTCAGGTTTATGCTGCCAGAACTTTCCACTCAGATATTGGTGTGTGTGACTTTCAGACCACATGTCAACAGTCTGCTGGGCTCTTGTAGTCTCAGTTGCCCTGTCAGTAGAAAACCACTGAGAAGGAGGCGGAGATCGTGGTGTCTTTAGCCCCAGTGTGTGTGTGTGTGTGTGTGTGTGTGTGTGGTTATTGACAGTTTATACGCCCGGTTTCAAGCACTCATACAGCGTGAAGATGAGCTTATTAACAGAAAGAATTATTTAAACATCCAGCTAAACTGCGTTGACATTTAATGCCCTAAGAACTCTTGCAATGCAAGAAAGGCCTTAACTTCCTCAACTTACAGATTTAAGTTAACTTAAGTGAATTCAAGAATATTTCTATAGTTGACCAAACAGTTGACCAAAGTGTACAAACTGAAAAAGTATAAAACACTAAATCTCAAAGAAAAGAGTAAATACAAGATAAAACAGCAAAAATATCCAGGGCTGGGCTTGCTGACACATTCATGCATTAATAATTAAACGGAAACTATTTTAGAATGAGTTAATGCACCATTTTCTTTTTTTATTTTCTTTTATTTTTTTTATTGTTTTTCCAAACTCTGCCCACCTGTCTGACTGTAGTCCCTCCCTGGCTTCACCTCACCTCACAGAATTACTACAAAAACTTTATTAGGCTTTATTTTTGGTTTGTTTTTTTAAACACTCAGACGTCTCTTTATTGTTTTGAGGTTTTAAGTTGAAAAAGTCGTTTAATTACTTTCGTACTAAACGTGTCGCCTTGTTACTGATTGTCACGTTTTCTCCTGCTGCTTAAACATCATAAGAAAATCTTGAAGATTAGCTGAATATCCTGCTTGCTTGTTTCAGCACCTGATACCAGAAATTCACCATCAGATGTTGTTTCCTCTGTTTAGGGGAAAGGCAGCTTCACACAACTTTGTCTCGCTGACTTGTTACCTTTTAATGAATAAATACAAAAATGTTTATCTCTGTCATATATACTTGTTTTTTAATATTTAAGTTATAATTTAGATGTTTTAACTGCAACTGTGTAAAGGGAACAGCTACTGCTGTTAAAAACAGCTAATTTATTTTATAAGTTTTTAATTTAGTGACATTTTGCTTATATAAAGGTATTTTCCATCCATCCATCCATCTGTTATCTTACCGCTTCATCTAATGAAGGGTCGCAGCTGGAGCCTAAACCAGCATTTAGCAGGTGAGAGGCAGGATACACCCTGGACAGGTCACCAGTCTATCACAGGGCCTAGAGGTATTTTTTAATATAAAAGTTTCCAACCCACTGCTTTTGAATCATTAAATTTTCCACATAATGCGATTTAACCACAGAATATTGTGCAATTAGAAATTTAAATTGTTGCAAATAAATGGAAAAAATAATATATAAAAAAATAAAAAGAAAAAAGAAAACTGCTTGCATGATAAGAACCGAGGACTCAAACGGGTCCAAACGCCAGTGAAAAGAAATGAGGTAAAATGATCAAGGGTCTGAGCTGCTCCGATGTGAAGAGGTAGCACGTTATATGAATTAGGAGCCACAACTGAAAAAGCTCAATCACCTCCACCCTTTAGCCTGGATCTAGAAACATCCAAAAGGATCCAAATCTCAGAGTTTAGTACTCTGGATGGAGTTGGATGGTGTTAAAGCTCAGGCAGGTGGAGTTGCCATGTCTTTGAGACTTTTAAAAATAAGTAATACATTTTGTGCTGGACCCTTAAACAGACAGGAAACCAGTGTAAAGAGGCTATTGGTCTAATAAATTCCTCATGTAAAGAGAGAGCTTTAGCTCAGGTGTCAAACTTTAAAAAAAAAAAAAAAAACTTGAGGTACCTGACCGTTAAGCAGGTGACTACTTTCTCAGTTTCCATCTTTCACAAGATTTTTCTCAGTTAGCCTGATTTTCTATCGCCTGCTAATTGCTGGGATCAACTCTAGCTTCCACATAAACCTACATTGGACTAAACAGTATAGACAATGGAAGGATGGATGGACTGAGCTGAATGTCCACTGACATTTATTTATATTGTAAAAACAAAGCAGTTAAATGTGTGTATGGGATGAACTTTCTTTGGTGTTTTTCAGAGGTTGAAATGTCAGTCCATGAAGTATCGCACGGACAAGAACTACCCCTCCAAGGCAGCAGAAAAACAGGAAAACATCAAGAAGAACCGATACAAGGACATTGTTCCCTGTAAGATCTGCATTACATATATATTAAAATATCAGTACAACTGGTCATTTTCGATGCTGATACATGAACTCTGGAAAGCAAATAATTCTCTCATGTATGCAGAACCAATAATCATTCCAAGGCCAATATCAGTTTTCATTGTGGAGGACCTGTTGACAGATGTGTGTATTTTGATAAACGTGTATTTTGGAATAAAACATTTGTATGATGACTCCTCTCCTTTTAGTTGACCACAGCAGGGTAAAGCTCAGTCTCGCCACAGCTAAAACTGACACAGACTACATCAATGCCAGTTTCATTAAGGTAACCTAACATTGTCTTCTGGAGAAAACTGCTTTATATTCATTCACATTGTATATACAGAGGAACTGACCATCTTGTGGTGATTTGTGTACAGGGAGTGTCAGGGTCCAGGGCATATATTGCCACTCAGGGTCCACTGCCTCACACAGTAGTGGACTTCTTGAGGATGATTTGGGAACATAACATTAAGGTAGGTCTGCTGTGATGCTCAACAAGGTGCTTTTTTTTTTAGTCCTCTTTAATTCACCCCAAACACTAATAATTATGTCATCTTATCATTTTTTGACTGTGTTCTGCTTTTGTTTCTTTCCTTTTTGTGACGTTTTAAAGATCATAGTGATGGCCTGTCGAGAATTTGAGATGGGAAAGGTAACACTACCTTCCAATTTCTTTATTTTCTCAGTGCCCTTCATAGGTTGTGAATGAATATCTTTGAATTTCTTTGTGGATTTACAATGAATATTTTTCTTTTAAAAAAAGAAAGAAACAAAGAAACAAAAAAAGAAGTCCTTGCTTTCTTTTTTCTCTCTCTTTGCTTAGAAAAAGTGTGAACTTTACTGGCCAAAGAAAGAAGAGGAGGCTTTTGTTTGTGGGCCCTTCAAAGTTCACTGTGTGAGTAATGTTTTTCTTAGCCACACTTCCTACTTTGTCAGCTTCCTAGTTATTATAGTTTTATTTTTGTACACCCAACACCTACAGCATGGTTATGGTTCTAATATTGTGAATGCAGTAGCAAAAAAACTGATACCATCTTTGTTAGGAAGCAAGAATAAAGCAGCTTAATTTTCTACTTTTTTTTTCCTAACAGGATTCTGAAGAAGAAAAAGAAGATTATCTGACAAGGACGTTAAGGGTGACTTATCGCAACGTAAGCACTGACTGTGTGAATAATTGTCAGTGCAACTCTCCTGAGACGAGAGATAAGCAGCTGGTGCTTTGTTCAGCTACTGAGACTGAAGGCAGTAACTGAAGTTTTACAGCTGATATTTTAGGACTAGACTGTTGATTTATGTAAATCTACAGCCACAGTCAGGTATGACGTGGTTGTCATGAACCGCCAAGTAATCTTGCTTTAAAATGGTTTTTTTTTTCTTTTCAAACGAAAACTTTTCAGTGCAGCCGCACTTTGAAACAGCTGCACTATGTGAACTGGCCAGATCACGGCGTACCAAACGCCATCCCTCCCATTCTGGACTTGCTGCATGAGATGCGCTGCTATCAGGACCATGACGACATCCCCATCTGCATCCACTGCAGGTCAGCAACTGCTCTGAGTTGTCCTATGAACAACTAATTCCTTTTTATTTCTCAGCTGCATATTTAAGTCTTACACATACGTACATATGTATGAGACTACGTACATACATACACACACACACACACACACACACACACACACACACACATACACACACACACACATACATACATACATACATACATACATACATACATACATACATATGTATATAGTGCCATGAGTGATCATAAAACTATGGGGTAACTTTCATTTTGTAGCTTTGTAGCTTTACTCTGGTTAGAAAAAAAATATAGGGCCTTGTTTCAGACATCTTTTTCATCAGCTAAACCACAGACGAAGCAGCAGGTACACGCAGGCAGCTATAATAATGAGCTTCCAATAACCCTCTAACATCACAGCATATTAGAGTCTGTATAATGTGGGGAGTGCTACTCTCGCTATACTCCTACTTTATTTTACACTAGTGTTCATATTACATTAGGAAATTGCCTTAAGTCATTTCTGAGAAGGTCTAAAAAGTTGGCACCAGGTTGTAATTATTTGTCATTGCTGGTAAACATGCCAAGAATCCCGATGGCATTCTACAAGGCTTCATACTATTCTCACTTCGTAGTTTATTCTCATTTTCCTAGTTAATTAGCTATTTAACATGAAACACAATATTCAAGAAATTCAAGAAGGACTACAAGTTTAATGCTGACTAGTTATTAGATATTAAATTAACAAAACATTTGAGGATAAAGTGTCATTATGGATGACTTGTACCTTTTTTGTTTGTATTATTAAATCAATAACTTTTTTTTTTTCCTGAATGAACCTGTTATATGCTAAAGAAGGTGGAGGCATTTCAGGATCTTGTTTAATACATTTAGTGAATCTGATAGTAAAGATTTCACTTGCATTTTGCCAACATTGTGACAAATTTTATTCAGATAGAAGGATTTTAGGATTGTTCCAAAGCCATGGAAGATTTATTAAAATATTTCATATCTTTTCTCCAATATTACCTGTATATGTGAATTGGCTTTTATTTCATTTTAAGATGTATTTAACAGTTTTATATAGAGGAAGTAAGTACATGAGAACCTTGGAGGTTACAGTGGAAACTGAGTTTGTCACAACAAATGTTTCTGTTCCACTCTGATGTGTGAAATTACGACAAGCCGAGGAATCAAAAAACTGACGCAGAGAATGACTTGTGGGCATCGTGTACATATACCCTGCATTAGCACCATTTTTTTTTTCTTTCTTTTGTTCTAAGACAGGAAATGCATGTAGGTGGTTAACCCACACCCACACTTAAGTGTATACATAGGCATTTCCCCTGAATTTATCAACACCGTTTCTCTTGGTTGAATCAATTATGAGCCCTAAAGTTATCCTCATGAACGTTGATTTGCACCAGTTCAAACAGAAAACAGCTCCTTTGTGTTCTGTGCCTGATTAGTTATTTTATTCCTTCAGACAGTGGAAGACAAGGTAATGGAATCATTTTGTATTTGATATGATTCAATAAACTGAATGTGTTGAATTGAATGTGTTGAATTCCCAACACACAAGTTGTAAAGGGAAGCTCGGTTAAGGGACTGTTAGAGTTTCATCTGAGTGATACGGAAATTGAGTTTAATTTCACTTTCTATTGTGGTTTTTAGTGGTAACGCCACAATACTCAGTAGGTCCAGGTAAAACAAAAACAATTGTCCTTGCAAATGTATATGTGACCTAAACAGATTGGTAAAATAAATATTTTTATTATAAGATATAGTATGGAAATGACCATACATTATAGGTGTACTGAACTGCCTGAAAATGTAGTTTCTGTAATGGTAACTACACTGTACACGATGTGTGGTTATGACCTGGTCTATACACTGGACACCATACTTGTGTGGTTGTTCACCAGCACTCGGTTGCTTATAATAGCTGCTAAAATAAAATAAAATGTCCTTCTGGTTTTTGCGTAAGCCTGGTCTGAACAGAAAAAATAAACTTAATCTGTACATTTTTTTACTTGGATAATATGTAGTAATGTAACCGTTCCTGGTTGTAACTGTAAGCTTGAAGCTGTTTTCTGTAAGGCAGTTCTTACATACAATAAAGACAATTATGACTTGAATATTGCAGAGGGTGGCGGCGTAGGGTGTGGAAGTGCTGACGATTAAAACTTGAGCTGCATCCATTTAGGGAACAAAGAAATTAATTGTAAATTACCTATTACATGTTCATTCATGCGGTTGGTTTGATCTCTGGAAATTATTTCTTTTCGTTAGAAGTAGCCCATGACATTTAACCTCAAGGAAAAAAAAGTCATTCTGCCAAGTTTTGAATGATATTTCTGTAGGTTGTGCCCACCATCTTTTTAGAGCAAATGTGACTAACTATTCAGATTAAACTTGCTGCATGAGTGAGAATTTTGCACACAGTAAAATAAGTGCAAGAAATCCACCAAATCTTATAAATAAAATGTCCTTGTTTAAGTGGTCAAAATGTGAAGTTTTGCTACTGTGCTTGCAGTGCTGGCTGCGGGAGAACAGGAGTCCTATGTGTCATTGATTATACCTGGAACCTTCTGAGGAACCAGGTAAGATATTTTCTCTGAACCCTTGATACTAATATTCTTTGACCTGATTTAACTATATAATATTTTGTGCTTTGCTATTTGTGTGATTGTCCACAGATGATTACTTCAGATTTCAGTATCTACAATTTAGTTCAAGACATGAGGACTCAGAGACCATCTGTGGTGCAAACCAAGGTACTTGCACAAAGGTCAATCTTCCAACAAGCAAAACCACATTTCAAGCTATTAATGTCTTTGTCAGTTTAATCTTTCTGCAGCATCAAATGTCTTTTGTCAATTTATGATTTGTGCATCATGCCTCAGGGCCATTTCACCTAACAGAACAGGTTTTTGTTGTTGAACCTCAGGAACAATATGTGCTCGTCTACAGAACCATCAAGTTACTGTTTCAGAGATATTTGGAGTCCATGAATCCCCAAACCAACCAAAATGAGGTGAGCAACAATAGTTAGAAAATGATAAAATGCATTTGCTGGGATGCAAACATATGGTGCAGAAATAGGTGTTTTTACCTACATATTAACTACACCTTTGCGGAGGTGTCAGACTCACTTAGTCCCCGAATATTGACATTTTTTAAGTGTAGATGGATGGAGTAGTGTGTAGTCCAGTGTAGTCCTAGTAGTCTAGTAAAACCCTGACAAAACATAGATCTTGCAAATTATGCTACATGTTGTTAGCATACTGGTTAGCTGAAGGTTAGAAATAATTAAAAGTCAAGCCTTGTTTCAAAGTGAAATAGCTGCTGGGGGATATAACATGGGGATGACTGTAGGGGCTGGCTAATATTAATAATAATTTGTCTAATGCTAATAATTAAATCCTGCAATATAAAACATAATTTTATTTAAAAAATTATTTCAGATTTTTTTTTTAAAGATTTAAAGAGTATTTTTATGATTAATCTAATTTTTAAACTCATTTTATAACAAAGGTGAAGCACCAAAAGAACAATAAATACTAAAGAAGCAGGGTTTAAAAGCTCGGTGAATAGCTGCATTATTTACTTCCATCGATCTAAACTAGAACAAATGGTATGGAAATAACTGGGCATCACTTTGACTGTTGAAGCTGGAAAGAATAAGTTCCTTTCCTTTCATAAAGGACAATCCAGTGTTTCCTACCCTGATAAACGAGCCTCTTTTCATTTAGGATAATTCAACCAGCTCTTATCATGGCTGCTGCTCAGATCAGACAGTTCTGTGAAAATGACCCCTTGAGTCATTTGCAGGCCAAAATATCCCAAGCAATGTTCAAGCAACCTCTAGTGGCCACGAGAGCAACTGCATGTGAAGAATAAAAATAGAGTCACACCGCAGAGTAGAAGTACAGCCTTATCCATAGTTGTTTTCTAAACCTAACAAAAGAAAGTTAATGCCTAAACCTAACCAAGATTTGGCAGAGGTGTTTTAGTTAAGTGTTATTATATCATATTACTAACTAAGAAATAATAATTAAAAAAATCAACTGTTGCCATACATTAGTCTCAAGTGTCACATCCCGAAATTAAAAATAAATAACTAGATGGAGGTGTTGCACATAACTACAGCTTTAAAGCTTTATCCTTTCACTTTGTGGTTTGTTAAAACAAACATTAGGAAGTTTCTAAAAAAAAAAAATAACAGTCAGAAAGGCGAAAAAAAGAAAAGATGTGGGTTTCCTGCTGACATTAACATACAAGTATCACAACTTAAATGCTTTTTACAAGCTCTTTAGAAGAGTCCTGCCACTGATGTTTGGGTGATTTTGCTCATTTTGATCTTGCATACATTGTTCTTTTCTCACCATTTAATAGATTTTTATGATGTTTTAACCTAGGACCTGTAAATGCCAGACAAAACCTGCAGTTACTGCGTTACCTGTTTTGTATTTTAGGTTTATTTAGGGCCACTATTCTGTTGTAAAAATAATTGTCCTTTCATCTTATGTTCAGCTTCAGCATTTGCTGGTGTTTGGGGGAGGGGGACAACTTTTATTAAAAGGCTACTGGGCAAAAGATCTTCCCGATTCTCTATTAAAGCTATTAAAGTTCATTATCTGAAAATGAAAAACAAATATAATATAGAATAAAGGGAAGGTGGAAAAACTTAGAACAAAAAAGACAATCATAGAGGAAGGCAAGGAGGAAGCAGGCAGCACAAATGAGGGAAGAACTCTATACACTAAACACCACTGACACAGAAAAAATAATTACTGTAACAGTGAACTAAAGACCAAACCAGAAATACAGCAGAAACAGGAAGCATACCAGTGCATCAGTCTGTTAAATCCCCTGAAAGAGCTTTTGAAATTTGTTGCTTTAATTACGCAGTCCTCAGTTGTTGTGAACATCCTGACCAACACCCTGAACACACTTGTTCTGCTCTGTGAGCATCAAGTTTTCTTTCAGTTTTCAGGCCATAATGCAACTTCTAGAACAATATATAAACATTTTAAACTTGTTTGGCCTTTTCTATTAATGTCTAAACAAGCCATAGCTCCCACAAGCAAGCTGAGGTGCATGACTCGCAGAAGATAAATGTTATCTGCTTTTGCATGCTTCTCAAAGTGTTCCATCAGCACCAACCGAAAAACATAAATCAAAACTATAAACCAAGCGTGCACAGCAGCTTGGGCAGGCTTTCTTGTGGCTTTAGTCAGATTTATATAGAGCTCAGTGACTAGATCAGTGGAAAATCAGCAGCAGAAAGGCTGATGACAACTTTAAAAGACGTGTAACACCATTGCTTTACATGAAACCACACACTAATTAACAAAAGGTTTACATATCCTGTGGTAACGTACTCATTTCCTATGACACTAAAAGAACTTTACTTTCCTGTCAAACCTTTTTTATATGTGATTCTCTTTCTAAATTGGCCAGGTGACTGTGGCCTCATCTGCTCTCACTAATGTAATGTCTGAAAGTGAGCTCTCTGACATGAGCGAGGAGCTTGATTTGATGCCGCAGCAGCAGCACCTGCTCGATGAGGACAGGCATGTTTTTCTACAGTACCACACTCCCCTGGCCTCCGCCTCTGAAAATCTAATTTCATTGAGAGCCAAGGACATGCAGTGGAGCCAGCAACAATGTCCGTCACTCCAATCCCTTCCCGTGGCTCTGACCACCATCCCCGGCCAGAAAAATGAGGAACCCAACATGTCACCTCAACTAGTGGATACCAGCCAGAGGGTCCCTGATCTGAAGGACAACATACAGGAGTGTCTAGACACACTGTCACCTAACCCCCTACCTGCAGAAGCAGTTTGTCTTATGGTGGAGGACCCATATTTTGACACTCCTATGAGCTCCCCTTCATCAGAGGAGACACCCCTGGACCCAGTTGATGACTCCAAATGGACAATGAGTCCCATTTTTACCACACCATCATTGCTCCTGAATGACCAGACTGTGGAGCTCAACTCTCCCGGCTCAGGTTAATGAGAACGTTTGAGAGTCCCAAAATGAACAACTTAGACAACAGTGGCTGACTACTTACATTGTGTGTCTTATAGGTACTGAAAAAGTTCTTACTGATGAAGAAATGCCTCCTCCGATTCCTGAACGAACCCCCGAATCTTACATACTGGCTGTGGATGCAGGTTAGTATCTGCACAAGCAGACAAATGTTGGACAAATTGTATGCCTTTACATTTTCCAATCATACTGCATACATCATAGTCATCAAAACATCTAACTGGTACTGTATGTATACATACACGCACACATACATGTGAGATTAAATGTAAAAATGTAGTGATTTGGTTTTGCAGAGCTCTCAGATGCATGTGAAAGGTTAGCAGTAATCCATCCACCCAATGCTGAAACTGAGGCTGTCGAGGAGTTAGCAGGTAAAAATATAAAATGCTTGCAGCTTTATATATAATCTGCTTATGTTATGCTATGATGCTTATTTCTGTTTTCCCAGGGAGCTCACCCTCACCTGTCCCCCCACTTCCAGAGAGAACCCCAGAATCTTTTGAGTTGGCTACTGATCCAGGTCATTTTAGATTATCATAAATCTAAAAAGTTCTAAAATAAATAAAAGATGTTTAGCAGCTGAATACTGACATTGTTTAACCTCTCAGCTCCTGTAGAGCAGCATCTGGAGGTCACACCAGCAGTGAATCTAGACATAATAGGCATGTCTTCAGAATGGTTTGGAAACTCAACACCAGCAGCCACTGCAAGACAGAATGACAAAAAGAGTAAAGTAAGAATTAAATTTCTTTTCTTCACTTTCGCAGATGTGAGCTGCGACAGACCACATTCAAGATACTGTTACTTCCAACTTACAGCACAGTTATCTGTAAACAGCCGTCTTCAGGTGCTTTGAGAAAGACATCAGGTCAAAAGACCCTTTTTAAGTCACAATGTTTAGGAGGGGAGGACTGGGTGCTAATTTGTATGTTTGGGTAGCAAGAAACAAGATCTTTCTAGAAAAGAAATAGAAAAAGAGAACGAAAGCTGTTTTAGTGTTGTGGAGTACTTTCTGACTCTGGATGCCATGGTGGGGTTTATTTTGTGGAAGCAGGTGTTGTGGAGAAATAGTCTGTTGTGGCATTTTGTAGTTTACTTTTTACATTCTATAGTTTTGTGAAGCCAACATCTGGTTGATAACTTCTCCTCTCTCTGTGCTGTACGGTGGTTTCCCCTTTAGTGTCCTCGGTGTCTTCATAGCCGTTTCTGTGATATGATGACTTCATCATATAAAGATCTTCTTCTCTGGATCATACTATTTCGTAGTAAATTACTTTAGGCTTATGCTGTGACAAAAATACTTTCAGGTAAAAGAAGCGCTCCGGACATCAGCTTTATGTAAAAATGATGGTTTATTACAAAAAGTGACATCGTAAACAGATATGCATCTCTGTGAGGTTTCTGAAGCCAATCGTAGAAAACCCCCTGACTAGATGTGTAAGTCTCTCTTTTATAGTTTTCAAACAAACATTCCTCAGTCCTGAATCAGCCAATCATAGATCAGACACAAGTTTACATATAGGATGTTCGTGCGTTAATATCCTGTGCTGGGAACGTTTCTAAGTTGCAGAGTACAGTCCTTTAAGACAGACCTTATAAGGAAACAATCTACTGTAAGTGTGCCTTACACAATGCTATGTTTAGATACTCCTAGAGGCCTCTAAGCCTGTCCATGCTTGGATCCTAAAGCAAAGACCAGTCTGCTTACAGCTGCAATGAAGTATAGTTCTAATCTATGTATTTTAAGTAAGTCTAATTATGAAATGTTGAGAATAAGACACTTCATTAGTACTTATGTATTATATAGTATGTGAGTAAGTAGAAGAAATGCAAGAGGATAACAAGCATAACAGTCGTACAAATATTAGCATGCTTTAGCTACAGTCAAATTCGCATGGTTAAGCTATGTTTCAATTAGCAAGCTTGCGCTACATTTTAATTGGTTAAGCTATATGCTTCAATTAGCATCCTTTAGCTATATTCCAATTAGTATGTTACGTTTCAATTAGCATGGTTAAGCTATGCTTCAATTAGCATTCTTTAGCTACACTCCAATTAGCATGAGCTACATTCAAATGTATTTTCTAAATAAAACTTTAGTTTATGAAATCTTCAAAAACCAGAGAAATCTTTAAAAAACATTTATGAATAAAACATTTTGCCAGTATAATCAAATTATTTTGAAGCAATTCTGCAATTTTTTGTTCCAACATAAACATATAGTACTGAAATACTTGAAATTTTAAGATACTTGAAATGGGTGCTACCTAATGCTACCATGCAAATGTAAATATGGGCAAAAACTGCACTCAACAGCTGCAAAGCACATGCCAAAAGAAAGCTGTGGAGTACCTAGACCAGGACGGTTCAATTCTGTCTCATGAGCACCGCAGTTCTATAGGTTTTCAGTGTTTCCCTGCTCCAACACATCTAACTAAGTAAATGGATCCAACAGCCTATAAAGTTCTGCACAATTGCTTGTTAATTTGAATCAGGTGTTGGAGCAGGGAAACATCAAAAACCTGCAGGATTGCAGCCCTCATGGGACCGAACTGAGCAGCCCTGACCTAGGCTTTGAGCTCACACTAGCATACTAATGCTTTGTGACCAATTAATACACCAATAAGCTGTTGCTCTATGAATTATTTTGAGTTACATTTGTGTTTGAAAAGAAGAGCTAAGGAATTAAAAACAAAATTGAGGTGGTAACTACCATTAGTGCAGTAACACATTGTTTTCTGCTCATCGCTCTCTTAGGTCATTGTTGAGAAATTTAGTCTCAATTTTCTTCATTAAACTTTAGAGGCATTCCTTTCTCTTTAGTTCTGCTCTATCCTAATCTATTTTATTTAAATAACACCATTCAAACACAACCAGACTGAGGTCTGAGCTTAGATCATAACAACACTGGTCCCTTTTTCTTTTAAAAGTTTCTTTTGCCATAAAGTCTTAAATGAAAAGCAATAGAATAAAAACCAGATTTTTTTTCCCATCTCCCTAAGAACAATGATAATAAGAATATATAACAAATGGTTGACATAACAGTTTATGATATAATAATAGTTAAATGGTCAAAACTTGAAACATTAATTGGATGACATACACTTACTTTTGGTATTAGATACCAAACCAAGTGGTAGAAATGACTCAGGCTGTTTAACTACAGTTAACGGCTGGTTACTAAAATCCCGCTTCAAAGTGATTTTCCAAAATTTCTACTATTTAATTCAAGTAAAATTGGGATTGGCTAATTGGTCCCCATTTTAGGACAAATTGTGCTCCTGCTGGTGTTTTTGCAAAGAACCTCTGTGTTTGGTTTGAGTTTTGAGCAAGTTTCCATAATCTGTAAGACATTTCAAAAATACCAACATTTCTTTCAAAGCCAGACCATTTTACAAGCTCTTATCTCCTTACACACTGACTTTTGCAACAGCCTTTTGGTATGCCTCAACTAAAAATCTATTCATCAGCTGCAGATGGAACAGAACTCAGCTGCTAGACAAAGAAAAAGAGCACATTGGTGCTTTAGCCTCTTTGCCTTGGCTCCTATGTTTTATAAAATTGATTTTCAGATTATTAACTTTTAAAGATGACATTAGGTCAGCAAAGTCTTCTTTTGAATTTTCTCTTAAAAAGTTACCAGAAAGCCTTTCATGGTTTTATTGATTGAATTACTCCATTATATTTTTATGTTTCAGATGAATCATTATTTTATTTATTTTTACATATTAGCTGTTTTGTGAGGCACTTTGTAGCACATGTGTAGAAACATGACGTATAAAGTTTTTTTTTTTTTTTTCCTTTTCTTAGTTCTTTTAAAACATTTAACCTCACATCTGAAAGACTCGTTCAGCTCGAGGCTAGTCGGTGGAGAGTTCTGGCTTGCAAGTGTAATAATTCCATCTATGCTTAAGAGGGCTAGAACTGAAGAAATCTTTTGGCAAAGGGGTGAAACATTTTCCAGAACCAAGATAAGCCCAGCTGCCTTTAATCTAGTTCTCAGGAATAACGTGACCTGGATGACAGAGAATCTACAGCACACATTTTTATGCCACTCCATTATAGCCAAATATCTCCATTTCATTTAAATCCTTAATGTAAATATTGTAGTATATAAGAGAGTATATAAAAATATATATTATTTCATACTACTTTAAAATGAAATTATAATACATAAAAAATATGTATATCAAAAGAATTAAATGCTTTTCTTGACTTATAAATTTCCCAGCTCCGCTGTTTATTTATTTATTTTTGGCAGTTGGCACACAACAATTTGGTGCATTTGATGACTCAAACTGCCAAAAACCTATACTTTTATAGAGGTGCTCACACCGGCTGATGATCAGTGAATCAACTGCATCAGATTTGCAGCTCCTGGCGGCTCCGAACACGGTAGCTCCCATGGAAACAGTAATTCTTTGGTTAGTTTTTCACGCACTTCTTCTGCATTTTGACTTAGATTTTGTTAAATGAATAAAAACATGGTTTAATGTGTTTTTGTTCATTTTAAAAAAGGCCAGATGATATTATATAAAGTCCTGATATTTTAAACAACTGAAAGAAGGTGCCACTTCAGGAAGTGATCAGGTTACACTAAAGACTGAGGAAACAAGTCAGAATCCCAGATTTTCTTCTCATTAGACTGTTTTTTATGCTTATTTTGAATTTACAAAGAGTGACTTTCTTCTCCTCCTTTTAGCACACGAGAGCAGAAATTAGATTCTCAGGTAAGATATGATAAATTTGTTGGTCAATAACAAAGAGCCAACAAATAAATTATTATACAGAAACATAATTGGATGGTTTTATCTGAACTGTATTTTCTTATGATGTCTCTAGTGCCAGTCATGCAATTTGATTTTAAACCAAATATAACCTCAAACCACGACTACTACTCTCCACCTCTGGAGCCATCAGCTCCTCCGCTCCATCAAAGTAAGCTCACAAGCATGAATCATTAAATGAGTTAAAATTTGAATTTGTTTGGAAGTGATATAAAGCATACATGTTAGTTTTCTTTAAAAAATAAAGCTTAGAAATTTACAATATCTTGGTATACATATAGAATTTATTATGCTCACAAATTAATGTGTGAAGTAATGATTTCCTGATGAGAAATTAAAAGAAAAAAACGTTGTGACTGTGCAGGTGAGGACAGTCTGACGCGACCCCTTTCAGACAAAATCCCAGAATCATTCGTCTTCACCACAAGTGAGCACAGCCTCTCTTACCAAACAGAGAATACATCTCTTCATCTTTTATATAAGTAGCTGTTGTCTAATAGAGATGCTCCTGATGATTCTACTCCTTCCAGTTCGTGAGAGGAGCTCATTGTGCCCGCATCCTTCAGAAACAGCACATCAGTCATCAAGGGTAGGCATGTCATCTGAGTGGGACGGCACCTCTCAGTCCAAGAGCCTCCTAGATGTTGTCATGAGGAGAAGCAAGGTAACGCTGACCCAACATGAGCTTAAAGAATATTGTCCTGATGAAAGCAGAAGATTAAAAGACGTTCACAGTTAAACAAATGTTGTAAACCTTTCCAGTACAGTTCTATCAACAATTAACATGAGAAGTCAAAGTTTTTATGTTTTAGGACATTAATTTTTCTTTTCTGGCTCTTTTCCACAGAGTGTCCGAGCTAAAAGCTCAAAACAAGGTGAGCAGCTCTGCCTCACGGTTAAACTTTGTACTGTGTTGTTATCACAATGGAGAATGTCAGTTAGTTTGAATGGAAATGGTCAGTTGTGTGATTTTCAAAAGCAAAAGATCAATGTTTGACTTGTGAAAATGTTCCATCTGTTGATGATTATTATTATTTTTCTAATTGTTTATTCATCCGGGACCATGTACAGTAAAAACATAATCAGATCCAACTGGGCAGAGATGCACAGCACCAGATTATGGCGTTCTAGCTGGTTACTACTCTGCAGTCAATGCGGCAGGCAAAAGGAGATTTTAAAAGATTTGGTAGAAAGAAATTAAAATAAAAACAGAAAAATGAAACAGAAGGCAGAAAGGTTTAGAAACATACATATGATGCAATGATGGTGATTGTCAATGTAATTAATCTTGTTGGGGGTATGTTGTCATGTTTCTGCTGCAGAGCCCCTTGCTGTGTTTCAGCCGTTCGTTCCAGTTCCTGTGGTGGCAGCAGAAGGAGGAAGTGGTGAGTTTGTTTGCTGCAGGTTAGACGTGGTCTCTCGCACTTACTACTAAAAGTAGACATATAGTTGTTAAATCCACATATGGTCCTGACTAGAAGCCATAAGCTTTGCACATCTGAGACTTAGTTTTCTTTCCTACCTGTGTGTCATGAGAGTTCAAAATGAGTTACCGTCAGCTGAAAACTGAAACAGAAAATAATGTACTGTTACTGTGGTTTTCAGGACAAGTGGAAAGCAGCAGTGTGAACCATGGTCCCTCTCTGAACACTGACAAATCACGAAACAAATCGGACAAAACCGAGAAGGTCATGTCTAGAACAAAGGTAACACATGAGCAACACATGCCTGAATCAGGAGTCACTAACGATCCGAAAGTAAAACATGTCGAATTTGTTCTTCTTCTCTCCAGAGTCTGAAATTCTTTAAAAAACAAAAACGTAAGTAATCCTACTTTAATGCATTTGTTTTTTTCTTTAAATAAATATAATAATAAACTATCTGTCCAAAAAATAAAGTCACCAACCGGATTTAACCAAGACAATAGGTAAGGACCTCCCACTGAATCATTACTGGATAGATGATTTAATATGTTTCTGCAGCTTAGCCTTAGAAACCCTTAAAATAACTTTTATTTATAAGGGGGGAGAATCAGGCTCAGATTGTAAAAGAGTAGTTCAAGTAGCAGACATCATTTTCATGCATCGATTGGCCACCACAGAGTCCAGATCTTGGTGAAAAATTAATGCCAATTAATGGAAATAAATCTTGTGACACTGCAGAAGCTTCTTGAAACGATGCCACAGTGAATGCTGCCATGATTAAAGCTAAAGATGGTCCAAAAAATATTAAGACTGTGTAACTTTTTTTCTTTTGGTGGGCAGTATGTGTTTGGAAAAGTTGGACTAATTTGTTTGACAACTTCTTTTTCAGCTAAAACTACCCCTCCACCACCTCCATCTCAACCAGGAGGACCTCCTCAGTCACTTAATGCTTCTTGCACAGGGTTCAAATTTGGTAAGTCTTCATAAATATGACATTATCATATGATACTATATTACCTGCAGAATTTAAATCTCCACCTTGGTCTTCTCTACAGGTTTTGGGCATCGTTTTGGAAAGCCAAAAGGACCGAGGTCTTACCCAGAGACTTGGGTGTGAGACCGTTACACCAGGAATGGAGCGGCTCCTCTAGCTATATTCGCTGCATTGCACATTGACGTGGACAGAAGCTGGTTTATTACAAAGATCTGAGACAGCAGAATAACAAAAGTCAGCTGTCTTTGATCTTCACTTGGTTCTGTGACAAAGGAGAGTCAGCACAGTAGCTTCCCCAGCAGGAAATCCACAGGAAGCTCCCATTCTTTGTACACTTTATAAAAAAAAGGCAGGTTTCGGTAACCGAACAGTATTTCATAAAAAGGCAACAACTCAGACCTTTTGAACACGGCAAAGAGAAGAAACTGCTTGTCGAAGTGAGAAGTCCTGCAGTGAAGCTTTCACTTCTTGTTTTACAGCTCTAGGTAATGCTGTTAGTGTGAGGATATTTAGATAAGTTCACTTTAATGCTCACCGCATGAAAAGACAAAACAGATATAACATTTAATCTTGACATATTTTACAAGATGTCATGTGATGTGCATTTGTTTTTCTTTTTTTAAAACCACATTTCACACATTCATCTGCAGTTTAAGCATCTTTTTTAAAAGCTGGATAGTGATTTATATAAAATGCATATGCACACAATTATTTATTAAATAATATGGAACGTGAATGCATTGTCCTTTTTTTATTGTTTTAACAAGACTGAATCACTCTGGTAGCAGATTTATTCTGTCTGTAACTTATCAGCCTAATAACTTAACAGAAACCACTGATGATGTCGTAGTATGAACAGTAACAAATGTGATCATTGGTTTTGGGATACAGAGCATCATAACATAATACCACAAAAAAAGGTGGCTATGATAGCATTCTGACATGTCTACAATGACAACACAACTTAAGACCACATGGAAAACCAGTGAAAATCCACTCTGAATATATTTAAATCTTACTACATGATGCAGGAATCATTTGCTTTAACGTGGCATGAAAATGTGGCCAGTCCCTTTTTCAGTCACCAAACAAAACCTCTCAACTTTCATCAGCACAAGGCACTAAGATGCAGCCGGTCTTGAAGCAAAGGATGCATTGCATCACTTCCTTTACAGAGGATGGCAAAATAAAGGCCTTCGAGTTTCAGATTAATTCTAACTCTCAGTCTGAAAAGAAAAGAAAAACTTTCTTTACCCAAGGATGTTTTGAGAGACCTCATTTTGTACATTTATCCCCTATGTGTCAAAATATCAGGCTTTTTCCGTTTGCCAAACACAACCACAGTAACGCTCTACAATGGTGTCCTCAACAATCTAATGTATCCAACAGTTACCTGCTAAAACTAAACGTTGTAATGGTATCAAAGAATGAATAACATTCACATATTTCCAGCTATAACAACAATGTACTGTAATATTTACAAAGCAAACTGAATACATCCTTCAGATATGAGAAAGATTGAGGCCATTTCTGCTAAGTGTAATAGATTAGTTTTGTTTTTTAAGTAGGGTTGTTGACAGTAGTGAAGAGCCAACTTCTCTCCTAAATGTATCTTCATTTAGTCACACTTATTTACTGTCAGCTTCTATTTCAGACAAATTGTATGTTAGTAAACACATTTGTTGATTTTTTTTATATATAAAAGCCATATTTTATTTTTGTTTTGTTTTAATGCAGTTACTTTTTTAATTTTAATCAAACCTTTAAATTAACATCTGAAAATAGAACCATAACAAGTCCGGTTATAAGATAAGCCTAGTCATTCCTCGCATGTGATTGGCAGCATGACGTGCCAATCAAAAAATGTCCCGTCCTTTCTAAAGAGTCGGCTCTCCGTGATGGGAGTCGGCTCTTTGTGTTCACTACAAAGAATTACCTTGTAAAGCGGCAAGGCGGCGAGCAGCCATTTAAAACAACTCAAACTGAATACACTTAGCGGCTCAAACAAATATGTTTAAATTTTCTTTTATGCTGTCTCTATTTTTATTAGACGGCGTTTACATTGGGACTATATTTTCTTAACCAAAGAAAGTCATTGTTGCGCGGGTACTACGCAGCCACCGGTCAAACATTTCTAATCTACAGTGGCTGCGCGCTACCCACGCAATATGAGCTTTTTATGTTTAGGAAAACACTATTCTGAAGAAAGCGACTATTTGTAGCTGAGGTTATCAGGTGTAAAAATCCAGCCTTAGCTTGAACCAGGGTAAATTCATGACGTTTGAGTTGTTTTAAACAACGAAAATAGGCTCTTCTCCTGTCACTGATCTAAAGTAGCTGCTAGCTTAGCTTCCCCACACTGGATGTACCTAACACAACCCCACTATAAAAACACAAAAATCCCTTTTAGAAAGGTTTCAGATAAATTAAAAAAGCGGTCATGTTAAGCTCAGTCTTTAAAATAAATATAAAAAATGGTATAAAAAAGGCTCCAGTATAGATTTGTATTTAAATATGTGTGTAATTAAATAATTGGAAAAATGTTTAGAGCCTAAAGTTTAATTAGGATGACATACGTTGCTTCGACCAAAGCAGGGGTGCCAAAGTCCAGTCCCGGAGAGATATCCCGCAACTTTTATATGAATCCCTTTTCCAACACACCTAAATCAAACGGCTGAAATCCCTCGTCCCCATGTCACTCAGCTCTAGAGAGGCCTGCTATCGAACCTTTAATTTGATTCAGGTGTGTTGGAGAAGGGACACATCTAAAAGTTGCAGGATAGTAGCTCTCAAGAACTAGACCTGGGGACCCCTGGTTTAGAGGGAACATATTCCTCTGTACACTAAATATAAAAAAAATCTTCACCACACTTGTAGACTTATTATGAATAAATATGTTCACATTTAATATGTGCAAATCTTTTGATTCACACAGCAAAGGCCTGATGGCTCTTTGCAGACAACAATTTTTCCCAATCAAATAAAAAAAAAACATCCTCAGGTAATGTCAGTCTACATGCTTCTGTCAGTGAAACAATGCAGTATGTCAGGATCATGCTTCAAAAGAAATCATGTTAAGACACCATCTACTTCCATTGATGACTTCATCTCCTCTACTAATTCATTTGTCAAAAAAAACAACAACAAAAAACAACTCAACCTTCATTGTAATACTAGTCTAAAAATAACTTCTTTTTAAACATTGTTCACACCTTTTAAATAAAAACTGAGGAATCCCAGTTTAGGTGTAACCAATATAAAATAACAAAATATATATTAGTCTCATTAAACAATCTTCTTGACGTGGAAAAAAAACATCTGAGAACATTTTCATCCATTTTCATTTGTACTGAGATAGAAAAAAATGTGAATAATTTAAGTTGAAAAGTTTCCTGATTGACTCAGATGTCAGTTTAAGTCTGATTTTTTTTTTTTAAACAAACTTTCTGCCACCATGGACAGAAAGTGGGTCTGTACAGGAAAAGAAGGTTATTTGGGGATTTCTGCAGTGTGGCCGTGAGCCTTTGGCAGAGAGGGCTCCTTTGAAGGTGTACACCCAGAGTGGACTGAGGCTAAAAAAAGGTTTGGATCCCGGTATGGTGGGGGGACGTGAGCAGATTTGGTGGGCTGTGGCGGGGCTGGTTGTGTCTCCTTGGAAGGCGTTGCTGGCTTCTGGAACTCTGGTTCTTCAGTTTTTGCCACCCCGCCTTGGATGTTGTCTCCCTGTGGTTTTGCACAAGGGGTTAAGGTGGGATTGGGTCTGGCAGGGGAGGAAAAGGAGACTCGACCTGAGGTGGGGCTGAGATCGTTGGGCTGCTGCTCCTCCTTGGTGTCCATGTCGTCTGAGTGGTACCGTTTGAGGCGGATGTGCCAGGCCAGGCTGCAGACTGCAGACACCGTCTTGAACTGGTGGATGACGTTTCTTGGGATGAAGTAGATGTCGTCATCACAGAGCTGTGCACGTATATAGCGAATGCCTTCCCTCCTCAGCTGGTTAAGTTTGGCATCATCCACCCACTGGACACACTGGGGAAAGATTCACATGTCAACATTTCTGTACTTGTGGAAAAAACACATTTCAGTGGATTTTGTATGAAAACTGCACTTCCTACTTGTGAAACTGGAGGCTCATACAGATCCAGCTGCAGCCTTTGGACCACATCACTGAAGTCCCCAGCATCGAAACACACTACGTCTTTGGTAATCCGAGGCCGGAGATCCCTGTTAGAGGTTTCATTGAACAGGTTACCACACCCTCCTCACATTACGTAGATGCAATCAAAAGGAAGAGTGCCAATTTATAATTAACACAATAATTAAACTAAAGGACATTTACCATTCTCCAAAGTGCACTGCCTTCAGTACACCCAC
The DNA here is from genome assembly GCF_017639745.1 of Melanotaenia boesemani. Classification (NCBI taxonomy): domain Eukaryota; kingdom Metazoa; phylum Chordata; class Actinopteri; order Atheriniformes; family Melanotaeniidae; genus Melanotaenia; species Melanotaenia boesemani. Next base: position 5,798,209 of record NC_055694.1, on the reverse strand, counting down.
CGCAGCAGTGCTCTGCCAGTCAAAGCTTTGGCCTACGTGGTCAGCATGGGCTTTAGTCCGGTCCTCAAACAGAACCTCTCTGGGCTCACTGGCCCTTGGGAGATAGTGCAGATTTTTTATCTCGTTCATGGACCTAGAAAAACAGCGGAAGAAACAGCTGATGATTACTTTGCTTTTCACTTTTGATAATTAGAAGTAATTCTTGTACAATTCACAATTTTTCCTTAAATATTAAGTCATATGGAGATAGTACACCCTTTAACAATCTGAAGGGGTTATGTGTCCAGTTATTAGGTCTTAAGGAGTAAGAAACCTCAGATGAGCAGCAACACGTGGCATATTACATTGTGATATTTAACTAAAACTAAGCCAAAATAAAGAAGCTGGGTGTGATAAACTAAGTACATCCCATGATTTAGTAGCTTGCGTAACCACCTGTAACGACTTGATGTAAATATATTCTACATGTCACCTTTCTCCTTTAAAGGACTATTTATACTCGACTCAGAAGATGGACACGGCATTTTTGTCCATCTCCTACATCATTTACACAACCACCTGGTGCATTTTCTGGGACCTTGTGGAGCTGTTGTTTGATGTAGGGGTGAGCAGTATAGCCGACATGCGACCAGCAAAAGGAACAAACCAGAGAAGATGACGACGAGGACAAAAACTGTAGAGATGGCGAGAACTGTTGAAGAAAAGCTGTGTGAGTGTGTCAGGCATGTTAGACAGACAGCTTTGTAAAGGTGCATTACTGCCACCAACCGGAGTCCAAAACGGATTTCAGAACGCGGGAGTGAACTCTGAACTCAGCACTGCCCACTAGTGGATAAATTATTTTCATAACCATGGCAACGTACAGTAAAAGATGCATGGCAGTATAATGTGAGGCGACGTACGAAAACCCTTGAAATGGACGTACCTATAAAGGACGTAAGGGAGCATAAATGGGCCTAAAGGGTGCGTTCACAGCAGCCTTCAAATCCTAGTCCGTTTGCTCGGAAAGTCTGCTTCGTTCGGGGTATTGCTAATGCGCAAACGACTTCTGATTCAAATCAAAGTGGACTCGGTCCGCCTACAAACACAGATTTGACAAAACAAAGTGCATTGTGAGTTCAGCACATTGTGGGCATTGCGGGTAAACTTAACCAAAACGATGGCAGCTCTGGACAGCAGAAATGGCTCGCGGTCAGACGTGGAAGTATTCTGGAAAAGTTTTGATAGAAATATGATCAACCAGAGACCGCTAGGATCTGATGCAGCTCCATTTTTAGCCGTTATGTACTAGAAGAAAAAAAAAGATGTTCTGCATCAACCAATACATGAAGTTTTTTCTTCATTGTGTGTCTTTTCCTTCAGTAATTCTCGGTGCAGTGTCACCTCTGGTGGAGAGAGGAATCCGTTATTTAAAAGGTCCGTTTCAAGTGAGTACTGTAGGGTGAACACAATCTCCACCCAGAAGAATATTCTTGGTGCGTTCTAGTTGTCTCTTAATTTCGAGAGTAGATGACATAATTTCCAGGCAGTTAGCATTTCCGCTGCACCAACGCTGAAAAAATAAACACCTCCTAAAAAGCCAACCTGTGAGCATCTACAATTATACTCCATAAGACTAGAAAATCACCCATCACTTGTAAAAACATGCACCATGACAACATCAGCCAGTTTTGGTGATGATTAGTAAACCACACTATTGACGCAACATCCCCACTGTCACAGTGTAATTTTTTCTTTCAACCATTTAACCAGATCGAAAAAACCCCTTGAGATCATGATCTCTTTCACAAGGGTGACCTGGCCAAGAGGTCTGCAGCACGTCATAAACAGACAAACAAAACACTATTAATGATAACAACCAGCTGCCATTTCCACTGGAAATTTAGAGGACACAAAATGTATTAGAAAGAAATTTAATAAAGACAACAATGGACTACAGGCGGTAGTGAGCGTAGCCATCTTTAAATCTGCAATCTTAGGATATTTTTTCAAGTTCTCTGTTCAGAAAAACAAGGTCACTGCATCGTTTTTGGTAAAAAATTCCTTTGAAAAACAAGCTCCTAAGACAACTGGAACGAACGATGTGTGCTGGAAGTGGACTACAATGCATGGCAACATATGCGCATGTAAAACGACAGCCTGGAGAAATAGTTTGAGGACAAATTTAGAGCGACATAAGCTCTGATATTTGGTCAAATAGGGTCAACAGAAGGGCATTTTATAAATATGAGAGATAGAAGAGCTTTTTCGGTCACCCGATCTCTTACAATTATCAGCTGATCGTCAGTTCCTTCACTAACATGCAACTTGGATTTTTTCCACTCGCTGCTGTGAATAATCTTTCTGATGGTAGAAGGAGATAGTTGGGAAATGGCTTTTCATTTCACCAGATAAATGATTGTTCATCTGAGGTTGTATTTATCCAACTTTAAAATCTGGCAAGAACCAACTTTTTTTTTCCCCCATGTCCGAAAATACAAAAACCACACAAGTGAAATGTGATTGGCTTTCTTTTTCACATGGCTGTCATCCCTCTGAAATCCGTCATGAAGTCGTACCTGCGGCGTTTGAAGGGAGACTTGGGCATGTCAGCAGTCGGGACCATTTGTTCTCCTGGTCGCACCCACATGATGGGCCCATCATCACTCTGAGAGCGACAGTCGAGCTTCAGACTGGAGAGGCTTCCCCATGGCAACGTCATCTACAATCACACACACACACACACTTATATTAAACTTTACATAAATTATTTTTTTATATTGATTGGGTGAAGCTGAGAAGCATCAACTTATGCAAGAATATTGACAAAATATTAAAATCTGATGCTTTCTCTGTGATTTTACTGACTTAATTAAAAAGGGGCTCCATATGATGGCCTCAACCTGCCATCGTACAACAGGTCAGGCTCCAGACTGCATCGGCTGCACTGGAGAGCCTCACATTTCAATCTGGGTGCAACACCAAAAAAATAGAGGTGCACCCTAATTTTCCCAGCATCGCCCTCGGCACCACATTTTAATTCATTTTAAGGATTGCTCTTTCATTATTCCCCATATATGTGGCTGGATATTTCAATTATTGTGAACAAGAATGAGGTTTAGGAAAAATGTTTATTTTAAGTAGGAATCGTAAATGGCAAAAAGTATATATATATATATTTTTTAGAAACAAACAATGTGCTAACATCACTGAGCTGAATGAAATAAAGTATTTTAATCTCTTTAATTATTCATGAAATTACTCATTTACATATAATATCTTCCTTCATAGGTCAAAATTAATTTAACTGATCCAGTTTTTTAACCCAGCAACTATGAAAACCTTAAAACCAGATTGCACCCACATATGAGCAAACTCTGCAAGATTCTACATTTTCCAGTTAATTCCAGTTTCTGCCTAATGCAACCGACACTCAACACAGAGCCAATCAGAGCGGACGTACCCCGTCTCTGGCTTTAACTGGCTTTGTACAGCGGTGTCCTATGAGCTCAGGTAAGGAGTGGGGGATGAATACAGAATACAAAGGGAGATAAAAGTCCTAAACCTAGAGCTGAGAATTGTTTTTACCAACGTGACCACAAAAAAACACTTAATCAAACCTGATAAATGGTCACCCTGCAGATGTTGGGATGTTGTGACAGTGATGCTGCCTGGAGGAATTTACAGTAAGATGTACAGATTTTATCAGAAGTATCAGGACATTTACGTGTGTCTTTTCTGTTCTTCTGTGTCGGTTCTTCACATCAACATTACAATGCAGTGCAATGTTTCCCCCTTCTGGGAGAAAACAGAAGTCCAACACACAGAATTCTGAATGCTGAATTCATTATTTGTTCGTGTTTATCCGGAGCATCACACACTTCATTAACAGCTGGTTTTAGTCATATTACAGCATCTCTGTTGTAATATTTATAACCAATGCTTCCCCCCCCCACCCCTGAATTGTGTTTTAATCATGTAATATTGCAACTGTTACAGTTGAGGCTGCAGATCTTGGCCAGGACTTCATTGGCAAAGAGGTTTTTAATCTCAGTGGGATTTTCCCAAAAGTAACAATTAGGCATGGCAATATACAAATGAAGAGGAACAGGAATCCTTTCCAGTAAATAACTGGCTCAATTCTTCAAATTTGGGCTTGGGTCTGGAGAACCTGGGTTCAAGTCCCTGGGTTGGCAACCACTGCAGGCCCGTGAGGAAAGCCCTGACCTACGTCCCGGGTACCGAAAAAAAATCAGCCCACTGCTTCTAGTGTAGCTAGTGATGGCTTAAGAGCAGAGGACTAATTTCACTGTGTTTTGTAAGATATATACTAACAAATAAAGATTTCTTCTTCTTAAAAATCACACTTTCTTACTGAGAAATTGAGGTTCAAGCCTCCACTACCCTAGTCTTCATTTTATGGTTGCTGTGTATCATCATGATGAAACAATGTCTCAGATTTAATTTCTTTTCCTGGATGACAGTCGTATTAGCAGCGAGGTAAACAAAGAGAAAGCCAACAGCAAACTTTGCTACATTTCTACCCCTTTTCCCCTCAAACCTCTTAGAAATAATTCCACAGCAGTAGCTAGAAGCACAGACAGCGCCTCCGCCAAGCCACTGGCTTTTTGTGCCCATGATTGTGGGCATTATTGTTTAGTTAGGCATAATTTTGCCGTTAGAGCTTCCATCTCCCCATAGTGAAGAATCTTTTAAAAATTACTGGATCCAGGCAGTGATCTGGATCAGGCCTAAAATCGAATCACTCATTCCTTATCCAATTTCTAAAATTTGATCAAAATCCGTCCATAACTTTTGAAGTTATGTTGCTAAAAGACTGACAAACTAACCAAAAGGAAGAAAAGGGCAAGAAAACCTTGTGAGACGAGAAGGAATGCTTGGAGTTTTCCACTTTGGGATAAAGGGATTTCTTCCAGAATCCTACTAAACACCATGTTTCTGACAACTGCTCTCCTTTGTAATTAAAAACTTACAGACAGGCTGACTTCCAGGAGCGGGAGTGTGTTCTTCATTTACTGTGTTGCCATGAAGGGTTTTTCTTATAAAGCTAATGACTTTCAGTCATCAGCAGGACTTAAACCATCTGACCAACTGCCATTAATGTCTTGTTTTTTCCATTTTTAATCCTCATTACAGGAAACAAATGTTCTGGAACAATGCGAAGCACACCATGTTTAACTTCGTATTTCCACTTGCTGCAGATCTGTCCTGTGGAAATTAATGTTTTTTATTTCAATTTAGTGGCTCTAAAAGGAGTCGGCACAGATGTTTAGCAACACCATCAACAGGGACGAGTGTGTGAAGAAAGTGGGCCTCCATTTATATGGATTTATTTTTAGTTCCAGAAGATAAATGGGATCTTTAACTAGATCAGCCTCCACTAGAAAACAATCTGCAGCTTTCTTTCTTCTTTTTCGTGTTTATTTTATTTAAATGGATGCACCATAAAGTCTGCAGCTGGAATTTGACATTATCAAATGGTGAGGAGGCAGATTTTGATCTACATGCCCTCATCATCCGGAGAGTAATCTGAAGTAAGATCAATGATTTTCCTTGACGTTATTATGTAGAGATTAATGACTCACTGTAATAAAGTAATATTAGGTCCGTCTTACTAGAAGCAGGTTGGACCATTTTTCCCTCCTGAACTGCCTTAATTCCTGGTGTCATAGATCCAACAAGATGTTGGAAACATTCCTCAGAGGTTTTCTCCATATTAACATGACAGCCTCACACAGTTGCTGCAGGTTTGTCGGCTGCATCCATGATGAGAATCTCCCGTTCCACCACATCCCAAAGCTGCTCTACTGGACTGAGATCTGGTGACTGTGGAGGCCGTTGGAGTCCAGAAGATGCTACACTGTGGTCATAAAGGGATGGACATGGTCAGCAACAATACTCAGGTAGGCTGTGCTGGTTAAACCAGGCCACGTCATGGTGTTTCCACTAAATTCTGAGCCTAGTATCTGAATGTGGAGCTGAAATGGAGACTCATCAAACCAGCAACGTTTCTCCATCTTCTATTGTCCAGTGTTGGTGAGTCTGTGTGAATTGTAGCCTCAGTTTCCTGTCCTTAGCTGACAAGAGGCACCCGGTGTGGTCTTCTGCTGCTGTAGCCCATCTGCTTCAAGCTTGGATGTGTTGTGTGTTCAGAGATGCTGTTCTGCAGACCTTGGTTGGAACCAGTGCTTATTTGGGTTCCTGTTGCCTTTCTATCATCTCCAACCAGTCTGCCCATTCTCCTCTGACATCAACAAGACATTTTGGTCCAGACAATCGCTGCTCACTGGATATTTTCTCTTCTTCAGAACATTCTCTGTAAAATCTAGAGATGGTTGTGTGTGAAAATCCCAGTAAATACAGCCATGTATACAACCATGCCACGTTCAAAGTCACTTAAATCCCATTTCCTCCTCATTCTGATGCTCAGTTTGTACTTCAGCAAGTCATCCTGACCATGTCTACATGACTAAATGCATGAAGTTTCTGCCATGTAAGAAACAAACTACAGATTCCTGATTATTAACATGTCAGTTTGTTTGCAGCTCAGTGCTAATTTATGCTGCTCCTGGTAGACTGATCAAGCCGGTACTGAAACTGTGTTTGTTAACCAGCACTGTTGCAGGACCATACTCACAGAGCTCCAAGGTCCCATCAGCACCAATAATAATTTGTGTTGACAGGAATTTACCTATTGCAGTAAAATTCAGTCCCTTTTTGTTTTTTTGTTTGTTTTTTTTACCAGCTATGGTGTGGTCAAGCACACAAGTTACAAACTTCAATGTTACATCATTTGATCAGATCACAGACAATCATCTTCCTCAGACCTTGAGAAATGGAGACTCTTCCAGCATATCCAGGAACTCTGGGAAATAGTCTCCAACTTCCTCGTCCACGGCTCCCACCAAGCTGATCTGTCTCATGGGTCCAGCTCGGTACGTTCCCGAACAGTAAGTCCGACTCACCTGCAATAGAAGAATCGTTTAATGCATGCGACACTTCATACAAATTCCCACATTGCCAAGAGAGTTAAAACAGAGCTGGAAAATAATGGTGGCCACACAAAATATTGACTCTTTGGGCCCAAGGACATTTTCACTTAGGAGTGTACTCACTTTTGTTGCCAGCAATTTAGACATTAATGGCTGCGTTATTTGAGGGGACAGTAGATTTACTCGATTAAACGAGCTGTACACAGATTACTTTACATTGTGTCATTTCTGCAGCGTCGTCCCATGAAAAGATAAAATTAAATATTTGCAGAAATGTGAGGGATGTGCTCACATTTGTGAGATGCTGTATGGAGTTAATTACAGGTGTATTAATGAGGGCTTCTGCATATGTGCCTGTTCTCCAACTAGCTAGCATGCACACCGATGCTCATCTCATTTCAAGTCAAAATGTTAGTGATACTAAAATTTATTGATATACTGTGCAGCCCAACTAATTCATATACAAAATAAATGGATTAAGAAGGATATGTGGTGCTTAATGACTTATTTTTTCCTCACACATCTTTAACAATGCTGTACTCTCCCACTTCCTTGAAACATCATCACATCATTGATGTATTTTGAGCATGAAGGAAAAAAGATGCTTCATATAATCAGTACATACGGTAACTTCTGACATTAGTCTTCCTCTAAGCTCCATGCAGAATTTCCTCTTATGCCAGATTAATTTCTCTGAGGAAGCAGCAGCAGCGCTGAGCATCAGGCATGATGAATCTTTTTCCTCTGAGTCAAATCGCTCACACCCAACAGCCGCCACGGCGTCCATATTATAAGCAGGGAAAAATCCATACACAGCTATAATGGTTTTTTTTATATGCTCGTGTCTGTGTAGCAGAGATGTTAAAGACCCCAGTATGAGTCATACTATTAAATTTATTGCACACAAGCTCACAGCTGCCGAGGTGTACAGGCCTGCTAGAGAACATGCCACCCTGCAATCACAGGATTCATCAATCTGTGGAACATTATTAAACTAGAAGGTAAACACAATACACAATATTTTTCTGTCTAGTTACAGTAGCAGCGAAATAACGTGAGCATTGCTGTTTTCTAAAACTAGCTGTTTGATTAGATGAACTCTGAAACAATGTGTGTGTTCAGCATACTCTGTGTCAGCAGGGATCACCAGATCCAGACCTGGAAGGCTACCGTCCTGCAGGTTTTAGACGTTTCCCTGCTAGTTTGTTGTCAAGCCTCTAAATGAACCATTCATTTGAGTCAGGAGTGCTGGAAACATCTAAAACATGAATCCCAGAATAAATGTGTTTGGCCTGTGCATTCTGGCCTCTTTCCTTTTATTAGAGTTTAGCTTTGTGGTCCATTGAGTTGGACTGCACTTCAGGTTATGTCCTCAAACTATTGTCGGGAATCATGCACTAGCTCTGGAGACTAGCTAATATTTATTATATTTAACATTAGATATTAACCGCACAGTTGAACGTACAGCACAAATATACACTTCCAATCCCCAAAGGAAGAAAAGTTACCACCTAGATTTAACTAAGCAAGTAGAAATGAGCCTCCCATTTGATAATTACTGCATCTATGATCATGTTTCAGCTGGCAGTGAGCAGCTCCTCATTCCTTCAACAATACTACTTCCTGAAAAGAAAATATGTTTCAGAAGTTTAAATTATTTGCATCAAGCAAAGACAACTCAGGGCTATGTTTAATAGTGAAAGTGAGAGCATCTCCACAGACAGTATGCAAAGGGAACTCAAGAAATTGGGACTGAACAGCTGTGTAGCCTTAAGAAAACCACTAATCAGTGAGGATCATCGGGACTGGTCTGACGAGTCCAGATTTACCCTGTTCCAGAGTGATGGGAGCATCAGGGTAAGAAGAGAGGAGGATGAAGTGATGCAGCCATCATGCCTGATACCCACTGTACAAGCCTGTGGGGGCAGTCTATGATCTGGGGTTGCTGCAGTTGGTCAGGTCTAGGATCAGACATGAGTCTGTAGACCTCTTTCGCCAAATCTAGACCTCTTTCATACACAAAGAGGTCTAGGTGGCGCAGCATATCTGCAATATAGTTAGCCTCCTTATAAACATATTTCACACCTTCTCTCATCTACTTCATCTCCAGAACTCGAGTAATCATCTTCTGAGATTGTCAAATAATAATATTTGATCCATGAAATATATCAGAAAACCACCCAACCATGTCTAAATCAAAACTTTAAAAAGGAGAAGTTATCTTTAAATTTACTTCAGATATTTATATTTTGAAGCAAGACAACATGGAACCAGGGCAAAAATTAAAACTTAGCTTTCCCTGAATGTCTTTGATACTCCAAAGTTTGGTCATTAACTCATTAACAAGTGTTTTATCAACCGCTTGCCTTCTCCACATACCTGAGAGTGAAAGCTTCCAATCGTGGTGGTCTCAATGTCTTTCTTGCCCAGAATCTCCACTTTGACTGGTGTGTTGGGGAAGTTGAAGGCAAAGTAGTCCAGGAAGTCGGGCAGGTATGCAGCTGCCCTGTGCACCACTGCCAAGGCATAGACAGCTGCACCTCTAGGCTTCTCAGCAAAAGCCAACTCCAGGAACTCCTGAGCAAAGCACTCCATCTCAGCCGGACTGAGACAGGCCAACTCATCCGCGTAGGCGTGCAGAACCAATCCCCCGCCATTGACTTGCTTTTCCTCATGTATGAAGCATCCATACCTGCCTGTCTGGAGACAGGAGCTGCGGATGGAGTGCTCTTGATGGGAGAGAAAGGGGACGTGGCCTACTTTGAGAGCATGAACATAGGGTGGGTGGTTGTCCACAGCATCTCTGCTGGGATGGCGATTGTTTTCCTTCTTTACGTTTCCAGTAAGAGATTCATCAGGGCCGAGAGGCACCGTAAGGTCTGCTCCGAGCCCTGCACATACAGTCTGAACTGCTTTGTTATGCATGTGTCGGGCCTTTTTGCCACTGTGATCATCCTCATGATGCTTCCTTTTCTTCTTTTTCTTTTTCAAAAGATACTCCTCCAGTGTTAGAGACTTGCCATTCTCATTATGGGGTCTGGGCTCTACAGGAGCACAGATGGATAAAAGTTAGAAAAGCAGAATATATGTAGAGAGAGGACGCGGTGTGATCTGCTGAACACTACATCTGATTACAACAAAACGTGAACATGTGATTTATTTGTAAGCATATGCAGATTTCATACACAGAAGGTGGTAAATAAAACCAAACAATAACCATTTACACATATATATTAGTGTCATGGACACAAGATGCATTTAACTAAACATTCCAGACAACCAAAACAACTATTTACATCCAGTTACTTGCACCTCAGATACTGCTTGCCCCTGTGCACCCCCTTCAGAATTATATGCAATAGCAATAATAATAATAATAATAATAATAATAATAATAATAATAATAATAATAATAATAATAATAATCACCCTTCTTTTTCTTCAGTTCTGCATGTTTCACATTCGCCTCTGAGTTTTCCTTCTTCAGCTTTACATCTCTATCCCGGTGCTTGTCTTTGAATTCCTGCGGCTTGGCCTTGACCACTTTGAGGGGCGTGAACGTGAAGAGCGCAGGTGGCTGAGAGGGCGCCGCCGCCCCCTTCTTCTGCAGCTGCTTCTGCGGAGGGAAAGGCGGCTGCAGACTCTGCTTGGTGCCATTGGTGAGGCTGTGGTTGTGCTGGTGGTGATGGATGTGTAGGACCTGCTTATCAGCGCCGAAGTTGTGGGATTTTGGGTTCTGCTGCAGCTGATGCGGTTGGTGGCTCCGGTGCTCAGCGTGGTGGTGGTGGTGATGCAGCTTTACTTTCTTCGCTTCTTTCTCACATCTCCCGCGTTTGTCGGCAGACGGAGACCGGTCTCTTTTCTTCTTCTTTTTCTTCTCTTTAATGAATCTCTCAAAGCTGTCCCTCATTATTTCATTATTTACTTTTGCACGGAGCAAGTCCACTTGAGCTGCCATCTTTGCACGTACAGAGGTACGTTTAAAGGACTGGGGGCTCCTACTGCGCATGTCCATGACGATTTGTAGTCCTTTTGCCATTAATTTGTAGTTCAAAGCAGCATTTTGAGCACGCTGCGCATGCGTACAGGAAGAATTGTGGTAAGTGTAGTTTAAAGTTGTTACGTAGCTACTTGGGAGTTGAAGTTTAAACTGTAGTGACTGCGTGCGGCTTCGCACGCACGCATCTCCGCTTGGCTGACGTAATGGTAATGTTATCACACCCACGAGAGGGGGCACTTCACCGTCCACACTGGGAAGAAAGAGTAAATCATTAAAAGAAAGCAGTCACTGTGGAAAATAAGGGGGCGATTTTGGGTATTACACAAACTGTGGTGGCAGATAAAATGATAAATAAATACACTGGGAAATGTGAACATAAAAGAAAAAAGCAAGAAAACCTACGCAAACAAGATTTTACCCCACAATTGAAACAAATTTTGTCAAAAAATCTTTCAGCACAGTTTTGGAAAAAAAACCCACAGCATTTTCTTTTAATAAACGACAAAAACATCTAACAAACTATAACATTAAAAAAAAAAAAAAATGCATTAAAAAATGCAAAATTAAAAAAATTAAAAAACTAAATCTGAAAACTGAAAATGGTTCATCAAAAGTTTAACACGATAACTAAACTTAAAATACATTTTCAGTTATGTATAAAGGCAACATGGACGGTAATGGCAGTTTTGAATAGCCACAACTTCACTTTTCTGCTAATCTAAACAAATTAAATCCACTGATCTTGTCCACTTTCACACCTTAATAGTCATGTAAAAAATAGCAAACAACCTGCTTTTTATAACATTTTAAAACTGCTAGTCAAAAAAAAACGATAAAAAGTACAAGTTCAGGGGAGATTTTAACTTCAAACGTACATTATGTCAGAATGAAAACCTTTAGCATGCCTGTGTTTTGTGAAGTCGAGGAATGGATTATGTGAAGAATAAAGCAGTGTTCAAGTATGACCCAGTTCAAAGAACTCTAGAATAAGGAGAAGAAAAAGTCAACTTTTTGAAAGTACAGAAAGGCATTGCTCCTTTTTTCTTTTGGTTTTTTGGGTTTGTATAAGTAAGTATCTGTATGTCTGTGTGGATATGTCTGTAGGTTTTTATGTGCGAGTCATCTTTGATGTAGTGTCTTGTGTTGTCTATAGACGTAAATTGTAAATGACAGTGGGACTAAATAATGATTATTTCAATATCAATCTTATATAGTTTCTAAAAGTTCAAATAAATTAACCAGCGAATCTTGTAAAAAAAAAAAAAAACAAAACAAAAAAAAAAAAAAAACATTTTAGCTAAACCTAAACACAGGATAGAAAGAATATCTTCTTTTTGTCACTTATTTTCTCAGATAACTGCATAAAATATAAAAAAAGAGAAAAACCACTCTTTTCATCAGTAAACCTTTATTTCTCAGTGCATGAACAGTATGCCATGACCAAATTATTTCTTTTCACCCATTTTATATCATTACCTCTCGGTTCCCTTAGAAAAATAATGAAACAATTTACAGAGGATTTTTTTTTCTGCATGAAGGCAATATTTTTTTTTTCTTTTTACAGGTGCTGTACAATTTATAAACATATACAACTACACTGAGGTCAAAACTATGACTTTTTTCTTCTGTTAATATATATGTTGGTGCAATGCAAGGCCACAGTATCATACATGGTAATGACATGAACAGGCAATAACACAGCAGCCCATCAAATTAACTATAAGTTATTTAATGGTCACACAGAGCAACAGATGTATGTGTTATTTCTTAGTATCCTTCAGCAGGCAGGGTGATGAGGGCTATGAGCTGTTTGTAAAGAGCAGTTTTAAGCACTAGATGTCTCTGTAGTCCACAGAAACTCAGACACTACAGGGAATAGCTGATGGCTATGAACAGATATAGTTTTTACTCCCACTTTGATTTAAGCGTTAGCATTGCATCAAATCTGACTCTGAAAGGAAGCAGCACACCCCTTCTTCACATTTTACAACGTACACAAAGAGCAGCTTCCCTTCCTTGTGTTACAAATTTGCTTAATTCTCTTCTCAGTTTGGTTTTGTTCATGAAGCACATGTGACTATCTAGTGTAACCATCAAACTTACAGTATAGGTCATGGTATAAAAAAAAAAATTTATTTTAGGGCTTTAAATGGAGAAAAAAAAACCTTGCTTTTGTGCAAATGATTAAAATACAAATATTTCACATTGAAGGCAGAGTTTGAACTTTTTTTCAATCAGGCTCTGTTAATTCAATGCATCTAAATTATGTGTTAATATAAGAGTAATCACTTTGTTGAATAACATGTGTTTCAGATTAAGTATAGTCAACGCTAGCGCAGTATCTACAATACATTGGCCTACCGTCATTCAGCTTGTATACATACACAGTGCTGCTAACAGTCAAAAACATGATGAATCAGGCTCTTTACACATCATGAAATATAATGTATAGTTGGTAGCTTGTATGGTGGCATTATTGTAAATGGTGATGTTTATCTACATGTTTCTGCTTCTACCCATATTCACATCGAAGGTAAAATTCCTCAGCATTTGTTCACCTATAATTTCAATAAATTGCATTTTGCTTTATTATACAACACATGTAACAAACATTAGAACTATAACCACAAGTATCTGGTCTGCTCGTTGGTGCATATAAAGCTCCGGGGTAGTCTTTCCACCCGAATCGGACTCGTGTCTTCACAAGCGCACAACTCTCATCAAGTTCTCCAAAAAAAAAAAAAACAAAAACAGACATTAAACTACGTTTTTTTCTTTGAGACACTTGACAGTCGGCTTTTACTTCATCTGTTTGTGAATATAACAGTGATTCAATCTTGCTTGGTATAAAAAGCTGCGTGAGTGCATGAATATGCCTTAAAACCTTCAAAGTGTCACATAAAGCAGGATCCTTCATCTGGTTTCCATCACTTCATCGCCTAGGAGCTGTTTCACAGTGAGTGCTATCAGGAGCAGCTTCGTCAAAACTGGAGTCTCTGACACAAAATCAACATCCAAAAAGAAAGAAAATCACACTCAAGAGCCCATCTGTTACACACACACATAAACCACACACACTTCTTTAACAGCACAAATACTCATGTAGGTACATGTCAGATCAGAGATCAGTCCGAGGCAAACTGGGTGAAAAAAGAAAAAAAGGTCAATGAGAAGCTATGTTGCTGGTTACACAGTGATCTGCTTTGTTCCAGATATCTACAAAAACGTCCTTCCGTTCTCCATCTCTTGTAGCTCTGCTTCTTCTTCACAGTTCTGGTGGGATTTCAGACATCTGCATACGCTGTGTCCACTTGGGATTGGATCTTGGCAGACCTGGGAACTTTCCAGGGACCAGGGGTGATGGGAGCCTTCTTGCTGGTGGTGGTTCCATTACAGTTGGGGTCTTGGAGGCTGCTGCTAGAACCTCTTGGATCCTTTCTGCTCGCCTCTTCAGCCGTCCCCTGGTACTGGTATTTGCCTTCTCGAGATTCTTTGTCCCCCTTCTCTCTTCCACTCCTCTGGCCCAGCACGCCAGCCTCAGCGTCAGATCCTGCCCTCTCCCGGTGAGATTTTGGAGCTGCTGCCTCTTTCTCAGCTTTCTTTCCCTTCCTGTGGCGCTCGGTTGTCCCCCAACTTTTGTCACCGCTCTCTGTCGGCCCCCTCTCCTGCCAGTAAGTTACGTCCTCCCCCTTATACCTCCAGTCCTTCACTTCGCCTGTTGAAGCTCTAGGCTGTTGACCAGCTGGGCGCCTGGGGCTCTGAGGCTCTTCCGGGTTCCTCAAAGGCGAAGGAGGGTCCTGTTCCCTCTTGGAGCCTTTCCTTGGACTAGAGGAGCGGTGGTCTCTCTGCCCTTGGGCTTTTCTCTCTGGGGATCTGCCGTAGCCTCGGTCTGTTTTTCGGGGGCTCTGGGACCGCTCTACGTGATCCGTCCAGCCGTCTGCAGCTCTTTTGGGAATGTCAGAGTTGGAGTCGTTCCTGCTTGTCTTTCTGGTGTGGGAGCTGGGGCTGGTGGTGCGTTCAGGGTTGGATTGGGAAGGCTGCTGTCCTCTTGATCTGTTAGCCTGCCTGCCATGCTCCTGCTCAGCACCAGGGGAGCCAGTCACCCTGTAATCCCCCACAGAGAGCTCATCAGGGGTGGATGTTTTGGGGGAAGATGGGGACCGTTCCGAGGCAGAGAAGAACACAGAGGATGGAGAAGCTGGAGATGACTGATCGTCGGATGCAGAGAGTCTGGGAAGGCTTGTCGTTGGAATGGTCACTTTGTCTTTTAAACCTGACAAATGAACAGCAAAATGTAAGAAAACATGTTAGCAGAGCATGAACCTACATCTTCCATTTTAAAGAAAATGCAGAAGCTAACATGTCCCTGACATGGGATGTGTTGCACATTTAAAAAACAAAAATGAAGGATAATTAAAAACACATCATGCAGCAGAAGCACCGTGTTCTCATACATGGCGTGCTTACTGCAATAAACCTTTTTAATATCCATCTAAATATTTTCCTTGCTGGTGATATGCATCAGCTGACGACAGCTGAAAGGGCTCAAGAGTTCATCCAGCACTGACGTTTCAATTTTCCTCCTGATCTGATAAGAGCTGCACAGCTGTGGCTCAGAGCAGATATGTGCAGCCGAAAAACCAGAGAGAGAAATAGAAGAAGGATTTAGTGGTGCTGAAATGAGCCTTTGGATTTCTAGGAGCAACAACTCATAGAAATTCATTCTACTTTGGCCTTTGGAATTAAAAGGGTGATGCCAGTGAATGCACACTGATCCTTTAACCACTTGTCACTCGACTATTATCTGATTAAAGACTTTTTTTTAAAATTCCATTCACTATCTTTGTTGACATTTAAGGATGTGGTGTGTGTTCAGTGGCATCCCAGGTTTTGTAATGATCTTGTGGAGGCTCTGAAGCCTTAAAAATCTCTTGCAGGTCTGTTTGTTCTCTTAGGGTTCACTGCTTTAAATCAGGCCTCCGAAGAAGAGACGTCTTACAATATGAGCACAAATCAGAAAAAGCTTATAATATGGAAAAAAGAAAAAAATTCCCACTTTATTTATTATTTTATTTAATTATCAGTTAATTTCATTCATTAATATACATCCAGTTTTGTATTTCAGGTCTGCAGCACATTTAGAGAAAAAAATAGATTAACACAAATATCTAATCAGCCGATCATGTGGCAGCAACTCAGTGCATTTAGTAACTTAGACATTGTGAAGACGGCATGGTGAAGCCCAAAATGAGGGGATTTAAGTGACTTTGAACGTGGCGTGGTTGTTGGTCTGGGACTTTCACACACACTTAGACATGGTTTATTGGAAGTGTTGTGTGGGCCAGAAGTGTTTCAAATATGAGGAGAAGGTCTTGACAGAAATTACAGCAGGTTTCTTTTGGGCCACATCTGGTAGTTATGTGGCTGAGCTTTAGCTACCACACTCACATGGCGTCAACGGCATGAAGTCCAAATATGGGCCAAACCAAACTGTAGAAGTTGGTCATTTTTAGGCCAAAACTTTTTTTGCTATCTGGGTGGTTCTAACCAAGTATGCAGAACAGCATCTCTGAACACACAACACGTCTAAGCTTGAAGCAGATGGACTACAGCAGCAGAAGACCACACCGGGTGCCTCCTGTCAGCTAAGAACAGGAAACTGAGGCTACAATTCACACAGACTCACCAACACTGGACAATAGAAGATGGAGAAACATTGCTGGTTTAATGAGTCTCCATTTCAGCTCCACAATCAGATGCTAGGCTCAGAATTTGGTGGAAACATCATGAAAACATGGATCCATCCTGCCACTATCAACAGCTCAGGCTGGTGCTGGTGTAATGGTTGGGAGATATTTTCTTTTCACACTTTGGTCCCTTTAGTACCAGTGTGGCCTGGTTTAACCACCACAGCCTACCTGAGTATTGTTGCTGACCATGTCCAAACCTTTATGACAGGGGTGTCAAACTCCGGTCCTCTAGGGCCGGTATCCTGCAGGTTTTCGTTGTTTCCCTGATTTAACACACCTGAATAAAATCAAATGGATCCAACAACTTCTTGTCAACTTCTTCACAATAACCCATTAATTTCAGTCAGGTGTGTTAGATCAGGGAAACAATGAAAACCTGCAGGATACCGGCCCACGAGGACCGGAGTTTGACACCTGTGCTTTATGACCACAGTGGAGCATCTTCTGATGCTACTTCCAGCAGGATAATGCACCATGTCACAAAGCTCAGATCATCTCCACCTGCTTTCTTGAAAATGTCAATGAGTTTTCTGGACTCCAACGGCCTCCACAGTCACCAGATCTCAATCCAACAGAGCAGCTTTGGGATGTGGTGGAACAGGAGATTCTCATCACAGATGCAGCCGATAAATCTGCAGCAACTGTGTGATGCTGTCATGTCAATATGGAGCAAAACCTCTGAGGAATGTTTCCACCACCTTGTTTAATCTATTAAACCAAGAAGTAAGGCAGTTCTTAAGGTAAACGTGGGTCCAACCCGGTACTAGCAAGTGGACCTAATAAAGTGGACAGTTAATGCACTTCAAAGAATCAATAGAAGGGATTTTCATATTTATTCTTCTACAGTCCAGAAGATCATAAATGATTTAAGTAATCTGGAGGAACTTCAGTCCCCAAAGGTCAAAGGTCTGAGATTAAGCTGAACATCAGTGACCTCTGATCCCTCAGACACCAATGCATCAACAACCGATATTAATCAACAGCTGATAGAACCACATGGAGAAGAGATAACTCTGGAAAAAGCTTTGTCAGCCGCTACAATACGGAGTTACAGCCACAAATGCTACTGATAACTTCACTATGCAGTGAAAGAAGACTTATGTATCAACTTTCCTCCAGGAAGCAGCATCACTCCATCGAAACATGTAATCTGGTGAGACCAACCAGTTTTCCAGATCCTTTTTGGACTGTCGTCAGCAATAAGTCCAGAACCCAGGCTCTATGAGGGCATGCGGCCATATCAGAGCTCTGAGCAAAGCTCATTTCCACGTCTGTGATGGCAGCGTTAATGCCAAACAGATCATTGAGATTTTAGAGCTACATATTCCGCCTTCAAGAGCACATCTTTTCCAGGGATGCAAAAATACAAAACCATGTTCTGCACGGATTATAAAGGCTTGGCTGCAGAAGACAACGGTACGGGTGCTAAACTGGTCTAGCTGGAGTCCTGACCTGTCCCAGACTCAAAATGTGTGAAAAAAGTTGAAATTAATTTCCTGAACTGCTTAATCTGAAATACTTTATTCCCTGGTAGAATGTACTACAGGCCTGAAATGCAAAAATGAACATCAATTACCAAAAAAAACCCCACATTTTTTCCTTTTTTTAATTAGCATTTTTCATACTAGTCATCTTTTTCTGTTCTTTGGTTGCACACCAGCAGACATGGAGTGACAAATAACTACTTTAACCTGGACAGGTAAGGGGCAAAGTGAGGGACAGTCAACACTTTAAATCTTGGAGATGAATCACTATGGAAAGAGAGGTCAAGGTTTACCAAGGTTATTAGGAACAGACCAAGAAAAGCAGTGAGGCCTTTAGTGATGCTCTGGTTTCATGTAGAAGCACAGGGTGGAAGAAGAGTTCAGACCTACAGGAGGAAGAGATAAATAGGTAGAAACAGACAGCCGTGCCAGTGCAGAAAACAGAGAAAGCAAAAGAGATAAACAGCACAAGAGGTTGATCAAGATAAAATTAGTGAGACAGAACAGAGAGGAGAGAAAAGTCCAGAGAAGCTTGCAACACATGCATGAGAATAAAGAAACTCAGCACCCTGCTTTAATGCATACAAAAGCCCTCGATGCAAGTGTGGTTAATATGCTGTTGCACAGATGTGTATGCAGGCGGACTTTAGCAGTGACTCACTGTGATCCGGGACCAAGCCCTGACCAGGTCGGAGCAGCAGATGAACTTTATGGCCTCCTGCTTGGATCAGCTCAATCGCCCGTGTGTGTGTGATGCCCTGCGTGGCCTCACCGTTGATCTCCACAATCTGATCTCCAACCTGCAACGCAAATGTAGTCTGTTTGTACAAATCACAAGCACATTGCACCAAATATTTCATACGATGAGAGGAGGGAGACGTGTGTGCAGCAGCTGAAGCAGTGAAGGTGGCAAGCAGCTTCACTTAGGAACATTTCTACAGCTGGCAGAGGAAAAAAAATGGAAAATCAACACATCAATAACTCATTAAACTTGATTCCTAAAGCCCCAAATTATGTAAACCATGGTTCCAAAATCTGACAGATTGACAATATAATTAAACTAAATATTAAATTTTTTGTCTGAGTCCTCAGATACAATCTTCAAAAACCTCTGAGTATGACCAGAAACTGAACTTGTTATACTTGCAAATACGATATTAAAAAAAAATCCTTGTGTACATTTACCAGTCTATTACCAGATATTTTGGATCGGGTAAACGGGCTCAGAGATGGAGCCTGAGGTTTTTCCATCAGAGCCCCCACCTTACTGACTTCTTTGCCCACTTGACTCAGGCACATCATCTCTGATATATTTTAAATTCCTTAAAACTGAAAGATTTTTTCAGCCCATCAACCCCTAAACCAGGGGTGTCAGTTTACATTTTAGTTCAGCGGGGCCACATCCAGTGGGCCAGACCAGTAAAATAACAGCATAAAAACCAATAAATAATGAAAACGCCACCTTTTCCCTTCATTTCAGTACAAAGAAGTTTGACTAGATTAACTAGATTTTTACTTTTAGTGAACTATCCTTTTGAAAAACATTATGAACAACTTGACATTTCTGGCTAAAGATAATATTTTGACTCAGTTACATATTTAATAATTAAATGTTGTTTATTTACAGATTTAAATTTTCTTCATTATATTTGATATATTTATTATATATTTAAGATGTGAAAATATTATATATATATATATATATGTATGTATTTATCTAACTTGATTAAACAAATTATATATTTTTTATTTAAAATTTATTTATAAAATTTATCAATTTTGTAAAGTTTTTTTAATAAATTGTATTAACATCACATGTGTTAAACATAATTTGTATTTTATAATATATATTAAATTTCTAATTTATGTTTTATCTATATAAACCTTTTTTACTCATTTAATTATTTTTTTTTTTTTTAATTTTATTTACATTTATTCATTAATTCATTCATTTACCAACCATTTAATCCTGGTAACTGGAAGTAAAAAATCCATTATTTTGTATTAATCAAAGTAACTTTTCAAGCTCTTGCAGTTATTCTGAATGTACATACGTGTACCTTTCCACAAGTGTGTAGTAATCCATGACTACCTGAACTGACTCACTGAAGTCAGATCTATTAAGTAAGAAAGATATAAAAAAATAGAACAGATTTTACCCCTTTTTTTATTTTCTCATGGACTCCCTGGAGTGTCTCGAGGTACCCCAAGGAGTTTACCCTCAATTGAGAAGCACTGATAGAGATAACAACTTCTTATCAGTGATGTTATGGTTATTATTATTATTATTATTATTATTATAATAATTGTCACCAGAAAGCCTTTCCTGGTTTTATGTATTGAAGTGAATGCGAATGCATGTTGTTTTTACTTGACTTGAATTCTCTGTTGTGTAACAGACTTTGTAACATCGTTTAGAAAAGTGCAGTATGAATAAAGTTTTATTACTATTATTATTTGTGATAAATGTAAAGATAAGAGAGAAAATGAGGTAACTCACATGTATCCTGCCATCTTTAAGAGCAGGCCCGTCCTCAGCCAGCCGCAGGATGTACAGACCCATGTTGTACTCTTTCCCTCCTCTCAGACTGAAGCCGAAACCCCGCTGGCTACGCTCCAGCTCCACCAGTAAGCAGCCCTGATGTTCACAGACAAAACAAATATCAGCTATGAGGGCAGACAAGCTTAATTATTAAGATATTCCTTTTATTAATGTACAGCAGAGCTGAATGACAACTTTAATGCATTGAAAAGGTTTTTTCTTCTTTTTTTTCCTCACCTGTTTTGGGCCGGATGTCATAAGTGTTCCCACCTCAGAGTTCTTCATCTCAGGGTCACTACTTCTACCACAAAGACAACCACAAACATGTTATAATCTGGCACTAAAGTTATTGTAACTACAATAAAATGGAAAACACTGACTACTCTAAACATGGAACCAACAGCTGGAACCATAAAAGCTTCAGAAGAAGGAAACTGGACTTTTTAGTTCTTTCATCCCTAATGTAAGAAGTTCTCTTGATTCTAACTGACAAGCATTTAACACTTTTAGGGTCATTAGCACCTTGATCGTGATGAAGATACGTGTGTGTAAGGGACTGTAATGTTGGTTTGTTGTGTTAATTGTGGTGAAAACTGCATCAACATGGAATCACGTGGTTTGTTGATGTTTAACCCAGAATTTATAGACACTAAAATTATGGCAGATAGTTATGGCCTAGTTTGTTTGTTGGCCTACTTATGGCATTGAGGTTAAAGACTCAAATTAAGTAGAATTACATTAGCTGCTTATTCAGGCATAAACTCCAAATTTCATAAAGATTATTGGCAAATTATAAATGTCCATTATTGATTTGATTTAAACTATAATAAGGTAAAATGAGTAAAAGAGTTGGCGATGGAAATTATCCCTGCGGACTGGATGATAAATACTCATATCACTACCACTGCATCACATACGTGGAGAGATTTTTCTTGGCCATCTAGTTAGTTTCTTCCACACTAGCTAGATCGCTGCAGAACTCGACTGCTGGCGGGGCGAGTCCTAGCAGAACATTTTCATGTTTTCTGGAGCTGTCCCATCCTTAACCTGTTCTGGGACACTGGTCACAGAACAGTCAGGGAGGTTAAAAACCATAATACCGGATCTTTTTACCTAAGGCTACAACGAGACGCTAGCTCCGACAAGAACCTCCCACAGCTAAAGACATTCAGTGTGGAACAGATGACTTCCTATCTGAGGTTAAAAACAGGGAAATGTGATGCTCTCAGGGAGAAATGGAACACATTTTTTTCTTGTCTTGTTATTTGATTTGTTTTTTCTTATTTTTCTTCTCTTTAAAACTATGTAGATGTTTTGACTTTGACAGCCTGTATCCCAAGTATCTACTTAATTATCTAAGATCTATTTTATTTTCCTTCTTTGTCTTTTTTTTCTCTTTATTTATTTTTTATTGCATAGCCTTGATGTCTGGTTCACTATTTTTGCAGCTCCATTTTGTATCTGTTTTAAAAACTGTAGTATAAATAAAATAAAAAAAACCAACAAAAACCAAAACCCAAGTCTGAATCATACATCAGTAAGCCACTGCCTCTGTCTATGTCTCTAATTAGACATAAACCTTTCTGCAGTGATGCTCTGGAGGTGCTGCATGTTAAAAATGTTCCCAACATTTGATCCTGACTTCTTGTAGTAATGCATTGTCCAGCTCTACAATAGGCTGTCTGGAGGATCAGTGCATAAACATTTAAAGCCACCTTCAGTGGGCTGCTTTCCACTGAACAGGTTTTACTTATTAAAGTTATTTTAGAGTATTTTAATTAAACTGTGAATATTCATTTGATAACTCTTGACATGTTAAAAGTTTTTACTGTGTTGTACTCAGTACTAACACAGTACTGACCTACATTTAAACCACCGGAGGTATTAAGAAGAGAGTTGACAGATATTCCTTTTTTTCTAATTTTTTAATCTGATTTCAGTCAGATAGATGAAATATTTGTCCATGTAAACGTAGCTCGTGAGGTGTGTCTAATGTACAGCACAACACAAAGTATTTGCAACCCTAACTGCAAAAATGTTGTATGAATGAAATGATTTGTACATTTCTTTGTAAGGTAAGCTAATATTTTTCATGAAATAGTAAAATGCCTCCCTTTTTCAATTATTTGTGCTTTTCTATCATGAATTAATTGTTTATAGGATTTGCATTTTGTATCTTAAGTTCTGGATTTGGGGTTGTATATGCTCTGTTAGGATTGAGGGGAAAATCATTCTTGTCCCCTTTGCTGTGTAAAACAGTGATCCACACCACTACCACGCCTTCACTACAGCAGCACGAGCCTTCCTCTGTGGATTTCATTATACAACACACACAGAGAAATGTAAATCCTTCAAAGAGCCATGTTGCTTTTACATTTCAGAGACAGATAAAGGGCGCATGCTTTAATGCTCTGCAGAGCTCATTACAATGCCTTCATGGGAACTTAGCTGTGCTGACACATTATCTACAGAGTCGAGGAATTCTTAGCGGCTCCAGTGCTGAGAAGAGTTTACACACTTCACACCACCTGACAAGCTGCAGCTCATACCCAAGTCTGGGTTTGACCCAAGGCGTGTGCTGGTGATTAAACGGAGAGGAAAAAGTGTGCCGCTGAGAGCTAAACAAGGAGAGGAGGGACACCTGCCGATAGGCTGAGAAACTTAACGGGTGGAGGCGGGACACGATGGAGGTGAAACGCTGCGGCTGTAATGTATTAAAGAGTCTGATCCAGGTGATCTTGTTTCAAGAGAAAGATCAAAGAAAAAGCCAGACTTTTAATAATTTGGCCCCTTTTTCTTGACTGACCATGCAGAGAAAGGGAGGGCTCAGTGGAGAGATGGTAACACAGAACCAGAGGTGCTCTCTCTGGATCGGAGCTGATTCAGGATTTTAACTGGCAGAACTTGCACTGAACCGACTCCAGCGGACTTTGAGGGAAGCTGCCAGCAATGAATGTGCTCGTAAGGGAGAAATAATTTGATAAAAAAAATTCATAGTATGAAAAGCTAAAAAAATGAAAGATGTGATAATTAAAAGGAGAGAGTAAAAAAAAAGAAAGAAATAAAAGCTCTTGACACAAATGTTTGGGCATTTACAGGCCCCTTAATTGATTTTTATATAAGTCTAAAGGCTCATTTATGCTCTATGCTAAAAACGGATATGGAGCCATCTGTCCGTCTCCTGAGTCCTTTATGTGCATGATTTACGGCATCCTTTACTTACGCAAGAGCCCGTCTCTTACAGATACGTACCTCGACAACGGAAACTGTTTGGGCTGCTTTGAGCAGTTTAATGTTCGACCAAATAAAGGAACAAAGAAAAAAAAAAAAAAAAAAAAGAAAGAGAAAGAAGCCACAACGTTTTTAAATGGCTGCACAGACCACCTCTTATTTTCATATCTCTGTCTGAGAATGTCCATTATGATGATCTTGTCCACCGTTGCCATGTTTGCTATTGTCAGAAAATGACATCGAAGCTCTGAGGTGAACACTAAACTCTATTTTGCCCTTTAGTGGATGTATCGCCTAGCATGCCACTGTAAAGGATGCACGTTATTATGTGGGGCACTGACATCTGAAATGGACGTAACCCATTTACGCACAAAGCTGTAGCTCGGGAGGAAGAGCAGTCGTCTTCCAACTGGAAGGTCGGTGGACTGATTCCAGGCTTTCCCTGACTACATATTGAAGTGTCCTTGGGCAAGACACCCAACCCCACGTTGCCTCCTCATGTGCCTATCGAGGTATGAGTGTATGTGTGAATGGGTGAATGTGACAAGTGTAAGTGAGTGGTCAAGCTGACTGGAAAAGAGCTATATAAGTACAAGTCCATTTACCATAAATGGGCCATAAGAGTCATACAGTTTCTGTTTTGAGGACTTTATTAATATTGCTTGCAAAACGCTTCATGTTTGGAGAGATTCATTGATTTGTTTTGCATACACTGCTCTTTTAAGGTCCATCTTTTGCCATTTATCCAAGGTGGGGTTAAGGAGTGAGACCCAGACATCTTTCTCCCCAATCTCCAGCTCCTCAAAGGTATTCCCAGACCAGAAGGAATCTATCATCTAGTCCCTCCAGTGGGTACCATGTCTTTCCCGCAGTCTACTCCAAGTAGCCTGGAAAACCTCAATGAGGACACATTCTAATCAGATACCTGAAACACCTCAGCTGACTCCTTTCAATACCGAAGGGCAGCAGCTCTGTTCAAAGTTCTCCTTTGGATGTTTGAGCTCCTGACCTGGTCTCTCAGGCTGAGCCTGAAAATCTTCTGAAGGAATCTCATTTCAGCCGCTTTCATCTGCGACCTCATTGTTTTCATCACTATTCAAATCTAGTGACCAGATGCGAGTGTTGGAACGTAGATAGGCCAGTAAGTCAAGACCTTTGGCTTTTGGCTGGTTTGTCTGCACACCAACAGACCTGTACAGCAACTTCATTACTGCTGACAAAACCCTAATTTCTTTATCCATCTCATGCTCCAGTCTACCAATAATTTGATAAGATCAGTATTTTAAAGGTACCATGGCAAAACATACAGTTTGCACTTCTTGTGGAGCTCGTATTTTTAGTTGTGTGTGAGATAGCTGCAATCCTCTTTTAATCTTTAGCTTTTTTACAGAAAAGTGACTGAAATTAGCTTTCAAAATTTGTAGGCATTCACTTGAATCTATTCCCCCCTCTATCGGTTTTCCTGCTTCACTGCCTGCAACATGAGCTGAAAGCATGGCTTGTGACTGCATTGTTTTTCTCCACATGCAACAGTTTTCATGGCCTTAAGGTTTCTACTTTCATAACAGCCCCAAAGACTTGTTCCTACACTGCATCAGCCTTGTTTAGCTGTCTAGGTGCAATTTTCTCATATTGAATTTTGCAGCAAGAACAAGAACAAAGAAAAGGTTTTATAACCTAAGCTTTTATAGTGCTTCACCACATAAAAGTCTAAAAAGCCTTCTTGGAAGACTCTTACAGTCAGACAATTCAATTAGATTTTGCATGTTGAACAACAGGCAGTTTCCCCACAAAGATTTTATGAGCTTCTAAACTTTGGATCCTTCTACTTAAATGCTGAAGAAAATCCACTTCCTCAGTTCTTAATGAGGAACCAGCTAAAACACTTTGCAATCTTGTTAAAGCTTTTTCTTGCTTTTGGGGACATAAATTATTTAATGTTCCAAGAACTTGGGAGCAACTTAGATAAATCCATGTCTGTTGATTATTGGGAACCTTTGAAAACGCTTTGAAATTTTTATAAAGTGGCTATAGGAAAAGTTGTCTGAAAGTTCCAATCTCCTAAGGTCTCAAAGCATTTTTGTAAAGCTTTTTTTCCACTACAAGATTGTACTTGTAAAAATAATACACTAATAGTTATTAAACTGTTTAACTATGTCCCGTTTGGAGTTAATCATCTACACATTCAATGATTCACTGCCAGAGAAATGTTGAAAACAAGCACCCAAACTTTGTGTTAAGTTGTGTACCTGTCTTGATAGCTGGAAGGCTGTTGTCCTACAGCTTTATGTTGGGCTGAAGGGCTCTGCTTGGCTGAGTTTGTTCCAGATGGAGGAGCGCTGTCTGTTGGAACACAGAGCACATCAGCGTTGTCGTTATCCTGGGTATTTCTGTAGTGATCGGCTCGATAGAAACCAGACCTGTGCCAACCTACCGTCTTCAGGTACGACAGTGAGGGTGACTGAATTGCCGGCATCCTTAATGAGCTGAACGATATCGTTGTGCGAGAGCTCCATGATAGACCGGCCGTTGACCGCAGAGATGCGGTCTCCCACTTTCATCTGACCTATACGGTCTGTAGGGCTGCCTTCGATAATACGACCGATTTTATGAGGTATGACTGGAACAGAGAAAAAATATCCTGATGTTTAGCATTTCAATTCACTTTCACAGTAAAAAAAAAAAAAACAACAGCAAACCAACAAAAAAAAAAAAATCTTTTTTTTTTTTTATTTACAATGAATTCAGCTGTATGCTAACACAATGCCAAGGAGGAAAGACATCAGCAACTCATCAGTCTGGGTTATAAGGTTTTCATTATACAGTCAGAGAGATTATTCCCAAATGTAAATTTGTACATTTAGGACAGATCCCAAACTTCCCATAAATGGACATCCCAGCAAGTTCAACCCTAAGTCAGACTGTGTGATGCTCTGAGAAATTGCAAAATCCCAAAAGCTACAACTCAGACTCTACAGGTCTCAGTTAGCATGTTAAATGTCATAATTCAGGACAGCTGAACTAGAAAAAGACTGAAAAATTATGGCTTCTCTTTAAAAAAGAGCATGGCTTGGAATTGCAAAGTTACATCTGGACAAACCACAAGACTCCTGGAAAATGTCTTTAGAAGAGATGAGACAAAGAGAAGATTTTTGGTCATAATGTATAGCTCTATGTTTGATGATTGGTGGTGATTATTTGGGCTTGTCTTGCAGCCACATAACCTGAAAACAGAACCTGTGCTGCTGAAACAGTCAAGGGCCCTGGGCTGAGAAACTGACTTCACAACTTTTTATTTTCCTATCACGTGACAGCAGCATTTCATCTTATGGCATTGTGTCACACTCTGTTAACTGGGTATCAACACACTAGCTGTTTTAAATACGCACTGCCTCTGATTCAACAGAAAGCTCACATACTCAGAAAATAAAGTACCTAATTGTACCTTTAAGGCCCATTTATGCTTTACGCTAAAGGCGAATACAGAGCCTTCTGTCTGTCTCCTGGCAGTGATGAGCAGTATAGCTGGCGTGCGGCCAGCAAGAAGAACAACAGAAGAAGAAAGAACAAAAGGCCATGCATTTATTGGCCGCACAATAAATACATGAATACAGAATGAACATAGTCTTGATCTCATCCACAATCACTGTGTTTGTTATTGTCTGAAACTGATGTCGAACTCTGCACTTCCCTCTGGTGGATGTATTGCCTAACAACCATGCCAACATAAAGGATGCAGGGAAGTAAGAGAGCAGTGACATTTGAAAGGGAAGTACCTTTCTTTCCACACTTCAAGGGAGTATAAATAGGCCTTTAGGGAAACAAAGGATCATCACTGTGGTGGTACTCTTAAAGCTACTGCTGTTGTACCCTCAACTGCACCTTATAAAGACCAGGATTGTTAAAGACAGTCCCCATAGGTACAACACTGGTACAATTGTAGTATCTTTGAGGGTACCAGCCCAGGGACAATCCTTTGTGACCCTATAGGCAAGAGGAAGTGAGAAAAAAAAGAAAAAAAATGACAGAGCAAGAGTCAACATCAGACTGATTTTAACTGGCTGGAGAGAGCTCAGAGAAGAGGCAGGATGCAAGACAGACGACTGACATTTAAAGCTTGACTGAAACTGGGTTGTACAGCTGGACAATCATCCCAAAAGACAGCAGAAAATCTACAACAGAACAGCTAAAAAGAAAAGAATCAAGATGTTGCAGTGGTCCAGTCAAAGTCCAGACTTCAACATGGTTGAAATGATGTGGTTGGACTTTAATAAAGCTGCAATACACAAATCCTATCAAAACTCAGTGAAGCAGAGAGGGCCAAAATTCCTCCAAAATGACATGCAAGACTGATATCACACTGAAAATAGGAAACAACTGCAAGTTAATGCTGCTAAAATTGGCTTAACAGGCTTTTGCATCATGAAATGTATAATAACACTGAGTAATGTACCACTCAATGTTTGTCAGAGGTTGTATATATTAGACACATGACTTAAGGGATGAGCTCATATGTAATGTTTATCAGGTCATATGAGTATTTTAAAACAGTTTGAGGGATGGTCATGTTTATACTCATCATTATCGTGGTATTTCCTAAACATAGTAAAGCCCACGGTACAGTCTTCAACCTCTTAACCTTTAAATTGCTGGATAATTTTCAGGATGATGCATGCTTTGTTTCAATGGCAAAAATAATATATGACATGTTATTTCACTCAGTTCTAACCTCCAGGTGGGGGCTTGTTCTTCGATGTAAGAATGACGAAGCCAAAGCCTTCATTGTCTTTGCGCTGCAGTGTGACGTCAAAGCGCTCCGGTCGAGACATCTGAGCAGGCTGGACGGCGTTTGGCGCCTCAATTCGAGGCACCTTAGGAGAGCTGTTGACCTGAACAGATGCTATCTGCTGGGGCTGCTGGCTGCTCTCCTCCTCCCCACTACCATCTGACAAATGACAGAGCACATAAATAGGCTGTGAGACTAGTTATCCACATCTGGTTCCTAAAAAAATTTTTAAATATTCGATATAATCGTATTTCAACAATTATTTGTGTCTTTTACCAACAGGGCAACACATGGATGGACTCCCATGTTCCCAATGTGTTGTTACATGAATAATTCAAAAACAGAAATAAATTCTTTCTTGTTGACTGACAGAGCAACATGTAAAACTAAACCCTTTAAAATTGGATATTCTTCAGCTGATCTACCTCAATCTCTCATTATTTGTTTTGTGAAGATCCCTGTTTTTTAAGACTGCTTCGGGGAATCTGTATTAAACCCCTGCTATGGAAGCATAAACCCTTCATGATTGATGTTTAATTTTTCCTCCAACAAACCCAAAGTAATTTCCAATTTGCTTGTATCCCTCACGGAGAGGCTGTTTGTGGGGGTCTGAACATTGAAAAGGTTTATGCTCCTGGACAAAAAATAGTCAGAAGATATTCTTTTGGCATCATTTGAGATGTAAATCAAATCTACCTGACGATCTACTTTTTACTGACACTCACACAACTCCCATAAGCCCGAATAGCTTTTTTTTTCTCACCCTTTAATTTTAGAGATTTCCAGTCACTTTAAAGTTTACTTTTGAAGAGAATGTCTGCATAGCAGAGCATCCATATCTTTTTAAAAATTTTTATCAAACCTCATTTATTCAGATTTTTCAGTAAGGAAGTCACCCAGAACAAATTGAAAGGATTACTGAGAAAATCTCACATCAAAGCTTTTTTTCTGAGGTACTCCTGAAGCACACTGATCTCAGCCAAAAGAGTAAGCAAGAAAGTGTGATTAATGTACCCTCGGAGGAATGCAGAGCTAATTATCTGCAAGCAGACCTACCTATGTGTGCCAGTTTTCGGCGTACTGTAAGCATGACTTGGCCATTACGGGCAGCATTGGTCATCAGCTCCAGTACTTGTTTGTGGGATTTGCCTTTGACTGGCACGCCATCTATACAAAGCAGTTCATCTCCAGCTCGTAAGCGCCCGTCTTTCTCAGCTGCACCAAGGGGCACAATGGCACCAATGTAAACCTGTAGGAGTAAAAAGGTGTTTGAAAAATAAACCCCGTCAAAGCAAGCACCTTAATGAAATATCAGTCTTTCTTCATTTTCTTAAACAACTTTCCATCATCCCACAACTTTCAAAATTTGAACATTAGCAACTGAAACTCCTTAAATTTGGTTCTCTGGTTTCAAAGACTTTCTAAAAAGGATGGCAAATTGGATTTTAAAAGCTTCTTCCACTAACAAGGTTAACAAAGTTTTTAAATTTCATCAATGTGTCCATTAGATTTTTTTTATAAGTGCTATAATTGTCTTTGTTCCACGCAAAAGAGTGGTAAAACCAGTCTTTTGCATGAGGGGGTATATGAGAGGTAGAACTGCATGTTTTAAAGAACCAATAAAACCAGAAACTAGCAAGCTAGAGAGGTTAACCGGGGGCTAGTGACCCCCGCTCAGTCCCAGCAAGCAAGTACTAGCCATTAGCTATCAGAACAGAAGATAGCGGTTACTTCTAAGGCTTAACAAACACAGGTTAACCACTAGCCGCTATCGCTAGCCACTAGACACTGGTAACGCCAAGACAGGGCAAAGCTGATAGACGCTAGTAGCATAGCTGCTAGGACCTGGCTGAGCATTAGCAGCCAACTGCTGAGACGGGACATTAGCTGAGCAAGAGACCATTAGCAAGCAGGACTTTAATAGTAGTAAATTATTTAGCTGCTGGGCAAGGCTAGGTTAGCATATAGATTCACATTTAGCAGATAAGATATAAGGTATAGAGACATCTACAAGACATCTTAAGCCCATGAGGAAGTATTTTTTAACAGAAAAAAAACTCAAAATGTACAGTATTGAGGAAGATTGGATTTTAGGGGACCAGGATGGACCCATAAGGGCTGCTACGTACAGGCTGATCTGGCCCCTCTCCTCCCAAAACTCTGAAGCCAAACCCTGACTCCTGGTTCCTTTTGATGAACACATCCAGGTCCTTGGTGTTAGGAGCTGCAGAAAGTAGAGGAAAGAAACTAATCAAAAACCTGCGAAAGATTTCCCTGAGTGTAAACAGATTTTCTGCTTTTCATTATCAGATAAAAATACATCATTTTACAAAATTAAAATAAAATGAAAGATTAGTAAATTTACTATTAGATAAGTTTTAACGACAGAAAAAAATTATGTACTTGTCAGTGTTAATTTATTTAGTTAGACTTTATTTAGATAGTAGTTTGTTAAAAAAAAAAAAGCTATTGATTTAAATTCTAGTAAATTGCAAGAGGAATTGTTATTTTCACAAATCCAAAAAATAAGTTTTATAGGCAGATACTACCAACAGATAAGGAAAAAAATAATTCCAAAAGTTTTCAATCCTTCATCTGCAGAAGGAGAAGTGGAACTAGGCAAGTTAACATCTACTGGTGTTGCTTACGTTTGCTGTCCATTAAGGCTTTGGACTTGAGGTAGAGCTCAGATGCATCTGGTTTTGGTGAAGATGAGCGCATGGAGTTGGTGGAGAGAGGAAGCACGTTGGGGGGCACTTCTGACTGACAGAGGGTCTCTGTGCTGCTTATTATCTCCTGTCGCTGCTGCTGCTGTATTATGGGCTGAGAGCTTGGGTGGGGCAGCTGCTGGGGTACAGGATGAGGTGCCTGGTGAAGAGTTGGCTGGGATACGGCGTGGGACATGGGAGCTGTGCACTGCAATACAGAAAAAAAATTAGCAATGAACAGGACCTCTGCTGGATGGTCAGTTTAAATCAAACACAAATAACTTATAACAAAATTTAATGACACTAGAAGTGCATGCAACATCACTGCATAATTGCAATAATTGATATTCTATCTCAGTGACTCATTTCTAAAGTGGTAGGGTAACTGATGCAGGATACGTAGGATGGATTTACCTTTCAGGACAACATACCCCAAAAATAGCACATCAAGACAGAATAATACTGTTTAACCAACAAAACAGTATGAGTAAGCTTGTTTCTCCCTCAGCTCCTCTATTTTTAAGGCTCGGCGTGGAGGTGCAGTACAGGGACAAGCTGTTGAACATGGCAGATCATCTTACACACCCAAACACACACGTTTGCTAAGTTGCTATTTGCAAGAAGCCTGCATATTTACCCACATGCACTTCCAGAAATAACAACCTGAGCTAATGTGGGCTCCTTGAATAATGCAGCTAACAACAGCTCTCGTACCACAGCGCACACGCTGAGTGGTGCTTGTGAGCAAGCAGGACAGAAGCCTTTCTGTTCGATAATCCAGGAGCAGCTTTATCGTTGGTGTTTATTCTTTCAGCATACTAAAAGAAAGTGAGAAAAATGTTCCTCAACTTACCGGTTTTAGTGATTTCACAGGAGATGTCTGACCTGTAAACAGAAAGGTGAAAATAAAGTCAACTAATTTCAGAAGCAATCATAAACATACTGTGCAAGTCAAGAGCCACCTCCTGTTTATTTGTATTTCACTTCTAAGAAGGCAGACTTTCTTCTAATATTTCTAAAATAGTCTTGAGCAATAGTTTTCCAGACTTTCTGAAGGTCTCTCTGCTTTTCTTTTATTTTCAGTCCATGTCTTGCACCTGATCATTTTCAGAGGAAAAAGATCTGATGTTTAAGCCACTTAACATAACTAATGATTCATTCAAGCATTAAAAGAAGGCACACAATGCAAGGGATGAATTATTGTGGAAAATGACAACAGAGACCATAGCAAAGAACCTATTTTGGTTTATTTCATTTTACTCATTTCATTAATTCCAGCTGAATTAATCCCAATTTCTTCTCTGTATTTAACCCATCGTAGCTACACTAAGAGCTGTGTGCTGCCAGATTCCAGTGCCTGGGGGGCAATTGGGATTTAGGGGCCTTCAAAGGCAATCCAAGGATCTGAACCTGGGTCCTCCAGATCCAAGCCCATCATTCCCCTTTTAAATAAAAGCTTCAGGCACCTTGTCATTAGCAACCTGTCACAAAGACATTTCTTAGGCTGCATCCACAAAAAGGGTCAAAGATAACACGGCAATGTGATTCACAAAGAGGTATCAGCTTAAAACCTGGCATATCTCAGAGTGGTGTGCAGTGTATACTAAAAATGTGAGGAAACTAGACAAGTGGAGGACAAAGGAAGAAATGTCAGACCTAAAAAACTATCTACAGCAGAGGAGCAGGAACTGAAAGTGATGTCCTTAAGAGACAGAAAAAAAATCCAGGCCTGAGAGATTAAACTGGCCCCACATTTTTGTTGAAGCCTCATCAGAAATGCTGTGTAGGAAGGGTGGCTTTCAAGAAGCCATTTTCAGGGAAGGAAAAGGGAGAGAAAAGGCTGAGGTACACTCCCTGACACAAGAACTGACTGAAAATTGGTGGCAACAGGTCTGATGGTGAATGAATCCTATTTTTAAATCTTTTTGGTTAAAATCATCATCATTGTGCATGGAGGTCGGCAGACAGGCGCCGCTGTGTGCCAACCATCTCTAAAAGCACAGTTTAATAGATGTATAATTGTTTTGTTTTTTTTTCCTTGGGGGGATGCCCCCAAGGAGAGGGAAGAGGGCCAAATTATGTTCAAATTGTTAAGATTGTCTGTTGGCTTGTGTTATCTGATCTGTCCAAGTAAATTGTACCCATAATAAAAAATGTTCACAAAGAGCTAAAAGCAAACATGGGTAGAACATAAAATCAATAATATCAGTCAGGAATCAGCCTCCTCAGAACCTGGACCTCTTATTCGTCATCACAGACCTCAGACTGTGATGAACAATAAACATAGTCATCAAATATTGACTAATGAAACTCGTAGAATTCAAACTTAGTTTTAGCCTTGAATACTGCATCACTGAGGCTGAGTTATATTTTCTCTTTCTAATGAGCTGCTGACGTTTAGTAGTTTTGTGGAGCTTTATACAAAATTGGTTCCCACTTCTTTTGTGGACTCTGCACCCGTGTCCGTTCTTAGTCACTCAGTAAAAGTGTTTTTCTCTATAATTTCAATACTTCTTGCTTTTGCTTACTGTCTTTTTCCTTGACAAGAGTACATGAGTCAGCGTGTAATCCAACCAGTAGGGGGCAATAGAGACAAGTGCTAATAATGCTCTACCTTTAATTACAGAATTAGACAGAGGAGTGACCTTATACCACTGGGAAAACACAAGTCTTTAGGTTAAATCTACCAGCT
This sequence comes from Melanotaenia boesemani, assembly GCF_017639745.1. Classification (NCBI taxonomy): domain Eukaryota; kingdom Metazoa; phylum Chordata; class Actinopteri; order Atheriniformes; family Melanotaeniidae; genus Melanotaenia; species Melanotaenia boesemani. The sequence continues at coordinate 5,764,024 of NC_055694.1, read as the reverse complement.
GTTTGCTGCAGCTACTGTAAATATTGTAGCTCTTTAGCTTTTCAGACTTTCATTTAAATTAATTTAATAAACAGAATATTTCAAAGCAATGCACATACAGTCTCTGATCATTACATATCTTAAACATGGAAGGCAGGATGCTGCATATTTGATGAGGGTGTCTCATCTGTAGATTTAATTCCAGAGCAGGGCCAAAAATATTTCCTGTTATATTGCCCTCTAGAGCTGTCATAATGGGAGAGTTCAAGCTTCTGGCTGGGTGTGAAGCCCAACCTAATCCCAGTCTATGGGTGACCGGTGGGAAGCCCTACAGCAATGCTCCATTTAGGCCTGGAAAGCTGTGATCTTCTGCTCTTTTCACAGCACTGACACACACACACACACTGCAGGCATAGGCACATGTGTGATTAATGCATATCTGGTTGCTGCAGGAGCACACACACAAGACAAGCCCCCAGAGCTCATCGCAGAACCCGCTCAGTGGATCTGATATGTGGGTGCAACGCTGATCTCTTGAATCTAGGCTACTGCACTGCAGCAAAGGCAGAGAGAAAAAAAAGGAATAAGCCCTTCAAATCTGTGAAAGCCTGAAGTAAGAAGACCGGCAATGATTACCCACCATGCTCTACCACTCCTGCCTTTCCTTCCTCATTCCCTTTCTGTCAAGGCAGCAAGTAAATCACCAAAACTGCCATCTTTCTCCACCTTCCCAACACAGCTCGCCTTGTAGCAAAGTTCCACTTCCTCCCTGTTTGGGAAAGTGCATGGTGAATGACGCGGAGCTGGTGTGGACCAGGGCGTGAAATTGCTTTATTTATCATTGGTAGAGTCAGCGAATCCGAGCAAAAACATGCAGCACACAACGCCACAGTCCATGCTGTCATTTATAAAATCAAACATTATTCATGACACATTAAATTCATAGATGAACAATACTGCTCTCAGTGTCTCTTCGCTTTATAGAAAAATAAAGTGCGCAGTGATTAAAAGGATTGCAGAAGAGTGGGAATAAACCCCCAGACTATCTACTAGCACTGACACCTGCTTGTTGTCTGAGCACAACGTGGCCAGATTAATACAGCTAGCAGAGATTTAACAACATGTCATCCCGATACACCCACCACCTGTAACATGCTTCTAAAGATTAGTTCAGTGCCCGCCAAGCAGCAACATGACCTTCCTGGCCAACTCACCTCCTCGAAGCACTAGCACGTTGACCTCACTGCCCACTGGCAGGTCTTTGAGGATGTCCACCACCTGTGTGTGGCTCAGCGTTTGGACGTTCTGTCTGTTGATTTCCTTGATGACGTCGCCCTTTAGCAAACCGCGGCACCACTGAGCATCCAGGATCATCTTTACTTTTTGTCCCAGGGGGCAGTCTGCAATAGCGAAGCCGAAACCTCCAGGGCCTTTCACCAACGGCACGCTCACCAGCTCCGGCTGTAACAGAGTGGGGTCGGGGGCTTCTTGGTAATGGGCAGGTGGAAGCTGTTGTTGGTGGTGGGGATGAGGGTGGTGGTTGCGTCCTCCGTTGCTCATCATAGGTGGCACTGAGGCAGTTTGTCGGGAGAGAGTAGCTCCATCTGGGGTTGTGTAGTCTTGTGGCGTGGAGGTGGATGGGGAAGGGGAAGCATCCTTTGAGGCACTGAGCCTGCCCGACGCCTCCTCACTGCTGTTGGTGTCCTCAGGCAAAGGGTAGCCCCGACACAGGACCATGTCCACATACTGGTTGATGGGGATGGACTGGAACATCTGCACCACATCAGCGTGAGTCTTCCCCAGCACACACATCCCGTTGATGTCCACAATCACATCACCTGAAAGAGAAGCAAAGAGCTTTCACATATTTGTAATTTGGACCTTAAAATGTTATGAAAATAAATAAATAAATAAAAACACTCTTCATTCAAGCCCCGACCTGATAAGTGTTGTCAGCCCTATCAGGGCTTGGCAATAAGGCAAAAAGCTAAAGAAAAGAAATATTTATGCTGTCTTGAAACAGGGAATGAAGCACTGGGTACTTACTTGTGCAACAAACAGCACCAACCCTTCTCATCCTCTATCCGGAAAGGAGACAACCCAAAAACCAAGCCCTCATATCCCAACCTAAGTATACTGAATGCAGCCAGGGTCTAGGACAGGGATCCTCAATCCTGGTCTTCAGGACTGAGGACCAGGATCCTAAATACCCACTGATTTGAGTCAGATGTGACGGAGCAGGGAAACTTCTAAAGCCTGCAGGACACCAGCCCTAGAGGACCAGGACTGCAGATCTAGAAAATGCAAGTTGACCTTGGTCAAACACAGTTCTCTGGGAAGATGAACCTTCGAGCCCATGGAGCTGTGGCACTCCAGCGTAGCTGCAGAGGATCGAGACTGGAAGATGACGATGTGCCTAGTTGAGGTGGATAACAGCAGTTTGCTAAAGAAGGCATTAAGGTGCAGACCCACATAAGATGAGTAAAACATTTGGCTAACACCACTGAAAACAGCAGGACCCACACCCAGGCCTGATTATCCTGTGATGCTGCAGTACACAACTAATGACTGCGTCCTCATACTAGCTGTGTCTCCTAGCATTCATCATGAATCAAATAATCTGCAGCTGTGGTGCAGAAACGTCAGGATTTTGACACCCAGTCCTTTAATGAATGGAAATCATTCCTGAGACATATGCTTAGTTGTCACATTTTAAGAGGAAAACCAGAACTGCTGGGGGCAAAAGCAAAATAAATGAGGAGCAGTTACAACTTCATGAGTGTAAAAAGTGAACGGTCCTGATCTTCCCTACTTCACAGAATATGATGCATGTATGAATTCAAGAAATACTGTCAAAAAATGATCATTTTCCAACAAATTGCTCAGATCACCAAACAACAGCCAAGATGCACGAACATAACTGACAATAAGTGACATGAAAATCATCTGTGGCTATTTTCTCATCAGTTGAAAATTTATAGATGTTAATGAGGGAGGAGAGAACATAAAATAGAACAACTTTCATCTCCCTGTAAGCACAGCAGACCCTGGCTGGAGTAACCAGCTGAAATGCTGACTGGCTCACTGGCTGCAAGCCCAGAGGAGGATCCAGCCCACCTACACAATCAATACTCCCCTCGAGCAAACACAGCTAAGGTTTCACTCTCAAAATGAACTCCATACACCAGTGTGGTGGCACAGACTCATTACGGTACCCTAACATCTTATCTAATAACATTCAGAAAGGTTATGGTAAATACAGTCTCTGAAAGCACAAACATTCCACCTCTGGCATGAATAAATGCAGCGGGTCCAAAGTGAGGAATGCAAGAGAAAATGTTCCAGTCTACTGCTCGTAGTTAAAACCCAATGAAATTAATTACATTCATCTTTTAGTATAGTCAATTACCCATCTACTCAAGGGAAATGAAACACTGAAAATAATTACTCTCTCTGTTCCACTTTCATGTTGATTTTGTGCAGCGGCACTGGTGTGGCAATCAATATTAGTGTGCTGTTAATCCTGGGGCACTTTTGCACAAGAGTTATTCAAATTACCGCACTCACCATACATGTGATCACAGTGTACACATACACAACAAGCTGAAGCCTTTGCATGACACTCAGTGTTTATTTTCTACTACAGAAAAAGCTACATGCAGGACACACCCTCCATCCAAGACACAACTCTGATATACGGGAGGACATTAAATCAGAGTGTCAACAATAAACTGGACATGTGCTCTATTGACAGGTTTCCTTTTTTAATGTTTTACTCTGAACACTGCTTACAAACACTTCTCAGCCTTTTCACTGCATGTGTTTGTCTGTGCATGGACTGACAGCTAGTAAACCATGTGGAAAACAATGTAATGCTGGATAATGTTTTGTTCAGCTAAGTAATAGAAGCCTGCCTACTTCCCTTCTCATATCACTTTGCATTATGGCCATCATTTTAACCACTTGCAGTCCAGACACCAGAGGATCAGTTTAGTCAAGTCAAATTTATTTTTATAGCACATTTAAAAACCTCAGTTGACCTAAGTGCTGCATCAGATAATATAAAATACACCAATGATTAAAGTATCAAATTATAACAATAAAACGATAGAAAGAATAAAATACAAAACATAAAGGTTCGGGAAGGCCAAGACAAGCTCCTTAACTCGAACTAAAAACCAAGGAGAAGAGGTGTTTTTTCAGGAGGTTTTTAAGTTATCTCTGTATGAGAAGTTACCTGAGGCAATCTTGTTGTCATGTGCAGCAGGTCCATCTGGAAGGACGTTTTTGACCTGGAGGAACTCATCGGGTCGGTCTCCTCCAATAATCGTGAAGCCAAATCCCTGGGGGCTTTTTCTAAGCGCTGTCTTCAGGATGGAGCCCTGCAGCTGAGATGGATCTCGCGTAAAGCCCCGTGCTCCCCTAGCAAGCTCCTCTGTTGTAGAGATATGATGGAAAAGGAATAGAGAGAGATTAAAAGAGTTAATGGAAAAATATATTAACTTGCTTAATTAATGTCAGGTTGTACACTCCCTTTATCTGTATAACCTAATCAGCCTCTTGCAAGATTGCAGAGGAAATGTGGGCCACTGTTCCTTTAAATGTTGCTTCATTGAGGTTTGCAGACATTTAAGGTCACCACACAGCATTTCACTGAGGTTGAAGTCTGGACTCTGACTGGGTCATTTCAACAGCTTGATTCTTTTCTTTCTCGATCATTCTCTTGTAGATTTGCTGCTGTGTTCGGGATCATTGTCCTGTTGCATGATCCAAGCATTTGACTTGAGAGTACTTTGGTTTACAGAGGGATTCATGAGCCACTCAATAAATGCAAGTTGTCCAAGTCCCAAGGCTGCAAAATAAGCCCAAATCATCATCTGATATGAGGTGATTGTGCTGATAATGCTGCATTTGGATTTCTCCAAACGTGTTGCTGTATAAGCTGACCAAACATAACCACTTTGGTCTCGTCGAATGCAACACTGCAATGCTCTTTCTAGAGAGGATGTTTTTTTTTCCTGCAGCCCTTCCAAATAAGCCATACTAGTTCAGTCTTTTTCTAATTGTACTGTCATGAAATCTACTAACTGAAGCATGTAGAGTTTACATGTAGTGCAGCTTTGCTTTTTTTTCTTTTTTTTTTTATAAACAGTTTCTCTGAGCATTGCATGGTCTGACCTTTGGATGAACCTGCTGGGACATCCACTCCTCGATTCACAACTGCCCGAAATGTTTATTTTAGTCTTTTTTTTTTCTAAATTCATTTGCATTATCTAAGAAGGAAGAGTCAGATATTTGGGATTGTGTATTATTGCTGAGCTTTGCTAGCTCAAACCTTGCTGTAAACTTGAATGTTTTCCACTTGTGAATTTTTATCATAATTAATTCTGGACTCCCATCTCAGACTGATGGACGGAAACAATTACTGGTCAAGAATCACTGCTGATGTCTTTCCTCCTTGGCGTTATGTGAAAACACACATGAAAGCCCCAGAACAGCAAAACAACAGTTGCTTTTGAGTAGCAGCTCCTGATTGCTTAATTTCTTACTTCTTATAGACACAATGGTTTTGCATTTAATGACACAGTAATGTGTTATGGTAAGTTTTATCTAAAGGTTATATTTACCTCTTTTTTATGCTTGGACTAGATGATTATTTTTATTATTCTCTTATAAATAAAAGCTAAGAATGATAATAAAAAAGCATACTTTTAAGGGATTTGTGGCTATAATATACTAAAATATACTTTTGTAGTTTTATTTGATGATTTATTCTTAATTAAGTTGCAAATGTCTCCCAAAGAACAGAAGAGCAGATTTTAAAAAGGTCACAAGTGAAAATGAGCCTGGAACATGAAGCAAACTGAGTTATCTCCCTGCATCATAAGGACATTCGAACAGTGACAATGTGGCTGATAACACATCCCTCCATCCCACTAATCCCTTTGAACACTTCAAGGACTCCTAATTGAAGTGTACACTAAAAATAAATCACGTGCAAAACTCAGAAAGCCAATAAACGTCTACATCTTTGTCCCAGACTCACTTTTCCTTTTCACTGCGGTAATAAATCCATCCTGATATTTTCACAGCAAACTTCCCTTTGTGGCACCAGTAGGATGTGCTCCTACTGCTTTTAATGTTTTATGTAAAGCCCTTTGAATGGTCTTGTACGTGAAATGTGCTATACAAATAAAGTTGTCTTGCCTTGCAAATAATACAACTTTATAAAAGCCAAGAAAAGAATGCTATTAGATGGAGTGTGTGGAAGGAAAGAGAATACGATATGAGACTGAAAGAGACAGGGACAAATAGAGTTAGCCTTGACAGAAGGAGGCAAATTCTGACTGAATCCTCGCTCGTCGTTTTTCCCCTGTGGTGAATGCTTGTGAAACTGTGAGTTATGTGCAGCATCCCTGCATGCAGGGCTACTTCTCTGGCAGTTCCCACACTCATAGATGTTGGGACATCAGTCTCATTAGGGAGAGTACAGATAGCAACCCCCTCTCCCCTGCCTCCCTCATCATTTGATTTGCATAATTGCGTTGCAATTGGCAGATGAACATGACTGCTTTTGAGGGAGTTAGAAAAAAGAGAGAGATCATGCCAAGTATGATTAACCTGACATTCCTGCCTCTGTGCTGTACAAGCCCGAGTTGTTTTTTGATAAACGTAAATAAATGTCTGCTTAAGGTATAAATATTAGTAACAAGCCCCGTCACGCTGCTCAGACATGCTGTACTCACACACCATGCCAAAAATCTGTCAGCGCTCTTTCCTATACGATCACCATTAAAACAGCGGCGACAGCACAGAAGATAAAGGGTGGAGGGTGGGGTGGGGATGAGGGTTGGGGAGGGTGTACACACCAAAGCCATGTTTACATGGTCCTGATTAAGCTGCAGGGCCACAAAAGAAGTCTTGTTTTCTCAGGGGTGAAGTTATTATATGAAATGTCTGACAGGATTGTCAGTGCTGTAATTATGGCCGAGCATCGCTGGGTTCACGTTGCTCCTCCGCCCGACAGCTTTGTTTGGGAGGTCAGGATGGGCAGCCTCATCAAAACAACGTTTAAAAGCCACCGCACGCACGTTCACACACTCACACATGACTGCCAGCCATTAATTCTCATTAACAAGGATGGGAAGGTGCAGAGTGGGGCGTAGTTGGAGCGGGAGGCAGCGTTACACGGAGGCAATATCATCCACAGACTGCAGAGAGGCTGAGCTGTGGGAGATGGGGGGGTTCTGCATGCAACAGTGGGGCAGACAGATCGGTCCAATAGCTGTCTGAAATACAGAGGCTTGTTTGAATACTAATGCTGTTATGCTTTGAGTATACACCTATCAGACCTTGCACAGCGCAAGCAGAGGTAGGTTTTATCAGTTAAGGGGCAGCAGTCACCACAGGTGGTAAATGATGAGCAGTGAAAAAAAAAAGGAAATTTATGACACCGGTCACCTTCAACTGCAGCCACTTCACTATCCTCTCCATCTTTTTTCCCTCGCTCTCTTCCTCTGTTCTAAAGAGATCTTTCAACTGCTGGGAACGACGGGGGCAAACGGTGTTTTCAAAGAGACATCGGAGTCTTCCCTATTTCATATCTACTTGTCAAAATGAATTCTGCCGCCCAGCAAAGTGTTGCTCCATTATTCAAATTGAATATCATAGCTTCAGAGCCTCTGGGCTGTTTATCAGCAGTCTGTCAACTGTTAGAACGTCTTCCAGACACACATCTCACCACGAAGGAGATGATAAAAGAGCTCCAGCAGTTGAATACCACATCTAATGAGTTTTTTTTTAACCCGTTCTTCTGTCACTGAACATAAAGCTGAAACTATACAGCCTGAATATGTGTCTTCATAACATTGCTCACTGACCTGTGGCACAACCAGCCAAGCTTGCAATCTGCTGCTTCACCAGTAGACGTCTGCAGCTGCAGAAGCACTTTAAGAAGCAATAATTTGAAATTATCTCCTTCCATCTGTCATCAATCTCTCAAGTCATTGTGGTAGAATTTTAATCCACATTTGGAATTAGCTTCAGTTCATTGATGTTTGTGGGTGTGGGGGTTCCTGTTACATGATCCCAGATTTAGCTGTCAATCAGCTGGTCTCATATTTGACTAGAATACTTTGGTATACAGTATAAGCAGTGCATGGTCGATTCAATGATTTTAATGTGTTCAGGTCTGGTGGCTGCAAAGCAACCCCAAATATAGAGGAGTTTGTGTTATAAATGTGTAAGTAAGTAAGTAAGTAAGTACATAAAAGAATAAATAAATAAATGAATGAATGAATGAATGAATGAATGAATGAATGAATGAATGAATATTTTGTGGACTCTAATGGTCTTTAAAAGGATGACAGGAAACAGGGTCAGATGCAGCAAAAGACCCGTTGGCTTTGAAACTTGGGCCAGCTGCGTTGAAGCTCCTCTACCAGGAGAACTAAACATTGTCCCCATTTAAGCATTTAGCTGCAAGAAAACCCATAATTTCCTGTCATTCTTCTGTCTGAACGTTTTGCTTATGAAGCGTAACATTTTTGTGATGGTTTTTGTAAGCGAGTTCCCACCATGCTGGTAGAACTGTGGTATGCTAGTTTCATCTCACATAATGCACATTTGACTTTAATGTTGAAATAAGTCAAATACTGATGTGCTGCTCCAATCTGTTGCTTCCTCTTTGGATGCAAACTCCAGCTAATGTTGTCAAGTCCTCAGTAAGAAAAGTAGCTACTGGCTGTCGTAAAAGTCACTAGAGGTCACTAAATGACATCATCATCTAATGCATAATTGCCCTGTTACATATAATTGTAAGAAGGGTAGAGGAATAATGTCGTGGGAGAGGCGACATTATTCAAAAATAAAGGCAAAACACCTAAATAGCTTAGGCCTGGAGAGTCGGAGATGTATCTTTGTTATTTTTTTATTTTTTATTTATTTATTTATTTTTGTCTCTGTTTCCCAGGGCCTCGCATGGTTTGACCTTTGGATGAACCTACTGCGACGTCCATTCCTGGGAAGATTGGTCATTGTCCTAAATGTTTTCTATTTCTCACTGTAATGAAAATTAGAAAATTAGCCTCAGAAGGTAAGGCAGCAAGACTGCTGCTTTAAGTGTATTGCTGGTGTCTTTCCTCCTGGGCACTGATTGAACAAACATGTATGTTTAGAGCAGCGTACTTCACAATCCTTTTTTCTGTAGATGATTTTTTTATTCACATTTTCTTTTTTTTTTGAATGGGACAGTGAATGTTAATGAACATTGCACACAAGCATGTTATGTAAACACCACAGATTTGAACTGAGTCTGTTAAAATTCAGTTTAAATCTAATTTTAACCTTATTAAAAATTTGATTTTAACTTGATTAAAATTCAGAAGGTGTCCTTCCGTTCGCCATGGAGGGTGTAAGGATGTGAGCATGTGCTCACACTTTCTGATAATCAGTTAAGTTATGGAAGCATTTAGGGTCGGGTAGTTTTTCACACTATTTCTGGATTTAGTCTTAGTTTTTAATAAACAAGCACTAACACAATGTAAAATTTGACATATTGCTGTTCAGCTAAGGTTGTAGTTATCTCCTAAAAAGACCTGGTGAGAACCAGATAATTTATAATTATGTTTTGGTACATAAAATATTAGAGCAGAGAGGTTTTACTGTCTTTTGCACATGGCTGTAGGTCACCGCAAACACAGACATAACAATTATGGTTGTTAAGAGCCCATTAAAACTCTGGTTTGGCTATAACAAGGTTTCACAAACATCTATAATCATCCATAGTGAGAATTATAAACATCTGAATCAAACTTCCTGTTAATCTCTCAAACATTTGTTAAGATAATTCAACCTGGACCTAAAACACAAACCAACAATTAACCCTACAAACCCAGAGCAAGGCTGTGATGCAAAAATTATAAACTACATTTCGAGGAATAATATATAAACATGACGATGAGATTTTTCTCTTAAGGATCATCTCTAGACTAAGAAGATGCATTAACCATGAGTCACTTCAGCTTCCTCTCTGTGTTTCTCAGCTGCAGGATGCAATTTACAGCAAATAATCTCACTTTCTGTTCAATTGCCTTCTGATCAGCAAGGGGAAATATTCCCCTTTTAAAACATGACCTTTATTACGAACATCTGCAGAACTCATCAGAGAAAAAAAACATAATCATCCAGGCACTTAATTCATCTCCTTTTTCTTTTTCTTTAAATAAATATGCAAATCCCGTTAAGACTTTTAAAATACCCCAACTTTTCCTTGTCTGCATAAAATCCCCAGAAACTGAGGATAAGCAGCTCGGCTGCTCCAGAGAGGTCGGTCGTTACCTGAGGGAGCAGCTGCTGGTGGCTGCACTGCAACAGGTGTGTCTATGCTCAGCTTCCTCTTTGCTTCCATTACTGGATTCTCAAACTGAGTCTTCTGGTTGATGTGACTGCAAAAGAGAGAAAAATTTTTGATTAAACATAAGACAAAAAGAAGTGTAAATAGATCAGAATGTCACGTAAAGCCTTCGATGTGCACGGTGGATATCCTTCCACTCTTCCATTTCTGTTGGTAATCTTTTCATCACATATTTAACACCTTTTTTAATTTCCTATGTCAGTGGAAGACATGCAGTCTGAGCTGTCAGCCATGTTTCTGCCTTTTTTTTTTTTATATCTTATCATGTTCATCTCATCATTTGGCTCCACTGAACAGAGCAGTTCCACACTGTTGATGCTCATCTTTGTCATGCAAAGCTTTCATTTGACTACAAGGACTGCGTGAGACAACCTGTACTGGGAGGACTGCCCATCTTGTAAAGTGAACAGCATGTAAACCATAGAGCCAAACGTGTCTGTGCCAGGAGTCTAACACAGACTGTTTTCTGCATCTATAATCGTTGGGAGAGAAAGTATTCTGACCTGATCATTATTTCCAGAGTAGTGCTGTATGATATTAGGAAAGCATGCAAGAATAAGTCTTGTATGTATGTTGGCAACATCAGGATATAAAAACAAATACCTCAATACATAGTCACCGGCAACTTTATTAGGTCCACCTCTTCAATTCCTTGTTAACACAAAAAGCTAATGAGCCAATCAAACGGCAGTAAATTGATGATCTGAGCTTTGTGACATGGTGCATTATCCTGCTGGAAGTAGCATCAGAAGATACACTGTGGTCATAAAGGGATGGACATGGTCAGCAACAATAATCAGGTAGACTGTGGTGTTTAAACCAGGCCACGTTGGTACTAAGGGGACCAAAATATCCCAGGAATATATCCCCCACACCTTTACACCACCACCAGTCGCCTAACCTGTTGATCCAAGGCAGGATGGATCCATGCTTTCATGTTGTTTCCACCTAATTACGACCCTACCATGTGCATGAGTGTGTGTGAATTGTAGCCTCAGTTTCCTGTTCTTAGCTGACAGGAGGCACCCGGTGTGGTCTTCTGCTGCTGTAGCCCATCTGATTCAAGGTTGGACGTGTTGTGTGTTCAGAGATGCTGTTCTGCAGACCTTTGTTGGAACCTGTGCTTATTTGCATTTCTGCTGTCTTTCAATCATCTCAAACCAGTCCATTCTTCTCTTTCCTCTGACAACAACAAGGCATCAGACGACTGCTGCTTACTGGATATTTTCTCTTCTTCAGACCATTCTCTGTAAACCCTAGAGATAGTTGTGTGTGAAAATCCCAGTAAATACTCAGACCAACAACCATGTCATGTTCAAAATCTCTTAAACCTAATTTCTTCCTCATTCTGATGCTCAGTTTGAACTTGAGCAAGTCATTTTGACCATGTCTACATGACTAAATGTACTGAGCTGCAGACATGTGATCGGCTGATTAGATATTTGTGTTAACAATTAATCAAACTAAAATGGTCTGAGTGTATATTTGACATCAGTCAACAAAAACTCACTGCAATGAAACTTTTAAAAAGAGAAACCAAACAAAAACCACTTTAGCAGCACTTGGTGGCAATCCTTGCTTCAGTGTGATGTTTTTTCCCTGAAACGATGTGATTAATATTCATTCAAACCATCACGATACCAGGATCAAAAAGATTAAAGTAATGCCTAGAGATGGCATTCTCTCCAAACCTTCTGACTCATGATCAGCAGTTTGCACTTCGGGAGCATAAAACAGTTAATGATTCACAGTCACACCTGTGTGATCAAACAGTTCCTGCTACCCAGAGGAATGTCCCCTCACTGTGGTAAAGAGGTGGTGATAGCTCATCTGCATAATGAGCTTTAACAGGCGTAAATCCTGGTCATAACAGCACCGGGGGGAGACGACGAAACACACCAATGCTGCACAGTGAATCAGCCGCATGCTGAGACCATGATGCTATGTACAGAGTTTGCATGCATTCAACAGGACGCACTGTGCGCTCTGGCTGTGTGTGACTCACGCACAAAGACACCCGCCCCATTAAGTCTGAGGAGATAAACATCCCCCTTTCTTTCATTTCCTCTTTTCGCTGTCACACCTCGTGTTTGGTGGAAATGATGAGACTTTATGTCACGTTGCAGCACTTGGTCACTCATTCACCAAAAAAAAAAAAAAAAAGCTGCCACAGAAAAAAAGACAGAGACAGATGAAGCCTCTCTATGACCCTCCTGCATAAACAGGCAATGATTCCCCCTCCCCGGACTGCACATCTCCCCCCTTTTTGTCCACAGTAATTGGACTAAAGCGAAACATTGTGCTCTTGTTTACACTCTCGATCAGAAAGGGTTTTCCTTGTTGCTTCCCCTCTTTGGGACCCCCAAACCTTCATTGTATGTGGACTCTAACCCACCACTGTCGCTGATGCTCACATAATTGCTTTCTGTAAGCCTGTGGGAAACTACTGTTTGGACAATGGCATTAACATGGCCCACAAGATTAACACAACATTTAATACCTTTGGAATTCAGTGCCATGGCTTAGAGCTGCAGATAATGATATTATTACTGGAGAACTCATTTTAATTAGTGTGTTTAAGTGAAATCGGACATGTGTGAGAAGTGTCAGAGGATCTGCACAGGTAGTTCATTATTGCATCTGCATCTAACATGATTCACAGCTGCAGCCCTCCAGGAATCCCCAGGCATCAGGAGTTTACTCACTCTACGTAGTAGGTGCCAAAGTGGGGGTCTTCAATCTTCTCCCAGCCGTAGGGCAGCTCTGTGGAGGGGAGGACGTAGAGAGAAAAGGCACACACATCACTTCTGAGGCAATTCATGGACAATTGGACACATGAAATGAGGTATGGTGCTTTGACTGGTGGCTTGACAGCATGCTTAGCTACACCCACAGAACAGGGAGTCTGCATTTATTGGTATCTATGGGTTTAAGACTTGATATGCACTATAGAAGTGGAGGGGAGAGAAGAAGTTGTTAGACAGGCTCCCTTGGAAAAATAACAACCTCTCGCTCTCTCTTCCAGCAGCATGCATGTGTGCAACACTTTGACTTTCTGCTGCTGCGTGACACACCACATGCAGCAGAGATCTTTATGCAAGAGGGGCCAGAGAAAATTGCCTTTTGAGAGATGTCGCGCTGATGAGCTCTCTGCATGGGTTCGTGAAGCTATTAGGGGAAGGGGTTGGGAGTGAGATAGGCAAACCGGAGACTGGAGGTTTATGCTGTGTCACCAGCATGACTAAGACCAGGACCGCTGAACTGTTCAGCCTCCGTCTGTCAGCCAGCGCCCCCTTCGGAGAGGCAAGGTTTAAACGCAGGTTGATTTGTGCAGCAGGAAGTTTGGAAAAGTGTGAGTAGAAAAGGAGCGAGTAGATGTGTGTGCGCCTCACCTCCTTCCTCGCATTTCTCAGGAGGCTTGGCTTTCCTTGCAAGACGGGGGTCCAGCCAGGTGGTGGTCTTGCTGTTGTGGCTGTAACGCAAAGAGGAAACAGAGATTTTTTATACAGTAGAAACATCAGGGAGCTGCTTTATTATCTCAGTGAAACTAAAAGATGTCAAATGGCCACACACAGCACAGTTTGATCTAAAGTGGGTCAGACCAGTAAAATAACAGCTTTATACTCTACAAAATAAATAATGAAAACTCCTATTTTCTCTTTGTTTTAGTGCAAAGAAATACAAGTTCATTATTAAGATGTTTATGTTTAATTAACTATTCTTTTAGAAAACATACTACAAACATGAAATTTCTTAAGAAAATAAGCAGTTTCAACAACATTTTGCCTCAGTTATATATTTCTATATATGATTCAATTTATTTGCCTATTTTATTTATTTATTTATTTATTTTATTATTATATTTTACATATATAATATATATAAATGTATTTATATTTTATAAATATTCATATATAAATATAACATATAATCACTTATAAAATGTATAAATGTATAAAGTTTTATGAACTTTTTTAAAAAAAATTAAATTTATACACACACATACACACACACACACATATATATATATATATATATAGTATACTGTTATTTATGTTATTTACTGTTATTTAAGTGTTATTTATTTAATTTAGACATTTTTACATTATGATAGAGCAACTAATCAAGTGCTAGATGCTATTTTAAACAGACATATGTGTACATTTCCACTTTTGTGTAGTACTGCTGACCACCTGGACTGACTCACCTCTCAATCCAGACTGAGAGTAAAAAGTAAAAAAAAAAAAAAAAATGTAAAAAAAATCCTCCTGACTTGTAAATGTTTTATATTTACACATAAAAAATGCAACCTCACATGGATGAATAAGGAATTTTAGATACTTTTCTTTAAAAATTGCAGTTAAGCCTTCCATGTCATTTTTTCATTAACCAAAGATTAGACCCACTGGGTGACCAGTTTTGGCTCACAGATTGCGTGTTTGACATCCCTGCTTTGGAGGCTATGTGGTACCAATAAATTAAAAAAGGATGAAAGCATGAAGAATGAGGAAAGGGAAGGCTAAACGTTTGCAGAGATCATAAAGAGCAGAACTGAGAGAGAGGGTCAAGGGTGGTGAGCTCCATTTAGCCTGTTGTTTCTCTCACTGGCAGAATGAGCTATTGATTTAGCAGCAAACACAAGCACCTGGCTCTCTCAGCAGCTCGGCAACGACTGCCTGCCACACTGATGGGCCTGGTAAACAATGCAGGCCTACTGCTTCTACCACCCACCGACAAACCCCACATCAAACACAGGAGAAATAAAAGGGAAGGGAAAAAAAAACTTAATTGAGAAAAATGTGGTTGCTTTTGCTGAGAATACAGATAGCTTCCAGGTCCAGCACTGAGCTTGGTACAGAGCTGAGGAACACTGGATGGGAAGCAGAGAGGAGTCAGTGGCAGAACTTTTAATACATTTGGCTTTAAATGGCAGAATAAAACAGGAAGATGGGTTTGCATAGCGCTGATGTAATGGGGTGTAATATAAGTAGCACAAGTCAGGGAAGTAAAAAGGCTACTTACTCTATGAAATAGACCATTCCGGTTTCTGTGTAGGCCATCTCCCAGTTTTTAGGTAAGGGCTCCTGACTTTCATCCTGCGTGCTCCACACACGCATGTCCATGGACCCCGCTGACTGGTTGTAGCTGGGAACCGTCTTTCTCCAGTCTGCCTTGTCTTTGTGTTCTGCAGCCCGGCATGAAGACAGGGACACGGGCAAGGAAACAGTAATAGGAAGGGGTTGGGAGTAAGGATGTGGGAGATGATAGAAGGAGAAAGAGAGAGGTGGTGAGGTTGTGGCGCCATTGGAGCTTCTCTGGGCTCCTTGCATTTTTCCCTGCTGCTGTTTGCTGCTGCTGCTCGAGCTGCTCTACCCCTGCACGCTGTGTGGATGGTTACATCAACAGGAGTAAACGGGGTAGAGAGAAAGAGAGAGAGGGGGAGAGAGACACAGAGAGTTCACAGGAAGAGGAAGAAAGCCATGCAATTGCCATAGGATTTGCATGTCAGCAACGATGTACTGTGAACTGCCTGCAGGGAAAGGCCAAGAGAGCGCATCAGCTCGGCCAGGAGTGCCACACCACGGCTCTGTTAGTATCACACTGCTGCTTGTGTGTGTGTGTGTGTGTGTGGGTGGGTGTGCATTTGCCTAATCTTGATATGCATGTGTGCTGGTCTGCATGAGACCCTTATCTCCAGGTTTCCATCCAACTGTGTGTGACCTAGCTTCTTCGTGGTATTGGGCACTCACTGTGTTTGGCTGGGTGAAGTGAATGGCAGGGGCAGAAAGTGACAGCTGTTGACTGGAGGAAGTAAAGCTCTTTTGTTGCTGAATGTGGGCCCTTTTTCAGGCGGAAACCATAGAGATTTTTCTGCACTAATGCAGTTTAAAAACTCTGACTGCATTCAAATACAAGCTGGAGGTTACAGCAGCTTTCAGCTCTTCTGAAGAAGCATAACCAACAAGAAAAGGGCACAAAAGAAAAATGGCCCTCACAGTTAATGCATAACCATTATTAACTGTCCTCAAGGCAAAGTAACACCATATATCTGCTGCCATCCCCTTTTTTTGGTGGACACTGGCCCCACTTTACCATTCCAAACCACACATAGGCTGATAAGCTTCAATGCTTTTTGCCTTTTCTTTGGCCTTGCGCCACATCGCCATCTAGAGATTATGTAGCTCTAACAATGCCTCCCTTGGCTCTTCTCTTGTCTCTCATTTGTAGCTCTTTGTGTCCTTGCTCGTTATCCGAAATTCAGTCTCAGCACAACAAAACAAGAGCGATCGCAATTCTTAAAATACACCTGAAGAAGAAAGGATCAAATAAAGCAGTTTTTTCTTTTTAATTTGTTTTGGATCCCGCTGATCTTTGATGGACTGACAACCTGCCTCTTTCCAAATGATGGCTGGATTTTAGTGTTTTATCATGACACAGCACTTTCCCACTGCTCTCAGATTGAGCCACGTGAGGACATCCTCGTGCTGGACTCTGATGAGGACACAACATGTCTCTCTCTAACCGAGGGACTGACTGGATTGACCTCAGACACACTTTGGCAACATTTCCACTTAACAAGGATGAGATTCGGTGCTGAGTTTGCATGCAAAATAATAAATCCAGAGGATTTATGTTTAAAGAGAAGAATGGAAAAAGGAGCTCTTGCTGTTTTGCATTCAGACAAAAATATAATGATGCTGGGAAATAAATATATATCAAGCAATAAAAAACATCTGGGGGATCTAAATCTATTGAAGCTGCAGTACAACTAGTGGAAGCAGTGAAAATGAAATTAAAAAGACTCTCACCTCCAACACCATTGACCATCGGAGGCCTCTCTTCTTCCTCTTCCTCCTCTGGAGCAGTGCTGTCCTTTCTATCCATCTTACTGACAGAGGTGGTGCGTTTTCGTTGGACCTCTGTGTCAAACTCCTCATCAAAGAGAACCTGGTCCACCAAGTCCGGTTGTACAGGGCTGGGCTCTGCAGGGGGCTTCGGGGTCCCATAGTAGTTACCTGAAATTAACAGATAGGGCAAATATAATAAAAACGGTTTATTCAGGATGTGGTGTGAGCCTTTTTTTTAAGAAAAGTTTTGCTCCATATTGACATGACAGCATCACACAGCTGCTGCAGGTTTGTCGGCTGCATCCATGATGAGAATCTCCCGTTCCACCACATCCCAAAGCTGCTCTACTGGACTGAGATCTGGTGGCTGTGGAGGTCGTTGGAGTCCATTGAACTCATTCTCATGTTCAAGAATGCAGGTGGAGATGATTTGCTACACTGTGGTCATCAGACTTTTCTCTGTAAACCCTAGAGATGGCTGTGGGTGAAAATCCCAGTAGATCAGCAGTTTTTGAGTTTACTCAGACCAACAATCATGACACGTTTTAAGTCACTTAAATCCTGTTTCTTTCATCTTGACTATGTCTACATGATTAAATGTATTAAGTTACTGCGACACGATTGGCTAATTAGCCATTTGTGTTAACAAGCTATGTGTCCCAAATGAAGTGAATATTGTCTGTGTAGAAGGACTATTCTGATGCTTAGACACAGACAAAATTAGTCAACCTGGTAGGAAGGTAGCACGGCTCTTATTTTGACAACTACACATGAAAGTTCACCTTGATGACCCCAGATAGAGAAGAAGTGCAGCAGATGTTTAGGTGTCTGTATGGCACACTGGATCCTGAACATTAGCAGTGGGTTTGGTTCTTAACTACAAATCATATCTATCAGAGCTGCAAAAGTTGGCCAGAAATGAGGCCAAAGCTGTTGCTGTCATAACTTGGATTTTGGAACAATTTTCCTGTTAAGGAGAATTCAGTTACATCCAGTCTTTGCCACTGAGCCTTTGCTCCACATGTTTAATCAGGCCGTCTGGTCATCTCAAAGGACCCTCCAACACACGTGAGACACTTTTCGACTTTTCATCTGTTAAAAAGTGAGCCGTGAGGTTTCCCAGATGTAACCCAACGCAGCGTGTTTGCTCTAGGTTGTTATGACCGTTCATGCCACAGTGGGCTCTCAGGCACTTGATTGGCTGTTTAAGTCCATCCGCTTGCTTTGCTGTCATGTTGCAAACCTTGTTCCTTCACACGGGGAGTTCTTGTCTTTTCCCCAACCACGGGAGAAAGACTGACCCACTTTACAGCTCAGCAGCCTCCTTAGCTGTGCAGTAGGATAAGACATGATGGAAAATGAAAACTTAAAAGCACCAGAGGTGAGAAGAGTGTCTGGAAGATATGATACAAATACTGATGTGCTGGTTGTTTTCTGTCTCTGGGAATACGCAGCCCTCTGGTGTTAGTGTGGGGCTGCAGGATGGTTAAGACTGAGCGGTGTAGCTGTTTTGTAACCACCGAAGACCGAAGAGATCATGTTCTTACAGGCCCAACTTTCTGGAAACTGTAATTAAAGTTCCAGACATGACACATTTTGGATTTAAATAATTTAACTAGAATAAATTGGAGGACCAATCAAATATGTGACATTAATCAAGACAAACAAGAAAAAATGCGTAAGTTGTTAAGACTTTGCAGCCGAGTGCTCATTCCATCAATCACGATTATGATCTGCTGAACAAATAATCAGATATGAAGGGCAATATGTCAAAGACTGGCATTATTGATTAGATTAATCACATTAATTCATGTTTTCGTGTACATAATATTATGTCAGAAGTTTGTAATTAATAAGAGACATAGCAGAATTCCACACGAGGGCCTCTGTAGCTGCCCATCAGCAGGAAGCTGGGAGACATGGGCTGGAAAAAACAAGTACAGTGGGACGGATCGTGTTGTGATTACACTGTACTAATGAGCCAGTCTGAAAAGCAGCTGTTGTTGTGATGGAATAACTATAACAACAAAACAAACAACCAAACAAAAACAAAACAAAAAAAAGGAAAAAGACCAAGAGGTGGATTCTTAAAAGTTTCACATAAAAGAACAGATTGTGATGTGTTTGAGGAAAGCATTCACAGCAATAAATAAATAAATAAATAAATTTTCTACACCACTTAATTCCAATGAAGCTGGAACCTATCCCAGCATTTAGCAAATAACAAAATAAAATAAATAAATAAAAAAGCTAACAAACAAACAAAGAAATAAATGTATTGAAACAGAGTTATATCACCACTTCTAGATTCTAGATTTATTGTCAGTTGACAAAATTATACATTTATTCAGCTCTGATTGGGGTCCATCATGAAGGACCAACACATTCATAGTTCTGACAGTGAAGCACGGAGGTGGGAGTGCAATGATGTGGGACTGCTAAGTCCGAAAGATTTTGGGGATAATGACACTCCTAGATGGTTCCATGAGAATATCTGAGACACAGAAAAACACTGGAAAGTACAGCAGCAGCAAAATGGGCGCATCTTGTCATCTTATCTCATCTTACAGAATATCTTTGGCATGTTTTAAAGAGAATTAAAGCAACACAACCTATCCACCAAAGAGCAACTGACAACAAGTGTACTACACCGGAGTCATCAATGCTAAAGAGGGTCAAGTCTTCTAAAACAATAAAAGTTACTGTATGAAAAATTTAAACAGTTTTTATTCTTAGAAAAATATTCTACTGTATATTTTAAATAAAGCTTCTTCAAAAGAAGTCACACAATTTTACAGTTATTTGAAATTGAAGTGATATGACACAGTGGTATCTTGACATTTGTTTCTAATGGTGAGCTAAGTAAACTGCTCCTACGTTTTCTTTCGTCATGAACATTATCTTCTCTTTATTAGGGAAAGCAGAAAATGCTGCTCTAACCTGCTCCTCGCATATTTATGCTTCATTAACTCATGTCCTGTCACTCACTGACAAGATAAAGACATAACCTAGCCAAAGAAATGTTATATAAAAAGAAAAAAAAAATGTCCATTAATCCTCCTTTTCAGAGGTTCAACCTTATCAACCTTCAGAAACCCAGATGATGTAAAAGCAACCACCTCAAAGCTTTAACTTTAATTTGCCCTGAATGAATGTACTGCTCATATTCTGAGGGAATAAAAAAGCTCAAAAGAGCCTATGAGCCACCATGCAGCCTCCCATGACCATGTGTGCCTGACAAAAATAGACACTTGTTGATACAGGCGCTGACTCACCCACTCAACATGCTGTGCTCTAACAGCAGTGCAACAACAAGCAATAAATAAAGCAAAAAAAAAAAAAGAAATCATACAAATTGCTGTAATATCCAGGAAATAAATGTTCCTCTGACAAGCTGTTTACAAACGGCAAAACAAACCAAATGACAGACTTCAGGATTTCATTGCTTTTTGCTGTAAAATAACCAAATTTCATTATCACGACAATGTGGATGCCAAGTATTCGAAATGTTGACTTATTGCTGAGAAAAATGGCCTCTTGGCAGCCAGCCTTCCATGGAGACCATTTCTAATGAAGCTTCAGAAAACAGTAGCTGGATCAACTAAAGGTCCAGATGGATCTTTCAGGTCCCTTTTTCTTCTTTCTTTTTCATTTCTACCATTTCTTAAGAACATCACTTCCAGATATGTGCCATTTTCTGCGGGGCGGAAGTGGCTAATAAACAATAACCTTAGGGTTGGCGGTTCAATTCCCACTCCCCCCAGGTCATCTGTCGCTGTGTCCTTGGGCAAGACACTTCACCCTGCTTGCCTCCAGTGTTGGCATCGCTGGTGAATGAATGTGGATGAATATGGTGGTGTTCGGAGAGGCCGTAGGCGCAGATTGGGAGCCACGTTACCGTCACTCTACCCCAGGGCAGCTGTGGCTTCACACGTAGCTTACCATCACCAGCTATGAGAGGGAATGAATGACTAATGGACACAATGTAAAGCGCTTTAGGTGCCTTGAAAAAGTGCTATATAAATCTAATCCTTTATTATTGTTAGATGTAGTTAATGCTGTGGGCCTGACACTTCTTTTGTCTTCTAACTGTTCACTTTCCTCAAAGTTTTAGGAAGCACTTCACATCTGAGATATACTAAGTTTTAAGTCACTACCTCTTTGAGATAACATTTTCTAAGCAAAAGACTATTTTATGGCTGTCAACATGTGGTATCCTTTGCATTGTTTGTGTAGATGCGAATAAAGAAATGAGACCAAATCATGTCTTTGCAACAAAGTGCCTAATGTTTTTGTTTAAACTGGTTCTTGTCAAGTTGTTTGCTATGTGTAAACACAATCCCTTGAGACACTTTTTTTAAAAGCCTGAATCAGTCATAAGTCATTGTTGAGTAGCTTAAACAGATGATCAGGTAAAAGGACTGGACTGAAAATGAGTGAAAACGCAGCAAATGTCTGAAGAAAATCTTTGAGAGACCTCCAGAAAGTTTGGAGAGCTTCTGCTCTGGGGAGTATTCATCAACTCTTTCAGTCCTGTTGCTGCTGATGTTGTGTTATGTGGCTTACCTCTACATTTTCTTTCTGTTTCCTGTCCTTAAGAATGTCTTTTTGACAGCCACCCTTCCATAGAAACCAAACCTGATGAGGCCTCATTGAACAGTAGATGGATGTGACAGGTTCCTCTCTCAGGTCCTGTTTATTTTCCTTTTTTTCTAAGGACAATACTTTCAGGTACTGTTCATCTGCTGTTGATATATTTGTTTTTAGGTCTGCCACTTCTCATCAATCCTCTAAAAGCAGTCACATACAAGGATGGTACAGAAAATAGGTAAAAAAACCAGCTGATATTAAAAAAAAAAACATTGTAAGCCCTTCAGATTATGTAACCCTAGACTCTTTACAAGTTTGGTTAGAAGCAGAATAAGCAGAAGCAGTAATACTTGCAGAGGGAACCAT
This sequence comes from Melanotaenia boesemani, assembly GCF_017639745.1. Classification (NCBI taxonomy): domain Eukaryota; kingdom Metazoa; phylum Chordata; class Actinopteri; order Atheriniformes; family Melanotaeniidae; genus Melanotaenia; species Melanotaenia boesemani. The sequence goes on along the minus strand of NC_055694.1, from coordinate 5,741,827 downwards.
GTTAGAATTGAGTTTTTACATTAAAGCTCTTGGTGGGTGGGTAGTGAGTGATGGGTGGGCAGTGCAAAGCAAAGTGTGAGCTAACACTGGCTTGGCACGCTCAGTAAAATGCACAACCATTCACTCATGTTGCATGTGTGGGTTTGCTGCCAGTAAGAAGCAATGTCAAGTTTTTTCTTTTTCTTTTCTTTAAACTTGCCTCCTCTTAAAAGGCTGTCGGGTCCAGAGGGACTGCAAGCTGAAATCTAAAGCCTTGTTTTATTGGTGGGAAAGAATGCGTGTATACAGTATGTGAGTGTGTGGCTGTCACGCCATCTGCTTTAGCCAACAGCTGAAAGCATATCTCATCATCGAAATTGTGAGAATCAGAACACAATCTGGGTATAACTGTGACAGTAACACAGCTCATACTCTTATGGTCATTTAGTAGTGAGTAAAACCAGAAAGTGGTTTTCTGGAGACATTTCTAAAAGAGGGAGGACAAAAAAATTATATTGGAGACTTCCGTTTACACTCCCAGTGCATCAACCCTCTACCTTATTGAATGCACCATTCACAGATCATTATTAATTAGTGAGGTGGCCTTCCACTCTCTTGGGTAGTGCCCAGTCTGATCTCGTCATTGACTGCCAGCGCCCGAGGCGAGTGAAGCCCAATCTTGTGCTCCAGCCTTGGCACAGAACTCTGGCCCTGCTTGGCTTGCTTGGCATGGATCCCCGTACTTGTAAACGCTGCATTCCTCAGTCCTGTGTGTGTGCTGCACAGTTTGGCAATCCATTGTTCACCTGCTTCTCATGAATTTACTTCCCTTCTAGTTCATGTTTATTTTCTCAGTCTTGGTTGTAACACACAGCACAAATCAAACCCTTTCATTCTCATCTTTTCATACAAACTGCTTTCATTGATCACATTCACCCCTCTTTTGCTCCCCAACTCTCTGTTGTTTGTTTTCATATGTTGTTTGTTGAGTAACCACTCTAATTTGAGACCTATGCCATCAGCTGTGTCGTCCTTAGAGCTGATGTACTTCTTAATCTTTCGAGTCTGTGCTGAGTTAGTTCCTAGAAGTAGGCAGCTGGTGCCAGCGCAGCACCTTATCACCCGCCTTCCTGAATGAATTCTGGCTTGGTGCCCTGTTTTTATCTAATCTTCAGCTTTGCCTCAGAACTTAAAAAAGGCCTATAATACCAAAAAAGACCCAATTATAAAAGGGCTAAAGGCAATTTGGCCAAGAAAAACAAGTGCACAGCGTAGCACAAAGAAAGAGATTCCATCATTTTCAGTCCTTGTCAAGCTGTCCCTGGTGGGCATGCAGCTACAGACAGTCACTGTCAGCGAGAGGACAAGTATCCTTCTGCTGTCCAGTCAGTAAACATCTTTTCCATTTCTCTGCTCTTGACCTTTTTGTGTGCCCACATTGTGTACATTTCTTCAACGTAGTAACTTTGTGATTCTACCATAAAACATGCAATCATGGCGAAGTTGCACGAGTCTTAGGTTAAAAATAAATCTCTGGTGAGCATTAAATGGGGAAAAAAACAACATTCCAAGGACTTATTTCTGCCATTTGTTCCTAGAAACTGTGCTGAATTAATGAAAATAAAACCTTTATGCTTAATGCGATCCTCTTTTAGCAAGAAATTAGTTGCAAAAGAAAATGAATATTTTGATGATCTCAGTAAATTTCAAAGCAATTTTAGGTGACTTACAGGGTGACATATTTAAATAAAAATGTTTTGACTGAGTCACTTGTTTCTTGTATTTGCGGGTGTACCTGTGAAATGAAGAAGGTGGAAGGTGGGGAGACGTTCATAGGAGTAAAAGTAAATAATAATGACAATGAAGAGAATTCAATTTGAGGTCAGATGAAAAGGACAATAACAATACAAACATAACAGGTGAATAAATAGACAAATAAATGACTAAATGTTAGCTGGGTAATCCATATCTGTATCTTTCGTACTGTAAACATAAATTCTCCTAACTTGATCTGTGCTGTGTGTTACCGACACACAGCACACTTCTTCTTGGGATTGCAAAGTATTCACCCTTTTTATAACAAATCACTTGCTGAGCAGACCTTGATAAGATGTTGGATCCATTTAACTTTAATCAGATGTGTTAAAACAGAGAAACATCTAAAACTTGCACATCTCTAGGACTGAATTTGCCTACATCTGTCCTAGGGCTTTGTAGTGCCTCTTGATTAGTGGTGCAGACTCTAGAGCAGGGGTAATCAGTTTCGGCTCTTAAGGGCTGCCATTCTGCAGGTTTTTAGATGTTTCCCTGCTGCAACACACCTGATTTAAATTAAATAGTTCTCACAAGCCTGTTAAAGACCCACTGATGTGAATCAACTGTGTGGCAGCAAGGAAACTAAAACCTGTGGGGAAGTGGCCCTCGAGGACCAGGATTGGTGACCCCCTGCTCTAAATCCTTTCAGAAGAGCTTATATATGCCAATAACAGATATGTTCTTTATATGTATATATACCACGAAAAAATGAATTTGATTACGCACATGTAGTTTTTTAAAACATATGTGCGTTCTGAAAGTAATTGGTAGGAAAAGTGACTCAAAAATACTTTTACAATCCACTTTATGTAAACAAGACTTACTAAAATGTGTCTCCATCCGCCACTGAGTAAAATCAAAATAAAAAACAAAACAATGAAACAAATCAAAGCAATGAAACAACAAGACAACACTTTTTCCCACCTCCCTGAGAGCAGTGGTCTCCGCTTGGCCACCCTACGTTTCTCTTGCTCTGCCACTGTTGGCTATGAACAATAATATCAAAGAGCTGAGGCAAATATCTAATGAAAACTTTTTGAGCCATTGTTTTATACGTGGATGTCTGTAGTCAGACTGCTACTGCATCTTTAGGCCAAGAAACGTGCAGTTACACAGGTTGTTTCCTGGTTTAATGACACAATCGTTTGGTAAAAATCAGATTAAATCAGCTGCAGCACAAGGCCTACTGTGTCTGACTTGAGGTTTCAACACCTTCTTTCCTGGACTTTTGCTCGTCCATTTCAGCTCCCTGTCTCAGCGATGAATGCTTCATACCCCTGGCTTTTCTGTACCAGTCACCACGAGGGGTAGAAAATTGGATATGCCCTAATTCATACACAGGAACGCACACAAATCCAATTCTCACTGAGCTTCAACACAAATGTTACTCACAGAGACTTTCATCACTCTGTAAAACAACAAGAATTACAGCCTTTTGGTTCACCAACCCGACAAGTGGCAGTTTATATGTACAACTGTTCAGACTGAAATACTGTAAATAGCGAAGGCGTTGAATGAACCAGTAAATGTAATTCTAACCGAGCACAAAGGGTCAAATAAGGAGGGTGTCTTTAATAAGAAAGCAACCGCTTATACAATATGACGGACTGACACCTAAAAATATAACGTTAAATGAAGAAATCCATGAATTTTTGAAGTTTAAACTTTACCAACAGCCGAGTCAATTTTACTGCCAAGATTACGTTGAAATAAAAAAAAGCAAGAATGCTGGAAATGTATTGGATGAATGCCCAGAAACAAGCTCACAAACATGCTAGGTTAACCATTTTCAAATATCGGCCTTCTAAAATACCTTTCTATTAGTGTTTAGACATATCACAACCAGCGTGTGAATCACTCATTGTTTTATATATTGGCTCCAGCAGAGCAGTGAGAGAGTGAGGGTGTTAACTTGGTTGCAGATTAACTATGCCCACATTGAGCCCCTCTTGTTCACAGGTCGGGAAGATTAGTCACAGCAGTGAACACGACTGCCCAAGTCGATTTATGCATCCTATCAGCCACATATGAGCCAAGGACAGAAAATGTAAAGCTCACTAAAGAAGCTCGGCAGAGAGAGAGGGAGATAAATAATGACTGGCTACAATGAAAATATAGGTTAGAATGGAGCCTGCTCCCTCCATTACCATTAACCTTTAACATCAAAGGTCACATTAAAAGTACAGTTTGAAAGAATTACTGACATCTGTAAAGATATTACCTGAAATGCCAGTTTTTAATGATATCTAAGTTTTTTTTTTGTTTGTTTTTTTTAATGTCAGCAACAGTAAAATAAAAATTCAGATAGAGGGTGTTAATATAGAACAGGTTCACAAAATTAAGTTTTAGGGTGATAATAGATCATAATATCTGCTGGACGTCACATAATAAATAAATCTGCAACAAACTAGCTAAAGCAAGACACTTTATGAACCACAAATCACTCCACATTCTGTTCAATGGTCTCACCATACTTTTTTACAAGGTATTGAAGAGAGGGGGCTTGACGTGAATTTGGGATGGCTGTATGCTTTGTTGTATATAGCAGGTATGCTGCGCACATTGACATTCTTTCAGATTTATGATTGCATTACCAAGGATGTATACTGATGCATCTATACTAGTGGATGATGGGATGTGGATACGCCCAGACGGATTGTAAATTGTGGCAAATAGATAAGAATAGTAGTACTTGCACACATTTCATATTTATGCGTTGATGGATAATGTAGTAGTAGAGGGAATATGTGTGGGTTGCTTATGTATTCCTGTGCGTATATTGTATGCTCTATATGAGGGACTAAGTGAACGTGTAGTTGGGAAGTTTGTAGCTGCTTTTTACTGAGAAGTTTTTTAAATGCTTTATTTGAAAAGACTCTAAGGCCAAAAGGCTGAGCATTAATAATTAACTTCGTGGACTTCTGGATCTGTGTTTTCTGCAGACATATGGACGTGTTACATTAAGCAGGAAATGATGGAGCTGATCCACTTTTCATTCTGATGACTTGCTCATGGGGTCAGTGTTGGAGGTTAAGTCTCCCAGGGTTGTATGTGGAAGAGAGGGTGGATAAGAGAGCTTTTACATACTTAATACACAGGCAGAGGTGAAGCCCTTTCCAGCAACCAAACTGTCTGGGGATGTATTATGTCCACTTCTTTCAGACTGTAGTGACAGTTTTATGTCATAAGTGATGTGTTGATTTTGCTTGATGACCTAATGGAGCACAGCTCAGCAAATTCACAAGTGGACTAATAACCAGTAGTCTTGTCCCCGCGATGGACTGGGACACTGAACGATGACAAAGACATAATTCTCTAGTTGCTCGTCATCCTCTGGGGAGCTGTTTCTCTTTTACGGCCTTTCGTGTTCGCTTCAATGTATTCCATACCTATTTTTGTGCCTTTCAGTCCATGCAAACGCTGGATAAATCTAAGTATTTTCAGCTTGTGTGAAGATTAGCCACACAGTGGTTATTTTTCCAGTGTGGGGGCAACCAATCACGGGATTTAATAATAGTAAATATGTGTTTCCTTATGCAGCAGTTTAAAGGTTAGTCCATCAGAGATTTGCATAAGCAATCAATGTTTACTCCTCATTTCTTTAACTGCAAGCTAGGATGTGATTTCTGTTTTTATTCTTGATACATCATGAAGGTCCACCACCTTCTCATTAGTCATTACACCAATAAAAGAAAAAACAACTTTTTTTATTGTATATTCGTGTCCTTGTGAGACCATAAAAGTACACAGAAAGCCAGTGATGGCCTCAATAACTTCCTGTCAGTCACCAAATTGGATTTTTTTTTATTTATCTCTCTGTAGTGGTGAGGCCAGATGAGAATCATTGATCGTGTCCAGAGAGTGAGCTGCAAGCCTACATCACCTTGTGCTCACTCACCATGAGTGTCTGAAATGAGTCGCTGCATCCACGAAACGCACCAGAACTCAACTTCAGCAAGGTATCAGACCACACGTAGCAAACCACAGCACGGACAGCTGAGATCAAGGTCAGAAACTAGCAAGATTTATTCATTTATATTCCCATTCCAGTAAGTTTGTCCCTAAAATGCATTTCCATGGCAAACCTTGTATAAATTGGGGATTTTGGTCTCTTACAAAAGCCAAAACCTTTCCTCACATTTCCTTTCCCCATCATGGTACGGGTGTATAGGCCTGAAAAAAGGATGTCTGACCCCATTTTGGAGGAAAAGATGAAAAAAAGGCTGTCTAAATTTTCTTTGTAAATACATGCCTTTGAATTTATACAAATGGGAACTTCAAGCTGAGGAAATTTTGATCAAAGTGCTTTGTAGTACAAATATCAAGACGTTGATGGATTTTTAAATCCAATGAACATGTTTTTTTATTTACATTTAAGGTGTTGTGCCTCATACAAGCTACTACCAAACCAATACAAAGCATTTTAATCAATGCTAAAAAAAAAAACACAGAAAAGCACCAATATTTCAATCCAAAGCTCAATGATGTCTTACACTGTTTCTTGCAGCCTCAAAAATCAAGATAAATGGAAAGATGCAAAACTCACTGTTTCAAAAAGCAGACAAACCAAGATGTAACTTCACCTTCCATTAGAATTCATGTGAAAATCTTTTGTAACTGGCAAACACAACATGGAAGCTCTCAAATGAGAAATCAATAAACAGGTAAGACGGAAATCTGTAATTCACAATTACCATATCAAGCATGTAAACACATAATCTGGGCCTACATATGTAATACATACGTAATATGTGGAAGATTAAACAGCTTCAGGCTCATTTGAGATGATGCAACAACAAATTCTCCAGAAAATATGAAAAAAAAAAAACATTTTTGGGGGAGGAAAAATGTTTTCTTTTATTTAAAATTGCACTGAAATTGATGTTTGAAACCCAGTGAAGAGGATATAGACCAGTGGGTAACCAGAACTTGATCAGTCTTTGATTGCTGGCAAGCATTTAGCATCAAGTTTTGATCTTGACCTTGTTCCTTGCACACAGAGATTTCTTCAAAACATTTGATGATATTATTCACTGAACTTTTGTCTGAAATTGTTCCACAATTTTTAGATGCTGTTTGTCTCAGATTAGTGAACCTCTGCCCATCTCTACATCTGAGAGCCTTTGCCTCTCTGAAATGCTCCTTTTGTACCCAGTCCTGTTACTGACCTGTTGTAGATAACCTACTTTGCTGCCATCAAATTCAAAATGAGCTCATATTGTCCATGAAATGATGAAAATGTTGTTTATGTTCTAGTTTGATTAAAATATGGGTTTAAGAGATTTGCAGACTGTTCTGTTTCCATTTACATTTTCACCAGCATCTCAACTTTTTGAGAATTGAGGTTGTAAAAATTTGTAGATTTTTTGTTTGTAAATCACACCAATTTCAAATCTGTACTTATATTTCCCTATCTATGCAATCTATCAGTGAATGTCCCTCTGTTTTGCTGTGTACAGTGAGAACATACCATCATAGGTGCCGCTCTCCAACAGCAGCCCACTTTCTTCCAGATCGCGGAACTCCCCCACGCTGATAAAATTGTAGTCCACTCCAGGAACTTCCCCCTCTCTGGGCTGCCGAGTAGTACCTGCAAATATTGACAAGTATAAGAGCAGGAATACCCAAAGAAGTGGAATATGCCACTAAATGCCATGATGGGAGATTGCATGTAGCACTGCAACCAACATGCCCACAGGGAGGTGATTCAATCCCAAATGCAGCACACAGGGGAGAGTCTGTGTCTACATCATGAATAATCAACAGAACTGGGACTACAAAGCCATGAATGTATTATTCAAACATGAATGAGAGACAAAAAATAACTTTGCATGGCATCACAGCCGTCAAACCACAAAGGAAGTGTAAGTGATGATAATGAATGGGATATTAATTATAGACTCATAGACTCAGACTGTGCACAACAGCAGCGCTGACAGTCTTTAAGGACACAAATATTACAATAACGTTGGGGGGGGGGACACAAACAAACCAAAATAAACAAAAACAAAACACAGTTCTTTAGGTTAAAAAGTTTCATAGATCAGGACATAATAAGAAATCGTCTGGTTCTTCCAGGTCTTAAAATGAACTAATACAAGTTTTGACTTGTGTCTGCACAGCTTTCTGAAGGCCCCACCACAGCATTTCAGTCAGGTTGAGGTCTGGACCTCAACAGGACCATTGCACCACCTTCATTCTTTTCTTTTTCAGCCATTCTGTTATGGATTTGTTGGTTTGCTTGGATTCTTGCATTAACCAGATTCAGAAAAAATTCATCTGTCACATGATGTAAAAGGCTTAAAAAACAGGCCCAGATCATCATTTCTCCACTGCCGTGCTTGACACTTGGTATGCAGGTTTTGTACTGATATGCTGTGTTTGGTTTTCCACAAACGTACTGCTGTTCATTATGCCCAAGCATCTCCATTTTGATCTCATCTATCCAAGGGACATTGTTCCAGAAGTTTTGTGCTATGTTTAGATGCAACTCTGAAAGGCTGAGCCGCGCAGTCATGTCATTTTAATAGAGACGAGGCTTTCTCCTGCAACCCTTCTGAACAAGCCCTGTTCATTTAACATTGCATTTTTCTCATTTTAAGATCTGGTAAGGACCAAAGATTTTGTTTTCCATGCTCTTATGATAAAACCTTAGAATAGTGAATGCACTCTCTTTTTCATGTGCATGTACCCTGTTGCAATAAATAATTAAGTTTCTGAAGAAAGTAATAGGAAAATGGCCTTTGTTGTCCTTCTGCAAGTTTATCCATTAACAGCAACATCTTTATGACAGCACAAACCAACACTCAACTTGGTTTCCATGGCAATGTACTGCCATATGTGGATTAAATATAAATGTATTGTAACATGGGGACTTGTCAGCATAATGCCTCTTAAGTAAAATAATGTATTTCTGTGCTGCTGCCTGAAGTCTGAAAGAAGTCTAATCCTACAGAATTATCCTTATACTGAAACTCTTTGCACCAACAAACTGATTAAAGTCTTATCAGTTGTTTTCAACATAGGAATAGATTTTCTCATGCTCATGATGCAAAAGCCTAACACATCTTCAAAGATGTACAGTTCTGTGTAATATGTTATGTTGCATAGTCTTATTCGTGCCAGTGGTGATGTTTGAGGTCAGATGTCCACAAAAAAGTGTTCAAGTTCGTCAATCATTTTTAGTTATCTCCCCTTTGATTCCTGAACCACACTACCATGACAACACTGGGGCTCCAAAAAACCTTCCCAGCTTCTGCAGGGTTAAAATCATGAAGTCCTTATCTGCTGTTCATGTTCAGCCTTGTTGATGCTTTAACTGTACGACACTGAAAACATACTGCTGCTAAAACGATTTTACGCTTTACAACATGCCAGCTTCATTCACCATCATCTTCGATGTAATCAGGGCTTTTACTGTACCTCTGCTATCTCTATCCACTGCAGACACTGGGGACTATAACTAAGAGCTTAACAGGGACTTGTTCCCATTCTTCATTTTCTCTCCGTGTCAACATCCATCCTGACTGCCGAATGACCCGTCACATCTGAAACAGCTCAGTCTGTTGCAAAAACAATCTTTCATTCTGTCAAATGGAGTAATCAGAGGAGACCAAGTAAACCACAAAGTGAAGATATATGATCTTGTTTTTGGACGGTGGAAAAGAGAAATGTGGTTATTTAGCGATTTATTTTTAAATCAGCTACCTTGCCTGCAGCCTCTGAGACAAGGTGGATCAGTTTCCTCAACCTGACAGTTTCACTGTGCGCTACATTTTCATCAACATCATGATGTTAAGTTGTTGCAACACGATAGCCTCTAAAAACTATTTGATATTGCCTGGAAAAAAAAAGAAAAGGGGCAATAAAGACTGGATGTGTTGATGTTTTCTAGATGGGTGAATTCTCAAAGGACATCTTCACTCTCCACCCCTGGACAGATGAGAGAAAGAAGTGTACTGACCCAGTTATGAAAAGACAAAAGGCAGAGATGGCTAAGAGTGTTGAAACTAGAGATCTGACTGTTCCCTGAGAAGGAACACCACATAAAGGAGATTTGAGGAATAGAACCGAAAAAAGTTTTGCTGCAAATTCTCACTGGAAAACAGGATTTTAACTTCTACTTTATGTGCTCGGTTTAAAATACGGGACCACATCTAATCAATAGCAAAACATACTAGTGGAAACTGGGCTTACATAAGTTATTCATGTTAGATTGAGGCATACTATAAATCAGAGCACTCAAATGAAAATAATAATCTATAATTGTTTACTAATCCACATTGATTAGCAGTAATGAAGATTAAGCAAATTCTCAGCAGTATTGATCCAAATTGGTTCACATAATTTCTGTGCATCATCTGTAAAAGAATACAAACCAGTTCACAGGCTTTATATAATAAAATCATAATATAATATAAAAATCATTTTGCCAATTGTTTCCAAAGCATGGCTCATCCTGAAGAGACCGTCTGGTGGTTCCTACAGGTGTAACACGATATAAAAAGTAGTGCTGGTCAGCATACCAGTTCCTACAGAAAACTGTAGAACGGTGTTTGTCTGAAAGTAATGACAAATTCACTGGGAATGGAGCTGTCACTCATGCCTGGGATTGAGCTGTGCATATAATCGCAGTGAGAAATGCTGCTCTCTACGAGATGCAGAAGAAGCTTCAGCTCACAAACTCTCGTTAACAGATGACTAACATCAGGGAAATTATTTCTGCAGTGGATCCCGTATGATGAGGATCTAGATGGAAAAACGATTACGGAAACACACCCTGCCTTTATAAAGTGACAGAGCAGGAAAAAACTTAGTGTGTAAAATCTTACCACATTGTGCATTGTTAAAGTGCTCCCTTGGCATAACACAGCCACCGTGCCTTCTCAGCTCAGAGTCCCCAGGGGCCCCAGCAGATAGCAACTGTCATCAAGTCAAGTGGAAGGTCAGTAATTTCACCCTCAGCTCGTCCGGACTGCACGACGAAGTCCTCGGGTATGACTCTGAAGCACTAAACTGCTCCTGGTGTGTACACCTCTATGAGGCCCTGTGATAGACTGGCAACCTGTCCAGGGTGTACCCTGCATCTTGCCTGCTAAATTCTGGGATAGGCTCCAGCTTCCCAACCACCCTAAATCGGAACAAGCAGTACAGAAAATGGATGGATGGATAGACAGTGCTTAATAAGAATAAAAGAAAAGAACTACACTGTATGAATGCGGTTAAATGAATCATTTATCTTTGTCCTTGTCAGTTAAAAAAGCTTTTTGTGTAGATTAATTCAATTATATACACTTAAATTCACGGTGTAATTCATAAACTATATTACAATAACGAAGCAATTTGGAACAATGAGCTTCTTGGATAAAAACAGTCATTCATTATGGTTAAAAGGCTTGATGCTTTGATTTAATGAACTTCATATTAATGTATGAAGATAAACGTTTCCTGAAACAAGTCTAGGACAAGCTTTGTCAGTACGCATTTGTAGTATTTTATAATCCTGCACAATAGTATAGCTAAGAACTAACTGCATTTAAATGAAGAAATTATTTTCCTTTATCTGTTTCAGGTAAAAAAAAAAATGGATGCTTCACACTGTAAACAGAACCAAAGAAATGGTATAAAGCTCTGGTACTTTGCTCATCTTGCTGGGTTTGACCCTGTCATTTCCTTCTTGAAGCTCACTGGCTGCATTCATGAAATTTATTGGCTACTGTGGATGAAATGTTAAATCAATGCTACGCTTCTCTGTCCTCTGTCTCACTGGCCTGAAAGCTTAAACCGAGCCTCTCTTCAGTCATCTTAAATAATTGTTACACTTGAAATTCTGTGACTTCTTGTTATAAAATCCTTACTCCTTTTCTTTTTACCCTTGCACTGAGACTGGAGCTGCTTGCAGATGCTGTGACAAACATTACCCAACACTTACTGAAGGAGAGGGGTAGTTTGCTGTAGGTTTGGAGGTCAGGATTTAGCAAAGCTTCTAGGATTTTGTGGGGACCTGCAGCCCCGGTGCCTCCGTCTTTGGTGGGTAACGAGGGTGACACTTAATGAAGCTTTTCTGTGTGTAGTGGAGGGAGGAAGCCATGCTTGTCTCATGCTGAAATGCTGTTCTTGCTGCTGTAATGAGGAAGGACATAATGCTGCAGTGGCTATGGAGGCTCCTCGCAGGGTCAGTCTGGCTCAGTGAGCTGTAATAAGGCAATGACATGAATGTGCAGAGTGGACACGGGACATACGCTGAGCCAGTAAAGACCAACTGTAATGTCTGACATGGAAAACACAAAGGAGAAGTCTTCTGAGATGATATGATGGTGCAGACTCTGATGTAAAATGAGATTATTAGTCTATATATTATAACTATGTTGATCATCATCCTGTTGGTTGACCCAGTTTGGGCGAAGCTAATGGACAGCCTCATGTTTAACTCTAGAACAAACTCTAGAAGTTGGTTTGAAGACAACTTTGCAAACCTAAGCTGTGCTGCCATGTTCTTTTATCAGAAAAAAAGGCTTTCTCCTGAAATCCTCCCAAACAAGCCATACTTGTTCAGTCTTTCTCTAATTGTACCGTCATGAACTTTAAATTCTAAGTTTGAGATGTAGCTCTTGTTTCGTTTGTTTTTTGTTTGTTATTTTTTTTTAGCATTGCTCAGTCTGACCTTGGGGGAATTTGCTGTAACACCTGTTACTAGGAATATTGGCTACTGTCTTTCTGTCATTCTCACTGTAGAACAATGGACCCCCAGCCCAGACTGATGGGAAGCAGCAGCTGCTTCTCTAAGGGCACATTCTCACTGATGCTTTACACAAACCCAGGTCCACTTCCACTGATAGTGCAGTTCCTTTGGAGTAGTGTGAATCCTCCTTCGCACTCTGGTGTGGACCAAAAAATCTAGCTGTGGTCCACTTGAAAACTGGGGGTTTTCGTCTTGGTTGGTGGTCGTTTCAGGGATTTCGCCCCTAACGAGCAGTTGTTGTAACTGCACAATGTTGTCCAGGCGGTTTGGTCGGCTTCAAGGTCCCATATAATAAATTTTTTCAACAATTTCATTTGGGTGTCAGAGGTCCAACAACATTGTTTTCTAAGTGTATTACCCAAAATTCAGCCTTGGTCCTTAATTTCAGCCGTTCTAAAAGCAGCTCTAGAGAGCTTTACGAAGAACGGGTTGTTTCTGTGTCTGAATCTTTAAATGTTCAAGGATGGTACCTGTCCACGTCCACTCCACGCCCCTCTCTGGGAGAGGATCTGGCTTTCACTGGTGCCTGCTCTGTGATTTTAGAGGGCAGGCTCAGTTAGCTGGAGGGGGCGGGTCAATGGCAGTATCCACTACCAGGGACTATTTGAGCACACATTTGGTAAAAAGTGGAGCAAGTGAGAGAGGTGACAGAATTTTCTCATTTTTGGGCCTCATATACAGGCTGTGAGGACACATATGACTGAGAAACATTCTGCTTTTATGAAGCTGTTCACACTGATGATGATCAGTAAATCAAGTACTTTTGATTAGCAGCATCTGCTGCTTCTAAACGTTTATATGTGTACGTAGTTTCTCACTCACCATTTCTTCATTTTGGCTCAGTTGTTAAATGAATACTGACACAGTCTAACATTTAGTATGTTATTGTTGAGACTGCATTTAGGTCATTTTAACACTCCCGTAGGAAATGCCTCTAAAGTAACTTTTCCTCCAAACTAAATGTCAGAAATTAAAGCTCTCCAAATGGTAACGGGGAGGCGGGGGGAGGGGGGGGGTCACACAAATAATGAATTGTGTCTTGTCAACTGGTAAATGGCAAATAGAAAAAAAAACAAAACAAAACAAGTGCTTTTAACTCATCTGTGCAGCCCAGAGAGCATGTGTGTGTTTATGTGTGCTGGCCTCGTTGGCCATTTTAAAACTGCTCGGGTATAAACTCTGTCCTGGTCATTAATTTCAGTGTTATCAAAGAAACAGTGGAGCAAACTCATAAATATAAAGCACAGAAAGATGATTAAAAACATTTTTGCTCAACTCAATACTTCATAAGTTCAGTCTGAAAAAACATAAAACCTAAGAAACGGCAGCATTTTCCTCAATCGCATAAAAAAAGCATATTTTTGTCTTGGTGGATCATTTTAGTCATCCTAATTAGAGTTTAGTCAGGTTTTCCTACACTACGACATTTGCATGAAGATTTGCATTAAGCCAAAGAAGGGCTGCTTTAGTGATTATGAACTTATGAAGTCAACAGCTTTGCAATACAAGTTCCTGCTGATGAATTAAAAAGGAGGTGGAAAGAGGAGAGACCTGAATGTAAACTAAGCCAAGGGAAGATTTTCAAGGAAAGAAAAGGTAAGCAAAAGAAAAAAGAAAAAAAGTGACAGTGCAGGCAATGCAACAGAAAAGGACAGACCAGGCTCCGTCTGCAGGGATCGGAGGGCAACAAGGAGGCCCAGACAGAGAGACAGGATGTGGGAACTACTCACAGGGAATGGTGCGCAGGTACAGGTTGTCCCTGATCACCTGCTGGAGCTTATGGTCCACGGATCCCTTCTGAAACTGCAGACTGAGGTAGTGACGTAAATCATTATTCAACACCTTGCCTAGAGGGGAAGAGACAGAAAACAGAATCAGTCTAACAATTCAGTCACACAGGAGAACATCTGCATGGAGCTCATTGGGTGCAAAACACCCAGTTTGATCATCTAAATTAGATTAAACATTAAATGAGTTGAGGGGGAAACAGAGAGAAGGACCATGTTTTTCTTTCTGCAAAAAACGACAGTATGTGCTTAAAATACACCCTTTATTACACCACTAGTGCTTCTTCCTCAACATTTCTTCGCAAGGAGTGTAAAATGAAGAAATAAGCACAGGAAAGTGTTACCGATATCAAACACCAAGCCCCATTTGCTTTGACATCTATCACAGTTAGATCTGAAAAAGTGCCTCATAAAAATCAGGTTCTATCCTCTGCATCTGCTTTTTTCAGTGGGTGCAGCCTGAAACACAGATTTGCAAAGTCAGAGTGTGCTAACAGTTTCTGTCTGCCAGAGTCTCTGACAGAAGTGTTAAGATCTTGTAGATCCTCTCCAGATCAGGAAATGTTGACAAATCAAAGTTAAGCAGCAGCCAAGCAGTGAATAATGAGTCCTAATGAGAACCGCATTAGGCCACTGAGAGGAGCATCAGTCAAACAGATTCTTCAAGCAGGATTCCTGCAGAGACTGCAAATACACAAATCTGCCACTTATTATTATTATTATTATTATATCAGTTTTTAGCCAGTGTGCCAGGCACTCAAGTCCAAACCCTGTTCCCTCCCTTGGATACAACACTTGGCCTCACCACTTAATTTTGTAGAGTTAAAGTGCCCCTGATCCTTTTGGGACCACTGAGTACAGACCATCAAACCCCCCAAACAAAGCATCATGGGTCATTTAGATAAAAACCACGATTTATTAGTCCTCAAATGAAAAGGTGCACTAAATTAAATTTCCCCATGGTTACAATAAAGAATATTGTACCATATCGTATCGTATTGTCTCCTGTCCTTTCCTATTGTATCATATCACATAGTATCATATCATATTGTATCATTTTATATTGTACCATATATCATATTATATCCTATTGTACAGTATCGTATCCCCTGATATTGTGTCCTATTGTATCACAGTAAGGCCTCCACAGTCAATTTTTAATATTTGCAAACATATTAATAAAATCCAACAATGCTTTTATATTTCTAATGATGCTCTAAAATTTGTTTTTGTTTTATTATTGTTTTGTATTTAGTGCTTTCTGGCACTTGCCAGGCCAACATTGTAAATAGGACTTTGTCCTTAATGTTTTGCCTAATAAAATGGGGGGTAAATAAAATGTATATATCAAAAGTATCACATCATAATGTATCGTGGTGTATAGGCCATTGTACTCTATCATACCACCTCATATTGTATTATATTGTATCCCAGTAGTTCCCAGTCTGGGGTCCCCAAAGAGCACAGTGGGTATGTAAAGTTTTGATTCTACAGTGCCTGTGCACCTTTTAAAATCAAGGTCATGTCACACAGAGACTAGTTTAGGTGCATCTGCTTAAGACTTTTATCATTTGGATGTTTCTTTTACATGTAGTTGGCATTTTGAAAGCCTAACTTTTGAAACCAGGTCCCCAAGTCAATAAATGATGGTCATCAAAATCTGCTATACAACAATATTTTAAAACTTAGACCCCAAGTTAAAAATAAAAAGTTACCTAGTATGCCTTAAGCATCAGTTTTAGTTCATGTATTGTGTGGTTTAGTGAGGTCACAGTGAACTAGTGGAGCTACCATTGTGGAGTAGTCCACTTCTATCCTGGTAACCTTGATTTTTCCTGCTCCATGTCATTGATGAAAATGCCTGAGAAACACCACAGAGCAGATTATTCATCCACACTAAATAAATAAATAAATAAAGTATGATAAAATACCTTAACTCAAAAGACAGAACTCAACCACTTGTGGCAACAAGCTAGCTAATGAAAGCATAAAGCCAAGCATGGCTGCAGCAGGGGGTCCGTGGCTTTGTGGTAGTTGCATGAAGGGGGTCTTC
The DNA here is from genome assembly GCF_017639745.1 of Melanotaenia boesemani. Lineage (NCBI taxonomy): Eukaryota > Metazoa > Chordata > Actinopteri > Atheriniformes > Melanotaeniidae > Melanotaenia > Melanotaenia boesemani. Next base: position 5,725,452 of record NC_055694.1, on the reverse strand, counting down.
AAGGAAAACAGATTATGACCCATTGTTGTTGTATCCTATCGCAAGGCATTGTATTTTGTTATAACATGATGCAAGATATTGCATCATATCACTTCACATCACAATGTATCATATTGCATCGCGTTTTATCGTATCCTGTTGTACTTTATTGCATCGCTGTATATTGTATTGTATCACATCACCCCAGCAATCAGCTGCATACTCAAGAGGATATTGTAGATCTGCTATGATCTCCCAAAGAAATTATTTTCTAACTCCATTCAAATTCATTCCCCACTTGAGAAACACTCACACTTGTACTCATTCATGAGTTCAACCAAGCAGAAATTTAACAGCAAATGTTCACACAGCTTGGCAACAAAGAAAAAAAATCCTTACAATGGAAGTAATGGAATTCTTGAAGTGTGAGGCATCCTACGTATGAAACCCACTACAGGAGCCCCACTCTGAAACTCCAGCTGTATTTTTTATGGCTCTTGCTCTCAGCAGGAAGTACTGAAGGAGAAATTAACTTGCTGGAGAGTTGAAAGGTGTCACAAACCAAATTCAAAAGTGTTATGAATTAGAAACTATTGTGAGTGCAGATCAGCACTGAAAGTCTGTCAAAGTATCTTGAGAAATAGTTGTTTTGTGTGCAAAACAAGACTCAACGCCTTGTTTTGCTGCGCGGCACATGAGGTGTATTCACTACATGCAAACTGATTTCATGACAATGTGTGAATGCTACAGTGCAAAAAAATAAAAAAATTCACAAAGAAAAGGCTCAAAAATTGTACAATCACCATATTTTTCTAAGTCAGTCCACAACAGTCACAGGTTATTTCTCAAAACGTCTCGCTTCATCTGACCACGTGATAAGGTTGATGCTCATTGTGGAGTATTATATTGACATTCAACAAGGGATTTCACAATTAAACACGGTATCAATTAATTGTAGAGATCCCTCAACATCGTCACTTTCCATATAAGAGTATGATGATATCAGCAGATCGTTACAACTTTTACACATAATGAAAACAAAGTTGCACCACATCCAGGTGTTTGCTTGTGTTGCCTTGTTTTCGTTCTGTACGGGTTTGCGGAAGAGGCGTGCAGAAGAGTTATCTCCTCCAAACAGAAAGATTAAGCCATCCTTGTCGGATTTTCTTTTGGTTGTAGACAAAAAACAGAGTAAGGTGGTGTTGGTGTCGACATAAAAAGTTTCAATACCTGCAGGATCTTCACCAGCTTTTTACAGTAAAAGGTAAATGCACAGTAGTTTGGTTAAATGACGTTATATTGTAACTGTGAAGCGTTCAGCAGCATCATTGAGTTTTACATTATACAGATAAAAACCAAAATACGTATTTTTAATAGTTGTTTTCATTGTTTACCCATAACTGATTCGGTATGAGGTTGATGCCCTTTTAGTCGTCAGTGTGCAATGGGTTGTTGAAGAACAGTTGTGTTGTGTTTCAAACAGCAGCGATTCTGCGAAAAGGACAACTACAATTCTAAAGCTAGCTAAATGTTTTTTCTGTTTTTATATTTTCTACTCATTTTCAAAAGAAATGTTTAAAAACATAGAAAAAAAGCCTTCCAAGCCTGTTATTCCTCACATTCTGATGCTCATTTTTAACTTCAACAAGCCGTCTTGATTATGCCTGCAGGACTAAGTTCCTGCCATGTGATTGGTTGACTAGATATTTATGTTAGCAAGCAATTGAACAGGCAAACGTGATATTTTTCTGTAAAATAAGATAACAAAAAAGCTTTTATAAACACAAATGCAATGACATGAACAGATGTATAGTTAACTGGAGTTTTTTTATATATATATATATTTTACAATTGATGTATAAAATAAATTTACCCCATAATATTATGAAAACTTACTTAACGTTATGTAGTTGTAAGCTCAAGTGTGGCCTCAGTACTCCAGGGTTGAAGAAATCACCAGTTCGTGTGATGAGTGCATGTAGGGGGTGCACTAAGCTATGTGCATGTGCTTGAATGGTATAGATATTCAACTGTGCTTGCATTAAATCGGGTTATTTTAGCCAAGATTATGCTACAAAATATTTTCTCAGCTATATTTAAGTTTCCTGTTAAGTGACTAAGCCTAAATTTTGTAAATTTCTGGTTAATTCCCATGTATTCCCGTTAATTCCCATGTATGAAAGTTTCCAACTTTGAAAATTCCCGCAATTTTGCAACCCTATTAAGAAGGTTGAAATAGTCCACTAACTGCAGCATGGCAGAGGTATACGTGAGTGCCAGGGAAAAGGGTAGGAGCATGGTTCTCCATTATGTAACTCCATGGAGTTTTAAGTGGCGCAACAAATGTGAGGAATTTAGGTCAAGGGAACAAAAGCTGCATCTGGTTATGCATCAATTCAAAAGCCACAAGCCTGTGGTCCTTGTTCCCAGAAGCTACGAGACATGAAAAACCCCAAATTCCAATACAAGAACTCAGTATACATCTCATTCTCTTTCAAAAGGCTCAGGCCTGTTTTTACATTATAGGAGATGGGAGTGTTTTTTCCTCCAGCCAGGCTGCCCCAAATCCATTTCACACATTCCCCGGGTTGGGGGTGGGGTGGGCGCTGGGGGGTGGGGGGGGGTATAAAGCTAGTTTCAGTAAAGGGTGGTAATAATTACCCCAGGACTCCTAAAACTAATGTTAGATACCCCACTGATGCACTATCTTTTTGTACCCTCTCTTATGCACACAAACACATGCAAATCACCTCCCCTGCCCAAAGCAAACACCCACTCAAGTGCGTCTAACAGTGAAGTCGTTGTGGCCCGCCTGTCAGGTTGTGTTAGTACACTACATCATATCTCCAGAGAAGGGGAGAGAAAAGGGGGAGAGCGGCAGTTTCCTGCTAGGTTACAAGGCAGCGCATCACTGGCCTACCGTGCTGGTTGTACGAGGCATGTGGGACACAATGGGAGCCTTTGTGGCTTGTCATCTGGCTGTTAGGCCCTCGCTGTCATACAAGGGGGAGGAGAGTCAGTGGCTAAAAGGGGAGCTGCAGTTCAAGGATGGAAACTTATTCGAAATAAAGGGAGCAAGGAAGGACAAGTTGATGGGAGTGGGGGATGCTGGCAGAGAGGAGTAATGATGATGCATGGGAACACATGTGGAAGCTCACCACGCCTCCCTCGGTTTGCCCTTTAATCATTTCTCCATCGCTCCAGCTCTGACTGTGTGTCTTTGCCTCCCTCGCTGTGGAGATTCATCAGCCGTGGCGGATCCCTGCAGGGCTCCTCACACCTATGCTCGAGATCACTTTCTGACTCGCCATCAGCCTTCTCCAGGTCATTTATACTTGTTTCTTCCACTCCAAGCCATTTAAGCTTTTGTCTTCACATATTTCACACAGCTCTGCGGTTATGCAATATGTGCATTTACCTGTCTGCACTCTTGGAGGAGAGAAAAAGAAAAAAGATGGAGAATAAAAAGGAGAAGGCCAGTGAGAGGAGAGGCTTTACGTACTGTAGGTTAATATTGAAAGATCTGCAGGGTATAAAACATTTACCATGTTCTAATGTAACTCCAAACCAAACCTGTTCTTAAATAAATCCAGCTTGAAACGTGCACTGAACGCTCTTTAACTGAAAAGGGGTATCGGTGAGGGACACTTTGTTTTTTAAAGAGCTTTGACCCTCATTTCTGAACAAAACCAATTTAGTAAACAGAAAAACATTTTGACTCAACTTTTCTGCTGTAGGGTACAATGTTAAAGGAACAATTCATAACTTTCTAATCCTAAAACTCTGTGCATCTGACTGGTTTTGATTACAGTGACATTTATTTTGTACATTGCTGTAGCCGTTGCTGCCCTGCTGCATCCTGAAACTGAGAAACTGCCCTTCAAAACGTTTCTCCATCTTGGTGATTCAGTTTACGGCAGCATTTCACTTTACAGCGTTGTATCACACACCAGCATGGGCCATTTTAAACGCACACCATGGTTGATTCAAAGAAACGCAAAACAACATTATCAGAGGAAGTGAGGAAAAAAAAAAAAAAAAAGAACAGAGAAAAGAACAGATCAAAAGATAAGACAAGCGTCAACATTGGACTGACTTTTACTGGCTGGAGAGAGCTCAAAGAAGAGACAGGATGCAAGACGAATGCTGAATAAGCCTTCGTTTGGGGGCATCAAAGTGAGAAAATCTGTCAAAGTTCACTAGTGCGGTTTTAAAGTCAACGGCACAAGACAATCTTGATTTATGCCAAGTTATTTTTTCCCTGACACAAAATTGGGGTAAAATTTCCATAAGCAAACAGCATCTCTGAGACTGCATGCAAGAGCGAATGTTAGCGTCAGCATGCTAATATGGTACAATAATGGTAACATGCTAATACCAAATTAGTATATTAGCATAATAAGGATTTATGAACTGTGAGATACATCTCAATGTAGATATGAACAAGTCCAAAGAGTAAAGTTGCAATGTGCACAAAACTAAATTATATGATCACTAACTGATGATTTTCAGGCTGCAACAAAACATTTATGCTGCAGTTACAACATGTTGTGTTCAACACTAAACAGGAAATTACCATTCTGCTACTAATGTTTTGTTTTGCTATCCATCTATAGGATACATTAAGTGGTAAAAAATATATCTGGACACACTATGGATTGTTTGAACAAATTACAGACCACGACCATAGGACCATGCGGTGTGTAAAATCTACCTCACAAAATGCAAAATGCTGTTTTGGCTGCAACCAAATGTCTGCAGCATCAAAGAACACAGGCAGACAATTAACCACCCTTGTATTATTGAGGCGTTGTCATCGTTGTACTCCAATTCAGGGAGGAAAGAAATGACCAAACCTGTAGCAGCTTTCTTAGCAAAGGATCATTGGAGTCATTTGGCTGTAGAGAATCAACTGTTAAGACCTTCATGCATCTTTTTCACAGGCTTTATTTCACAAAAAATTACCAAAGCCAAAGTGTAGGACTCGGAGAGTAAAGCTAGTCCAGTAGGAGTTACATTTGATTTGGTAACTTTAACACTGGTATTTAACAAAGTGCATACAGACCTGAGGTGGGTCACTCATTGTTTAAAAGAAGACATTTGTCTGATTGTTCACAGTAATAAATAGAAAAGGAATTCAGATTGATCCTACTGACTGCATTTACTATTAAAAAAAGTGAATGTCATTAACTTGAGTATGCAAGACACTGAGATGTTTAAAATAATTAAATTATCAACAAACAAATTGTAATTGAATTGAATGAATTTTGTAAATTTGAAGGCTATCCATCCAACTTTTCATTTACAATCCATGCAATAGTTGATGTCAGCATGACCAAAAGCATCCACAGACCGAGCATGGCTTAAGGTGTAATACAGAAAAATAATAACCTGTACTTAAAATACAGGGCCCTGAGGTAAAACTATCAAATTTATTCTTCTCTCAAATTTTTTCAGCTTGACTCGAGTCTTGAAGCACCAGTATGCTCTCAGCTCACTGGGGGCCAAAACAACTGAATAGCAGTAGAGATATTTACCCAGGGACCCACTGCTGAGACAGTCAAATTACAATGGGCTTGCACAGATAGATTGCATCTCCAAAAAGAGAGCAGAGGTAGAGGAATAATGTCACCAGCAGGGGTGTTGGTAGGCATCTAATGAGCCATTCAATGATGGCGCAGCTCCGGAAACGGTGAGAAAGCCCCTGCCATCTGCTAATTACCACCTTGTTAGGTTCATTTTGCAACTCTGGGCAACAGAATGCCCTGCTGCATCAAGTATGACAGACAGAAAGTGGATCAAGAGATTATCAGCATGCAAAAGAGGCCAAGTTCCTTCACTTTTCAGTGGCAGAGAGAGAAAAGTAACAATTGTGCTTTGAGTTCTTTCCACAAAACAGCAAACAGACATGGTGGGTTTCACAATCAGTGGTCTCCTCCATCAGACCCAAGCTTATTTAAGGTCAAAACTGTTCTAAAATTGGTCTGAAGTGTTTTCCTGTGTGCAACAATAACACTAACCACAGTTTAAGTTGAGAAGTGCAACTGTTTGACAAGGAGGAGTGTGGATGAAGTCAATTAATGGCTACAGAGCCCATGAGATTAATTATGGAGGAAGGTACACTTTGGGCTAAAAAATGTTGCTTGTAGGAAATCGATGTCCCCAGTCGCCCTTTTCTCCCTTCAGGTTAGACACATCCATCTTGAAATCCAATTAGAGGAGGCTTATCTGAACATGAGGTCGGTTTGCACAAGCTGGGTGTTTCAGCTATAAAACTACCAAAGATCAGGCACAAAAAATAAGAAAAATAGAAGAAATACAAGAACCAAACCTTCAATTGTACTCAAATTATATCAATGTTGAAAAAAAATCTATGCTGTTTTATATCAAAGGTTAGGCACAAAATTCATTTGAAAAGAATGTTAATTGAAAAGAATGGTCTTGCTCTACATTGTGTGCAGACTTAAGGTCACGGGTTTCTTATAAACAATGTGATAACCATCAGCACATTTGGCAGCTGACACACATATTTTCCAAAAGCACTCAGCATTAAGAAATATTTTCCCTGCCACAGATTGGGTAGTTTGCTCTCTATTGTTGGCTGGCTGTACAATATATTCATTTGTTAGGCAACACGTTTAAGATAAAACTGCCTCATTTAGCAGGGCACACCTTTTCTGTGGGTACTTAGAGAAAGTGTGCATGCAATCTCACTTTTTCAGTGGCCAGCCTGTGTAAATGGATGCAATAAAATCCTGTTAAATGACGTGAGTTCACAATCATTAAAGTTATCCTGTTCTTCACAGCCAATGTGTACAGCATGCGACAAAACTATCAAGGTTGAAACAGTAGGAAGAGACCTTGAAACTCTCCTTTCTAATCCTATTGTGGCTTAGAGGAAGATATCTTAAAAAAAAAAAAAAAAAAAGATGGCGTCAAGCGCTTTTTATCTGATCTATCCATTTGGATTCATAGCTGGTTCAGGTAGAGGAAGAACAGGCACAGTCCCCTGATGGCCATCTTAAGCAGACACAATCCTCTTCCTTCTACCTGTTATGTGGACCAGATTGATAGATGATGACCTGTCCTTCACCCAGCATTCATCTCACTTCACTAAGCACTGCTTTTTTGCCCTGCAGGCTTTCGGGTTCAGTAAAGCTCAGTGGATGCTCCCACACCAGTGAGGAATCACCACCTCGTGAGATTCACACCTTTTAGAAAACAACCGATTGGAGTAAAATTGGGAATAGCAGATTTTAATAATTTGGTAAAGTTGAGCTTAAATATTTAAAGACATATAAAAGTAATTTTATTTTTTATGTCTTAATACCTTATGACCAAGCAGAAGTGTGTGTTGAGGTATATCTCTGTGGAAAAGATGTCTTCTTTTGATACTTTAGTGTTTTCTTCCCCCCTTATTTTACTCAGTACTGGACATTTTTTGTGTCAGATGCACAAGCCATCTCATCTGGTTCCTCTCGATGTGGAAGAGCAGCAGCAGTTCTACTCCAAGCCCCTTTCACATGACCAAGCTTTTTACCCCATCTCTAACCCCTGTTTTATACAGGGTGCGTGCAGCACCTATCAGAATCAGAAGCGTCCCAGAAGCGTGTTGTCGTAGCCTCTGCTGAATTTACGCGTTGAATCTAATTTTGACACTTCACGCACCCAGAAAGCATCAGTTCAACAGTTCAGATAGGGGCAGACAGGAAATCAGACACACGAGGAGTGTAAAAGCTCCTGTGCAGATTTGCATGCTCAGCCAAGTGAACATTACGTGTTTAACTGGTCAAGGGGTCTCAGCATTTTTTTTTTTTTTGTTTGTTTTTTTTTTGTCATCATAGATGGCAAGACGTTTATCCTCCTGAGATTTCGTGATCTCGTGGATAGGTGGACTGCATTCGTGGGCGCTCCACACCTGAGCACTCCCGGTATAAAAGTGCCACGCAAGTCGGAAAAAAACTGTGTTGCAGCCGTAACGTGCTGCACACACACCCGGTATAAAGGAGGGGTCAGCAAGAGCTCAGCCACCCTGCACAGGTAACTCATTTCAGCCACTTGCATTTGTAATCTCGTTCTTTGGGTCACCACCCACAGCTCGTGATCATAAATGAGGGTAGGAATGCAGACTGATTGGTAAAATGAGAGCGTCACCTTTCGGCTCAGGTCCTTCTTCACCACAAGAAGCCGATGAGAGGCCAGAGTCTGCATCGCTGCCACCGCCGCACAGATCCACCTGGTCTAGGTCTTCCGCTCCATTCTTCCCTTTTTTGTGAACAAGAACCCAAAACACCTGAACTCCTCTTGAGAGGCTACTCCACCATTTTCGGCTTGAGGACCATGGTTTTAGATTTGGAGGTGCTGATTCTAATCCCAGCTCCTTCACATTGCAAAAATCTCTAGTGAGAGTTGGAGATCACAGCCTGAAAAATGAAACAGAACCTAGTCATCTGCAAAAAGCAGATACCTAATCCTGACGCCACCAAACCTGACTCCCTCAACAGGAGGGGGAGGTTTTCCAGGCATGTCCTGCTAAGAGGAGGTCCAAGGAACGACCCAAAAGACACTGAAAGGACTATATCTTTTGACCAGTCTGGGAGGGTTTTGAGATTCCTCCGGGGGAGCTTGAGAAAGTGGTCAGGGAGAGGGAAGTCTGAGTCTCTCTGCTTAGGCTGCGCTCCTGCAACCCGACTCCGGATAAGAAGTAGGGAATGGATGAATGGACATGTTTGAACTGTAGTCGTTTAGATACAGGTTGTTCTGACTCAAACCAATGACAACACATTCAAGCAAAATCTGCCACCATGAACTCAGTATTGATGTGGATGTGATTATTTGTAACTATGACCAAAACTGTTATTAAAGAGTTGTTGTTTTTTTCATTCTCAGCACTTTGTTCTTTTACAGAAAACCTTCGATCACTTCCTTAAACACCTCAGTCATTATTTTGCATTCAAGGATACTGGGAACTCAGAAATTCAGCTCTCAAGCCACCAACTTGTTACTTATCCGTAGCTGCCACCCACATGAGAAGCATTCAAAATGAGAATGAGAGAACTGCAACTTCATTCACTAGTGAGCCACTTTAACAGGTCCACCTTGTTAGTACCTGGTTGGACCCCCGTTTTCCTTTAGAACTGCCATAATTCTCGATGGCATAAATTCAACAAGGTGTTGGAAACATTCCTCATTAACAGCAGGTAAGAAAATCATGTCAATTAAACAGGAAAGCGTAAGCCGAGCCATGGAGACCTCTGTCATCCGCGAATGCAGAGGGTCAAACCCAGAACCTCAGAATTATGACCAGTTAAAAAAATGAGACAAAAGACACAAAGCATGGGATTGTCACAACTTATTTCTCCTTAATCTCTGGGCTGCACTCTCCCACCAGTCTTTTCTCTAAAATACACAGTTCCAAACCTCTAAATGTAAAGTTAAGCCTCTTGCGAGGCGTACAAATAAGATAAAATGACTGAAGAAAAATGTTAATGGAGTTGAGCGCAGTAGGAATAGACTGCATGTGCACATGTCATCCTCTGAACATACGTCCTCCTCACCCCATTATTCTTCTGGTTGATCTGCTGCGTAGAGACCAGAAAAAAAGACTCTCTTTTTAACTCTGCATCATCAAAAGCCTTCAGCTGTTTAACATCTTTGTGTTGTGAAACCTCCAACTGTCTCTCAGCACACCTGTACGCACACACAACCACACACACAAACACCCTCACACTACACGTGAGCATGCATTTGCAAGCTCAATCAAAACTAATGATTTTCAAATAGGTTGATAGAGAACCAAGACATCAAAGAGAGGTATGGTCCTTTTTGCCTCATCTCCATGATAGTCTCTTTTTTTCCCCTTTTACACCCCCCACTGCATTGAGATGGAGACAATGGTTTCACTGTCATCTGTGGATCAGAGAGAATGGCAGACAAAACATGAGGAGAGACCAATCAGTCTGGTGTAATAGAATTGGAAGAAGAGGGAAAACACAGAGATACTGTACAATAGATTAAAGGATTCACACAGAGCATGGAAACCCCCAAACAGAGCACAGACATTTATCTGATGCTGCATTAACAGCAGATGTTTTTACATGCAGTCCATTGCAAAGGCCTTGAGCTACATGTTTTCTTATAGATTGCCAAGAAAATGAATAAAGGAGAAATATAGTCTGAGGATTTATTCTTCAACACAGCCTGACCCCTCTTTCTTCTAGTTTCTTCAAGTAGTCCTTGTTCTCAGACTGCAGGTTACTTGTGGTTCCTTGAGTCTCTAAGTGTCGAATGGGAGGTAGAGCCTTTGGCTATCAAGCCCCTTTCTCATGGACCAAGCCCCCATTTTGGGTTTGGGTTGGCTTTAAGATTAGGCTTCAAAACCTTTCTTTTTGATAAATCTTGTAGTTAGAGGTAGCCTAGCCATCACTTAGTTATGCTGCCATAGGCTTAGACTGCTGAAGGATGTCCTACTTAGAACTTCTTACATTTTTGTCTCCCTGCACTTTATTTTCTATGTATAAACTTATGACAGTATTGGCATCATTAACTTGTATTTCTTTTCTTTTTTAGACGTCTCCCTAGCTAAAAGTTGTGGTGCCTGTTGATCCCTTTTTCCTGTCCTCTCCACCCCAAGTGGTTGAGGCAAACGACCGCCCTGAGCCCGGTTCTGTTGAAGGATTTCCTTTCCATTGTCGTCCAATGCCCCGTGCATGCTCAGGTTGGGGGGTTGAATCAAAGTCAAGATTTGGTGCAATCTTTTTGTTTCCTGGGTTAGGCTATTATTTTTATGAAATGGCTTGTCTTTAATGGTCACACAGATCACCACTGTCTATCACTGCTGCCTCTTTTTATGTCTCTCTCTGAGAATGTACATTATCATGATCTCCTTCACCATCGCCATGAAACTGACATGTCGGAACTCTGAGATGAGCTCTGAACTCTGCACTGCCCTCTGGTGGATGTATTAGAAAACACCTGGTTGGTACAAATCACTGTACAAATCATGGTGTTATCTTTTTTTAGCATTTTTCATAGATGCAACAACCAAAAAAAAAAAGATTAATTGTCTTTGGGCCCTATTATTAGATGCTTGTGCCAAGACACAATTTAGAGTACATGGGTTCTTTGTCAAGTTATTTATGTGTCAACAACACTGGTTTATCCTTTAAGTTGGTTCACCAACTATTTGTATACTTAAATGATTAACGAAAAAAAAACTTCATTCCTCTGAAAATGGTCAGCTTTCAGAACTGAAGTGAAAATGAGTAAAAAAGCAGCCTTGTCTTCAAAAACCTTCAGAGAGTCTGGAGAGCTGCTTGGGGCCACTTAAGAATATTACAATAAAATCTGGATGCTTAGAAGAAAAAGTTGAAGAAATGACAAGTGACTTAAATGCTTTTCATGGTAAATTAGAATTATCTGTATTTGATTGTGGGATTCTAAGACCCTCCTAGACCCGAGCTTTAGTTTGACCTGCGTTAGAGATTTCTTCTATCTATTTGGGGTATTAGGAACCAATACATATAATTTTATGATTTATGATTATACATATTTTTATCATTGAGCATATTTTATTATAAATTATGTAGACATAGATTTTTAAATTATAAAACAAAATGTCTTCTGACACCACCAAATAGCAGTTTAGGCGTTCAACAGGTTCCAGTTATACAGAATCTAGTATTATGGAGCAGACCAAATATGTGATGTCCTCGTATAAGGACGCTACGTCTCAGGAGGATACTAGTAGTAAAAGTAATAGGAAATAGACAAGACCTGGTCTTTTTCACACTGTGTGAATTTAAAAATTTCTGCTACATCAGAATACTTCAGCGCTGCACAAGCACCATCTGCAGCTCCACAGATTTTGGTCCTACCCAGCATGTAAAGAATTATGTTTGTAGCCTCAATAACTTGTGCTGGCACTGACAATACGCCACCAGATGGATCAAACAGAACCCCAAGGGACACAAAAGTCTTTTTGTCTTTTTTTAATCTCCCTCTTTCTCGCTCCCATTGGAGGGAGAATGCACCACTCAAAAAATGCTACAAGGTCCGAAAACACATTTAAGTGACACAGTTACACAATGAGAGAGTAGAAATTTAGCATGATGTTCAGAGTGGTACAGCTGGGTTACTGTAAACCTGATGGAGTTTTTACATGGGTTGAGAGGTGACTGAGGTTTGTTCCCAAACATGAGTTGGAAATGCGCTAATGAATGATTGCATGCGTTTGCATATCTGTGAAGTTCGCCTACGAGGCCCTGAGTAGTCAACAGTGATGTTTAGGCATGGCTGCTAATAATATGCACAGCCAAGCAGAACGTGTTTTGTATTTGGAAGAAGAGCCTGAGGAGGATGCTGATTACATGTGTGCATCTCTTGTTGCTAGGCCGACCCAGATGCTGTGTTGCTCTTCGACTCCTACACATCTTCTAATGGCATCCTGCTGACATGGCTTCACACCAGGGCTTCATTTGCATACATTAGTGATGACACAAAGGGTTGATTAATCAATTACTCACTTAATTATGACATGTTATGTTGTCATGAGAAAACACCAACAACACGGAAAGTTTCTTTAAATATATAAAGTAAAGATGTGATGGCATTCCTCAGTTTCATATTCTGTTTGTAGCAGAACTTGAATAATATTCTTATATTTGTTTCTGATGCTGGTATCTACTTATAGGGAGCATAGAATTCAAATAATAATACAAAGGCAGACAAATGTACAGTTTACTTAAGGTGTGGGGAAATGAAAATTAATGCATTTTGTAACTTTAGAGCAATGCACTCCACAAACCACTGCTAAACTCCTTGTAGAGACACAGCTCAGCTCTGCTCATTTTGACATGACAGCATCACACAGCTGTAGCAGGTTTGTCGGCTGCATCCATGATGAGAATCTCCCGTTCCACCACATCCCAAGGCTGCTCTATTAGATTGAGATCTGGTGACTGTGGAGGCTATTGGAGTACAGGGAACAAAAAATAGCCTGAGCTGTTGCTTCAAGGCATGATGGATCCATGTTTTCATGTTGCTTCCACCAAATTTTAATCCTACCATCTGATGTGGAGCTGAAATTGAGACTCATCAGACCAGCAAAGTTTCTCCATCTTCTATTGTCCAGTGTTGGTTGAATAAGTTTCCTGTTCTTATCTGACAGCAGACATCTGGTGTGGTCTTCTGCTGCTGTAGCCCATCTGCTTCAAGGTTGTGATCAGAGATGTTACAGACATATTACAGACCTTAGCTGTAACCAGTGCTTATTTGACTTCCTGTTGTCTTTCTATCATCTCCAACCAGTCTGCCCATTCTCCTCTGACATCAACAAGACATTCTGGTCCAGACAACTGCTGCTCACTGGATATTTTCTCTTCTTCAGACCATTCTCTGTAAACCCTAGAGATGGTTGTGTGTGAAAATCCCAGCAAATACTCAGGCCAGCAATCATGCCACGTTTAAAGTCACTTAAATCTCCTTTCTTCCTCATTCTGATGCTCAGTCTGATCTTCATCAAATCATCTTCACAATGTCTACATGACTAAATGTAATGAGTTGCTGCCACGTGATTGGCTGATTAACTATTTGTGTTACCAAGTAATAAAACGGGGATCTAATAAAGTAGGCATTAAGTGTGTATTGGTTAAAATAAAAAATAAAAAATAAAAATAAAAAAATCAAGAATCCAAAAGCATAAATCCAAAGTGAAAATGTCGTTCAAACATCGACACAAGAACAATTTCAGAGGCTAATTGTATTTACTGACTCATTTATTAGAAACTCTGCAGGCACTCTTCACCTCCAAAAACGTGACATTAGCATGTCCCTCGCTTCGCTGGAACTAAAATGCAACGTGGAATGATATATCCACTGTTTCTAGCATACAAACACAACCTGATCCCTGACAACCTACTCTGGGAAGCTGGCAGGGTGCGCTTAAAGAAAACTGCTCTCCTACATAACGTCCATATATCATGTGCCAGAGCTTCTGGCTGCAGGACAGGATTCTCACCTTTCACTAAAATGAGTCTGCTGGCTGGACTTCAGTCCTTCAACCCTTGTCCATCTTGCAATCCTCTTAGTACGGTTTGCATGTGTGGAGAATGGTTGACGGTATGGTGCAAGCTCTTTGAACACAAGTGTACAAGGTCAGGTGTGTGACTTTAGCTTACTGAAGTCTATTGCCTGGCCACACTGCCCAGCAGTGGATACAGACACTTAGTCCGTGATTTATCTGTATCTCTTTGAAGGCACACACAAGGGGCTGTTCAATAATCTGGGCAGATGTCCAGAGAGAAGAGGGCAATGACATCAATCACTCCCAGTAGATGAAAAGACTTCAGTAGCCAGGCACCAGAGAGCAGATATGAAGAGAATCACTACAACAACTGAATGTCAATATTTACCTAATGTTGTCTTGCAGGTTCTCTTTGATACCAAAAATTTGTATTCTTTCACTTGTATGCAGCAGATGTTTGTATAAATAATTCCACCATATGACCACTAGATTGATAAATGATGAATTAAGAAGTGGGAAGGCTGGATGAACTGGTTTGAATAAAAAAATATCAACATAAATAGAGTTTGATGCCCCTAAATCCCATCTGGCCTTGCAGTGGCACCACATTGCTCTTTGTGTGGGATACATGGTCATCTTCTGACTGACAAAATCAACCAGTGCAAACTAGAATCCCTTTAAACTTTTGATTTTTTAATTTTTGAACATTCAATTCTAAGAAATCTAATATTTTATGCAACTATCATCTTGATATGCAACTGTCGTGTTACAACTAGCACAGGTATGCTACTTCCACCAAACTGTTTTCTCAAAAACTAGAGAAAAAAAAAATCAGTGCTAAAAGAGTAAAAACATAAGAAACATGCATCAAAGAAAACAACCGGCAAAAAGTTTCCCTTCAAGAAAATAAACAAAAATGAGGTCCAATTCAGCTTCTTCAAGTAAAGTTAGGATATCATAAGTCTACTATGACTAAGTACATGTTAGAGTGAAGCAACCAACAGAAGGTCCATCCACAAATCAGCAGTCAAAATAAAAAAAGCTTGATGTTAGATGAGGAAATAATAGCCCTCATCTCAAAGACAATCGCTTCCCATCAAGTCAAAAGTGAATGTTTTTTTAAATCTGATAGAATCAGTTGGGCCTGAGTTTACAAGAAAAACACAGAGCACATGACTGAAGACACTGATGATCATATAGGTCAAACAATTCTCACTAAGTTGGAACAGTAATAGTAGAGACGCCCATCCCTAATCTGAGCATTTAAGATAGAACTACACTGGAAGGTGGACCCCTGCATCATGTAAAACCAGTGTCATGCATCAGCTGATGGCCTGATTCCAATCTGAAAATCTGTTTAAGATTTTGCTTCAGACTTTTTAGAGTCAATGGAAAACATCCAACATCAGAGTAAACCTTAGAGTAGGTGCTCCTTTTATTTTATTTTATCATTAACTTCTTTATCTGTGGGTTTACTCTTGTCGTAGGTTGATTTGATCTTGTTTTTACTTTTAACTCCAGTGTTTTCTTTATGTGGATCCACCACACTGGTGGCTTTGCCTGTTCAGTCTGTGGGGTTGTTGCCACAGTGATCACCTTTGTCTGGGTGGCCCTGCACTGCAGCCCTACGGTTGTAGTGTGGACTCTGGCCTGTCCTAGTCTGGGTATTCCCTGTGTCGGAGGCCTCACTGGTCATGGGTGGGCTGGTTTCTGATGTAAATGGATCTCTAAGACATTGTTTTCTCACAGCAACAAGGGATTGCAGTTCATGGGGCAGGGGTGGGCAGGGAAAGCGTACATGCACTTTGGGTGTGTGTGAGTGGGTGTGTGTGATTGTGTGTGAAAAAGTCTATAACGATGTGGGTGTTTTTAAATTGTTTTGTTTTATATTTTTGTGGGAAAGACTTTTATTTTAATATGCCTAAATTGTTTCTATAATGTAAAGCACCTTGTGTTGTTTTCTGCATGAAAAGCTCTTTATAAATAAAATTGATTTGATGTTACAACACCAGCGTATGCTGATTGAGTGGAGTCTGCGGACCATTTAACACCATATCAGTCAACCCATCCTCTAGATGTCCCACTCAGATCTTGCAGTGAAAGCATTGATGCTTGTGAAGAAACACGAAACTTTGCATCTGATGACCTGGAACAGCACATGTTACAGTGCAGCGTGATCCCATGCATCCCCGCATGCTGATACAGCACAAGCAACAGCATACAAGATAAAACACATGGATAACAAAGGCTTTCTAACAAAAAAGTCAGCGAGGCCAAAAGTAATTACAGCCTCTGTTTCCCCAAATGACGCAGAACATTTACACTGTAGTTATAAGAGAGACTGTTTGGTAACCTGGTACTGTAAGTTCATTAAAGTTATATTAAAAAAATAACACCAAGTGGAAGATATTTCACCAGCAGATGTGTGTATATTAAAGTAAAGCATAAAGTGAGACAAAAACAGTGAAATTATGTTTTTTCTGTGAATTAACAAAAGCACTTGTGATTTCTTGGTCTTTATGAATTATTTCTACTTGTTTAATTATTATTTGCAGCCATTATAGAAAATATGTTGTTCTGGTTTACAAAGGAAAATAAATATCTGTATTAAAGAAATGTTGAGAACTTTATCTGTCTGCATTAAATTGAAATGTATAAAACTGGATCTAATTGAAAAATGAATATTTCCCAAATTGTATAGTACCCCATCAGTTTATGTCCTGAATTGTAAGACAGTTTGTAAGATGATTTTATACGTATCTGTACCCTCATAGAGTGCATGTCATAGTTCCATATTCTCCCAGCAAAGCACTTCTTTCAGACTGCTGGTTTACTTGTGGTTTCTAGCGTTTTTAAAAGTAGAATGGGAGGTAGCCTTTAGTTATCAGACCACTCCCCATGAAACCAGCTCTCAGTTTGGGTTCAGGGGACAGACGCCCTCTCTATCTTTAATATCAGGCTTCAAACTTTCCTGTTTGATAAAGCTTAGAATAAGAGCTGGCTAGACCCTTATCCATCCCTTTGGTTAGGCTGCCATAGGTTTAGGCTGCTGGGGGATGCATCATCATGCAGTAAGCACATCCCCACACCTTTTTCTCTTTACTCTATTTTCCATATTTACATCATTGACATTTTTATTGTCATTATTAGCTCCTCTCTTTGTCTTGCTCAGCAGGAATTCCTGGCATAGAGTTATGGTGTTTTTTCTCTTCTTTGTGTGCTCAAGTTAGTGGGACTGAATCAAAGAGAAGATTTGATGTTCAATTTAAATTGGACTAATTCTTGTACTTGGATTATAATTGGACTATACCTTTAAAAATGCCTGAAGATGACTTGATGTTGTGAATTAGCTGAATTGAACAGAAATGGGGGCTTAGCTGGAATGTGTACAAGCCAGCCAACAATCTATGGATCCATATTCAACATGTAGGTAAAGTTTGCAAAGTGGGTGGAAGGACAACAAAATATGTATCTGTTTAATCAAAATGTGTATTCAAACAATTCCCTGCAAGAGGCCTGGACTATACGACAAGAAAACATCACAATCATCCAGCACCTGAGCTGCTTTAATAACATCTTGAAAAGAAGGCCCTTCTGTCAGCGATGCACATGAGGAGTGAGCTGAGTAGGTGAGTCATGGCGTCATATTACACAGGGACTGATCTGGTGATGATTTAATAAAGGTGAGTCGTCTCCCTCTAGGACACACAGGTCTTGGATATTAGGATGATGTCACAATGACTGAGCATTGCAAAGGGAGGTCTGGGATTTTTGTGATGATTCCAGTTGACTGACTAAGATTTGTTCTCAATACTCAGTCACTTACAAAGGGTAGTACCCTCTCTTGAGATGCAAATCTCAGAGTGGAGGGCGGATTCAACAATGACCAAATCCAAAAGTCAGATTCCCTCAGGAGAAGCACTCCCTCCTGTGAACATGTCCACAGAAAACCTCAGAGATGTTACTCCAAAAATAAATTAAAACGTCAATAAAAGCTTAAGGAGATGATCAGTCCTGAACACAAACACAGTGACTCACACCCAGTGACTCAATAATAGTTAACCGGGTTATTTTGTCAGTATGGTGATGCAGTGAGCCACACTGTCAACTCACACCACCAAGGTTCCTGGTTAAAGTCTGCAGTTCCCTGTCTATAATTAGTCACCCCCCACCAAAAGTTGCAGGTCATTCATTTTTAGGATGCACTGTAACACTAAGTACTTTAGGTACAAGAGTTTCCATCTTTTTATGTGGTTGTGTGGGAGAATATCCACTGCAAATCTGGTAATTTAATAATAAAAATGAAACCAAACAAACCTGCTAGGAAAAGCCAGAATACCACAACCTTTGGATCAGGCAAAGAAGAGATTAATCAGAGGTAATAAAGCTCCTTCAGCTCCCTGGAAGAGCTGCAATGCTCTGAAGTAAATATCAGAATATCTGTCCATATATATATATATATATATATATATATATATATATATACTTTTTAACTAATTATAATTTAATAATTTATCTTATTTAAAATATTTTTTATCTTATTTATTTTTAGATTATCATTTTATTATTTATTTTATTTATTTATTTATTATTTAATTGTATTTTCTTTAATTACAGTTTCTTACTTTTTTATTTTTTCTGCCTGATTTTTTTTACTGTATTTACTTTGTTTTTATATTCATTTTAAGCCACAGACACCACCAAGCTAGGGTTGATGAAAAAAAAAAAGCCCAAAATTGTAAAACTGTAAAAATCTGTCACTTAAAGAATAATAATAATAAAAAACATAGAAAAAAAGCAGTCTTGGTCAAACTTGAGTCCTCAGGGCATAGTCAAACATGGTGGTGGCAGCATCATGCAGAGGGGGTATTGGTCAGGGTCCTGGGAAACTGGTTAGAGATAAAAGAATTATTGACAAAAAACAGAAAAATAAATTGTGGGATGCATGTTCACCTCTCAGCAAGATACTGCAAAAGCAAGAGGTTTTGAGAATCTGCCGAATGAATCGCTGCTGAAACTTTGAGCAAAGCCTTTCCAACCTAAAGAAACTGAGCACCTTTTCTTTGAGGAATGGGCTAAAAGTTCCAGTGGTTGGACGTGCCAAACTTGTCGAGACCTACCCCCAAAAGGCTTGCAGCTTTAACTGCTGCACAAAAGAAGGCGCTAATATGTATTAAGATTAGGGGGTGAATATTCATGCATGCTCAAGCTTTCTTTTTATAGTCTCAAATTCTTTTTGTTTCTATTTCAATTGATAAAACCGATCTAAATCCCATTTTATAAGGGAACAAATTAAGGAAAAAAAACATTCAAAGAGGGGAATATTGTCAAAAGATACAGAATAAGTTTACTGACAAGAGGAAAAGCAGAGGAAGAAAGAGGATATGAAAATGTTTAGGGATGCATTGACACTCATACAGCTCCATATGTAGCAGGCGTACTCCCGTGTCCATCTTCAAGGCGCCCTTGCACAGCTCGAGTGTCTCCTGCCTCTTTTGCTCCCTCCTCACACACTCCTCAGTGCTCCTTTTGACAGCTGAAAGCTTTGCCATGTCTTAGCGTGGAGAGGTATCTCTTGCACTGAAACAAAACAACCCTCCGCTTATGTTTTGAGTGCTGTGAAAAGCAAGTTTGATACTAGCAGCACAGAAGTAGATGAGAAGGGAATAGTGTGAGTGACAGCTGCAAATCCACTTTAGTGTAAATACCAGCAGCCTTTTCTGTTCTTCGCTATGAGTTGTGTTTTTTTCCTTTCTTTTTTAAACAAAAACACCTTGGGTCTTTGACCTTGCAGCTGTTTTTTAAGGATCCACTTAACTGCAATTTCTCACTTGTGTAGCTTCTTGTGAGCTCCTTGAGTGGTAAAAAAATAAATAAAAAAGGAAAACAAATAATAGGAATAGGAGACTTTTTATCAATAAAGTTTCTAAGCCATCACTGATAGGCTCATGTAAAGAGCTTGCTGAGTTGATTAGTATAAAGTCTGCTGCATTAGTTGTGTGTTTTAATAAGTTACATAACAGGAGGGAGGAATTGTTACCCAGTTGTTTTGCCACACAAAGTATATCTGACAAAAGAAAACCAGATCAACCAGTCGACCACATACAGCAGGAAACATCCAGAAACACAAACATACACAAAGCTAGATAATCAGATAACAGCACCATTTTTCAGGTAAGAGGGAATCCATTAGCCTTAATTACTCAAAGACTGAAACAGGAAGTCCCTCCAATGAGGAGCCCATCCCGACGAGAGACAAGAAGATGAGGATCCAGGCCATTTCCGTAGACAATGATGAATTTAATTAACTGTGAGATACAACTGCAGGGGAATTCATTGCACTCTGCATGGTAATCCGCTTTCCCGGAGAATATTTCTGAACAGGATTATCAATGGAAGGATGAGGATCGGCTCTGTGGCAGGGCATCGCTCACTGGATGCAGGGTTTTCCCATTAGAAGACAACTCATTTGGGGCTGGTGCTGGGAGATGGAGCAAAATATATATATTTAGGGAGTATGCAGGATTGTTTCTGTAAAAGCCTCATTCATGAAACTTTAATTCACATGCAATAGTGGTAAAAAGTCCTCAAGCATCCTTTTTTTTGTTTTGTTTGAAAGGAGTCTTGTATAAACACTTGTAAAGTGTTTATTTTTTCCCCATCTTAAGTCTGCCATGACTTATGATAGTCATTAGTCATTTTCAGTCCAGTTCAAGGGTTTTATTGTTTGTTTAATCACATAAAAGTAACTTCTGAATTGTTTAAGCACTAAAAAGCCCCTGCACATCAAGACAACTTGGCAAAGAATAAATCTGAAATATCTTTAGGTCTTTTAACCTCAAAAAGACAATGACATACAGAGTTAAAATCTTGCATATCTCAGAATGGTGTGCAGCGTGTCCTTAAAAGATATAAGAAAGTGGACAAGTTGAGGACAAAAGAAGTGGAAGGCCTTACAAACTATCTACAGCCGGGGAACAGGCGAGGCCTTAAAGACAAAAATCCAGCAAAGACTTGACTCGTAACCTGAGAGATGCATCTGGACCTTCAGCTGATCCATCACTGGTAGCGGAGGCCTCATCAGAATTGGTCTCCATGGAAACGTGGCTGTCAAGAAGCCATTCTTAAGGAAGGGAAACAGGTGTGACACATGACACAAGAACTGTGGCTGTGTCCAAATGTCCACCCTACTCCCTAACCCCGCGTTCACTACATAGTTCTGACCTACATAGCACACTACATAGTGACCCATTCTCTTGGCGATTAGGAGACAAAGCTGCCTATTTTTTTCCTTGCTGCAAACCATGTGACTACCAGACGTCACCATGGCAACCCCAACGCACGTCAAGATGTCATTCCAAATCCAATTTTTGTGTAAATATTTTTATTTTATTCCTTATGTTGTATTTTATTCTTTGTTGCATATCTATTCAATAAAAATATTTTTTCGCCTCATGTTGAGCTTTTGCCCACAATGCATTGTGGTCTATATTGACCAGTCTAATGACCATTGATGCACACTACTTTTCAAGATGCATTGTGGGTAATTTTGAGTGCCCTACTTTTTTCTCTTTGGACATTCGGACACCACTACAAAATGGCGTGACCCCTATATAGGGCACTATGTAGGGAGTAGGGTGCACATTCAGACACAGCCTCTAAATCAGTAGCAACAGGTCCGATGGGATGGATCCGCTCTAGAACCTGGACTTCAACATTACTGGACCAGTGTGGGATGATATAGACAGAGAATGAAAAAATTATAGCAGGAACATCTAAAGAAGAGCTTTGGAAAGGCCTTAAAGATGTCGATGATGAACTAATCCTGAAGACTAGAACTAAAAATACTACAGCCATGTAAAAAAAACATATATAAAAAAAAGAAATAAATAAAAACCTACAATAAAGATCAATGATTACAATAAAAAGTAAAATGCAAAAGCAGGAAGCAACACATGAATATAGATGAGGAGAGAAAAAAATAACATTTTTTTATTCAATTTTAAAAAAGGACAAGAGTTGAGAAACAGAAAAGGAAAAAAAACCTAACTTAGCACAAGGACAAACAAGGTGAAACGGAGTACAAATGGCATAGTTTTCGTTAACATAATAACAGTAGTACTAATAATACTATGAGGAAAATATAGGATATATAAGTATGGAGGGAAATCAATTCAAATCAAGTGTATTTTAAAAAAGCTTGAACGAGAAGTTCAGACTGCCGAAGAATAAAGATCCTCACACCAAATCTTTACTGTCAAGCTCTTTAGAACTGTACAAACTCCATTTATCTTTACATACATTTCAATAAATCCAATTTATTTCCCGTTTTCCTGCTAGAATATAAAACATCAGAGATATTTTAAACTCTTGAGGGATTAATGTAGGCTGCGGCTGCAGTTTACGTCCACAGAAAAGATTCTATACAGCAGATTTATTCGCTTTGCACCTTAGGGGTTGAAGCTTTATTATTGCTCCCAGTATGAATGACAAGTCTGTCAGGAAGCAGGCGGAAGCGTTATATTAGGGCCGATGGAGAGGCAGCGTGAATCTGCTGCGCAAACCATAATTTTCAATTACAATAGCGGATTAATGGCAATCAGTGCACCCAGGTGGTGCCTGTGATTAGCTAATCTACAGAGGCATGCATAATGACATCTGTTCCACTCCACACCTCATGCTAGCTTGCCCTGGTTTACATATTGTACTGTGGCAGGCAAAGGGACCGGGAGGTAGAGGAGGAGGTGACACGGACATATTTCCACGATAAAATTTATCACACAAGCGTTCTCCCACTCCATTTTTAAAACAGTGTGTACAGTGAAATGAGGAGGAGAACAAAGAGACAATTTTAAGCTAAATTTGCCCTGCTGAAGTCAAATGGCATCTCGCAACCTCTCGGCCTGCTCATGTGGAGGATCCAGGCACTTCAAAGGCATTGTGCCATTTAATCAACACAAAGCGACACCAATGAGGATTGATGTGCTTTTTTTCTTCTTCTTCTCAGACCATTTCACTCATAAGTGGCCAAAGTTAAATGCTCAAAGCCAATCTACTCATTAAGGGGGGAGAGAAAGCTGAGAGCAGGCGCTAATTCAGAAGAATAAATACATTTTCAATTAGCCAGAAAAGGAGACGAAGGAAACATCAATACAGAGCAGGCCGGTTTTGGCTCAGATTGAGGCATTACTCACTGTTAATGACTTTTAGCTAATTTTATTTGGTCTTCAGGGCTGCTCAACTTTCCTCCCCATCTTTAGATCAAAAGCAGTAGAAACTCCATGTGAACTTTCCGAGTCAATATTACAACCAGGAATGAGGAAGGTCTTCAGCTTTCTATGCGTGGTCCACTAGGCCTGAATGATATGGTACAATTTATCAAATGTAATTGCAATTTTTCAGACCAATATTGCAATTTGGTTTGCAATTAAATCTTTTAAATTCCAGCTTCTGTTCAGTTTTCAAGCAGAAATATATGGAAGATATGGAAGATAATCACATGACATCAAAACATGAGCTGCTCTATAATCTAAGGACACAAAGTTGAGATATGAACGGATTCACCTACCACATGATGCAACCTGTGGCCAAAACACTGAAGCCTGAAGGTTACATTTCCTCTACAACAGGTTTCTACTTTGACCTTGTAGTAGAAACTAAACAGTCTGATGTTATTTATCTTATTTACACCACAGCGTGTCATTTCTCTCTACATGATCTGTATACTGCACACAGAGGAGTCCCCCCCCCCCCATGTTCAGGTGTGCACACTCCAACCAGCAGAAAACACACACTGGACTACAAGTGGTTCAAACAACTGAAAATCAGACAGAAATCCTGCTTTTTTTGAAAGACTTGTGTTATGATGAGTAATTCATGTCCATCGCAGAGACTCAGCTGAACAAGTTGAATTTACAGCCTAAAATGGATCCGGTATTCTTTGTATGTTTTATTAACGTCAACACGTTATGCTTGCCATAATCAGTGTTCAAGCAAACAACTCACATCCAGACCACATGTGGCCCACAAGACATTTGCTGTAATCTGTATCCAGGCTTGCAACTGACATCTGGCCAACATTACACTTGTAGCTCGGATTAGACCCAAACATGTCTGCTATCTGCGTGACTGCTTGTAAAAACAAAGGTTTTTTTTAAATGAGCTATACCTGCTCCACGCCAGGACACCCTGGCCCCTGTCCCATAACTTAAAGGTACAATGTGTAAGCATTACTGACTTCTAGTGGGAATACAAATTACTTTGGATGCTAAGCACAGCTGCGAATGGACGGTGGCCTTAAGTGGCCACAATTCTCCCAGATATGAACATGTTTTCGCATGTGAGTGGATCTAGTGGCCTCAGGTGCAGCAATGATTGCACTACAGGTAACTACTTCAACATTGCGTACATGTTTACCGTCTTCTTCTGTGTGATTTTGAGGTTTACTGATCCCAAATGCACCTGTCAAACAAATCTGGTCCTGCAGTTTTAAAGCTCAGAGGGTTCTCACTTCACTCACACACACACACACACACACACACACACACACACACACACACACACACACACACACACACACACACACACACAGTTGTTTGTCCATTTAGAGATGCATAGTAAAAATAGTGGCACAAATATGGCAGCAGCCATGTATGCTGACCCACGGCAAGTAGATATAAATGACCCATTCTAAGAGAATAAAAACAAGCTATTTAGTAATGTGTTTAGATAGCAACAGAGCTATAGTTTTAAATGATTGTTAAATTTTCTGTCATTGACCCTTCATTTTTTTATGTGCTATACCTTTAAGCAGCTTTTTAATTTTATTTACTCATTTATTTTACTTGCCTGCTCATTCTGATGTATGAAATTTATTTGTAAAATAGATGAGGAAAGATTCATTATAGAAAAAATGAGATAATAGGAACTCTTAAGCACTCTGATTCCTCTTGTTTCCCAGCTTCCATTTTCCTTTTTTATCCTTATTTATGTTAAAAGGCCTGACTTTGTGTCAACATTGATGTCAAAGTCAGTTCAATTTAAAATTAAAAGCATAGCAAATTCGACCAAGTACTTTACAATACAAATTAAACTAAAAGCAATTAAAATATTCTGAAAAAGGTGAAGCACAAAAGGTGAAATCAATAAAAAAAATAATGAGATAACACACTCCTCAAGTGGCATACTTCTCCAACACTGAGACTGCAAATACAAAAGATGATCAATGCTTTTGCACTGCCTCCACATTTTTAATTTAAAAGTGTTAAAAACGCGTCACCGGAGCAGAGAGCTGAAAGCTAACACAATCCCAGAGATGATAATTGTAAATAAACTTAACCTGAAGGTAAAGTTTCTAAATTCAACATCTTGGCATCCAATGAAGGATTTATTTGATTTGGATCTCTTAATACTGATACAAATAAAAAAAATCACTGCAGCTGTCACAACAAAAATACTGTCCGTTAGAATAATTGGAAATCTGAGTGCAATGAATATCTGTATGCGTTATTTCAATAAGAGTAAAAGCAACACACTAACACACATTTATAGACATGATGACGTATAATCTTTCTCATGATAAATATTAAAACAGTTCATCCTGAAACCTCTCCATGAGAAATTCTTCAAATCATCTCTTACATATTTTATTGCCGTCCACTTTCATATAGCAATAAATGAAAGTGACGTGTTAAATCAAATCAAACTCGTAATGTGGCGGAATTTGTGATTTCGGCAAGCATCATATTAGTGATCAAACTTTTTATTTACACGCTGGTGAGGGTGTAGGACTGTTTCTGTTAAAGCCTCTTACATAAAACTTTAATTAGCTGACAATAGTGTTACCCCTCCTTTATACCCGGTGTACATTATAGATGCGCTGCGGCCTCCGCTGTTATTCACGACCGTTTTAGTCAGTGGTTTGGTTTCCACTGGGTGAGCCGCAGCGCAAATCAGAAAGCAGAAGCGCATTGTCGCAGTGTTCTGCTAAATTTACGCGCAGAGTCTATTTCTGACACTTCATGCACCCAGAATGTGTCAATTTCCGCAGTTCAGATAGGGGCATACAGGAAATCAGACATGGGAGCAATGCATTTTTCAAAATAAAAGCCCCCGTGCAGATTTGCGCTGCTAAACCATGAGAACATTACATGTTTAACCGGTCAGGGGGTCTCAGAGTTTGTTTTTTTTTTTGTTTTTTTTTTGTCATCATAGACGACGAGACGTTTATCCTGAAAGTGGAGAATCACAAGATTAGAGATTAGGGCACATTCACACCAGGATTGCCTGGGGGACTATCGGGTTTGATTGCATAGGAATGCCTTTGGTTCCTTCCTTTGGTTTGGTTTGCTTTCACACTGCACTTTACCCAGAAAAGCAAACTGCCCAGACAATGTCGCATAGTTAAAACAACTGCTTGCTAGGGGGCGATATTCCTCAAAAAGACCATGGACGAAGAAGAAAAAGGAAGAAAATCCAGCTCGATTGGCCTGGATGGACAAAAGCTTATTCACCACAAGTAAACAATGGAGCAAAAACAAGTTAATGCAGTATCAGGGTTCCTGTTTTTACTTTGGTGTTCAAACCTAATGCAGTTTTCACAAGGATCTGCCAGTATGAGCAGGCAAGGTAGCGAGTTATTCAGCACCAGAGTTCATTTCTTTGATCCACACCAGAGTGCGAATGAGTGTTCACACCGCTCCAAATGGTCCAAAATATCCATGGAAGTGAACCAGATTTCATTTAAAGCAGAACAAACAGCACTAGTGTGAAAACTCCTTTAAAAGTTGTCCTCGAGGGACCCATTACTTCTCTACTTCTTGTTTCCAAGGAATCATACAGTACTTTCCTGTAAAGTGGTCTTAAGCACTTTGCAAAGCATAACTTTCCAATGAACCACTTTAAATCCTGTTGTATTGTAGCAGAATTTGTGATATCAGCAAACATTAACCATTGTAGCAACATAATACCGTATCATGAGAATTATGGCTTATGCACTAAACACCATTTAATGGAAACACCTGCAAATCACAATTGTACTTTGTCAAAGTTTTAGAAATATTGCTTTTATTTAGCAACAAACTGTAATAGAAACACAGCTTGTGTCAGTACTGTGATAGACTGGCCTGACCTGTCATTTGGAAGTACTTGCTGAGTTAAAAAAGAAGACGCTGCTGGCTTGAAGCTGTCTTATGGATAAGTGGGGATGGCAGTTTTCTTTCATGACTCTTAAACCAGATAAACCAACAAAGAGAAGGATCTCTTGTCCTGATAAAGCTCAGAGAAGATAAAGACGCTGCTTTAAAAGAAAAACGGACATAAGTTGCAAACTGCAGGAGCTGCTTTCCTCTAAATGTTATTTGTGTCTGAAACAAGAAGTGATGAGTTCATCTTTCACTAAAGCCTCTTTTGGTGTAGAATAAACACATTTGTGATACTTGGACATTGTTATTAAAAATGATTAAAGGTGCTTTCAAGGTTGTTGAAAGAATGAGAGTGTTAGAGTAGGGGAAAGATGTGAAAACAGTAATTGAATTCTGTAAGGATGCATGTTAA
Organism: Melanotaenia boesemani; assembly: GCF_017639745.1. Lineage (NCBI taxonomy): Eukaryota > Metazoa > Chordata > Actinopteri > Atheriniformes > Melanotaeniidae > Melanotaenia > Melanotaenia boesemani. The sequence continues at coordinate 5,697,896 of NC_055694.1, read as the reverse complement.
AAGGTCATCCTCTAGCAGATGCAACTCGTTGTAGGGTTCTTATGAATGAGAATAATAATGACGCAACAACAGAGAGAGGTGTTGGCACACAGAAGATCTGCATTTTTGCTATGTGTGAAATCTGGCCTGCAAACACTCCATATATTCAATCAAAACTCCACAGGGTTTTCACACAGCGTTTGGCTGCTTAGCATGCCATCCACCTTCATACGCCATATAAATATTAGATGCAGTTCACACGCAGCAAGAGCATTGCTGTCTGCTGGAACAGCTGAGAAGATGTAGAGAAGAAGGAAAAGAAAGAGAGCAGATCAAAACAGACGTCAAAACTGACTACGAGAGCGAGGAAAGGTAGTCTTCAGTCACTTGACTGAAATGTGAAGGCTTTGGAGTAATATGGAGTTGTGACGTCAGATTAGTGTCAGCGTGGTCTCATACATTCTGCCACCAGGCTGCATTCAGGTCTGAGAGTTGTTCAGCAGAGGAGGAGGGGAAAAGACAGGGTGAGGCAATCAGTAGAAAGAGAAGCATCAATCATCCTGGTGGCTTCTGTGGATTTCAGTCCTTGTGACGATGCAGATGAGCTGGTTGTTTTGTCAAGAGCTAAAGGCAGCGCCTCACACAGTTCTTCAGTCTCTTGTATAGCTGTGCTGTAAATAACTGAGCTTTTTACTTCTGTTTTTTTTTTTAATATTTGCTTTGACCTCTTCTTTAATGATGCCTATTTTTTCATCCTCCTGTCCGAAATGACATACAAAATCAATGAAGTATACCTTTACAACATCAAGGGATGTATGTCTAACCTTGTCTCAAATGAAGGCCGAGATGTCTGAGATTACTCCAGAAGTGTCAGAATCAAGATATGTGTTACTGTGTCAGAGTAAATATAACTGGAACACAGTACAAAATGTGAATGGTTATCTCCTCCTAAAATATATCCATATTACTTTTGGTGAAAACCACTAGATAGCAGCCCAGTTCACCTAGGAATTAATGAAGTAATGTATGATGAGGAACTGTGCTAAGCAGTTTTGCAGATGTTTCAATAGAGGCGTTACACAGGTAAATTTCTTAGAAACCCATCTGCCAATGCTGATGATGGACACTTCTATCAATGGCAAGTGTCAGGAGAATGAAGGGATAGCCCCCAAATTCACCTTAAAAATACCATTAAGGGATCCAGAAAGAAGTGAAGCCAAAAAGATAAAGACAGTAAATACTTCACTATAAAACCTTCTTCATCTGCATGGAAACTATCCGGACCTTCACGATTCATTTCAAACAAAGGCAGTCATAGGAGAGCACATTAGTAGTTTCTAACTTAGCGTTTTTTTTTCTTTGCTACTCTTTGGCTGTTAGCTCGGTAGATTTTTGTCCCACAGTGATGAGACAGACATCAGTCTCTGCTTTAATATGACACATTGTTTGTGTGGTTTTGCTTGAAGTGAAGAAATTAGCAGAAGGCCTAAAATGGAAAGTGCTGTTCTCATGATTATGTTACATTTCCATATAATTGCTTGGGGTTTGAAGTCAGTTTAGTTTGGCTGCCAGGGTTTGGTAGAGCCTTTTAGCTTAGTTTTGTTATTTTGTATGTTGCATGATAAAAGTGATGTTTCAAAATGTGTGCAACTGCATGTATCACATGCTGGATCTTTCAGTAGTAACATCCCATTTCCAGTCACAAAAACTGAGATAGAACAACCTTTCCCTCTACAGCAGGAACCTAATTGTCACAGAGGAAAAAGCTGTTTGCACAGTGAAAAACTGTATTTAAAAGTAGCAGAATTCCCCCAAGTCTGTCTTATGCACAGTGCTTTTTGGAGATTGGAATATCTTGAGAGACCCTGATCCCATTTCAATTTACACTTTCACCCTTCTATTTCTCCATCACTGCTAGATTTTTTTTTTTTTTGTACTCTCAGCAAACATTTCGATTTGCCAAAAAACATTAGCACTGACTCTGTTCTCCTCATATGTTGCAGGAAAGTCACAACAGAGTGTCAGAGAGCCAGCATGTGCCTGAACCAAAAGCAGCTAAATAGAAATCTGCTTTCAATAAGTGAAAGTTTTATATCTGTGACTTTATCGAAGTATTTGCTGATGTAGTTGGTTGTAGTCAGAGAAGGGAATTTCTTAATGAATCCACTCCTTTACTCATGACTCAAAGTAGGCAAAACTGCCTGATTAGTAAAAAATACAAAAACAATTCCACGAAGAACGAGAAGAAGGTGCAGAGTTTAGGTGATGATGCTGCTCCCTTCTCCATTTAACCATCAGCAACATCTTAATTAGTTCAGAGAGATGCAAATAGCAAATACAACTCCTCCAGTTCATTAATATAGTTCCAAAAGGCTTAATTTAATATATAACCATATGGCTCAATTTCTCCTTTATATAAATGGCAGAATGATTGATGATAGAATGGCTCTACTTAATAATCCCAGACGCTTGTGTTGGTACGTCTGAGGCAAATCAGCCGTCTCCTTACTGCCCTTTCCCAGGTCTCTGGAGTTTGAAGGCTGTCATACCCTGCTGAGGACAGGTACCAGAGTGGGAAAATATCCCACCCTTCTTGCAGTCTCCTGAGACCAGGCTGTGCCGTTCCCAAGAGGAAAGCCATGACATGTTGTCAATGTTCCGCTCTAGGAAGGTGTTTCACTACAAGACCTTGCAGGACATCACTGGATGCAAATACCATTTCCACCATGACATGCAGCTTTAAAGCTGGGCATGCTGAGTTAACCTACTTCAGGTAAGCATCAACTGGCTTCTATTGGGGAGAAGGAGGCAGCCTGCGAGGCAAATAAATAAATCCACAGAAGAACAGAGCGACAATAGCGGCTTTCCATAAGGGAAAAGATTAATAAAAACATTACTGTTGAGCTTCAGTTCCTGTTAGGAATGCAATGAGGAACTGTGCCAAAGAGCTTATGCAGCATAAATAAATTAGAAGAAAGACAGTTTGCATACTCTAGATAAACCAATCAGAACCCAAGTTTTAGTCCAATTTATTATTAATGCAAACAAGACTGTAGGAGGAGAACAGAAAGAAAAGCAAAAACAACATATTGCTTGTCTTACCTGTCAATGTTGTTGATGTTGCAATCAATGTTGAGATGAGGAAGAGGTTCAACATGGAAAAAAGGGGGAAAAGTGCTGTCAATTAGGACATGAAGGAACAAAGTTTACAGTTACTTTCTTATAATTATCATTCATCAAAGTCATACCTATAGTGGTCTATTAGATGGCAAAAACATATGATCATGTGACCTTTCTGACCTTAAAACTCTGTGCTTCTGACTTGTTTCGATGGCAAACTGACATTCATTATGCATATTGTTGGGGCTGCCATTACCCTGCAGCATCCCAAAGCTCAGAAACTGCACTTCACAAAAATTTTTCCCAGCTCAGAGCATCATGTGACAGCTTTGTTTTGGTTTAGGGCACCACAACATATGCTAGCAACTGGATATCAACACACTGGCCATTTTGAACTGGCACCATGGCAAAGAAAAACAATGGTACATTATTAAAGAAGCAAAGAAAAGAAAGGGAGAAAGAACAAGAGATAAGGTAAGAGTCAACATTGGATTGACTTTTACGGGCTTGAGAAAGCTTAGAGAAGAGACAGGATGAACGAAAGATGCTGAATTAGCCGTTATTTGGTGCAAAATTCTGCCAAACTTCAGTAGTGCCACTAGTAGTGACACTCACCTTGGAAATACTCAAGGTTAACACCTGCAACTTTTTCTAACCTTTTGAAAATAAATGAAGAATAAGAGTTAGAAGATTTTATTCGTCCTGTTTTCTGTTTACTTGATGCAATATTAAAAAGCAGTGACACTACACCTGCAAGATATTTATGCCATGCTGCTGGTGGATGGAGTCCTTTCAGGACAAGGGGATACAATTTCTTAAGGGAAAAACTACCTTGAGTTGTAACCACATCTGTATCTGACAGGTCCTAATCCTTATGTATGTCAGCTTCCATTATGTACTGCAAGTTTTTTTTTCAAATGGCTGAGATAAATATTCAATGCTACCATTCTCTGAACCCTAAGGGTCTCTGTAGATTTCTTTGGGGTGTGGACATCTTGGAACAATCCGTCAACCGACAGACAGCCTCTCCTTGTCATTACTCTCAGTAAGACTGACACAAGAGGGGTACATTTTTGTCTTCTTAACCAGCAGGCATTCATTGCACACTCCTAAGCGGAGCCCTTGGTCCCCTATCCATCTGTTAGCTGTCCCTCACACTCATTAATTCTGCCCGTCCCCTGGTGGCTTCTAGTTGGTGCAATGTGATTAAGCTGGAATGAACCACCAGGAATAAATAGAAGCCTGAGCTCCTTAGCGTACAGTGAGAAGAGAAGTTAAGAAAAGATGCTGACGGATCTTTCAGATCACAGAGTGTGAGGGACGGTTTGTCTCTGTGGGGTCCAAAATGAAGAATCAACCGAGCCTGATAAGTGGTTGCTGAATGCAGCTGCTTACATTTGATCAAATTTAACAAATATAAATTTAATGTGTTACCTGTTTCAACTCAAAATCCACTGAGGTGCACTGATCACATCTTACATCTGAATATTGCTTTCTAATTGGATTGTACATCTTTTAAGTATTAGGTTGCCTTTGAATGTCACTAATCACACAATTGTCTTGATTTGTTACAAGGATGCCCAAAATATACAAGCATGCCTCATATTTATTTATTTATTATTTTAATCAAAGGGTTTCTTTTGGCTCTAAATTAAGTTAGTTAACTTTTAGCTAGTTATGTGTTTTGTGTCCATTTTCAAGTCAAACTTGCTTCAATTAAGACTAATGGGATACTTGAGGAGGAGTGGTCAGAAAACCATGTGGAGTTTGCTGTATGGGAATTATGAGAAATATTTTACAGCTATGGGATAAAAGAATTAAGCCTTTTTTGTTGATTAGACAGAATGATATCGGTCATTTTATGTTTTTAGTTAAGCTGTAAAAGCAATGGTTGCAGTTTAACATTATTACTTAAATGCACAAGCTCAAATTTGGTTTTGAATGACTGTGAGCTTAATTATGAAAACTCTTTTGGACAGACTGGGATTCGATGTTTGTTCTGGGTTTGGCACCAGCTTCGATTCACAGCCATTTTAGCTGCAGTTTGTATTTAGCAGTCAGCATTATCAGTTGACTATGCATCTGTTTCAGCATAAGTTTCCCTTGAACCTCCTTCTAGCTCATTCAGAAGTCCCTCAGAGGACCACAAACAGTACGTCTCCTTCACATACAGTCTGGTTCTGTTTTTTTACATACGCTGTTTGCAGTTTCTTATCAGTCTCTATTTCTACCAGCTGCTGATATCAAAAACCTTAAAAAAGAAGAAAAAATGGTGAGTAATCACCTCATCTGCTTTACACTGCTACTTTGTTTTCACATCACACTGGTTTTTTGGCCCACTGTTTTTTATCCATCATCACTGACAGCTCAACAGCGACTGAAAAGCAGACAAAATTGCGCTGACTGGCCAGATGTCGAAGCTCGTCATCTGTCATATGATCCTCTGACTCTCACATTTCACAATGAGAACAGAAAACTGGGAGCCACCACCAACCCAACTTTCCTTAATGCTGCTCTGTTTGGGACTCCTCAAATGCTCGTCTGCACAACTATTCGCAGTTGCACAGCACAACGAAACCCTCAGCAGAGCGACTGGGTCATGCCAGACAGAGCTCTCAGTGTCATCAAAACTGATCCTTCTGCCCTGCTGGTTTACGAAGCAAGAAAAAAACCCATAGTTAAGGTGATGTTTAATTGTACTGCTTGCAGGTATCATTACAGATGCCAGCAGCTGTGGGCTGAAAGTAATGCATCGGTGTGTATTGGAATTACAAAGTATTTTTATATTTCGTTAATGATGTGATGAAACAAAGCGACGTTAAAAGAATGAAATGCCATAAACCCACAGTCTCCTCCCTACACATTAAGCTAATTCCACTTTTGTTTCACTTTACTGACTCATTTCCACTCTATTTCTGAAACATTGCCATCATAGCTGAAGAGGCATCGTTAAAACACAGATGGACCTATGATCAGTGTCTGCTGAAAGAGATAATGAGAGGCATTACTATCTATGACTTTAACTATCTGTCCCTGCACTCCAAAGCAGCATTTTAACTCATCCATTCCTCCTCCTCCTCCATCTCCTCAGTCCTTCAAATCCTTTAATCATCTCCTTTAGCCTTAATTTTACAGGTGCACTCCTTTAACCACAGCCATCTGGGCATGTTTTTTCCCTCGATTGTGTTACTTGCATTAATGCAGAAGGTTTGACCCAGGTTTGACCATAAAAATCCTAATAAAGTTGGGGCCAAAAGTTATTATCAGGGAAGGACTTTGGACAAGTAGCAGTTGTTTTGCTGGTACTTTTGCAGAAGAAAAAAAAAAATCAGTTATGCCACTAAGATTAAACAAGAGTCAATCTGCTAGTGCATACTACTATGCACAAGGTAACATCAAAATTATCTGATTAAGACTGATATTACACATTTTAACTATTGTTTCCACTTTTAACTATGTCAAAAGTGAGGCTAAATAACCTTTGTCTGAACTTAAGAAATGCAACCAGCCCTGGTAGCACCGTGGATGTGCAACATTACTTTCTGTGCAACAATCATAGCAGAAAATTGTGAATTCAGACTACAGAGAGCTCTGCAGATCATCAGGACATCCACCTGCTGACTCAAGAGTGCACAGCATGAAAATGCTCGTCTCCAGTTGGGTTTCTTCCTTTGAAGCATGCATTATGTTGAATTATCTCTCCCTGAACCATCTTTGAATGTGCTGGATAAGCTGGATAAAATAAGATGACTGCAGCAAGTAAAAGGAGTGTTTCTTGGTAACATTTTTACCTCTCTGAACACACAATGCAAATTCTCCATGAGTGAGATGTTTAGAAACATCTTTCTTCACTGTGAGCTATTGAAGTCAGTGCAAATGCATGTCGAGAACTACTGTTTTCATGTGGAAGCTGCAATTATGGGAAAAGGTGCATCTTTTCTCTATACAAAGAAGCTACACATACAAGGGCATAGTTAAAAACAATCACCTGGTCTGTATTGGATAAATACAACCTCAGTGTAAAAGAAAATATCACAAATTAGACTCAAATTATTTAATTATTACATTCAAAATCCAGTAGTTAGTTGTTAGATCACATCTTAGACTGGTTGGATGTTATAAACGCAATTTCCTGTTTGTAAAATGTAGCTATATTTAGTACTGCCCAGTAATGTATATACTACTTCAAATCAGACAGAAAAAGACTAAATCACTAAGTTTAGATTGGATGGTTGCCAGAAGAAAGTCTCTTCTCTTTAAAAAAGAACATGGCAGCACAGCTTTGGTTTGCAAAGTTGAACCAGAACGAACTTATAGACCACTTTTTGGACAGACAAGATCAAACTGGAGATGTTTCACTGTAATGTAAAGACCTTAACCAAACCACAACATCAGCATATCAGCACAAACACCTGAAACCCAACTGTCAAGTATGGTGGTGGAGGGATGGTGATCTGGGCTTCTTTTGCAGCCACAACCTGGGCAGCTTGCAGTCACTGAGTCAACCATTAACTCCTCTGTATGCCAAATTATTCTAGAGTCCAACATGAAGACATGTCTGACAGCTAAAACTTGGACAAAACTGCATCATCCAACAGAACAATGTTTCCAAACACAGCAGCAGATCCACAACAGAATGGCTGAAAAAGAAAAAAATTCAAGGTGTTGTAATGACCAAGTAAAACTCCAGACCTGAACCTACTTGACATGCTGTGGGGAACCTTGGGTGGGCTATGAAGAAACAAATGCTCAATGAGCTGTAGCCACATCATAAAGAGCGGACCAGAAATTTCTCTGCACAGCTGCAACATTTGGCTTAGTTCTGGTTAAATAATGACACTGATGTCTTGTGTTGCTCTTTATCTAATGATGGATTTATTTAATTAACTTAAGACTTTGTGTCCTGATATGCAAAATTTCAAAACTAAAAGAGGGTCTACTTTCTTTATCTTTCAAATGTTTGGACAGATGTGGTAAAAAAAAATATTAGACACATAACAGGATGTGAGCATACTTTGTCACTTTGTATACACTTCAGCTGCAATAAAGCATTATTTATATGAAAATAGATGCAAATGTAAGAACACAGACTATTAGTAATGTTCCCTTTTATTGACAATGAGCCTGCATGTATAAAGGAGCACTGCTGAGCAGCAAAATAAAGGAATCCAATTCATTTCTTATAGGGTGTGATATATCCAGAGACATTATAGAGTAAGAAAGTGTTTATATAGCTACTGTAAAATTCTTCTAATGGAATGTATCATGGCCCTGTCATGTGTTGTTGCCATGTGGAATGTCTTCAATGACAGCTCTCGCTGTGCTAGATTTCCCAGGTGCAATCTGAGCAGACTATATTTCATTATTACACGGTCGCACCAATCCTTGACCTGTCTCATCAAGCTGTCTTCGTCAGCAGGGACCCGAGGGTGTGAAGTATATGCTCAGTGCCTCTACAGACCAACATTGAAACTTAAACTGGTCTAAACAAAAGAAGGTATGAAAGAAACTACGCAAGGAAGGGCCAGCTGCTCCACATTCTTTAGTCCTCCTCACATTCCAAAAAAGAGAAGATAAATACACAATCTACTTAACGGAAAAAAGAAAAGATCTGCTCCAACTGAATCAGGGTTCTCTCTAATGCCTTAGCTGCACTGACCAGAACGTGTATTTGTTATTATGATTGGAGTTAAATGGGATTGTGGTCTTATAAACAGTTTGTGTAAAGTAATGAAGAATGGCTTCTAACAAGAGATCTTGCAAAATCTCTCATTAAATAAATTAGGGGTGTAAATCATGAGTTTGATCTCAACACCATATTTTATTGATTCTATGCTACCAAAGGCAACTCAGAGAAAAAGCTACTCAGAAAAAGCAACTAAAAGATCATTTGACATTTTTATTCCTGATCTTGATCACTGAAGTTTTCAATTTCGACTGATGCTATTGGCTCATGTATCACTGTATCAATATTTATCAATGTATTGGTACACCCCTAAAATAAACAAAATCTTTGTGACTTAGGGAGCACACACCTGCCATAGTTTTCACCAATCATGCAGCAGCTCATATGTTTGCAACCCCGTTTTGCAGGAATCACACTTGCAGTGATCTTCTGTGAACCTAAAACAAGTTATTGTAAAAGAAATCCAACTTTTTGAGGGATCGGTACCAATAGAAAGTGGCAAAACAAGGCTATATTTTCAACAAAACCACTTGTGAAGTAATAAATTTCCTGTGTGACCCATCATGCCATCAGACCGCAACTACTAACTTGGGAAGCATTGAATGAGAACTACTGAGCTTAGTCACACATATTTTTCAAAGCTTAGAACAAAAGGCACAATCTTTACAACATAACATCCATAAACAGTTTGCACATTTGTTATGTGGGTGAGACATTTGGTTCGACATTCCAAAGTGCTACAAACACCTGTCAAAAACTATCCATCACAAAGAGCTTCAGCTGCGAGGCACCGTGGTCGGGTTTGAAATGACTGGAAGGTTACGGTTTGATGCTGCAAATCGGTAACCTTCTGAAGCTGACAGCTTGAACAAGTCTTCAGTATGGAAATGAGAGAAAAAGAAAACACATAAAGAGAAAAGGGCCAAGGGTGCTGCCTCAGTGACACAGTCATATCTTAGATCCATACAGCGATAGTGTAAAGAAAACCTGCAGAAGGAGAACTCCTACTGCTGAGTCTGAGCTCCACAGAAAGAGTAGGCTCCATGAAATGCAGCATACTTGTCTAATAATACTACAGAGAAAATAAATAAATAAATAAAATCCCTACAAATGACTTCATTCCAATGCTACTGAGAAAAGCAGAATAATCCATCCCCACACACAGAGGAGGTTTGTTTCAATCCAAACCAGCCAGCTCTGTCAACCAGGTGGAGTCTTGCAATGTTAATGCACAACTGAAAACAGAAACAGTATCTCTGTTTTCAGGAATCCAGAAAGAGCTTCCCTGGATAAAAATGGTTTAAAGGTCATATGTATGTTAAGAGCCAAGCTTCCCCAGAGGTGACCATGAGCTGAATCTTTAAGTAAAAAGGTAAATAAATGGTAAATGGTCCGTATTTATGTAGCCCTTTACTGTACCTGGGATGATACCCAAAGAGCTTTACATCATACATCACATTCACACACACATTCACACACTGATGGCAGAAGCTGCCATGCAAGGCGCTCAACCACAACCCATCAGGAGCAATTTGGGGTTCGGTGTCTTGCCCAAGGACACCTCGACATGAACTCGATTTAGCCAAGGATCGAACCGGCAACCTTCGGGTTACAAAAGGTAAAAGGTAGGAAGGAAACAGAGAGGGGCTGAAAGGAGATCTGTAAAATTGAGAGATGTGAACACAGAGCCAACAGACAAATTGTTTCTTTAAAGAAAAATCAAGAAAAACTGAAGTAAATCCATGTATATGCCTGTAAGATAAAAACAGGTCTGAGAAAGGTTCACTGGCTAATAGTCGGCAGGACTGTGAGCAACCGGCTCCTTAATTATCAGTCCATTTGGTTAATTAAATATAAGGCACTGCAAAATAATTTGGGCTGGCTGTATTGTCAACAGCTAGAACTAATTAGTGTCAAGATGCTATTTAATTATGGGAACCATTTTAGAATTATACACACCACTAGACTGTTTTCTCAACCCTGTCAATAGTGTACGAGGCAGACAGAGAGAGAGGGTGAACAGGGCAGAAAGGGAAAGTGAGCAAAGATATAGGAGGAGAGAAAGCAGCAGATGCAAAGATGCATGCTGACAGTCAATGAGGAGAGAGAAAAAAAAACATTTATCAGCTGCATGGTAAGTCTGTGAGTGATAGATGTAAAAAGAGAAGAAATGAACGCCTACATCAGGCTCCTCTGCAGAATCTAGGTCACATTATTCAATATTATCCTTAAAGTTCTTCAATTCTAAAATAGAGTCAAAACACATAATGTTTCAGAGAAAATTTCCTCTTTTTGTGTCGGGCTGTGAATGAACAGAATAGAATGGGAAATGTCCCTCTTGTTTGAGCTGTACTCAGCAATAAACACAGTAAATTGAATAATGTAAGCCTGTTAAAACTGAATTCATGCCTCCTTATAGTATCATATCTATCATAGGGATGACTCTCTGAAGGCACAAATGCATTAACTAACATTCTGACTTTCTCACTAAACCATACTCATGTTGAAACGGTCAATAAAAATGTATGTGAACTCTTGATGCTCTCTTTATGTCTTCACTTTCCCTTCATGTTAACCAGAGATGTCCCCATCTGATCTCTCAAATCTCCCAGAATCCCACTGTCTGTTGTTCTCCATTAGACGCACTGTAATGCAACCTTGCTTAACGATTTGTGGCAGGATCTTGCCAACATATCTGCAATGTGGAAATATTTCAAAGAAGCACTCCAACAGCCACCGTGAATTACTCATTAGCAGCCAGTGTTTAATTCCCCTTTAATGATATTGTTTGTTGGATTGGATGATGGAAGTCTAAGGAAGTGAGACATATTGGCAATTTGACAATTTATTAATTTAAGCCTCAGTAGCATGTGGACGAACCATATGCAGCCTTAACAGCCTGGCACCTCCTCCTCATGCTGGTCACACACTGCTATGTGATAGCATCTCATTCTTCAACCAGCATTTGTTGCAAGTCAGTCATTGAGGTTGTGTTGTTCACCCCGGCACCATCAGCACACCCAAGCTGATCCTACAAGCATCCAGTGAGGTTGATGTCAGGACTGTATGCAAGTTATTTCATGCTCTCCACTCCCACATTCTGGAGCTATAGTCTCTGATAAACCCCACTCTGTGGGGGTCAGTTGTCATCATGGAGGATAGAGTTCAGTCCCATTGTGGAGAAATTGGATTGCCACTGGTTGCTAAGTCTCACGTTAGTTTCTGCATTGAAAATGCCTGCAGTTTTGACCAGCCTAATTTTTCCAGTGAGGGGGATGCTGCCCCAGACCATCCAACGGCCTCCACCAAAAGCTGTCACCCTATAGGAGCAGCAATCCACACAGCAATCTCTGGGACTTCTTCACGCTTTGACTCTACGATCCAAACAGCCATAGGCAGGATCTGGATCCATCACCAATGTCCAGGTTCCACATGTTACTGACACCAGAAAGGCAGGCATGGCAGTCAATAGCAGAATAAGCTGTTTGGCATTGGCAGAGAAGACTTGGTCATTTTTTTATGGGTGCAACCGACATACTAAACTCTGCTACTCATCCCACAAAGATATTTTCCTTAATATGCAGCACCATTTAAAAGCAACATAACAGGCCTTTTAAGTACGAGATTTATTGCTAAAAAAAAGGATTGTTACAACAAAATAATACACGAAACACTTATTTCTTTACTATCTGCACTAAAAATATGTAGTTAGAATTTTCTCTAACTGCATTAAGTTTATGAGGTTTGAAATAAGTAGGACAGATGGTTAAAATTCACGATTTTCCCATCTCCAGTCCAAATATTTACTAGCTTGGCTATCCACAGGCAGAGTTATTTCCTTATTCATTAAACAGATGATCTATGTTTCTACCCTCATGTATGGTCAAGACCTGTGATAAGTGACCAAAAGAACGAGAACATAAATGCAATGTGAAATGAGCTTCCTCCGCAGGTTGCCAGGCTTCTCCTTTCGAGATAGGGTGAGAAGCTTGGTCAGAGTAGAGCTATTGCTGCTCTTCATAGAGAGGAGCCAGATGAGGTGGTTGGGGTACATGGTCAGGATGCTTCCTGGACGCCTCCCTGGTGAGGTGTTCTGGGCACGTCCCACCAGGAGAAGACCCCGGGGAAGACCCAGGACATGCTGGAGGGACTACATCTCTAAGCTGGCCTGGGAACACCTCGAGATCCCCCCTGATGAGCTGGAAAGTGCAACTGGGGAGAGGGAAGTCTGGGTTTCCCTGCTTAGGCAGCTGCCGCTGCAACCCGACCCCAGATAAGCAACAAGAAAATGGAGGGATAGATGGATTAAACAGAGCTCTGTGACTGCTACTGTACAAGTCATAATCATCTCACGCAACTTCTCCTGAAAAAAGGCTAAATATTCGTTTAAGGGCTTTCAGTGAAGACCTTTTTATTCCGATACATTTCTTATGGTTATTTGTATTTAAGAAAATAACCAAATGTCTGTCTATGTTAAAAGGAAAAAAAAACTCAAAAGGTGTCGAGAATATTAATGGTATTAAATCTTAATTACTTCATTGTACTTAAGATGTGCACCTTGCAGATATTTCAGTCAAACTTTTTTAAACAGCAATTGTTCACAAGCCTCCTTGCAATCATGACATCCTAAACTAGATCTCTTAACTAGAATTAAACTGATTGTCAGCAATATGACCCATGCAGCTAGTCAAATGTCATCCATCTTCTTGTTTGACATTAGTGGCAGAGGAGAGTATTGTGAACATACGAAAATTTATGTTGTGCAATTATTTGCACATGCAGGAGGGTCTTTTACTGTCTGGCCAAGCTGCGACAGCCAAGGCATAGAGGTTCAGCCAGGGCGCCACCATTCAGCTGCTATCTGATAAGCTGCCATTCAGCGTTCACTGTGGCAGCACTGAGAGCCCTCACCACTTCCATGACGCTCCCTTCATCCTTTCATCCGTCTCCCTGTCTCCAGCCTTTTCCACTCTTTATCTTTTTCCTGTGCATTGCTTTAAAGAGCTTGTTTTTCTCATTGCCCATATCTCATGCAAACATCAAATTTGTTACCTGCAATACAAAAGCTTTCATTATCAACATTTTAATAAATTGCAAAGCTTCAAAATCTCTAAATGTCTGCAGCTTAAATCACTTCCCTCTTTCTGAGATTGATCCCACCCAGATTTCTTTAGGATTTTCCATTCAAGTGTTGATGTGAAACTAGAGTTTATTAAATTATTCATATTCATTCATCACCTCCACCTTTACACTTACTCTTTAAAAGGCTCTTGATGATTGAGACAGTGCTGTTAATTGGGAGAATGAATGTATTTAGTAAAAAAAAAAAAAAAAAAAAAGGTAACACAAGCACTCTAGGTCAGACTCTAGTACGCTTGTCTATTAATTTTTTAAGTGGGTCTCAGTTCTCAGCCTGATAGCCATCATTAGCTAATGAGTGACTAGTAAGCCATCATTATGAAATGGAAGCCACAGTTCAGCCCAGCCAAAGAGCTGCTGTGACTTTTTTCCTCCTCTCCTAATTGAGGCCCCCTGATGGTTTAAGCCTTTGGATTTTCCCAGTTATAGTGGTTGAGAGCTAAAAATAAACACAGAGGAATGACCCAATGTCCTCCGTCAAAGGAGTCGACGTCCTTGACAGGGTGCCATGCTGAGTCACAAGTCATTCTTCCTCTTTTATGTCATCCCCTCCTCCTCCTCCTCAATCTGATAGTTTGCTTCCCCTATAGCACACTAAGCAGATAGTTATAAAGAAAAAAAAAAAACAGAAATTGGACATGGAAATCTTCTATGCAAGCTGATTCACTTTAAGTGCCAGCATATCTTAGTCCCCTACTATTTAATTTTTGGAGCCGTTTAATGAAACAGTTGCTCTGTGAGAGATTGAGCAACGGTTTACTTTAGAAGGAATGTGGAACTTTCTGCAGGCAGAGCTGTTTAACTAAACATATAATCATAAGCAATGTTCAGAAGAACAGCCACACCACAGTGGTCTGCAAAAATATCACTCATAATATCCCCCCTCATAAGCACACAATAGGACACACACACACACACAATGTGTAATATAGCTTTGCAGTCCATGCAATCCTTAGCCCTAGTTCAGCAAAAGCACTTCCTTTGTTTAGAACATCTAAATCCTCAAACTCCAGGTCTGATGACAGCTTAATATGCAGCATTAACAATGGCTCGTTCCAGGCCGCAGAGTGTTTCTGGATGTTTGAGGCTCGACGAGTAGCACGGATTTAGTGGGGAGTTAAGTTACTGGCAGGGGCAACTGCTCCATTAAAAGTCAGCAGATGCATATGCTTTCTAATGCATAATACCGCATCCATGCACAAACACTCAAAGTTCTACAGATTTATGGAACTGGTTTATTATTTAAAATTAGCATCATTCTGCAGGACTGAGACCGTCTTCATAAAACAGCTTTTAGTAGCAGCGGTTGTTGCATTTATGTGACTACTGCCTGACACTTTCCAGAGGAGCAATGACCTTCAGCAGACAGCGCAAAGACTTTGAGTATTATGGAAACATTGCAGTGTTTTATCATTCTGATCCACAATATCTCAAGGATCGTGTTTGATTTATTAACATGCTGGAAACCTTCAGACAAAGGAAACAGAGAAAATGCTGTACCTGAACTTTACTTCCAGTGTCATTACGTCTGCTGTGCCAAACACCATTAAAAGAAGTCACAGCACGGCTTAAATGATGCAGCTAATTAAACTCAATGTAGAGAAAAACATGACCCGAGTCTGTTCTGAAAGGAAAGAGCAGAACAAGAAAGTGCAAGACAGCATCCTTCTGTTACCTTTAATCTAATCATGTCTGATGTTTCCATTATACCAATGAAAATTACAGCAATGAAGCTGGCATTCCAATGTGGTTCACTGCAGCCTCATACCAGCCACTTTCTAAAACATACACCATACTAGTATCGGGTTGGACCCCTTTAGACTTCAGAACAAGGTGTTGGAAACCTTCCTCAGAGGTTTTGCTTCATATAAACATGACAGCATCACACAGTTGCTGCAGATTTGTCGGCTGCATCCATGATGAGAATCCCCCGTTCCACCACATCCCAAAGCTGCTCTACTGGATTTAGATGTGGTGGTTAAACCATGCTCAGTTGGTACCAAGGGGCCCAAAGTGTGTCAAGAAAATATCCCCTACACCATTACACAACCAACAGCTTGAACCGTGGATCCAAGGCAGGGTGGATCCATGCTTTCATGTTGTTTCCACTAAATTCTGAGCCTACAATCTGAATGTGGAGCTGAAATAGAGACTCATCAGACCAGGAAACATTTTGCCATCTTCTATTGTCCAGTTCTGGTGAGTCTGTGTGAATTGTAGCCTTAGTTTCCTGTTCTTAGCTGACAGGAGGCACCCGGTGTGGTCTTCTGCTGCTGTAGCCCATCTGTTTCAAGGCTGGACGTGATGTGTGGCCAGAGATGCTATTGTGCATACCTTGGTTGGAACCAGTGATAATTTGACTTTCTGTTGTCTTTCTGTCATCTCCAACCAGTCTACCCATTCTCCTCTGACCTCTGACATCAACAAGACATTCTGGTCCAGACAACTGCTGCTCACTGCATATTTTCTCTTCTTCAGACCATTCTCTGTAAACCCTAGAGATGGTTGTGTGTGAAAATCCCAGTAAATACTCAGACCAACAACTAAGTCATGTTCAAAGTGACTTAAATCCCATTTCTTCCTCATTCCAATGCTCAGTTTGAACTTCAACAAGTAACAGGTTGTCTTCACCATGTCTACATCACTAGATGCATGGACTTATATGATTGGCTAATTAGATATTTATGTTAACAAGCAATTAAACAGGTGCACCAGAAAACCAATACTAGTATTCAAGTAAAACTTTGATATTGAAATGTATTCTATTATCAGAATGAGGCATTCTGCTATCAGAACCCCAACGAAACAGATTGGTGCATCACCAGTGCTTATAACACTTTTTCTCACAGGAATCAAAAATGTGCAAGATCTAGTAGCAATCTACTGTCTCTGACAGCCTCATATTTAGGAGTTTTACTGCCAGCAAACATTTAACCAAAACAGGGCTACTGGTACCTGCCACTAATCCCTGTAATTAGTGGCCCAGTTATAAAAAAAACACATGTTGTAATCAGCCTGCTCACACATACCCATGATGACGAGATTTTCACCCAGACACAGCACACAATGAGCAGTTGTTGTGTGAACACTGACACATTGAGAAATGGTGGCCAAGTTCACAGTGTTACATATTTTTACACTCATGTTTCTGCCGATGGCCTGAGGGTAACAGGCTGTCCTTGGCACAGAGTCTAAATATAAGATGAAATAGGAGGTGCTGAGCAGTGCAATCATTTGAACAACAAACTCCACATTCAGTCAAATTTCTACATCTACATACTCTTGCAAGCAAACACAAGAAGCTCTGAAAGACCAATTGTTAGGCTGTCACATGTTATTGTGTTTGTGTACTTCTGCCACAGCTGCTATAAACAGATGTCAGAAAAATTTTATTTATAAAACCCATTTTAATTTCAGTTCAGTTACTAAAATCCCACCAATAAAAGGGGAGAATCATCAATTGAGATGCCCTACATGTTTAATACAGAGCTAAGTGGGTCGGTGTTGCTGTGTTTTTATCAGATGAAGATGTTTGCATAGTGAAACCAAGCCGAGCTTCTTGGAAATGGACACTATAGGGACACGTCAAGCCAGTTAGACTCTTTATTTAGATAAATGTTTTCCAGCTACTCTTATCCTGCGGAGAATCTTTTTGCTATTAGGATTCCGGGACATATCCGCAACCCACAGACTTTCTCAATCCAAACACGGCTGCAGGCGCTGCCATGTTAACAGCGTCTCTGCCACATATTTTGAGAGGAACTGCAACATTTGCCAGTTTGGTGAACTGAAGCAAAGCCTCAAATCAGCCCACAAACGTCACTTTTTAGAGTCAGTGAAATGTTTGTTTTACCAGTTCTGATGCAGGAAATCAGCTCAACATGATTCCTGTTTACCAACACAATACCAACCCTGCAGTCCTGACTCTCACTACGTGGCAGAATGAGATACTGGCCTCCTTCCTGACGAGCATTAACATAGCAGTGGTGCTGCTGTTTCTTCCTGTGCATGCTCCTGACAGCTTGCACCACACTATCTTTGGGGCAGCCTTATTCGCCTCATCTGAATATTTATGAATGTTGTTGAGCGGCCACATTCCATTATCAGGGAGACTGCCTGGCACAGGGCTTCCTATCCTTTCACCCAGCTCACGTCTCTCTCAGGACTTAACACTTCATCCAACTGCACTCTGTATTTTACCGTTCCTGGCTGCAACCAGTGTTGCTTCTGTATTGGAGAAAAATGAGAGGCCAAAAAAAAACAAATAAATAAATAACACATTTTGGGGAGGAGGGCTAGAGAGCAATCAAGTAAGAAAAAAAATCCATACAGGGGTAAGATGAATTTTGTCTTCAAGGTTGCACAGCTTAAATTAAATCGACTAATTCTCTGAGGTGGAAACATGGCGGCCCCTCCCTGACAGAAGTATGAGTCACACTTTCAAGGCAAAGGTAAAAAATAAAAATAAAAAAAAATCGTGTGATAGCAGTCATGAATGCATGCCACTGTGTTTTCTCTTAAGTTTCTCTTTATCAGCACTTGTGGAAACAAGGCACTCGCCACAACATTTATTAGCAATCTTAGCTGTTAACAGAACCGAGCAAACAAGAGTCGGTCAAAGAGCTACAATGTTCTCATTTTTTTCCGCCTGATTCAGAAGTTGATGTACTTAACCAACATCTCTTATTCAACACGCCCGGCTGAAAACAAATGCAAGAAAACAGGCGAAGGAAAAGTCTGATAAGAATCAAGTTCAGAGCCATTTTACCTTCCTGAACCTCAATAGTAAATGGGAGGGTTCCTAAGAATATAACAGATCAGATACACAAAAGCAGGAAAATGCTCCTTGACTTTACAGCTACTGCAAATAAATTAGTTTTCCAATCTTTCTTTAACAGAATGTGTTAATGACACATTCAGGCAACAAAAAGTGTGCAAAAATAAAAAAGAATTTAAAAAATACATGTGAAAAAACAGAAATTCTCAATCCAAGGCCTTTGCTTCTTCCTCCTAATGGATGCAGTTTAAGAATAAAAAGGATAAAAACAGCAAATGCTCCTTCTCTCATTAACCAAACAATTTAAAAAAAACAGAAGAAAAGTGCTGGAATGGTTGGAAAGGAGATGAAAACACACAAGAAGACAGAAAAGCTCTGGTGCTGCGAGCAAACACTCCTGACTTTGCATCCTGTCACTTCATAGGCTATTTTCATTTGTCACTAAAGAACTGAGATGTGATTTCCAGCAAGGCTACAAAAGGTAATTTAGAAACAATCCCTGACAACAGGACGAATTTAAAGATGTGCTTTAAGTAAATAAGCTGCTGATGGACTGTTGTAGTGGATGCTGGGTTAATGAGAACATGGAAATCTGGCTGCAAATGGAGCTTGATAATCCAAAAACTCTTCTGCTTAAAAATCTCCACTTAATAATCAGTTCAGCTTTATTTGTATAGTGCCAATTCACAACAAAGTCATCTCAAAGCTCTTTATAGACATAATTAATCCAAGCCAATTTATTGTGATCCACTTAAAACAAATCCACATTAGTCCAATTTATCATCACTCTGTACAAGCCAATTCACTAAAACATATTGCCTAGCGAAGAGAAAAACAACCAAAACCATTCTTAAAAAATGAGATGTTAATGTGTAGCTCCTTTAACATCCCCCATCCCCTCTCACAGAACACACACCGCTTAATCTGATCAGCCTGTCAAAAGCTGTTTAGGCTGTTCTTGCTCGATTCTGATGGAATTGAATATTTAAGTGACTAGACATGTGATGGGTAGGGTGCACACATGCTCAGTCAGGCTTGTATGGACTGCAGGAGTTGGAGGTTGAGCATGGAGAGTAGCACTACCTTTGTGCGCTCTGCAGGAGAACAACATGTGTCACACAAAGCACCAAAGAG
This sequence comes from Melanotaenia boesemani, assembly GCF_017639745.1. Taxonomy (NCBI): domain Eukaryota; kingdom Metazoa; phylum Chordata; class Actinopteri; order Atheriniformes; family Melanotaeniidae; genus Melanotaenia; species Melanotaenia boesemani. Next base: position 5,678,061 of record NC_055694.1, on the reverse strand, counting down.
CTGCATGTAATTAGGGTACAAGGACTTTTGTGTCAGTGTCAGCTACAGATCTTGTGTTATATCATGGCCTTTCACAGGGTGTCACCATCTTTGTTTTTGCTCTTTGAGAAATGACCTTCCAAAAAATGTCACAAGTGTCTAAAGACTCCTTGTGCTGTAGCAAGATAAGCCTCAACAATGTGCACTCAGCTGGCAATTAATGCTTTGGCTCGGTCGGGTGTGGGGTGAATTCTCAGAAAATGCAAAGGGCGTTGGTTGGTTAATGGTGAAGCCTGGAGGAACGCCTCCCAAAATAAGTCCAATTATGCTAATTCTGCTGTTGAGATAAGGCAAGAAGGATAATGTGAAATATGAGAGACCTTAAAACAATATAATAGAGGATGATAAGAATGTTCTGACAGAGGAAATTGGACACACATGTAGCAGAGTGGGTGGGACCATTGAATTACTGTGATACCATTTTATAACATGTTGGGCACGATGCATCTGCACAAGTAGGAAAAGAAAACATCAGGGTCAACCAGTGTACAGCAGAAGGTTACATCATAGTTTGTAGAGAAACAGCGTGGGAAGTAAAAGAAAAGTGACTGGTTAGCTTGGAATTATTTTTATTTGAGTAGTGGCTACCTCCACACAGCCATATTTAAATGTTGTTGAATTCATTATTTCCCCCCAAAAAGTATATATTGTTGTAGTGTAAATAATTACTACAAAAAAAGAATAACAAAAAGTAATGAGACTCACTGAGTAAAACTATTGTTGTGAGCAGGAGTGACCTCCTGTCCTGGTATTATAACAGTAGAGCTGAAGTAGCCTCTGACTGAAGTGCAGTACAAAGGAAATGCAGTGTTTATGAGTTGTTCAGTTTCTTTTAGTCACTGGCTTCAGTGCAGACATTAAAAATTCAGTTCAGTTCAATTCAATAAAAATTTATTTGTCTCCAAGGGGAACTTTAAATGGCACAGTGGAGCAGCATGAAAGGAAGGCATTGCGTTTTAAAGTAGATAATAATAGATAGATAGATATAACTTTATTGTCCATAGTAAAACCACAAATTTGTCTTTGATACAGCTCCATGACATCAAGAATTCACTAAGAAAACACTTAGACATAAAAATTTTAAAATACATAAAGCAGTAACAACAATTTACAAAAACCATAATGTGCATATTATATATTAGGACGAACAATGGTGCAATGTGGACAAAATTATAAAGTACAGAGGCAGTGAGGTGCATATTGTACTGAGGAAGATGTGGAAAGCTCCGCAATTTGTTTGATATTAAGTGGGATAACTTGCACCACTATCTAGCATAGTTTGGAATACTTTCAGCCACGAAAAGCAGGAAGAAGGAGAGCACTATTCAGAGGGTGACGAAGAAGAAAGCCGAAGAGTTAGTGGACATGACGAAACGAACAAAGTTGCACATCTACAGGAAATTTAGCCTATCAATATAGACAGAAGTAATCAGTACACAAAATTGTTAGAAGTACTTCTAAGGAAGTATGCTAAGTATTACATACTTCTTTATTCCTTACAGATTTCCAATCTGAAGATGCACCGTGCTTGGTAAGGACTTCTTAAATCAAAACATTTTTATTTTTACTTACTGTTTGGTGAAGTTTGGGGACCAAAACTCCGGCTTAAAGTATGTATGGTTTGAATGTATGGTTTTCCAGGTTACCATGGTGACACATGTTGCGAAAGCGACAGCACCATCTGGCCGCAGTCTCATGGTGCCAATTTCAGACAGAAAAGAGAATCTATTCACTTCTCTAAGAATACAGTTTATTAAAGAACTCAAAAGGGTTACCACGCACATTTGAAAATGAATCATCTTGGACGAGTCTCCATGTTTGACATGATGGGAAGGAAAACAGTTTGTGTGCACACAAGCAAACACACACAGATCAATGTAACGCCATACTTCTGTTTGCCCCATGCTGCTTGCGGTTTGGACACCTGTGCAAATGTTTAGAGGTTTAACAGACTACAGATTTATTATCTATACTATGTGGCACTGGATGAAAAAGAAGAATTCCCTTTGATCCTGTGGTAAGAGGGTGAATGAAGCAGCTAAGGTGTAGCCCTGCTCCGTGATCTGAAGGGTTTGGATGAGCAGCTTTAAAGTGATTAGGTCTGGGTGCACTGGCCTGTGGAAGATGGAGCAAACAGGCAGAGACAGCCAGCTGAATGAAGCTCTATTATCCGAGCATCTGAGGTGAAGGAGAGCCAAGCTTCTGTGGCCTTACTTGCACTTTTCACAATTTGTCCACATTGTTGGCGCTGACCTGATTCATTTTATTGTTAGAGCGCCAATGAATTTAAAATTCCACAAAACACAGGCTCCTTGGAATGTCACAGCTTTTTAGCCACAACTCAGTGCTCAGGTTTGAATTCCACTTTGGGTAATGATGTAAGGCCTTGACTATTCCCTTCCTGGCTCTGCAGAACTTGTTGACAATCATGAAGCAAGCATGAAATCATCTGCGACAACCAATGAGCTAGCAGGAGGACATGCAGCTCCTTCATGCCAGGAATCAGCCGTGTTCCTTTGAGAAAAGCAAAACAGATCCTTACAAAGCCAGGAAGGAAAAGACTGCAAGGGGAACAGCTATAAGGCACCTGGATGTAGGCTCCTGAGTAACTGAAAACTTCATATAACATGCTCATAATATTTGCCTTAAAATGATGAGGTAAAAAGCTTTTACTGTTAGTGACTGAATGAAATGTAATACATCAAAAAAAGAGTCGATCAAACCACGTAAGAGCATGTACAGTGTAACATAATACCTGTACTGAATGCAAGGTTTAGCATTCTCATAAATCCTGTAAAAGAAAAGTCAGGTACAAAAGCATCACAGATGTTTGATCTAAAAGGTTAAAAATAGCTTGGATATAACTTAATGCCTTTTATTCCTCACTTTCATTTCTCACTCAGTGAATAGAGATTTGTGATTACGGCTATCTGAATACATCTCTGCTACTCTACGAAACGATCAAGACTGCATGTGATTGGAAACAGAAAAAAGTAAGTCCGCCTTGCTAGAACAAGGTTGGACCCCTTTTTGTCTTCAGAACTGTCTTAATTGATGGTGGCATTGGATTGGACTTCATCTTTAAAAGTTATGAGATGACTTTGCTGCAGATTGACAGCATACAAATTAAGCTGAACTGGTCCACACATTCATTTTCTGCCACTTATCTGGGGTCAGGTTGCGGGGGCGGCTGCCTAAGCAGGGAAGCCCAGACTTCCCTCTCCCCGGCCACATGTGTCCTGGGTCTTCCATGGGATCTCCACTCACTGGAACGTGCCCGAAACACCTCACCAGGGAGGCATCCAGGAGGCCTCCTGACCAGTTGCACAAGCCACTTCATCTGGCTCCCCTTGATGTGTTATCAGAGTAAAATAAATTTCTCATAGTTGGAACAACGAACCCAAATAAAGCTGTTTAGAGCTGATTTAGTTCTGTATTGTTTTATTTATTAGCTACATCTTACTAGAGGTTTTGCTCCATATTGACATGACAGCATCACACAGTTGCTGCATCCATGATGAAAAATCTTCTGTTCCACCACATCCAAAAGCTGCTCTATTGGATTGAGATCTGGTGGCTGTAGAGGTCGTTGGAGGACAGCAAACCCATTGTCATGTCGAAGAAAGCAGTTGGAGATGATATGAGCTTTGTGACATGGTGCATTATCCTGCTGGAGGTCGCCATCACCACAGCAACAATACTCAGGTACGCTATGGCATTTAAACCTTGGTCAGTTGGTACTAAGGGGCCCAAAGTAGGCCAAAAAATATCCCACACCATTAGGCCTGGTACACACAACGCTTTTTGGGCTGTTTTTGTCCCGATTTTCCTCTTCCTAACCTCGTACAGCAAACGTCCGATTATTGTGAGATTTCCCTGTCCAATTATCATTTGGTCTGTGGTGTGTTACGAGCCCATTTGTCCCGATAATCCGCTCCGAAACAGATCTTTGCCGACAATTGGGAATATTGAACATGTTCAATATTTCAGAGCCGATTTCTGAGGAATGCAGACGACTCGTGCATTGTGACTGCGTGGATGTTGACGTGGCACGGAATGTAGCCAATCAGAGAGCGAGCTGGCTGGGGAACAAGGAAGTATACAAAGTTCGTGTGTACACCGTCTCCAGTCGGTTATTTTTTTTCAGTCCTGGCTTTTTCTGTTAACAATAATCCCAAGACCACCATCATTCCCTCGTCCCATATTTCCCCTTCCATGCTGTGTTTCTTCTTCTTCGTTTTTTGTCAGTTGTTGCTATGGTTCTTCTATGTTTCGACGTTTGTCCGGCTCGGAGGACTATATTGTTAATGAGTTGCAGGACAGCATCATTATGTGTGTGTTGTTCTGTGATTACATCTTTGGAGCACACCACACACAGTAGGATCAAAACTGATTTTTTTTATCTTCTTCAGGATGGATCCATGCTTTCATGTGTTTTCCAAATTCTGAAGTTACCAACAGTCAGGATTGGTTCCTCCACCGCCTTTCTGAGACTACAGATGCCACTCTTTGGATTCATAGTAAAAATCTTAGTAGAAATTGACTATTCTTACAGCACAAGCACTTAAAAGATGCTGACCCCAAGTGACTCGCAGTGTTTGTACTTATTCTTTCTCGACTCATTTCAAGTCTATTTTATATATTTAGACCCTTGTCTCAGATGATTTAACAGTCTGTATATGGCATCTTCTATCACTGAACCAGCTATTCAAATTTTGATTTTATCCGTTTCTGTTGGCTAAAAAAGCAGAACTGCTTTCAAGTTCAGTTGTCATGTTAACGCCTGTATAAACAACCTGAAAATAAGATCTGAGAGAAGAAACATAAAATATTGAAGAAATCTGTCACTGACACAATTGAGAAGCAACCACACAAGCAATGCCCATATATATATATATATATGGGCATTGTATTAATTTTTAACTCACAAAACCATTTTTTTTATTAAAAACAAACATTTTTCTGGGTCTCAGTTGTGTTATCTAACCTAATACAGGAAATTATGGAAAAATTTCAGGGTGTACAAGAGCTTCAGGAATAATAATGAGGAGAATAATAATCACATCTAATGTGATATTGATTTGAGACGCATATATCAGCAATTAAGTATACATAAATATCATGTTGTTTATACTTTCAGGAAATGTGTAAAGGGCAAGAATGAAATAGAGTTTTTACCGGGGAAGTGATGTGAAGATTGATTTGATATTGAAATTGTTTACCGGTTCCTGAATAGAGTTGTTCTAAGAGTGTTGATCTCTGTCGAATAATAAATGATTTTAAGATCTGTCTGCAGGACGCTTCAAGCACATCAAACTGCAAAAATACCAACCACATCTACACAGCTGAAGGAAACGAGTGAGTAGATACGCAGGTCAATGCAACCTTAGGAGGGCTTTAGTTAATGAGGTCTGGACACTTGGATGGTAATGAATTAATTATCCAAGTCATCCAGCTTTTTCAACAACTTTTGGAAAACATGTCAGCCAGCAGCTGGAAGTGAGGGAGGCAGGGGGACGGGGGAGCAGCTAAAGAAGGTCAACAGTGTAGTTCAAGGAATTTCAGAGACAGACAGCAGCCAAGGAAAACAAGGGAACAGCAAGAGACGGGGCGAAAGTCAGATGCCAAAGAAAAAAAAGGTTTTAAGACAAGACACGAAAGCCAAATTACAGAAGACATCGATTGAGGACAAAGAAATAACGAATGTGAAAACTGAAGAAATTACCCAGCATACTACTTTCTGTCCTTTCTCTTCTGTGCAGCTCTAATGGGAGAGTGTTGGAGGAGTGGAAGTGCAGTGAGTCGATAGCAGAATGGATTCTGTCCTACTCTGACCACATCATCCTCCCTAGGTGAGCTTTAGGACACTAAGAATAGGGAAGGTTATCCATAATTGAAGGTATACCTCTGTCTATCACAGTGAAAATATGCAGACTCCAGCATTCAGAGGGGAGAAAAAAAATCAATAAAATGTATTGGATAGACTTAGAAGTGGTACAGTGACGTTCATCTGTGTCAAGCTGTAGAGCTGAAATATGAACTTCTTATACAACAGGACAGTAAACTAAGAGCAAGACAAGAATCAGGAGTCTGGAACAACCATCAACCCTCGGTTAATTGAAATACTGAATCACGGTTAAGCACCTCATATATTTTCTTGTTTTACCATACATACTGACTACTGTGCTCTAACTGACATCAGCATTTTAGCACGATAGTAGCCTATTGTAAGTCCAAATGGTCCATTATGGACAGTCCCATTTGGCATGTAATAATGTCTCAATAAGTAACACTATTTCAACTGTGGGTGGATCAATGCTCCCCAGAACCGCTTGTGGCTCAGGAGAAATCGATATGGCCTTTGTCAGACGAGACTCAAACATGTGCCTTGGTGTGTGGTGCGAAATGCAGAGGCCCGAGGACAGATGTGCGAAGAAGGTGTTGCAGCAGCAGCAGTATCAAAGAGCAGGAGAGAGGGGAGGAAAAGGGAAAGCATTATGACATAGTGTCGATTTAAGTTGGAACAAGAGTCTGAGGTGCAGAAAGCTGCAGGGGTAAAGTTGTAGAATCGATTTTATCCGCTGTGTCAAACAAAGCACCAGATTATGGATGTTTGCATGAAGAAAAGACAGGACAAAGTAATACCATATAAAGACAGACTGGGTGGAAAACAGAAAAAATATGAACAAACACAAAACGAACTGAAGGGGAAGAAAATTCTTACAAACTGCTGTAATTTGAATTCATGAAAATGTCAATGTTAATACCACAGACCCGATTTCATGTTAAACCGATTTAACTAATGGAATACAAAACTGCAATTAGCATGGATCAGCATGCTTGGAGCAATGTTCAATCATAATCAAGCCACTGTGTGGACATACAGTATTACTTATAGCTAAATCCCTCTCACCCTGCACTCTGTAGGCAATGCATGCATCACGCAGAGCGGACCAGATGCATACGGTCACAGATGGGAACCGATGTCATCCAGATTGTGTCTCTGCAGCCATGATAACAGCTTAAAAACTGGTGTCCTCCAGGGATTGCTGGTGTCTTGAAAGAAATTATCTTAATCCAAAACAAATCCAGTTGGTTATACTCTTATACTTTATTACTTGTGGAGACTATCCTTTTATCCACGTGAAGATACAAATCTTTCCTTCTCATGCTTCAGCAGCTGCAGCCCCAAGACATCAATCAAACAGGCATTATTAGCCAGCCGGGACTCAACTTCATTACACCAGAACAGCATTAGAGATGCAAGATAAGAAATCTATTTCAGATTAATTTAAAAAAGGCTTTACGATAGATAATACCAGGTGCTGATATTGTGACTTCTAAGGTAACACAAGTCTTTATTTAAGCTGTCATTTTAACATTGATTACCTGTCAAAACACTATGTCCAGCCTGCAAATGAACTATTATCTGATGAAAGGTTTATTCCATCTTAAGTCCCAGAAGTTTCAATAACACATGTCTGAGTGCTCCAAAGAAAAAGGCTGTTAGAGTTATAAACCTTTTATCATAGCAGCCTTAATAAATTACTCTCTGTATCTGTTCTTTAACATTTCCAACTTCATTTTCCTACAAAAGAAAAAACAAATAAGAAACATTAAGACTGAGACATATGGTACTCCCTTGAAAAAGCTACCAACTGGAAAATCTACGCTTGTATTTGTTCTAAACATCACCAGCTTGACTTTTAAGCTAATAGCATGTTAGCCTGTTAGCTACTTCATGTTAGCTACCTGTTAGCAACTTTCTGGCATACTGTGCAGACTATCCCCAGACTCTACTGCAACAATTTCAGCTTTTCAACATACTAAAGGCAAAACTCACGCATCTAACAGAGATTATGGGGATACTGATAGGAATTAATGGATTTCATTGCTTTTACTGACTCACACTGTAACACAGACATGTAGAAACAAGGTTGCTCCAAATTTCATTTTGAGGCATTAAAATAACAAAAAATAATGACAAATCATACTAAAAACACCAGCCAAATACTGTAAGCAGTTCAAGTAGATAAATGCATTGGGCTTTACTTTGAGGAGGGACAGTGCCTAACCGCCAAGAGGAATGACTTCATATCTGATCCAACCCAGTATTCTCTACACTTTGGCTTAATGGATTAATGTTTGGACATTCCGTAGAATCTAAATGAAAACAGATGCAATGATTTGTAAATCTCATTAACTTATATTTTATTTCCAATAGATCATAAACAGCATTTATGTTGAAACTGACACATTTTAACATTTTAATGGAAAACATTTAGCTCATTTTGAGTTTAATGGCAGCAACAGATCTCTAAAAAGTTTGAACAGGGTGATTTTTACCATTGTGTAGCATCCCTTTTGTTTTAACAATTGTCTGTAAACACCTAGCAATTGAGGTTAAAAAACAACTTTTTCACAGTGTCTACAAAAGTAAATCTTTCCTAGTTTAGCAGGGAATGAGTTCTGCCCCATCTGCTTCTTTGTTTGGTGTTTTACTAGGACATCAGGTTGCTGGTCTATTCCGTCCTCTTCACCTCTCTTCCTGTCTCCAAAGGGTCCCAACCGCTTGCTGCCAATTAGCCTCGGCTTATGACCCGACTACAGAAGCAACCCACCCCTCGTAAAACCACTTACATAAAGGGATCAGAAGTGGGACATATGCTCTAGCATCTCTTCTGGCACTGCTGCAGACCCTACACCCCCACAACCAAAGCCAGGGGATGACAGATGATGTGGAAACAAGCAACAAGGATGGGGAGGGAAGAAAAAGGAGGCATGAAAACAGCAGCAAGAAGTCGTCAAACCAGGTAAGAATAACGCCAACAGCATGACTTTTCCCTGAACTTTTACTAGTATTAAACAAGGATAAAATAATGCATTGCATGGTTTTATCTATCATTTTACTTAGAATGAGCATTAACTGAAAAAACTACTACTGCTTCCTTTAAGAGCAGGACCAATCTTTCACTCAGCAGGCTCAGTTTAGTCTCTTTCAGCATCTCCTCACATAATCCTAGACTGACTCCATGACTCAAGGCTCTGTGAGGATCAGACCATCTGTTGCAGGACTCCCTGCTTTTGTTGTGACCAAAGATGGTTCTTTATGTCTGTGGCTGTGTATTAGTAGTCATTATTAAACTGCAGAAAAAATCTCGGATTATCAGGTACCTTCCTGAAAGACCAATAAGAGTCTAAGCATCTAAGGTGCCTAAAACTGTTGCAGTGTTGTGTGGTATATCCTTGCAGTGTGACGCTTTCCCATTGTCTGTTATGTTGCAGGTTAATGCTGCAATACATCGATCATGATCTACATCAATGTATTGATCAACAATCAAATAGCATTAAAATAAGTAAATTTTTCATCTACTCGCGCAATGGCGACCAATACATGTGACAGTTCTTTCATTTTAGTAGTTATAATTGAATTAATTTTGTCGCTAAAGAATTCTGCACCCCTCTTCAGCCCTATAGTTCACAGTAATTCGCAAATTAGCTGCTGGTTTGCCAACTCTAACTTCAATACGAGAAAAGGAGACGAATACCAACGAAGAAGACGGCAGCCGATGTGCATGTGAGCAGGGACGAACCACCACTGTGAACTGTGCACTGTGATATCCTCAAACTTGTGAATGACACCTTTTTGCTGTGCTATTTAAAGTGACCTCTGCAAAGCATAGTGGGGTGGCTCCTTAATTATTGGTATAACAGAAGAATATAGAGTGGGGGAGAAGGGTGCATACAGGCTTATTGCTGTCTCCTCACCCTGACATATAAACACTGAGCCTCTCTGATTCTCCGGGTCTAAGTCATCAGCAGAGATCCTCCATCACCTGCATATCCTGCACACAGATGTGGCTGAAGTCTCTCAACACTGTTTCTGCTTTATCTGGATTTCTAGAGCTTTTACCCACCTGTGGTTTGCAAGGGCAGAGAAGAGAAAGGCAAAAATTAGAAAGGGAACAAAACAAGGACAAGGAGTCCTACTTGATGAGACCAGGATCCTCATGAGTCAGGCATGCTCTCAAATCCATGTTCTCACTCTCTTCTGAAAAGTCTCACACCCTTCATTAATCTCACAAACCTTTTTTATCCAATCTGCAACCATCTCCTATTTTGCCCACCTTCCCTATCTGTATCCTATCCTGTTCCATCATTTTATACAGCCCCTTACTTCCAATCTGTGCTGCATGTAGAGCAAAGCAGCAGGATACCATTGCAGCAATAAAACCTCCATCTGAGGCAAACTCTATGGCTAAGCAAGAGCATGGGGATGATTGTGCCTCAGATTGCTGTTTGTGACCTGCCACCTTAAGATCTGGGAGCTGGAGCATGGTAACCTTCATGCGGTGAAGATGGAGGACTGATATCTCTGTCGCAGGAGGGGGAAGAGGGATGATGGATGTTTACCTGAGCGGCCTTTTGGTTCTTTCCTGAGCCTTGAAGCTGTTTCTGTTTCTTGAGTAAATGTGGTTTAAATCTAAACATCTTGACCCTCAAAATTAAAAATACCAATTTACTTGAGCTACGATTAGTTCAAGTTTCAAGCCAAAAGTAAAAGAAGGTCGAGATTAATTGGCTCTGTAAGCATTAAATAAATGGAAAACAAAAGAAAGTAAAGAGCCACTCTTCTTTTTTCATTTTTGTTTCTCAGTAAAAGGTTAAAATAAATGGCACCATGATCTGCTTTTGCTACGATGCTAAGACTTTTACACAATACATTTAAGTCCAGTGGTCATGATTGACTGTCATCCATGTAAACTTGATAGTGACCAACTTAAAAACTGGCACGGTTGGTAACCTGTAGCTGTAGATGGAGAATAAAGCATGAATGAGGTCTTTGCCACTGTGAGAATATTATTACTAGCATTACAATCAGCAAGACTGGCGCTAAGTGAAATGCTCAAGTCAAATCCAGATTTTACCAAAAGAACATCAACACATCTAAACAATGATACTGTCACTGGTGAAGAAGGAGCACATTTTACAAAACCTTCAACCTGATCAGCTGTTAAGATCATTTTGTTTGGCCTATTCTGTAAAAATGGATGTAGCTTGACAAAAAAGTCCCACTGAGCTCAGATGCTGGGATTTCTTTTTTGCGATTTCTAACCCTAACAATGTATTGTTTTAATTCCCTTACAATGATAGCCATTAGCTAGTGGGAGTGATGTGAAAATGAAAAAAGATTTTTTCAGAAGTGCCCCCTAACGACGGGTAATTCAGCATCCATCTTGCATCCTACCTGTACTCTGAGCTCTCTCCAGACAGTAAAAGTCAGTCCTAAGTTGACTCTTGTCTTACTTCTTGCTCTGTGTCGTTTGCTCTTTCTTTTCCTCCGATATCATCATCTTACGTTTTATTGCTGAATCAGCCACAGTGCACGTTCAAAATAGCCAGTGTTTTTATATCCACTTGCTAGTTTTTGACGCAGTGCATAAAGCCAAAAAAAAGGATGTGAAGTGCGAGTTCTCAGTCACGGGACACTGCTGGGCAGCAACAGCTCCAAAAATGTAAAATAATAGATGTCACTGTATCATCAAACAAGTCAAGAATGCAGAGTTTTAAGGTTGGAAAGTTACATAATGTAACATTTAGTAATTGTGGAAAAGAAGTGAAAAGATTTTGCTACACAGGATTTGAACCTGCGATGTCTCGTTTGGAGATTATTCAGCTTTATTTGTATAGCGCCAACTCCAAACAAAGTCATCTCAGGGCACTTTACAGACAAATTAAGCCAGTCAGCATTAACACAAGCCAATTCATGAAAAATAATAGCCCAGCTAAGGGAAAAAAGTTTGACCACAACCACCAACCCCTCCCTTCCTGCTGTGCTACTGAAGAGAAACCACTGCTGACATCATTACATCTCAAACATTAACATTATCATACAGATAGTGATTGTGGGTGATGATGATGGGAGCTGTACTTTAAGAGAAAATCAAATTTTACTTGGATCAACATATGTACTTAATGATCTTTCATGAGATTGCGCCAATATGGAATCTCTTTAAAAAACCACGGAACAAACTGTACTATACGTTATTTTAACCTTCCATCAATATATGTAAAAAAGTTTTTAAAAAAAGAAGCACCTGGTGGCAGTTTTATTTATATTTTATGTCTTACGTCTAGTATAGCTTAGTAAGGGTCAAGCTACCAGTATGCTGCAAAGCTATGTCAAACTATAAACAAATACAAGACAAAAACATCAATTTCAAGGTCCATTATTAAATGGTGTAGTACTAAAATATTAACACAAATGTAAACAGTTTGACTCAAAACCTAAGCCTTAATTTTCTGATAACAACATGATAAAGTCACAGTTTTACCAGGAGGCCCATCTTTACTTTGAATCAGCTCTACACTGTAAATAAACCATGACATTATCTTTTATTTATGAACTGCTGCTGCACAAACCATATCACACTTCTGGTTTTGCATTTTTTTTTATGGCTTTCGGGAGGAATGATAATACAATTTGATTTTAAACACTAAGCTATGCTTTGAACAGTCAGTCTAAACCGACAGGAGCTTTGACCAGAGAAAAAAAACTGAACTAATGCAACTTTAAGACAGAAGAAATCCCCTCTTCAGGAGCAGGCCTTGTTTTCCTGATGACACTCAGACTGCACAGCGGGCTTGGACAAACATAAAGCATAATTGTTCAGAGGCATGCACTCAGTGCCTCTCCTGTTGATTGTTTCTCTCAGTGCTCAGATTACACGCAGCATTAGGACGACCACAGCGTCATAAAGTTAAAATTCAAACTCCGTACACCTTTGAAAAAGAAAAGAAATTTAAGCAAAGGCTTTAGACCCGATTGCTCCTATCTTACTATGCAGGAGGAGGACAAAGAGAGAAAGTTGGATGAGCTGAAGGGGGTGTTGACAGCTCTGGGAAGCTCTGGGCAGAGGTAGATAAAGATATCAGTGTATGCATACGCATGCTGGCAGAAGCTGGATGAAAGACAGGAGCTTTACATGATTTTAAATAATCTGTTTTCTGAGTATTTTAGGTAAGAGGAAAAGAAGAAATGGAGACACTAAGAAGAGTGGCATACATACAGCAGGTAACCAGAAGATTAATCAAGACCCAACCTTGTTTACTGCAGACATTTAGATGCATCTTTGATTACTCTTTCACAAGTGGGCAGCCATAACTAAAGATGTAAAACAACCAGGAGGAATTAAGAGCACAATCAGATCTAATGGTTTCTATGGCATCCTAAGCTCTGAACAGAGTACATCTTGCCCTGAACTTTTAAAAAGTAAGAGACATACATCTTATTCTCAGGAGAAACATTTTAATGTAACATAATAAATAAGAGATGAGGCATTAGTGGTAGGGATATATTGCTGCATAAAAACACACACAACTGATGAATATATTACATAGAGTAAAGTTGGCCAGCAAAGGGATTTCCAGAGATTTCAGACATTTCTGCAGAAACCAGTTCCTTAATGAAGACAGCAAAATTTAAAGGCCTCAGTTTATGTCTCCCATCAGCAGTGCTAGACTGGCACGACGTGTTACAACATTATAGATCCATTATTTCAAGCATTTTCTTTCTATTACGTCTACTACATAAAAAAAGAGAGACCTAATCACATGTAGTAACTTGAGCGTTGACTTTTTTAGGTGTCCATTTATGATGAAATGCTCCCCAAGATGCTTGTCAATACCAGGTCTAAACACAGCTTGTGTAAAACATGTAAATATAGTTTAGCTGAAATCCTGAATAAGTAAGTGCGGATTCCTTCCATACTTCCCAAAATGCAATCTTGAAATCGTACAAAAACAAAGCATTAAACCTGTTGATGTAGCACCTTTCTACAAGGAATGCTGCAGGATATGGGGGCTTTCATTGGTGTTTTAGAGCATAGAACATAACTTGCATGATTCTCTGTCTTGTTCTCTCGGTTGTAGTTATACTGTAAAGCATGATCCTGTGGGAAGGTGCCTCGAGGCTAGATTTTATGCTGTGACAGCTTAAGGCTAAATCTGCACACAGACTGAACCAATGTAATTAAAAAAAGTTTTCAATGAAGATGGAACTGTATCAAAAATGTGTGCATCGATATAAAACTATTGAAAACATGCCAGGCCTGTAAGTGGTGCTATAGTCCTGCCAGAAGTACAACAAAAACAGAGAATAAGACATAGAGCATGCTTATAAACTCATGCAAAGTAAATAAATATATGTCGAGCTAAAAAGAAGACGTTTGTGTGGCTGCTGTAGATTGGTGGACTTAGCACTATAGATCAAAGGAGAGGTGGAGCATAGGCCTGTCGCGATAAGCAATAAGTCAATTGATTGCACGGTAAGAAAAAATGAGCGCGATAAGTTTTCCGGCTGTGATAATTTTCAGAGGTTTTTTTTTCTCCTACCTTACTTCACCATAGGCTGTGTATGACAATAGGCTTCACTATGGAGTAACACTCTCGTTTCTTGCAGAGTGATCTCTCTTGTGTCATACTTGACAGCAGCATGTTGCATCACGGGACCGTGGTGAACCACTTAACCTGTGCGAGCCGGTATGCCACATTTGTGTAATGTGTTTTACAGGGCTGCCAACTCTCAAGCATTGACCGTGAGACTCGCGCATTTGAGTGGCTTCTCACGCTCTCACACTAAACATCCAATTTCTTACGCTGAAATACACATCAAGACCAATGCCGGCTAATCGAGAGGTTCGGAAGGATTCCCGGTGGGCTGCATTACTTTTGGGCCGGTGTATGTGGAAAAAGCGCAGCGTCGCAGCAGCGGGCGGTTCACTCACTGCTCATAGATCAGTCAAACACGCAGTGATGACGATGCGCAGTTTTTGTTTTTTCTTTCTAGTCTTTTTTTTTTTTTTTTTAATACAATGGTACTAATGGCAGTTTTACCAGTTATCCCTGTCTGAGCCCCATGTTTAATATTTATATATATATATATATATATATATATATATATATATATATAAGGGCAATTTTGTTTACAGAACAGAGAGTTTATTATCTATCATACTTATTGGTTTTGGTTGTGTTTGCTTTTCATTCATTGTTAATGAGACTAAGAGTCCATTCTACTTATTGTTTTTGTTTTGTTATTTGAAATTTCTTCCAGTTCCAGTGTAAAATGTTCTTTATAAATGAAAGTTTATTGATCTTTGAAAGGATGTACTTGCATTATTATGGCATTGTCAATATATTAGTTGAAAATGGTATCAAAATGACAACATTATTACTTTGTGCAATATTATCGCTTATCGCAATAATTTCTGAGAAAATTTATCGCACAGCAAAATTTGCTATTGTGACAGGCCTAGTGGAGCATCATTGGTTCAGGAAGGAATTGGTATGGATCATACAAATTCTTTCCAGGCTGCATGGGTTATAAACAAGGAAACAAAACAGTAAGTTTTTAAGTTGTGTTTTTCTTTGTTTGTATGTTTGTTTTGTTTTTTTGTTTGTTTGTTTGTTTGTTTTTCTTTTACAGTGTAATTTTTACACCAAACCTTTAGATGCGACATTTTCCAAATCAGTCCATCCATCCATTTTCTGTACCCACTTGATCCAATTTAGGGTTCCTTCCCTTACACCTAAGAATAGCTCAGTTTGGAGTGGACGTTTGAGCATTGGAGGTAAAACCCTGTAAAGACACCACTATAAAATTCACTGCTCCACAGTCACTATTAACCAGTCTGCAGAGACACAAGTCAAGACACAGAGTGAGGCAGCACTGGGGCCTGCATGAAATCAGCCTAGCACACCTGAAAATCAATAACCATTTCTCAGCTCTAAATACAGCTACCTCTTAACACACACACACACACACACACACACACGTGGTAGTTTGTTGTACAAAAGTACACATGATCAACACACCTGTGCACACACCTGTTTTTGGAAGATCAGAGTGAAACAGTTCTCTCATTATTTTATTTTTTAATAGGTATTCTAAATGAAGTGATGTGATGATGGAAACACTAAGAACACATGCATGTGGCTTTAATGCTTCACTTCACACACGCTTCATATAAGAAACATATGGACACGACATCTGCAACCTAACAGCCAGCTAACCAGCACACGTCTACGCCTTTTCCTTCAATGCACAAACACAAACACACTAATCCATAGTTCACTTAACAATGACTTGGCACTGTGCTCACTCAACTACAAAAAGTATGCACATCTAAGTGGTGCATGTGTGTGTGTGTGTGTTTGTGTGTATTCATGTGCATCTGTGTTAAGTACTACCCCAACACAGCATAACACTCTTCTGTTGTTTTTCCTGCCCCCCCTTAAAAGACAAGGCTCGGGCAGGCACGCACTGTTCCACACAACCCTCCTGACTTACCCAGTCCTACACACACACACACACACACACACACACACACACACACAAACACACTCCTCCAAAGTACTACCTCCCACTCTGAACATGGATCAGAAGAACAATAGACTCCACCAGCCCACCCTCAGTTCCCTCCCTTTCTCGAGAGAGATGTTTCCTTTGGCTGTGTAATTACTCTGAATGAATAATACCTCCCCTGTGCATTAAAAACTGTGTAACCTTGACTGAGAGAAGAGTTGTTGGCTCAAAGGCAGCAGCAGTGATTGTTTGGTTGCCATAGCATGTGAGCCACTCCTCTTGGCCTGCACGGTGAGCAGATCTGTGTAGAGTTAAGTCAAACTCCTGTCCTGCTGGTCAGATCGCAACACCTTTGAAGAATGTTTACTGGATGAAATGACTAATAGACCTGCTGTCGCATGGGTAGACTCAGTTAAAAGGATGCTTCATCAGGCTACAGCACCCAGCTGATCTCTTTGTGTCATTGCATGTCAGCTACACAAGCGACAAGCAAAAACCTCATCAGACTACAAGAGAAACGCCATAAAAAAATAAATACTTTCAACTCTTCACCTCAGTTTTTTGGACAGAAACAGCTCCCAAGCCAAAGTTTCTTGTGAGCAATTTCACAGCACAGCCACTTGAAACAAAAAATCCTCACTGCACCAAAAGGGTTTTGAATAACTTGGATGATTTTCAAACAGAATGCAGTTTTAATACGGCCACAGTGTAGTGATGTTTGAGAACATTAACTCTGTTTTTGCATTATGTGAACAGGAGCTTGAGCTCAATGCCCAGCATGTGACAGCCAATCCAACACGGAGCGCTCGCATTAAACCCCTCACATGCTTAACTCATGCCCAACCCATCAGGGGTAATCGGTCATGATCGGCAGACAGAGTGAAAAATGAGCTGTGCTTTACAATCACATGCAGCTCTCGTGCTGTGCTGGTGTACTGTAGACTAATCCCAAATGAATGATATGCTCCTGTCAGTCTGTCCAGACTCTAGAGTCCAGGGCAACTCTCTCTCAGAAAAGAGTGAAAAAATTATGTGAAATATTCAGTAGAAAAAACATAGCTAAAAACAGATGATGCCTCAGGATCCTGACTGGGTTTTCAGCCAGAAGTACCAGTGCAAGTAAGACCACCAAGAGCTCTCTACTTGCACACTCACTCGATAGTATTCAGTATATCAGATATTTTAAGGGTAGATTCCCTGTATGTTTTAGATGTTTCCCTTCTTCTCAAATTAATGGGTCATTGTGCAGAAAAAGCTGCTAGTTGTTTATTAATAATTTATTTTAACCAGATGTGTTGCAGAAGGGAAACATCTAAAACCTGCAGGACAGTGACCGTTAAAAGACTGGAATTTGAGATCCCTGCTCTATATAGATGACGCACTAGAGGCTGGGGGTAGCTGATGCACTTAGGACAAAATGGTAAATGGTCTGTATTTATTTAGCGCTTTACTGTACCTGGGATGATATCCAAAGCACTTTACAATATACATCACATTCACCCATTCACACACACACACATTCACACACTGATGGCAAAAGCTGCCATGCAAAGAGCTGACCACAACCCATCAGGAGCAATTTGGGTTTTGGTGTCTTGGCTCAGGGACACCTCAACATGAGCTCAGCAGGCCGAGGATCGAACCAGCAACCCTCAGGCTACAAGAGGACGAGTTTTAAGCCTACAATTTGAACATACAGAATATTGTATGTGTAGGCAAATAATTATATATTACAATTTTTGGGCTGACTTTACAGTGCATGTAAGTTTTAGCTGAAATTTGAACATCATTGAAATGTGATGTTGAAATAATGCTGCAATCAGTCAGCAGTAAACAAACAGTGAAGTTTGTCCTGGAATGTTTGCACACACTGTCCCACCTTGTTAAAAAAAAAAATGTTAAAACACACATGTATGAGCATCCTTAAATATATAACTGCTGCAGGCACATTAACCTTCAAGCAACAATTTTCCTCCAAAGTTATTTACCATTTCCAGGGCCCCTTTTATATATTATTTAAGCAACAAACATGCATACATTGTAAATACCAAATTTCCTTTAGCATCAAACAGGATATATATATATATATATATATATAAATAAATTAAAGAAAAAAGTAAAATATGATTAAGAAATATATCACTGTATATGTCTGTAGAAGTAAAATATTGTATGTAAAAACCATGTGCCACTATTTTTTAATAATTCATGCATGAAAGGGTTCATTTTGACTGGTCTTGGTGTGTCGTTGGCTGTTGTTGAGGCATCCTTAATGACAGCTAGTTTATGATGACAGATAAGAAAAGAGGTCACTCGACACTCGACCTTTGACACGTGATGGAAACAAACAGAAACAGAGGAACGAACTCACCCACTTACACACTGAGACAACAGATAAACGGTACAAACACATGCACATACAGCAGATACACAATTTCAGCTATGATACTCTCCACTTCAGGACACTGATTTACAATTGAGCTATAAAGTAGACACAGTCAACATGAATATATTGCAATCAGTGTGCGTTTATCTTTGTGTACTGTACAAGCGATACACCAACGCTGCACGCTGAAGTTCAGTCCAGAGTCCACAGACGATTGCTCTCCAGCTGAATGACCCAACAGGACATCGAAACCGCTGTGTATCTGGAGTGACGCTAATCAACACATGATTGCTCTGACATTTCAAACCAGCCATTATCTGCAATTGGCTGTAATTCAGTGGAGCTGCTGATGGCTTAATGTACCCCCAACACCCCACCACCACCATCCCACCCAACCAAACACCACGACCAGACAGCATGGTTGATCTCCTCCCACATGGGGTTATAAGACCTAGTTCAGGCCTCTTTCCTAACTAATCCTCCTCTTTTTCTCTCCTGTAGTCCTTCCTCTCTCCTCCTCATTGATTTGGTCTTCTCTCTCACTCCATTATTTCACTCTTGTTCTAAACTGAGGCAGCCTGTGACGGAAAATGTCAAAACGCTCCCCCAGCCCACCTACCCTCATTACAGAGTTTCCCGAGGCACCTTGTTCCACCAAAAAGCACTCATTTCTCATGCCCTTCCAAGAGTGTTCACCCATGCTCCTAGCTGAAAACACAAAGGCAAAACACTCTGTTGCAGCATTACATGCATTTTTCCCAAATAAAGCAATTTCTTTGCCCAGTTTTGTTTAGTTTTTTTTTTGTGACTTGTCAGCTCTGATGACTCATCATGATAAGAGAGGAAACTAAGAGCGTGAATACAGAGGAATTAAATTGCAAATGAATTATCAAATGACCCACTGATTTGATGGGTTTGTCGACGAGAACTCAAAATACACTTGAGAAGAAGCAGATCAACCATTTAACAACCATTCACAGATGCCACCGCATCAGGCTCGTGTGTTTGTTTGAATGTTTTCTGCAGCAAGGGTATCCGCACAAACATGCAGCTGCAGCCACACAGTAAAGTCAAAACCTGCTCCCAGATCCTCCACAGAGCTGGGATCAGGGAGCAGGCTAATTGGTCTCACTGCACCGTTCTTCCTCCATGCTCTTCTACTCGCGAACTCCCATGTGCACATGTGCTTGCACAAGTCTAACATCACTGATCTTTTTTAGTGAGCTCCACCAAAGAAATAAAACTTGTGCAATCATAAATGATGTCCTGAGTTAGAGAGTTTGCTGTTTACCTGTCCTCAGGTGAGCATGGTTTAAACCGATGTGTCATTTTAAACCAAGCACTGGGAGACTTCTCTTTAAATCTTTAATAAGGGAGAAAGAAAATACCCTCATTCCCAGAGCTTAGCTGGTGTAACAGACACCGTTTGGTAGTTTGGCAAAGTGGTTCAATACCTTCATCCTCAATACCGTCATCACCAGCGGTCGTCAAGGGCGACAGGAATAATGCACCATTGGCCGTTAAGTGTCAAAAGCTGCTGACTTTTCAGGACTGCAGGCTTAGATGTTTATCTTTGTCATTGCACGGGTTGCATTCAGCACTAGCATATTCAAGTCAAACATCATCACCCTTCCATCTGGAAAAACTGGCTCAGTCAGAAATATAACAGTGCCTAGAAACTCCACCGAAACCAGCAAACAAGTGTGGCTAGTTTTATGTTCATGGATGTTTGGAAAGTCTCCCACAACAAAGATACTATCTTTTTCTTACCTGAAGGAGGCGGACTTGACTATTATTGAGTTCTGTTGCTCTCAACTTGAGTAAAAATCAAGAAAACAATTAAGTGCAAACAGCTTTTGATGACATTTGATTTGATGACATGAACTCCATGAACATTATTGCTCCCAATCACATTAACAGTTCCACTACTCTTTTAAGACAAGTACTGTAACATACAGAAAGGAGGAGAATAAAGCCTGATCTGCTTTAGCCAGTCTCCCACATAAACCATCCATAGATGAGCAACAGGGAAACAGAAGGACAGTGGAGATAAAAAGAAGGGAGGATGGGGGTGGAGATGATTTTGACAAAGGGTTGAAGGAAGAAAAAGGAAGAGAATTGTGGGGCTGCTTATGCTCCCGACCAGCGAGCATCACCAGTGATGAATGAACAGAAGCATAACCCAATAATAGAAAGTGGCTCATGTACCTTCACGATTCGGGGGAATCATGGAGGTAGATGTGGGTCTGTACGTATTTCTACACACGTGCATCTCATTCAGTATGTCTTCATTTGTTAAACATGCTCAGCAGCAAACCTGCAGAGGATGAGACCCTAATGTGACTCTGTTTCCTAAGTAGCATAGAGGCTGGAGGATTAACAACAACGCAACAAGAGAACAACAATCTCGGAACCACAAACTTTAACACAACCCCTCAAAACGGCCTTCTGTGTCCATGCAACATCAAACGAAGACCGTTATGCTGTTTTTTCCCCACCTCCCCACCCTTTCTACACCTCCCGATCATCAGTTATTCAGGTAAACATGGGATCTGTTATTTGCTGGAAACAAAGCTGGTCATATATTTGCATGCTGTAGCAGTGGAGCTCACCGTTGCATGGAGATAAAAACGAACAATAAAGCAGGGTAAATAAACAGATGGCTGGAGCAAACAGAGCATCCAGAGAACAGAAGGGCTGAGATGGGAGAGAAAACACAGGTACGTAGGACCTGAACAGACTGATGCTTACACTGTTCCAGCTTTCATCTACACTATTAAAAGAACAACAGGAAGCATTGTTTTTCCCAGGTTTTGGATCATTAACTACAATAAGTTCACAGATTTCTGCAAAAGACATCCTACTATGAATTTGCAGAACAATTGTTTCCTACTTTTAAGCAGCTGCTTGTCTGCACTTCAATTTATCTGAATCATGAGGATAAACTGGTGAAAAAGGCAAATAAAATAGTAGTTATTAATCTTTTCACTGCATCGGTAATCGCCGTGTTTAAGAGTAGTGACTGATACTTCTTAATGAAAGAAAGAAAGAAAGAAACTGGCTGAGATCAGCCTTGTTTGGCTTCTGGACAACATGCAGCAGCTTCTGAAGGCAACGTTTCTCTTGGTGGCTGACTCAAATCTCAGATGCTGGAGTCTTTGATCACATCAACAAAGACCGTTTAAAAGAAAGCCTGCTTGAAACTAAAACCTCACAACTTTAAACCAAATTAACCTAACTCTCAGAGCTCAAATTGCTGCAATCTGTTTTGGAAACAGAAAATAATGAATGCCAGTGATGGTCAGGAATGAAGAAAAACAGCAGAAAATGACTAATATATCATTTTCACTTTGATAATGTGGCTAAAACATTTAAATACAATTGTTTTATCCCCTGAATGTGAGGGGTTTGGTGTAGTGGTAAACCACAGCGGGGTCATCAGAGGCTGCTCCAGAGCATTAGTGAGATAAATTTCCTGTAAGTCGGTGTGGTCTCATGGTCACAAAGGAATCCTTCTCATCCGCAAGCGGCCGTTCACTACATAATTTACTCACGACAGAGATGATTCGATCATCGGATGCATCGCCATAAAACCACAGCTGCTTTAAGGCCACATTTACACCAAGTCGACGTGTGCAGCTGAGTACTCCTGAGAGTTGTGAAATAGGTTACTGTGGTACCTATTTGTTTGTAATATTCTGGGTCTTTCACCGCACAGCGAGAGTGTTTAGTGTCAGGAAAGGAGGGCATACTGTCCTCCTTCAGCCAGAACAGAACATGCAGCACAGTGAAACCTGATGAAAAGTAGCAATTTATATAAAGTGGCACAAGGTTGACAAATCATATTATGATATTTTTCTTTGCAAAGGTGGACCAAAAACCTGAAACATGGCAAAATCATGAAGTCCTCCACATATGCACTTGCTCATACCTGTAAGTATAACCCATAGATGGGTTTCTTGCTTACAAACATGATAAATTTATGGAAAATGTAAGCTGGCAGTGTTTCTAATTGATCCTGCCTGCCTCTATAACTGGTTGTCTTTCTACTCTCCTGATTTGACAATGTCAGCAGCATGGTGGGTTTAATTTGTATTTGTTATACTTTACAAGCTGCTATGTTTGACAGAAATGACCCCTTCTGCATGAAACAACCCAAACCATCAGAAACAGGATTTCACCATTTTTAAGCAAAATGGATTCATACTGTAACTTCATATAATTAAGACTATTTTCAATAGTATGCATGTAGACAGATTTATGATGTAAACGGTGCAATTCAAGCTAATCAACAATAATATAATTAATTACAGCTGCTGTCCCAAACTCAGATAGCAGTCGCATTTCTGAGGGAGTAACCGAATGGCTTTATGCACATCTTTCATAAAGTCAAGTGTTTTTACAATCAAATCAAAGAAGAATCTGCATCTAAATGTATGCATCTAAAGTTTTAAGAGATAAGTCTTATGGGATCAGTTTTGCATTGAGCACTGCATAGAATTTACGAGAGCTTTGCCCTTCTACAACTCCTTCACCACTACAGACTAATGCAAAGTCCACAACGTTGCCGAAGCAAATAGAAGAGTTCCCTGGGGTTTTATTCACTAGCGAGGGAAGAAGAGAGTTTTGATTTGAATGGAGTACAAATATAAGAAACATGCAGAGCCAGGTCTCGTAGGGAAAGCGGGGAGCCCCCCACACATAATGGTAGGAAGCCATTACGCCATGACAAAGCAGCATACCACTGCAAACCTCATGAATGTATCCTGAAGCTACTGAACGCTGTAGCCTCAAGCTAGCAACAAAGTGTTAGCCAGTTCATTGAACACAGGGGAGGTATTTAAGAAGGACTAAATGATTCTCTGCAATTTCAAATGGTATTTTTGCTTGAAATGCCCATTTCTACACTAAAGACTTCCCTGTGTGTAAATGTAAAAGAAAATGTTTCTTTGAGGTTAATCTGTTACCCAAAATGAAAACCATCCCATTCTGGTCACCAACCAAACAGCACATTGTAATACAGCATATTTCTCACATGACTCTGCATGTTGTGTTCGTTTTATTACAAGAAGAAGTGTTTCTTCTCACTCCTGCATCTCTAGGCTGGAGCCATGCCCCGCTGAACTGCTGTGGGGTCAAAGAGGTCAATGAATGGGCAGCGGGGGTGGGGGGCGGGTGTCAGGAAGAATCTGAACTTTATCTATCATTTGTGCATGTGTGTGTGACAGTGTTTATGTGAGCAAGCATGATTGTGTCTGCAGGGGTGTTAACTTCTCAACCAGGTTGTCACCAGAAGTGTTGGATCTATTTGGCCCCCCCTGCTCTCGGGCAGCCAGGCCAGCAGCAACGCCACAACACAGCAGCAGTCAGACGAGCTCACAGCACACCTTTCTAACAATAAAGCCTTTTCTTTTTCTCATGTTTCCCTTCATTTTAGGATATGCATATGTATGCTGAATATGTAAAACATTAATCACATATTTATTTATATATAAGCTAAAAAACGGTGGTGTGGTGGTTAGCACCGCAGCCTCACAGCAAGAAGGACTCCGGGTCGAGCCTCGGCTGGGGGGAGGTTTGAACCTGGGGGCGGCAGCCTTTCTGTGTGGAGTTTTCATGTTCTCCCCTTGTATGCGTTCTCGGTTCTCTCCGGGTTCTCCGGCGTCCTCCCACCGTCCAAAGACAAGCATGTTAGGTTAATTGCTTATTCTAAATTATCCCTAGCAGTAAGTGTGTGTGTGAATGGTTGTTTGTCTCTCTGCGTTGGCCCTGCGACAGACTGGCGGCCTGTCCAGGGTGTACCTGCCTCTCACCTGCTAAAATGCTGGGACAGGCTCCAGCTCACCCGCGACCCGTAATGGACTAAGCAGCTAAGATAATGAATGAATGAATGAGCTAAAAAAAATGAAAGCGACATAGCTGATGCAGCCAAGGCAGGAAGGAAAGCTAGAAAATATAATGTAAATTAAATAAACAATGAATGAATAAAAGGAATTAATAACAATAAAACAAACTGATTTAATTTAGAAATAGCCATTTTTAAAATGAAATAAAATTCAAATCTAATTTAATTCTAATTAAATTAATTTAAATAAATTAACTGATTAAATCAAACAAAAATAATATTAACTGTGTGAACACTTAAATTACAGCCAAAGCTCAAACAGATCTATTAAGCGATTGTGTATTTTATTAAACTAGTTTGCTGCAGGTGTGTTTTTGAAGGATGTGAGCAAATATCTGCTCTAGTGTTGCACATGAGCAAATGACAAAGATATGGATATAAGGATTAACATACAGACGCTATTTATTCCAGTTTAATGGATAAAATATTCTGTGCAGTTATCTGTAACTTGAAAATAAATAGTTTATTAAACATTAATTTTGAGAAAGAAAAAAAAAAGATTTATTGTGTCGGGAGGTGGTGTTTTTACACGTCTCTATCTTTTCCCTCTTATCTCTCATCTCGAAACCTAACCTGTTCTGGAGCAGGTTGGGTTTCTGGTACAAGTTACCGTGGTGATACACTCACCAGGAAGTGAACCAGCTTTGTGACACCAAAAATCCTCAATAAACTGCTAATCCTGCTTTGTAGTACAGGCACCAGGTCATCCAGAACCGTTTGTCTCAACACTCCCTTCAGGGCGGAAAAGAAGTTGTGCTTCTACATTACAGCTTCGCAGCTCATCCAGCTGGACCACATTCCTCTTCATTGAACAGATTCCCCTGAGACTTTACAGAAGACAATGCATCCACCTCAGAGTGGTTTTCTGGCAAGACTTTTCAGTGTGAGATCTTGTCTGTAATCACTTTAAGGACCACCTTGAAACTGGAACAAACATATTTTGTGCAGACTGAAAATGTTCTAAGACTCTAACAGGAGCACTCAGGCTTTATCATCTACCAAATCCAATGCAGTGTATAGGCATTTTAAAAGGAACTATCCCAGTCTGAACCAAAATGTAAAATATGTTCTCCCTTTGCTCATGCTTCACTTCAACAATAAAGCTTTAAATCTTTGAGATTTAAACTGAAAAGGACAGCTAAGGAGTTATCCTTTTAGAGTGAAATATTTAATGCCAAGCAGGGAGACAGGGCGTGGGAACAATGCAAGACATCTGCCAGAGAAAACATCTGTTGCTAACAATACACCAATGAAGCTTCCCAGCACGACATTCCCTGCTAAACACACCTCTCCTACAGGCACAGTCAGAAAACAATGACACAATGTGTTATGAAGGAATGATAAAAAAAACCTCAGTTTTTGTGATGTAATGTAATAAAGTTGTAGTAGTAAATCAATTGCATTGGAAATTGTTCCTCTCCAGGAATTATGCTCCTGCAGACAGATACTGCACTGCTGAAAGTGATCACGATTAAAAGATATTTGACCAACTGCTGGTTAAGTTGGCCTATAAGTGCATTTGGGTCAAAGGGTGATAGAAAAAAATGCACGTAGTCTTGCCCTAATGTGAGAATGCACTCATCTACCAACAGGAAAAACAAGTCTGATACCAAGCTTTGTACATTTGTAGTTTCGTGTCTAAAAAAAAACTGTCCCAAGCAAACCTGACTGCTGTGTCATTTACTTGGATGAATGGTGCTAAAGGATCCTCTGAGCATTTGCATCATAACAATGTCAGGATTGCAGAGAGACACGTCCTTCTGCTTATTTTAAACAGTGAGTAATGTGCATGTGATCTCTTGACTCTATTTGCTCAAATAACCTGCTGCCAGAGCCTGAAGGCAGAAAACGCCCGACAGCCAAACACAACAAAAGTCACAAGTCATCTTTATTTCGCAGACCAAAACATATCCCGCCATTTGGGCCCCCTGGATTATCAGAAAATAAGAATATGACCTCGTGTGTAGTATATAAAGAAGGCAAGCTGTCAAAACAGATGCAATAACTGCTCGCTGTGAGCTCACTTACGGTCTGCAAAAGCAAAATAAATAAGACTATGAGTCAAATACACTGCAGGCAAAACGTCCTCCTGGTGTTCTCAACTTTTCATGACAATCAGGCCTTCGGGGCAAGCGCAGTAGCTCCGGATGCGTCTCTGCGTTAACAGGGATGAGATTGGACCCGATCAATAACCTGTTAGGGCAGCTAAGAAGCAAAGCAAACTAAATTGGCTGGCCTCAGATTCTGACAGCCATGAATTCTAATGAGGACTCTCTGCAAAACTCATCTCCACAAAGCATGACGCCTCACCATAGAGGGGCCCACATGATGCATTATTAACATAAGAAAATAAGAAACACGCCAGGACAGAAAAAGCATCTTTAAATTGAAAATGGAATCAGTTATTAAGTCAATCTCTGCAGATTCTCTGAAACTGATCGAAAAACAATCATGTGGGATCCTTGTTTATGGTTTATGTCGTATCCTTTATGCTAAGATGTAGATGCACAAAAGTGTGAACAACACTCCAGCTCTGTAGCAGCAGCTGGCTGAGTGTTTACCATGAACGGTCTTCATGAAGAGAGCATTGGGCCTTATATCTGCTTGATATGAGGTATTGTGTCATGGGTGCAAGTACTTTGACGTGGAGTGCTGCCACCAAACAGCAAACAACTGAGTGCACAGCTTTATCAGAGTAAAAGAACCACAACCAGCCTGGAATGAACTCTGAGACTGAGTCCTCGTAGCTAATTTAATACCCAGAGGGTAAAGAAACACCAGGAAAAACAGTAAAAAGGAAGTATGCATCGGTCCACAGTACTCAGACAGGCAATTTATCTCGCTCCCATCACTTAAAGCAAACTCCTGGGATCTCAGAGGAAACAGACCAGTAGTACTTCTACTACAATTTTCCCCAGTGTCTCAGTAAAGAAGACATGAGAAGAGATAACAGTAAATTACAAAACTCATTGCCAAGAAATTATGGGATTTGTGTAAAACCCAAAGAAAACTTCAATATATATTTTTTTTTTTAAAATCGAACTTTCAATTAACCTTCTTAGATTAACTGGTGACAGGTGAGGGTGCCACAATTGGGTATAAAAGGAGCATCCACCAAAAGCTTTAGTTTTTCCAAAGAAAGTGTGGAAGTTCATGCCAAACTCCATCAAAGAATCATTGATCAGTTCAAAAATATATTGTCATAAAAAGGCATGACTGAAAAGAACACAATATTTTATAACATAGTGAAAATTCAGAGTCTGAAGAAATCTTAATGCATACAGGAAAAGGATGGAAACCACTTAAATGATCATGACTTTCTAGCCATCAGGTGCATGAAAAAACATCATGTCACCATGATCATTCTAGCCACATGCAAACCTTTAAAGATCATTTTCAATGTGTAACATGACACTATATACACAGAAAGGAAGCCACACATGGACTCAAGTTAATCTCAGATGGTCAGAAAAACACCACCATGAGTTCTGTAGTCAGAAGAGCCTGCATTTCTGCTTTTGGGAAAAAAAAATTGTGTCTGGCCCTATTTGTCAAATTTTAGAAAAGACAATACAGGCTGTTACGGGCTAAAGGTGCAAAATCCAACACCTGTCATGTTATCAATGTCATGGATGACCTTTTACGGTACCATGATTGTGGAGGAGAATCTTTTGGGGATATGTTTTGCAATGAAGGTGACATGTTTTCTTGGCAGACAAACAACAACCACAGACTACGGTGCAGCTTAAATCTTCTATTCTCCTATTCTAGGAGTTTCCTCCTGCAAAACTGCAACAATTACTACCCTCTGCTTCCACATGACTTATAAATGTCATTAAAAAATGAACGATGCTCTGGAAGCAACACTGAAGAAAGAAGCATTGTGTCTTTTTCTATGAGTTGCTTGAAAAGGCAACCAATAAGTAGATGCCAATTCAAATGTACTTTACATTTTTATTGTCATGCTTGCTTGCACACACATGCAGCCAGCTCATATAAACACATGCAGATATGAAACACTGAAAACACTGACTGTGCTGCAAGCCTAAAATATTAAGTGCTGGCTTGATGAACAGCATGCAAAATCATTGTAGACAAGTAGAACAAAGAATCAATGCTATTATAGTCATTAACTGCAACATAATTATTTTCATTCCTGTGATTGTTAGTATTTCTCATCTCCTCTGACCCATCTCCATCTCTCCAGTCCTGTATTTATTCTCCTTCTCTGCTTGCTTAAATCTCACACCTTCCTCTCCCTCCTGTTGTGCAAACTCCTCCCTCACTGACCCCATTTTTCTCTCCTCTGTTTAAATCCAATACATCCTTCAAAAGAGATTCCTTCTCAGGGAAATATCCGAGGCAGGGATATGCCAGCTGCCTCCTCTTCCCTGTTCTAGTTATTGCCTCACTATCACACGACAGGGATGTTCACACAAACCCAGCCAGAACACAGTCCACAAATAGGCTCTCAGCAGAGGACAGCAGGTGTACATCTGGAGGAAACCCATTTCAATCAACTATCAGATAATCTATCCACTATCTCTCTATCAACATCTGCACCTGTGTGTTGCTTCATAACAGTCCATTTCCTTCACTTATTTCCAGTTTCACCCTTTAAACCGAGTCCCAGTGTACAGCTCAGTCAGCCAAAAAGGGAATGAAGAAATTGTGGTAATGAGTTGTGGTCTGTGGTTAATCTTTTCTTCACACATATCAGAGTCAGACTGTGGTTAACTGTACTAGAAATAAAAGTCTTCATAATCTCATATTGCGTAACAGCAGCTCATTCCAGCCCCGCTGCCTCCTGCTGTTTGAACCATGCAGGGGGCTTCTTATCAGGAAGTTGCTAGCAGCCCTTAGTGCAGCAAAGCAATGGGAATGTTAATGGATAACAAGAGAGAAATAGGCCATAAGCTACCAAAACAAGAGTATCATCATGGCTACGCCTGTCACTCATAAATATTCACACAGCCGACTCTAACAAGGTTATTGCAAGCCAGAACTTTTCTGTCTTATCTTAAAATAAGACCGTCGTATTTACAGCAAATTAGTAGAAAAAACTGCTGAATCAGAGTAAATGCCAAGCGACCATAATGAAACTGTGTGTATGTAACAAGTATTAAAGGGGTAGTGCACCCAAAAATGTGTTTTCTGAGTTGTAAACAACACAGAACTACTTAATTGTAATGAAAACTACATATACTGTTGTTAGTATTAGTATATATTTTTTTTTATTTATTTTAAAAACAGCATTTTGTGGGTAAAAAATGGCTCATAACACCCTCTACAGGGTATTCTATTCTATTCTATTTTTTCTACAGTCATTTAGCAGATGCTTTTGTCCAAAGCAACTTACATTTGAGAGTAAGAACACAAGCATGAATTCAAACAAGATGGGACGTCATAATTAAGTGATAGTCAGACTGCTTTGAGTCCAGTTGGACCCAGGTGCTGTCATGTAGTGCTAGAGGCATTGCATATAATTTTTTTTTTGTAGTTTTTGTAAGTCATTTTGTTTAAATACAAACATCACGATTTCATCAAACAATATCATCTTGGGCATAAGTGCACACAGCTTATTCAGTACTTGGTTGAGCCAAAGAGCTGGACAAATCTTTCTAACTCATTCTGTTGAGTAGAAGAGTTAAGCTAAGTGTGAAAATGCTCCTTAAACAACTGAGTCTTTAGCTCGCGTTTAAAAGTGGATAAGGACTCTGCGGATCGGACGGAGTTGTGTAGATCGTTCCACCACCGGGGTACAACAGAGGAGAAGAGTCTAGCTGCTGATTTTGTACCACGTTGTGGTGGGAGCACTAGGCGTTTTTCACTGGCAGAGCGTAATTGTCGAGAGGGAGTGTAGCTCTGGGTTAAGGAGTGAAGATAGACAGGAGCCGTTTGGGTTATTGTTTTGTAAGCCAGAAGCAGAGCTTTGAATTTGATGCGTGCTGCAACTGGGAACCAGTGAAGAGCAATTAGCAGCGGAGTGACATGAGCTCTTTTGGGCTGGTTGAAGACCAGACATGCTGCTGCGTTCTGGATCATCTGCAGAGGTTTAACTGAGCATGCAGGCAGGCCAGCCAGTAAGTAGTTGCAGTAGTCAATGCGTGAAATGACCAGAGCCTGGACCAGGAGCTGGGCCGTGTGTTCAGTCAGGTAGGGTCTGATCCTCCTGATGTTGTAGAGAGCAAACCGGCAAGACCGGGCAACTGAGGCAACATGGTTCTTAAAGGTCTGCTGGTTGTCTACCATGACACCAAGATTTCTGGTAGAAGATGTAGGCACAAGTGTGACAGAGTCAAGCTGCACGCTTATCTGTGGCGGTAAGGAAAGATTGGCTGGAAAGACAATATGCTCGGTCTTGGACAGATTTAGCTGAAGGTGGCGATCCTTCATCCATGCGGAGATATCAGCAACATGCTGATATTCGCATTGAGACAACTGTGTCGTCAGGTGGGAAAGAAAGGAAAAGCTCAGTGTCATCTGCATAGCAGTGGTAGGAGAAACCATGAGAGTTAATGACTGCACCGAGTGAGGAGGTGTATAGTGAAAAGAGAAGAGGGCCAAGCACCGAGCCCTGAAGCACCCCTGTTGTCAGCCCATGTGATCTGGACATTTCCCCTTGCCAATATACTTTGAATGATCTCCCTGTGAGGTAGGATGTAAACCAGGAGATTCAGGAGGGGAAACCTAAGTTATGTTTTTCGTGACATAGAGAGGTCATCTACATTGGGAGAAAATTTTAAAAACTCCACAGCCCCTCCCTCTTGATGCAGATAGGCAGGTCCTTGCCTTGCAGGCAAAGAAAACCCCTCCCACCAACGCATATGAAGGGATGTGAACTTATCTGGTGCAGATGGGATGGCTAGTTTCAGACTTCTTTCTTTCTGATTAAATATTCCTGCAATGGGGCAGATTTCTGCTTTTGAGGGGTGAAAAAGTAACACTGGACTATATTCTTTACCTGCTGATCTTCAGACGGCGACAGACAGCAGCTCAAATCGTAGCAGCGGCAACTTACAGCGGCACTTCCTGCAGCTGCCACAACCTGCCGCGAGTCTCCACAGCTTTCCAGAGCTGCTGGAGCTGCTGACAGGCCAGCGTAACAGCGCTAAAGGCTCAGACTGATACGCTTCAGGACCACCTTGTTCATGTGTGGCCTAGGAGATTCAGGAGGGGAAAAGTCTTCCACCTCAAAGACCACTCCATGGCGTAGCTGCCTTGTGAATCTCGCTTTCTATCTTGCCAGAGAGCTGAGCTGCTGTCTGTCAATAATTTCTCCTGCGTATCCCGACCCATTCACTTTCCGCTCCCTTATCACCCCATACCTCCCAACCCTTGCAGTTTCAGGCATTTGTCAAATTCGGCAGTGGGTGGAGTTACGCAAAAAGTAGGGGATGTAGATACACTTTAAATAAATGCTTCATAAAAACAATATGAATCCCTGAACTCTTGATCAGTTTCCTTTTTTCTGTAAGAAACATAACCTTTTACAGACCTCGAAATTGATCAGAAATCTTCTTGGACACTACGTACATTTCAATGAAAATGTATTAAAAACAAACAAAAAAAAAAAAGCAGTCTCATTAGTGTGGCATAACAGTAGAGGGTATAATTCCTCACTATATGGGGAGCTGCCAGCCTCTGGTCTCTGTTATGTTTATTCAAAACTCAGAAGCTGACCTCATCTTATCTGGAAAGGTATAAACAGCTGCAGAGAAGGCTCCTTTTCAGAGAAAGACCAATTAGGAATCAAGCTAAGGAAAGAAGGCCTGAAGTCTCTGAGGAAGTGTGTGTGCACGCATCTCTAAACTACTGTCTATTTCTAACAACATCAACCCTGAGACACTGATGCTGCTGACATCACAGGGTGACCACTCAATGAACAGAAAGACGGAGTCTTGGTGAATCAGCACACACACACACACACACACACACACTCTTCCCACCATCTTCCAGCCTGGCTGCCAAGTCATGGTGCCTGCCAGTGAGAGGTAAAGCTTATATGAAGATGCCGTCTTTGTTGCTGGCTGGTTTATTACCGCAATGCGGCTCAAAGGACAACATTAATATCGTTGACTGAAGAGAAGACGGCGCGTCGCTGCACATCTGTGGCAAAAGCTCTCCTTTTTTTTATGTTCCAAGAATGTAAAAATGATGTGTGAATCACAGAGAGAGAAAGAGCCAGCATAAAGGGCAAAGTTGGGCAGCAAGTCAAAGGATGAGAGGAACTGCAAGTCAGGAGTAAACTGTCATCAGAAAGGAAGTGGATTAGCAGACTGCGAGGCAGTGATGGGCTGAGTTTAGGATGAGCGGCTTCCACTCCAGGAGGGGATGTACGGTTGAAGAAGAGTGGAAGAGGCGTGCGTCGGTATCCACAGTAACTGCTGCAGTCTGGGGAGCTTTAGCGGGCCCGTCTGCTCACGCCGCCGTCCGCTCCCCGCTGACAGGCTGGAAAGGCAGAGGGCAAAGAAGTGTGACAAGTTTGGGGAATGAGCCGAGAGAGCAGCCAGTAAGAGGGGATGATAGGTGGAAGTCTGCAGCAAAACGCTCACACTTAAAAAACAAACATGCGCATGTGGGGAAATCAGGATGCAGCAGAGAGACAGCCATGAGCAAAGCTTTATTTGCAGCCGGGATACTGATTAGCTTCCACAAACAGAGCTGCAGAAGGGTGTCATCTTTTGATTTTGGATCCAGCACGTAAAAGATGCAGCACTGTGCATGAAAACACTCATTTTATTACATGATGAATTAACACAAACTGTGTGTAACTGTGGGTCTTAGAGCTCTGCAGCACTGAAGACAGCACATTTATGAAGCATTAACATCAACATACACAACACCTGAGAAAAACCTGCTTAACTTAAACAGGGAAAAGCTGCAAACTACAGTGTGTAGACAAAATGTTTACGATTCCAACAAAGTTGACTTAGAGAAAGTTTTTGTTTGAATTTGTTATCTGTGCTGTTCTCATTAGTGGGACATGGTTTGGAAAAAACTAGAATGCACTGCTGATGATTCAGAGGGTGTTATTGATGATTTAACAGAATTTAATGGCTGCATGTTGAACAGTGCAGCTTGCAGTAGAACTGTAGTCTGCATTTACCTTAAATTTGTCCAGATTAAACCACCTGGTACAAAGTTACCCACTAAAGTTTTTGAAAACCTAGAGATTGTAAATATTGGCTAAATTGGAAGAAAAAAATTCCGAACGACTGCTTCTGCACAAATCCCTGATGAGAGGTCCAATACTGACCATATACTTGGAGATCGAGTTCATATAAGTCCCCATAAATAATACAACACGTTCAACATTTGAAACTGGTCTATTTGTTCCCCTGGTTGATTATAATCAAGGTCTACTTATTTTTCTTTACATGGCTATAACTTAGTAAATTAACTTCCCTATAACTCATATATTTTGGACATAGTCCAGCAGATAAATTCATCTTCCACCTGCATAA
This sequence comes from Melanotaenia boesemani, assembly GCF_017639745.1. Classification (NCBI taxonomy): domain Eukaryota; kingdom Metazoa; phylum Chordata; class Actinopteri; order Atheriniformes; family Melanotaeniidae; genus Melanotaenia; species Melanotaenia boesemani. The sequence goes on along the minus strand of NC_055694.1, from coordinate 5,643,898 downwards.
AAAAGAACAAAATGAATGAGATCAACAATTTAAGGCTTGTTCTCAGGAACAGGACTTAAGACTTAATCTCTATAAGAAAACTAGCTGAACATTAAATGTCTGCGATGCATGTCAGGAGTAAAAAGATCCAAAGTCGATCTGACTTGATGAAGGTCTGACAAGTAGAATAAACCTCCCACTGCAATTATCTCACAATCCATTATTCCAGCTCCTTGTAAAAGATTCCTTCTGAAACTTTCTGACCGTTTTCCGGTTTGTTTCGTACAAAGACACAGAGCATTTGAAAATATTTGTGTATTTTAGAAAGAAGAACAGAAAATGTACGTTTGAGTATAATACCAAAGTGCAAGACATCAGGTTATTTAGTCATTTTAAATCACCTCATCCTTGGACATTTAAGAGTTGTCCAGTTGCATGAAATGATGTAGCTGACTTCTCACTAAATACTCTGTGTCCTTATTAAGTATTCATTTTTAATAGGATAAGAAAGTAAAAAAAAAAACTTATTTACCACAAAAGAACAGCAGGATCATCAATGTCCAATGCTGCCCATCATGTTTGCACTGTTGTTTAGTATTAAGCATGTTTAATAACCAAATATACCACAAGGATGGTTGCATACGTAGTCAGGGCATAAATCCCCCAACTAAAACTTTGCCAGTAAGAAGTGTTTCTTCTGTCAACCTTTGCCTTTGGATATTTATGCACATCGACCATAAAATGTGAACCTTTGTCAACTTAGTATATTATTTCCATTATTTATGTTTTTGAACTTCCTAAAGTGGGAACAAAAACCTTTCGAAAGCCTTTTCAGTTTCCACTACAGACCTGATTTACAAATCAACTCTGCTCCGGGACCTGAGAGCTAAATGCTCCATCCATTAGGCTCCATGAGGCAAAAAAACAAGCAGATCTGCATCTTCTGCCAGCATTAATCAATGAGCTGCCCACTCACACACACTCACACACACACACAGGGCTACACCGCTGAACGTACTGGCCATCACTCTGCCTCTACTCTCAATCGTCCCCTCAAGGTTACTGCCTATCGCCTCGCCTCACTAACAGAAATGGGAGCTGCATACTGAGTGCATCAGCTGGTTGGGAGCTGAGGGTGGGTGGGGCGCTCAGGACAAACCTCAGTTTTCTGCCCTGTCTATGCAGGGGGAAATATATTGAGGGGGCAAAATCATCTTTGCTTTGCAGGCTGCAGGTGGGGGCAATGAAGAAGAAATGAACAATGAAGAAAAAAAACAAATAAATGAGAAAAACAAGGCATACAGAAAGCATCCCGGTGGTGCAAGAGGTTATAGGAGAAAAAGTAATTAGAAGAGCATGAGAGAGTGAAAGTAAATGCATGCAAATCCTAAACTAAGTATGACCCCAAACCCAACAACTCCCTCCAAGCATTTGGCCCCTCTTCCAACTTTCTATTCTCCAGAGAAAACAAGTTTACAAGCACTCAAATTGGCTAACGTACAATCCAGCCATCAGCCACCTCATCCTGGCACGCAGCAGCCATCAATGATGGATGGCACATGCATTAATCATGAGAGAGGGGAGAAAGATCTAAGCAGAGTCCCGAAGGTGAAGGAACCAATGGCAACCAGGCAGGAGATGCCTAAGCGTCACTTAACTTACAAATTATGTAACTCCGAGTCAAGAGAGTTTGCACCAGAGTCAAAGCTGTACCCGTGTAACGTCCTTTTACACACATGTAAAAAACACCAAAAAAGAAGCACATGTAAAAGCAATTAAAATTAAAAGTAATTTAATTTCACTAGATCACAGCTCCATCCCCACAACATTTGTCTTAACCCGAGTTAGCCCCAGATCATGACCTTTCATCCACATCTGTCCCACATAACAACTACCAGCACACAAAGTCACACAGATTCGCCCAAATGTGTCTGGGATTAAAACAAACACTAGTTTCCCCAACACGACAGAAGTCAACCTCCTCTTTGTATATGGAAAGAAAAACTGAAAATTTGGAGAAATGTCTTCAGCCTTCTTGAATGAATTTCCAAAGCACTTCTTTGGATTTTGGCTTCTTTTTCTTCTCTGTGAAGATAATCCCACCCCGTTTCAGTAATGTTAAGAAGGATTCATCACCCCATCACAACTGTTGCCACTGATTTTCAGGCCAGTTCTTGTGTGATTTAGCCTACATCAGCCTTTTCTCCCCATCGCCCTTCATTAAGAATTACTTCCCTTCTATGGTGACCATTTCTGATGAGGTTTCCAGCTAATTGAGTACGTGAAACCTGTAAGATCTGACTACATCTCGTTCCATTTGAGTTCCTCGCTCCTTTTATTATCTATTACAAATTCAGCTTCATTATCTCAAAATATTAGAAAATCTTGGGAAAGCATTGTGGACATAAACATCCAATTTTTTTTACTTTTTCCAGCCAGATAACGGAGACCAAAGGATGCAGTTGGAAAGTCTGTAATGATGTTATTGCTATTTGTTCTGAAAAAAAATCTAATATGTTGCTTTACGTAGATTAAAAAATATAATTAAAAATGAAAACAGCATCTCAGGTTGTCATTTGTGAGTTATGTATCATTTTTAGGCATTAATGATTCATTTAAAGGTGTGGAATCTTGCACATCCCGAATCAACAGGTTAGACAAACCACTGATCTCGTAAAAGCCAAGATCAGACAGAAATACATGAGAGTCAGAGTGTCAAACCCTGCAGCCAAGCTGGCAGCAACCTGAGGGGATTTAAGTGTAGAGACCTAATTGATTCAATTAGTCTTGGACTCACCTCAACTCTGCCAGCAGACCCACACACTGCCTCAGCTGGTGAAGCGACCACTAACAGATCCCCTCTAAGTGTTTACAAAGTGCCACACTCAGCAGTGCCTCTATTAAATTCACCCATCCACACACACCTGCCTTTGTCCCACATGACTCTGGGTATGCTTTGACACATTTAGTGCAGTGTCATTCATTTGGAATCTCCGTGGGCCTTACAGGAAGAATTACAAGTCAGTGAGAAAGGCACTGTAATAACAAACAAAGACAATCAATAAGCTCTCAGCAGAGGGTCCAGGCTGAATTTCAATAAGCGTGTGTGTGAGTGTGCACCTCCAGGTCTGTACCATGAACAAGCTGACACTTCTGCATCGAGACGTCTTGAAGCCTGAATGACAGCTCGTGGTTTATGTAGTCACGTTTATGTGACTATAAGTGGAGGGATATGCGGTGTTACGCATGCTTAACACCGCATATCCCTCCACCTATGTGTTTAAACAGGAGTGTGTGCTGCAGCTAAATGTGTCTCCACGTGAATGAATGAATGAATGAATGAATGAATGAATGAATGAATGCATTAATTAGATCAGGAGTTGTTCTGCACTCACTCACCTGGTTTCACAGTTTTCAGACGGATAGGCTCACGAAAGTGGCGGATGACAGCCAGCGTGTCCCTGTTGGTGAGTCCGCTCACCGGAGTGCCGTTAACCTCCAGCAGCACGTCCCCGCCGCCGGGGAGCCTCCCGGCGTGACAGATCACCGCCTCTGACTCTATGTGTCCGAGGTAGGGGAACTCTCCCAGCTCAGCGCCGCCGCGCACCTCCACCACGGTGACCAGCTCCCCCGAAGCTCCCCACGACACGCTGCACTCCTGCACTTTAGCGGACCAGTGCTTCTTCTTCTTCAGCGTCTTGGACATCGCTGTTGGCGCTTTTTGAAAACCTCAAGAGTCCAAGAACGGCTGTCCTTCAAAAACAGCAACCTCTTTGGATCCTAAAGAGCGACCGCGCGCGGAGAAATCATTGCAAATAAGAGAAGTTCAGCTTTAAATCTTGTGTTGTATTCCATTCCAGGGAAGATAAGTCTGTTTATAATAAATATATCTCAAACTCCCTCAGTGATCGACCCTTCCAGTGAATTACCCGAGCATCATCTGTCCGCGAGAGCAGCTGCGTCAGTGCCGCATTGGAGCGGAGCGTGTTGCTTCTGATGCTGGGGCGTCTTGATCCCACACCTCAGGTTTTGTTTTTTGTTTTTTTACAGCAACGTGCACTTCATGAACAACAGCAACCTTCTCTTCACTGTCAGCTGAGAAACCAGGACGGAATGCGTGTAAGCTCCGCGCGCACACTGGTTTTCCACCCTTCCGAAAAGAAATTAAAATCCCATTTTGGGTCAGCGGGAAGTGTTTAAAGAAATTCTTGAAAAATGTAAAGAAAAATCCCAAAAGGAAAGCTTCCCAGGCGCATTAAAAAGCTACTAACTAGGGGGAGGCAACTTTGCCCCGCGCACCTGTCCTTTCCTGCTCGTCTGCCCTCCTCCTCCGCGGTGACATCAACAAGGCAGTCCCTAGAAACGGGAAAACATACCTGGTCCTCCCCCCGCCTACCCATTGAACCGGGCGGGGAGCCGATCTCCTTCAAATCACCGAAACTTTGCGCCTCATTCTTCGCTGCAAGCTTTGCGCCTTCCTGTGCGTCTCTCTGAGCGCTGTGTTGGGTTTTTAGATGCTAAAAACTACGCAGTAGCATGCAGCAGACGTGATCCGATTAGGCTTTGCTCCATAACTTTTTTTTCTGTTTTAAATCTTTTTTTCCGTGTCGCTTTCCTGGTGGCAGGAGGTTCCGCCCAATCGGGAGTTTGCAGGGCGGCGTTAAAGCGTTTGTATTGGACCAATGATGAATGACAAGAGGCGGGTGCTGTGAGTGGGGAAACGTTGCGTTTTGCTTCCATAGTGTGTTCCTGGCAAGGCGGAGTTTCCGCACTGGGCGACGCACATTTTGGCGTGGGAAATGCTCACTTATGTCTCTACTGCGTGTTTCTACAGCGCGGGTTATTATTACAATGTGTTCCCAGTGCAATGAGCTGCAGCTTTTGTGGGATTTTAAAACTTTCCTGTTTACTTTCCTGGATTTCACTTTCCATGTAATCCATTTGGAGAACAGAAGAGAGTGCTTGTTAGAAGAGAGGTCGGTGGTTTGTCTATTTTTTGCACAATTCTGACCCCTTGTGGTTGCAGACAGTAACAGGCTGCCACCTCATGGGAAGCTATGAGAACAGCACAAATCTTTCCCAGATAGTTTGAAAACAAATGTTTATGCAAGGGTTGTGTTGTAAAGGGTGTAGCTCAAATTTAAGATATATTTTAGATCTTTATATATTAATTAATGTAGTGTAGAAAAGCCCAACCAGGACGGGTGAGAATTAGCTCTGGCTTAAGCTCTGCTTGCAGGGCATCAGCTACAAACTTTAGCGACTATGTACAAATGCAATGTTCCCGTCAAATAGTTCAAATAAAAGAAATAAATTTGATGACAATTTACAGTTAAATACTATATATGTGTGTGTGTGTGTGTGTGTGTGTGTGTGTGTGTGCTGAAGGAATTCTGGAGTCACAAAAGATGAGATTTCAAAAGCTTTGGCAATTAAAGGAAATTCTAAATATCCCTTTAATATTTTTACATGTCAAGCTTAGTGACCTAAGCTGCAGTACAATGCAATCCTCAATAAGAGGCAGCAGATGTTCATCTGGCACAGTTACAGCATTCACATGTCAATAGTCGGTACAAAACCTTGGACTCCCATCCAATTTTTTGTCCCACCAACCAGGGGAACTCCAGGGCCTAATACTTTAGACTGCTAATCCTTTATTTTTTTAACAAGATAGCCCTCTTCCTTTTTTATTAGCTCCCTTTTTACTAGCAAACCCAATAACATGCTGTTTGATAGGTGTAGGGTTAATCAGAATAATGTCATGAGACACATCATTGGTCTGAGACAGAACATCACCAAAGAGACTTGGGAGGTCTGAGATGAGTTTCTTAACATCCTCACCATGGCTTACAGGGAGGTGAGACAAGTACTGGGAGAGATTGGATAATATTTTAGTTTTCAGGAGCCTGGCTGCCTGTAGTGCAGCTTTACACATCACCAAGTCATCATTAACACTTTGAGAGTCCACTATTGTCATGGAAACCACTGGAGAGATGGATTCTGCTGTGGGCACCACCTTCTCATGTTTTCTTGGGCATGATCCCTGTCAATCTGAACTAAAGTCTAAGCCATCAAATAAACAAACTAAACCACATAGATTGCAAAGAGCAGCTCTTGCACAAGCTCTTTTCACGCTGGATGGAAGGTGTTTGGTAAGTGCGGCGCTAGCCCCTCAAGGATCCAGTCTACCACCACCAGACAGTAAACCAGAATTGATCCCCCTACTACCACATCAAGCACCACATACTGCACCCCAAAACAACCAGTAACCTTTCTTACCTCTTTGAACTTGTTTCAAATATTTCCACTTGGTGATCCAGATTAATGCATAGACGTTTTATTTCTCATGTCCCTTGTAACCACAGTTATCACAGCAGTGTGTGTGTGAGTGTGTGCGGTAGAGAAACACAATAATCCCCCCAGTAGATCAAATAAAACAAAAACATGTCATATTCTCTCCTTCTTTTAGACTTCTGAAAATAAAAAATACATTGAACTGGATTTTTTTTTCTTTCTTTCTTTTTTTTCTTGTTTTGCAGATGTGGAGTCATTAGCTCCCCCCCATTCTCTCGTTCTCTCCGCAGGCTCTAAACACAGAATTTCTGTCTCCTTACAATAACATAAACTCCAGTAACCCTGTATTCTCATTATAAAATCATAGAAAAACATAAAAATGCCACATGTATTTTTGACAGACCAGTAAAATGCACCTGTGTGTGCATTTTCTGTAAGCGTTGAGGCAGCTTTGCATCCCTGGGAAATCACTGAAGAGTTTGCTCTTAAGGGGCTATCGCCTCATTTGTAAAGGTCTACTCAAGACAAGACGCAGAGCCTCCATCTTAGCGGTGATGAAGTCTGCAACTATTAGCAGTCATTTATATTACAATATTTCTCACTAAACTCCTTCCATCCAGCGTGAAAGGAGCTTGTGAAATAGCTGCTCTTTGCAGATGTCCATGTATGTGCTTTTAGATTAATTCTAGTCAGGAAACCCCTACTTTCCCTCAGAAATGTACATGGTTTAGTTAGTTTATTTGATGGTGTAGACTGTAGCTTGGATTGATAAGGATTTATCTTTCACTCAGGAAGAATTCCAGCCCTGCAGATGTGTAGACCTCCTCTGAGAGGTCAGTATTTATGCTGGTCCATTCTTAGAGCTTAAATAAGGGTGAATGGACTCCACCTCTCATCCCACAGGTTATTTAGCCCTATAAGTTTCTGGCAAATGAGTTCAGACTTTAAGACTCAGCGAACATGATGAGGTTCTTTTAAGTCATTTTCCCCTGAGAGACGTTTACCTGCCTGACCAAACAAATGTGAATGGCCACGAAAACGCCTGGTGAGAAGAATCAAGGCTGCATTGTAGATACTTGGATTATAGCTGATACCCTGAAACTACATCTCCCGTTCAGAGATGGATTTTACAGTTTGACATGGATGTCTTCTTCAGCTCCTCTCCTCCAAGTTTTGCTCCCAGGGTCACCTGATGTCAGAGGACAGGCCGGCAGATTGCAATGTTGCTGCCCGGAACATTTTAATTGGCCCATCTCTTTCAGCTTGGGTGTCTGGGCTGGGTGTGGTATTTGGAGGACGCATAATAGATTCAGCAATTAGACGGAGTTGCCTCTCAGACGGCAGCTTTCAGAGAGGATTTCACAGCTCAGTATAGACAGGAGCTACGTGTAAGGGCAAAGTAATGGCTGAGAAAGCTAAACACACACATGCATGCACACACGTAGAACGTGCTGGGATCTTTTTATAACTCGTTCTTCTGACACAGCTCACAAAAATAATTTTTAATCCTGATCAGAATGTCATCTTTTCGTCAGGTGGCCTTTTGGGACATCACTTTATGAAGTGATGAACAGTGTTAAAGTACCCACTCGTTTTTTAATGTGGTTTTTCGGTCTGTGTTGGCCCTGTGACAGACTGGCAACCCGTCCAGGGTGTACCCTTCCTCTCAGCTGCTGGGACTGGCTCCATCTATCTATCTATCCATCTATCCATCCATCCATCCATCCATCCAGCCATCCAGCCAGCCAGCCAGCCAGCCAGCAAAACCTCTGAGGAATGTTTCCAACACCTTGTTGAATCTGACACCAACATCTTAGACATGTCCTTGGTCCAAGAAGATGGTCCAAACTGGTACTAGTAAGTACCAGGTGGCCCTAGGAGAGTGGCCATTGAGTGTATAAATTAATATAATATACATTTTTGTAATGTAGGTTGTGACGTCTGCTATTGAAAAGTAATAGCACTTCCATCAACATTTGGATTTTTTTTTCTTTAATGAAGTTGTTGAGCGAAGCTACAAAAAGCAGTTCATTTGTATTTGTGCCTGTCTGATGAAATTCAAGCAACTGTTTTGAATTTCATCAGACAAAAAAGAGAGTTTTTATCTTTCTAATTGAACATGTGCTTCTCAACTTTTCTTTAAACAAGATTTTTGAAACAGTACAGAAGACAGTACTATGATATGTGGGGAAGAAGTTCTAAATCAAAAACCAGAAATGATCTTGAGAAACTGTTTTTGTAACTGTATGTCACTGCATTGTTTTTCCAGCATGGATGAGCTCTAAATATATGTAGGTATGACTTGATGAAGTCCCAAATTTCCCTGAGGACTTTCCAAAGGGATTAATAAAGTATTTCTATTCTATTTTACATTTAGATGTAAAGTTTCAGCATCTTCAGCCAGCGTTAAGCTCCTTAGTGTTCCTGAGATCAGAAACATCCTTAAGTCCAACAAAAAACTGCTTTCACAGGCTTGAGTAATAACCAAATATGTCAATAACTTGTGTGTATAAAGTGCAATCTCTTTCATTTCCATCCATTTTGATCATGTTCCAGCAAATTAACCTCAGCATTGATCCATCTGTACCCATAAACACAGAAGACAATGTTAAATGAAAGGCACTGAAACCAAGTTGTTTTATTCTCGTTGCTTTATTGTCAGAATTTACCAACTTAAAAGCACAGATCTCGATCTTTTCCACTTGTTGTCACTGGGAAAAGTACAGTTTTTGTATCTTTAATGCTCTTGGCATGCATACATTACTGTGACTTCACAGTTTAAAAACCAACACCCACACAGGAACTCTGAATGCACTACTGAGTGTACTACAGCAGATCCAAGTCCAGCCCGAGTGCAGCACTGGTTATCAGAAACCACGTCATGTACCACAGTGGGCTGAAATAAATATAAAAATCAGAAGACATGACCTGGATTTTTTTTTCTTCTTTTTTTTTTTTCGCAAGATAGGTCTTGAATTATGCAACTCTGCTCCAACATATCAGCATTCCCTCAAAGAGATCTGTAAGAACAGTTCATTTACCATTGATAACTCATGCTGCTTTAACTATAAGTTATGGCTTAAAGAAGGTTTAAATCATTCAAATCACTGAACTTAAATCACAAACCTACCCTAACTTGAGGATGATGATTTTCAAAAGGTACAATCAGAATGAAAAATATGAGATATCAGTAGTTTTGGGGGTGCTGAGAACAGATGCATTTATCTTTTCCCTATGCTGTAATTATCATCAAGCTTCAGAATAAGTCGGTATAAAACTATAATCTCTGTTTCTCATTCACAATGCAGAGGCACAGATACCCAAAATGGATCTTTGCTACAAAGGACTGTGCTACACAAAAACAAGAAATGCCCCCAAGAAACAGTACCTGCCAAGTTAAAGAGCAGCATCATGATTTATCTGTCAGCCTCTTAAGTTCCTGCAGGAACTGTCAATGAGATTAAAATTAGACGTTGCTTTTACTGCAACTGGCTGTGCAGCCAGGTGATATTTCTACCCACTAGATGGCAGGAAAAGCAAGGTTTTGAAGCTTCCAGATTCAGCCTTTTTCAAGATGAATTCACACATAACAAGAAAAAGAAAAGAAAAAACACCAACTGTTTATTGACCGCTTGCGTTGCATTTCCAGGATGTCACTGCGAGTAAAAACCAGTGTGGATTCCCTCACCACTGAAGTGTAATGCCTCTTAAAACAGAGACTAAAAAACAATGGCCAAATAAAAATCACACAGAGTCAAAGTTTAAATCTAAACATGTCATTTCTTGGACAGTCACAACTTAGTGAAAAGCTTAAAAATCTCAAAAAAAAAAAAAAAAAAAACTAAATTAAGTCCTTTATAAAAGTCAGGGTCGTAGTTTTTCAAATCAATCTATTTACAACATACATTCAAAACAGCAAGTCAAAGAATATGAGAGACAGAACCTCATGTTAAAATCTTTACCCCGTGACTGGAATTATGATCCCATCAGGATGGAAACCATGCTCCGAACTCCACGCAAGGGAAATTATCACAACCTTGATAAAAAAAAACACTAACACATATAGGTCAAATCATGACTGGTCTTATTAAATCAATGCCCATCACTGTGTTACATATAAACCTCAAATGTGCTCCAGGTTCAAGGATTCAAAGCTTTACCTACATGAATTATTTCCAGTTCAATTGGAGATTTAGCCACATTAGAGAAATAAATATATAAGAAATGTCTTCAATAAAATAATATATTTTTACATCTCCTGCTGCCATGTGTTCTTGACACTGATGGGGAGGTTGTATTAATACTGAATAAAGGAGAATAAACATGATATAAAACCTCATGAAAATGCAGTTTTACAACACAACAGTGTTAATATAGCAAAAGCAGAAGACAGCAAGAAGGTTAATCCTTACCGGAAACATTAAAACATACTCCGTGTCCCTCATTCTAACTCTTCTCAGTCAGGTGTCACATTAAAATAAAGGGTTAAATAGAGTACATCTTTTTTTTAGCTTGGATGCTCCGTGACAGGAGGGAGCAGCAGCAGTCTGGAATCCTGGGTTCACCCGGACGGGCCAGAGGTAAACCTACCCGAAGATTACACTTTACTGCTCCAAAGGGATGTTGGGAACAAAATATATGAGATGGACCACAGCAGGTAGTACACACATGCAGGGGGGAAGGAGGAGCAGAACACCATGGCAACTCCTGAAATGAAAGAAATTTAAAAAAGTGAAGGTCAATGCAGGAATGTGTGTCGTTCTTCTTGTATGCATCAAAAAATGATAACAAATGCAAACACTTAAGATTACAAAAGCAGAAATGGACATCATAAATACTTCAACAAAAACTGTCTGCTGCTTTATTTTACTACATGAAGAAAGAATAAAAGTTTAAACAGACTTTCTTGTCTTGACAAACTAGGAGATTTTTTTTATTGCTGATCTGTTCAAATACAATCAAAGGTGCAACATGGAACCACATCAAAGGTCCATGACAGTAAAATCTAACATATTACTTTAAAAATGTGTTTCTGTTGGTATCTATTCACTAAAAAAATTCTCTTTAATGAACCATTTATATCTACTTGCTGTGGGTCCACATAAATGACAGCTGCCATTTCTGTGCCACACTTTTAACTACGGTGTCTCTGAATGGACAAAACGTGTGTGTGCGTGTGATGTGAGAACCCTCTGATCTTTAAAACAACAACAGCTTTGTTTGATAGGTGCTAGAGCACTGTTTGAGATAAGTAATGCCTTAAAAGAACCATAGAAGAAGACAGTACACATGTACGCAATGTTGAAGTAGTTACCTGTAGTGCAGCCATCGCTGCTCCTGAGGCTACTGGATCCACTCACACATAAAAAAATGTTCATCTCGGGAAGAATTTCGGCCATTGACTTCACTGTCCATTCACAACTGTACTTGACATTTGAAGTCATTGCAATGCCCATCTTTACCAGTAGATGTCAGTAACACTTATATATTATTCCTTTAAAATTTATCTGCACAAACTGAATTCCATTTATTGTGGTTCCTGTATCATTGCTTCTTAAAACTTCAGTCAAATTACCTGAATCCTGCTCATATTATTCATTAACACATGGAGACACTAAGTGTTACCCATCCTGACCCCAACTGATAGGAGAAAAGATGAGGATTAGGCTGGATTTTAAACATGGCTTACCTCCAACGTACACAACTTTCTTCCAGGCCTGGGACTCCAGCACTCGGTCATGGGGATAAAAGTTCTGGCTGATCATAAAGAGGATCATGGCCACGGCAATGACCCGGAGCACAGCCATGTTTCCACCTGACAGCAAAGAGGCACTGGCCAAGATGGCCGAGGAGTAGATGCAGGGCAGGCCGCGGTACATGAACGGGATCCCTGTTGACAAACCAAATCAAATTACACTTCTTCAGTTGAAAAGTGGGTGCAGAATGGTTGCATTGTACTGGACTCTGTGAGGCAGCTCACCGCTTGAGAAGAAGCAGAGACGGACGAACACAGACAGGACATAACACATGCAGAGGATGTTGTCCAGCAGGTCAGGTGTCCTCAGCAGCAGAGATGTGGCAATCCCAAAGGTGGTGAAATCAGCAAAATCATCCAGTTTTGCACCTAAATGTAAAAATAAACGTTGAAATTGTTTGTGCTTATGGAAAACTTTCAAGAAAGTAACTAATCTTGTCAGGAGATGTCCCAGTAAGCTCTTCTCAAAGTCATACCTTGTAATGTTTATGTAAGTTTAGGGGAAACGCTACCTTTATTTTAAGTTCACATCCAATTTTCAACACTCCAGAACAGTCACAGTCAACATTTAGTGGCACGTAACAGTGGCATGGTGCATATACATGCAAAAAAAAAGTAGAAATTTCAGCGTCAGCCCAACACGCAGCCTTTCTATAAACAACATTCTCCGCTGCCTCGTCTCTTTATCCCTCAGGAGAACAGAGCATGTTTTTAGCGGATGAGGATGAGGTGATTCAGGCCACGGCTCGAATGAACGAGGTGGAATTCCGTAGCCCAGGGTCAACAATTTTAGCAATTTCAGATATGCAGAGAAGCCAAAGCAACAGGATAAAATAGACAATTGGAGTGGGATCCCATGGAATTAGGCTGCTTAATCAGAAAGTAATTGTTCATTTGACAAAATACGTGGGGGGGGGGGGACACAATAACGCACACCTGCAAAGTCATGCAGAAAAACAGCTTGTCGAGACACAAAGCCCCCCATACGGCCAACAATGATGCACCTGGAGCTATTTTGGGCTTCTGAGAAAATGTGAACTTTCACACTGTGCAAATGCACACTTACTTAATCAGCACCTTATCACACACACCGGTTATTCAGAAATACAGTAAAATGCAGTGAACATTATTTAAAAATACATAAACAGATTTTTCTTTATTTTAAAGAAAAAAAACTGATTAGTTAAGCTCAAATAACACCATATAAAATATGTAAGATCCTTCTCCTCGAAGCTCTGTAAGACTAACCCGAGTTTTTCAATAGCCGAGTTTCCTTTTACTGGCTCCCTTTGTTAATGACTCTGTGCAGCCAAATTAGAAAGTTCACACAAAAGACTGTGCAGCAAACCCTGCCAACAGCCCAGCTGAAGTTTATCTTTGGTAATAGCTATGGACCACAACAAACCACTTACCCAGTGCAGAGCAGGCATCGAGTCGCCTGGCAACTGCTCCATCTGCCAAATCCAGCAGGTAGCCAATCAGAACCAGCCAACATGCAGCATGATGGTGCCTGAACAAAACAAGTGAGTGTTAGCTTGAGTTATTTGATGACAGCAACCCTTTTCGTGGAGTAAAATATGTGCAGGGTCTTGCCAGTGGAAAAGGGGAGAAACTAACGCTGGTCAGATTCTAATGGGGTTCCAAACAAAGTTACAGAGCTTTTAGAGCTTTTTACTGCCTTTTTAGACTTACTACCACTAATAAATACAAACTTGCTATCATTTATTTTATTATAGTGACCCTGAAAGCCAAAACAGAGCACAAACAATGCATTAATCTGCTAGGAAACAACTTTTTGGTGTATGTTTTTTCATGAAAGTTCCTGAAATTGTAATTAAATTTCCCATTAAGTTTTCCTGTATTTCTGATTTATTTTTCTTATATGAGTTCATCTTTCACTGTGTTGTGTTTTAGTGTCTGATACACTGGTCACATGTCCATTTCCATGAATCAGACCAATAGATTTTTGCTCATCCCTATAAGCTGAGCCCAGCACATGTTTCAGATGATAAACTCTATTAACAGTGTATTCACTCACCCGTTAAGACTGCTGAGAATGGAGGCCATGCCCATGACCATGTTGGACACCGACAGAGCATTAGCTGCATTTTTACGAGCAAACTCTTTGATCTGGAGTCCAGCGTCCTGATCACTCAGAAAGGGCTTGTCGGTGCACCGGAACAAACCTGAGACCAAACAACAGCAGCAGTCAGTAGCTGTCTATGTTCAATCACTTCTAATGTGATCGGATGACCACACCAGCTGACCTTCTGATACATGTGTCTGAATGGGATTAGTCTACAAATTATATCTCATTTTGAGGCAAACTTAGGGGTCAAGCAATCTTACTACTTAAAAATACCAGCTGTAACACATAAATAATGATACTCTACACCAGAGCTACTCTATTCAGTCCTACAAGGGCCACAGTTCTGCAGGTGCTCAATGTTTCCCGCCTCCAACACACCTGACTCAAATAAAATGGACCCAACAGCCTAAGAATTTCTGCACAGTGACTCTTTAATTTGATTCAAGTGTGTTGGAGAGGGGAAGCATTGAAAATCTGCAAGAATACAGCTCTCGTAGGACTGAATTGAGTAGCCCTGCTCTACACCATATAATAGGATTTATATTTTGTACTTTTTTTTTTTTACTCTTTATGAAGCTAAATAGTCCCCTGCCTTATGTAAAAGAAGTATCACTTACCAAGGTGTATGTTTATTGGACGGAGACCAACCTTACGATACATTCATCACAAAAATGCATTTGTTACTGTACATTCATTCAATCAGATGTGTGCAGCCTATAGCATGCAACAGTAACCAGCGTCTCATTATATGCTAATTATCTGTTATATAACATGTTTTCATTAAAACGAAACAAAAAAGAGCCACAAGGACATGACATGCAGTAAACTTCCACAATAATAACTAACATTTAGAACGTGAAACGTCACAAGTATGCAGAATTTGAAGAGGATGCATGTGAAATGTTAGCATTTAATGGATCTTAGTGGGGGTCAAATACACATAAATACTGGTGTGTGTGTGTGTGGGGGGGAGGGGGGACATTTAGGGGACTACCACATACATACCCAACTGGCTACAGTGACAATGAGTTTTACCTTATGCATTGACACATACCAGACATGAGTTCGATTGGCCTGTTAACACTGACCTAACACAAGGACGTGGCAGCAGCACTCATAGATAACTGACTGTTCAAATCTAATAATACCACGTCAGCCTAGGCTTTAAGGGTTATAGTATCAAAGGCCAACATCTACAGCCTCAACATATTTACTTATTTTTAGAACATGTCTGCGGTACTCAAATGCTAAGCTTCGGGAGGGGTTATGTCGTCAGGGGTGAAACATTGTAAAATGCTGTGAAAAAAGGATTTCTTCCACTATGTGTGTGTGTTTTTTTTTTATAAATCTTCAATGTCATTGTATTTAAAATTTTGATTTAGTTTATTGATGCGAGGCAAATACTAATGATAAGTGGTTATCCTAAATTTAATAGCTATTAATAGCATTTTTGGCAGCAAACAACGCAACAAACTCCATGTCTGTGTGCAGAATTGCTTCAGCACAACCACATTTTAGAGTATGTGAGTATAAACAATGTTTGTAGGTCCACAGACTCATAACATAAAGTTACTATTTGATTCAATGGTGACCTGATTAAGCTTATTGTATTTTTTAAAGGTAAAGCATTTCAAAGGATGTCAGCCAAGCACATGTTACCTGAAAGTATTACACTACTTTCAACATAATTTATACTTCTCTTCTATTGTCTTTTTATGCCGGATAAAAAGTTCAAATTTGCATTTTCTTGTTAGATACAAGCTATGCCTTCTCTTAAAAGTAAACATGGGAAACACAAACAAGTTCTTGGCTACATTTAGCTGTCAGCTATTTGTGTTGAAACCAAGTATTACTAAAAATCTAAGATTTCTGGGTGTGTCCTTTAGTCATATTTGAATATAGTTTACTTTATAAGACTCCAGTTTCTTCACTACAATGTTTTAACTTAAAAGATATAGAGGAAAATGAAAGAAAAATTAAATTATCCATTCATGCTAACATGTGCAAACACCACCTCCCACACATTAGCAGAGATAGGATCTTATATTATAACCAGGGCTCCTAATCTAAACCAGCCAACCCACAAAATGAAAACTTACTGGCCAGTTTGGCAGGTAATGAATTAACCAAATCATTTTGGTTATTTGTCATATAGTGCCACTTCATACCGTCATCTCATAGCACTTTACAGACAAATCAATTTGAGCCAAGTCTCGTTAAGAGAAACCAACAGATTGCATCGAATCTTGATCCAATCCCCCATCCTGAGCATGCAAAAGGTGACAGTGGAAAGAAAAAGCTCCCTTTTAACAGGAAGGAAAAACCTCCAGCAGAACCCGGCTCAGGGAGGGCGGCCATCTGCCTGAACCAAGTGCAGCTGAACGAGGAACAGAGATGAAAAGTGATGTTTAAAAGGAAAAACAAGGATGTTGCAAAGAACAAGGCTGGTTACAGAAAAAGAAATGAGGTAGGGGGGGATGTTTTCAATAAAAGGAGGAGATGAGACAAAGAAAATTAAGCTATTTAATCAAAACAGCAAGATTTTTGGTGCCATTAAACTGACACATTGTTAATGCAACATAGCTTCTCTTTTGCTAGGGTCTATTAAATGACGGGCTTTTATTTTTCACTGAACTGATTAATCCATTTACACAAACCATCTCTACCTCCTTAGGATAACTTGTGTTTAGTCTGATTTTTTTCAAAATGACTCGCAGGTGAAACCATTTTAGTAAACTTTATTTTTTGGCTAAATGATTGACTGAACATGGCTGGTAGTATTCAGACCGACTGTGTCTGCTCCAGCTGTTACAGTTCAGTAGGTCTTTCTTTTTTCCTTTATAGCTATTTTCAGTCATAGTTGTTAATAAATTACCTTTTCTGATTCAATTCAATTAAGCTTTATTTGTATAGACCCAAATAACAATTAAGTCGTCTCATAGCACTTTTTCCAGATCCACCCCAAATTCAAGAGACAATCCAATTATAATTCATTTAAAAAATCCATTACATGATCCACATTAGTCCAATTTACTGGGTTTACTGGGTGTGTTAGTTTTTACTATGAGATAGACAGAAAAACAGATGAATTGGGAGGACTTACATCCTTTTTTCACAGCTCATAATCTTAGTTTAACGAGCAATTATTAAATTTCCAATTATAATACAATGTTTTGTCACTGGAAGGACAGAATTTGTGGATTGTGCATGATAGAAAAAGCAACTGCACATTTTCTATTATCAACAGCAAGATGGAAACCTGCTGCTCTAATCCAGCCAAAAGCTGCCCCCACAATTCAGATTTAGTTTTTTTCCAATTTAGACAAACAAAGAAATGTCTGTTCTCTATCAGCCTCTCTTATTGTGAGCTTATCATTTTATCTCAAATCATGATGCTGTCCATGACAGTATGCACAGATAATGACCTGCAGATTTTGTTTTATATTTTTAAATGTTGCAGTAGCAACCCATTCACAAGATTTTCACCCTGAACTTCCTGTGATTCCAAAGCCAGGCGAGTTCAAGAGACTCTTCATCTGAAAGAAAACAGCGTATGAGACAAGCAGAAAGCCAACAACAACTTGCACTTTTACTTGAGAGCATGCTTTTTACTTCTCATGTTGGACTTTGACATAAGTTACCACCTGGCATTTGAATTTACTATC
Source organism: Melanotaenia boesemani (assembly GCF_017639745.1). Taxonomy (NCBI): domain Eukaryota; kingdom Metazoa; phylum Chordata; class Actinopteri; order Atheriniformes; family Melanotaeniidae; genus Melanotaenia; species Melanotaenia boesemani. The sequence continues at coordinate 5,626,116 of NC_055694.1, read as the reverse complement.
TGAACACTTTTCAGTGGTAAAACACAGAACAACAGTTATTGCAAGCAACATACTACATTTATGAATAATCATGTTTATGACCTTTAGTCAGAGTAATTACAATTAGAGAGCCGGACAGGCTGCTGAAAGTCAGTGGGGTTTACTCTAACCTCTAAAGGCACTGCCTTGGTTACTAATAAAAAGGAGAAAAAGCCAGAGACAGACACACTGTCAATTTCAAGCATTCTCTGTTTATGGATTGCTGCCTAATGAGTGCAAAGCATGACAGGAAGGCTCTTGTTATGTAATACCCTGCAATGTTTCCAGGTAACAGCTAAAAGACTTAACAAAAAACAAGGAAAACTCAACTCCAATTCACAAGAGGGGATAAATCAGAAATAAACCTAGTGAAATAATTCCACCATTTACAGATTTAGGCTTAACTGTGTTTGCAATAATGACACTTTTAATAATTTGTAGTTAAAATTAAGTATAGTGAACAACACTCAGAAAGGTTTAGTTTAAAGCATCATATTAGACTCAGTTATTAACAAATGTAAAAGGCCAGTGGGCTATGGCCTTTATGTGTACAAGCATAATAAGTAGACATTTTAACTGCATTATATTCACTACTAAACCCAAATGTGTTCTTTGGATAGGTTTACATGACTGATTTTATTCAGTGTTCAAGAAGTACTAGAAACTACATCGGCACATTAGTGGCTGCTTTCCTGCCCAAGCAGACATCAGCCATAATCCCTGGTCCCCGTGCCCAAAATGTACAGTAATCCTAATTAGAAGATGAGACTAAAAATGAGTACATACCAGAAGAGGGAGCCAGGAGGATCATGATTGTCTCTGCTTCTCAACACAGCAGCTTAAAGGTGAGAAAATATATATATAAAAAATATTTAAATACATAAGAAATAGACTACAATAAGTGTGTCTAAGAACCAAAGAAAATATCTGCACAATAAATAATTTTTGGCTAATTTCCTTATTTAAAAAAAATGTTCTCGCGGAAATATAAAAAGTTAAAGGAAGAAATCTTTTCGGGGACTACACTGTGTAGATGCGCAAAAATAACCCGTCCAATCTAAAGCCTATTATTGTCTAAACTTTCCCCCTTGTAAGCAAACATCTCAAAATATTCCCACACAAGAAGTTTCTTCGAACTTTAATTCATCTGAAACGTTGGAAACCACTTGTTGATTCAGTCAGGGGCCATGACGCGCTATCCTCAGCACCAGTCTCCTACAGCCGCGGCGCACAGCCATCACCCCTCTGTCTCCTCAAGTGCACCCCCCAAACCATGAGATAAATAAACACAACTAATAAAGAACATAAGCAGAGGTCTAACATCCAAGCATCTTAAAAAAGGGGGGTGGGCGTGGAGATTGTTGATCTAACTTAAAGAAATGGAGCCGACAGTATCGTCTGAAAGATCCAATCTAAACTGATGGTGACTGGATTCGTCGCTATGTGGATGCTCGTATAAAATGGTTTCTCATCTTACCTGAAAGAAGCTCCACGGATTTCTTAGTCTAAACAAATAAAAAAGACGGGGCTCCTTAACTCCGAATATTTTTTTTATTAAATTTAATTTATAAATTGTTATTCCTTTGTGTCTGAGTCCTATTTTGTCTGACTCGTGCGTTTAATGCTGTGAAGCTGTTGGTATGGTGCACAGAAACGTGAGTCCGTTACCTGTCAACTTCGCGCAGCGCGAGCTTTTAAAGACCAAGGATAAATCCGCTGGAATATTCCACCGGAAATGACGCCCATACTCCTTCTAGTTTTTTCCGTAATATTCATGGTCCATACTATGATGGATGCCGCCAAAAATTAAGTCAAACTCAGACAAAATACGTAAAAAAAAGCTGAGTAAAACCACCAAAGCGTGTATTTGAACTTAGAAAAGTGTTTTGAGAAGTTTGAACAAAGAGGCGGAAAAAACTTCACCTTGGTCCAAATAAGGTGAAATGACCTCACCTGAGATTGAATATTATTAAACCCCAACTAACGTTATTTTTCTTATTTTGTTTGTTTGTTTTTTTGTTTGTTGTTGTTGTTGTTGCTGTTTTTTTTTTTTTGTTTGTTTGTTTGTTTTGTTTTGTTTTTATTTATTTTTTTGTCTTTGAACTTGTCTTGCCCATGGCAAGCAGAATTGACTGTCTTGTTGTACTTTATGGATATAAAAGATATCTACTTCGTGTATTATGCTCCCTCTGATATTTATTTATTTATTTATTTATTTAATGCTGGACCTGACAGGGGAAACAAAAGAAAGGTGGGAGTAGACAGAAAGGAAAAATAAAGAGAAAGTGAGCAGCTGCTACATCTGGAACTATGAAAACAAATCAGAGAACCATCAGGAGCACCTACAGCAAGATAAATTAAGCTAAACACAAACATTACACCAGCAGCAAGTGTATGCAAGCTGAAATATAGCAAGACACACAGCAACTGTGTGTGTGTGTGTTTTACTCTTGATTTGATTTTCTGTCTTTATTTTTTTATTTATTTTTTTAACAGTCCTTTTGGAAGTAAAATATTCATCAGTGTTCAAAGTTCAAAGTAACTTAAGTTTTGTTTGGTTGTTTTTATTTTATTTTTGCATTCATTCATTCATTCATTCAGTCATTCATTCATTCAGTCATTCATTCATTCAGTCATTCATTCATTCATTCATTCATTCATTCATTCATTCATTCATTCATTCATTCATTCTCTTTTACTTTACTTCCTTTACAACTTTGCAACCTTCACTAAACCATGTTGACTTAATGTAGTTTAACAAAAAGAAGAAAATGTATTCAATTTTGTGAGTTACTGTAGAGATTTTAAGTGTGATATTTTTTCTTTTTTTTTCACCTCATCTGTCACATACAGTATTTTCTTTAACATAAGTGTGTGAATTGTTTCATACTGACTCAGTTACATTTTCACATTTACCGGCCACTTTATACTGTTTAGTTGTTTGTTAACACAAATATCTAATCAGCCAATCACATGGTAGCAACTCAAGTTCAAACTGAGCATCAGAACGAAGAAGAAAGGAGATTTAAGTGACTTTGAGTATGTCAGAAACTGCTGCTTTACTGGGATTTTCACACACAACCATCTCTAGGGTTTACAGAGAATGGTCTGAAGAAGAGAAAATATCCAGTGAGCAGCAGTTGTCTGTACCAGAATGTCTTGTTGTCAGAGGAGAATGAACAGAGGTGAGAGAAATCAACAATAACTCAAATAACACTATTACAACCAAAGCATGCAAAATACCATCTCTGAATGCACAACAAGTCCATCCTTGCAGCAGATGGGCTACAGCAGCAGGAAACCACACAAGGTTCAGGTTGGTGGTGGTCTAAAGGTGTGAAGGATATTTTCTTTGCATACTAGAGCACGTCAATGTGGCCTGGTTTAACCAGCACAGCCTACCTGAGTATTGTTGCTGACCATGTCCATCCCTTTATGACCACAGTGGAGCATCTTCTGATGCTACTTCCAGCAGGATAATGCACCATGTCACAAAGCTCAGATCATCTCCACCTGCTTTCTAGAACATGACGATGAGTTCACTGGACTCCAACGGCCTCCACAGCCACCAGATCTCAGTCCAGTAGAGCAGCTTTAAGATGTGGTGGAACGGGAGATTCTCATCATGAATGCAGCCGACAAACCTGCATTAACTGTGTGATGCTTCATGTCAATATGGAGAAAACCTCTGAGGAAGGTTTTCACTACCTTGTTGGATCCATTTCATGAACAATTAAGACAATTCTGTAGGTGAAACAGGGTTTAATTGAATATTAGCAAGGTGGACATTATAAAGTGGCTGGTAAGTCTAAACATAAAAATAAAATAGCAAAATAAGTGATTTCTTTTACATAATTAATTTACCGGTGAGCTTTCATAAGGAGATATATTGGTCTAAATTGTTGTTTCAATATAAATTAATAGAAAATTTTCATTTGCATAATCAAATCCTTTTAAAAAATTTTTAGGTCCTAACCCAGAAATCTATATTTACATACACTAATCCTTCCAGTTTCATGTATTCTGAAGGCATTTTTTAATGTTATTAATAGCCTGAAAACAACCAACACAACCCTCATTTAAAGAAAACTTGTGATGTTTCACAAAATGCAACAAAAAACCAGGCATCTGTTATGTGCTGTTCCAGTTTAACTTTATTAAGCAGACACAAGTACGAAGCAAAAGATTTTCAGTGTCTTCCAACTTCATCTCATCAATCTAATCCCCCCAAAAATAAAATGTAAATAAAACAGAATGCAGTGACTTGCAAATGCCATTGACCCATTATTTTAATAATTACAACATAAAACATAAAACATAAATTGAAAGTCAGACAATTTATTATTTCATTAAAAATATTAGCCCATGTTGCACTTTATGGCACCACCAGGTTTCAAAAGAGTTGAGTAAGTGGTAACTGAAGGCAGGGAAAGTAAATGGTGCTAACACAAAGAAGAAAGAAACAGCTAGAGAAACATTTCACAAATAAGAACACTTTAAAGATGCAGAGTCTTTCAAAGTAAAGCTGGCCAGAGGCTCAGCAATGTGCAAAAATTTTTGAATATTCTATCATCTACAATATTCTGTGTAGGTGGAGAAGTCTCTGTGCGTAAGGGATATGGCTGAAAATCAGTATTGGATGTTGTGACTATATTTCACCATGCCATTAGATGCCATATGTGAACATGATCCAGAATCACAGCTGTCTTCTCTCTGCCAAAGCTTATTCGAAATGGACTGATGCAAAGTGAAAAACTGCTCTGTGGTTAGACAAATAGAAATTTTTATTTTTGAAACATCTTGATGGGATTGTATCTCAGTGGTCAGTTTAAAAGCCTGCATCTCTGCTAGTATGGGGGTTCTCCTGTTCCTATTAAATTGACAACTTGCACCATAAATGCTGAGAGGTTTTATAACAACATCTAATCCCATCCAGAAAAGGCTTTTTTTCAGGGAATACCTTGCATATTTCAGCAAGATAATGCTGTATCTATTACAGCAGCATGATTTTATAATAGAAGACACCAAGTGAAAGAATGACCTGCCCTTAGTTCAAACCTGAAAACAATTAAAAACATTTGGAACATCATTAAATGCAAAATCCAGCTAAGAACGCTCAGGATTGTTAACCTACAATCCTATAGGACAACATACTTCTCACAGAAGTTCCCAGACATTTACACACTGTTGTTACAAAAGCCATGCTTCTAGTGGTCAACACTGAACAGTCACAAATTATTTAGAAATATGGGTACCATATTACCAAACTTGATGATGAGTAAATATTTTCCATGCAGAATAAATTTGATATGGATTTATATGTTTAGTTGTCAAGATGATGAGATTTGTAAATCATTGCATAAATCATTATTATAGACAATGAACTAACCTTTTTGGAATTGATGTACAGGATTCTTGCACTGACCTATAAAATGCATTGTTTCAGTCTTGAGTGGATTTTGTGTCCATCTATCATATATATGGATGATGAAACATTAGGTGTTTTTTTTTTATTTATTTATTCAACACAATTTGCAGACAGTTTCTATGTGAAAATGTACATGTATCCCTCTACTTGAATGCTGCAAACTTACATAACATTGGCTGAGGAGTCAACACCTTGTTTCAGGTGCTACTGCACATTTTCCACTAGCAATAAAGCCCAAGGCAGGTCTTCAAGCTGGGCAGAAAGTCACTGGACAGGTGTAGAAGATCTAGTTTGCCATTAGGCTGCTCAGCATTCACACAGGTAAATCCATAAGTTGCATCATATCTGCAAAATACAGAAGCAAACCATCAAAAGGTAAAGCTGAGAGCAGCCATGATGCATACGTCACTACAACAAAGACAGTTTTTTTTTGTGTTTGTTTGTTTTTTTTTTGGTTTTTTTTGTTTTGTTTTGTTTTTTTTGATTATGGAGTAATTCATGTGGTTATTTTGAGAAGTTTATTGAAAATAACATAAAAATTCAGTTTTAAAAAACTATGCTAGCTCAGGCACACAAGTAAAGCCATTATTTGCATTATAGATACAAAATAAAGGAGTAAACCATCAAAGGGAAACTACAGAAGTCACGAACGGCCATGACTATTATTGTGCATATCGTTATAACAACCAGGGGTGAAATTAGGGTTGTCTGGGACTGAATTGCTGACATACGAGCCACTGCTACATCATTGGCAATAAAACCTCCTCGTGACTTTCAGTTCTGGACAATTAAAACTAAATTTTTACAATTAAGACAGTCAAAGTCATTTGTAGCTCTTTTCTGCTGTGAAATACTGCATTTCAAGAACACAGATGTCGAGATGATTGACACCCATCAAAAACCTGTAGCTAAGAGCTAACCGAGCTAACGGTAGCAAACCAGCTAATGGAAGTAGGTGGGCTAAAGCTAAGGCGCACTGTTAGCCTGCTAAAAACTGCAGTTGGGCTGCACACTCCCTTCTTGCCACGGATATTGGATACCTGTCAATCAAAAGGACACGCTCCTAATTATGCTGAATTTCAAGATTAAATAACATCCAAACGGATGAGTTAGAAAAAATTCACCCTCCTCACAGTTGTCATGAAGGTAAACTTGACCTATTAATCCTAAAATGTTTTTTTTTTTTTTGTACCAGGCTTTGAACATGTTTATTTCTGCTGTGAAGTAGGTCTTTTTAACATGGGAGTCTATGGGGATTGACTCTGTTCTGGAGCCAGCCCCTAGCGGATGAGGGTTGAACTGCAATTTTTTGCACTATCGCATAGGCTTCACATTTTACCGTGGGAGGTTGCTGCTTTGTTTTCACACACAGGTTCCTGTCATCTTGATGTACTCTGTGTTTACTGTATAATCCATTCTAATGAGTGTAGTCAGTTTTCACATGCGCAACTTTAGGAACTAAATAAACTCTTAATTTGTCAAACACTTAAGCCTTACAGACTAATATTTAATTTAACATTACATGACGCTACTTACTTACTACAGAACCTCACGCGGAAGCTGTTTGTAAATGGAACAGCTTTTGCCTTTGCAGGGCACGGACTGCATGCCAGATTACACCTGGTGGTTTTGTGATGTTTACATCTTCCTCATAAACTGCACAATTTGGATGGACAAATATTATCAGCAGTGTAGGCAGTTGACAAGATGATGCTGTATAAATGATGTATTATAGTCAAGAACGTAAAACAACAACATAAAATAAATTATATTGGTGGGTTCACGGGCACTTGCTGTTGAGGTCCAATGTGGCCAAATTGTTCTTGTATCTGAAATGTGTTGTTACTGTGCATACAAAATTGGACTTGTTATCATGTGAAAAGGAGCTTTGTAATCTTGAGATAATGTAATGATTAACTAGTGATCTCAAGAAAGTGGCATCAAAAATAATAAATAAGTGCAGGTATGGCTTCTGTAGATTCCACCAAATTTAGACATGAAGATTAAATCCTTAAAAATAAATGATAAATAAACAAAACAGTTCAATAATTATTAATAATAGATGCACTGAATCTGCAAAAATAAAATCACCTGCATGTCAGACTAGACAAGAAAACATTTCTACCATCAGGGTGTCAGTGGTTCATTCTTTCCTTTCACCCTTTTGAAAAGTGATGCTTTGTCCTCCGAGTGTGAACTGATCCTGCAAACATAATTAACACAAGCTGTTTTGTTTTGAACACTAAACGTCATCATATAACAACAAGAATAAAAGATTGATTATCATAATAGCTTCAAATTTAATTTGAGAAATTTTTGTGCGCTCCTTAATCAAACCTATAATTTTCTGAGTTTGAAAGTATTGTGAAGACCATCCATCAATAAATTCAGGGCTGGAAATCTTTCTTCTTTATGTGTGGATGGACTTCCTGCTGTGCTGTGCCTTGATCCCAGAAACAGTCTGAGCCTCCATGTCCACCAGATTGGAGCAGATCCTTGTCAAATGCTTCCTCCTCAAGTCTGTTAAGAGCTCAGAGTCCATCTTCAGACACATCTTCACTGAGCCAGGTCTGTCCTGCAGGCTGGAGGAGGACACGCTGGGATCTGAACAGTTTGCCACGAACTGTTGCCTAATTTTATACACGGATTTAATAAAACAGGACTTACTTTCCAAAGTAGTCAGAAATCAGTGCAAATCTGAGAGAAGAAGTCACTGATGAATCCGACTGTTTTCAGATGGAGGACTGAAGGTATGAGAATGAATAAACATTTGCCTTGAAAACTTATCACATATTATGAAGAAAAATTCTATGTAAAGCGCTTTAAAAGAAGCTAAATCAGCATTACCTGAAAGGCTGATATGTTTATTGTGTGATAAATTCCAATAAAACCCATAACTATGCACTTCAAATCAAAAATAAGATGTCTTCATTGGGTTTCCCTCACAAAGACAATTTCATGTAGCAAAGCTTCTGCTGTTTGTAGGCTTGGAGCAGGAGTTACATGCTGACACTGTCTACACCACCACATACAACCAGTAGGTTTGGTCCCCTGAGATGTTGTGGTGTCTGCATGTCTGCTTCTCCCACAGAGGTTGAACCGAACTCTGTTTCTAAACAAACACACCAAAGCCCCAAGCAGCTGCACTGACCACAAACCAACCGTCCTCTCAGGAAAGTCATATCTCTATTTTTGATTTTTTTTTATCTTACATTATGATTACAAAATCCACCCTCTTAATGGCCCATATCTCACTTAGATAATATATTAGAGGAGGACCAAAGGCTATGATATTGAATTAGTTATTTAAACTGGTTCTAAGGTTGAATAAAGCTGAAGACAGTTTGTCTCTGCCATTTATTTAAAAAGATCATAGTCTGGATTTGTTTTGCTTTGAGCAGCAACACTGTACCTGCACACCGAGCTACCCCGTCGACAGGAAATATTGAGTTTCTCTGGAAAACAATTGAGCTGTAGGACAAACAGTGAGGCTGTTAAGTGTCCCTAAAAGAACAGTATAAAATAACCAGAACGAGTCTAGTATAACCATAATCTACAAGACACCGTAACACAGCACGCTCACAGCCAAGACAGTGGTATGTTTGACAAGTTATGGCCAAAGGGCTTCACAGTGACAATGAGATGATTCCAGGTTTATACATTTTACAACTGCTGCAGCTTTATTGAGCTCAAACTGGTGTTTATTGTGAATTAAGCACTGGCTGCATTTGAGATGAGTTTTAATAGAAACAGAGACATTTATTTTCATGACAGACATTCATTATGTGTCAAAGAAATAAGGTCAGTGTCATAATCTTGGTTCAGAGTATCATGCTCACTATGACATGCTTCATGATTGTTTTACTTTACATAAAAATGCTTGAAAAGTCAGGATTGTGTATAGTTCATCTTTGAAAAAGAGAAAATGAACATGAACCCAACACAGGTCTTGGCTTTCTGACATTTTAAGATATGAAATATGATCTAGTTTTTTAATTTAAATGATGCTTCGGTGATTTGGTGAAGCAATTCTATGAGGCTGTGCTGCTTTTTAAAGAACTCAGAGTCAAAAATAAAGCTGCAGAAAATAAGAGTCTAACGTTTGGTCAGGGAACAAAACCTAAACTTTTATTGTGGTCTGGTTGTCCTTCATAATTTAATTCAGTATTTTACACATTAAAAGTCTCGAACCAGTCCTTATATCTTTGTTTCTCTTTCAAGCAACCAGACTTTTTATCTATTAAAGTCTTGAGCAACAGCTCTGAGCTTCCCCACTTCAGTCCATTTCAGAAGAGTTTTGGCCCACAGGACACGACAGAGCTTCTGGACCATATTCAAATGACTTCCATTTTGCATGAGAGCGCTTCAGTTGGCATATGCAGATGCACGGCAGAGTGTGTTAACCAACAGTGCTTTCTGGAAGTATTCCTGGGCTCATTTAGTGTGATTTAGTGATACAATCACACTGATGAGTGATGCAGTGTTGTCTGAGCCCCGAAGATCATGGGCATCCAAAACAACATCTTCAGTTTCTCTGAATGTTTTGATGATGTTATACACTGTAGATGATGAGAGTTGCAAAACCTTTGCAATTTGACGTTGAGGAATATTGTTTTTGAAGCGTTCCACAATCTCTTTACGCACACTTTCACCAAATGGATGGCCTCTGACTATCTTTACTCTAGGACACCACTTTCGTTGGCCCCCTGCCAAGTATTTTGAGACCTGCAGCAAGTGTCACATTTGACATGACTTCATTTTGTGCATAAAATTATCAAATGTCTCAGTTTAGATAGCTCTGTTATGAATGTTCTGCTGTGAATAAAATATTGGCTCATGTGATTTCAAGCTGTCATTCTGTTTTCATTTTGATCCAATTTAAAGGACATCCCACCTGTAAGTACACAGTGAGACTAATAAGTAACAGGTGAAGTGAATGAACAAAGCAAACCAGGTGAACTAACAAAGAGAAAGGCAAACAGAGTGCATTACACAAAGGGGATCAAATAAAACAGAAAACCAGGCAGGATCTGCAAAGAAAACCTATGACATTAAAAAATAAAATCAGTAACCTCTTACCTAAACCCCAATAAACCATGACAAACTTTATGTAATAGTGTTGCTCACTTTATAGATTCGATCCACTTTGTTTTCTGGGTGAGATCAACTTTATGGAACAAGAGTAATTTCTGCCATCATAAAATAGGTTTAATCAACCTAATTAAACTGACACCGTGGAAGCCAAAAGCAGCCATGACTGGAAACTTCTTTATACATCATTATTTCAAGAAAATGAGTAAACTTGTTATCTCAAGATGACAAAGATTGTTTTCTCAACGCTTGGTCTTGAGATAATTGTTGCAAGAAACCAAACTATGATTAAACAAAGAGTTCAGAAGAGTCATTGCTAGGAAGCTAACAGGATAGCACATGCATACTTTTACTGTTATATTTACACCCAAGAGTGATAATTACCATTTAAATTGTGCTCAGTGCTAATTTTTTAAACTTGTCTTGAGATAGACTTACAGTAGGGTTTATCTGAGGAAACAAAAGGTAACTTTCTCAAGATAATGACCTAAACTAATCTGTTATGTGGAAAGGAGGTTCATTAATCCAAAGTAGATGGGATAATTAATGATCTTGCAATAAAGGCATACCTGCTTTCAGCTTCAGTAGAATACAGAGATACCATCGAGGAATAAAAGAAAACTCACAAGATTACAAATAGCACAAGAATTTTGTCTTTATTTAGGAAACAGCGAGGGCAAAGGGAGAGCATCTTTCCAACCGTGGAACAGTCAGCTCATTCTGACATGGACAATTTTCATCCAGTACACTTTAAGTCAGCTTGCAGGGTTTTGTTTACTTTTATCTGCCATTCAGAAATAAAAAAAGCTAAATGAGAAAAAAATTTCCATCGCTGCAAAACGTGCATCTTTTAAATGTGTATTTGGTGAAAGTTTAGATGTGACAATCCAGTTTAAAAGCCAATGCATGGAGCGCACCCAACAAAGGGCACAAACACGATCATCCTCTGCTTTAGTGTCTCAACTCAAACCGAAGCATTTTCCTCTCCAGAGTCCACGTGTTCACACTGACGCTGTTCAGCATTCAGAGCCTGTAAGACTTTTATCATTGAGTGAACAATAAGACCAGTTTTCATCTGTTTGACCAGGCAGCTGTAACCAACATTTAATGGAATTCGATTTGGGTTTTTTTCTTTTTGAAGAACTTACTGACTGATCAAACTCAAACATGAAGGGAAAAAAAAACCTATGGGGTGTGGGAGGGATTACACATTAACCGCAGAAGAGAAAATAGCAAGCTTCTGTCTTTATCTCTAAAATAGCAGAATCAAATGTTGAAACAAAAGCAGTGAAAAGGAGTAAAAGGAAAACAAAAAGCATGAAATAAAATTGAAGCAGCTGGAAGTGAGAAGACAGTGCTCATTTTTAGGATATTACTGGTGATATCTTAAGCTAAATAAATGTTAGAAAAGGGGGAAAATAAAAAGAAAAAAAAAAGTTTGTGAACCCCAATATGATGATGCCAATGTGGTTTGCTGTGTGGTCGACTACAAGTGGGCGAGCATGCTTTATTGGAGCTGCACTACTGATCACAGCACCTGCAGGAGGCTTCCACTGCATCCCTACACAAACACAAATCCGACTTCGTGCTGCTGCTGCAGGCGAATCTGCTTCTGCAGAGAAAACAACCTGCAGAACAACAGAGCCTTCAGAGCTGTATAGCTTAGTGAGGTGTCTCTAAAGCTACCAAACCTGAATTTAAGTTAAAACTTGAGGCAGTTCTGGACTGACCCTCCTGAGGATATGGATAATGACACACACAGAGACACACACACACACACATATGACTCTTGGTGGGGCTTAATTAATGTGGAGTGACCAGTGAGAAACAAACAGGGCTAAAAAAAAAACATACAACCAACAAATCTACTTTGTATACACGCTCTTTCTCAATTGATACAGTTATCTACCTGACTGGCAGATAGTTTCAAACATAAAATCATTTTTTAACAAGCACACATAAGAAAATTACACCCTTTTCAGTTCTTAACTCCTTTTTGAGATCTACTCAATCACATAAGGCTGTGGTGGAAACAAACTATTCCAGATCATAATCAAATCAAGCTCAAAAGTTATTAATATCAACAAAAGACTATTTTTTATTTTTTCATCTATGAATGTAACCAAATTACTAATAAAAAGACCTCTATGAGTGATAGACAGGATTTCCTATAACTATATGCTGTATCTTCATGTCTGACATTAGCACCAAAGTTTCTTTCTTTTCATAAAAAAGAACAAATACAGACAGAGAAGACACAACAGTGCGGTGTAAAGCAGAAATACGCTGAGTTAAAGCAGCAGTACTTGTAATATTTGCCGTTATTCATTTGTATTTGACATCCTGAGTTGTGTACTGAAGCTGCATGTGACTGTGACCGTGTGCACTCCTCTCCCAAAAGTTTGTTAAAGACTTCAAGCATGCTCGCAAAAAAAGAGAAAGATTTCTCTAAGGAAGTGAAGAAAGAAGAAGACCTAAACGTCTTCAAGTATTAACACAGTTAAGCCTTTAAAAAGCCTTAGACACAGAATTAGGACTCAGAAAAACTCTAGGAAAGTTAAAGAGCATTTGTATGGTTAGATTGCATGTTTTCCCCCCACAAATATAATATATATATTCATATGTATATAAATAAAAATTCAGTGCTGTAAAAACCTCTCCAACTCCATAGGATCTGACCCATCGTAGAAGGCCTAATATGCTTTACTCTTAATCTTCTCGTGGCTAAAACTACAGCTGGAAGTATGAAAAATGTCTGTCCTTTGTTTATAATCCTTCATTCAGAATACAACACTGAGGAGGAGAAGACTTGCTAACATCGTTAAAATGTTTCTTTCTTTTTGGTTTTACCGCACACAGAGAAAAGCGTCATTTTGAGTCATGGTTTAATTCTTTTTTTCTTTTTTTTTTTGGTAGCAGCAAAGCACCAAGTTTGTATCAGGCTCTATGTGTGTAAGTCTCTGTGTGTGTGTGTGACATCCTTCCATAGTCTCTCTCTGTGTGTTTCGGCGTGTGTTTGTGTATGTATGTCTACGAAGAGCAGGGTAAAACGTTGATGCCGTGGGCAGCGTACGCTTGCAGGTCGATGGCCTGGGCTGGCTGCTGTCCTGGCCGAGCGTTCATCAGTGTCAGGTTCCTCACACAGCCCGTCATTCCTGACAAAAACTTCCCTCCCGTCATTGCAGTCATGTCAGGTGCTCCACCTGTCACATGAGAAGACGCATAATAACCAACCAGGGTTGAATTTCTTTCACTGGACACTTGGATCTCTAACTTGGATTTTGAAGAAACTTCTCTGATTGTGAAGAAATGGTCCAGGAACAAGTCATGAACATAAAGTATTACAGCAACAACATGCAGTGCAATATATAAATGATAAAAATTCTATATGAGATTAAAGAAAAGTAGCTTTAGCTTGGTGACTGGGAGGCTGATACTTAATAAATCTGACTTCATTGTGTCCAGTTAAGCTATGCAGGGACAACGATAACTTCTAACTGGCAAGGTAATACATCTTTAAACAGTATATTTCTAATGGTGTTTTCAGTTACGTTTTAAATAGATTTGAACTTTATACTACATTTAGTCACTTTCAGGATGCTCACCGAGGTATAAACGGCCTTTGGTGTTGACCATGAGGCTTTTGCCTTTAGACTGTCCATGTAGCATTTCTCCTCCATCAATCTGGATATATCCATTTTTTCCAGTTCTGCCATAAAAAGAGAAACGCAACCCAGCTCAACCCCAGAACTAAACACACTGACAAATATAAGCAGGTAGTAAATAATTTACATTACAGTCCAACGACAGCTTTTTCAAATACTTTGATATACCTGTCCACATGAATATATGACATGATTCTAGTCTGCATTTCATTCAGAGGATGTCTTGATTTGGTGCATCTGGTGCACAAAAGTTAATAAAGAGTTAACAGAATTGAGCCATTGTTAATGTTTTTATTAGTTTCTGTCTGCATTGAAAGGTGAAAAAGTTGAGGACTAATTGGAAATTGTGATATTTTGCTTTCACACATACATTAAAGGACCTAAGGATCTAACATTTCATCATACCTGACTGCTGTTATCTTATGCCATCTTCCATCATTGATAGACCTTCGGGATAAGATTTTTGCCTCCCCGCTGCCCAGCTGGTAACTGTGTATTTATTCAAATTACCAGCATTACTACAGCATAATATGAACTGAAAATAATTTTGAGCAGCATAAATGTGAGAAAAGCAAAAGTATAACAGGGCTAAATCACCTGAAAACTAGGTGTCCATTCCGAAGGCCAAGGCTGATGAAGTCTTGGCCTTTGCCATTTTCTCCAGGTTCCTGAAAATGAGTTTATTAGGTCAAAAGAAAAATAAGCTTTGTGTGTCAGTGCTATCAATACTGGCCACTAACAAACGGGCCTGTTGTAATTTTCCACATCAAGTACTGTAATGAGCAAACATGAAGCAATACAATGAAATCACTCCTAACAATATTACATGTGATATAAAATCTTTCATGCTAAACGAGCACGTATGCACACTTTACATAAAGAACCAATATATTTAATCACACATCCCATGTTTCATTAAATACATACACTTTTAAACTGACTTTTTATTTAGTACATCAGCAAAAGAAAAGAAAAAGGTGTCTTGTGTTTGAGTGGATACCTTTTTACTAGCATGCACCTTTCGCAAATTGTGTGCACCATGGGTCTCCTGAAGGAAATGGAGGGTGAGTTAGAGAAGCACATGCATGCATTTAGTGGTGTCAGATAGAGCTGTCGCTCGCAAGCCAACATGCCCAACAATGCCACAGCCTCAGCAGCACAAGAATGAATTAGAAAGACTGACGATGAATGCAACTCATTACAAAGAAATGATACAAGAAAAAATGCAGTTTTGTGTCAGTGTTGCATTATTGTTGACATATAGGATGCAAACATCAATGGGGTAATGATGATGATTTACAGTGATGGGTGTAGTTAGGGTGGGGATTTAGAAAGTGGAAGGGAATGTAAGTTGTCAGAGATGATACAGGCCAACAGTATAGGGTCTTACCACTCCCTGCCACAGGATCAGGCCTTCAGAGGAACTGGTGTTGATTTCCATTTCAATCGTCTCTGGTGAATCATGGGCACTGAAACAGAATAATTTCCCCCCATGTCAATCAGAAGAGCTCATAATACGTTTACTGTAGCATAAAACTATGTTTATCACAGGATCTTGAATAAAGAGCAACAGGACTGTGTTTCCTGGCTGTGAAACCATCCATGCCTTGGATATTAGAACACATCATGGATATTTACACTGGGCCTTTTTCAAGTCAGAAAAGAAATCTCTGACAAACAACATAAACAGAAAGGAAAAGCAGAACAGGCACAAAGATATTCCGTATAGGTGGAAGTGCTTTTCTCCAAACACAACGTCCCAATGCACTCCAAATACAGCAACACCCTCAGACACAAACTGGGTCACTCGCTGAACAAAACACCAAAACAGAGGTTAATGTGTAGCTCTGTGCAGTGAGAAGTGCAGCTAGAGGAAAAAACTAATAGACTCTTTATAATCACTGAACACAGGACAGCCAGCTCAAGACTGAGCTATCCACCTATATCTCAATGAGGGACTCTTCTTTATTAATCAATTATTAATTAATTTATATTTTGGAGGGTTTGAGAGGAGTTTAAAAGAGCAATTTTTGTTAAAAAAGAAAGATAAAACTGAGTTTTCAAAGCAGCTCTGACTCGCTTCTCAGCCACTCACAGCTTTGATCTCCAGATGAAAATGTGTGGTCACAGATGACAGCGACCTTAACAAACCACAGAGTGGTTGCATAAGTCAGTGACACAAAAATGTGTCTTTACAACAGCTTGTAAGCCTAAAACTCCCCACCTGCTAGTTTCAGATGAGAGCTGAGACATCTTCAATAACCGAGAAAAGAAGTCCGGTTGCCTTTGATTCAGGCTCTTAGGATTACCAGGATGACTGAGAATCTATGTCAACCTATAACAAATCTTACCTTCTTGGGAATACAGATTTAGGAAGGGCAATGAATCCATTATTGCGGAACTGAGCTGCATACTGATAGGGTGAATCTGCAAAAACAGAAACAGAAAAACAAAAATCAGTGCAAGGTTAATGTGAAAGCTCATGGTCCCTGTTACAGTGCCCTCTGGTGGTGAAAGCATAGAAGATCCACTGTTATCACAAGTCATTTAGATAAAGAAATTAAAGACAAATACTGGCATATTGTTGCTGATATCACTTACAAAGCTTTTATCTGTTACTGTTGCATTAAAGTGAGATTGTGCAACCTTTAAACTTCCTACCTTCCTAAATTTATAAGCACAACAATCAATGTGGAGAGGATCATCTTCGTTAGTTAATTAGTCTTACAGGATTAGCTTATCATGAAATTTACTACAGTTGCCCTAAGTACAAACAATAACTTGGGATGTTCCAAAACCTCACTGAGACGTTTTTACTTGTTTCTTGTCTTTAACTGGTCACCCATCTTTTGGTAATACCAGATTTAATTTGTATGAGGTGACATATAGTATATTTTTCTCTCAAAAGTCACAAAGTCTCACAATAAAAACATTTCTGTAATGAAATATAAAAGTCCCAAATCAGTGCCTATAACCAATATGCAAATGCTTCAGTACAAAACTCCACGATGCACATGAGCAAGTAACTTATTACAGCATCACTGACCTCTCAGTCCCTCAGAGATCAGACTTAAACTGACCCATAACCACGTTCCCATGCATGTACACGCCACACCGAGTACAGAATATGCCTGGAATACGTCTCATCTGAACAACCATTGCACCATTGTTTTCTTTCAGGTGGTGAAGTTGTTAGTAAAAGTGTCTGGATGAAGCCAACAGAATTGTCTGACATTGTTTCAATGAAACACAAAGTGTTTGTTTTTATGTGTAAGACAGGCAGTTTTTAAGTGTAAGGAAACAAGATTGTGTTTTGTGAGTAGCCATTTTACAGACACCGACAAGGCAGGAAGAAAGAAAAAATTAAAAAGGGGGGGAAATTCCACATTTCTCCCATTTCCTGCATGAAAACAGCATT
Organism: Melanotaenia boesemani; assembly: GCF_017639745.1. NCBI lineage: Eukaryota > Metazoa > Chordata > Actinopteri > Atheriniformes > Melanotaeniidae > Melanotaenia > Melanotaenia boesemani. Next base: position 5,608,496 of record NC_055694.1, on the reverse strand, counting down.
GTGAGTACAAAAGCAGGCCGTATTAGTCTGTTTACCTCCCGGCTGCAGTCTACCCCCCCCTGCCACCTTTTGGTTTGGATGCAGAATTCCCCTCTCCTTTCCGGAGGAGGTAACCGCCTCAGGTGCCAGTTGAAAACAGATGCATGGTTTATATTTATGCGTACGTATGTGTTAGGCAATAGACAGTTGAGGTTGAGCTTGGACGAGACGTGGGGGCCCCTCAGACTCAGCGGGGGCCCTGTTAGTCACGGTCGTGTCAGGCAGACTTAATATTGAGATACTGTACCATTTGCCTCGCTAGCTTCTGAATTCCACGGGGCCTCGGGGTTGAGCACCTGGCCTGTGTGTGCAGGATACAGCCATGAGAGTGCAGGAGAAAGACACGTGTAATCATTTAGGGTTATCCCTCCCAACATGCCATAAAATGCGGGAAGTGACCTGTAAGCTGTCTGAAATTAGATGGGCTTCATTTTGTCGAAAATCAGAGTCATATGGGGTGTGTGTTTGGCTCAGTGTTTCTGCTTTGATCATGTCTATCTTTGTTCAAAGCATTTCGATTTATGGACTCGGTAACGTGTGTAAGGAAAAGATGTGTTTTGCTTTTAAAGAACTGGCTGCAACTGAAAACACATTAGTAGAAGTTAACAGAACATACCAACACATATGGCCTTGCACTCTGCTGTTTCTGGCTAGTTTTGTTCATACTTACCTTCCTCACAGTTGAGACCTGTGTGCCCAGGTGTACACACACACTGGCCTTTGACACAGCTGCCACCATTTTGGCACTGATAGTTGGCCTGGCACACGTCTTTGACCACCTCACAGCGCTCACCTGTGGAAGTCAAGGGAATTTATCTTCATTATGATGCATCACAAGCTGTATTTTTATTGCAACATGAAGCTAATCATCAGTAGGTTTTGGTATGAAGGTAAGCTGGAACAAGTACAGGCCTTAAAAAGAGGAAAACTGGCAGATCTGCTACTTGCTCTGTCATTTCTTTTGATTACTAACCTTCAAATCCATCCTTACAGAGGCACTGGTACTCATATTCAGCACTAGACATGCAGTCGCCCCCGTTCAGACAGGGCCGGCGGTCACAGGGGCTGCTGTCCACACATTTGCTAATGGATTTGCTCTCCGTGAAGCTGTAGGACAAATCCACCTTCTTGTTGTTGATGGAAACCTACACAGGAGGTGCAGGCAAGTTTAACCTTCCAGACTGTGCAAAATATTCAACTACCTCATTTTTTTTTCCTTCTTCTTCTCTTGAGGGAGATCTCACCTCTCCGATACAGCCCTCAAACATGTCACTGACATTAGCAGGCTTTGGCAGGATGTTTATATTAGGAACTCCTCCCAAGTACATAAGGGTGTGGATATTGAGGCCCTGGGCTTTTCCTGGAGATGTCCTCCTCTCCACGGGGCCTTGGTCCACCCTGAGGTGGCCAGCTTTCTTGTTTCGCTCGGCCACAACTCTGTGCCACTGGCCCAGAGAGACTGGCTCGGGACTGAGAAGGATTGCCTGTCCTGAGAGTCAAGAAAGATACAAAAAAAGGAACTATTAACACAAAAGGTTCAGTAAGGGAGATGTTTTCTCATGTACAAATATGAAAAGTTTACTTTACCAGTGCCCAGTTCATATCTGAACTCCACGTGTCCCTCCTTCATGGAAATTGACACAAAGTCCTCCACCTTCATTTTTTTGCCTCCACAGAAGAACATTAGGCCATTTCTCTCCAGAGGCTTAAACTCCAGTTCCACACGAAGATCATCGTGGATGTTGGTCAGGGGAGGATAAGCTATGTATGACTCCTCACCATCAAACAGTGGCGTTGCCACCAGTTCCCCTGGTGAGAATCAGTCAACTCATTTTACCAATAATATTTGAAAAGTAGCTGAAATATTACCATATTTTATTCTTTTTATGAAACATAAGAGCAACATCTTGTCTTACCGTCCATGCATTTATTTCCAAATTTGCCAAGATGGCAGCGGCAGTCATAGCCCAGGCCACTGGGGCGGTTGATGCAAGTAGCGTCTGGTCCGCAGGCCTCTGAAGGGGTTAAAGTTGCAAAAGGTTAAAAATAGAGAGAATACTTCCTGTTAGCTTAGGCGTGCTTGAGTGGTTAGTTGACATGTACCTGGGTGGCAATGCAGAGACGAGTGGTGCTGGCAGTTACTGCCTGTAAATCCTCTGAGGCAGCTGCACTTATACAAGCTAGCCTCTGAATCCTCACACCTCCCTCCATTCTGAATCAGGACATAAGATAAAGTTACAGAACATGATGGAGTAAAACACGCTAAAAGAAAATACTGTGGACAGATTAAACCAACCTGGCATGGGTGATCTTTGCAGGTGGGGCAGTTTGTGACACCAGTAGAGCTGCGGTCCAGGTCTTTAAAGATGACTTCTTCTCTCTGGATGACCAGCTGACGGATACAACCTGTGTAAAATTCAGTAAGGACAATTCATATCTCACAAAAATGTTCTTTTAGAGCTCTATATTTCTGTCAAGGTGGAAATAGTGTCCAGTCTCACCCACAAAACCAGTCTTAATGCCAGCAGTTTTAGCGAGGACTGTGTAGTTGGGGTATCCACCCACATAAAGCTCCTCATTCAAGTCAAGGCCTTGGAACTTGCCCTGTTTGACAGAGAAAATGTCATCTTAACTGTCCTAAATGAAGAAAATGCACATGCTTTATTATTTAAATTAGCTTTGGACTGACAGGACAGTACCTGTGAGCTGCCAGTGATGGGCTCCCCTCTGTCTACAATGATATGCCCCTGGGTGAGGTTGCGATACAGCTCGACTGTGTGGAACTCTCCCAGTTTAATGGGGTTAGGATCACGTATGGTGGCCATGCCGGAGCCCACGTCAAACCTGAGATAACACAGATTTCTCAACTCATACAGCTCTCATCATGTTATATTTATTTAAGTCACTCAAAGCAGGAGAACTTCAGAGTCCTGACCTAAACTCCAAGCGGCCGCCTACTAGTCCCAGAGAGATAAAATCAGCTCCTGTTGTCCTCTTCTGTCCATTGAAGAGGATCATGCCTATACCAGCCAAACAAAGTAATCAGTACCAGCACATAGCTGATTTTAAATGTATACAGTATGATAATATCCATCTTAATAAGTCAGTAAATGTTTGCTTTTCCCTTGTATGTGGTGGGAGAGTTATCATCTGATTACCTCGTGAGAGTTTTAGATTTGATTCGAGTGACTTGTTAGGATGGACATTGTTTTCAAATCCATTCACGCATGAACTCTTAAAAAAGCCAGATGATAAAGCAGCATGCCACGATGCCGCAGATTTAAAAGCCAACCAAAGCCATGTTATGGTCTGCCATCCAGTCACTGGGCTGCGAAATGCAACCAGTCACAGCGTACTGCTAATCTCAGTTTTGTCTTTCTTCACATGCTGGAAATATACATGCGTCATATACATGAGCAGCACATGCTCATCGGGACATGTCACAGGCAAGTTGTCAGAAACAAACTGGGAATAGGAAAATATTTCTCCTGTAGTAATTATTTTGCTTGTGATGCCCCCACACATAGTGAAACACATGTGCAAAAGCTAATAGAAAAGTTGTACTTAAAAAACTTTGATTTGACTTGACGTGCATGATGTCCTGAGGCCTTATGGGTAACCTATCATTGATTCTAATCAAGAGAAAATTAAAGTAGATATATCTCTTTTGTTAAATTTAGCTTTGTGATCATGACTGAAAACATTGGCCATGCATCATCTTGCATCTCTTTCACAGCCCATAAATCAGCTCTGAGCATGATGGGGGGAAAATCTGATGCAGCCAGAAAGCAGAACTGCCAACATCAGCCTCATCCACCTGAGACTCACCAGCGTAGATTATGAGACCTTCCCACCACATGGGTGAGGCGTGGGAAAGAAGGAAGGAACAGAAGATTAAGTGAAAGTACATATCGGAAATATTAAAAACATATGACACAAATGGTACAGAAAGCAAAAAAAAACATTACATGAAGGACAAACAGGAAGGAAAAACATAAATGAACATAAACGATTCACTGTGAAGCAAATTTAAGGATGCACACTCTTACCGTCAACGTTATCAGGCCTGAAGTTGATCTTCAAGCTGAAAGCTTTGTAGGCATTTTTGATGGTGGGCAGGGTGAGGTACGATAATGGTTCCTGGGCAAAGTATGGCATCACTCTCTCTGCAAAAAGCACGGCATGTTTAGATACTGGCAGTTCAGTGTAAACCTTTAACACCCTTTCTTGTTGTACCCAGCACTTTTAAAACTAACCGTGGACTTCGAGTTTAGTGAAGGCTTCCACTTTGCCGTGTTTGTTAGAGGCGGTGCAGATATATGTGCCAGAATCCTCATGGGAGATCCGTGGAACTGTAAACAGGTTGGCCTCTTGGAAACACTTAGGAGCATACTCTCCTTCCATCTTAAAAAAGAAACAGATGTAAAAATTGCAGTATGTTGGTGACAAACAGAAAGAAAAACAGTTTTTAGGCTACGGAAGGCTCCTTCTTTGCATTTGGGAAACAAATAATGGTATAGTCCTAGCAAATGGGCATATGTTGCAGCAACAGTGCAACCATTACAGGATAGAAGACTTTATGGTGCAACAAATCTAATAAAAACAAAACAAAGAAAAAAATTAAATGCATACTCAACCAACTCTAATCTATTTTTGACATGAATGAAGGACTAAACCGTCCTTTCATGACATTTCACAGCTTGGTATCCTAGAAACACAGCTGCTAAGGCTGTGTGGAGCTCTGGATGGAGAGATGGAACACCGTTCTTACAAAACAGTGCTGTCTGTCTGACATGTTTGTGCCAGAATTCCACCGACTGGTAACTACACTGGTATAACCATCAAACAGCTGAAGAAAAGTGTAAACACTTATTTTTAAAGGCTACTAAACATGCTATTATGTAATAATAGCATGTTTAGTAGCCTTAAAATACTTCAAAATTCAAATAGATAAAATAAGAAGATATTCTTAAAACATGTTTAAAATACTTTATATTGTAAAATGTAAAAAAAAAAAATCGGATTAATTCAAATATTTTAAAAGAATTTTTAAAATAAAATAAAATATCTTACTCTATTTGAAACATAAATAAATTTATTGTACTTTAAAAATAAAATAAAATAAAATATTTAAAAAATATTTTCAACATAAATTAGACTAATGTCTTACTTACTTTATTTTATTCTACTGGAATAAGTGCAAAATAAAATAATATAAAATAAAATTAAGAGTCCCCACTTCAACAAGCATTATTACACCACTAAATAAAGATAACTACTTAAATCAGGGGTGTCAAAAGTTGGCCCTTAAGGGCCACTGTCCTGCAGGTTTTGGAGGTTTCCTGCTGCAGCACACTAGACTCAGATTGATGGGTCAACATTTGGGCAGACATTGACAACAAGTTGTTGAAGAGAGCGGTTAAATTCCAGTAAGGTGTGTTGGATCATGGAGACATCTGAAACTTGCAGGATTGCGGCCCATGAGGACCGGAGCTTGACACCCTGACTTTCCATATATTCATGGTGACTTTTTTCTGACGGGACAGTAGACCCAAACGCAAAATACCCCGCAAACCAGGGCTTTTGGTTTTTCTTTAATTTGTTCCCTTGTCATATATTTATGTTTACACTCTTAAAGCAAAATAAGATGCAATGAAGTTTTAAGAAATAGCTCCTAAACAAACACTATATCTGAAAAAAATCATGGTTACCTTTGACCATTTAATTTCAGGCATAGGATATCCTGAGGCCACACAGGACAAGACTGCATCAGACCCAATCGTCACCTCCGTTTGTGCAGGCAGTGCAGCAATTTGAGGAAGAGCTGAGCAGAAACACAAACAATTCAAAATATGAGTAAAAGAGCACCTAAACTTTGAGCCAAATAATCAACACGCTTACCAGTGCATGTATAATTACAAAGCATATCCCTCTCTAGACTTACACTGGATGTTGAGGACCACTTGAGACTGAACCGAACCCACGTCGTTGGTGGCCGTGCAGCGGTACTGGCCGGCATCGGTCTCCGTCACCTGATCGATCCTCAGCATGCCGCCTTTCACCATGATGTGGGCCGGCAGAGAGCCGCCAACTTTACTCCACTGGACTGTGGGCTCAGGGTCACCAACAGCCTGGCACTCAAACTCCACAGAGTTCCCAGTCATCACAGTCTGCACCGAGGTACGTACGTTAATCATTACCTTTGGCAGGGCTACAGAAAAGACAAGTAAGGAGGGGAAGAAGAATTAGTTAATGAATAATGAATAAAACACTTTACATAAGCTTTCCAATATATAGACAGACAGATAGATAGATAGATAGATAGATAGATAGATAGATAGATAGATAGATAGATAGATAGATAGATAGATAGATAGATAGATAGATAGATAGATAGATAGATAGATAGATAGATAGATAGATAGATAGATAGATAGATAGATAGATAGATAGAAAAAGTAAAAAAAAAAAACTAACAAAGATACTTTTTAAATGACAAAAAGTGGTCAAAACATCATATTTCATTAGCTGTCACACACTCTGACATTTAGCTACCAAACATGATCCCTCAGCCTTCAAGATGTGATGTAATTAACTGGTTTTCTTTGCAAATAAGAGGAAGATGATCCAACTGTAGATCCAAAAGAAGAAAAACTAACACTGATTCTACTTTGAATAGAAAAAGAATCTAGAAACAAAATTAAAAAAAAAAGTAATTTACCTAAGAAGTTCCAAATTAACAGAAAACTACATATTATACATCCATTTGAATCATTGTATACATACATTAATATTTAGAAAAGATAAATAATTGCATTTATTAGCACTTAGGACTAAGGGGCTATTAGATCCAACAGAAATGGCTACAACGTTCTGGTCCCTGATTGTTGTGCTGCAAGCAGTTACATATAAATTCAATCTACCATCACAATGCATTGCATGACACAAAACATTCATTCAGTCATCCACTGTGCATGTAAAAGTTTGTCTTCAATGCTAGAAACTAAGCAGTTTTATTGTATAAAACCAACAACACTGCCTTTCGAATCCACTATAAGCTTTAGAAAAAACAAATAAGTCAACTGAGTCTAAAAGTAATATTTTAAACAGATTTTTGTGTGGAAACTGCTTCCATTTATGCCTCTAATCTGACTTCCAAAAGTTCTGTCAGAAGGCCGTGATGGCTGTTTTTTTTTTTAAAACTGTTTCCTCCATGTAGCAGCTGTAACAGACCTTGGATGGTCAGCCTGGCAGTGTCCTGTGCTTGACCATACACACTGCTTGCTCTGCAGATGTAAACACCTTCATTGCTCCGCTCCAGGTTCTCAATCCTACAGAGAAAAGCAACATTTCACATATATCAACAAGCTAATAACTCTTCAATTCACACTCCATGTGATACAATTATACACCTGCAGGTGAAAATAATGTGCAAATTCTGCTAAATATATTTTATATGCTTTGAATTCACTTCATTAAACTGCCCTGAATAAAACAGAATAAATTCAATTTTTGTCTTGCTTGTTGTCACCTGAGCACTCCATCCTTGATGTGGTGGTTTGGTGGCAGGGCTCCTCCTTCCTTGAGCCACTCAATCTTTGTTTCTACACCACCTGCAGCAGAACAGGTGAACTCGACAGCGCTGCCCTGGGCTTTCACCTCAACCTGAGGGGCAACACGCACTGCCAACGGGGCTACAGAAGGGGGCCACAGAGATACTTTTTATTGGAGAAAACTGATTTGTGGGAGGAATATTTCACAACAGTCAGCTGAAGATGTGCAAAAAACTTACATCTGACAGTGACTTTAGCTACCACCTCACTGTTGCCCACTTTGTTGCTGGCCACACACTTGTAGTTCCCAGCATCCTCAGCGGTAGCCAGATTGATCTGGAGATCTCCTCCATTTACCTCAGCTCTTGGAGAGAGGTTTCCGTCAAGTTTAGACCAGGTGTAGGTCAGAGGGGGGGTGCCATGGGCCAGGCACTGCAACCTGACCACCTCGCCAACCCGCACAGCCACATCATCAGGTACAGAAGTGGCATAAGGAGGAGCTAGAGGAAGAGGGGAAAAAAGCAAGGTAAACATGTTCTCTTAACAAATGTGAAAGGTACATTTTTAAAATACCGGAGAAGTTTGATGACAGAACTCACTCTCCACATCCAGCGTGATGGTGACTTCCGTGGTGCCCATATTGTTTGTGGCACTGCAGATGTACTCCCCAGAGTCCTGCCTGCCGACGCCGGGCAGCACCAGGTTGTTGTTGATCACCTTGTGTCTCCAAGGCAGAGGGGAGCGCAGCTTGGACCAGCTAATCGTTGGAGAGGGGAATCCTATAAAGAGATAGATTGGGGAACCCTAGATAAACTGTTTACTCAGCTAAAATGTTATTTTTCTTGACACATTTCCTTTACAATGACACGTTTTCATTTTTTCTTTGAGTTATGTCGCTTGACACAAAAAGGGAGAGGAAAAGAAACAACTAAAAAACCAGTCTAAACGTCATGCAGGTTTTACCATGGGCCTCACAGCGCAGTGTGACAGTCTGGCCCTCTACCACAACCATCAGTGGCTCAGGAACAGAGGCCCGTGGAGGTGTAGGTACTTGGGGTCCTCCCTCAACTTTGACCTCTATTCTGGTTTCAGTCGTGCCCTCAATGTTGCGTGCTGTGCACACATATGTGCCACTGTCTTCCGGACGTGCAACAAGAATCTAAAAAAAAAACACACAAAACAAAGCAATAAAATCCAAATTTCAGTCCTGCAACTGAAAAACCTGCAACATAGAAGCTTCTAAATTAACGTGTTAAATGCTGCACCTGCATGACGGCGTTGGAGTCCATGGGCACCGGACTGCTCAGAATCACCTTACGGTTGTTATCCAGCCTGTGCCATGAGACTGACGGGCGAGGCTCTCCTGAAGCTTGGCATTCCAGGTTAACGGGTTCCCCGACTCTGACCCGCACAGGACCAACAGGGGTGACTCTGGCCACAGGAGACTCTGAAGGTCCAGATAACAAAATAATATCTTGGCTGATATCTGATCAGCCACTGGAGGGAACCCTTCTATTAGAAGTTTGAATGTGTGTTGGCTGAAATTCATACTGACATGGATGAAGCTTACCTTTAACAATCAAAGACACTATGCTGTGTGTGATTCCGAACAGGTTGCTCGCCACACAGCGGTAGGCACCATGGTTCATAGGGCGAACATTGGTGATGGTAATTACAGTACCATCAGGGCCAACCTTGGCATTATCTGTAGGAAAGAGAGGGCAAATGATACGTTATGATGCAGGAGACAGCTGGAAACAGGAAGGATAATACAGCTTAACCTGGGAAAACTGTGGTCTGAAAAGGAACATTTGAAGGTTCATAAGGTTCATGTTATGTTAAAACAGGTTTTGGTTTCTCTAGGCCTCTAAGACAGTGGTTCCCAATCTTTTTTTTCTCAAAGACCCCCTTCATACAGCTACCCAAGAACTCCAGACCACCCACCACACACTGAAAGCAAACATGACTTTATGCTTTCTTTAGCTAGCTTCTTGTCATAAATGATGCATTCTGGCTAAGCTAACATTAAATCAAGTATCAACATATAACCTTACTTTTTGTAAAAAAAAAAAAAAACAAATCATCTGCACTGTGACAATTTTCAGACATGTTTCATTAACAAATTACTTATCTCATTGTAAATATGTGCATATGTAAATTTGTGAGCTGCTGGAATGTATAAAGTATCTACAGTATCTATCTGCTAAAATGGTGAAGGAAAAATCACGATTACCAGGATATACAAGGACTACTCCACCAACATAGCTGCACCAGCTTTCTGACCTCACTAAACTAAACAATGCACCGACAAAAACGTATAGGATGTACCCAGTGTGACCTACCAAGTAACATTTTCATTTTTTGACTAAAGTCATATGTTTTAAAATATGGTTGTATTGCAGATTTTTATGTACAGAAGCCCATGGCCTCTTTTTTTGAGAAATAAATGGGGGAACCACATTGCTGGTTCCCTGAAACTAAGGGTTCTCATTCATTCATTGATGTGCTTTCACTGAAGACATTCATTTCTTTCCACAAATGTGGGTGTAAATCTCAGAGGAAAATTGCATCATGTAACGACATCTCATACGACATTAAATCATTCATTGTTCCATCCAAACTTGTAGTCGTGTAAATTACCAGAAGACAGAGATTTGAGAAAAACTCTCAGTTGGCAGTGGAATGAGTTTCATGCTTTCAGAAATAACTATGTGTAACTGATGACAACATGAAATTCATTTTATCTTTTGAGCAGGTTTGTCCCTCTGGAGCCGTGTGTGTTAGGCTGTTACCTGGCAGCGGCTGGTTGTTGGCTAGTTTCCACTCCAGTCTGACCGGCTGGGCTCCTCGGTACACACTGCATCGGAAGCTGGCCGACTCCCCCACTCGAACTGCAGCGCTGTGGGGCTCAATGCCGATGATTGGGCTCTGTGGGCCTGCAGCAGCAGAAACCAGCAATTTGGACTGGGGTTCACTTTTAAATAGAACAATCTTCTTTCATTTAGGTGATGTGCATTTTTCCCAGTAACAGATGCCGTTTTAGTGTGGCCATTGGCTGCAGTGGCAGCCATTAAAAAAGCAACTCCAGCAAAGAATGAATGAGGATGAGATCATGGGACAGTAGCGAGCAAAATCATTTGATCTGAGGTCACCCTGGAAAGTTCACTCATGAGGAGAAGAAGTGTGAGAATGTGAGCAACACCCTACGATGTAATGCCCTGCCTCTGACTCACGTACACAGTCATAGTTGAGTTTAATGCAGCTGTCTCCAAGTACAGAAGAGTACCGTGAGATCAAACACTTGGAAAAGATCAAATAAAGACATCACCTGTATGAAGCCTCAAGTGTCAGACATAGTTACCTATGGAGGTTGAAGTGACAGACACAGAGACGGAGGCCTGATGGACATGAGAGCCCGAGTTCCCAGGGTCGCCATGATTACTCTGTACTCGACAGATGTACTCTCCCGAGTCATCTGGAGTAGCCGACAAGATGCGCAGCCGACTGCCCAGAACCTACAAGAAGGAATGAGTCCACGCACAAGAAGATTCATCATTTTAATTACATGCAGAAGAAATCTATGGAAACACCTGACTGACCAGAGTTAATTCATCATGACTGAAATACTTGGTTAAGATTTGGTGACAAAGCAGAAACTGGCAGCTTGATATTGAGCAAGCAATCCTTATGAATATGCACAAATTGAGAGGTTTGTGTCGAAAACAGCCACAACAAAGGAAGGGCTGCACACTGTCGAGCTCCAGAATATCTTTTTTTTTTTTTTTTTGCATCTTGTTGACCAAAATATTCTCTTCAATAAAACTCAGAGCCTAACAGTGTGCAAACATTTTAGTTTTGTCACATGATACTGTGTATGTCGGGCTTTGAAGACAGAGTTGTCAGAGTGCACACGTGGCCAATATGAAAAAATGTCCCACACCGGCGCAATGAATTTCTTTTACCATTTACCAAGTGAAGCAATAGCACCAGGAAGCCAAAAGGGAGGATGACAAGCCAGTCCCAAATCCCTCAATCTGATTAAGCATCTGTGGAACAACGAGTCTGAGCTGAGGCAGTTTCACCTCATGACTTACAGCAGTTAAAAGCATGTAGTTAATATCTTGTTGAAACATACCACAAGGCCCTTTACACATCATTTTCTCTGCAGGATGGAGCTGTTTTAGCTGCATGCAAAATACCAGAAGCATGTTAATCGAGCTACTGATTGTGAAAGTCTAATATTACCAATATTACAGAGAAAATAAGTCCATTGTGAAATACAACATTTAAATTTAGGTAAAACTGAAAAATTCTTCAACACTTAAAGGTTGACTCTAAAACCACAGAGAGGAACTGTGTGGAATGAACCGTAAGATGAATCCAGATCCAAGACTGCACTAAAAACAGGCTGTAATGTCAGTGTTTAGATTCCAGTTTAGCATTTGTTGTCAAACATGTTGTGTTGCTGGATTCCTGGATGGCAGCATGAACAGTGCCTTCAGAGATGTGCATTTTATCTACGCCATGTGAACTGGTACATCTCAATGCTCTTACAGATGCTAGACTTTAAATTTCTAAATTAACCACGGTTCACCAAAGTCTTGTACAAGTGGAGTCTCAAAGACCAATAAATATAAGTAATAAAATCCTGACAAGTAATAAAAGTAATAACATTTTAAACTGGGTCCTGTAATGAACATGAAGCCAATGTAGAGAGGCCAGCACCCGAGTGATGCGGTCATGCTACTTCTTTCCTGTCAGAAGGCAGCCTAGGTGACACTAAATGTATCGGGCCAGTGGCAAACTTTGCACTGATAAGAAGCTTAAACGATCCCTTCAATTAAGTCTGGAGGATCCATCACTTTTAAAAAAAATCTCCAGTTTTGACTGGTCTCAGTCCACCTTAAAGGAGTCAGGCAAAAATAAAGCAGCTATGTTTCTGGATCTTCCTAATATGTTTTTTTTCCCTTTAGGTGAATTAAGTTTAGCTTGAATTTTTAGATGGAGAGTTAATTTTTATTTAATTTTTTTTAATATAAGTAGTTTTAAAGCTGCACATCTAAATTTTGGAAGATTTTCTGACTAAGGTGCAGCCTAACAACAGCTGATTTGACATCTGTCTTGAATCCAGTCTCTTCTCCGCGATCTCTCCAGCCTGTAAAAGTCCGATGTTGACTCTTGCCTTATCTCTTACTCTGTCCCTTTCTCTCTTTGTTTTCCTCGCTCCCTCTTGTGTTTCAAGGATGAATCAGAAATGGTGAACATTCACAACGCCCAGTGTGTTAACATCCAGTTGCTGGAGTGTGATGAGAGCAAAATGCTCCAAAAATGTTGAGAAATGTCCTGGAAAATAAGTTTTGAACTGTGGTTTCTCAGGCTTGGGTGTAATGATGGCTCCGGGAATGTACATAATAGAAGTCACTGCACCATTAAAACAAGCCAGAAACACATATGTTCAAGGTCAGAAAGTTATATAGTGTTTCTTTTAGTATACCTGAACCAAAGGAGTGAATTTCCTCATCAAATTGTATATGAATTTTTTATACACTGCTGTGTCACATCCTAAAGTTTCCAGTTATTTATTACAGATTTTTTTCATTTTTTAACAGGTAATTATAATCAATAGATCAGTGATGAAATCCTGCAATTTAAGTTTTCATTTTACTTTAATCAACACTATTTTTCTAAATGTCCCAAAATGGTGAAGAGTTGAAAATAGGGTTGTACATTGAAGGCGTTGTGTGATTACCTGGTGGTTGGAAGAGAGGCGTCCACTGGCTCTTGTCCAAGTGACTCTTGGTGGAGGATCTCCATGAGCAAAACAGTTGAGATCCAGGCTCTCGCCCTCCTGGACATCAGCTAGCGAAGGCTGGATGCTGATGAGTGCAGCGCTTTGATCGGCTGCTAAAGAAAAAGCACAAATGCATTTTTTCAGTTTAAACCAAAAACTGCAACCTTAGATCCAAACAACTACAACATAGGAACACAGAAACCATCTCACTTTTGAGCACATTGACTTTAATGGGAGCGCTGCTCGAGCCGATGCTGTTGCTGCCAATGCACATGTAAGTGCCGGAGTCGGACATCTTGATGTTAGGGATCAGCAGGGTACCGATGTCGGTGCGGTCCATCCGGGCCTGGAAAGGGACAAATGAAGAAGTTGCAGAATCAGTAACTCTTCACAGTTGCAAACATATTTCGTCTGCCATGATAGACAGCAGTACTCATTCCATCTGCACCGTAGCAACAGATATTGATCTGATTCTTAATATAAAACACAACACTTACCCACCTCATGGTCCTGCACAAAATACAGAATTGCTGACATGGTGACATAACTAGCTGCTAGCAACACAAAAGCACTACAAGTGAGACCTTTAGGACAAGACAAGAGTGGTTATTGTGACATTTTGTTCTTTTGTTTGTGATTTCAGTGACACTGTCCATCAAAGAGTGCATTCAGATGGACCTGCAGTTCTACAATGAGTGGTGGGGTTATAATTAATTCATTTGCAATGATCAGTGATGATTAAATTTGCTATATCATTATGTTTATTCTTACAGAATAAATGACTGATGACTATCTAAAAGATGAAGGAATTAGGAAAGTTGTAGGACAGTTTGAGACAAACTGATTGGAAGCAGAAGTAACATGGTGAGTGTTTCAGAACAGGATGAAACCAAAAGTCACAATCTGAGGATGATGTGGTGAGGTGGTGAAAGTAGATCCTCTTTCTGGTTTAAGGTTTTATGTATCAGGACATCTGATCTTGAAATAAGGTTAATACAACTTTAGATTAACAAAGGATGTATTATCTTTTTTTTTTTTTCTTTTTTTACACGATTATCTCTCAAAGACGTTATGAACCCAAATCAGTTTCATCAGATCTCAACTCAACAACTTGACCTGTTCATACACTAAAAGCAAATGGAAGACAGAAGTCCAGCAAGGCTGAAAATGAGCTTGCATTAAGTTTGGAAACACCTCAGAGGGAAGGGGAATCGAGAGGGGAGGGTCCAGGGAGGGATTACTGTATCGGAGGGAGGGGGGCTGCATTGGGACATCCATGGACAAAGCTGCTTAGCTGCAGCCTATTCAACCGTGAGGGATGCTAAACCGAGCAGTTGCTGAGGCGGGCCCAGCTTCAATGTGTGTCTGAACCCATTGACGGGTTTTCAAAGCAAGCCGTTTGCTAGAGCATACAGAATTTCTGCGTGGTCGCACGGCAGAGCCCAGCTCCCCCTGGGAAAGGCTGACACAACGCTGTGGTTCTCTGAGGCAGAACTAAACAGGCCCTGAAGCCCCCGCAGACCCGAGGAGGGCCGCGCAGAAGCCAGACTAACACAACCCCTGCTTTACCTCCCCCTTTGGGATGAGGGTGGGGGGGCAGCGTGTTGAGCCTAGCACAGAGCAAAACACTCTATGAAATACCTACAGTACCCGCTGTATACTTAGTGCTGTTAATACACTCAGTGGAATGATGGGGTTCATGATGGGAGCCGAGAACCCAAACATGTCGAGGATGGTATGATGTGGACAGTACAAAACGAGACAAGATGGGACATCTTTATTCATATAACGCAACATAGAAATAAGTACTGCATGCAGGAGGTCAACCAGACCCAGAATTTGGTTCTGAATGGACTGACTGAGCAGCTGTGATGTTATCACAATTTACAGGTGTAAATCAAGGACATGTTTGATCATGCACTTAGTGGACGTTGAAGACGAGGACAATGGATGTGAAGTATGAGACAGGACAGATAAGACAGCAGACAGATGGACAGACCTGCAGCTCCTCAATACGTCTCTGTAACACATCGAGACTGTTGCTTTTAAACTGATGGAAACCGTGAGAGGGAATGGCCTGAGCAAATGGCAGAACAGGGCAGGATAAAAGAAAAAAAAGGGGGAGGAGATAAACAGAAGGGAGGGAAAAATAAGGGTAAATGGTCAAAAACGTTAAAACAGTCTGATGAAATAACCATCGGCACTGGACACACCCTGAGGTATAAGTAAAGATACAGCACAGGAGAACATTATTACACATAGTTTTTCAATGATCCATGCTGAGTTCATCATTTAGGGACAGCATTAGATCTCTCACCTGTGGAGGGATTTGTCCTCCGTTTTTCAGCCAGGTGAGCTTTGGAGTGGGTGAGCCTGACGCTCTGCAGTACAACCTCAAGGTCTCGCCTTCATGGACCTCAACATTTTGGGGACTGACTTGGACTTGGGGTTGGGTGCCTAGGCCACTTGGGTTGGATTCTAACCAAAGAAAGGCGCCAAGATCATTCACAGTCACAATAAAGTCAGGGTTAACAGCTTTAAGAAAATATTTTACAACCTCCATTCCCAAATTAAGACAGTAACGCAGTCTATGACATCAACAGACCTGTATAGCTCTCTTTAAAATATACTAAGTTGATTTAAGCCATAAAACCCTAAAATCAAATAATTTATTCAATATTTTGTGTGTGAAGACAGATTTATGACTTTCAACATGCACTCTCACAAATACGTACTTTGGACAAAAATTGAAGCCCTCGCTGTGTGCTCGCCATGAGTGTTCAAGGCCTTGCAGGTGTAGTCTCCCTCGTCGGCCGAGTCCACCGCTGTTAACGTCAGAAGACCACCTCGTATGACAGCCCTGGGACTCATTCTGTTCCCTGGACCTCCTGTAGCAATCCCATAAAGTTATTATTAGTTTCAAATGCAGGTATGGATCACTTTTTCGCTGAATTCTCTTAGATTTAGAAAAGAGTTTGTCTCTGTCTGAATCCCCAGAAGGTCTGCACCAAATGCTATAAAGCAAAATCACTTCCTTACCGATCCATTCGATGGCTGGGGTTGGGTTTCCAGTCGCAGTGCAGCGAAACTCTGCTCGCTGGCCCTGCTGGACGTTCAGGACTGAGGGAGTGATGGTGGCCACAGGCTGGGCCCCCTCTGCAGCTGCACAGGGAGACACAACAGTCAAACAAAGCTCTAATGTGGGGCTTTAACATGGGGAAATAAAGCGTGATAAGGTAGGGTGGTTTCACTGCAGAGGTGAAGCAGAGTATGAAACCTAGACTAGACTAGGAGTCTTTAATCACTGTTTTGGCCATTGTGTCAGCTTGAAATTAGCTGTGGGCATCAAAGAGCACTGAGCATACTGAGAGTGAGTGATTGCCTCTGCCTCTGCCCCCTCCTTTAAACTTGGCAGCCGAAATCCTCGGTGCAGACAAAACAGATGAGATGTGGCAGGCAGTCCTTGGCATGGCCTCAGGGCGTGTTGCTGTCTGAGCCAGTTTGGCTTGCTGCTTAGACTACGCATTCAGTCCAATATGATCCCAGGGTGGCAGAGCAGAAGAAAGACATCTTTCAGAGCAGAGCTATCCAAGAAAGTTGAAAACCTCTGAGACTGTTGTGCCCTGGGTTGTGCTTTCATTCTTTGACCTTAATGACACCAACTCTCCAGGGTGGAGGGAGGATTCATCATGGGACACTGAGCAAATGTGACACTAAGCACTTACATCTAAGAATGACTTTGATGCTGAGTTTAGAGGCATTTCCTTATTACTTTGTGTCCATGGCTGAATGAGTGTACTAGGAAATAGATCCTTGCTTAAGAATTATTAAGGATGATTAATATAATTTTATTAATGCTGCTATTACTATCATCCTTTGCACAGATAGCATATTTGCAAGTCCATATTATTCATCTATAGGTGAACTCTAACAAACCACAACCATTCTAAAATTTAACAAGTTAACATACTAACAACTGCTAATTAGATTTGAACACAAAGTATAGCTGAAAATAATGGAATAATTTCAAGTTGACCAATTTTTCTTACACAAATTAAAATGCTGGATCGTTTAAAAGTGTGTTTTAAAGTGGACATTAACATCTAAGAATGACATTTATGCTGAGTGTAGTATTTATGAGATGCTGTGTGTGAGTTTCACACTTTAGTTTGGATCCATGATTGAATGTAAGCTATTTCCTAGCACACAGGTACTGATGTATCTGTTTTAACAGAATTATTCATTGTTTTACCGCAATAGGTATCAATCCAAGATATATATATTTTTTTAGTTTTTTATCTGTTCATCTATTGAGGTATTAAACACATTTTTGACTTGACGCAAACACAAGAAAAGTTCATATAATTTTATTTATGCTGCTGGAACTTTGAGCCATACACTAAAATGAGGTTAAATGCTAACAATGCTAACAAACGGCTAACATTCTAAAGTTTGCCAAGTTAGCATGCTAAAACCTGCTAACCGAATTAGCATTCAAGACAATAAATACCTGAAGATTAAAGAATATTAAGTTTACTAACTTTTGTAACTTTTAAATAACTTTGATGCTGAGTTTAGAAATTTTTCCCTTTTAATTTAGATCCATGGTTGAATAAGCGTAATCAGAAATAGATCCCAAAATATTGATGCAACTTATTTAATATTTGCCCGAATTATTCACTTTAATACTACAACAGATATTAATCCAAGAAAGCTTTTTGCTGTCCATGTTTTGAGGTATATAAAACATTTTTGACTTGACACAAATACAAAGACAGTTAATATAATTTTATTTATTAAGATTAAATTTTAACAATGCTAACAAACAGCTAATATTTTAAAGTTTGGCAAATTAGCATGATAACACTTCCTAATTAGCATTTAACAGTGTAGCTGCAGATGATAGAATAACTTTAAGTTAAACAACTTTTGGATTAAAAAAAAAAAATCTAATTATTGAACTGAGTTAAATTGTGATCTAATGACCTGTAATTTGGACTGTGAGGTAAGTAAATGTGCAGACCAAATTTTGCACTAATGCATTCAGGGGATGTTGAGAAATTTCACTCATGGGTGTGTGAGAGAGTCATCTTCTGAGAAGCTTTAGTATTGGTTTATTTTGAGATAATAAATAATAGAGTTGAGATCATTGATTTCTTTTTCCTGGTTTTAATACAACCATTTTTCTGAGAGAGGTTCTGGACCTAAAAAGCTAAATTAGACACCAGTCTTATACACACAGTATAATATAATGTTGTGATTTATGATGTAATGAGGTTGTAATGGGATGTATTAAGCACAGTTATGATGTTTGAAGCCCAGAGGACAGTGGTTTTCCAGTACAGCATGTTTTTACTGGAAAGAGAGTGCAGTGCAGAGAAAGAGGACAAAGTTGAAGCAGCATGTCCCATTCCGGATTGTGGAGTTTTCCTTACAAAAATTTCAAATATCCATTTGCATGGACATTTCTCCTGCACCACACCACAATTAAATTACTTCTGCTGAGTAACTGAACTGTTGGCTGTTTATGGTAGCAGGTCTGAGAGGAATAACAGCCTATTTTACAGTAAGGCCTCCTTTTATGGTGTAGAAGTTGCAGATCTTGACAAAGATGGAAAGTAGACTCGTCTTTCATGAGAAGGTGCAATAAGAATAAACATGCACTTTTTCCTGGCGAAATGGACCCCAATGAACCCAAAGGATCAGGTAGGAACCAGAAATGCTCATGTACACTTAGAGGATTTGACGCCAATCGAAGACAAAAATCCATCTTAACATCTTCACTTTTTTTTTTCTTTTGAATGACACACAAAGACACCAGGCTTTTGTATGCACAGTAGCCTTCAGAGTTGTTGCTTGGTTGATGGTACATGAGCATTAGCAGGCCAATAGTGTATCCAGGCTGAGGAAGATGAGTGCATGCATGACAAGAGAGGGCGCGGCGGGTCCGACTAGGGAGCCCAGCAGAGAGGAAACCATGCAGACTTACGCTTTCTGTGTCCTTCAAACATTTCATAGGCTGTGTAAAACATCTGAGTCTGTGAGGCCTCTGGAGATGGAGGAAGGAGAGAGGCAGGGATGGAGGGGGACAGGTAAACTGACAGGTCAGATCTCCAAAGTAACAGCAGTTTACTGCACCGCCCATCTCCCCCAGAGACACTTACAGTGGATCCTTCTCTGCACGCTGTCTTTTTGTCCAGTACAGACCATGCAACATGCTAAAAAAATCCTGAAGCTTAATTCATCTGGCACCACTTTGTCTTCATTTTTCTACTTCTATAGAAATTACTCAATTACATTGGTGCCATTGAATTCATCCTTTCATGCATTCAGTTTGTACTTACCTTAGAGAGATATGCCTTGAGAAAAAAAGTATTAAATTGTGTTGGTTTTAAACACAAATAAAAAAAAAAGTGTTAAAAAAAGATTAATTCATTTAGGCTTTTATATAATTTCAGACAGTATGAATCTAATTTAATTGAATTGAGTATAATTTTTAAGTCATCTGAAGGCACTTATAATCCAATTAAACCACATTTGTTACCTGATCAACATTAGTCTAGATGATAACAGTTGTGTTCATATAAGCCAATTCATAAAAAAATTGTTCAATAGCTAAGGAAACCAACAGATTGCATCAGCTCTTCTCTACAATTTAATCTTCCATTCTTAGCATGCAGAAAGCGGCAGGCAACAGTAGAGAGGAAAAACTCCCTTTTAACAGGAAGGAAAACCTCCAATAGAACCAGACTCAGTAAGCAGAGGCTGTTTGCTTCAACCAAGATAGTTCATGTTTTGTTTTTGTATTTTTCTTGGTAAATACGAACATCATCAAACAACATTGCATCAGTAACTGACTTTTATCAATAGCTGCTATAACTACTTGTCAAGCTTCACAAGATAGAAGTACATGGACAAATGCCTCTGAAAACAAAAGCATTGTGTGTTAACCTTGTCTAGAGGTCAAGTCCTCTGGGTTCAGAAGCATCCAAGATCAGACAGAAGACTGTGAGAAAAATCAATATTCAGCATCTTTTTCTGCTCTGGACTCAAGATAAAAAAGACTTTCCAGACTCCTTTCAGTGATAAGTAAAAAAAAACAGGCTCTGTGGTGGTTTGGGGCCATATCTGCACCTTTGGAAAAGCTCATTTACACTTTCGTTATAGCAGCTTAGTGGAGAGAAATGCATGCAATTTTAGCTGGCACATGTTTTTGAGGGACATCCATTGCATGTGTCAATAATACAAAGCAAGACCACGTTCTGCACACATTACGAAGGCATGGCTGAGAAAGAAGAGTAAGAGCTGAACTACCCACCTGCAGCTCTCACAGACACAGAAAACAAATCATTTTTAAATGAAAAAATGTGACAGTTCTGCTGCACACCTTAATACTGGGATCCTCAGTCCTGTCGTAGGCTGGTGTCCTGCAGGTTTCCTTGCTGCAACACGCCTGACTCAAACCAACGGGTAATCAGCAGACAAATCTGAGTATGAATCAGGTGTGTTGCAGCAGGGAAACTTCTAAATCCTGCAGGATACCAACCCGCGAAGACCAGGATGGAGAATCCTGCCTTAAAACACATTTGCAGGAATAATAAAAACAAACACCTGAAACATCAGTTGATTTCCAAAACTTTAGTCAGTGTTGTGAGGAGTAATGGCAGCATGATGATGCAGTTGTAAAGGCTTTTGCTCCAAATTATGATTGTTTTATAATTGAATTTGTTGGATGTATGGATGTATATTAAATAAAATCAAAAGTTGAAATATCTTGGGTTCATTCTGTCTGAAATTAACTAAAAGCCATTTTTTGCACATTTCACATCATTCCAACTTTTTATTTGTGGCTGTAGGTTATTTTATACCCGGGATGCACCAAAACCAGCATCGAATATTGGTTCAATACCATGTCCGGGTACTCGTACTGAGTACTCATAAAAGTATTCCAGTACCCCAGAACCTAATACCAATGTGAAAAACTAGACCTGTCAAACTGAACATGTTAGTGAATAATCTGTAGGATTAATGCATAAAGAACAAAGTTATTACTCAAGCCATATTAAATTAGGCCTTATCTCTATCCTCCTTAATTATGAAGATTCTGACAGTTTTCAAGCCTTACATGTATAGAATGGTCTCAAGATGACCCATTTAATAAATCACTTAATGAACCACTAAGTCGTCAGTGAGATTCTGGTCCACACTCTTTACCAGTAAACTGTAATGGGATTTATTAGTACTCATATCATTGTTGGAAAGTACTCAAATGTAAGTACTTGTACTTGGTTTGAAAAAACGTGGTATCGGTGCATCCCTATTTTAAACTAATTTCAAACCCATTGCTAACTAAGCACGGCTGTAAAATATGCTTTAAACATTTGTAACAGACAAAAAATAACACTTCAAACTGTTTTGAACTCACAGGGATGCAGAAACAAACACATATGCTGATTGCAAGAACTGCACAACAACACAAGGAAAGATGGAGGCACTGTATGCGGAGCAGCTTCGCGTCAGACATGCAGGTTAGTAGCGGTAAGCTGTTTTAAACATTTCTTTTATCTCAGCTGTTAAAAAGCAGATATACAGCTTGTGGTTATCTTGAACCGATCAGCTAATTAAGCTCCACCCAGTAATTAGCAAATCACTTTGGACTATTGATATTTTAATCAGATTTTCTTTCTTTTGTCCTTTTTTTTTTCTTTCCACAAAATATTTTCACAGTTCAGATAAATACATTACAAGGTGACAGGTACATTGCATCAGTTTAGTGTTGTTTAAACAGATATACGCATGTATAAAAAATGCATTTGCAATTAAAACAGCATTTGAATCAATATAAATGAAAAAAATAAAATGTGGTGAGGGTAAATGAAAAAAAAACTATTTTAAATGTGACCCGTGATTTCTCTTACTGATATATAGTAGTAAAAAAAAGCACTTAATGTAAACATACATCATGCAACGTAACTGCATTCACACGGCCAGTTCGTTCAAACTCAAAACAAAAAAATTAAACCATTTAATTTCAGTCCATTAAAGAACATAAAAAATATAATAAAACTGTAGCCAATTATCAACAAAATTCTGATGTTTTCCTTTCTTTCAGCATTTCAAGTCAGATCACAAACATTTACCATTTGTTGAAAAAATATACATTTAAAAACAAACTGAGCTCATTTTTTCTGACACAGGAATGAAGGAATAATATTACAGCAGGATTTTAACTACGTTTAACCACAGGTTTAACCAACTGCATGGGTAATAGCACCATTTCATTCATTAACACTCATCATCAGGATGATGAGGAAGGTAACAACAAGTGGTAATTTCTAGAAGGAATACTGTATAGTAGCAGAGCAACTCAAATAAAATAAAAAAAAAGTGTTTTTCTTCCTTTTCCCACATTGATGCAGATATGCTGAAGTCCTCTTTGAATGTCAGTCACAGTGTCACGTAGCAACCCACCTTCCTCATCATCGTACCCCACAGCTCAGGCAGGAGGAGCCCAGGAGCCCAAAGTTTAAGGCCTACACCACAATCCAGCACCCTGCTAGCACCACTAGCGCTGAGATCCATCAGTGATCAAGAAACAATGGAACCACCACCGATTAATTCAGCCCAGGTGAAAAACACAAAACCTATAGTAGCTTCAGTAGATTGTTGTCGGAAAGCTTTATTCACAAATCACAAGACAAAGACAGTGTTGATTTGGAGTGTTCATTAGAAAAACTTTAAACTGTTTATTCAACCCTTAATGTTTCTGGAAATTTTGTGGTTTACAGTTTTAGTTATCACCCAACCAACAAGCTGTATTTCTTCATATAAACTCCAGAAAAGTCCAACGATGAGAGACAAACAAGGCAGCAAGTTAAAATAAAAAGCATTAACAAGCAGATTGTCTGTGCTGAAATCAGAGCACAACAGCATTGAGAGTTAGACTTGCAAGCTTATTATGGTGTTAACCCAAAGCTGAGAGTTTACATCACACAGTGAGAAATGCAGTCAAACAGAGAAGCATGCACCATTACAAGCTGCAGAAGGGGAAGGGGGGGCTGCAGGGGCCAGAGCTGGGATGGTAGCAGGGGGTGATGGGTAGTGGGATGCTGTGCCGAGGATCACAAACCTGGCACGTAGAGGATGGCTTTGCCCTCGTCCATGGCGAACATGTTGGAGCCCGTGCAAACGTAGATGCCTGCATCCTCGGGCTGGACATTCTGGATTGTCAGGATGCCGTTGAAGTCCATGGCCCGGTTGGGAAGTTTCCCATTACCAGTTCGGGTCCATACCAGGGTATAAGCTGGCGACTGTGAAAGGGTGAGCAGACAAACACAAATCAAAAAAAAAGAAAAGGAAAAATCACCAAGTGAAACGACAGGTGCAGATCGGCGTTACCTTGCTCTTCGCGGTGCAGATAAAGCTGACAGTAGACCCGACCCGGACAGTCTGAGATTTAGGCTCCTCGACTGTGACCTCAATGGGTTTAGATGAGCCACCTGATGAAATCCAGGAACAGTAACATTCACTGTTAAAAAGTTCAAATAACCTGACAACAATTTCCACTGTAACAATCGAAACCATTTCAAATTAAAGCTCAAACTTTCCAGAAAACAATATATATACATATGTATATATATAAATATAAAAGTAGGCATGTGTGTGTACACATATAAAAAAAACCATAGCTTCAAATGACTTATTGTGAACTCAATAGAAAATAAAATAAGTTAAACTTTCACAATATTTTATCTATCGATAAATACTTCCAGGTCCACTAAAGCAGCAATAACTCCAACCCATTTTTCCAATAAACAGACTCAGTTAAACTGTGTTGTTTATATTGGGTCTGATGGTTTATTAGTCTCAGTTTAATGTTTTTGGGTCATGGCAAAGCCAGCAGTAAACAACCCACTGTGTTCAGGAAATGTCTCATTCTTCTTTTAAACACATTCAGTGAAGCCAGTCTGATGCAGTTAACATTACTTTTTGTACAAAAGTAGCAACAAGCTAACATTTATGCCACTGTGGTGCTAGTACAGATGCTAACATAGACACAAATGTTAGCTTTCATATTACAGTGACAACCCTCTCTGAGTGTGTTTTAAAGTGGTGGATGAAGCTGGATGTGTTGGATCCAGCGTCCTGTATTTCTATGCTGCAGATGTATTTTATTTCTCCTTCATAGATCCCTTCAAGATTATTCATGGGTCTCAAATCAGGAGTACAAGCCTAGTTTAAGTCATTACATATGTGATCTCTGAATATAGGTACTAGGAATCCTGCAGAAGGAAAAACACTGCCTGGAAATGTAAAATTAGAGTCTCACACACACACACACACACACCTCTGACAACAATTTCAGCATGGCTCCTGTTGGTGCTGCGCTGGTCGCGGCAGGTGCAGATATACACGCCGGCATCGCTCGGCTGGACGCTGGGGAAGTGCAGCTCTGCTCCTGTATGCACAGATGAGTTGTGAGCATTCTGAGTATTCAATGAAAAAGAAACTCAAATTTAAAGAAAGATTTGACAGAACAAGTTTCAGCATGTTTTTCTGGACCTTCGTAGCGTCGCTCAGCACTGGTGGAGATGGGCCGCCCGTCCTCTCTGGACCAGTAGAAGTAGTGTGGAGGAAATCCGGACACTTGGCAGCGCAGAGTGACGACGCTGCCCTCTAACGTCACAAACCTCTCTGGATAAACTTTCACCACCAGGGAGGCTGCAGTCGCTACATGCAAAAGTTACAACAAAATGAACAAATAGCTTACTCTGCAAATGTCAGAAAACATTTGGCCTCCACGAGAGACGCTTCCTGTCTTTCTAATTCAACAGAAATGTGTGTGACAGATTGAATTTCAAGGGTAGTATGTGAATTTCTCCTTGGTAAAAATCTGGATTCATATTTCTGTGTCTTACCATCACTCGGACGACACTTCACTCTCGCCTGTGGGTTGCCGACATATCCAGGAGCACAGCTAATGAAAGCAAAAACACAATGTTTATCTTTGTTTAACTTTCAGTAAAATTCATGCTCCTGCGAACAGATGTAATTTTATAAATTCTGTAGTAATCCTTTTGATCCACATCAGGAGAATGAACAGCGTTACCGTTCACAGTACTGGCCGGTGTATCCAGGCTGACAAGCACTACACTGGTAGCCCCCATTACCAAGGCTCTCGCAGGTCGGAGAAAACCTGTTATATGTTACAGAAAAAGACAGAGAGTTGATGAATAACTAAATAAATAATAATAAAAAAACATATTATAATAAAATAAATAAATAAGAAAAAGTAATATATTGAAATATATGATCGGACCTGCAAACCAATCCTTACCATAATTATTAAAGTAAGGTAGGTACCAACAAAAAACAAAAAAATCTTTATTAACCCTCCCCCCAAAAACAAAGACAAGAAAAAAAAGAAGAAGAAAAAAGAAGGAATCTGAATTCCAGAAATGAGAAGACTGGGTCTTTTCTGTAAACAGTGGAGCAGGATACAGACTTGTCCGGAGCTATAATTGGAGATGGAATGTGAGCTCTCGGTATGTGTGCCAGGACTTACTGGTTGTCTGGGTCAGTGTGAGGGCAGGCGCATGGCTGGCAGTCCTCTGGAGTACCAACAGTTGGATCGCCAAAGAAGCCGGGGGCACACTGCTCGCACAGCTCCCCCTGTGTGTTATGCAGGCAGCTCTGCAAGGAGATGCACACTGTGTTTACCCATATGTCCATCTCATCATCTCATCTAGAGGCTAATATCTGTCACACACTCCTCTCACGATTCATACCGTGCAGATCCCGGTCTCAGGGTGGCAGGAGTCGGAGTGGCCGTTGCACTCACAGAGCTCACAGTGTCCCAGGTATAAGCCTCCTACTGTACGAGTGTATCCAGATGAACAATCCTAAAAGCAACGTGAAGTAATTTAGGCAAAGATCAATGTGCAGAATTTAAAAATGGATCCATGGTTTCGAAAGAGTTTTCTTCTGCAACTTTAGCCTATGTTGCTTCCATTGACCTCAGCAACTTAGAAAGGTTCAAAGTAAAACAAAGGGAATGAATGATAACCTGGCAGGAGAGCCCCTGGTACCCAGGTGGGCAGCGGCACTGCTCCACCTCGACGGCCTGCGCCAAGCCGGTGTAGTTAGGCACAGCGATTTCAATGCTGACGTCATAGATGCTGGAGGAGAGCATTTCAGTAGAGTAGGTAGCTCGAATCAGGATATCGTCGAGATCAGCCAAAACCATCATCAGGTGCTCTCGGTTGGCAGGCATGCCGTCAGTCCGGCGCCAATGTTCCTATAAAACAGAACAATGGATTAAAAAACTTCAGTAATTCCTGCCTTTTTGGTTTTCTTGCTTGAGGAACAATATTTGGCATTTACCACTTACCACCAGAAATATTTGGACAGTTGCACAGTTTTTATGATTTGGGCTCTACATGCCACCACATTTGATCAATTGTCAATTGTCCACTTACCTAGGAAGTAGCTACATATTGAAGACCTGTAAATCCTAAACCCTTCCTCCAATTTGGATGTGAATACCCTCAAATTAAAGATGAAAGTCTGCACTTTAAGCCAATATTGATTAAATAACTGTTTCTTGAATATGTTTAGGTAAAGAGCTAAAGCAACTAAACTGTCCAAACAGAAAAGAATCTGACTGATCATGAAGGCTGCTCATGACAGCTGAATAACAAACAGCCTATCACAATACAACATTTCTTTGCATTCGGTTTGTAGCTGTTAAAAAGGAAATGTGACCTTTTTCAGGTTTGTGTGATCACGCAACACCCACCTCTTTGAAGATAAACTCATAACTGTTGGTCTTTCTGCCCACATTTGTCCTCTCCCATGGGTGCATGGCTATCAAGGTGATGTCATTACCCTACAGCAGCAACACAGGCAGCCGAGTAAATTCAATGAACACACTTAGCTGTGATGGAAAAAGATAAATACTATAAATAAAATAAACAGGGGAATTCTCACGATAATCTGGACATCAACTTCATCGATTGACGATCCTCCAACGAAACCAGGTACGTAGGAGATGGTGTATTTAAGTTTACCACCATACGAACCAACCTGAAAAGAAAAACAAGGAAATTAGCATGTAATTGGCTAGATGAAGCAACACTAATGTTGATGCAGTGGTGTCATTTTATTTATGTTTTTTTTTTTTTTTTTTACTTTAATCATGAGTAAAATTAATACTAAAAAGAGCAGCCCTTTTTTTTCTGGGGGGGAGGGGGGTTGAGAATTCAGGATATATGTTCATCTCTTATGAAAATGAACATGCAGCTGAACATCAACACAGTGCCTCTTTAAAAGCAACATTTAGTAGAGAAAAACCTCTGAGTTATATTTGAGTGTCTGAAGTGACTTCTAATTGAAAAACACGCCCTGTGAGCATGTCTGTTTTAATACTGTTTCAATCTTTTCATATTGCTGGGTATTGTGTTATGAGTTGTTCTGTGTAACACCCTCTCTTCATCATTTGATCTCAAGCATCCGCCTGGTAAAACAAAAGGTTTAATAATATAATATGAAATATAACGAGAGAAAAATATAAGAAAATTCTTATCAGCTGTTATCTGAGTCACTTAATTTGAGGGTGGATTCACATCAGGACAGTCTGGGAGGACTCGGTTGGATTGGGTGGCGATTACCAAAATTGTTTGCATCTTTGTTTAACTTGTTTTTACACTGAACTTTGCTCAAGCTGACCAAACCGCCTCAACAATATCACAGTTACAAAAGGTGCTCGCTACTGGCGAAATTCCCTAAAACGACCAATGACCAAGGAGGAAGAAGAAAATCCAGCTAATTGATTGGCCAGGACTGAAACCTGCTCGTTCACTGCAAGTAAATAATGAAGCAAAAATATATTTATTGAGTTTTCAAGTTTCTTTTTTTTACTTTGGTGTTCAAACCTAATGCAGTTTTTTTCACCAGATTCTGTCCAGTATGAGCAGCAGGAGAGGCAGCCGGTTATCTGACAAGTTCCACTACATCCCGTCCTGCATCACTTCCTCGGTTTGGTCCACTGGATGGTCTGTTTGCTTTCACACTGTCAACGAACCAGAACAGGTTCACTTGCAAGTAGACCAAGACCCCTGGTTTTTTAACCAGACCAAAGTTCAGTCCTTTGCTCTGTATCAGAGTCAGAATGAGCGTTCACACTCCTCCAAATGGACTGGACCAGAGTTCATTTAAAGCAGATCGAACAGCAGCAGTGTGGATGCGACCTAAGAAACAAATATACTGATTATGCTTTACCAGGAACTTTTCTTAGCCCAAAAACAACATTTGAACATTTACTCTGTAAGCTACCCTTCTGGGGAAATGTCTAAAAATGACACCAGAGTGGATAAAACTTTGACTTCCAAGGGTTAGATTTCCAACCCAGATTTTCCCAGTTTGGAGTATCAATAAGGGCATATAGGTGCACAACACAGCACCTTGTCTTTACATGCAAAGATAAATCTTGGAAAATTTTGAAATACTGCCCATATTAACAACTCTTAACATTATCATCCATTGGGATGATAGTGAAGTCCAGAGTTTAGTGAACTCATATGTGATGGAGCTATGACCGGATACGTCCATCCCGGCTCTCTGTCACAATATGACAAAATGACTTTGTATGTCTGTTGTATTTGGACCACAGCTTGTCAAACAAAACTGTGTCAACTTGTTTTGGAAAAAGGGCACAAAAGGCCTTCTGATGCGTCGTCCTGCGTTTGTAACTAATCAGGAATTAAACGCAGTTTGTGTTTAAAATTGTATGTGGCGCAATGAGTGTATGGAGTCATGAACATCAATGACAACATAACACAAGGCCTCTACTCTTTTTAAACAGGAGGAGGAATGCACTGCAGGAAATCAAGCACATACTTGGGGGGGTTAAGTAAACAGGATGAATGAACAGGTAAAAGACCAGACAGAAGGGAGGAAACTGATGGAATCAGTGTTTCTGTGACCTCTGAGGGGGTCGACCAAGACTCAGGTGTTGGGGCTCCACCCCTGTAGTTTTAACTATTACCTTATCCCCCGTGAACTGTCCCGGGAGCTGCCAGTAGAGCACATCATCCTGCTGAGAGCTGAACCCTTTGTAGACCAAAGCGTACTGAGAGGCAAAAGGAGGAGAAGTGAGAGAGAGGAGGCTACAGTCAGAGAGAAAGGCAGCCAGGGAAAATGGCGAGCTATAGGAAGTCTAATGAGGGTGACATGCAGATAAAGTCTTTAACTACAAGCTTTCTACTAAAGGCTCTTCTTTACAACTCACGTTGTGTCTTGTTTGACAAGTAAAACAGCAACTTCTGCTGCCACTAATGTAAAAATGACAGCTTAGGATGCAAGTTTGAGGCAAACAACAGTATAATGACAGGTTGCTGTAAAAACCAGTGTTACTCTAAACTGATTACAGGCCAATGCATGACAGCCAACAGGTGCAGCTTTATGTTTAACACCACCTAAAACACTGGAGAAATCATATTGGTAATTCATTCTTTTGTAATTTAGTTAATCATCATTTTACTGTTAACTACTCCAAGCTCTGACAAAACATTAACATCTAAGGACAAACTAAGAAAAACGGCTCTAGTCATGCTTCTGTCTACCTTGCTGCTGTTCCCAGAAGCATAAGCTGTCTCGCTCACTGTGTTCTTGCTCTAAAAGGACCAGATCCCAAAGAAAAAGGCAAGAAGTCACTAATATGACCAAGAAACAACAATACTTTGTAACTGTACACCCCACCTCTCAAGACTGACAGAGAGTACCTGCAGACGAGGAGCACGGCCCGGGGAGTAAGGTTGAGGTTGGGTTGGTCTAACTGAAGAGGAGATACTAGATGGAGGAGAGGGGGGGCTAAGGGTGTGTAAAGACCATTTAGAAGAAGAAGAAGTGGTGGGGCCCCGGGAAGAAGAAAAGGATGAGGGTTTAGAGGAGAATGGATGGGAAGCAGCTCGCCCACTGGAGAAATTTGACAGAAGTGCCCAGACTGAAGCATCCAGCTGTCTGACATCACCCTGGGGAAGTAGGCCATCAGAGATGGAGAGGAAAGGTAACCATAGCAACAGGATGTCATTGGTTGAGTCAGATAAATTAGTCCTTTTTCTAAAGGCTGTTACATACTCGGCAAGAAGCGAGAACTTTAATTCTTTTTCGTTTTAGAGACAACGAGAGCAAAATGGCGTCATTTTGTTCTCGCGGACGTGAATGGGGACTGCTCACGGCTTCTTCTCGACACATCATCCGTGTTAATGTGGAAAAAAATAACGCAGAAAGTTGTGGCTTCCACATTTCCCCTGTTGCGAGGCTGAATGGATAGTTTTAATGAACAGCTGATCGAGATGGTTAGAAAGTACGAAAATGTATACAACACATGGCATTTAAAGACACGGACACCGCCGCGTACACCATCCCACCCTACCACGGACAAAGTTTCTCATTAAATATGAAATAACCGGGTATAAACACACAGACAGCCCCCCTGCAGTAAACCCTGCCCCGTCGCGGACAAAGCTTCTCGTGGAGTATGAACTGACCAGACCTATACAAACCTTTTTCTTGGTCATGCGTGTGTGAGAACAAGGACAAAGTTCTCGCTTCTTGCATTTAACAAGCTTAAGAGATAACACTCAGAGATGGCGGGCATGTCGTCTCATGCACACATACACTCACCGGCCACTTTATTAGGTTCATATATTTCCTAACAGTAATGGCTAATTAGACAATCACATGGCATCAATTCAAAACGTTTAGGAATCTGGACATGGTCGAAACGACTTGAACGTGGCATGGTTGTTGCTCTGAGTATTTACTGCAATTTTCACACACAACCATCTTTAGGGTTTACAGAGAATGGTCTGAAGAAGAGAAAATATCCAGCAAGTCTGTTGGCTGTCACAGATTTAGCGAGTATTCTGAGCTAATTTGATTTTATTTAACCTTTAAAGACAGATGAAGAACACGTTTTTGTTTAGTTCTCAGCTGTGTTTTTTAAGTCATGCTTCTGCAATAAAATACAACTGAGTCTTAAAAATGGCTGTTACAGAAATATTTTGACTGTTATTGCACACTTATGTTTGACGGTTGATCAAGTGACTGAAAAGTTTTTTTTGAGTTCAGCATTTGTTTTATATGAGTGGGTAATGAGCTAAAGACATGAATTTCAGATTTTTTTAACTACTTGCCAGTTGTTACACTTTTTAATTTCATGTTTGTGTATGTTAACACTGTCAATTCTCTATAATCTGAGATTTATACGGAACCATCTTTTCATCAAACAAATTTGAGAAGTTGAAAATTTTCCTTAATTTGGATCGTAATTAAGGGGTTATGCTGGGTCTCGAAGACAGCAGTTGAGAACCACTGCAATAGAGGCGTCATCATGGGTGTGGAGCCGACAAATCGGCAGCAGCTGTGATGCCATCATGTCAATATGAAGCAAAATCTCAGAAGAATGTTTTCAACAACTTGTTGATTCAATACAACTAAGAATGAAAGCAGTTCTGGAGGAAAAATGGGGTTTAAACCTTGAACTAGTAAGGTTAACCTAATAAAATGACCAGTGAAAATATATTGTACAATTTATGAATTTACATGCACTGAAAAAATGACACAGTAAACCAGTTACTGGTCTCTCTCTCTCTCTCTCTCTCTCTCACACACACACACACAGTAATAAAACAAAATTCTACATCTCTTTGTGACTCACACACATGCAACTGCACACACGGTCAAATCTAACAATGTGCTCCAGAAAAACAGTGCACCTGTTTGCTCACTAAACATGCGAGTGCTGCCTTTACTACAACAACCTTCACTACAACGCAGTTCACACCAAGTACCTGTTTGGCTCTTTTGAATCTGTGGGTGACTTTATGTTCAGCAGCCATTAGATTACAAATGGAAGCATCCTTCTTTAGCTGCTCTTCTCGCAAGTGTAAGTTGCTCTATTGATGTGGATTAAAGGAAGCTCTTTGATCACTTTCCTGTTCACTGGGCTCATGGTATTTGCAAGTGTTGTTGCAGTGTTATTGAGGCAAAGTTAAACCTTATGAAGCTCTTAAATGGACCATTAATGATCAGTTCATTTACATGGCCCGTGTGATGTGAAGCAGAAAGCTAATTCTGAGCGGACTACACGCTGCCGTGGCGGCGATCAGGTCTAGGAAAAACTGCGATTTAGCTGCAAAACTGCTTCAGATATTTCATGCCTCCGATTTTAAAAAAAATTGCCAAAGTCAAAGCATAACTAAAGCCACATTATTGCATGCATTGTTTAAGAAATTTAAAAGGCGCAAATCGGTATGTCACAATAAGGATTATTCAAAACATAGCAGATAACACTGTTAACATGAAATCATTTGATTTCATAACTGCAGTCACAACATGACAACAACTTGCTGGAGCTACCATACCTGCTCTGCTCGTTTCATACGAGCAAAGTTCGAATCTTTCTATAAATCAGATGGAGGGGCAAATAGAAAAAGCGGAAAGCAACATTTAGTAAATGGACACTCATTTGAACATTTGGGGAGCAGAGATTTAAAAATAAAACCGATGTAGCAATGAAGGAAAATGCTGTTTGCATGAGTTTGAAAGACAAGCAGAGGAGAAACATGAAATAAAGCAAGTTGGTCTACAAACTTCTGATGAAGTGCTTCTACACAACAACACCAAGGTTTTCTTGATCTGGCTTTGCCTGCTAGGGTTGGCCGGATCGATCCAAATATCGATAGTATCGATACTAAGGCTCGTATCGATATCTTTCGATACCAGCGTGATGAGATCGCAGAGCGCTTTGGGGCAAAAAGCCAAAGAATGTGAATGAGAATCAACCAATCAAAGGTTTTGCTTTTGTTTAGCTGACTTTAATTTTCTAAAACAATTGTCTGTGAGGGAATAACAGAGTTATTTTATTATGTTGTTGCATTGTTAATGTTGTTATTTTATATTGTTTACAAACAAAAAAGCCTAAATATAAATTGCTCAGTTCTGCCATTCAGTTTGTTAATAAAAATGTTGTTTTTGACAAAAATCTCTGTTTTGTGTTTGATTATTATCATAATCATAAATAATAATTAAAGGCAAAATTATTAAATGTATGGAGAAGGTAAAGTGACACAATGAATTAATTAAATATATAATTCAATAATTACCTAAATGTGTCAATAAATAATTAAAATGATAATTAAATACATAAATGTGTTATTAAATGTTTCATTAATTAATTAAAAGTGACACAATGAATTAAATACATCATTAAATAATTATTTAAATGTGTCTTTAAATAATTAAAATGATAATTAAATATATTAATGTGTCATTAAATGTATTATTAAGTCATTAAAATACAAATGAATATATGTAAAACATATACAATTATTTCCACTTAATATTTTCACTTCAAATGATTTAATAAGTAATTATTGAATGATATATTTAATTAATTCATTGTGTCACTTTACCTCCTCCATATAAATGAGTGTGAAATTACAAACAAAACGTTTCGGTATCGGTCTCAGCTTGATACATACCCTGGATATACTTGGTATCACCCAGCCCTGTTGGCTGCTTTCACTGATGTGGATTCTGTTTATTTTTCAGATACTGACCTTGTCTCCCTGGTAAACCCCTGGAAGCTGCCAGAAGTGAGTCTCCTGTCCCAGGTTGTCGAAGTTGCTGTAGGACAGCTGAGTGCCTTCAGTGGAAACCTCCACCGTGAAACCAGTAGAAATGCGATTGGTTCGCTGGCGGTTCACCAGAGCAAATCCCTGGAAGTTTCCTGGCGTAAAGACTGAGGACACCTGAAAAGCAAAAACAGAAAATCAAGAACATAAGTCAGTACTTGTACTATATGTATATAGTACTCTACCAATAAAATACTATCAGAGCAACAAAGCTTTAAAGTTGTCCAAAAAATGGGTTTTATACTTGTGAAAAAAGTAAATCTTTTTTCAACTGTAAGGATTTACAGATCAGGACAAACGAAGAGAATAAATCCAGCCTCAGACGAACAACACAACAGAACACACTATTCAACTCTGATGAAGCAGAAAATCTAGTCACACCCATAATTCAATAGACTGTAGAAAACCACTTTTAGAAACAGAAGTAATCGTTTTCTGTTTGACATTATTGTTCTATCACATCATGGAGGAGGAATACTGGTATCCAGGTCCTGTGGCTGCAAAACAAGCTCAAATCATCAGCCCTCCACCTCTGTGCTCTACAGTTGTTTCTGCAACAAACATCTCCACTTTGGTCGTGTTTCTCCAAAGGACATTGTTCCAGAAGTCTTGGAAGTTTGTTTTGGTGCAACTTTGCAAACTTAAGCTGTGCTGCAATGTTTGTTTTTTTGTTGTTCTTTTGGAGGAAGGAGCTTGATCATTGCTGATGTCTTTCCTCCTTGGCATCATGTTAACACAAACCTATATGCTGCAGATCTAGCCCTGCATTAAATGTGAAGTCTGTTTGTTTATCTGATGATGCACTTACCTAACATTCTAAATCTGGACCAGCTGGGAATTAACACCTCACTGTGCAACTGGCTGCTGGACTTCCTGACCGGGAGACCACAGGCAGTTCGGGTCGGCAGGAATGCATCCAACTTCACCACATTCAGCCCCCTCTTCTTCAGTCTGCTGACCCACGACTGCGCACTGTCACACAGCTCCAACCTTCTTATCAAGTTTGCAGATGACATGACCGTGGTGGGTCTCATCAGCAACAACGATAGAACAGACTGCAAGAGTGAGGTGAACCGCCTGGCCGTGTAGTGTAAACACAACAATCTCTCTCTGAACGTGGAGAGGACAAAGAAGATTGTTGTGGACTTCGGGAGATCGTGCCCCCAGCATGAAACTCTGATCATTAATGGTGCTACAGTGGAGAGAGTGAGGAACTCTCCTCTCCTGGACCATCAACACCACATCACTGGCCAAGGAAAGCCAAGCAGTGCATATACTCCCTCCACAAACTGAGGAAAGCTAGAGCCCCGCCCCCATCATGTACATCTTGTACAGCAGCACCATCAAGAGCGTTCTGACCAGCGGCAGTCTGCTCCACGTCCTGCAGGAAGACCCTCCAACACATCATGAGAACAACTAAGAAGATTGTTGGTGCCTCTCTCCCCTCTTTGTAAAACATCTACACCTCTCACCTCACCCGTAACGCCCTCTGCATGGCGAGAGACCCCACCCACCCATCACACAGCTTCTTCGGCCTGCTGACATCAAGAAGGAGACTGCTGAGCCTGCAAGCCAGGACCAGCACACTGAGGGACAGCTGCGTCCATCAGCCTGTCAGGATGCTGAACTCTCTACCTGCTCTGCTCCCTTTCCACACACACACACACACACCCTGGACTCGTGTCACACCCCCCATCAACATATATTGCACTGACTGTAATTTGCCTTGTCTATTTATCATTGTGTTTGCATAAAACATTGCTTCATAAAATTATACAAAGTAAATTCCATTCATACAGGTTTCTAGCAAAGGCTAATTTGCAACTCCTGTACCTGGTTAGACTTCCAGAATGAAGACAGACAAAACAGTATTGACTTGAAATACTATACTATACAATAAGATCAGTGTTTACAATAAAATGTAAGATCTTAGACAAAATACTTCCAGCACATTACTGCTTACACTGGGAGATATTTTAGACTTTTATTCAACATGATCTCACTGGCTCAGGAATATTTATAGCTGAGGGGAAATGTGGACTTCCCTGATACCAGACCACACACCTTCTCTCAAAGAAGCAACTTGCTGATCTTTGCTACTGCACTGCTGACACCATAAACGTATATTTGTTTTAGTTACTTCTACATATAAGTAAGTTATTCCTGATCCATTAACCACTAGATTGTTCTTTTGTTAGGCCATCACGTGCCAGCTAAAGCCTTACCGTGTCTCTATAGTACGTAGAGCTGGAGCACTGCTGAGTGACACCCATACAGAAACAGGATGTGCAGCCATCTTTGTTCCTCTGTTGAAGATTGAAGGCCCCAGGCTTACAGGTGGAGCAAGACGGGCCCTCAACTTTTCTCTGCAAGGAAGACAAGTCAGTGTAGGCTAAGACACCTGTTAGATGGAGCTGGAGGTAAACAAGAAGTCAATTTGTCTCATCACCTTGCAGTGGCACACACCACCATGGCAGCCGTCGCTTCCTTTGTTGTCACAGTTATAGCAATTACCTGTACCGAGACAGCAGTGGAGACGGTTACTGCATGTAGCAGCTGCCTACTGACAGGCATTTAGTTCAGTTCATTAAATGAAAGATAAGCAAGAAAATGACACAATATCAGTCATTTTCCTGGATTAAAATACAGAATTTACCATTGACTTCATTGCCAACAGTGCAACTTTGCCCAAGCCGTGGGTTGCCAGTGTATCCAGGAGCACATCTGAAATTAAAATAGAAGTTAAAGTCAATATTTCCTTTTTTATCAAAAGAAAAATAAGACTAAAAGCTGGAAATACTGATCAATTTAATGAATCTTAAGTGTTTTTAACCCGAACATACTAGAAGACTGAGTGACTCAGACAAGAATCATCATACTGTTATTTCATCCACCAAGTATACAAATCTACCCTTTACACTAGTTTAAATTCATATTAACTAAAAACCCGACTTCCAGCAGCTTTTAATGAGAAAAAAAACAACACAAAAGCTCATTTAAGACTGCTTGTACTGGAGATGGATGAAGCGTTAAACATTCAACATGTGGCAGATGTTGATCCCATCTCTTGTTTGAGTGTTGCACAGAAATTCAGAAAAACATCACCAGTATAAAAAATAAAAATAAATGAATACACAACTGGCTGCAGAACAAACAAAGCAGAGGTGAGGACAGATTATATGATGAGCTGCAGGTTGAAGAGCTACAAAAGTAGAAAAAAGACATGACAACTCTTCATATTTTGACTTAGCAAAGCGATGCACCAACAACCCAAGCAAATGATGCTGCTGCCACCAGAAGAGAGGCCAGTGCAACCCCAGATCTGTCCTGAGGGACAGTCTCAGTCTTTCTTACCTCACCTGTACTCTGGCAGGTCCACACGTCAACAGCCAACAATGAGGACTTCCATGCTATAAACTTGCTTTGGGAAACTCTATTAATGCTGTCTAAGATTGCTAACTCAGCCAAGTCAGTGTTTTGCAGATTTAACAAGAGAGATTATTCACAGAGAACTAGAGAATACATCAGAACTCGTATGGGCTTATGAAAATGGACTAAAGAAAACCTCACAAAAATGACAATAAACTCTTACATAACATTTAAAAATTCTACTGTTACATGTTCATTGTCTGCAGAGGATGAACCCACTTTGCTTTGGCACACTATGAGATTTCTGGTATTTCTGACACCTGCATCTGACAATATAGAAAAACAGCATTTTTCTTAGAGCCACAGACATAATAAAAAGTGTATTCCATTCACAAACATGAGTAAGAATCTATACAATACAAGTTCTCTGCAAAGATGTAAAACCAGGGCTCTCAGCCAAATGCTAACATGCTCACAATGATAAATTTCACAGCTTGGATTTAGTCACCATAGCAGACTAATGCACATTTAAATCTAATGATGGTCCTTGATGAAAAGTCAGGGGATTATCTAGAGAGTGATGAGAACATTGCAGGAAAATATCAAGAAAATCCAACATAAGTATGTTAAGACTTTATATTTAGATACCATGAATGTCAACCTTTGATGGTGCTGGAGGAAAAGTCACGAGATCACTCATGTCAGTGGGCTTCATCTTCCAGGGAACATGAATTTCAATCCATCCAATATTTATTCAAATATCTCAGTCTGGACCAAAGCAGTAAACCAGCAGTGTCATTCCAGCTCAATAACAGAGAAGGTTGGTTTTGCTTCTCACATTTTTCACACTAATTTTTGTAATAACATTGGAACATAATGGAATACAAGGACTAAGCATAAACCATAATATACTGGGCAGATTTGGGTTTAATTGGATCATAATAAACTCTATTGGATAATAATTGGATTACAATAAATGGATTTAAACTGAGTAATGTTTAAAATGACTCAAGATATCTTCTTTTCCCTTTAAATGGTTGCTATCAAAATAAACTGAACTGGGTATTGTTTTCTGTGAAATGGTGGTTCTTTATTCTTAAAATCTACAACTAATCCTTCTAAAACAACAAAAAAGTCCTTAAACTATTAACATTAGTGTTCCTTTAAAACTCTGCATCTCTACTTTGGACCTTCATACAGCGAGTTGAAAGCACCCTTTTCCGAAGGCTACTTTGAGTACACACGGCTAACAGGTGAATTATTCAGAAACAGCACAATCACAGGGCAACATGGAGGCATGATGGGGTTTTCATAAACATTGAATATATATAAAAAGAAGAAAAAAAAAACAAGAAACGTAGAATGTCAGGTTTTTGTGATGTTAAAAATGGAACCACAACAAATCATTTAAAACTTTTCCACCTTTAATGTGACCTTTAAACTGTTATGGAAAAACAAATAAATCTGTTAAGGGAAAAAATATAATAAAGATACAATAAGCTGGCTTTATAAGTTTGGAATAGAATAGAATAGAATAGAATAGAATAGAATAGAATAGAATAGACGTTTATTGTCATTGTAACATGTGACATATACAATGAAATTAAAGAGTGCCCAACTGATATTTTGAATTTAATCACAGTATCCAGTCTTATTGGATCCATCAGCATATGGCATTATTTCCCACTCTTGTTTTATTAAGTCACTATTGGCTATTTTTGGTCCGCTTGTTTTGTCTTTTGTGTGTAAAAATGCATGAAGTTCAAAATCTTTTAATCACAGTCAACATACAGACATTAGTTTTTCAGGACAGCCTCAGTTGTTGAGGCTAAATGACTGTATCAATAGATATAACACCATAAAATGCACTACTGGAGCCACTGTACGTCAGTTCCTTCTTGGCTTTATTCCAGCCATAGAGGATCATTATTTTTGTTCTTTTCAGACTGACATAAAACTTTCTGCTCACTTTTTGATCTTTGGCTGCTCCTGTTTGGACATTACCATCAATTTAAATAATCTGATTGGTGGAAAGTTTGGCAGGAAGTTTATTTTACTTGTGAAAATATCATAAATAGTGTAATCATGGATCACCCATTGTGGGTTTACCATATAGAGTTTCTGGATAAACACTAAATTTTGTTTTTTCCATTTTGCAACTGGATGATAAACCCCCTGGACGTGATATAAATGCCTGGAAAACCTCTGTAGATCACATAAAGTGTAAGCTATCAATCACAATTTACCCCAGAGTTACACACTATCATTCCTGAGAAATTTCTGGCAACAGAAGTGCTCAGTAGCACCACTGATCTGGTGGAGTTTAAAAGTTAAAGGTGGGAGAAAATGGTAAATTATTTATTGTGGTTTCATTTTTGCAGACATAAAAAAACTGGCATTTTAACTGGGGTTTTTACACTTTTTATATCTACTGTAGGATGAAGTGGGTGCTGCGCTTCACTGTCTATTTTTCGTGCACCTTGAGAATTAATCAATTCTTTTTGTTGTCATCTTTTTGATTCTTGGTGTGATTCTCCTCAACACTTAGCCAAAAGAAGACAGACAGATGGTCAAGTGCAGCTTCTGGATGAGCCTGCACCCTTTTAGCTGCTCATCTCCTCAGATTGAGATACATCCTGTAGCCACGTCTGTAAAAACTAGCACCTTCCTAGATGTTGTTGGTTGTCTCCAACTGGTGCCAAATGTGTGCACCCTTCTCCTGGCAAGTGCAGCATGTACCACATCCTACACAAAAGCCACTTAAGCTTTTCCAGAATTTCAAACTGAAGCAGGGAACATGATGAAAATTAAAATGATTTAACAAAGCATAAAAGTAATGGGGGTCAAATCTGAGGTAATCTAGCTAAACCAAAACAGAGAAATATGACATTAGAAGTGATTAAATGATTAAACCGATCTCTTCATAACAGCATAATTTTCAAGCATTCTGCCAATACTTTTTTGTTAATACACCTAAAAAGCCTCCTGCATCAAAATGAACACAAAAAGTTAAGCATTTCAGAAGTCTCTGTAAAAATATTCCTTCATTAAGCTCCACTGGTGTGGTTGTAACAGGTTTACCTATCAGAGCACCAGGGTCAAAGGATCAAAGGACTAAAATACTTAAACATACCACATTTTCTTAGTTATCTGGGATAATTTTTATAGGAATCGCTAGTTTTCCCAACACAATATAAAGAGAACCTTCCTGATTTTTTTTCTGCTTTCCATTGAAGAGACTCAGCAGGTCCATAGCACCAGAATTAGAGTTTGTTTTCGTTTTAGTCTTTTTTGTTGCTTTCTTCACAGAGGTGGTTTTCCTGGAAGACGAAGTCTTTTTTGTTGCCTTGATCTCAGGAGGACTCATCCTTTTAATTGTAGCTTTAGCCTTTCTGACAGTGGTGGTCTTAGTTGGCTTTGTGGTTGTGTGCTCAGAGTTTCCCTTGAGAGGCTTTAATGATTTCTTTGAATTGCTTTGAGCTTTCTTTTGAACAGGTGCATTAGATCGAAATGCCTTGTTATGTCCACTGATAACTGGTGCAGAATGCTTTTCATGGGCCTGGTCAGACTGTTTATGCAGCTGACTGGTCCCAGCAGGCTTTGGTTTGTGAGATGGTGGTTCCAGTTGAAATTTTGTGACTGTTGCCTCCTGTTTATCTTGCTCAGACTTTGTTTGCATTGGCTTTGAAATGTGTTTAGCCGTAACAGAAAACCTCCTACCCTGTGGCCTTTTTGTTTCAGGCTGCACTGTAGTTTGCAATGTAGACTTTGGAACAGTTTTAGGTCTACTCAGGGTGGTCTTCAGCGTGGTTCTTGTCCATGTAACTTGTAGCTTTGATGTATCTTTTACTGGTTTAGTGGTGGCTACTGATTTAACTCTTCGATTTTTCTCAGGGGCAGAGATTTTGGTGCGTTTGTTGGCAACAACACCAGGGGTTGGTATGCTTTGGGAAACTGTGCCTCTACTTTTAGGTTTATCCAGTGCTGTCGTTTTCAGTGTTGGCTTTGATGTGACGCTACTTTTGGCTGATCGTGTTTGTGGGTTTGTAGCATGCTTTACTGACGTAGTGGTGGCTACAGATTTAATTCTTCGATCTTTCTCAGGGGCAGAGATT
This sequence comes from Melanotaenia boesemani, assembly GCF_017639745.1. Classification (NCBI taxonomy): domain Eukaryota; kingdom Metazoa; phylum Chordata; class Actinopteri; order Atheriniformes; family Melanotaeniidae; genus Melanotaenia; species Melanotaenia boesemani. The sequence continues at coordinate 5,566,930 of NC_055694.1, read as the reverse complement.
TTGGTGTGTTTTTTTGCGATGACAGCTGGGGTGGGTATCACTTGAGAGACTGTGGCTCTGCTTTTAGGTTTACCCAGGTTTGTCTTTGGTTTGATTGCTGGCTTTGATGTTGCGCTGCTATTGAACAATCTTGTCATCGCTTGTGGTTTTGTAGCATTTTTCAATGACTTAGTGGTGCCTACTGATTTGCCTTTTCTATCTACCTGAGAAGCAGAGACATGGGCACGTTTCTTTGCAGGGAGACCTGGGGTTGGTATGCTTTGGGGAACTGTGGCTCTGATGGTTAGTGGTGAATCTGTAGGTCCAAACTTGATCAGAGGAGGAGCTGTTGAGAACAACAGGGCAGTAATGATAGTGGTGAGTGGAGGTGGAAGCCTCTTTTCTTTGGGTGAGACGTGTCTTGCACGTTTCATTTTGTTCATCTCTTGCGCTAGAGCCATGAATCCATCAATCAGAATCTCCAGCCTTCCCTCCAGCCTGCTAAGACGAGCCTCCATGTTGTTGTAGTTCCTGTCTAGCTCAGTAATCTTCTTGTCCTTCTCTCCGACTGAATGGATGGCGATAAGCTCCTTTAGATGGGAGCTGAGAAGATTCCCCTGGTTTTCCACACTGCGAATGCTTTCCTTCATATCCAGTGTGTTGCTTTCTAGCATGCTCAAGCGCTGGTTAAAGGTGTTTAAGTGAGTCCGGAGCAGGTGCTGAAAGCTGGAGTGTCTGATTTCTTGGCTGGGTGTGAAGCGTGGTGGGAGTCTGGATGCTGATCTCTTGGGGGTGACGGAGACAACATCAACCCCAATGGTTTTAGTAGACTTTATAGTGTGATGGTGAGATACAGTTGTCAGTAGGGCCTTAGTAGGGAGGACAATTGTTCCTACTGTGGTGAGAGGATTTGGATTATCATAATTATCATCATTGCCATCATCATCATCATCATCATCACCACTGCCATAGGACTGTATCACTCTTTCCCAGCTGAAATTGAATACTGGTTCAGCTCCACATCCTGCAGGCAGGAAACCATCAGCATGCTCTTCCAGGAAGGGGTCCCCACAACTGTCAGCAGGCGGCATTTTTTCTCTTAATATCAAAACAGTAAAATCAGGTTTGATGCAGGCAGACGTCAGGTCACAATGAATGACTTAAACCCAAGTTACCCTGTCATCTTTGCCCTCCTTGTGGCAAAGATCCATCAACCAGACAGGAGTCCTCATAAATGCCACATTTACATTTATGACCCAGAAGGTACATTTGGTCTGCACGCAGACAGAATTCACACCTTATAATCTCACTACCAGCAAAGCACAAGGCTGAAGCACAACGCATGGTCTGATAAAGGCTGTTGGAGGTAAAGGACAGAAGAAAGCACAAGTCAGATTTAAAGCCAAAACTAAAGGTTTCCTCAAGATAATCTATTTTCCTCAAACAATAAAATGTGACTAATGATGTTTTAAATACCACCAAAGGTCCCTGATCTAACAACAAAGACACACCAGAAATAACCTTACATTTTCCAAAAGATACTTCAAAAACACACAATCCAATACACCCATGGATATAGAAAAATGGGTGTGGTACAAAACTTCAGAGGCGCATTAGAGATTGGGTTGCACAAATCTGCAACTCCCATCCCTCCTCTGACACCATTCAATCCATACTGCCATAAAAAACAAGACATGCTGTATCCCTTTCCTGTGGATGAAGCTAGTGGGTGCTAATGTCAGCCCCTGCTAACCCTGCTGCCGGCCAGCCAGCTAACCCAAGGCACTGAGCAGAGTAAAGATGAAAAAGAGGAAAGACGGAGAGGCGAATGAAAAAGGAGAGCAGCATACCTTTCGCAGCGCCGGCCGGTGAATCCAGGAGGACAATTGTCACAAGTTGGCTGACCGTCAGAGTCCAGAAAGCAGGTTGAAGAGAATCTGAGTGGAAAGAAAGAGATCTTAAGGATTCTCCTTTTAACTTAAATACACTGCCATCCAAACCAAAGTCACCACCTGGATTTAACTAGGCAAATAGGTAAGAGTCTCCTGTTGGACTGATGCACTGAGCAGCTTCTTATTCTTATAAGATCTGTTTCAGAAGGATGAAATTACTGGCATCAAACACAGAAAACAAGGAGATGCTGAAACTAGTAAAACTGGGTGAAGAACACATTATTGAAAACTGGAACGATAGTGGGGAACCATCACCTTCCAGGAAGATATGTGGTCGGAGAAAAATCTTGAACAATCGTGATCACTTAAATGTTTGTAAAATGAAATTTTAAAAAACTAACAAACAGAAAAAGTAGAACCCAGGACAATGTTTAATAGGAATTTAAGGGATTGGGACTGAACAGCTGCATACCCCTAACCACTACTCCAGTAAACAGGGAAAAAAAAGGCTTCAATTGGCTAGAGAGAAGCATAAAGATTGGACTCTGGAGAAAAAGAAGGTCATGTGGTCTGATGAATCCAGATTTATCCTGTTCCAGAGTGACTGGAGAACCAGGGTAAGAAGAGAGGAGGATGAAGTGATGTACCCATCATGCCTAGTGCCTACTGTACAAGCCTGTGGGGGCAGTCTTTGATCTGGGGTTGCTGTAGTTGTTCAGGTCTACGTTCAGCACCATTATGGGTCCAGAGAATGAGTTTAGCCGTCTACCTGGATATACTGAATGAGCACGTTATCCCTGCTGTAATCAAAGCTAAAGGTGGTCCCATATAAATAATAAATATTGTGACTTTTTCTGGATAGGCAGTGTACTTAAGAGAGAGTTAAATAAAATAAACAGATTGAATAAAAAGTCAAACTGAAATGATTACTGGTTGCTGGAAGTGATTCCAGGACAGGGGCAGGGCTGACAGGCCTGAGAACCACCCGTTACAGGGTCGCCATAGAAACCAGGCTGACAGCGCTCACATCTCGACCCAGCAGTGTTATGAAGACATTGCTTTAGGAAACACACACACAAAAAAGAAGATGAGATTCATGGAACAATTGAGTTCAGCGCTCGAGTTTTCACATGTTGGGATGAGCCCAGAAATCATTAGCGCATTCCACTGGAGAGATCAAAGCAGCTCCTGCACTGAAGAAAACTTCAGAGAGAGGAGGAGCAGCGCGGGACCTACCAGACACCTGCCGGTGTCCGGGTCACAGCCGCTGGCGTGGCCGTTGCAATCACACCTCTCACATGTGCCCAGGTAAAGGCCAGAGGTGGTCCGGGTGTAACCTTCATCGCATTCCTGTAACGGCAGGGAAAAACACCTGAGGTGTGAAACGTGTGAGGACAAAGAGGAGCACGGCTTTGTTTCACTGCAGCACTCAGACACTGTAATTATCATCAAGGACAAATGGAAAATGTTGGAGGCTTCATGTGTAACAAGCTCAGGCACATCCATGATTACCTTTCATCCTTTCTTTCTCTTCTTTTAACTATAGTATAAATTAAGTTAATAAACTTTACCAGACAAGCACGGATCAGACAAAACCTTTAAACCACTGACACATCGGGATGTCATGATTAACTGATTTCACTTAATTAACTGCTATATTAAATGCTACAATTATTTAATCATAAATTTTCCTCAATATCATCACTTTCATAAAAGATTGGGCCTGGACCATTCCAGATCTGTGTAATTCGTACAGGGAACAGAAAAGTTACACAGTACACGAGTGTCACTACTTGTGTTGCTTTGCTTTTGTTTTGTGTGTTAAAGTGGGAAAACATAGTAGAGGAAGAGTTATTCTCTCTAAAACAAACAGATAGTCATCATTATCGGATTTTTTTGGTTACAGAAAAATAGGTAAACATACAGTAACTGGTTTGTTGATTTTACTGAAGGATAGCTTCTCTATTAAAACATAACAGACTAAGTCTGAAGCTGAAGCCTTTTTTAGTAAAGAGTCTGCAATGGTCTTGAAAGGAAATCATATTTTATGGTCAGAAATATGGTCTTGTTTCTTTTATTTTCCCTGTTTCATTATTATTGGTGTTTCTTCTGTTAAAAGACCTCAGGTTGAAAAGAAATGTTCAAAAACGTTTTTATAACGCAGTTTACGGAAGGAACAAGTCCAGGTAGAGGTCCTGTTGCCATTTCCATCTGTTTTCTCAGAGAAAAATCCAGAGTTACTATGTAGGATTAATTATTGTTCTCTTTCATAATATTCCGCTCAATGTCTCACTATGGGATGCAAGCCTCTCTGCAGCCCTCAGAAGTATTAATCTCATTACGCCAACCCTGATTGGCTGATGAACGCGTGAACGTATCCGTGCACATCACGTAGTGCCATCTGCCTTAAATAGCAAGACCTATAAGGAGTGTTTAGGTGATTTTACACATTTATAGTGTGAAATTATTTAATGCAAAATAAACCTGATAATGGTAAAATTGTGATTATTTCTAAGTTTTTGATTTTCTTTTCTTTTTTTGTTTGTTTGTCTTTTGTTAAAAAACTAAATCATCTAAACTAATGTGGCATCTGCATGTGTACCTGGCAGGACGGTCCTCTGTATCCCTGAGGGCAGGTGCACTCCTCCACCTCCAGAGCACGCTCATTACCAGTGGAGTGAGGCACTGCAATATCCATCTTGATATCTGAAATGCTATCACAGACAAAAGGGGGGATCGGGGACAGAAAAGAAGAAAATACACAAGTGTTATCTTTGCTTTGAGTTCAGCTTTCTTGGATTCATTCTAAAAGAATGTAAATGAGTTTGTACTTCTCCACAGTACCTGCTCTCTGCCATGCTGTCTGCATAGGTGGCTCTGATCATGAGGACAGCGACGTCAGCCAGGGCCATCAGCAGGTGCTCACGAGTACACGGCTGCCGGTCGGCTCTACGCCAGGCAGACTGATTATAACACAAAAGCAAAACTTTAGCAGCCATGTTTACATGGACACAAGCACTTGGATTAAAAGCCTGATGGGAATAAAAAAGCTGCATGTAAACATACTAATTCAAAGATTCTGATCTGATCATGCTCATGGTGGGACTAAAACAGAACTGATCAGTTTGTGATAGAAATACATTGTTTGTCATTTTAAAGAATTTTACATTATTACAACGGCAGAAATTGACATAAGAGGCCAATAAATACAATAAGTGTTTGTTTATATCTAAAACCACAGTTTCTTCTTCTATTGCTTCTAATTCTGCACAGTCAAAATGATTTATTCTGTTCAAACGTGATGCACGTAAATGCACAGATTCAGGTTCATGTAAACCGTACAGGTCTGAGTTGTAACCCAATTGAAGACATTTTGCAAATGTGAACAAAAGTACGGTTTCAGCTAAAAGATCCTCTGAACAGCGGTGGCACTGACCTCTCTGAAGGTCACAGTCACAGTTTGTGGCACACGTGGGAGGGGCTTTGTCTGCGAGAAGTGTTCCAGGAAAATGCCGTTGCCTTGGAGAACAACATCGGGCTGACCGTCAGTCACCAGTGAGCGCTGATTTGGTTCGAAGCGCAACGTGTAGCGAAGCTCCCCACCATAGGCCGTCACCTGGTGGCAACATGGTGAAAAAAGAGAAGCTCATCTCAGAAATCTAAATGGTGGAAAGGTATTTCACCCCTAGGATCCTGTGAGGCGAGTAACAAGATACCCCTGCAGCTCCTAAACAAGACTCGCTGTGTGGAAAAGTGCAGACTTTTCATTTGACAACATGTTGAGGCTTGACTGAGAGGGACACAAAGAGCAGAGGAATCAAACTGTCAGCGCTCCACATTTTTTCCCCTCTCCTCAACTCCAGCCTGCTCTTTATCTCATTCCCCTCTCACCTTATCTCCCCTGAAGTTCCCGGGCAGCACCCAGAAGTAGACATCATTGGGGACACTTGAGAAGGAGCGATAGGTAACTTCTGAAAAGCCCCTCTGGGAGATGCCATCAGAGATTGTTTTAGTGTTGGCGCTGTTGGAGAGGGAGAAGAGCTGCCCGTTCACACCTCCTCGCACCTGTGGAACACAAACATCCGACTGAGATGTAAACCCAGATCCCAATTCAGGGCGTTGCGTCTTTCTACCTAGGATTTAATGATACAGTAATCTCTGCCAGTCATGGCTCAGCATCCCACCTGGTCTCTGCTCCAACTGGAGCTGGCGCACTGTTTGGTGACGCCCATGCAGAAGCAGCGCAGGCAGCCTTCAGGGTTGGCCTCGGATAGGTGGAAGAAGCCGGCCTTGCACTCGTCGCACTGAGCGCCTGCCACGTTGTTCTGCAACGTACACACAGAAACAAACACATGCACATATGTAATCCATCTGCTTGGAATGCTTCTCCATCCCTTTAAGAAAACAAAACGAAAAAAAAAAACAACATCCATACCTTGCAGCTGCACGGGCTGCTGCTGGAGCTGACAGTTCCTCTGTTATCACATTTAGAGTTGCCTTCTGGGAGGGGGGGGCAATGGAAAGAAGATGACATATGGTTAAAAAAGTGCACCTGGGAACGGCCACGCTGCATACCTGAGCTGTGACCACATACAACAGCCCTACTGTAACAAAAACCTGATTGTAATCATGACAGGGGGGTCAAGACCTCCTCATGGTCACATTACTCAAACAGTCCTTGTGCAGCTTCTGTTCATTTACTCATGCCTGTAAAACTGTGGATGTGAAAAAATGTCAGCACAGATGCTGACAACGGACTCACGGTCAGGAATGCATTTTCCATTAGGAAGGAGGGGGTTGCCCTGGTAACCTGGAGCACATCTGAAATAAAGCACAATGGATACACTTATATTTTTGACTGATTTTTGCATCACCTTCTACAAGTTATAGTATTCACATTTAATACAATAAAGTCAAAATACTGTGTTCCTTTTCTTTCAGTTAGATGCAGCTGGTCCAGTCAACATCCGTTTACTCACTTTTCACAGCGTCTTCCTGTGTAGCCGGGCCTGCAGGCATCACATGTTGGCTGTTGATCGATGTTCAGGAAGCAGGTGTCAGAAAACCTATCAGGTCCAATAAAAAAAGTTTAGAAACCATGATTTAGGAGCAAAGCGTTAATGAGTAGCATATGTGAAATAAGTAAAGTAAATACTGCCCATCCAAAGAAAGAGTCCCACACTGTACAATTGTTGGACTGCATTTAGCTTTGATTACGGCAAGCATTTGCTGTGTGTGTCATCGTTCTGATAAGCTTCTGCAATGTCCATTCATTCATCCATCCATTTTTGATACCCACTTATTCCAGTGCAAGGTCACAGATGGGGCTGGACGCTATCCCAGCAATTAGCAGGCCAGAGCCAGGGTGCACACTGGACAGGTCGCCATTCTGACGGCCAACACAGAGACCCAAACAACCATTTACGCTCACTCCTAGGGAGGATTTAGTGACCAATTAACCTAAGGTGCATGTATATGGATGGTGGGAGTAAGCTGGAGAACCCACAGAGAACCCACGCACTCCCGTGACGAACATGCAAACTCCACACAAAAAGGGTTGGCTTATGTGTTAGAGCGTTTTCAGCATAATTTTAGCAGATTCAGCAACTCCTTAGATGTTTACTTTGTTTGATGGCAATAATTTAAACCTTCTGAAACGGATGAACATTTTTTCCATGACCACATCATGTGTCTTCCCACATGGTTGTTAAAGTAATGAGAAGCTACTCACTCAATCAGTTGGGGTTAAATAACTTGTTGCCAGTTAAAACGTCATCTATGCAGTAATGAACCAATGAGAAGCTTGTACCCATTTTCTTAGATAGGTGGCAACCTTTTTTGGACAGTCAGTGTATGCCAATAATTTCAGCATCTGTGTATCTTGGACTGCATGATGTATTTCTGCATATATGTGTGTGTGTGTGACCAATTCAGATGTCTGTGGACTTACCGACGAGAGGTCTCAGCGTACGGGCAGGGGCAGGGCTTGCAGTCATCTGGACGACCTCGGGTTGGGTCGCCGAAGTAGCCAGGGCGACACTTGTCACACTGAGGACCCTCTGTATTGTGCTGGCAGCTCTGCAAAGGCAGAAAGGGGGAAACACTTTAATTCTTGCACGATTACATTTAAAATTAACATCTGAAACTGCAAGCTAAGTTAATCTCCCTGTTAAAACAATATCTACATTAAACACAGGATGATTTCCATTAAATTGTCCCCAAAAAAATACCAGACAGTGTCCGCTGATTTGATCGCAGGCCGTTCCGTGCCCATTGCAGTTACAACCAGCGCAGGTGCCAAGATAGACGCCACCAGGGACGCGCTCAAATCCAGAGGAGCATGTTTCACAGGACAGGCCTGTATATCCAGCAGGACATCTGGAAGGGACAAATAAGAGCTCCATCAAACAAGAACAAACGCCAGCCACTTCGCTAACAAACTGTGACAAGGCAAAACACAACATCACACACTCTGAAATGTCTCTAAATGTAAAGAAGAAGCAGCTGTGGGAAGAGCAGTGTGAAGGGGAGCGGGACAACAATGAAATCAATCCAGACAGAGCCAAAAAAGAAACTGATTTGTATTTACCTGCATTCCTCTACATCCTTGGCATGACCCAGAGTGGTGAACTCCACAGTGGTGGTATCCATGACGATGTCACTGAGCGCTACGCTGACCATGTGGTTGTCGTAGATGGTGCGGATGCTGATGCTGTCCAGGTTGGCCAGTGTCATCATCAGGTCCTCCCGGCTCACAGGGCGGCCGTTGGAGTGCTGCCAGTTGTCCTAAAACATCGAGAAGCAGCTGTATTACCAAACAGCCTGTACTTCCAGTTCATCTTATTTCTTTGTTTAAAACTGATGCTCTTGTAGGATTTTTGTTTTTTCTTAAACTTCCTTACTTCAGTGAATTTGATCTCCTTCAGGCTGACCACATTGGGAGGGGTGGCGTTGCCTCTGCGGTAAACAAGCCTTCGTCCATTTCCAACCAGTATCACATTGGACCTCTCCACAGGCTCCGACAGGCCGCGGGCCAGTGTGTACCTCACCTTAAACTTCAGGGATCCCCCATAGGAATCGATCTAAATAACATACGGAGCAGATTTCAACCATGCGTACGATGCTAAGCCAATCAAATCAGAGCTTCCAAATGATGCTCTATTTACTTTGTTGCCCAGGAACTGGCGAGGTAAGGTCCAGAAAGAGTCGAGGTTGAGGAAACGACGCGACAGGTCAACGAGCTGGAACTCCTCCATCTCGGGGTTAATGAGGAGCTGGGTGGAGGACAGAGGAGGAGTGACTGGCCTGGAGGGATAGGTGACATTCACTCCTGCAAACAAAAATATATGAAATGTGACTACTACAAAAAAAAAGCTTCAAGGATACGTCAGCTGGCGGCGTATTAGCTGTTTTTTTCATTGCCTTTGAAGTTTTCCTCCTCCGTGAAACGGAGGCTGATCTGTTCGCGGTAGCGGCCGGTGCTCTTGCAGTTCTTGGTGACTCCGGCGCAGAAGCAGGACAAACAGCGCCCGCTCACGCTGAAGTGACCTTCAGGACAGTTGCCTGGAAGGAACGTGAAAAGACTCAGAACGGAACGCCTCTTATTGTCTATTTCATTCTCAAAAATGGAAGTTCAAGTTCAAGTTTATTTATGTAGCACATTTTCTGCAACAGCAGTTGCCCAAAGTGCTGAACAAAAGAACAACAAACACTCCACAGTTGAAAATAAAGCACTGCTCAATTAAACAATAAAAACAATGAAAATGAAAACAGAAATTAAATTGATTAAAAAGATTAAATCAATAAAATAATAAAAACAACAAAACCAGAATTAAAAACTAGAATAAAACTAAAATAAAATAAAATAAAATATGCGAATGTCAAGCTCAGTTTTGTTCAAATGACAGCGTAAAGAAGTAGGTTTTGAGTAAAGACTTTAAACCAACGACAGACTGAGCAGCTCTAATGTGAAGCGGAAGGCTGTTATACAGCTTAGGGGTGGCAACAGAGAAGGCTCTGTCGCCCCTGGATTTAAGCCTAGCATATGGGACCTTCATTAGGAACCGTGAAGGACCTCATAGTCCTGGCTAGAGCATGCTGGTGTAGCATTTAAGGCTTTAAACACAATTAATAAAATCTTGTACTGGGTCCTAAAACCAACAGAAAGCCAATTCAAGGAGGCGAGCACAGGGGTGATGTGATCGCCGTCTTGTCCCTGTAAGCAACCGAGCAGCAGCGTTTTGGGCAGCTGCAGTCGATGTAAAAATGACTGGTCAATGCCATAATATAGGGAGTTGCAGTAATCTAAGCGGGACATAATGAGCAGGTGGATAACTTTTTCAAGGTCATGCTTGGGCAGGTAGGGCTTTAACTTGCCCTTTTGACATGTGTACAAGAAAACACATAGAACAAGATAAAAAAAAGATCAATAAAATTAGAGAATACCAAGTAAAATAGTGAAGCAACACATGCTCTGTGTTTAAAAATTAGTGGAGGAGAAACATAATAAAATATTTTAAAAGTGCCAATAAGTCACAGGTCTGTTTGTGCACTGAGACAGAGCCTGTAAAACCCATTTAAAGACTTTTTTTTATTTAAATAAGCCACTGCTGTTGGAATGAAGGACATTTTGTAGCCCTTTTTCTTGGCCAGTAGAACCATCAGTTTGTGCCCCGATGGCAGGATGCCGGGGGTGAGTGGGATCCTGATAAATTTGAAGTGATTGATTTGGTTGTTTGATGACACAACTCCTGAAGTGAAAGTTGCTTTTGTCCAATGATCTTGCTGACCTGATTAATGTTTAGCGCCAGTTTCTTCTTTCTTTTCATGGAATTTTTTCTAACCTAGGACACAAATTATGTTTAAACACTCCCACGTAGTGATATATAGACCAAGGTCAGAGTGTGCTGACTGGTGTTAGAGCTCAGTTTCCTCAAAAGAACATTTTTTTCTAAATGTAGTCGCCATTTCCTTGGAAGGAAAGCTGATTATCTATTATCGCTCCCAGGTATTTGAAATGAGTGACTTGCTTCACATCCTAACCCTTCATGCTGATTGGCATGGAGGTAAACATGAAACCTGTACCTCCTTCTGCATCTCGTCTTTGGTCTTCACAACATTCAGGTCTAAGATTTACTAGACCTAAGCAGTCGCCCTAACTGCAGAGCAAAGGTTAATCATCATCACCTGGGTTTGGATTGGATATGAGAGTTAACACTCCATCAGGGATCCCAAACACAAGGCCTTTAGCATTAATAGCCTCGCAGGTGTAAGCCCCCTGGTCAGATTCTTTCACATCACGAATAGTCAGAGTACCACGGCCGTTCTCGTTGGTCATGGAAATCCTGGGAAAACAGAAATAAAGCACAAATAATCATCTTATGTAGGTGTGGAGATACATTTATATCCTTTTGATGTACCAAGCGGGTCTTTTGGTGGAGTATGGCTTCATTGGTTCGCCAATAATTAGCTGATGTGAATTGTTTTGTTTGTTTTATTTTACTCTGTGGCTATTGTCTTTGTTAGTACAAGCTGAGGAAGCTTGAACTTACCTCTTTTGTTGTATCTTACTTAGGACTTTCTGGAACTGCAGTGAACTGGTTTGGTTCCTTTCTAAAAGGCAGGAACTACTTTGTGTCTATAGGTAACTATAAAACTGAGTGAACAAAAACAACCTGTGGAGTTCCCCAAGGCTCCGTCTTGGGGTCACTGCTGTTAAAAAATGTCACTCATTCAAATTACGAAAAACAACAAAATATGTTACAATGATCGTGCCAATGGTAGATAAATTTACACAATCATCACACCAGGAGACTATAGTCCAGTTTAAACACTGATCAAATGTATTGATCAAGTTAAAGATTGCATGTGCCAGAACTTTCTTTAGTTAAATAAAGACAAAATCGAAATAATAGTTTGTTTGGAGCCAAAGAAGAAAGATTAAAAGTCAGCACTCAGCTTCAAACAATGATGTTAAAAACCGTCAACAAAGCCAGAAATCTGGGAGTAGTCCTGGACCCAGACCTGAATTAAGCATCACATTAAGACAGTTGTGAAGTCAGCCAGTTACCCATTAAAGAACATCTGGAGGATCAAAGGACTCATGTCCCAGCAGGATTTATGCATTTATCTTTAGTAGACTGGACTACTGTAATGCTGTCCTCACAGGTCTCCCTAAAACGTCCATCAGACAGCTGCAGTTAGTCCAGAACGCTGCTGCTCCAGTCCTCACTAAGACCAAAAAAGTGGATCATATAACTCTAGTCACCAGATATTTACTGTGACTCCCTGTTTGTCACAGAATCAACTTCAAAATCCTGCCGTTAGTTTACAAAGCACTGAATGGTTTAGGGCCAAAATCCATTCAGGATCTTCTGGTTCAATATGGACCAACCAGATCCCTCAGGTCATCAGGGTCTGGTCTACTTTCTGTTCCCAGAGTCAGAACTAAACATGGAGCGGCAGCATTGACTTTTCTATTTGCTGCCTGTTATCAGAACCAATGTTAATTCCTCATACTGTAACTTGTATTTATTGCATTTTGTTTTATTCTACTTTGTCTTTTTTTTGTTTAATTTATTTAGTTTTTGATGTACTTTTTAATGGGTCTTTGGACCCCACTGTAATGCTTTTAATGTTTTATGTAAAGCACTTTTATTTGTCTTGTGCATGAACTGTGCTATTCAAATAAACTCCCCTTGCCTTATTTTAAGTCATTTCTGTCTTTGTTCTAAAGAGAAAGATATTTATTTTATAAGCCTCTGACGGTTTTCATATGTCCGTATATCTTTTAAAAGCCCATTAAAGAAAGTTTGGAAAAGAGAATAACTAAACAAAACTACAGGCTATGTTAATGAACACATGGAGGCACAAAAATCTTTTCAATTCCTCTGCAGTTATCTCAACACACTCACAGCATGATGCAGTCGCAGTAAATAATATGCAACCACAAGTATCAGAATTAATTAAAAGCGCAAGCCAAGATGCACTGATGTAGAAGAGGTGTGTGTCAGCACACCAATAAGGTGAGAGGAGCAAAATGAATTCATAACCCCTGCCAAATCACTTTGGAAAAAGTGGCTTTCATTAATTACAGATGTTTCATAACAGCTTTACTGATGAAACAAAAACCACAGGGGTGAGGAATTTCCCATCAAACCCACCTGCTGCTGGATGGAATGTGTCCCCAGTTCAGTCTCCAGGAGATGATAGGTGTTGGAACTCCAACAGCCTGACAGGTGAACGTCACCGTCGACCCCCGTGCTGCCTGCATGGACTCTTCTGGTGGGCTTGTTACGGAAGGTGGAGCTGGAAACCATCAAAAGGACAAAAAATGGTTCAATAAATGCACATGTGCAAAAAAAAAAAGTTCTTCCATATGGACGGACGATTTTACTTAAGTTCTCACGAGTGAGTCAACAAATGTGAAAAGAGCCTGGTTCAGAGAAAATTAGTCACAGCGCATAAAAAGCTAATGTGCTGAGAGAAAAGAATGACATGCACATGAGGGGGAAAGAAAAAGACTATGAGAGAGGAGAGCTGCATCCAGCTCTTGGCCTGAGACTTACAGCAGCCGTACTCATCAGAGCGGTCAGGACAGTCTGGCTCGTCATCACACTGGTAACTCGCTGGGATGCAGGAGCGGTCAGTCAGGCATTCAAACTGCTCCGGAGCACACTTGTCATCAGGACTCTTGGTAGCTATGGTGATGAAAATGCGGAGACTGACAACAACTCTTAAGCATCCTAATGTATTCTTCTATCAAAATCTTGCTGTTCTTTACAAATGAAGTATCTTCCACTTTAACTGTATCTTCCTAAAAATCTTAAATTCTTTCTTAAGTTTGTCTTAAAACGCAGAAATTGTTTGAATCTTTTCTCTTAGACTGATGAATGCCATCTCCCTATACATTGAAAAGACATACCAGCTGGCCCTAATTTGTATATTAAAAACATAGAAAATTACCATAAAAGGGCACGAGACAGAAGGGCTGTGTGCAGACACGAGAGGTGAGACAGAGATGAGGAAAATGTCATTGGTGTTATTAACCAGGGGGTACAGGCATATCCCCTATCCCTTAATAAAACAAATAATAGTAATAAAAAGCCACTGTTGTAGGAAACTGTAATTATTTTTATTTAGTCGCTGTCAAATGAGTTGGACATTTATTGAGTTGGAGATTTATTGAGTGATATTATTTGATATTACTAAAGAATGGGCAATACGAACTGCCAACACCGACGGACTCACACAGTCGGCCATAACCGCCCGCCACCTCCCAACCAGCAACTTAAACAAGCCCTAAAAAACAGTTAACCTTGGCATATCTCCTCCCGTATTTTTAAGGGCCCACAGCACCTTAAAATTTTAACTCATACATCCTAGTTTTTAATTCTATTTATTTTATATTTATATTATACTGTAATATTGCTCTTTTATCTCTAATTTAAGGGAATATTTGTTTTTATTTTTTGGTGCACAGTGGCTCTGTGTGAGCACCCTCAATTTAGTTGTACCTCCACAGTGCAATGAAAACAAAGACTATCTAATCTAATCCAAATATGTACTTATGATCCTTTGCAAATAATCCTGAATGGCCATAAAAGATTTGTTCCCTCTGTAGGGCACAATGTGCAATATCTTACAGCAACAGTAAATATGATATTTGGATGGGGAAATACTACATTTGACATATAAAACAGGTGGAACCAGTAGCACTAGGTAACTTTCTGACATTAAAATATGTGTTTATGACTTGTTTTTTGATGGAAAAGTGACATTTATTATGTACATTCCTGGAGGCATCACTGCCTAGCAGCATCCTGAGGCTGAGAAACAGCATTTCACTACTTTTTCCCCTGAGATACTGCGTCACGTTTCAGCTGAGTTTCGATTTACGCACCACACCACATGCCAGCAACTGGATATCAACACACTGGTCGTTTTGAACACACACCATGGCTGATTCATCAAAGCAACGCAACAGGACATTATTATAAAGAGAGAAAGGGACAGAGAGGAGAGTCAACATCGGACTGGAGAGATCTCAAAGAAGAGATGCACATAACATACACCTGAATTCGATGTTAATAGGGAGGTAGCTCACTGAGAAGTAGAGTAGTGCAGCTTTAACTTAATATACTTCATATAGACTAAATTATTATTTGTGTGCTTGCTTTGTAAATTACCAAAAGCATGAGAAAACAATTTAAATGCCACAATCTTTATGAAGTAGTGCTTACAAAGGACTTTGGAAGTAAATATTGTCCATTGTGTCATGTTTGTTCTGCATATTGTCTTGAATTATTCTCATAAAATAAAAATGGAGACTTACGGCAGTCTGCTTCATCAGAGCTATCCTCACAGTCGTTGTCGCCATCGCAACGCCAAAGCTTAAGGGCGCAGCGACCATTTTTACACTTGAACTCGTTGGGCTCACAGGGAGACGGCGTGCCTGTGAAAAGAGGTTGTTGACAGTCAAGCTGATGAATTTCTGCTGCATGCTCTTATGAATTTACTGGTGCATTTGTTTGCAAACTTTTCTACACATGTATTGAACTGATTTTTCTCTCTTTTACACCACTGCTTGTGCACAAAGCCACCTGACTTACCGCATCTGAATTCATCACTTCCGTCTAAGCAGTCCCTCTCTCCGTCACAGATGTAGTCTCGAGGGATACACTCCCCGCTCTGGCATGTGGCTTGGTCTACTCTGCAAGGTAAAATCACACCAGGGATCCGGGTGGGCCCAGCTACGGTGGTGGTTGGGATGGGGGGAGGTGTGATGGACTTTGTCACATCTAAAAACAAAGCTTTGATTAATCTTAGAAAAACATATGATACATAGAAGCGTTAAGGTATCTCACAACAAGCGGCCGAATGCGTTACAACCTGCCAGCCAGTCAAACCGAAGCCACTCACCACAACTGATTTCATCACTCATGTCTTGGCAGTCTGGTCTGTTGTCACACAGGTACTCCATCAGGATGCACGTTCCATCACCACACCTGTGCTCATCTGCCATGCAGGGTCTTTTACTGGGCGTTACTGTGAGAGCAAAGGGGAGGCGGGAAGGGGAACGTTGAAGGATCAAAGACATGCAAGCCGAGGCTACGGTACAGGCCACAACGCTACACTGATGTCACAGCAAAGCACAAATAACACAAAGTGAGGTGAAAATCAAACACATCCTATAACAGGAGCAACTCAGAAAGACGTCCACCAGTGAGATACTTAAAGGAGACCAGTAAGGCTTTCGACTATAAAGCGTATTATAATTTCTGCCCAGTGAATAATCTGTTGTGTGCTAAAACTAGCATGATAAGGCAACAGAAGGGACACACAAAACCAGGAGCTCGAACCCCAACTCGCTCAAAGAGAAGGGCTTCACTGGCTACCAGTTCCTTTTAGGCTGCATTCACACTGTTTTGATCCAAATCCTGGTCTGTGTGCTCAGAAAGTCCGTTTTGTTTGAGGAAACAAACTGATTTGGATCAAAGAAACTACGCAGACTTGGCAAATCTTGGTCTATTTCAAGTGGACCGAATACAAGAAGCAGACTACAAAGGAAAGTGCATAAACACAACCAAAACAGCTCTGGACTGGAGAAATGGCCTGCGGTCATACGTGGAAGAACTTAGTAAAAGTTCTGATAGAAGCTGTCATGTAGTGACTCTAGCACTACATGACAACACCTGGTCCAACTGGACTCACAGCAGTCTGTCTACCACATAATTATGACGTCCCATCTTCTTTGAATTCTTGCTTGTGTTGTTCTTACTCTCAAATGTAAGTCGCTTTGGATAAAAGTGTCTGTTAAATGACTGTATAATATAATATAATATAATATAATATAATATAATATAATATAATATAATATAATATAATATAATATAATATAATAGAAACATGATCAACCCAAGACCACCAGGATCTGATGCAGCTCCATATTAAGCTGGAGTGAAAACACAAGTTGGCCTGGTTTAACCACTAGATGTATGACTTTTCTTCTTCATTGTGTCTCGTCTTCTCCTTCAGTAATATTTGATGCAGGGCTGACTCTGGTGGGGAGTGGAATATGTTATTTACAAGGTCTGCTTTTGTTTCAGTAGTGTAGCGTGAAAAAAAACTTGGTCTGGAAGAATGTTGCACCCCCTCCAACTGAACCGAGTCATACAGAGTCTAGTGGGCTATCCTGGTGTGAATGCACCCTTAAGAGTTCATTTTGACATTTTGGTCTTGACTCAAAGCTTTAAGGCTGGGCCACACTTCACAAGAACAAAGAAAATTGCTTATTTTCTCCAGGTGACAAGAACTAAGTTTGTTCTGGCCCATCTGACCTGATGACCTGATCTGGGGAAGTGTTGAATGTGTGCTGACAGGCAAATGACTCAAATTTCTCTGGTGCATGTCTGCATGTTCATATAAGGAATAGTTAATAATTTTGTATAATAATTTTGAAATGTGGAGGAGTAAGAAAGTTGCATTGAACTTGCAGTGATTGGACAAAACTGCAAGCATGTGCAGAATTCACAAGGATTGGCTGAATTTGGGTTGATGGCTGCGAATGCAACATCATGGGTTCCTGCAGGGGCTAAACCACAATTTTCACTTTGCTTATTTTTAATTACAGTGTTGGATACACTGATTGAATAATCAACAATCTAAACAGAAAATATCTGTTGAATATTGATAGTTATCATTTGTAAGATGCATTTGAAGAAAACATTTTGAATTGCTTCCATTTTCTTTGCTCTAACAACTAAAATGTCTTTTTTAATTTGAAGAGAAAATGCAGATACGTTAAGGTGTGGTCAGTATTTATCATAATTAGACTGAACTACTTTAGTTTTTAAAATATAAATATTTCCTCTGAGACCCTATATGGGAGTCAGGTTTACACTTCATTCCGCCTTAATGTCTACAAACAAATGTAAAACTTTTCTTTAACACGATATGAACATTTTAAAACTCAATATACAGAATGGGGTACAATCAGTTTTTAGATAAAAAAAAAAAAACATTGTTTTTCATTTAAATGCCTGATAAAGCTCAGAAATAAAATGAGATTGTGCTATTTTATTTTTTGTGATTTGATATTAATGGAAGTGATTGTGTTAAATCAGCATGGGATATAATCTGAATGGCGCACTGCACGGCGGCTACTGCCTCAGTCTGCCTGATCCTGTTTCATTCATTCATTCAAAAAAACAAAAAAAAAAACAAAAAAAACGGCGGGCTTGTACTGGAAAAAAATTTTGTTGCACCTGTTGCAATGACAATAAAGTTTCATTCATTCACTCTCATTTGAATTAAAATCAAATTAAGATTATGGCAAAATTGGGGATTTCAGCAAACATCAAATCCTTATCCTCTGAATAAATACAATATTGTATTCCGATCAAACGTGTGATCTACACCTGCACTAATTAAACAGGAGAGACAAACTACACCTACAAGACTCGCCACATAAGATCAGACAAGACAGATACTGACTACAGCTGAAGATACAAGATAAATGCAGCACACAGACAAAAATACACAGATCAGACAACACACACACACACTCTAAACAGCCTTGATGGATTGGATAAGGCAAAGTAAAAAACACACACACAAGCACATAAACTGCTTCCACACTTTAACCACAGCCATGAACTTTTCTCAGCAGTAGGGACGCCACGATCACAGATATTTCTGGTACGATGATGAGAGAAAAAAAATCACCATATTATAATTATTATGTGTTCATTTCTCTGTGCTTTAAATATGTAAACTCACACCAACACTTTTCATTCATTTCTATTTTTTCATCCCAACTAAAATATATTAAAGCAATAAAGTAAACAAAAAGTCCCATTCCAGTAAAGTCCCCTCTGCTCTTTAAACAAAAACATTTTAAATGTGGATATTACTACTTTTTGACTTCCAGCTGCCCTTTAGTAGTATACATTGCGCTGTAAGTCCAATCTGAGTTGTACATAATCAGAGAATTGCAGATGACACGATAACATTTCATCTGTGTATTATTTCAGGCAAACATTAACATTTAACTCGGTTTCTGAGCATTTCCCCTTAATTTGCTGGTGGTTATCCTGCCGATGTTGGCACATAGTTGATGTTTTTTTCTCCCTTGACTGCAACCTTTTTATGTCCTGCTTTACAGGCTGATGAGTCGTCCTCCACAATAAAGAGACCTTAGTCATTTTTACACAACCAAAGAAATCTGACAAGAATGACTTAATGCATTTCTTTGGAGGCAATAACTCTTCCTCTGTGTTTTGGATGAATGAATTAGGACTGTACTCTTTTTGTGGTTTATTATTGTGGCCACCAAGGGTGCATCGGTCAGAATGCATGAAAATAAGAGGCTTGCTTGAACTTGAATTATTTATTGTAGTTGAGCAAGTTAGACTAGGAGATGACCCTCTTTAGGCTTATTGGTAGGGTCTGTGTAGGTATTTTGAATGTGTTTTGTTGCATGAACACACACAGTCACAAATAGAAACAAAAAACCTAACAGAAATATTTACTCCTTAAAACGGACGTTTGCCGCTACACTCCACTTTTTCCTTTAATTCTGGTGAGGGAGAGCACAGTGAGGCTCCGCCCGTCTAGTTAGCCAGACACTCTTCGTTACACTCTGCCATATTGTCCCACTTGGACACACCGCTTCTATAACAGCACAGAAACAAAGCAACACACACGGCAACACATAAATACAACTTTATTTTCCTTGTGTGAGTTGTGCTAATCTGCCTTCATGTTTTAGATACAATCCCTTATGGAAAGTGGCGATATTGAGGGATCTTTACAATTAATTAATCTTGGAGTTTAATACAGCGATTATTTGTAAAATCAGGTAACTGTAAAATCCCTACTCTGGAGGGGCTGCTTTTGCAATTAAACAAACAAAATAAAAAAGTTAAGAAGCCTGTTTATAAAGCTGCTGGTATTTGCATAAAAAAATAGGTTTAAACTGCAGTAAAGAGCAGCATTCCTCATCACAGTCATGCCATGCATCATGTTTTCTGTGCACTAGTCAGCAGGGATCTCTCTACCATCTCTACATTGGTGCTTCCATGCAAAACATTCTCCAGACCACATGACCATTGCTTCAAAGTTGAAAGCATCATAAAATTTCAACATGACAAAGAGAGAAATATTTCAATGTTCTTTTTTTTTTAAGCTGCTACATTCCTGCTACAGTTTCTACAGCAAGTCACCATGCAGCAAGCATGGCTCAGTACAAACCTGGCACTGCAATAGGTTCCACTGAAGGCGGAGCTTCAACTAAAAAACCAAAGGAAAACATTGAGGAAGCTGCCTGGCGCTGTGGTGTAGAGTCATTCGCTGCAAACACAAGGATCTCGCTGCCTCGGGAGGTCTTACCTTTTCCGAGCCGTCTGAACTGAAAGCCCCGGACAGACGTGATATAAGAAGCAATGGCTCCCTCCTTCACCACACTGTAGAGCACGCTGCGGATCTGCTCTTC
The DNA here is from genome assembly GCF_017639745.1 of Melanotaenia boesemani. Classification (NCBI taxonomy): domain Eukaryota; kingdom Metazoa; phylum Chordata; class Actinopteri; order Atheriniformes; family Melanotaeniidae; genus Melanotaenia; species Melanotaenia boesemani. The sequence goes on along the minus strand of NC_055694.1, from coordinate 5,546,566 downwards.
GTTGTTGTTGTAATCCGAACCAACGTCCAATTCCACAAATACATCAACGCCATCCTCTCTTATCACCTTTCTGCAAAGAGGGAGAAAGACGTGATGAGGCTACAAGCTGTGAGGCGTGCACTGCAGGTGATTAAACAGAGGGAAAGTGTCTCTTTGGATGGCTTTCATAGGACTTAATTATTGCTGATGCATTACTGACTACACGCCTCCATTAATGGCCTTGTCTAGTTTAGAGAAAAAGGAAAAAATATCACCTGGCCTGAGTAAGGCACCCAGCAGGGGTATCTACTTTGGGTGTCAGCAGGCATGATTTAAATGATTTGTGCCCTTACTTAATGAGGACCACGTTGACTGTCTGGACACCAGGAATCCTGTTGTACTCTGACTCCAGCTGTGGAAAGCAAACTAAACTCAGTTACACTGGAATAAACAAGCCCGGACATTATTTTCAGACAGTTGCACATCCTCAGATCAGATCAGTCATAAATAACATGCATGGACCTTAAAAGGTAGCACACAGTAGAGACAAGTCATACCGTATCCATCACTGCCTCAGAAATCTCCTTAAATTCTGGAGAGAAGATGTCCTCGAGTTCAGGGCCATAGACCACCGAGTTGGTGAAGTTGACAAGAGCTCTGTAATAAACTAGAAACACAGAGAGGGAAGGACAGGCTGTCAGCTAAACCACACAATAACAAACTGCAGGCTTCCCACTTCGTGCTGAGCCGGTGTTGCATTTAAATATCATGAGCCACATCCTTCTAATACATTCATTTCCCTTTTGAATAAAAGTTTCATAGAGTTAAAAACTAAAAAGCTTGACTTGTGTTTGTGGTTTAAATGAGAGCAACGTACAAATTATAGCATCTATTTCCAAATCTCAACTGCGGTAGGGGCTAAGCAGCATCGCACCATGTGTACAGGTCCTAACCAGGCGCAGATGCTTTCACAGGCTCATTCTGCTTTCAAGCAGTGCTCAACTTTAACCATTAAAGTGCAGCGAAGAAGAATCGCCATATATGTTTGTGGATAAATATGCAACACAAACAGAATGATAATATGCGCTGTTGAGCTGATTATAACTTAACTAGGCCATTTAAATAAATAGTCTTCTTTACTTATGCAGGTATCGATATGGAGGTAGATTTATTGATTTATTGTTAGTTTAGCTATTACTGATTTATATATAACTGATTATCTGTTATAATCTATTAAATGCGTTAGAAAGATTAGATAAACTATGTCTCTTTTATTTACTGTCTGTTGTTACCAACTTCTTTGAGTCAAACCCAAAGTCAGATGCTTCATCCAACTGGACATACACAAGCGTCGGCCACTTTATTAGGCACATCTGTTTAATTGCTTGTTAACACAAATATCTAAGCAATCAATCACATGGCAGCAATTAAACGCATTTAGTCATGTAGACATGGTCAAGACGACTTCCTGAAGTTCAAACTGAGCAGCAGAATGAGGAAAAAGGGGATTTTAGTGGCTTGGAAAGTGGCATTGTTGTTGGTCTGAGTATTCAAGAAACTGCTGACCACCTGGGATTTTCACACACTACCATCTCTAGGGTTTACAGAGAATGGTCTGAAGAAGAGAAAATATCCAGTGAGCAGCAGTTGTCTGGACCAAAATGTCTTGTTGATGTCAGAGGAGAATGGGCAGACTGGTTGGAGATGATAGAAAGGCAACAGGAACCCAAATAAGCACTGGTTCTAATCAAGGTCTGCAGAACAGCATTTCTGAACACACAACACATCCAACCTTGAAGCAGATGGGCTACAGCGGCAGAAGACCACACCGGTTGCCTCCTGTCATCTAAGAACAGAAAACTTAGTCTATAATTCACACAGACTGACCAGAACTGGACAATAAAAGATGGAGAAACGTTGCTGGTCTGATGAGTCTCCATTTCAGCTCCACATTCAGATCCTGGGCTGAGAATTTAGTGGAAATATCATGAAAACAAGGATCCATCTTGACTTGGCACTGACATTCTAGGCTGCTGGTGGTGTTAGAGTGTGGGAGATACCCTAACCATGGCACACTTTGGGCCCCTTAGTACCAGCGTGGCCTGGTTTAACCACCACAGCCTACCTGAGTATTGTTGCTGACCATGTCCATCCCTTTATAACCACAGTGTAGCATCTTCTGATGCTACTTCCAGCAGGATAATGCAACATGTCAAAAAGCTCAGATCATCTCCAACCGCTTTCTTGAACATAACAATGAGTTCACTGGACTGCAATGGCCTCCACAGCCACCAGATCTCAGTCCCCATAGAGCAGCTTTGGGATGTGGTGGAACGGGAGATTCTCATCATGAAAAAAAGGGGGTCCAAACTGGTACTAGTAAGGTTTACCTAATAAAGTGGCCATGACTGTACATGCAGGACTAAATCAACTTTCATCAGTTTATTTGGGTTTGTTGGTCAAACTTTGACAAATTTAATGTACTATACATGAAGCCCTGGTCCATACAGCTAGATCTGGTGACTGAAGGCAAGCGCTGCAGGACTGAGCAGGAGTTTGAGTCAGCATCGCTACTGTGCCAGAATCAGCTGAGGAAGAAGAAGAAAATCATCTATGAATGGCTCTGAAAGAAGGCCTCAACATTCCCCCCTCCTCTCCAGATGAACCAAAGCAAATATGTACAAGGAGGGAGAGCAGCAGGGATTAAATCAGTGGGCCACTGAGCGTCTGTGTTAACTGAAACTCTGTAATCAGATATATGCTGCATATCTTTATTTCACCCAGGTCAGAGTAGTCAGAGAAGTCAGGTTTTCTCAGTACAATCCAGATCATCTTGGTTAAAGTGATTCAGAGCAGCTGGTTGGTTTTATGTCTGCAGTGTCCTTGAGTGAGGTACTGAACCCAGAGCATTGTTACATTCTGGCTTACCAGTGCCCACTCAGGCCACACAGATTCAAGTTTGACTTTGTTTTCCTCAGACAGAAGAAATTTTATGTAACGTGACTTGATGACATGATTTCAATGCCCTGAAAAGTTCACAGATCTTGTATGGTACTTTTAAAGCATAACTATATCCAAATCTTTAGCTAATTACTTTCTCCACTTACAAACAGGATTATAGACCACCTGCATCAAACGTATGAATGTAATTTGTGTAACTCATAAGCAAAAATGTCAGCTGTACTATTATAATTCCAGTGTCAGAGGCTACGTCTATGAAACTTAAAATAGCCCAAGCCCGCAGGGTGCACCATTCTCACTCGGCTGCCAACACTTTGTTGGGACTGGCCTGCCAGGCTCCGAATTCAGGCTGGCACTGTAGGTTTAAGGAGGAAGTCAATATTGGTACAGTTTCTTGCAGTGAGATGCTATTTACAATGCCAAAAGCAAAGAGTGTGCTGACTTTCTAGTTACAAACATTCATGTCCTAATATGTGCAAAACAATTCATCTGCAAACACATGGTGCAAAAATATGATTGGTGACACTTTTCCCCCCCTTTATTTAAATAATTAGAGTTTTGTCAAAAAGAAAGTACAATTCTTTCTTAACTGTAAGGCTTTATGTGATGAGACATTTAAAAAGTCACTGGTCCTTAAATGACTTGTGTGCAGCTAAAATGCAGAAGAAGTGTGGGACTTAAAAGTTTGCAGCAGTAACACAAAGAGACGATTGTCTGTACAGTGTTATCAGTGTCTGATGTGATTGTGCAGGAATTTTAATCCACAGGTGGCCTCAAATTTGGCACAAAAACCAGTAAGTTTCATGATGGATCTAATGGCTGTAAGGTGTCCAAATCCTGACTACAAAACTATCCCAAATCATCGCCCTTCCACCACCGTGCTTGACAGTCTGTATGAAGAGTTCGCACTGATATGCTGCTTTAGATTTTGCTAAATACAGAGCAATTTAGTCTAGGATTTAGACTGTGGCCTTGTCCATCCAGGCCACATTTTTCCAGTTGAATTGTGGTTTGCTCAGATACAACTGATGCACTCCAAATTGTTTTAGAAATTCTTCACGACTGATAGGCAGCAACATGTCTTGTCTCCTAGTTATTGTGTTAAAACACAACTGAGTGTTCCAGACAACATAATCATAAATAAATCTAGAAACTATGGACCTCAACACTAGATCTCCTCTTTGGTCATGGCTTACTAGACTGTTACTGCTGTCGCCTTTCATTTTTTTATCAGGATTCTTTCGATCTTTAACTTAATGTTTATAGCAGAACATTTCACTCCTATACTTCTATACTATACTAAACTTGTGGGTTTTCTTTGGGTAATTGTCTATTTGTACTGTGAAACACCATCCACTCAGCATTCGCTGCACTTGGCTGAATGTGAGCAAACAGTAAATCTCAGAATTCATATGACTGCTTCTGTCACATCATCTATAAACAAAAGTGACTCAGTGCAACTGGAAGCCATGCCTCCCTGCCTGCTTGCCATCCTGCTGCCTCCATGTGCTTTACAGATGATGCTGTATGCTGTGCATCATGAGTCCTTCCAGTTCTTCTTCATTCTATTTTCTCCTTGCTGGGTCAGATACAGATTGATCTTATTTACATATGTCCCATAGATGTTGTCCCAGAATTTTACACAGATTTTTAAGATGGATATTTCTGTTTTTCAGACTCATGTATGGATCACTGTATTTGCTCTTTCTCTTTATAGTGGGTTTTGGTCATGACATGCTAACCTGGATAGATAATTTAAAGGGTATTTTCCTAAACATTGTGAAGGTTCTGGAGATCACGCACTTTTTTTCCTCAAATTATAACAAAAACTAAATCTAAAGTTTCCCATGAAGAACTGTTTTTGGTCTTTATACTTGCAATAAGAGCTTTCTGGACAATGTCCAAATGAAAATGTCCCACTTCAGAGCTTTTAAAGTTCTACATATTAGCTGGATAGTTCCAGGATTAACTGTGTATAGCAGCATATTATGACAACCACAAACTACTTGGGGTGCAACAGGTGTGCCTCAGGGCTCGGTGCTTGGCCCTCTTATCACTGTACACCTCCATACTCGGTGCAGTCATTAACTCTCATGGTTTCTCCTACCACTGCTATGCAGATGACACTCAGCTTTTCCTTTCTTTCCCACCTGATGACACAACTGTCTCAATGCGAATATCTGCATGTCTTTCTGATATCTCAGCTAAATCTGTTCAAGACCGAGCTAAATATCTTTCCAGCCAATCCTTCCTTTCCGCCACAGATAAGCGTGCAGCTTGACTCTATCACACTTGTGCCTACATCTTCTACCAGAAATCTTGGTGTCATGGTAGACAACCAGCTGACCTTTAAGGACCATGTTGCCTCGGTTGCCTGGTCTTCTCGATTTGCTCTCTACAACATCAGGAGGATCAGACGCTACCTGACTGAACACACGACCCAGCTCCTGGTCCAGGCTTTGGTCATTTCATGCATTGACTACTGCAACTCCTTACTGGCTGGCCTGTCTGCATGCTCAGTTAAACCTCTGCAGATGATCCAGAACACAGCAGCACGTCTGGTCTTCAACCAGCCCAAAAGAGCTCATGTCACTCCGCTGCTAATCGCTCTTCACTGGCTTCCAGTTGCAGCACGCATCAAATTCAAAGCTCTGCTTCTGGCTTACAAAACAATAACCCAAACGGCTCCTGTCTACCTTCACTCCTTAACCTAGAGCTACACTCCCTCTCGACAGTTACGCTCTGCCAGTGAAAAACGCCTAGTGCTCCCACCACAACGTGGTACAAAATCAGCAGCTAGACTCTTCTCCTCTGTTATCCCCCATTGGTGGAACAATCTACTGAACTTCGTCTGATCTGCAGAGTCCTTATCCACTTTTAAGAGCAAGCTAAAGACTCAGTTGTTTAAGGAGCATTTCCACATTACCTCAACTCTTCTACTCAACAGAATGAGTTAGAAAGATTTGTCCTGTCCAGCTCTTTGGCTCAGCCAAGTACTGAATAAGCTGCTTGCACTTATGCCCAAGAGGATATTGTTTGATGAAATCGTGATGTTCTATTTAAACAAAATGACTTACAAAAAACAAACAATATATATATATATATATATATATATATATATATCTATAGATATATATGCACTGCCTCAAGCACTACATGGCAGCACCTGGGTCCAACTGGACTCAAAGCAGTCTGACTATCATTTAATTATGATGTCCCATCTTGTTTGAATTCTTGCTTGTGTTGTTCTTACTCTCAAATGTAAGTTGCTTTGGATAAAAGCGTCTGCTAAATGACTGTAGAAAAAATAGAATAGAATAGAATAGAATAGAACTATTCAACTAAAAAAGCTTGTCTCACAGTCAGTCTGTGTGGTCAAAAGAGCTGTCCTCTCTGAACACTACTAAGCCCCACTTTCTTTGCAAACATTTGCACCATAAGACATCTAATTTCTGGCCTCATTTGTCTCAAAGTAAAATGAGTGTTGCCTACGAAAACAAAGGCAAACATGAATCAACAGGGCTGCAGGTTTAAGCTAAGCCTGAAGGCATCTGAATGGCTTGCTCTGCGGGCTGTTACTGTAAGATATGTAGAAATAATTGTAAGGCCTGAATGTGGTCCTGGAAAACGAGAAACATCAAAGTTACTCATCAAAGCATCTTATTTGACCCGCGTATAATCTAATCACTTGCGTGGATACTCGCGGCTCGGTCAACAACGGCTAGTAGCTCCGACTCTCTCTCTGAGCTCGCCGCTGCAGACTGTTGAGTGGGACTAACGTCGCCCTGAGGTCTTTTGATTAGAGCGGTGGGTGGTGCCCCGCTGCTAACAACTAGTCATTTTACTCCAAGATCCATTCTACTCTGCAACACTGTGTCCAGCAAAGGGAACCCCCCACCCCCATGACACAATCAGAGGTGATAAAACTGTGCTGACGAGTGGGAAAAACTAGAAAAATAGCATTCTGCACTTTTAATTCACAAACTTATTTAACTATTAAAGCTGAACTGTGGCAGCTTTGTCCAATGGGCCCCTTCTAACACATGGAGGCCTACACAGAAGACAAAGACTTGATTGAGCAGCGAGCTGAGTTTGGCCTTTAAAGCTCGGCCACTTTGGGTTTGACCTTCAACCTCCAAAGCAGCGCCCACGGCACCAACCCAACACCGACCAAAGCGCTTAAAGGGGAAGCAGAGGAGAGTTGGAATCTATAAGAGCAAAGCCAAAACCACCATCACACCTTAAAAACTCCATAATGAGTTTCTTCTCTTTTTAATTTTTTTCCCTCTACAGATAAAACATTCATTTTCAGTTGCCTTTTTCTTCACCCAACCCAGACAGGCAGGACCCATGAATACTTAATTCTCTTGCTGGTGATCAGCCAAAAAAACTCTGTCTCCAAGTCCACTCAGTGCCCTCTGGGGGACTTTTGGGAATGAAATGTGGCTTCTCTGTTAAGCTGGCCCCTTTCTGCTCTCCCACAGACTTCAGAGTCTGAATCAAAACCACCATTGTGCATAAGAAGGCACATTTTCTAACAGCTGCATAGAGACAGGCCACCTACATGATCTTGAAATGATTAAAACTTTTTTTAATTAGAGCAAAGAGGAAGATTTTTCTTTTTTTTGGGGGGGGGGGTTAAGTTTCATAATGTGATTCCACAAGATCTTTCAAGTGGAAATGGACGTGCTGTGGCACAAACATGATGAGCCCTATTACTCCATGGAACAACCCCATCATTTTCCACTGGCGTTACAAATCACCAGGAGACGCCTGGAAGATACTTGGAAAAACAGAGTTGCTGGACTTAAACACAACCTGCCCAAGCCGAGTCTCCGCCTGAAATGTTATCTGAGAGTGTGTTTGGAAAGGAGAGTGCGTAACTGAGTGGAACAGGTGACAGGAGAGTGTGCCAAAAACAAGAAAGAGAGGGAAAAAAGTGCTTGAGGACTTACTGTACTCTGGCTCGGCTGAGCTGTGTATGTTCCTCAGATATGAAGAGTCCAACCAGTTTGCTACAGCAAGCATTGAGGGACGAGGAGCACAGAGCAAGCAACATAGGAGGGGGTGACAGGGGGTGACAGGGCACAAACAGGAGCCAGAGGTGAAGGGTTGAACAAGAAAAGCGACACAAAGACCGGGGATGAAGATAAAGTTAGCCAGGCAGGTGTGGCAAGGTTAGTGTTTCAGGAAATGATTAGATGCAGAGAGAAAAAACAGAAAAAGTCAATCAGGAAAAGAATTTCCAAGAGTTATACTAACAGGAAAAGAAATTCATTGAAACTTATCAACAATCCCATTAACCATCACCTGCTGTAAAATGGTGATGCTTAGTGGGACAATGTATGATGTGAGTGTGTACCTTGAACCAAACAAGGAAGTCAGGAAAAAGGTCAGAGGGCATCTTCAAGTGCACAAAGAGGATTTCCCACAACCAAACAGCACACTTTCACATACTGCCCTTCACATCGCTGCTGCTTGACACCAACATCCAGCGATGCAGGGAGGAGCAACTTCCTGTTTTCCTTCCAAATGGAAGAACTGAGCACCATCAAAGCTGCTTTTTCACCATAAGTTAAGCCCTCTGCGTTGGCACCGGCAGCAACGACCGAGCTCTGTGTTGTGGTGACTCATATGTTCTTCCACCGCTTAGGATGCACTCACACCATGGGGCACGCCGTGAAATGTCAAATATGAAGAGGGCTTTCGGTTGTTCTGACACAGGGGAGGAGGTTTTAAAAGTGGGACAGCTACACAAAGACTGCGGTTTCAGCCTGTTTACAGGATTCCTGAGGATGTGTTCACTGCCCAACATGCAAGATGGTGACATATTGGAAGTGATCCTAATACTCTACACTAGAACTGCACTGATGAGAAAGATTTTTGAGTCTACTCTAAATTTCTGCAGGCTGCAGTAAACAACAGCTCATTCATAATCAAGTGAATGTGTTGGATCCAGCTGTTTTAAGACACCACACAGAAAACCAGATGGCTTCTGAAACTCATTTACAAGAAGTTAGTATCAGGACTCCCTTTTAGATTGACTGTACAAGCCGCATAAAGAGGGCGCCGATGGAGTCATGAAACTAAAGACAAAACAATGGCAACCCTTCGTCAAGCCATTTTTGTGATTTTTGATCCATCTGGCTTTATAATGTGAAAATGCATGTAGAAGCTCAACCCTTTTAATCTCAGTTAACATCCAGACATTTTTCAGGACAGCCTCAGTTGTCAGATTATGAAGATAAAATTATGTAAAATTAATGTATCAATAGATATAGTACCATAAAGGACACCTAAAAGGACAAAACAGCACTTTGTAGAAAAGAAATAGTACACAGATCAACAGTGACCAAGCCTTTTCTCATCTGCATGTCATTCTCTCAAATCTTGGCTTTCAGGAGAAAATATATTTCCATTGAAACAAACACAACAGAAACTATTTCCATATTTACACTTTTCTTCTGAGCACTTATAACTATTTACAGTTTTTTATGCTTCTATTTACCTAAAAACCTTTAAAAACAACTCCTACTCAGGTCGTTTTGGAACCACCGTGTATCAAAAACATCTTCTTGGTATTATTCCAGCTGTAGAGAAGCATTATTTTTCTTCTTTTCAGACTGACAGAACTTTCTGCTCACTGGTTGATCTTCAGCTGCTACTGATTGGACATTACCGTCAATTTAAGCCCTCTGATTGGTTTAACTTTTGTCAGGAAGTGGCTTCTGGGTTTAAAAAAATGTGATAATGGTGTTATCATGGCTCACCATGGATTTACTATTTATCATTTGGAGTCTTTAAATAAACACTAGATTTTGTGTCTGGGTTGTAAACTTACTGGATGGGATATAAATGCCTGGAAAACTTTTGTAGATCACCTAAAGGGCAAGCTATCCATCACAATTTACCCCACAGAGTTACACACTACTGTTCTTGAGACAATGTGACAGTATAAGCGATATTGTGGGGTGCGAGGCAATCTCGGATTTTATGGGTTAAATCTACAAAGCTCATCCAGAATATGGATTACAGAAAGCAAGCCCTGTCCAATTAATCCGACGTCTCCCTCAAGACTGGTGGTCCAAACCAATTAAAGGTAATTAAGCTACTGTGCTTCAAAGTCTGCTGATATGCAGTGGTTGTTGTCATAATCAGGGAGGAAGTGGGAGCCAGAGAGAACGGGCTAACAGCTAATTGATGTTCCCCACTTTACTTGTTGATAAGGCCACCGTCACTGACTGAAACAAACTATTAAAATAAACTCTCCTTTATCAGCAGAGTAATTATCATTTTGAAGTACTAAGGTCACAGAAGTGAATTTTAATGGAACAGAAGAAAAAGACTTAAGGGCTTAACAATTCCCAGGGGAGGTATTATTTGATATGGAAACTCCCTTTGGGCTCAACCAGGAAGCCACTGATCAGCTGCGGAGCTGTATCCAAATAAGCTCTCAAATCTGGGAAAACCACAGGACAACTCAACGCCGAGCCAACATCAGCCATTTCCAAACCAGTTTGGTTTGTTTAACAATAAACCATTTTCCCAGCTTTATTTTATTTTACAGACATGGAAGCTACAAACTCAGGATGGAGACGTTTCAGCAGCTGCACATGCTCCCTGACTGAAACCTAAAACATCTTTTTCCTACTAAGCACTGACACACTGCTCCAAGGAAACTCATTCTTTATTGTAGGAAATGCAGAATCATGGAGCTGGGTGCAGAAATAGGCCTCAAAATCAGTGACCAAGATCATTTAGGGGCCGTTTTTGAGGGATAAATTGTTCACAGTAGCTCATACAATCAGGCATTTGTAATGCAAACAGTTGAAACAACAGCACTGCAGGACTCCAGTTCCAGTTTCGTCTGCCTCATCCTGACCACCCTGTCCACAGATCGAAGTAAGCCATCTGAATTTCCTCCTTCAGGCAGTGCAACAACAAAGACGTCACCAAAATATCTGCAGCTGCCACCATCCGTCCCACTGTGGAAATGCTCAAGAGGGCTGCCTGAATTTGTAGGTAACACCACTCAGAAGCACAAATTATCCACCGCCCATGAAAACAGCAGCTAAACAGCGTGGGTGGCCTGCCTGCTGCCCTGGCCAAACTGACGACAAAGACTACATCACCCTGATGCATTGAATGCTTATGCTGCAACATCTGTTCCCTTGTAGAGATAACGCAAGAATCCAAACCTGGATTGTGCTTTGTCAGCAAGCACCCGCGAGTAGATGATGTGATTAGAAGTAAAACCAGCTGAGGCTACACAGGAGCAGCTTTAACAGTCTGAGTTTCTTCTGCAGCCTACATACTAAAATATACTGTGTCTGCCTACAGAAGATACAGTTATTAGTCTTTTCTTTGCTTCATACTGTAGCAGTTTAAACATTTGGTGAAGGCCAGATTCTGATACTGAACTGTCAGCTTGTCATCACGGTCTCTGGGTTCCTGATTCTGTTAGATTCCTGTTTCAAGTCTTGTTTTATTTCCTTGGCATGTTCTTTGGCTTTCAGCTAGGTTTTCTTGAATACACGTTGGGTTTTTCTGTTAGGATTCCTAATGTTAGTCTGTAATCCTTGTATTTGAAGACTATGTTCTGGTTTAATTCATATTCTCATTAGTCTGACTTCCTGTTTTGTTTAGTAGAACCTATATCTTTGTGTATTCTGCAGTTTATTTCCTACTCCTTGCTACACCCGGCCCTCTGTTGCTGATAACCACACCTGCTTCATTTGGCTCCCTCATTATAAATGCTCTTTTGTTTTCCTTTGCTCATTGCCAGATCTTTGTCTATCTTATCCCAGTTTGTGTTTATCTCTTCCTTGTTTTACTTACTCAGTTTGTCCGTTAGGAGCTTTGTTATTAACTTTTGGTTCTAGTACTTTGTTAATCCTGCCATTGTCGTTCCTCATCCTCCTGACCATGACTGGTGACACTTACTCTCAGTTTCAAGCTTTAGTCACCTCATCAGCTGGATTTTTATTTAATAGCAGACCAAATTTAAAGCAATCTTTTGAAAATAACGATAATTCAGTAGAAGATGTAGCTGTCTTTATCAGAAACCAGACATAAAGCAGAAAAAACTGCAGTGGACATCCACAAATAGAAGATGAAAAGGGGTCTTCTTTAATTGAATGAAGCATTAATATGCAAGTTGTTGTCCTTAAAACTCTGCTACTGAACATTTTTTATGGCATGCTGGCGTTTATTATGCACATTCTTACAGCCATTGTTGCCCTGAAGTGTCTCATGGCTGAGAAACCTCACTTCATGTTTTTTTCTAACTCAGGGCATCACGCTACAGGTGCGTTTTGCTTTACGGCACCACGTCAAACACCAGCAACTGGATAACAACACACTGACTTTTGGATGTTTTGGACCATGGCTGATTCAGGAAAGAATTGCTAGAGGTCACAATTGGAAGAAGTGAGGAAAAGAAAAACAGAAAGTGACAAAGAAAGGGAAAAGACAAGAGTCAACATCGAACTGACTTTTACTGGCCGGAGAGAGCTCAGAGAAGAAACAGGATGCACATGGATAAGGAATTTTTTATTTTTTTATGGCAAATTAGTCGGCATCCGAGGGCACTAAAGTGTTCAAATCTGCTAAAATTCAAAAGTGTGCTTATCGGTTATCAGCTCTGATCTTTGTATATAACATTTTAATCTTTGCCAGGTTGGATATAATTCCCAAACTTGTTTCCATTTCATTTTAAAAACAACAAACCTCCTTTAAAACAGGAATTAAGTGCCTACCTTTTAAAGTTTCTATGAAAATGTATTTCACTTTTAAAAAAACTATTGTAAGAAACTGTCTCCATAATTCTGAAAAAGGAAACAAATTTTTTTTTTCATGTGAAATATTCTTGTTAATTAAGAACAGCTTTCGGTCATCTTGTACTTACTTAAAAAAAAGGAGGTACTTTGTAATGGCAGCCTAATGGTAGTAAATAGTAGATGAAAAGAAATATGTCTGCTGTGATGGATTTAGCTTTTCTTTCTGTTGCTTGTCTGTAGAGAACTAAGTTCTCCGTTAATTTGCTTGTTTGACCCCGGGAAGCTTTGCTCAGGTCATACCAAATATATATATATATATATTTTTCAAATTAATGCAATGCACTTTCAAATTTCCTATTATTTGTTAACCATTTCCTTTCACTTTTCTTCTTCATGTTTTAAAAGGACATAAGCAACAATGGAAACCTGGAGATCTGGACTCTTGATGGGTTCAGATAAAACATCAGTGTTCACATTTCAATAGGTTTTGTTTAAATAAGATGAAATGTGCTAAATCTCAAAAACCTGTTCACAAAATATTGGGATGAGAAACTTATTTTACAAAGATTTGCTGGAAATGGACAAAAACAGCAAAAAGTAGCTTTTTGAGATTCAACAACAGGTCGAGGACTCAACTGTATAGGGATATAACCACTGTTAAACATATAACCACCAGCTTAAACATGAGAACTGATACCTTAATAACTCTTAAAAAACACATCTTAACCATCATTCCATTTCAGTTTCTTAAGAAACTAAGTCTCAAGTTCTTTGTCCAGTATTACCATTGGGAATAGCCTACCTCCAGCAGCGTCTCACTACTCAACATCTCCACTTACTAATAAATGGACATGGTAACCTTTGTGCCTTTAGTTTCCAGACAAAGTGGCCAATATGCTTGGTGCGCTGGGAACGTCTGTAATGGAGCCTAAAGAACAAGGAAAAGCTCTCACAGATAGGATAAGCTGGATTTGTCTCCCGGAAATCTCTTTGGGGCTCTGAATGCGGAGGTCAAGATAAAAGGTTAGCAGGACATGGGACACAAGTTTCATATCTCAAGAGGAGATTGCAGACCCTGATTAGGGGGAAAAAAGACTGACAAACGGACAAAAGGCCGTTTAAAATAGACGCATCTCAACAACAGCTTTAAATCCCAGATGTTTTGCACAGATTGATTGTTCATATCCGAGACAGAGGATATGGGAATTCCTTAAGTCTCAGCAAAACGTCACACAACAGGAAACGAAGCATAATAGGGGCAACTTTGGCACCTACATCTCCCACTTCATAGCAGTGGGGAGGGAAGGAAGGCGGAGGCATGGGTGAGCCATGTAGATCAACAGGACAGACACACTCAGCAAAGGATCCAGCAAAGGAAGCTAAATTTCCTTCCCAGCGCTGTGCTGCTCAGATCTATATATGGAATTAGTCTGCTTCAAATCACAGTACCGGGATCATACGGAGCAGAATATGAACGTCCAGCCACTTCTGGTATAAAAGAGTTTATTTAAGAAAGAACTGCTGCATCCCTACTTTTAAATGCTACATTCAAGCAATAAAAAAGAAGAAATCTGGAGGTTTAAGGATATAGATTAAATGTAAACACATTCTATATTTGCAAAAACAAAATTCTGTCTAAACTAAAAACTTCAGCAGGTTGAAAACTAACTGAAATGGTTAAAGAAAAGGAAAATGTTGTGTTTACAAGAAACAAAAACTTTCCTTTAAACCCTGTCTTAATCAGTCTCTGTTGATGTTTTCTTCCCTAGCGAGTGGCTAAAAACAGACTCGGTCTTCAGCGAAGCCTTACTATTCCCATCCGTCACAATCGCATGCTTTCAACACCCGTCTCATTAATGTCAGCCGTGCTAAAATCTCCTCTGGCTCCTTAAACTACTCAAATTTAGCGAGGCCTCACAGCAGTGCTATTTCTGTGAGCCAGGCGCATGATGCCCTACAACTCAGCCCTGATGTCACCTTTCAGAGCTGCAACTGAAACAATCCCTGCCCTATGATGTACTCACCTTCAGTAGGTTGCATAGGCAAACCAAGAAGCAGAAGGTGTGTTTGTCTCTTCGTCTTCACTAAGAAGAGAAATTATGAAGCAAATCAGGATATTAAAAGCTAATGTTTTGGTCTTTTGTGTGTTCAGAGAATTGCTTAGACATGGAAAAACACCAACAGGAGTAAGACTCGCTTAGAATGAGGTCAAGTGAGATGCTGGATTTATACTCACACTCACCAACCCGTTTATCAGGTCTACTTCAATAGTACTGGGTTGGACCCCGTTTTTCCTTTAGTACTGCTTTAATTCTTGGTGTCATAGATTCAACAAGGTGTTGGAAACGTTGCTCAGAGGTTTTGCTCCATATTGACATGACAGCATCACACAGTTGAAGGAGATTTGTTGGCTGCATTCATGATGAGCTTTGTGACATGGTGCATTATCCTACTGGAAGTAGCCATCAGAAGACGCTACACTGTGGCCATAAAGGGATAGACATGGTCAGCAACAATACTCAGGTAGGCTGTGGTGGTTAAACTATGTCATGTTGTTGCTAACTATATCAACAACATGGCATAATTTTCCATGTTGGTGCATGTTTCCTGTAAAGATGGGGACCAAAGTGTGCCATCTCTAGGGTTTCTCCCACTCCATTACACCACCAGCAGCCTGGACTGTTGATCCAAGGCAGGATGGATCCATGTTTTCATGGTGTTTCCACCTAATTTTAACCCTACCATCTGATCGTGGAAATGGAGACTCATCAGATCAAGCAATGTTTCTCCATCTTTTATTGTCCAGTTCTGGTCAGTCTGTGTGAATTATAGACTCAGTTTCCTGTTCTTAGCTGACAGGAGGCCCCCGGTGTGGTCTTCTGCTGCTGTAGCCCATCTGCTTCAAGCTTAGACGTGTTGCGTGTTCAGAGATGCTGTTCTGCAGACCTTGGTTGGAACCAGTGTTTGGGTTCCTGTTGCCTTTTTATCATCTCCAACCAGCATTTTCTGACAAACAACCATGCCACGTTCATAGTCTCTTAAATCCCCTTTCTTCCTCATTCTGATGCTCAGTTTGAACTTCAGCAAGTCATCTTGACCAAGTCTACATGACCAAATGCATTAAATTACTGCCATGTAAGTGTCTGATTAGCTAAATGTGTTAACAAGCAGTTGAACCTAATAAAGTGGCCAGTGAGTGTGCATATGTGGGTTCCCCTCATGCTAACATTTTGAGTAAAAAATAGTGGGACTTGAAAGAGTGAACGAATTGAAGCAGACGGGTCCAGCTGCCGTTTTTATTGTTCATCGGGCTTTTATGTATCTTATTGAGCTGTCACCACTGCTGCTGGTTAAAAAGATGAAAGACAGGATGATTATGCCTCAAAGACAAAGCCTAAGCCCGGTGTTATGACCAGACTCTGGCATGCCGGTCGAGGAAGGAGGAGAGGGCGCAGCAGGATGTGAAGGTATAATCACTCAAGACCTAGACACACATTATGATACAGTGTGCCCAACACACACACAAACACTCACTCATACATTGGATGAAGAGTCAGAAGGCTGAGTGATTCAGCAAAACCAGTCATAAAGTATTGTTACATGTCAACTGAATCCATTTTCTGGGCCCTTACTTGTGCTGTCAGGATCGAGTGTGCTGCCATCTTCCTCTGCACTGGGCAGGTCTTTGGAGAAAGAAACAAAAGTAAAAAGATGTGGCTTGTAATTACATGTAAAGACAAGAAAACCAATATGTTATCAATCCTTAGAAGAGCTTTTGCCCCCTTAATAATCAAATAAAAATACATCTATGAGCAATATTTCCTCACTTTTGACTTTGGGATGGATGGAAGTAAACAAAAATAAAAAAATAAAAACTGAATACAGATTAATTAAATGCAGCTGTCGCTGTGCTTTTGTGCGTCATCATCTACCGAGCCCACCTCCTGAAGCTTCATCAGCAGCAAAGTCCTCATCATCGTCCAGTAAACTCAGCGACGCCTGGACATCCTTTTCTGCTTCTAAATCTTCTGGGAGCGGGACCTCACCCCACACCTTGGAGGCCTGAGTCACCTGCAAGCAAACAAAAGGAAAGAGATTTACAAGGGTTGAAATCTTCCACAGAGAAAGGCTACACCCAGCGCTACACATGAACTCTGGAAGGGTGGAGGGAAAACAAAGGCAGAGGCAGGAAATGGGGCATTGTGATGTGTTTACTTTTGTCATTTATTGTCTCTTGGAGGCCTCCTCAAGTGTTTGCATGCAATAAAAGGCCATTCAAGTTTGTTAACAGGAGATATTTGAAGAAATTAGACATTTTTCTTTTTGTTTTTCTACAGATTACTGAAGTGACCCACATACGAATGCCTGGTTAAAAGAATATCCAGCATACCATGACAAGCCCTTTAATTACTGCCCCATTACTCTGAGATCTGGAAGAAAACTAGACATGCGGTCATCGTGTCATTCAGACTCTTTTCTGAATAATGGCAGGTGGGAGGGGAGGAGTGGTAAGAGTTTCTGCAGGTGCCTGATCACAAACTACATTTAAAGAAAATAATAATTTGCCAAGACAGGTTATTTACACATTAAAACACAAAGTGATTCCCTCTAAAATTAGTTCAGTAAAAAATATGGATAAAAGGTTTCAGAAGATCTAAAAGGTCTGCAGTGAAAGTAAAGGATGAAGGTTCAGGAATGTGCCATATGAAACTTTTTACGCCCCCTAACGAAGGCTAATTCAGCATCCATCTTGCGTCTTGTCTCTTCTCTGAGGTCTCTCCATCCAGTAAAAGTCAGTCTGATGTTGACTCGTCTTATCTCTTGCTCTGTCCCTTTTTCTTTCTTTTCCTCTTCAAGTGAATGACAGTCCCCTTTTCATCGACAACAATAATGTCAGTACTTTCTGTTACTAATATTTTGAGACGTACAACATACTCTGGTCTTGCTTCATTACCCACCATTGACTATTACTTGATCATTACCTGGTCACACCCAGGGGAAGATATGCCTCCTTTCTTGTCTTTTTTTATGGTGATTGAAATCTTTGTTGTTGATCCATCATTGTTTGCGCCCCTCAGTTTGGGAACCACTACTTTAGTATTTCCTGATGAAGACCATTCTTCATTGTAATAATATAGTTATTATTACTGATTATAACTATTACTACTATTACTGACTGGAGAGAGTTCAAAGAAGAGATGGATGCCAAATAAGCCTTTGTTAGGGGGCGCCAAAGTGCAAAAATCTGCCAAAGTTCAGTAGTGCTGCTTTAATGTCAGCCTTTTCCTTCTTTCTATAATATGTTTGATTTACTGTCACTATGCCAAAATAAATAAATAAATAAATTAAGTTGATAAATAGAGACCCTTGTATTTTATAAAGTGGTACATGATGTAAAAAGTTTGAGAGCTACCACTTTTCAGGTACTTATTTCATGGGGGTAGGGGAGGAAGGATCCAAATGGAGGCAGATGTAGGAATAATGATTATTTAACTGAAAGGATAATGAAAAACATGAACAACAAACTAAACTAAATGAACTGATAACCGACTACAAGAAAAAGAAAGTAAGGCTACAAAGACGCAAGGAAAACCAGACCAGGATCTGGCAAGGAGCAAAAGAAACCAAGGACTATTTAAACAGCAGGAGTTAATTACTGATGATGAGCAAGTGATATAATCAGGAAACAGAAGAGCATTAAGTAAACTCAATTCAATACTTCACAAAATGATACAGGAAGTACAACCAACTAATATATAAATTAAATCAAACATGAGGAAATAAAACTAGAAATGAAAATCTTACAAGAACAAGAATAAAAACAGAGCAAATTTCCACAGATCACAACAGTCAGCTGCAGACAGGAGGAAAGAGACCGACTAATACCCGAAGTACAGACAGTGACCTGGAAGTTTGGATTAAAGGCTGTCTTTAAATCACTGCTGAAAAGGAAGGATGTCAATCCATCCATGTTTCTAAAAAGTGGATAAATCAACTTTTTTCCACCAAATTCATCCATCGACAATTCATTTCCATTCCATTATGACTGGAGGATGAAGGTCTATAAACCAAAGGTAATTAATCCTGGAAATATTCAGATTTTTTTCACAGGAAGCAACAAATGTAATCTCCAGGAACAAAGAAAAAAATTAGGGGGAAATTTAAGTTCTTTTTAAATGCAATTTCATTTTTTTCATGTTAATCTATTTTATTAACATTTTGGGCCCAAAGGTACACAAAAATGTGTCTATAAGTATAAATGTAAAAAAAAACAAAAAAAAACACGCACACACAAAAACACACAAAAACTTAATATACACAAATAATGTTAATATATTGAATGTAGTGTGCCTGCATGATGATAGACCTCCTAAAGGTTTATCAGCTCTGAATGCAGCCAGGTGAGTTAATTTCCTGCAAGTCCACTTCACTGACATCTGAACATAAAAAATAATAATTTTGTAAAAAACTCTACAGATTGTTTTACTTATTAAAAAGAAAACTGCAGTGCCCGTGCCTCCTGTCTCCAGCTCTAAGGTATCCAACCTACACCCATTATCATCAGGTAAACTCCCCCCTTCACCTCCGGCCCTGATAAAACGTGGACATGGCTTTGCCTTCAGTAAAGATGGCCTCATTTAAAAAGAGCTGGAGCCTTTAACTCAAGAATAGGTTTAAACCCATGTGTTTTGTAAATGGTAAACAAATAAATAAAATCCATATGTGCTCTGCGATGCAGCAGGTGCAACAACAATCTTATTTAGTGAAACATCACCGTGTACAAAAACTGAGAAAAAAATCTGTTCTACTGCTCTGCTAAAAGAATTAGTGAAGAATATATCACTTAAATTAAATAGTTAAATGCTTCAGAGCAACAAACAAAAAATGATCCTCTAGAGTTCTGCATGTTACTTTTTACACATCCTTTTACTGAGGAATGAAAGTTCCAGTCGTGACAGGTGGAGATTTCTCTTCATTCTCTGTACCGCTTTGTCCATTATGGGTTGCGGGGAAGCTGGAGCCTATCCCAGTATTCATCAGGTGAGAGGCAGGTACACCCTGGACAGGTCACCAGTCCACCGCAGGGCCGACACAAAAAAGGGCAAACGACCATTCACACACACACACACTCAGTCCTGGGGAGAATTTAGAGTGACCAATTAACCTAACATGCATGTCTTTGGACGGTGGGAGGAAGCTGGAGAACCCGGAGGGAACTCACGCATACACCGGGAGAACATGCAAATTCCACCTTCCCCCCAGCAGAGGCTCGAACCAGCAACCTTCTTGCTGTGAGGCCCCGTGTGTATTTTTCTCTCAAACATTATTTCATTGGAAAGCTTGACAAATACATTAAAAAATCCCACAAATAAATGAGGCAGGATGACATCCTCCTGCACGACACCTGACAGGCAGCTCAGACTGTCGACGAGGACGCCCAAAGCTAAGCCAGCCACTCTCGTATCTGATCGGCTTGATAAAGATCACTGCGCCGTCTCGCACAGTGTGAGTTTATCTCCGCTCTCACCATCTCAGCGACCAGACTGCCCACTCTGACCATAAGTTTAGATACGACTCTGGCAGGATGCCACCCAGAGCATTTCCAGTTGGCATGGCCTGCCAGTTCCTATTTCCACCCAACTCTGTCATGGAACTTTTCCCATTTAAATGGCTCCAGCTAATAAATAACTAAACCTATCCCTCCAAATCCTCTCTCCACTGAGTGAACACCCATACAACAACAATCCCGGGCCATTTTCAAAAGGAAACTGCTGACTAACCAAATTCTTTTCAGTTGTGGTGATCAGACAACCATCGGTGTGATCATTTCCTGCTTCCCACTCCCTTGGGATGAGGTATCATCTGGACATGTTGGATGCCATCTGGGCAAAAACCTTCACAAACATGCAGAGAAGACTTTAAAGGAAGACTTCACATTTGCAGTGGATTTTAAAGCCAACATGCTAAGCTACACTTGTTTGAGAACGTCCGCCCTGACCTCATGTAAGGGAGAGTTGGGAACTACATACGAATTTTCTTTCTCACTTTACTACTGCACTCAACTTCAGAAAGCTAGTGTGACCTTTACTCTCAGTCTTGGAGTCCAGACACGTCTGTGGTGTTAAAGTTATCTCTCCCTTAAGATAAAGGTCTTTCACAGACCCTCTTTAACTCTTTGAACTCAACCCAACCCAGAGGACACCAGCCTCACATACGCTCTTTGCTCTGGTAACTTATTGAAATATCCAAAGGACAAGGTATGTACCTGCAAAAAAAAAAAGAAAATAAGGCATGCACATGAACAAACACAACCTTTGCAAACATTCCAACCAAAAGAAATTCCTCTCTTTACTTATAGAGAACGCATTTGTCCTGTAAGATAAAGTAGCATTAGCTCGATAACAGGAAACAGCAGATTCCAAGGGGAATAAGTCGCAGGTGACATTAGACTGAAACCTGAAGACCGGTCCTCTGCTGATGTTTAGCAGGTCCAGTGGCAACAATTGCATTATGGTCTGAAGAACTGGTAGGCAGTGGGAGAGATGCAAACCAGTCTAGAAAATGATTAGTTGTCCTGAAAAAATGTAGCCAAGATCCTTTAGACAGATATTGCAGCTGGAGACCTGCTATCATCTCCACTTCCAAAAGTCCTGGATTCCCAGCATGTACACTGCATAAAAAAATTAGTTTCATATTGACTAGTAATCGACACTCAATCAGATCTGCATGCTTCTTTTTTATTTTTTAAATTCAGTTTAAAATTGCCCAAACTTTTTAAGAAAATGTGCCACTTTTCTCTGTTGTCAGTAGGTGCAGAGCTAAAGGGAAACCAGGGGTGGCCATGGCCCTCACGCAACCTCTAGCTAGGTCCTTGATAAAGAGTAGAAACTCTTGATCATTGAATACATCAATCAGGTTTAAATTATATAGCACTTTTCACATAACCTGAATGTCAAACATTTGCATGTGTCCATAATTTATTGAGCTTACAAATCCAGTGAATAAGGAAACACTAGAGGCAGATAAAAGCACCACAAAATATCCTTGATTATAAAGTCTTAAAAGGATACGGTTACCATCAGACCATTAAACTAGCACTATGTAACTTTCCTACCTTAAAACTGCGTTTCTGACTCATTTTGATGGCACAGTGACAACTATTATGGACATTTCATCCCAGCAGCGCCCCAAGAGCAGGAAACCAGACTTTACAATAATTGCTTCGACACGCAACGTTGCCACACACCAGCCGTTTAACACAACACAGTGGCTGATTCAGCAAAGAAACATGAGGACATTATCGGAGGAAGAGAAGAAAGAGAGAAAGAGACAAGAGATAAAACAAGAGTCAACATCGGACTGACTTTAGCTGTTTGGGGAGAGCTCGGAGTACAAGTAGGATCCAAGATGGATGAAAAATAAGCGTCGATGGGGAGTGCCTCGATCTGCCAAAGTCTTTTAGTGCTTCTTTAACATAAAATCAAATAAAATAAATCTGAATCTAAAAATCACTCCAGGTCACTTCCTTCCATATCCATGACAGCTTTTGCATCCAGTATCAGTAGTACAGTACAGCACACATTTTATATTTTTGTTTGTTTTTATCAAAATAGAAAAAAAGCTGCCATAGTTCCATTATGGTCATTGAGTTCAATAACTGATGAATAATGACCAATTCTCTTCAGATGTTGCTCAGAAGGTGGGACCGTCCTCCCTCAATTGCAAGATCACTAGTTGATCTTAGCTTTGTGTATCCTTGGACAAGATCTCAGCATTTCCTCCCAAAGGGTTGATTACTTGGACGTTGTTCTTATAGCTTTAAACCTGTCATTAATCAATTACAACTTTAAAATTCTTCATAGTATATTGTCCTTTTCCCTGACTGCACACAAAATACAAAAAAATGGAAATGTTCAAAAACATGTTGAAATTAAACACAGCTAAACACAACCTTGCCTTGCATGACAAACACACCATCACACATCCCCACACCAGCATTCCCATTCCGGTTACATCTCAGTGATATCCACAGCCCGTCAGAGGAGATGTGAGAGAAATTCTTCAGGGAATTTCATTCGCCCACACTGCTAATAAACCGACTGATGCAGCTGCAAGGAAAATCTGTGAGAAACATCTTGCAGACATAGTTGAGTTTGTCAGACAAGTTAAAAAAAAGTGGACCAAGTTCATGCTTTTTAGTCGTAACAGCAGAGGTTTAGCATTGAACTCATGCAGTCTATCAGATTTTGACCAGCCAACACAGAGCAATGAAAATGCAAGCATTTGACTCATAAGCCAATCCCTTACAAGATGAATTCTCAACCTTTTGACCCTCAATCCCTCCCCATCCCAACCACACTCATTTCTCTTTTATGCTCTCACTCCTACAGATTAACAATATCTGCTTTAACTTGAAGTAGCAGCAAATACTAAACAGGAACAGAATGCAAACTGCAGCGAGCATTAAGTGGATGAAAGCTTGACCGATACTCTTTAGGTACAGTGTGCTAAAGACAGACCCCCCCTGCCCCCAAGCACTACCAGGCACCAATGAGGCCTGAGCTGCAGAATCCCTTTACTTGACCTGCTGCTATAAAAGGTGGAGGTGCAGGAGTGTTAGCAGGGCTGCATTAATCAGCTCCATTGGAGAGCTTTGATAAAATGATGTGCATGCAAATATACAGTGAGATTCAGATATATAAAACAACCAGATAAAAGAATAAGAGGAACAAAAACTTAATTTATGGTTCATATTTTGAAATTTCCGCTGTTTGCAGTTTTGCCACAGACAAAATGGTCTTTCTTTGTGCAACATACAGTGTTTTTTCATATGTTTGGCCTTGAGAAGGAAAACGTTGAGCCTGAATTTTGCATATTTCTGCAGAACTGCGAGATTCTGTAGCAGATTTTGTGGAAGAAAACCTTGCTTGCAACTGACAAACTGCCACTTCTGATAATAAAGGTCTGCCTGAGCCCCTGTTGGATGAAGTGCCCGATGAGTGAGGCCCTTCTGCTCCCTGAAGCTCTTTGCCATTTCAACAAAAGTGTAATCTTAAGTGATTGGACAGGGAGGAAGAGGAGGGAGCCTCATCATTCAACAGACAAATGCTCTTTGACAACATCCATGATTGTTCTCTCAAAGTGTTCCATGACTAATACTGTGGGTGCTATGAACATGCTGCGTTTTTCAAAAAAAAAAGGACTGAGAGGAGGGAGAGGGGGCACAGGACAGGGAGGCAAAAGTGAGGGAGAATTCACATTTTTGAAGACATGCTTGGAGTTCCTTCCTGGCCATCTTCCCCCCAGGTCATTCATTCCCTCTCCCACACAGTAGTCATACCAGCCATTTTACAAAAAGCTCCTTCTGGAGTAAATAAAAACTAAATGTGCCATCTTTACTGCTACATGTGCTAGATTTCAGTTATTTCCAGAAAAGTTGGGAAATTTCCTATAAATGCAATAAAAACTCATATCTGTTATTAAATCATTTGAATATTTGTTTAAGACAAAGAAATAATTTCTAGTATGTTCACTAACTTTGTTAGAGTTGGAAATAAAAACAATCTTAATCCATGCATTGCTAAATAAGATTTCAACAGTCCAAGGTTTTTGATTTTTGGTTGAGGTTGAGATGTGGCCTTCAGGCAAGTATGCACTCTCTGTGTCTATGAAGTCATTGCAAGTTGTGCAGAATGAGGTCTGGCATTGCCCTGGTCAAATACCTTCAGACCACCAGGGAAAATAAAAGCCATGGTGGTTGAACTTCTCTCTAAAATTCAAATGTACACCTATGCACCAATGGTGCCTTCATAAATTTTCAAGTCATCTCTGCCTATACCATCACAGACATTGGTTTTTGCCCCCTTCACCTGGAAGAGTCTGGCTGGTCCCTCTCATCTTTGGCATCTAAAACCTGGCATCCATTCTTCCTGAAACACAGCTGAAATGTGGAATTATCATAATATGGACAACAGAACACGTGTCGGGGTTGTAGATCAGGAGAAAGATCAGTCGTCTACCAACCAGAAGTCAGTGAATAGAGTCCAGGTTTCCCCTGACTACATGCCAAAGCGTCCTTTGGTAAAACACTGAAACCCACGTTGCCTCACAATGTGTTTATCGTGGTATACGAGTGATAGGAAAAACCCTTTGCACTTAACAAGAGTGCTGTATGAGTGTGAATGTGACACATGACTAGAAAAGTGCTATATAAGTACAGCCCATTTACCATGTCCAGGAGTCAATATATGTTGACCGTGGCAGAAAAAGTAGTTTTCTAAGATACTCCTCATACAGTGGTGCCAGAAGTCATCAAAATTTAATTCTACCCTTTCCACATTGAGAGACTCCCTGAATATTTCCATAAGAATCTGCAATATAGCAGCTGAAAGGCCAAAGTTCTAAGTTCTGTATTGAGAAATATCTTTTTAAAATTCAGTGATTAACTTCTTACCAAATTTGGCACAAAGTTGTTTTGTTTTTTTATTGAATTTAAGGTTTATTTTGAACATAAAATTGTAAAAATAAACAACATATAAAATTGCAATGAATGCAACAGTAAACAAAGAAATTTCTTTTAAAATTTACACTTGAATGTCCAAAAAGGAGTAGGAAGAAGCAAAAGCTTTTTAAGTCCCACCCCTTGTTGCTCTAATCAATGAAATAACTTTACAAGTGGTGAACTACAGCCCATCCTTTCTTGGAGTGATTAATCCTTTGGGCCTCCTCCTTTTATGCCCAATCCTGGCACCCTTACCTATATATTCTATGTTTCTGTTGTTCTGGTCTCTTTCAACTTCTTTCAAGTAACTTTCTAGAATCAAATATTATTTTTGTTTAAAATGTCTGAATAAATTTAAGTTGATTATGAAATAACCAATACAGTTTTAAATTATTTTGTAAATTTAGAAATGTACCTACTTCTTTTTCTTTTGTGGCGACAGAAACATTATATAAAATATGTCATATATGGAATAACAGTGCCCAGTATATATATAAACACAGACTCAGAAGCGTAAGATCCCCAGAATCCTCTATGGTTTAGGTTTTACAATGTAATGGGAAATCAGAATAACTTCTGACTTTGCAAAACATGGTATGCACTTCAAGTTCTACTCGCCACAGCACGTTGATGTTGCTTCTGTCTGTCCTCTCTCCATGCTAGGTACAAAGGGCATGTGGCAATCAAGTAGTGCCTCCAGCTAGTTAGCATCTAACCCACAGCCTTACAAACACATACATACTCCTCCTCCTCCCTTTATACCAACATTCAGTGTTAAGGGAGGCATGTAAAAATAAGCATCCTGCTTGTGCAGACTTGTATATATAGTGCAGCTACATAGGGTAAAAAAGACATCTAAAAAAGCTAAAATAAAACCAGAAAGTACACATGAGAATTGGCTTTTACTGTTATTTTGTGGGGGAATATATAATAAACAAAATAAAAGGTATTTAACTAAATGACTTCCATGTTGAGCCTTACATAAAACACTCTTGCCATTTTATATCACCTAAATAAAAGAAACCATTATTATTTTATCAAGTCAAGTTCAATGAATCAAAGGTTTCCTAGAGGCTAAACAATAACATTTAAGATGGGTTGAAAATATAGGTGTATATTTGTGGCTTTTCCAGCTGATTCTAGCAGTAAAAAAGTTACCATGCAAAATGCAAATACTTTTCCTTTGTGTTTTAGGAAGAAAAAAAAGCATTTATACAACAGTGGAATGAAAACTATGTTCATGCTGGAGAAAACGCAAAAGGCACCAGAAACAATGTAGTGTGCATGCCAGGCCTCTAGGGGGCAGTGGAACTTTGCAACGACACACCCAGCTGTGTACAGCATCCTCATAAGACCACAAAATACATCACAACAACGGCTAGTTATCTGGCGCATGTAACCTCTGCATCTTTGCTGACGGCATAAATACCCTACCAGAGACAGGTTTTCCTTCCACAAATCAAATAAATAAAAAGACGTAGCGGCAGAAACATGACACAGGGGTCTGCCATTGTTGTTATTGTTGTGCAAGTGCAAGATGATGGAAAGATGTCTTGCCAAAAGATTCATCTTCCAGTCTACACTGATGGGACTCGCCTTGGTTGCAAGAAAAGTTTAGCCTGAAAGCCATTGTCAAATTTATCCACCCAAAATTCTGTAAACAAGAGGCCAGAACACAACAAAACTTTTGCGTTTTACTGTCTTAGAGTTGTAGTGTAAACAGGGACTTAGATGTATTTTGTGTTTTTATTGGTGTTTAGATCAGACCCAAACAGGAAAACATGAAAAGGGGTTGAGTCGCAGTAATGTATTTCAGGCCAGGCGACACAGTGACCAGACAAGAGTGCAGAGATCGTAAGATGGCTCTGAAACAAGACACCCGGGCCTGACTCTCAAAACAGAGCTACCTCTGATGGTTTTTATTTAGCTAATGCATAAAGACATGAATCTGAATTTATATTATGAGCTTTGTCCACTTCCTCCATTTGTAACTCCTTTATTATAGAAATCTGAATTATAATTGGACAAGGTTGCAATAAAGCACAGATATTCCTGAGCAAACAACTCTAAAAGGACACTTTAAATGTAAATTTAAGTGTTTGAAAGCCATGCTGTATTATATTTTCACAGTGTGTGGGAGACGGGATCATGACCACATTCTGCCTAAACATTTCTAAATGTGAAAGCCAACCAGCTCTTCAATTAGCAATTCAACAGGACTCTGATATAACAGACCACCTGGAATCACAGCCGTGGCTTTTCCATTGATGAATCCTGAAGGACTCCCCGCCATCAGTGAACAAAAGCTCAGAAATCCCCCCTCCACTGAGCCCTATTTACACATTCAGGTATTAAGGGACACATACACACACCCTATTCAGAAGCAAACAGTTATCAGGCCACTTTTAGCCAGGAATGAAGCTATTCTGCTTCTGTTTTAACAAAGCACTGTGGTTAGGGGAAGAGGCCAGTTTACTGGGGGGTCTTACAAACGTTTACAATCTCAGTGTGAAAAAAAAAAATCCCAGTAAAAAGAAAAGAGCAACTGCAAAAGCACAACCCAATCCGTGACCACCTCAACGGCATTTTACAGCAAACACACTGTAAACAGTGTATGAGTAACTTGGTCTCTAAATAGTGGGCATGTGTGTGTGCGTTTCCTGTAACAGAAAGAATGACCTGCTGGGAGGAAGGGACTGAGGGGCCAGCTCCAGTTCCCCCAGACGACAGCTGACAAGCGAGGTGCTGAGACTTGTAGCGGCTCAGAGGGGAAGAGTCACTCCCGCCAGGCTCTTCTCAGCCTGTTTATTTATAACAGAAGAGTCCCTGTGAAAGCACTGCTGTGTCACTTAGGAGGTCTGCTTTTATTCCCACCAGAGACCCTGTAGGGATCAGGGATATGAGGTGCCTGAACATTTAGCTGACACTGAAACACCTCAAGAGAAAGATAAGCTTGAGCTTTGGTGGAAGAAATTCAGTAACATCTGCATTATTAGAACAAGGCTGCTAGCATGTCCGACCCATCCAGGAGATGCTGAATGTTTCACTGGATACGTGACCATGTTGACCTGATAGTGGAGCTAGACGAACAGTGGAGGGATTACCCAAAGTTATACAGTTTCATTGTCTGGTGACCATGAATAACTTTACCAAATTCCACAGTGATCCAGACAAATGTTGAGAAATTTTAATAGACCTTTAGCTGGGTCCTCTTAGGGCTACGGAGCTATGAACATAATTCTATGACAATCTCTTCAATGGTTACTTAGACATTAAAGGACCACAGTTGTGGACATTACCTATCCCAGTATCTAAGCTACCAGCACAACAAAAAATTCTAATCCAAGTTTGAGTCCCGGCCTGGTGCCCTTTGATACAGGTCGTTCCCCACTCTCTGACCATTTTCCTGTCCAACTACTGTTAAATAAAGGCCGCTAGAGCCCAAATATCCTTTTAAAAATCCAATGGATGCAAGTTTAAATATCTGATGGGAAAAAAAGTGTTTGGAAATAATAGCTAAAAACATGCTAAAGGAATAAACAATAGTTTATTGTGGAGTTTTTATTATTTTTAATATTAATTTAATCATTTATTATTTAATCATTACTAGGTCCAGGATAATTTGGCTGGGTCAGAAAACATGCAATATCAACCCAAGACCGCTAGGATTTGGTGCAGCTCCATGTTTTGCTCTTCTGTGGTAAAAGATTATTAACCAATAAATGAGCCAGTTTTCTACTTCACTGTTTTCTTCTACAATGATTTTTCCTGCGGAGCCCCATCTGGCAGGGACGAGAACATGATTTAAAACTTCTGGTTCATTTTAATAAGTGCAGGGTGAACGCAAAACCAGACCGGAAGACTGTTGCAAACCCCAACTGAGCTGAGGTCTCAATCGTACAGTCTGTTAGGTGTGAATGCACGCTTAGACGACCGGAGTTAAGCTCAATGGACTAAAGAGTCAAGCTGGCGAACTTGTAGTGAAGTCAGCGGCGTCTGCATTTCCTGCTAAGTTTTTCATGTATAACTACCGGAAGAAGTTCTTGTTTGTGTACACACTGCAGGGAATCTAGTAGATTTTTCTTTTTAAAGGGTTTTTTAGCTCATACTTATCAGGGCTTTTCTTACATGAGGGGAATCATCTCCCACATAACTACACTATCACTAGCAGCAAGGTAAATTTATGAATTGGCTTTTTATAAATATATGGACTTATGAAGTATTGAACTAGACTTAATTAGGGACAAACTTGATCACATTCAATTAGAACTGATTGAATTAGTTGATTTTTTTTCTCTGCGTACTTTTTAAATAAACTAAACTGAACTGATTGGTCCAGATTACTTAAATTGTACAGTGATAACTGAGTAAACAAACCTAACCCTTGACCTGTTGACCATCATATTTATGATTTCCTTTTTAAGCTGTTGGCTTAAATTAGTGAAATCTCAGCTCTGTTTGTCAAACTTGTTCAGTTCATTTTAACTGGTTTGAAAAGTGTCAATCAGCATCCCCAGTAGACGGGCCTCCAGGATTTTACATAAAAGAACGCAGCTAATTCTTATATAATTTGATATTAAAACCATAACGACAGATTCTGCTGTGTTGATTTAAAGGTCTGCTGAGCTTTAGAAAGGAAGTAGCACCAGCTGTTTGATGGCACTGTGATTAAGCTCTGGTTTCTCCACACGGATGGCAGCAGATTTACCCTCCTCTCTTCCTTTCTCGCTCATTCTCGCCTCAGGACCAACTAATCTGACACCACCTGTTGACTTGGACACACTCACACTGTCCCACAGAATCACAAGCCAGAACTAGCTCAGTCTGTCAACTCACGTCCCCCCCTGTGTATCACACTCGATTAGTTACTCTGTGTGGGAAAAGTAGGCTAAGAAGAAATGCACATCTTATGCAACCATTTGTTTTCTAAAACAAATTGGTCTGGGGAAATAAAACATCAGCATCTTGACAATAATAGATTTTTGACTTAGTAAGAACAGAATAGCCTTTTGGCCGGAGCAAAAAATTCTTCTGGCGTCCTGGCTTGGGGAGTAATTTCATGTTGGTAAAGCCACTTTCCACTAGTTCCCAAGGTCATGTTATTTGGGACAGCAATCTCATAATTATCTGGGATTTGCAGGGCACTATGGTGGAATGTTGAGCATCTGAAACCACAAGTTTTGTTCAGTTTATGTTTAGAAACCTAAGCTGAACTTTAAGCTTCGACCATCACAACAAAACTTGTTATATGAGCAGAACTTTTCATTGGTCTCCACCTGCACATCAAAGCTTTTTTTCCCCCCCACATTGTTTTTCACTAATAGTCCATGAGCTTTGCCAAGGATTAAAAAATAAAAGTTCACTGAATAGATGGGTTGAGAAAACAAAAATATTCTTTCTCAGCCATTTATTCCATTAATATAAACATAATAGGACTGTAACATAAAAGACAGCTGTGCTCCCCTCCAGATGTTCCGAGCTGCAGAGCAAACAAGACACTGAAGTCTGATGTTGACAAGATCATCAAAGGGAGAACAGAGAGAGCTTGTGAGGCTGGTCTTTCCTTTTAAGAACACTGATCCATACTCCCTATTTAAAATTATCTGACAGCTGTTTTTGCTGATATGTGCAATGTAGAAAAGCCAAAATAAGGATCGGTCAAGAAAACATGGAAAAAATTTAGATCTGGCCCGATCCAAGTTGCAGAAAAGTACAAAATGTCCACAGGCAAAGGTTAGTTAGCAACACAATTAGCATGAAAGTGAGAATATGTCTAAAAAATGAGAATATTCATGCAAGTATCATGTTTTAGATTCTGAAATTTACATTTACAGAAATACTCAGATAATATGTTAAGTATGGCATTTACACAAATTTCATATCAAAGATTTTATTCATATTCCTGTTTACATGTCACAAAGCACTGTGTATGCCACACCTAGTTTATACCACTCTATGCTGTACGTGTGTGCTGATGCAACTAAGACCAGTATATACTGAATATGACCCTTTTCCAGTTAATGTTATCAGTAAATGTCCAACATGGCTGAGCCTCAATTCAAAATGGGTTGAGATCAGGATCATCCGGTGCATGTAAACACACTCAGCGACTGAAGTTGAATTATATTTAAACAATTATATTCTTAGAGGATACTACAGATCTTTAACAGGGCTGTTTAATGGCATCTTAAATTGTAAAAAGTCATTTATTTAACCTCAATAATCCACCTGAGGACAGGTACAAATTAGGTCTTTTAAACCAGGAGGTGGGAACACATTGTTTTTATGAGGTCCATTATTTAAAATTCAGGCTCCTGAAGAAATAGGTTGTACTTAAACCCTCCCTACAAGCCGAAGGCAAATAACTTCCAATTTTGGTAAAATGCACTTAAGGGCACATTCACACCAGGATAGTCCGGGGAACTCAGTTCAATTTGTCAGGAACATTTTAGGACCTCTGTGTGGTTTGGTTAGCTTTCACACTGCACTTTACGCGTGTGGACTAAACCACCTGAATCACGTCACACAGCTACAACAACTGATCGCTAGAAGCGATATCCCCTAAAACACATATGTCAAACTGGTCCGGCAAAGGGCCGTGTGGCTGCAGGTTTTTGTTCCAACCAAGCAGCAGCACACCAGATTTGACTGATTCAATCAACTGATCTCAGTCTTCAGACAGCTGATTGGTCAAACTGTGTGCTCTTGGCTGGCTGGAACAAAAACCTGCAGCCACACGGCCCTTTGCTGGACCAGTTTGACATGCCTGCCCTAAAATAACCACTGACCAAGAAAGAAGAAAATCCGGCTCATTAACTGGCCACGACTGGAAACGTTCACCACAAGTAACAACGGAGCAACAATAAATTCATGTAGTGTTGAGGTTTCTTTTTTAAATTTGGTGTTCAAGCCTAATACGGTTTTCACAAGAATCTGTCCAGTATGATCAGCAGGAGAGGCAGCGAGCTATCCAGCATGTTGCACTACGAAGCCTCCTACCTCACTTTCTCTCTTTGCTTTATTTAAAATGTACCAAACAGAGTCGGTGTGCATGTACCCCTTCTGGACCTTGGATCATTTTTGGGAAACAACTAATATAAAAAAAAAGAAATTAATAATTTCAGAACTCATTGTAATTCTGTACTGTGAGCTGTTGTACAATTTGGTAGAATAATGCCATGCACCATCGCCATGGCAACCAATACATGAATTTACCATTTCTGTTACAAATATCTGCATATTTTCCAAATCCTCCACCGTGTGAATTTTTTCCTCTGGCATTTGTTGTGCGCTTGCTGCCAATTATGACCTAATGTAGGGATATGTCAGCTAGTATGAATGAAAAAGAGCAAGGTGAGCGACTTGTATGGATGGATGTCAAAGACCAGCAGCAACTGAGTTCCCATGGGTTTAGACAGGAGATCTATGAGAACAGAGGTGGAATTCCAGGGGGGGATAAAAATACCTCTGAAGCTGCGTTGCTTCAGGTGTTATTACACTCCCTCAGAGGCCCTGCAGCCAGAGACAGAGCAGGGACGGCACAGAGGGCTAAGGTCCAGCCAGAGACATCTCCCAACCTGAGTGCCATTTCTGAAATGTCATGTTCACTAATGCTTTAAAAAGCAGTGGCATCAAAGCAGAAAAAAGGCAAGTTACTCACCTGCCGAATACAAGTCCTTAAAGTGATTAAAAAAAAAAAGATTTTTATGAAAAATTTAACATGAAACTCATCAAATACATTTTTTTTAGATGTGTTAGAGAAGCTGACTACAGCACGCAGTGTGCTGCAGAACTTGGTAGCCCCCGCTTACCTCCCCATTTCAAGGTTATCCTTGGCCAAAAACCAATAAACACTGAAGAAAGCCATGTTTGAGAAAGCAATGTGGACGGTATACGGCACAGCCAACCACTGCTCAGTATGCAGGCACACCCACATCTGTACAGCTGGTGAGATCTGACTGAAGACCTCCTCAAACTGCTGAGTTCCTGATGCTGATATTTAGATTCATTTTGGAGATTTCATAAACAGAGCATAGTTGTTTGTTTATACTCCATTTCATGTTGCTCTCTCTGTATCTAGAACAGAGTAATTTGGCTACTTTGTTTTGACAGTGGAGATTTTTTAATGACCAAAAATAGACGTGAATGCTTTAAAGCACATCCACCCACGGCTTACGTCTGAGAGATGTGACCTTAAGCCTCAGCCTAACAAGGGACTTTCCTGTTGGTTGTCTTCTATGTTTGGTGAAGGAAGTCATTTATATCCTCAGATCCAAGGATCAAGGGAAATCTTAACCACCTTTGAAAAAAGCTAGTGAGCTTTACTTCCCTTTAGATACCCTAAAGTAGAGAAAAAAAAACCAAAACATTGCTGACACCAGTTATTGGGTTCAGCCTGAAAGAAGGGATCAGGTACCAGTTACAAATACCTTCATTCTAAATGGTCCTCAACTTGTCCTTTTACAGCTTCAAACTCATGATTCAAACTCCTTGCGTCACCCCTTGACAAGAGATCAAGGAGCGGGGCAGTTGCAGAGAAGTGGCTTATCATCTGGAGGCTGGTTCAAGCAAAAGGACCTAAGGAATCTAAGGGATGTAAAGGCTGGAATTCTCTAGGTGTGAAATGTTTTTGTTTTGGTCAGTCAAAACCCCAATTTTCTGTAATGTAATAGGACAAGTTTACTTGTGTTGCTTAAGGTAAGCCCTTATTATTCCATTATTTTCATGTTTCTGAAGTGTGAGTAATTAATCCTACACAGAAGCAGTCCATTTTTAATGGAAGGAACTCATGAGGAAAAACCTCTGAAAGGTTTTGACAGCTGCTGCTGTAACAGCTGAACATTATAAGATGCTTGCAATGTTGCAATGCCTTCAACTTGCAAAAAAAGTCTTCAAATCCCAGCTTGTAAGTCTAAAAGCAGACTTTTGATTAGCAAACTAAGAGAGTGCAAGATGAAGATATAGTTAGGAATTAGAGCTAAAGGAAAAGGATGGGAGATAAAGAGAATTTCTCTCAATAAGAGGCTGAATAAAAGCTTCTTAGTCTTAGTTTTCTTGCATCATTTACAGTTTTGCAGCCCTGACATCTGCCATAGTGTCTCTCCATACATGAGTAAATTCCACAAAAATATTTTCCTTTAAAGAAAATATTCTCTCTTTACTTTTTATGTCTTTATCTTCAGCCATTGTATTCTGATGGAATGAATATAGTATCCTGTTATTGCCTTAAATTGATTTTCCCACCTCAGACTTCTTATCCTGTTGAACCTGAGATTTCAGTATGAGTCATGCTTAAAAGCTGTGACATTCTGTATTTAGGTGCCGTGACTGTACCAACAATATAACTGTCAGTATATTAATTCAGCTAGACTGGGAATCTTCCTGTCTAGACTGCTTCCCTGCAGGGATCATTCACCAGTCCATCACACAGACCAAATACCAGGTTGTGATGTGGTTTCAGCTGTCATGATCTCGAAACACCAATAAATCCTTAAAA
The DNA here is from genome assembly GCF_017639745.1 of Melanotaenia boesemani. NCBI lineage: Eukaryota > Metazoa > Chordata > Actinopteri > Atheriniformes > Melanotaeniidae > Melanotaenia > Melanotaenia boesemani. Next base: position 5,511,849 of record NC_055694.1, on the reverse strand, counting down.
AATAGATTAATTAAACTGGCTCATTAATTTTCCTCAGCCTGCAGACAGAATCCAAGTTCAGAAAAATGCAAACAGGTAAAGAAAAAAGGAAATGTTTACTAAGTGTGATAAAAGAGAATTTCAAAAGAGCTTGACAGCTATCCCATTTCCCTGATGAACCAGGGGGAAGGAATTCCCCCAGACCGGACCACGCCTGCTGGATCTTACGCTCAGAGACCCAGATAAAATCCCTAAGCTAAATTAAACACTTCCTTACGTTCGCTTATCCTTCCTCCACAAGACAGTCCCAAAAATAAACTGCCTGCATGTTCAGAGCAGAACAATTCTTAAATGCAAACATGGCATTAACTTTAGTGTAACCATATTTAAAAAAGCAACTTTTAGAGCAAATGTCAATTATTAAAAGAGAATCACCCCACAGAGCAAACAACAGATTGTGACTAATAAAAAAAAGTGAAGCACTGAATGAAAATATTTCTACTGTCAAATGAATTGGTGGGATGCTCATTATTTTAACCTTAACAGACGCAGAGATGGAGATGAAGAAATCCACTCTTGGAAGCGCTGAATTCGGTGTTTGGCCATCACCATCTTGGTTTTACTGGAACTGGAAATGACCTTGTTGGACAGAAGGATGTTAAATGTTCAGCACAAATACTGAGCAAATTACTTTGAAAAAGGACCAACAACACACTGATGAGGAGTGGATCTAACCAACAACACCATGACACCAAGTCACTGACTTGGCATTTCATCAGAGACATTTGTGCTGTTTGATTGGAGATGTTTTAGTTCTTGCATTAAAAGTAGCTTTCTGTTAAAAAAAAATCTTGTTAAGAAAATACCAGCTACTGGATTATTATTTGGCTGTATACCTAGGTGTCGGTATAAAGTCAACTAAGCCCTTACTGAGCTGATTATGGCATGTGCAACCACTTCAACACAGTATTTGCATGTGCGAGTTTAATTTTATACTGCACTTTCTCCAACAAACTGGACCTTTTAAACAACATATTCCCATCCTCACCAAAAGGTGGTGTTGCATGAAGAATTACTAAAGGTTAAAACAAGACAAACAATTAAGAAGAGAACTTGCTCATCCCTGGTTAATGCAGGACAACTTTTTTTTTTGTATAAGAGTAAAGCGTGGAGCTGCTTCAGAAGCTGCTACTCAGAATGGCTGGTGAGAATGTGCTCTTAAACTCTCAAAAGTACCTGATTGTGGAGCTCTCAGACGTATTTTCAATGCAGACAGATTTGCAGTCCTCCAAAACAATCAAACAACACAGAGCCCTCAGAGCTGATGCTACATGTTGGTTGAATACTGATTGGCTGACTGTTAACTTGAGCCTGGAGGGCCCAACTCCAGCAGACAACCACTGACTTCATAATGAACAGGAGAAAGGACCAGAAATATCTCCGTCATAGGTTTAAAAAAAAAAACTTCCCTGGTGTTGTAATCAAACAATGAATGCAATTGTGCTTTTAAATATAAATCAGTGAACCTGCTGATGTTCTGTTTGTGTTGCTCAGCTGACTGCTGACAATGTGAAGTAGGCTACATATGTTTTTCCACAGAGAAAGAGTGGTGATCACAAATTCTGTCTACACCTACAAATGGCACAAGGAAGACATGTCTCATTTAAGCGAGTAGACGTCACTGTCAAGTCTAAAGTTTAACAACCCAAAAAGTCATGCCCGTTCAGACCGAGGTTGCTTTGAAAAAGATCAGATACGTATCCGATTTAGTACCACGTAAGAAAATGGCCTGGGTTAGATTTGAAAAAAAGAAAAAAAGAAAAACAGATTTGTGCTGTTATACGTCCTGTAATAGGAAGATCAGATATGGGTCACATGTGGGCAACATAGTCGGATTAGAGAGTTTGCTGTCTGTACGGCGCCTTGGCTTGGGTTAGAAAATAACCAGAACCAGAACCAAAATATGTCATTTTTACCCTTCATATGTAGCTGCTCTCACGATCACTAAAAATCACGTATGTCACTGAAGGTAACGTAAACAGTCTGCATCAGGCTGCATGAACAGATGCCATACGGGTATGATTTGAAGAGGATATTCTTCATTTCAGAATATTATGTAGACCCCACACCCTAATTTATACAACAACCATTTTGGTTATATTCTTGCATCTATGCATTGTGTGGAAAGTTCAAACTTATAAAAGGTTTTAGAGAACACGTTTGGCTTTGTACCAACCACACAACAAAAAGTCCAACATCTGACAACCATAATTAATGTCTGGGAATATCTTCCTTTCAACAGCTGACAGACAAATTTCACCTGTCCTAATAATTCAACCGCAGGCCTTAATTTGACCGTGTGCTCACACCTTTAAAAGACATCTGTTTGCTTGGAGTTTATGCAATAATACAAGATAGCAGGAGAGCAAACCTGCCTATTCATTGGAAGCAGATGTGAAGGATCCATTTCCTACTATAATAAGAGGTAATTATAGACAAGGGGAGCAGTGAGTCTGTGTGAAAACACACCAAGGTATGGTGGTTGATCAGTGAAGTGAACCCGTCACGTATATGAGAGAGGGCAGTGAAACTAACGCTTGGCTGCTCTTTGCATGACTCATCACTGTGCTAATGCACAGGCCAGCACAAGCCTGCTGACCTTTCAATGGAGAAAAGAGAAGAAAGAGGATCATTTAAGAGTCAGCTTTCACTGGTGAGGTCACATCACTCCCCCCTGAACAAACTTCTAACAGTTTAAATCAAACCTTTGTTCTTTCTTATGATAACTAATAACATTGGATATATTTTTTTGCAAGGACAAAGCTCTACTGATATAGAATTACATATTTTGCTCACATTCTTTCCAAGTTATTCCTGTTGTGTTCCAATCAATCAACTACGGCCACAGCTCATAAACGCAGTGTTGTTTTTATTCAGTTTTATAGTTTTATTGGTGTTACTGTTAATCTTTTATTGTTCATGTTGTCTTTAAAACGTTTCGAAGGCAGAACAATGAATCACGTTTGCTATTCTGCTAGTCAGGTGACTACTTCTTTCCACGTTTTACACAATGCATGAGCAATGTAGATGCAAGGTCAGGAATTGGAGTGCATTTGTGAGCATTTTACCATTATTTTCATGCATAGTTGAAATACTGCTACTACTAGCATTACTGCATAATGTTAGAAGACCAGCTACGTATCTCAGCTGCAGCAATGCTGCTGAGTAGCTGCAGAGACTCTACAGAACAGGCTAATCACAGCCTAATCTAGGCCTGTCTGGGTCTAAAAAAAAACAAATAGGCATAAAAAAAAAACAACTCTCCTCTTGTCCTTCTATTATCTCCCCCAAATCTTGTTTTCCATTATTCCTGCACTGGGAAACAGACAGAGGTTATCCGCGTGCCCACAGGCAAAACTGATGTCTGTGCCAAATTGTATCCTCGCTGCCACCCCCACCTCCACCTCTCGAACCCATCACAGGATCATAATAAAGTCCCAGCAGGTGGAGCCTGGTAGGGTTTCCTCATCTTGACACAGCTGAAAGAGCGTCATTTGTGTGTCACAGTCCACATACAGTAAAACACACATGCCCTCAGTTCAAGGGAGGAGTCATTTAATTACCCCCTCCTAGGCAATAATTGCCTCACTTTGCGGAAGGTGCAGCCTGGATGAAGTCCGACAGAAAAGCGAGGCCTTTAATGCCTTTCATGATTATGGACCAAAACTTCAAGGGTAGCCAAGATTTCTAATTTAGATAAGAAAATCCAATACATTTACCCAATGTGCCCAAATCTGCAATGGATCTTTGAATGTGCAGCCAAATTAAAGGAGCTGATAAAAGAAATAATTATAAAAAAAAGTATCTGCAATGCTCAAAGCTGTCGATCCTTGAACTTAGTGATGGTTTCTAAGGGGAATTTGGTGATCAGCAGCCTCTCATGGAAATGTATTTCTCAACTGAAAACAGGCTGACTCAGACAATCACTTGAGTTTAAAACTACTGTGTCAGAAATTAACTTTAGTTTCTGTTATAAACAGCATTTTTCTGTAGGTTTCTGTATGAAAACATCTCTGATTAAACATTAAGGAACAGAGACACAGGCTTCTTCAGCATTTAAATGACCATGGAATCAACAGATGGTTTGGGTGGAGAGAAAATTACATACAGCCACTTCAGCCTGAAACCACAGAAATTCCCCTTGCCTTACTAACAGTATTACAAGCCCAGCTTTCAGCTTGAACAGGCCTGCCAGGTACATAACGCCATGCTTCAAGAACACATGATGGATGTCAATTTATACAGGCTGGTATAGTAGCCAGCAAGTCTCTGTGTTTCTTTGTAGTTGATTGACAATAATTAAGTCTAAGAACAAAGTTAAAATCTAAAGTTCTTCACTTCTCCCAGATGGTGATCTGGAATAACTTCAAGAGAAGTGTATTTGAAAATAATCAGTGGGCTCAGTGGTGATGGATTCCAGCGAGAAGCTGTGATTTTAATCAAGTGAAACACACAACCACCAACGCAGTCCACATTCCTTTTATCAATAACTTTCAGTCCTGCATCTTATCACACAGAGGGGACTGGAACTACATCAGAAACATTAGCCTATTTATACAGACTGAGATGAAGGCTATATCACGTCGAAAACATAGTTTTTAACCCTGTAATGTATCAATTATTAAAATAAAAACATAGTGCCACATAGGATATAGAATATTTACGTCTACATACATGTAAAGTGATGCTTCACGTTATTTTTAACCTTATTTGGCTTTTAATAATTTTATTTATTTTTAGCTATTCTATAAAAAAAAATGTTAAATAATATTTGGCCATATTTATATATCTATTATATTAAAACATAGCTGTATTATTTTTTGTGTTTATTGAGGCAAACTTGGTAATTACAATGTAAGTCTATATATGAAATTTTATTATATATTTATTTATTGTTTAGTGAGTGGCAATGAACTGGGTGAGTTGTTAATGTCCACTGATGTGGTTAATTAGCAAATATACCATCCTCAACCTTGAGTATACTAAAAAACATTCTTTCAATAGGTGTCCTATGTAGTGGACACTATGCATGAAAATGCAGAGACTGAAGTAATAAGTTTATTTGGTTTCCAGTAAATAGTCACTTCTCAGTCAACAGTCCATTTGCTTTCACACTGTAAGCGAAGAGCACCGCGGTTCACTTGTGAACAGAGTCGGCCAGTTTTCAAGTGGACCTGAGTTTGCTTCTCTGATCTGCATCAGAGTGTGAACAAGCTTTCACACTGCTCCAGACAAACCATACTTTCTGTAGAAATGGACCAAGGTTTGTCTAAAACGGACCAAACAGCACCAATGTGAATCCACCCTTAGATTCAGACATTCTACATTTGGCACTCCAAAGCCTGTTTGTGGCTAAGGTGATGCCACCTCCAGCGACAACTTTAACTTAACAGAATTTGCAGCAAATAATTATTTGGTCCTCATCCAGCCTTTTAAAACCAAACTATCTCCAGACAACAGATGCAGCTCCTTTTTTCTGTCATCATGTTCAACTTCAAGTCTGCTACAGCTTTGCTTTCTGAACTTCAATAACACAGGTGCTCTGCTGCATGCTTGTTCAATGGTGCAGCAGTGAAATAGGTCCCCACAAACTATTTCCGAACATCATCAGGTTATTTAAACTAGTATTTACTGTAAAAGACTAATAAAAATAAGAACCAGTTTTCTGTATTAACCGGTACACTGCCCAGCACTTGTCCAACCTTATGTCTGTTACAAATGTTGTTTTACGTCGCACCGTCGTACTTCTGACAGTTATTTTATTACAGCATATTTAATAACAAAAACCTAAACTACATGGATGATACATGACATGAAGACCACAAGAAACTAGCAAAGAGGAACTGAAACCAACGGACTTAAATACACTTTCTAACTGCAATAAAATGTTAGAAAGGATGAAATTACAGACAGTCCTTTCACCCTCTGGTACCAGCTCTTGACCGTGTATAAAAAACAATCACCCATGCTTTCAAAAATTCAGAAAGAATTTGTAATAATTTCATGTCGTATTGTAAACTGTATATACAAGAAAAGATGCTCAACAAGCCAAAGCAATGTTAACTGAAGCCAAACACCAAGCTGGATTCCTACAGAAGTATCTTCTGAAAATATTATCCAACATTGCAGGAATGGACTGATACAAAATATCTGCCTCACTCATGCAACTCATTTAAAGACTTAATTTTATAAAAAAAATAAATAAATAAACACTAAGTCTGTGTGTGAGTGTGTGTGTATTAATTAAAGACCTGTTCCATTATGGCACATGGTCAGGGAACGTGAATCTTCAAAAGCAGCAAACCTAAAATGAAAAGGTTTCCAGCCATGCAGCTTTACAGAGCTGAAACACACTGTGATGGAAATTTAAATGTCACTTTCTCAGAAAGAAAAAAAATGAGAACAACAAGGGCTTGTACTTTGGCATAATTAAGTCCAGGGGAATTCATTAATCCTTAGTTCCAATGTGTTACTTGCCAAGTTATGAAAACTTGTGAAAGCTTCTGAACAGCTTTGCAGCTACACCCTGTGACTGGCTGCCAGACACTCCAAATGAAGTAGGTCTCACTGAGAAAAAGAAAGAAATAAAAACTTGTGGTAAGTTCCTCTATGGCCTAACTGCATGGTATAAAAAGGCCTAAGGCTCAGAGGATAAAATGGAAAAAAAAGCCTGTTGAGATATGTATCCAAAAGAATTACAAAACCTGACAATTATGTGGATTTTCAAATATGAGTAAACTTCAGAAAAATGATTTAAGAGGGGAAAAAACAGGGTAGGGGATGTAAAATACAACAAACCTGAGTTATTTCTTTTATTGTTTGCGGAACAGGAAATCTGAAGTGTGCACAGGAAAGCCTGAATAAACTTTGCTTCAGGGGAAGTGGGGTCTTCTTGTCCTGCAGATGATTCCAGGTTTCATTTCCCGAGCAGGATGGTGACTCAGCAAGGGACAATAGTTCCAGACCATCAAAAGCCACGGCACCAAAACAATAGACTGCTGGCAACCTCATAACCACAAGACCATTTGCTTTAAGAAAGCACTGAGGATATCTCATCATGGAGCAAATCTCTTTCCCCGATTGCCTTTTTGTTGCAGCCGCTGGACAGAAATGAGTTCTTTACAACTACGATAGTGACTGTTTCACCACTGAAATATGGATCAGTTCAAAGAAAAAGTTAAAGCCACTTGTGGCCGAACAGATGGAGGAAACAATAGACAAGGTGAAAACAAGAGAGAAAAAAATTCCTCTGAGAACAACAGTTTCATCAAGTGTGTTTATCAAAGAAAGAGAGTTGTTGTGTCTCGAGGGATGGCGGCTGACATGATAACACAGACCAGACTGTGATAGCTCTCCTCCCATCTCTCCTGAGGCGCCTCTGTGGCCTCACCATGGGGCACAGTGAAGACTTCACATTCAGTAGCTAAACCCTGTAAACTAGAAGCAATATGGCACATCCTTTGACAGCAGCATCAAAGACTAAAATTTGTTTGCTTTCAGCAAAAAAAAAAAAATATATATCAAAAACTTTTAGAGAGCAGCAGATCATAGGCTTTGCCTCTCTTGTTGCTGAGCTGTTGATGCACAGCAGAGATAGTAACTACATGCTAGAGGGGAAGGTATGTTTTTATTATCTTAGGACGCATTCGATTTAAATATGCCATGTGTCACCATGTCACATCACCATGTTTCTATCAAAACCCTGAAGAAGCTGACAAGACTGCAGAGTGTATGCTTGGAGGAGGAGGAGGTGTCTGTTTTTCAATTGATTCCAGTTTTATACTAAATCAGAAAAGCTGCCAAGCCTGGCTAACATCTGACTTTGGGGTGCAATGATATTCAACATTCAGTCCTTCATCAAATGACTTGTGCGCATTTATCAGCTACAGTTAAAAAAAATGCAGAGACTATAGCACCTGACTTCACTCATTCATTTCCAATAAGGGGCTGCAAGAATAGATGCAACTTACTTTGTCTTTACAGAAACACACGTTTTCTGATTATGTTTCACATTGAGGCTTAAAAATTGACTGTAGCAACATCTAAACACAAAGATGAAATTAAGCTCACGGTCAGTCCCACTGAGCTGAGCTGACTTCTGCAGTTTAATGTAAAATGAAAAACTAGTCAAGTTATCTTAGAGGTTGTGCCTATTAGGAAATGTGGTTGCGTACCTAACTATGTTTAGAACATGTGCTAAACTGCATATGGTGCATTGAAAGACAGGAAGAGCTGGTGGGGAGTACGGGAGCAGGTATCTCTTTCTACTGGTGTCTTTATGACCATGAAAGCCAAGAAGGTGCAACTGCTACAGTTACTACAAAAAAAGACATCTGATACTGCTTAAAATATGGTTAAACCCAATTACAATCCAGTATACTGTAATCCAGTATAATCCAACTAGATCTGATTTGTTTAAATGAACATTATAGTCCAAGTCCTTATAACCGTATTCATGTAGAGCCAATTCATTAAAAAGATGCCTGGCTTAGGTAAACTAATGGATCAAATCAAATCTCTTCTATTCAATTCCCCAGTATAAGATACATGGACTTGCACGTGGCTTTGGAGAACCTCCAGCAGAACCAGACATGAGAGGACAATCATGAACGGTCAACATGCACCATAACTTCAGGCCAAGGGTACCTGCATATTGTTTAGAGTGCAGCATGCAACGAGTCCTGCATACCTTCAGCGCCAGTATAAACAGCTATGGTATCTTGTTGATGTTATAATTGCTTCACTAAGTGACCAATGCAGCAAGCACAAACAACCCATAATACAGTCCTTTCACACTGTTGTAGCTTGTTTGTGCCCTGGGAGGATGTAATGTTACTGGGCCAAATTTCAACTCTTGCTGCACTGTAACTGGACACGTAACTAGCACGCACATACAAACTATAAGAAACTATTTAATTTGCTTGTATTAACAGGAAAACCTATATTAAAAATAAATCTTGTTTAAGGCAGCAGCAAAAATATCCCTTTTTACCAACAGCCATCAGATTTGCTAGTTAAAATAATTATAACAGGTAGATTTTATTAGCTGTTGCTATGTAGCTAATAACGCTAATGTTAGCTTGATGCATCAGTTGCAAAACACCACCTCCAGCTGACATTAAAGGTCCAGTGTGTAAGAATTCCAAGTATAGTTGTGAATGGACGGTGGCCATCAGTGGCCAAAATTCTTTCAGACATAAACATCTTTTTATCTGCAAACCTCAGGTGCAACGGCAACTGTAGCAAACTAAAAAAATGTGTACATGTGTACCATCTTCTTCTTCTATAGTCCTTTTAAGGCAATACTTATCCCAAGTGGCGCTCTAGCACCCAACGAACAAAGCTGGTACTGCAGTTTCAAAGCTCAGAGGGTTCTCACTTCATACACAAAGGTGTTTGTCCAGAGACACTAATAAAAATGGTGGCAAAAATATGACAGCTTTCATTTATGTGGACCCATGACAAGTATATTTAAATCACTCATTCTATAAGAACAAAAAGAGCAGTTATTTCAGTGAACGTATTAGGTACCAAAAAATAAATAAATAAAATTTAAAAAACTAAAAAAAAACACACTTTTTGATGATGTATAAAATTTTTCTGTCATTGACCTTTGATTTTGTTATTTGCTGCATCTTTCAAGGACCAGCAGTGATGTAGTAACCAGAGACTGGAACATCAATGGAACTCAGATATAAGCATTAGTTATGGCTTAAACCAATGAGTATAAAGTAAATGACACAAAAAATACATTTAACAACGTGATGCTCACTAGCAAACATGTCAGCTTCAAGCAAATGATCCCAGCTGGGGGCAGGATTTAATGATTTTAGACTTATTTTAGAACAAGAACAGTTTGAGATGCGTAGTAGCAGTACTATTTTCAGTCATGTTTCTAGGTGAGGTGGATAAAAACATTACAGACAACAGGAAAAAGGTCCATTTTAAAACACTTATAATAATAGATCAGGTAAAATAATTAAACTAGCTCGTTAGTTTCTACAATATTCAGATTTGCTGTGATTAATTATTATAAGAAAAAGAAAGCTAATTTTCCTGGTTTTCAAAACATACAAAGCCTAACTGGTTGAGACATCAGCTAATCAGGCTCCTTGGGGAGCAGCAGGTTTGTGCTACTTCCTACAAACACACTCAATAAAAGTGAGCGAGAGCGGAAGCCAGTGTTTGCGCTATATTTACTTTTCACACCCTGCAGCCAGCTAAACTATACTTGCCGGCCTCCTTCTGTGAACATGAAGGCTTATGCAGCAGCTTTGTTTAATTTGTCTCTTCTTACATTGAAGTCTTGCAGAAGTGGAAGCCTTTGTGTTCCTCAGGTAGAGACTTGTTCCACAGCAAGAGGATGTGGAGGCAGGGCCCTATTACTAATGTGTGCTCAGACACCGAGCGATGATCAGCACTGATAGGATATTTGGGTGGGATTTTTATTTTTTTTGGGGGGGGGGGTTATAAATCCTTCGCAGGAAGTTGGGGTCAAACCTAGTTTTGAAAGAAAATAGCAAAAAGAGAACCATAGCAATCCTCTACCCTTCTCAAGTAACCCAGAAAGAAAAACATCTACTCTATTCAGCCCACAAAAAATACACATTTGAAGGAAAAAATAACAGCAACCCCCATCAGAGTGGCTGTGGCTGCTTGAGGCGGGAGGGACAAAGCAGCTCCTCAAAGCAAAAAAGTGACTTCACATCACCTTAAGACAATGGTGAACTCACGGGCTAAGATGGGGTGCCGTCAAAGTGAAAGTGCTATACAGTTAGCTTAGCACTGATGAATGAATTTCTAACAAGTGGGGTTCTTGGTACAACTGGGGAAAAAGGAAAAAAAAAAAAACCTCTGAGAAGATTGAAGAAGACTGTTTAAGATAAGTAAATCAGTAAGAGTCAACCAGCCTATTACAAACCTTTTGTTCTTCTTATCAACCTGACGGACTCGTTAGCTTTTAAAGCTCACCATTTCAGCCTGCTGGCATGGAAGTGCATCAATTTAAAGACCTGCTTGCGTAACTTTTTCCAAAAGACAAGGAGAACTCATGGTATGAAGCATCTCCATAAACAAACCCATCTGAAATCATGATATTAATATTCATATTTGCTTCTTGGTGAGAGAGCCCAATAAATAAATAAATAATTAAATAAATAAATAAATAAAGCCCGAGTCATTTTCTTCCCTCTATTACTTGCGCCTGTTAGCTGTTTTTTTATTGCTTGGTGAGGGTACTGTGTCCTGAAGACAGCTCATGACCTCACTGTGACCTGTTGGTTTTATTGGACCTGTAGTTCCATATGTCAGGGATGAAGAAATATGAACAAGTTAAGTTAGTCTGAGACGAAAGGTGGAGGGTTGAGGATATTTTTTTACCTTCTCATACAAATAAGTTATCTATTTTTTTCCCCCCAGAAATATGTTTAACTCACTTTTCTTTGCACAAAAGCTGCCAAAAAACTTTATTTTTTCTCATTTCTATCCAAGTGGAAAAGACAAGTTTAATGGGACTGTTTGACTCATAATCTACTACCTCCTTCAGACATACTGTAGATCAAACTCAGACTTTACTTCATACAAAGCTTTGAAGCTTAAATTTCAGAACGGTATTTGGCCTGATGAGAGGGTTCAATTGATCCGAGTATATTTATGGAGTCATTGGTATAAAACAAAAGCACACGAGCTCTTCAGAGAAGGAAATAAAAAGGTGTGAGGAGGTGTGAATGGAAAGAGTTGGACTCCAGTTACAACAGGCCACACTCAGTATGTGTGCTCATGTCGGCACATGCACAGTGTTGCTGCTGTACCAGCTGAGGTGCAGCTGTGTTTGGAGTCGGTCCTTCCATCCGACATGCATGCAGCTTTAGGCATGAAAGCACAGCACAACCACAGCAAGGAGGTGCGCAGTGCTGGGGAAAGATAGTGTTTTGGTGTGAGAAGGTATGTCACTGGGAAGGTTAGAAAAAAAAACAAAAAACAATATTTTGCTCATCTTTAGAGCTACACATAACCCTGTAGTCCAAATTCCTGATTTGCATTATTGCATTCAAATTTCACTGATCTCTAATGTTTGGGCAAATAAGGTTCTTCTGAGAAAATGCATGGATTGACTGGGTCTTAATTTTAATGGAATAACATGAACTGATGCTGATGAAAAGAAAAGGGGTACTTATACTTTCTATAAAGGATGGAAACCAGAGTCTGCCCAGAAGATTTAAAGCATAAATAAATAGATAAAACAAAAAATATGATACATGACAGGGTTATTGGTATTGTGATTTGCCGAGTTGCATGTCTATATGCATATGCAGAGCAATGGACGAGACCAAAACTGACCATAGGATTACTTCTTTATATGGAAGCAAGGCATCACAAACCAAAGCCCAGTCCATTTCCATCCTTTGACCCCAACAAATGGCTCCAGGTGAAAGGCTAGATCCTCACTAGTCCTTCATTTCTAGAACAAAAGTGGTACCTTACCTCTGAAAAGCAGAGGTGCAGGACCAGGAGTGAGGTTGGACCCAACAAATTGATCAAGAGATTAATTGGGCCATTTTTTGCTATTTTCCAATGCTTCCAATCTCAGCCAATTAAAAACATCTTAATGCTAACTGCACTGGTCATTGTACAAGTAAAGTCTACAGCCCTGTTTCCACCAACAGGTCCTGGACAGTGCACTGCACAATTTATTTGCGATTCCACAGGCAGAAATTGGGAAGGGTGCCAAAATATCCAATCCAACCCATCCTACTTTTTTGGGACCCTGCCAATCGGTTACCAGTCTTATTGATCCAACTCAAAAGGGTGGAGCTGGATATCCTGCAGTCCACTGATTAGATAAAAGAGTTGTCACATCCTGTGATATTAAAGCAAAGCAGGAAGAAGCACCCTGTTTAATATAGTAATAGTTATAATTATAGTGTGGATTTTTTTGTTGTTTAAAGCCACATGTCAAGAAGAAAGACCACAAACTGATGGACGACCGCCAATCTCATCCTCTGTCTCTGTGGTGCGTTCTTCTTCATTATAATTCAAGGAAGATGTTATGTCACTATGACATCATGCCATTATGAAGCTGACACGTCTAGCGCCATCCGGTTTATACGCCCACAACCAGGTAAGGGTTGTCCTTGCCAACACAAGCACAAACTAACAATTATAAGGCAGGTGTGGGCAGTGCAGTTCAAACTGCCTTGCTACTGTGCAACCATAGTGGACATTGACCTGAATGGGCTACCTTTAGGCAAAATTTTCTTTAAGACTTAGGTTAGCCATGAATTCTGTGTAATGCAATTAGCTTATGGCTTTGTAGCATATCAACACAGCTGCATATTACCACAAACATATCTTATAATATCTAGTATAACAATGATAACATGTGCAAAGCATGTATTTTTCCTTATACGAGAACAGTTGCAACTCACCAATATCTCTGAATCAGTGGGAGGTGAAGAAATAAAAGTGAAATTTGCCACTTGAATCATTGCACAAGCTAACTGTGACACTGACAGAGCTTAATTTATTTAGCTGCACTTTGGGTGTGCAGGCCTTCCTGCATTATTCTTCCTAACAGTAAGCATCAACACTAAGAAAATGGCACGGCAACGCCACAGGAACAGCACTCGAAGTAGAGGCAGTAAAATACGCAGCTACAAATTTACAGATGTAATTTTATCTTCAGTTTTCACTGTTAAGCATTATTTAATGTTTTTGTACTATCTATAATAGTTATATCTTCCTTTTTTAATGATTTATTGAGATGCCTGTAGCAATAGATCTGCAAACACACTTCATACACTTCGTATGCCTTTTGCACAAATCTGCAGTTGCATGGTTAGTGACGTTAACTTTGGAACGGACCCATTTTTATGAGGTCAGGAATTGTTAGAATAAACCAAACATGAGACAGTTTTATTATAGAACAATTGCACGTTTATTTCAGGATTTAATTTAAGATTTTCTGTTTGTGATGGCACAATGAGTGTAATGAGGTATGCCTAGAAAGAAAACTTTTCTTTGCATACAGTGGAGTTTTGTCAATGCTGCAGATACAAGCAGATACATTTTAATTGCCCTCTGAATTAAGTTGTGAAACTAGTACAACATTTAAGATTTGCAGCAGATGGGTGAAAACAGGATGCAGCAGGGATATGGAAGCAGAAAGACACCTGATCATAAGCCTGTCTGTACAAACGTCTTTGTGCATGCTGAAGATGCCTAAATATGGATATAAAAAAGTTATGTTTCACTGTATAAATATCCTGTCAGAGGATGGCTCAGCAGAGAGCAACTACCACATGCTGTTGTGATTGTATCTCTCCCTCTTTGCAAAGATTAAAACTATGCTTGTGCTTCAGAATTCTTACACATCAACTGCAACCTAATTTCTAAACACTGAGATGGTTAACCTCAACTAAAAAGAGGATTCTGTCAATTCTCAGACCATGCACAGATTTTCATGCAGTACCTGCCTTTTTCATCATATTACTTCTTTTGAATACATGCATCCAAATGGTAGAAAGACGAGCATAGCATAGCATGAATGATTGCATGGACCCATTACTAGTGAAAAGTTCAGGAAGTGAAGTCGAGCATGGCTGAGAATAATTCACGAGAAACCCCTGCTGAACTGTGAAACAGAGTCAGGTTCATACTCCTCACCTCCATGACCTCTATACCGGCCCAAGTCACACCTCACTGCAAAGTCAACAAATGCCAGCCTCCTGGCCTGCACTCCATATGTGCCAGTGTGCTTCAGGAGGAGGCAAGCTAGTTCATTGCAGGGTTGCCTCCTCAACGGAGATGGCCTCTCTCCAGGGGCTATAATTCAAACAATGCTTTGTTTACCAAACCCGGTCCTTTTGAGGGGTTAATCTTTTTCTACAGTTCAGACTGTGGAGTGGGAGTTTGCTGTTTGCACTGCTGTTCTACACACTCTCTATTGATTCTGAATGGGAAATAAACACCAGGTAGTAGCTGGATTCACACAGAGAGAGCAACCAACCTCACCTCGTCATTTCTGCACAGACTAAATAAATCATCAGATCAAATTGTTGCTGCGTAATATTTAGCAGAGAGCCGGAGGGGTTGGGTTGCATGCAGAGGAGACAGAGAACAATCCACACCAATGACACACACTCCCTCAGACTGCATAGATGTAGGAATCCAAGCCACCCTCTCCCCCTAAGCCCAGACTTACCCCTATGAAGTCAATGGGACACTGGTGACACTCTATCCTAGGAGGCTTCACTGTGCCAAAAACTCTCTGCATCTCAGGGTTGATCTGATGTCATGCAACTGAAAACAAATTTGGCCTCTCTGCACTGCATATGACTAAGTATGACCAGAAGCAAACACCACAGATTAGTCCATCTCAGTTTAAAAGTGCTTGGCTTAGACAAGTCCTCACAGTGGTTCACAGTAGGATACTGGTACTCTTATTTAATGCAGAGCTGTTGCCCATTGGGGGTTTTTATTGACTTTGATTGCTTGAGTTGATGCGCATGACCCTGACATTCCAGCAGTGGAGGGAGGAGAGTCGCATAGTAACACCAGTACATGTGCTTAATTGAATCAAGAGGCAGTCATAGTTCTGCCCACTGCCTGCTGTAGTTCAAAGTCATAATGCAAGAAACAGATGCTTGTGGTTCCAGTTAATTCAATTATGTTGCTATTGTTGGCCAAACAGTCGATCACAGCTGTGTTAAAAGTGTAAAGGCCATCCCCTGCCACCCTCCGGTGTCAGCACACTGCAGATGATGATAGCCTTGCGGGATCTAGGCAGCTTTAATGGATCGATGATACCGGCCGAAGATGCATAAACTTGTTTTGACTTTGAGGACACGGGTTACACATGTTCCAACTCAGCTTTGCACTACGGCACAAAGTGATAGATCACTTCATTCACAGGAAAAGCTTGACATTCAACAGCAAGTCACTGATGGATGTTAAATCTACCCTGAAGCCATGAAAATTTTAACACTATAGCTTTTCAAACGTCAGGCATATCAACAGTCATAAACGCCAGATCCAGCATGTGAAAGATTTATGCACGCTGGCCAGAATCCTGCAGCCCATCATTCAGAAAGACTTTGCTTAAAATCTAATCAACGTGGAGGTGTCACAGATACCTCAGCCATGACAGCTCTTTTTATTGGAGGTCATAAAGGTGAGAGACTAGACGGGATTTGCAAAGAACGGTGACAGTCTATTCTCAGCTGCAAGGAGATGATCATATGCCATATGATTCATACATCAGATATAGAGTGAAGACAAAATACTTATTACATTGTAATAGCAGAAATATTGTAACAATTACAAAACAATGAATCTGCGAATAAATTAATCAGAACTGAGTTTCCAGCTTTTCAAAATATGAAGACATTTTGTTTTATTTTGGATGTGGGTTAGAGGTTCAAACTTGAACAAATAGTTAACAGATAAAAAATAAATACAGTAAGTCGTGTCTCTAAAACCAATTCTTCAAAGTGAGGCATTCGGTGGAAGAAAGTAGTGTGGGATTATCAAGTTTGTTGTGTTTTTTACTCTCAATATTATTTGCAACAGAATGGGTTCAATTGACTTTAAAACCTTCTTTTTTTTAATTAAACTGACAAGTGTTTTAATGCGCATTAATTAACAGAAAACAGGCAGTGCAGCCAATGCAGAGGGCAGCCTGACAAAGTCTGAGTATGTTTAAAGAGTTCAGAGACTCCAGGCAGACTATGAATAGCTTGTTTCTATGGACAAACTTAGCCTGGCTTCACTCAACAAGAGGTTCTGGTTTGTCATGTTACCTCTAAACGCATCTTAACAGTATATAATGATAGGACTGTGTGCGTGCGTACATGTGTGTGTGTAGACGGGGATCAGTATTATCCCACCTGCTCATGAGCAGCCATGCACCAGCCGACCACACCATTCACGCAACTTTTTTAAGAAATATCAATAAAAAAAAAAAACCTTTATATTTATGCATAAAAACGGACTCATTTGTGACTCCAACTTTACTCCTGAGGGGTGTAAATGGTTTTAGAGGTCGGTAACCAGACTGAGAGCAACATTAAACGTATAGAGAGAAGTTTAAAGTGAAAAGAAGGAGAAAAGATTGAGCTCACTTACAGAAACCAGCTGACATGCGAGGATTAAACAGAAGGTAAGTCCACGGCTAGAAGTGGTCGGAGTGCCCATTTTCCACCAACCCAGCACACGCTGCTACTGCTGGGGGAAAAAGGAAAAACTGAGGTCCTTCACCTCCCCCTTGCACTGGAGCGGTTCACCTTTTTCTTCAGACTTTTTACTTCTATGTGGAGAAACGTGACTGCTCCTCAGCGTCCCACACCCCGTGGGACTTCATCAACAGGTTAAAAAAATGAAGGAAATAAAAAAAGAAGACAAAATTGGATCCCTTTCCGCGCTTTCTTCTTAAGGGGAACGCCAAACGTCGACCTCCTCGGGACCTCCGCTCGTGCGTCCTCCCTCCGTGCAGCTCCGCGACTTGGGACTTGTTTTAGCGGGTCTGAATGCAGCCTTACAAAGTCACTGGGAAGTCCTGAGTGTGGAGAGCGCTGCCGAAAAGTAAAAGGCGGAATGGAATTCAGGGAGTGCTGAAAGAGAAGACAGCTAATCCCAGCGAGGGGAGACGCCACCTAGACCCACGCTAGCTTTTTTACACGATGACCACACACTCCTTACATGTGTGGAGTCCTTAGAAACTCCTTACACCAGTATGAGTACTGGAACACAGTTTGATATTGTTTTAGTCAAACTGGTGAAATATATCATTCTAAGGGAAAGACATGCATACCACAGAAGTAAATTAAAGTAAAAAAAAATCTACACCTGGAAATAGGCCCATGTGAGCAGAGGCGGTTCTATAAAGTGTTTAATGGGGGGGACGGGGGGGGGGTGCAGACCCAGGAAAAGGGTGACATGTAAATGAGACTTTTTTATTATCTATATTTTAGGAAATACTGAACTGATTGTTACAACTCAAGTAGTCATCTAATGCAAAAGTAGAACAAAACTTGTAAAAGACAACAACCAATGATTTTTTTCTCAAACATTGTTTACTGAGGATGATCCAACATTGCATTTCTTTAATCAGCTGTTGCACAAAGACTTATTCTTCATTGACACGTGAAAAACTTGCTTTGAGCTCAGTCACAAGTTTTTACCAGGGTTTCTGCAGCATTCTTGACCAGTTAACTTCTCACAGTCATCACATCGGATGGTTTTAGGACTTTTTTTCTCTCTTCATACAATGGAAACAGTTTGGACAAACAAATATGACCCATGTAGGCAGTTGGGAAATGATGCTGTAAAAATGTGTTAAGGTCAAATATAACATATAATATAATAACATATAAAAGTACATAACATACTGTGTTCACTTGCACCTGAACATGTGAGGTCCTTAGACATCCTGATCAATGGCTCGTGTGTGCATTGAATCACTGTTAGCATCTTCTGTCAAACGGAGTGAAAAAAAAAACAAAACAAGAATTTAAATGTAACATTTCTTCTATGTTTTATTGCAATTTTGTCCACCATAGTAAGACACAAATTATTTGACAGTAGAAATGCAATCCCAGAGTTCCCTAGACGTCCCCATCCACCAAGAACATGCATCTCAACGTTATTGTGGAGCAATTCTTCATTTATTTTGGGTGTGACTTTTTTAGGTGTATTTTCTGAAAATTTAGCTATAGGTTGAAACAGGTTAAAGATTACAAATTACCCCAACCACACTGCATGTTTTACTGCATATAGAGAAGCACCAGGAGCATATTTTATGATAAAGAAGGACTTTGAAACCTTGACTGTAAAAAATAAACAAATAAATAAAGAAATAAAAACTTCCCCTGCTAATTCTGTTACTTGACTTTACATGAACCTGATTTACAAGCTGTGTTGAGCTTTTCATGCCCTCAAGGCACATTTTGTCTAAAGTTCCTGATGGCGTCACTGAATTACTCACTCAATATTTACCCTGTAGATTAATTGGAATGAATATGCTTAAAGAGCTCAAGCCTATGATCCATAAAAGACTCAGACTGGTTTAATGTGGTAGAAATTGCAAATACTGTTGTAGAGTTTATGAAGATAGTTCCCTGTGGCTGAGCGCAGTGTGCTTGAACTTTAAGTGCCCTCTACTGGAGCTCTAGGGTGCACTACACTGATGACTTCTCAGGGCCGTTGATGTTGAGAGAAAACACTAAACATCAAATAAAACAAGAAATTATGAACTTCTCTGCATTTCCGTACCCTTGAATAATGTCCTGAATATAAACCAGGTGCAGAAAAGCTGTGTAACCCATTTGGACCACTGTCAGTTACTGTGTGGAGGGCTGGACGTTTGTGTCCAGTTGTGTAACTGGTGTAAAGAGCATACTGGATCAGTCAGAGGTTTGAAAGGACAGCTGTTGCCAATTAAAAGCTGAGCCCTGAATAGAAGTAGAGAGGAGCTGGTCTTATTTGCTCACCAAAACAAGCTAAAGATGAGCAGAGAAGGATTATCAAGTTGGGTTGGAATCTAAATAATGTGCCACCTGTGAGTTTTGCAATCTAATATAAATACAGCTGTGTTTCTGAGAAACAAGTTCAGTGTGTAACAGAAGTTAGCGCAGTGTGTAAAGATGGATTTCCCAAGGGTGCCACAATAGGAAAGTGCTTGATAACCAGGCCTTTCAGACCCCTACAAGGGGACACATGCAAGAAGTTAATCCAAGGTTTGGGGAGCAATGCTTGTTGTAGAGCATTTTTAAAACCATTACATATAAACAATATGTAGTATCCCTTTGACAACCAGATAGCAGGGGCACAAGGCAGGATTTTGTTGCATTAGACTCCTCTTTTACTCCAAAGAGGGATCATACCCAGATCTAACTGGTCTTTGACTATGAATACACACTTAAAGCATCTCATAGACCACAGTGGTGTGATTTAGGGACTCCTCCCTTGCCTCCAGCTGGCAGAAAAGTGCTGGAAAAACTGTGTCAAAAGTTTAGCAAAAATTGTCTTAAGCCATTATACAAGGGCTTAAAAACTGTCCAGACGGTTTTGGATCCTACATTTTTTTATTAGCTATACCAAGGAACTCTTGTGATTCACAAACATCCCCTGTTGACTAAATGTATGTTTTTCTTCTGGTTTCCAAAGTGTTAGAAGAAAAAGATGCATTTTAGGTATCTACTGTGATGACTTTATCAGGCTCGGAAGGGTTTCTTGTGAAGTAAAGTTTAGGGATGGTGTGTATAAGCATCACCGTAACTATAGCACAGTTTGTGTTGACAACTTGCACAGCTGTACGAAACAGCTGTGTCAAGAACCAGCAGATCAGCCAAAGAATATGAATCATTTCCCGCCACTGTGAGGGTCGACATCCTCAGAGTCTGATGGATGGATAGTTATACTGAAAGAAATGAAGCTGTCCTACTTTTCCTTTATTTCCCACTAACATGCAGCTCACAACCTCCTTTGTCTCAAGCTGCATTATCACTAAATAACTGCACATCAGCTTAGTTTTTGTTGCTAAATGCAGTATATGAACATCATTAGATAATACATTATTAATTATTTATTTGTGTTTGTATTGTCATGAAAACATGACAACTGTTATGTGCTGTCAAGACACCAGGAATACAGTAAATCAGAGGGAGTTCAAATTTAGTTTGAAAGCAGTTTGTATTGCTTTCAGTTCTATTTTTCTGAATTAAGTTTATAACTCTATTTTCCCACATCCTGAGCACGCAAGGGGCGACAGTGGAAAGGAAAAAACTCCCTTTTAACTGGAAGGAAAATCCTCCAGCAGAACCCAGCTCAGGGAGGACTGCCACTGGCCGTCTGCCTTGACCGGTTGAGGTGAGACTAGGAAAGAGGGACGAAATGACACTGCAGCTTTTAGCCAGGAAGACCTGCTGAGAGAGAAAAAAAAGAAATACAAGGTAATGATGCCAGTACTCTCATAAGTTTAAAATAAAGAGCGGTGAGATGAAAATGTAAGTGCTCAGTGTATCATGGGATGTCCGTCAGCAGTCTAAGCCTATAGCAGCATTACTAAGGGATGGCTAACCACCCTTAACTATCAAATTTATCAAAAGGAAAGTTTTAAGCCTGATCTTAAAGGTAGAGATGGTGTTTGGGAGCTGGGTCCATGAGAAAGTGGCCTGATTGCCAAAGGCTCTGACTCCCATTGTACTCGTAAACCTGCAGTCTGAGAAGAAAGTGCTCTGTTAGGAAAATATGGATCTATGAGTCCTTTGATATACTGTACAACGAAGCCTGGTCATGGAGAGTTTTATATGTGAGGAGTAGAATTTTAAATTCTATCCTAGAGTTAATAGGGAGCCAATGAAGAGAGGCTAAAACTGGAGAAATACGATCTGTCCTGCTAGTCCTCATCACAACCCTCGCTGTAGCATGTTGGATCAGCTGGAGGCTTCCCAGCATACACTGGGACAACCCATTAATAAGCAATCCAGTCTTAACAAAGACATGAACTACTTTTTCTGCATTTTTCCTTCAAACCATCTATGTGTCACTGCTGTTGTTTTTTCATGTTTGAGAGTTTTACACTATTGGCAACAGCTTGAGTTGACTAACGCGCCCCCTAGTGGAATCCTCTGGTAACAAGCGTCTCACAAGCAAGTACATGAACAAGTGCACCAGCAATGGACCTGGCTGCCAATGTAACTCTGAGAGTGATAAAGAATTTATCTTATGTAGTGAGAAAAAGTGCCAAGCCTGCCTCACCTGGAAAGGGGTGGACGTAATGTTGGAAATGAGAGTCTGAAGACTGTATGTCCATTTTATCTGTCTTTTAACTTTTGTTAATAATGTAGCTTAGTATTGTTTTTATTACTGCAGTTAAGGGTAACTTTTGCAGAAACATGTGTTGAGTTGTAGGTGGATCAAGAGTCCAGTGTAGCTAATGGATAATCCTGCAAGATAGTAAATGACATTCCTTTTGCTTATTATTCAGTCTTCACTTCCTGCATGGTCCTGGAAGCATGGACCTTGGAAGTATCACAGATTTCAGAAAAACAAGAGTTTTTTTTTTTTTTTGGTTGTTGTTGTTTCTCTCTCTCTCTCTCTCTCTCTCTCTCTCTCTCTCTCTCATAAATTCAGAAAAAAATTTATGGATTTTTCTCCAAACCTTATTTGTTCATTCAGAAAACCATAATGTTGTTTATATCTTTTTTAAAGTGAATCCAATAAACTTTCATGGCAAAAATCTAGATTGTTTAACCGAAAGGAGAGAAATAACTGGACAATGAGGTAAATAAACAAGTATATTTAAGTTTCAGAAAAATCCGCTGGAAGAAGAACACCCTGAGCAACACAGAAAAAGAGAAGAAGAAAGGAGAGAAAAACTGGAAAGAGAGATCAACTGAAAAATGTGAAAGAAGAAAAGAAGAAATGAAGGACTGTCTTTATCCTCATCCCTCCACCCTTCCTTAGTTCCAGGATGAATTTCTAGACGTCTTTCCAGACTCATCCCAAGGTGTCTCCTTGCCTTCAGTTCTCCAGGGTGCACAACGTATGCTTGAGCCCCAAAAACGATCTGCATACTTGTGTGAATGTGTGTGTGTGTGTGTGTGTGTGTGTGAATGCAGGTATTAATGTGTAGTTTGATATGAATGAAGATGTGAAATTACAGCTCTGAAATTTATTATAAAACAATATTAGAATACTTTTTTCTTTACTATATGGTGTATATATTATTTATCCCATAAATTCATAAGATTCAGGAAGCAGGGTGGTTATAAAGGGTAAATATTGGTTATTGGAAAAGATAAAATTAAACAAGCTTTACTTCTTCCTATTCCTTTATAGACGTTAGATAGGTGTTAAACACGTGTGTTGTTATACGTGTATATGTGTCAGGGTATATATATATATATATATTGAAGTTTTAAAATATTCTTTGTTGGCTTTAAAAGATTTGTTCACCACCTGTAAATCAGAAGGAGGAGTGTTCAAAAATCCACATTTTTAAAAGAAGGAAAAAACACCAGAGTTTGAGTAGAATTGACAATTCTTTGTTAAGCCAGTAATAAGAAAACAATACATGGAGGCCTGTTAGCCTTAGCATCTGGTCTGCTAAAACACAGAAGTGTCGGGAACCTTCGGTTCAGCCAAAAGACCCGCCTACCTAAGTTACCCTCCTCATTTATACTGATACAAAGCATTGTGGCTATGTGCATGCATGTGGTGGGCATTCATGTGAATGTGTATTTTGCAAGGTGGTCCATCCTTCTTCCGTCACTTTTCTTCCCAGGCTGTTTTCTTCTTTCCCACAGTCAGTTGGGTGAGATCTGCAAAACAAGTTTTATCCTCCCTATTTCTGCTTATTTGTTTTCTTCTCAGTAGCTTTCTCTTGCTGGGCACCAGAACAATTTTCAAGGTCCCTTGCCACCCTCCCAGCACTGAACCCAGTAACCCTGTCTCCTGTTTATGTGAATGCACTATCTGTAACCTGCAAAGCAATGATAACAATTAAGCTGTAGTTCTATTAATTAACAGCAGAGCCTAATGCATGTTACTAAAATCTAAGGATAAAATGTAAATGAATAAATGAATAAGAATGCTTAAATAAGTAAATGAATAATAAATGAGTAAATGAATGAGAATGCATATAAAATATTTGCAACAATATATATATATATATATATATATATATATATATATATATATATATATATATATATACTATTTTTTATTTATAAGGAGTTTTGTATGTACAAATGTGTACATAGGTGTACATGTGTTAGTATGTATAGATATGTGTATGTATGTTTCTATATTTGTATGTATACATTTTTCATATTAGTGTTGAAGATAGTTTCTTTTTTTTTTTTTGGTATGCATTATGTTTTGTACAATGATTTTGACATTTCTGGAACATAAATAAATAAATTTAAAAATCAAGGCCCACTGATATTCTTGATTTCTATCCCAAGTCATCCCAAGAGCCTCAGGACACCTTCAGTGCTCCACCTTTCTCTGATGACCCAACTGATGTTCCCATGTTCCATCCTGACTCATCCCATGATCTCTCCTCCAACCCCGTCTCCTACATCACCTTTTATTCACAATTATCCTAAATTTCTCATGTTCTGTCCCAGTTTATCCCATGTTGTCTTCTTGGAACACTTTCTGTTGTTACCTTTTCAAATGACCCAGTTGATTAATATTCTGGGGTGAAATCTACATCCTTCCATCTGTCTTCCACCATTGTTATATCTATGCTACTCTACTGTATTTTTACTCTATAGTTACTTCTGTCCTCAAGAAAGGAAAGAAAAATTTAAAGAGGTTACAGTGGAACTCATTTTATTTTCTTCAGGGGGTTCAACACAGAACATTTTGGTTGTTGAGCTCGTTGCCTCTGCATGTTTTGTATATTTGTGCTCCATTAGCATCAAATCTTACAGGGCCGTGCAGTTTGCACTATAACCTGTTAGCAGCAACGAAGTGTTGCGCTTGTTTCCCAGAGGTTTGCAAACAGCTTGGCATAATGTCGCCACCTTATGGTGGTAGTAACACATCACTACCAGGTGTCGGTTAAAAGAGGACAGTCACATTTTGAGATAATAGTCACATAAACTATTTGATTTCTTACAATAAAATGACATTTAAAAATGAAAAAGATAATTTCTTATTATTAGCTAAAACTGTTTGTTGTCCATTTGCACCAGAAATTACATGAAGGAAGAGGAAGCTTAATTCAAGATGAGCATGTGCTTGATTTATTCATTTGTCAACATGTCAGCAGTAATTTAAAGGGTCAGTTAAAAAACATGAATATATTACTAAGTTTTATTAAAACTATCTGAGTATCCCCCGTCTGCAACCGAGCATCTGTATGTGATTTTTGGCTGTAATCAAATGCTTCATGCTAACAGATTAAAACACAAAATTTGGCTTCTTTAGAAGTCCAAAGAAATACTTCAAGAGACTGTTTGGTGGTAGTCGGATATCTGATTATTCTTTTGTTTGGCTTTGTTTTGTTTTTTTCCTTAAAACTCCGTGTAGTTCTCTGTCTGACCAGATCAGTGATACTTCACTTTTGGGAGAACACATAACATTTCAAAGAGAAGGTTGGCTCCAGTCAGTGCTGTGTTTCCTGTTTAAAGGAAGAAAAAAACAAAAATGTTATAGAAATACATTAAATATATTATGAAATAATAATAATCTAACAAAAAATGAAATATGAAAAGTACCTGTGGTGTCATAGGGTGGAGACACCTCCACTAGGTCACATCCTATAAGGTTCAGACCACGACAGCCCCGAATAATCTCAACACCCTGAATCCAAACAAGAAAATAAATAAAATAAATAAAAGACAAATAAAAATAACCACAAGCACTCACCGGCTTATTTCAACATGTTTGTGTAAGACAAAATCAAGATGAAGGTAATTTACTTAAATAATAAAAAACTTTTATTAATTTTTTATGTAAATAATCTGAAATAAAATGAAAAAAAGGAATGACAGAAAGATGAAGATCATCTTAAATTTATATAAAAGCAAAAGAATAATTTGTCAATAAGCATTCAGATTAAAACCAGTCTGACCAAACTGGATGCAGGTGCAGGCCAATGAGATATTTTCAGTTAACGTCATATTAACTGTGCAGCATGGTGGGGGAAGTATAATGCTTTGGGTTTGCTTTCACAAATTCAGGCATTAGGGGGCTGGCTGTCATTAATTTAACTATAAATCCTCCAACAAAAGGAGTGAATGAAACTGGATCTGGACGTGGACCTCTCAGCAGGTCACTGATCCTCATCCAGCTGTTAAATTCAGAGAAAACTCAAGCAGGTAAAATGGGAGATAAAAGGGCCAAAACAGGAAGAGAAGAAACCCTCATGCATCGTACAGAGAAGAATGGTAATTAATGTTAGCTTAAAATTAAGCTAATTTTTCATCACTAATGTATCATATTTGGCACATAATGTGCATCACTGCTGCAGCATTTTGTGCTCAACACCCTGTTGTATGCGATCTGATGCTTGTCTGCTGCCCCCTGGTGGATAGCTTTTGTACTAAAATAATTCTGACCTATCACACACGAAGAAATTGCACATTTTTGCATTTTTTTTAATTACTTTATTTTTTACATTTTGTTAAAAAGCCAAATAAAGTCTTCAGATTAAAAAAGATTTAATTTTCTGCCCATTATTTCTTGGGTCAAGTATTAAAAAGTAAAATTTTCTTCTTCAAATGTAAAATCTGATGAATTAATTAGAATAATTAAAGGATTTCACAGCGTGTTCACCTGTATGGGAGTGAGTCCTGCTATCTCTGGTGTGCCTGTTCCAGGAGCAAAGCCCGGGTCAAGAGCATCAATGTCAAAACTCAGGTAGACTGGCCCGCTGCCCATCTGCGCCCTGACTTCAGACATCAGAGGTGCAAGAGATTTGAACCAGCACTCTTCCACCTGGACCACACGGAAACCCTTTAGAGTAAAAAAAAAAAAAAGGGACAAACCGCAAGATTATGAAGTGCTTATATTTAACATTTAGTTATGATGTGGAACTATAATGTTGGATGAATCTGCTGCATTTCCAAATTGTATGTTAAGAGCACCTGTGCACGGCTCCATTCATACGAGTCTGGAGAGTACCCTGAACCCCGCAGGCCAATCTGAACCACTCTCTTGCAGTCCAGAAGCCCCTCCTCCACGCAGCGTCTGAACGGAGTCCCGTGGCCGATCTTCTCTCCCAGCACCACATCACTGGTGTCAGCATGAGCGTCCACGTGGACCAAACCCACTGGGCCATGCCTGACAAATTATTACAGTGCAGAATGTGAACAATGACACAACAAAAAGAGATGTTTTATTTAGTTACACCTACACTGAGACACCAATTATTTCATTAATCATCCAACATTGTAAATCATCATAATATATGCATTAAAAAACTTGTGCAATAATAAATTGCTTTGTAAATCATGTAATATAAGCAGTACAAACATGCCATGTCAGATGTAGAAGCTCAATAAATATTATTTATGTAACCTCTTTAACATTCCCATAGCCATACCCAAAATACTGGAATGGGGAAAATGAGTTATGACCAGGAATTAAAAGAGGATCGCCAGAGAAGCAGAGGCTTTAAAAAATAGAGACAGGGAGGGGGTTCATCACTCAGTGAGTCATTATATTAGTTTAACAGCACAAAATCTAATTGTAAGACTGCAAAGAATTTGGGGGTTTAATCTTCTACACAACACGATATAATTAAAATATCGAGAGAATTTACAGAAATGTCTGTGCACAAGAGATAAAGCTGCAAATCTTAACTGAATGACTGATTTTCAGGCTCTCAGACAAAGAACAAACTATAAATAAACAAGATGCATAAAATCAAATGCCTTCCCTGAACCTGGGCGGATTTAAGACAGAATTAAAGAGAGAGAAAAACTGACCAGTGATAAGTTGATATGTGATATTGTAACACCAGAGGAAAACTACATTTTCTTAGTTTAAGGGGACTAATCAGAGCTGTATGCACCTGAATCAGGAAATGACTGCAGCACATTTGGGTTCTGTCCAATCACAAGCAATAACTCTGTTCCTACCTTAAATGTAAAAATAAAAATGGCATTTTGTAAAATGCTGCAATGTTTTGTCAAATGTTGTTTTCTCTTGCTATTTGTAACTTGTACTTCAGGGCCATGAAGTATACTTACTTCTCAGCAACAGCTTGCAGTATTGGGTATGCAATTGTATGATCCCCACCTGGAGACACCAACATATCTTTACCATCTGAGCTTTGCTAGAACATGCTCTACAGTTTACAGGGTTGTATGAATAGCTTGCCTTGATTTGCTGTAAATGATTTACTGAGTTGTCTTTGACTGTCTGTGGATCTGAGAAGACAAATCAAGGTCTCTCAGCCACTCTCACCCATAGTAAGTGGGATACAGCCGGTGGCCAGGATCTTTCTGTAGGCTTCCCTGATCCGTCTGCAGGTGTCCTTTAGATCGTACACATTCACATTTACATCCCCAATATCAGCAACCATCAGAGACTCATAGGGTGCTGCCCTGGTGCCGCTGTTGTACGCCCTCAGCAAGGCAGACTCTACTCTGATCTGGCGAGGGCCAAACCTGTGTGGGATGAGAGGGAAATTTATTTTAATTTAATTTCTGTTTTTTTTTTTTACAACTATACAAAAATGCTAAATACATACAGGAAAAAAAGTCTAACATAATAAAAAGAAAAACACTAGGACAATATAAACTACAATTAAAAATAAATGAATAAAAATTAATTCACTCAAATAAATCATATAAAACAAAATACATAAGTAAAAATTAATTAATGATACAAATACATTGATTACATTCATACTATAAGAAATAAAAATTTTAAAAAGCACTAGAAGTGGTTTGTCGCAAAATTTGCAACAAGCTGGTTTAAAAAAAAGTTGAATAAAGGAATTAACAAATAAAATTATAAACCCAGAAATACATACATAAAATATGTAAATATAAATACATTTATGAAATAAATCTTAAATATAAATAAACAAATACATTACTAAATAAATACATAAACAGCCATTCATTAAATCAAATATCTAAAAATAAAAGAATGAACATAAATATATAACTGGTGACAGTCAGAATCCCACTAGAAAGCTACAGCAGAACAAAACCAGAACCTTGCACCGGGTCGGTTTGAGGTTCCGGTGTCAATCGGAACTCCAATAAACGCCGCGTCCAGCCCTGCGGCCGAGTCCTGGAAGGGTAATTTGGCCATGGTGGGGATCCCTGACACCCGCGCAACAAACTCGGCGCTCGGCGGCACATTGAAGCGTTTCCCAGAGTACTTTCTGTCTGGGTTTACACACAGTCCCCTTCTCTCGCTGCATAGAGTCGACGTTTTTCGTGCCCGGGAAGAGAAAAAGTTCGCTGCCGCGCGACTCAAGTTCAGGCTCTTAAATGCTGACAACATTTTTGGTGACTGTGTAATATGGAGCTTTGTCAAAACAGACTGCTACTCTGCTGCCTTTGGGTTTCTTTATAAGCTCGTAATGTCTAAGTTCCTCGTCAATGGAAGGGAATTGAAAAAAGGGGTGTAGGAGTTTAGTGATTAATCCATATTTGAATTTATGTATATATTCTGCTTCTCTTTCTGTTGAGAGTACACAACGTATATCAAAATAATAGACAAAGATTTCTCCATATTCTTGTCAATCCGTGTTAAAGATTTCAAAGTTACTACGCGCTTCGGAGCTTGAAGGCAACACGGGTCAAGTGGGCGGGGCGTGGAGGAACTTTCTGTCGGGAGAGCAAAGTTTTAACTAACCTTTGACCCAAACCTCTGACCATGACAAACTTTTAGTTTTCTGTATTATGGTGGATTTTTTGGCCATTAAATGCCTCCCTGTTGTGCTTCAGTCATGTTTTCGGCGGCGTACGTCTGTCTGTGTGTTAGCAACATGACTCAAAAAGTTATTGGCGGATTTTGATCAAATTTTCAGGAAATCTCCGAAATGAAAAAAGGAAAAAGATCATAGATATAGATAATTTTGTCATTGGAGCTCCTAACGCACAATCATTGGCAAAATAAATTACAATATCTTTGCGGAGGTCTGTGCTCATTGAATTATTTTAGTTGTATACTGTGATTATCTGTAAATACGCAACAATACAATGCTGTCATCTACATATTTTTAAGAATTAGAATATTAATTATTTATATTTTTATATAGTATGCAATTGTATCTGCTGCTTCAGTGACTGACTATGCCAACAAAATCTAACTCATGTACTTGAAATATAACATTCAGAATAAATTAATGAAAGTAGCATGAAACTGATGAGTCTCTACCATAATTCATTAACTAGGTAAGGAGGGTATCAACTGTAACAAGCAGGTCAAAGGTAACCCAGAAGGAGCTTAAATTGGAGTATCTGTTCAATTTAAACTATGCACTACACCACTTTAGAAATATGGCCATTGCCTCAAGAAGAAAACAGAAAAACTTGTTTGAAGTTTATCTAAAAAGGTTGGTGAGCCCACACACATGTGGATGAAAGTACTCTGGTCAAATAAAACTAAAACACAACTTCGTGGTCATTAAGGAAAATTCAATGTCGTTCATCGCCAGAGTAAAGCATGGTGGTGATGATGTAATGCCAGTCCCCAGTTTGGAATGAGAAATTTGACTGAATTAAAGGAAATGTAGATGTTACTAAAAATAGATAAATTGTTGTTGAAAACCTGTTTCAGTGTCCCAGAAAATTTGTTGTGGGACTGAGGGTTACCATTCAACATAACAACAACCTGAAGCATAATGCTGAAGCATCACTCAAAGGGACAATGTGTAAAAATGATTGACATAAAGTGGTAAAGATGGGCATAGAAATTACCTCAAAAGTCAAGCACAGTTGCTAATGGATGGTGGTCATCAGTGGCCATAATTCTTTCTGCCATAAACATGTTTACATTTGTAAGTGGATCCAGTGGCCTTGGGTGTAGGACTGCTCTCCAGGTAACTACTTCATCATTGTGTGCATGTGCACTGTCTTCTTCTTTGTTTTTTTGTTCCAAACAGTGTTTTGACACTTCTCAAACAAAGCCTGTACTGCAGTTTTAAAGCTCTGTGTATGTGGACCCACAGTAAGTAGATATAAATGTCTCAGAGAGTAAAAACGTGACAGTTATTTTAGTAAAGTTATTATAGAAGCAGTTTTTAATGCAATAGCATTTTTTTCTGTCCCTTGATTACATGCTGCATCTTTAAGAGCAAACATTTAAATCTTCGGGAATGTCTAAATCCGGCTGAGAATCTGTGGCATGACTTCAAGAGTGTTGTACATCCAGAGCAGCTTTGTCTTGGCTCTATCAGAGTATGGGCTTACAATGCAACAAAATGGGAAACATGAATAGTTGCGCATGACACTATATAGTCTAGTGCAAAACATATCATGACAAGTAGCAACAATATCACCTGAAAAAAGCCCAAATTACTATGATAACTCAAATTCAGTTATAACTTCAATGAAAACGCTCATTTTCCAGTTAATGTTGAGTATGAACACTTTGATTTTGCTGAAGTGGATCACATTCTGGTTTTTTGTTTGTTTTTTTCTCAATCTTTCCAGAATAATGAAGATAAGACTTGTTCTTTGTCTTTGACTGCTTGGTGGCGCAAGTTTCTCTTAAGATTGGAAAGTTTGTTTAGATTAACTTGGATTACTTTAATAATGCCCCCAAAAGCCACTGAAATAATTTATGAATTAAATGAATAATAATAATAATTAAAAAGTATAAAATGTCTTTTGTGAATTACAAACATAGCACTGCAGCTACTAAGCTGCCCCAAGAGTTTTCATGTGTGGATGAATTAAGGAACAAGGTGTTGTTGAAAATTATGCTAAATTATGTAGTTTTCTTACACTTTAGTTTGAGGGTCAGCATTAATTGTAAAATCTGCCACTCCATTTATATATTTTCAGCACCTGCACAGTCCAATGCATGTTCACAGAGGGGCTGGAGCCCAGCCTATAGCTTCTACCACAAAGGTGGAGTACAGCCTGAAAAGGTTGCCAGCCAAGACAGAGACAAATACCACAAACAACCATGCACACATGCATTCAAACTCCATTTGGTGTCATGGCTTAAATGATAGGGCGGGACCAAAAGAGGTGGCACAGGGCTCCCCTACCCCTCAGATGCCTTCCCAAGTTCTACTATTGAATTCTGACAAACTGACCTTTACTTTGGTAAACCTCAAATGCTCAAGAAGTAAATGCAACATGTTCTATATGATGATGTTCTACATCAACACCATGTTCCTGATCACAATGCAGCATCCATCTTGCCAGCTGACTACTTCCATTACAATATTTGTCTTTGCAGACTGTTTACATTTTATAAGGAATACATAAATGTCATTAAACCACCAGATGTGACAAGAGTTAGGTGGCAAAGAATGCTGAAGAAATGGCAAAATAAAACTTGTGATTTGACTAATAGCCAAGTAAGTAAAAGTATGAGCAACAGTGTTAAAGGCATAAAATGCAGACTCGTCCTGAATCAACTCTTGATAAAAAAAAAAAAAAAAATTAAATATCATTTAAAGATTTATTTTACTAATTTTACCTTGTGAATTTCTTTTACATTAGATGACAATATTAAATGTAACAGTTAATTATTTCCTAAAATCTAGACTTATTAAAAACATTTTTTCTTCTTCTTCTTCTTCTTCTTCTTCTTCTTCTTCTTCTTCTTATTATTATTATTATTATTATTATTATTATTATTATTATTATTATTATAAGAAGAAGAAGAAGATAATAACATAAAGAGCATCATACATGTTCTGGGGCCGCCCCTGCAGGACAGACTCTAAGGTCGAATCCCAAATGGAACACTTGAGCACTCCTGCACTCACGGGCGCGCTCCCGCGAGGGGCTCGAGGGTTCAGTGGTATTCCAATTGGAATTGTGTGAGTGATCAAGGGATGATGGCGGACATTTTTGAGCCCTTTCTGCCCCCTTTCCATAAGTCAGCATCGATGCCAACTTTCGCTAAGGAATTACCCATAAATCACTGCGATGTCACGTGAAACACGGAGTTTACCGAGAGAAGCCGACGTGTGAAACATGTTCTTCAGTATTGTGGCGCTGGGTCGTTACCCAGCAACCCATGTGCATAAACATTAAACAGGTTAACCCTATATTTCTTCTTTAAGTTTTCCCATTTCTTTGCAGCCTGGCTGGGGGTCACAACCTTCTGCAGACCCATTTCTGCAATGATAACACTATACACATACGCACACAGACACAAATGCTGCTCATCAACACTGGTTTTCTTTTGTTTTCAGCCCATTTACTTTTATATGGATTACAAGAACTCAACACTTACTCAAATCCTTGTAAGGACGCGTTGCGGAAGCCCGTAAATAGCGCTTCATGTTTTATCCTGAGACAAATTAATTTTTTGGTTTGGTCTTCAGACCCTGTTGATGGAGATATTACGTTGTTATTAGCCACATTCTTTCAGACATTCATGACAATAAATCATGGCTGCAGTGTTTTATACTTACAGACAAATCGTCGCTGCAGCAACTTCTCTTCTGTCATTTTTTTTTTTTTTTTAAAGAATTGTAATCCTCTCGTTTTGGCGTCTCTCTCCTTGCAGTGCAGGTCTCAAAGTGCTGTCCCAATCCTATTTAAAGCATTTCGAGCCCTTGTGGCCTGTCACCCTCGACTCCTCATGCAGGTGATGTCATTTAGTCATCAGGGGCTCAGGGCGAGTGCTCAAGTTTTCGGTTTGGGATTGGGGGTAACATAAACACACGCAGGTCAGTGTGTTGTGTGTTCCTGTGTGGACTGAGACACACTCAGGTGAAGGGTATGTCAGGTTGTGATTGGTGGATCGTGATTGGTCACTGCGTCAGAGGCAGACTGCTTTTTGATTTGCGCGCGTCACCTGTCCTCGTTCTGGAGGCAGAGCGCGGCGCGTCACAGCAGCTTCAGCCACCGCACATCGCGCACGCACATTCTCCTTGTTTCATTACATAACATAATATCGACAAGAAATCATGGTAAGCGCGACTATATTTCTTATTTCGAACATTTTATTTGGTTAATTATTATTCTAAAATTCTAATTTGTAAAAAAAAAAAATAGGTCGTCTTTTCAAAATTTCTGCAACGTTGTGCTTATTATATTCTTAATAAGCTGTAAAATATAGGACACAGCGACCTATATTTTACAGCTTATTAAGAATATACATCGTTTAATTGTATAGAAAATGTATTAGGTTTGCACAAAGCAAATTTACGTCGTGATGAAGAGAGACGTGTTTTCCTGCACCGCCCATCGCTTAATCCTCTTCGTGCTTTACTCAAAATCAGCTTAGATTAGACGCTCCCCTCTGACCACGCGTTTCTCCTTGCTTCATTAGTCGTTGGTACTACATATTTTTTCAGCCCTTTAACATATAAATTAATTGCATCCATTTCTTTGCAATTTTTATGCTAAATAAAATAAAAACTGCTTAATAAAATAAGGACAGTAGTGGTTTATTTAATCTAACAGAAATAATAAAATCAAATAAAGCTTAAATGTAAAAGGCCACAGTCTCAGTGGGGCTTCTGAATGTGGCTATTTTTTTTTTAAAGCGCCTGCATGCTGCAACATGTCTGACCTAGATAATCCCTTCTCTCCATACTAATCCTATGCAGTAGGCATTTTGATGTCGCAGCACAGAATGCATGGGCTCCTTTAAGTAATGACTCATTTTTATTAAAACCATAAGATCTCATTGTTAAGCTTTCCATTCTAAGTAGGGAGAAATATTTGCAGTGGAAAGAAAATCTGCACAAAGCTTATTTGGTCAGTGTGTTGCTTTGAATAACATTTTCATTTAAACCAACTGCTTTCATCACAAGTGGAAGACTAGTTTTTCTTTTTTAACAGTCAGAGCTTTGCTTTATTTTCCCAGCGTGAGTGTATCTCCATCCACGTTGGTCAAGCTGGTGTCCAGATTGGCAATGCCTGCTGGGAGCTTTACTGCCTGGAACATGGAATCCAGCCTGATGGACAGATGCCTAGTGACAAAGCCATCGGCGGAGGAGACGACTCTTTTAACACCTTCTTCAGCGAGACTGGGGCTGGAAAGCATGTCCCAAGGGCAGTTTTTGTAGACCTTGAGCCCACTGTCATTGGTAAATGTGTTTTTTTTTAATACAGGAGCAACTTGATTTATTATTCTCTAACTCGCTCATGAGTTTTTTCAGCAGCCTGGCAACTATCCCATAATAGTTTGTAGATTTTCTAGTATAGCCAAATGCTTTAGGCAGAGTATCCACATTTGGCATGCACATTTTTGACTGCAAGGATTTTAAAAGTGGAAGTTTTTTTCCACTGAAATGTAGCCTACATCTCTTAAATATTGCAGGGTAAAATGTTAAAGCTTTTTAGCATGTGCTATGAGGAATGGATGAAACGAGAAGCTGGCACCAGGTGTGGGAGGAAGCTGAAAGAGACTTAATTTACATTCTGAGAGAAGCAAGAGAATAAAGTTTCTTTGCATTTAATAATGCAGTAATAAAAAGAACCAATTTTTCAAACAAATGCTTAAACGTTGCTGCTGATAACAGTTAATATAGTAACAACACTTAAATTGTTATTTTGGTTTTACATACCCAAACCAAGTTATAAGATGACTCGGGCAGAGATTTATCATAGTTGCTGAAAGATTTGCTCTAGCAAATGATAGAGCTGGCAGTTAAAGGACTCGCTAGGGGATGGCAGTGGCTAGCTGCTGCTGCTTAGACCAAATGAGGACATTGGCCAACAGGACAGAGTTAAGCTACGGCTCTTTTAGGCTGTACATTAAAGAGGGATACAAAGCCTTCTGTCCATCTCTTGTGTCCTTTAAATGTGTAATTTGGGCTGTTACTGGGGCTCCTGTGTCCCCTGACGCAGCAAACAGAGCAGTACCACTGGAAACCCAGCGAAAGGAACCAAGGAGAAGCCGTGCTGTATTTAATGGCTGCACAGACCACTACTGGTCTACTTGGCTGCCTCTTTTCATGCCTTTCTGAGAATTAACGTTATCATGATCTTGTCCACTGTCACCATGTTTGCAGTTTCTAAAACTGAAGGCAAATGCTCTAGTGGATGTATAATCTAAAAGCCATGACAATGTAAAGGACACATGGAAGGATGGGGGCAGTAACTTTTGCATTGTAATGGGAGCATGAATGATCCTTTAATGAGGGGCGGATGATTCTGAGCAACCATCACCTGTTTGCTAAGCTAAGGGAGTGATTGCTAGCCACCGTTAGCCCTAGATAACATCTCTTTGTAACATGTGCTACCTTTTCATGGTGAGTTGATTTCAGCAATGAAAAGGCAGATATGTCAGATAAAATTTGTTCACTTGTTAATTAAAACCGCATTTAAACATGGTGTCTTTCATACAAGGAAACATTTGCTTTCACCTGCAATTCATTCTAACCCCAAACAGCTAGAAGAAATCAGAAATGCAAGACAAACTGCAGCTGGATATCAGGCAATGAATTGGATGTTTGTCAAAAGTATTCCTTTTCAAACTGCAGTAACTTCCAGGCTGTGCTTTCACAAGTCATCATCACTCCTTTGCCCTTAAAGGCCAAACTTCTGGGTCTTTGACCAATCAGAAAACATTTCTCCCAAATCCTTCCTTGTTCTAAAACAATTCAAACTATTTATGATGGCTGCAAACCCAATCAAAGGTATCCAAAAAGAAAATGAGTAGAAATGATCATGCCATTTAAATCAAGTCCACTTTAAATATTGGCATCTGCTATTTTCATCTGATTTTAATCAATCTGCAACTTCTGATTGAATCTGTCTCTTTAGACGAGGTTCGCACTGGGACTTACCGTCAGCTGTTCCACCCTGAGCAGCTGATCACTGGCAAAGAAGATGCAGCCAACAACTACGCCCGCGGACACTACACCATCGGGAAAGAGATCATTGACCTGGTTCTGGACAGGATCCGCAAACTGGTGGGTGAATTTAAGTTCAAGAGTTCAAGAAAACTTAGTCAATTCTGGCACATGTACCAGACACACGGAGGATCAAAAAAATAAATAAGTATACAGTTTAACACAAGTAAAATTATACAGTTTAAAAGAATATAGAATATATAATCTCTATACAACAAAATATACTTTGTTCATCTATAAAAAATGGTGTAGATGAGGAAGCTCAGTCTCAACCTGTCTTTTTATTCTCAGGCTGATCAGTGCACCGGCCTTCAGGGATTCCTGGTTTTCCACAGCTTCGGTGGAGGCACCGGCTCTGGTTTCACCTCCCTGCTGATGGAGCGTCTTTCTGTGGACTATGGCAAGAAGTCCAAGCTAGAGTTCTCCATCTACCCGGCTCCCCAGGTGTCCACTGCCGTGGTGGAGCCCTACAACTCCATCCTGACCACCCACACTACCCTGGAGCACTCTGACTGTGCCTTCATGGTGGACAACGAGGCCATCTATGACATCTGCCGCCGGAATCTCGACATCGAGCGTCCCACCTACACCAACCTGAACAGGCTGATTAGTCAGATCGTGTCCTCCATCACTGCTTCTCTTCGTTTTGATGGTGCCCTCAACGTTGATCTGACAGAGTTCCAGACCAACTTGGTGCCATATCCTCGTATCCATTTCCCTCTGGCCACCTACGCCCCCGTCATCTCCGCTGAAAAGGCATACCATGAGCAGCTCTCTGTGGCTGAGATCACCAACGCCTGCTTTGAGCCAGCCAATCAGATGGTGAAATGTGACCCTCGCCATGGCAAGTACATGGCTTGTTGCCTCCTGTACCGCGGTGATGTGGTGCCCAAAGATGTCAATGCTGCCATTGCCACCATCAAAACAAAGCGCTCCATCCAGTTTGTAGACTGGTGCCCCACTGGTTTTAAGGTTGGCATCAACTACCAGCCACCCACCGTAGTTCCTGGGGGGGACCTGGCCAAGGTCCAAAGGGCTGTGTGCATGCTGAGCAACACCACTGCTATTGCAGAGGCCTGGGCTCGGCTCGACCATAAGTTTGATTTGATGTATGCTAAACGTGCCTTTGTTCACTGGTATGTAGGGGAAGGTATGGAGGAGGGAGAGTTCTCAGAGGCCAGAGAGGATATGGCAGCTTTGGAGAAGGATTATGAGGAGGTGGGAGTTGACTCCATTGAGGGCGAGGGAGAAGAGGAAGGGGAAGAGTATTAGAAGTTGTGCAGGAAACAGTGTTTATACAAACATTACAAACTAAAATGTTTGTCTTAATTAGTAGTTTGACTGTTTAGTTGACGTCATGACATACCAGCCTGAATATGACCTAAATAAAGTTCTTCTAATGTGAAGTTGGCTGTTGTTGGAACTTTTTTTTCAAGGTTTTTTTTAAGGGGGTCAATTCTGAACAAAACTACTGTTTGGCTAAATCCCATAATTTATTAATATTAATTTAGGTAGTTTAACCAGAAGTACTGCTATATTATTACAATGTCCTTTTTCACAAATAGACAAATTGTTCTATAATTAAAGTGAAATTTGCTGTTATTAAAATTATTCTTAAAGTCTCTTATGGCAGAGTGACCCGTAGGCTCAGCCATGCACCGCCTACATTAAATGTGGGCTCCAAATGTGCTCTAGGGGAATCTAAGCCTGGCCCTGTTTCAAGCAGTGGAATGAAATGCTTCCACACACTTTGCATAAAAAAATAATAAATGCATTACAAACACAGGAGGCTGATTGGGAAACTGTCCTGAACAACAGAACTTTTAATACGAGCTGGTTCAGGTCATTATTTTCCTGATTTGCCACAACTGCAGAAGTACCAGTTCAAACAGGAATGCTGGTATGTGGGACAAAAAAAGGTAAATGTGGGATTCAGAGGGGCACTAGTCTGGCACATTTCATTTAACACATTGACAAGATACTCCAAAATAATTGGGCTTACTCTGGTTTATCCAGATCACATCAAGATAAACTTCCTACACTCTGGTTTTCTTCAGAAACACACACAAAGGAGATTTAGACATGCACTGCAGAGACATTTATGTCTGCAGTCACTGACTGGAAGCACCGGTTCTTAGAAGGTCCCAAAACTGAACCACTACCACCTGGTCAAAAAGGTGACGCGTCACGATTTAGTCATGCTGCTATGGGCCGAGGCTGCTGGGGAACATCCCACGATGCGTTGGCTTCCACTTTCCAGTTTCTCTCTGGCTTCATTCTGTGCCACTGCATTAACAGAATGATGAGCTAAACATCACTCCATTTTGAGGAGGATTGTTTCAGTGTGTGGGTGCTGAATGTAGTAAGTACTTAAAAAAAATTATTCTGATTTAAAGTACTTTGATGTCATTTCTGAGCCAACATGAGGCTACAGCATGGGGTTTTCTAGGGTGATTTTGAGGTGTCTAAGCATAGCATTTGTATGGTACACACTCAGGTTTTTACCATATAAGGTTCTCTGTCCTACAGACTGGATTGACACAAGAACATGCATTCCATGCAAATAAGCATCCTATAGGCAAACTATATGATTGGAGGACACAGGACTGAGGAATTTTCTTTGTTTAAACCCTATATAAGACAGAACGACACATCAGGTCTTTAGGTCTTCGTTCTGGCTTTGGGACCTCCAGATTTTGCTGCAGAAATCTGTTTTGATGTCTGAACATTTGTAATAAACTTCTTTTTATTATTCAAGTCAGCGTCCAGAGACATTTTTGCCTGAAAGCCAATTTTTCCACATCTCCTGATCAAGATACATCAATTTGAAGTCTAATTTTATCAGAGAGCACGTTGTAGATTGGCCTCAATCACTACAGATTCAGGAAAACTACATGCTGCATGCAGCTGCTTAGATAAGCTGACATTTAAACCTTGTAGCTGTCAATCAGATCTACACTCCACCTTCAAACCTTCATTAAAGGCCTTAATTAGAGCACAAGCACCTCATCATCTCACCAATGGGGCTAGTCTGAAACAAGAGGCATGCAGATTTGTATCTGTGCTGTGAGTCTCAGTCTTCCAACAGAAATCCATGTAAACGCAGACTGGTTCAAGTTCAAATGAAGGCGGTTGCTGCCTGATCCTGTTAGCTCAATAGAGCTTATGACGAAAAAAAAAAAGTTCAGAATAAATTTTTAGTCACATCATTTTGTCCCTCTAGTTTTTTTTAATCATTATTATCTTGTCACCATTACATAATCTTCATCTTTAAATTAGCTGATGATACCACAATCATCTGCCTCATTACTGGAAGGTATGGAGAAGCAAGACAAGGAGGTCAAAAGCCTTGCAGGATGGTGTTCCCAACACAATTTACTGCTTTACGCCGGCAGAACAAAAAAGATGACAGAATTCACATTATTCTCATTCTCATTCTGAGGACCTCTCCTGGTCTGCCAACACAATTGCAGTGGGAAAAAAAAAGGCCCAGAGACTTCACTTACAAAGGGTCCTGAGAAGAAACAACCTGGGGGAGAAGCTACTGGTGGCTTTTTACAGC